>NC_050579.1:128091115-129553615 GCF_011100635.1 Trichosurus vulpecula
AACAACAAAATTTTAGTGCCACCTCTGCTTTTTAAGAGTTGAGTTACCGTAACTACTTTGAGACTCTGTTTTCTCATAAAACATAGCAATAATAATGAGAGAAGGTTCTGATGATGAAAGAAAGAAAATACCACACTGCTCTAAAGTGCTACATAAAGGAGGGCTATAATTTGGGGATGTGCTGGACCAGCAAGAGGCAATTGTTAAATTTTTAGTATCAGCATTTACACTTCTGAAATCAGCAAAAGCTACAAACCAGGGAGTATTTTTTGTTGATTATCTACACTTAAGACAGTGATGATGGAGAAAATGTTAATAATGTAGTTTAAACTTAAAAGCATCTCAGGTATATCTTTTTTTTCCCTTAGGTGGCTGTTAAACATTTACCAGCTATCTTTGGACTTCCCTGATTCTCTTTAGGACAGAAAGAGGGCAAGAAAAATTTTCTTTCTCCTAGTACATTCTGAAAGTAAACCAGGGAGCCATGAGACAAGGGGAAGAGCACACTATCTGTACATTGTTACATCCAGTTGGCTTCCTTCCTTTCTTTTCTGATCTTGACATTAGACATTTAGGCTTCCATGAGGCAGGTGGGAATGGCTTGGATTATAGATGTGACAATCACTTCTGCTTTGACCTGAAAACAAATGATTAATGTTACGGGAGAGATCCTGATCTTTGAGCAGGGATAAAGATGGGAGCTATGACTAAAGATGATCGTAAATTGCTAAGACTGCCAGCTATTGGCTGCTGAAGTAGAAAGGAGAATTAATTTCCATAATTCCTTCCTCTTGTTTAGAGTCTATGATCCTGAGAAAGCATGTGGATACACCATTCCTTTATCTCCTTTGCTTTGTATATATTTGTTTACATGCTGTCTTTCCCATTATATTGCAAGCTTCTTGAGGGCATGGGGCTATCTTTTATCTCTTTTTTGTATCCCCAGAACTTAGCACAGTGCCTGGCACATAGTAGGTGCTTAAAAATGTTGATGATTCATTTATTGATCATTCCTTTCCATGTCATCCTGGGCCATCTCCAGTCATCCTGATCAATATCAGGCCACTGGACCCAGATGATTCTGGAGGAGAAAGTGATACTGGTGACTCTGCACAGCCCTCCCTCGCTCAAATCAAAGTCAACTGCAAGTCATGTCATCATCTCCCTGATGTCATGGTCCTCTTTGAGAAAGAAGGACAAACCACACAACCACAATTCCTTTCCATGAACTAAGGGCTTGTGTGGTCTGTAATCTCTTCACTCAAAGATCTGAGAAGGCAAGTGGAAGAAAGTTTAGGAGATAGATGATTGAGAGGGCTCCATATGATACCTCCTGATGTCTCCTTTTATGCTAATAGTCAATAAACTTTGTGATCACAGCATGCTAAGTCTTTGAAACTGTGAATGTGAGACTCATGAGTTTTTAGAGAGGAGTCTATGACCTACATATAGACCACAGATTTTATAAAAATATTTTGAGAAGCATTCTATTTCATCCCTTATATTAATTTTAGACTTGACCAAAGTAAAATGTTTAGTGCTGTCACTGAAGCAGCAGGGTTGACAATTGATGAAACAGTTTATCTATCTGGAGGAAGAGAGCCCTCTTCTGGCCAATGGGAACACTGCAGCTTGTTAAGAAGGTTTTCTCACACTTCAGCAGAAAAAAACTGATCAGAACACTGGATAGTGGCTCAAGTAGGGTGCTACCTCGTGGACAACTCAGATATTGTACTTCCTGGCTGGATAATTAATATACTGATACTCTGTCTTCCTATGAGCTTAAGGAAGGCAGCCCCCACTTCACGTGATTAAATTTGAACTGCTTGCCCAGTGACATACCAGTATACCGACTGTGCAGTTAAGAGATTTTTCCATAGTTTTTGTGTAGGAGCTTCAGCAAAGAGAAATCTGAAACTCAGTAGGTGAGTATCGCACTTTTCTATGTAGGAACAAAGTGTTTTTCTTCCTCTAAAAGGGACTCAGATTCTACAAAGTCCTTTAATTTAGCCATCTTAGGTGGGGTCCTAGGTAAACTATTTCAGATATTCATCCTGTATCTGCATGGCCAACAATAGGTCCCAGCCCAAGCCTCACTTGGTCATTGTTTGGGCCCTGATGGCTCAAAGTCAGTGTAAATAGCAATTGTTTATGTTTTGGCCAGAAACCCTGAGGGTCTTCCTCTCCCAGATTGATTTTTTCCCCCTACTGGGTAAAAGGTAAAAGAGGCCATTCTTTGCCTCATTTCTTACCTAGCCTTAGTCACTGAGTGGGTGTTGCCTCACTCAAACTGAGACCTGGGAAAGACCTTCACTTAAAAAGGCCAAGGTCTCCCACTGCTTTAGGGCCATCTTCAGTCATCCTGATTGTCGACCTGAAAGTTTGGTTAAAAGAGGCAACAGACTAGGTGATATGTAAATTCATGATGCTTATTTCCTTACTTGTACATACAAGGAGCCAGAGCTTAAGTTATGACTGTCTGAACAAAAGAATAAGAAGGTTTAAATACATTTTTAGTTCCAACTCAGCATGCCTGTGTTACTCAATTTTTTGATCCCCATGTATGTTTAATCAAGATACAAGAAAAGGATTTTCCTTAATGGAGTTGGGTGTAAATACAATAAGTCAAGATAGTTGACAAAGTGTCAATTGAAATTATAACCTAGGATCTCTGTGTTTAATTTACCATTAACATGCCATAACATAGTATATGCCCATAAAATATTAAGATAAGAAAAAGTCACATTATTCAAGACAGTTTCTTGGGTTAAAAGTCTCATCCTTAATGGCTAATAGACAGAGGAAAGAATGATCTTAAGTCAGCCTGATCTGGCCTTGTTGACATAGGAAGAAGTATTCTTTGAGTTAACTCAGAGAACAAAGAAGGTTAGGTCCAGGCTCTTCTTCTAGTTGATTATTAATTCAGGCTCTGGCCCTTATTGAAATTACTAAATTAATATGAAATAATTATCATGATCTCTGCCTTGTCACTGGACTCAAATGGGTCTGGGGCCTGTTGACTTGGAACAGCCCTCCCTCACTTAAATCCAAATCACTTGCAAGTCATGGCATGATCTTCTTCATGTCATGGTCTTTTTTGAGAATGAAAGACAAACAAAATGACTAGAATTTTGCCCTACATGCACTATAGTTTCTGCCCATGTTGGCAAAGAAATTTCTAGTATAACCAAGACCTGGACCTTTATAGGTGTGGCAATGTTGCCAACAGTAACCACCAGTTATCAGTGTTGCTAATGACTTCTTTAGACTTCTCAGAATTTAAATAGCCTTGCCTTAGTGGAAGTTGTGGGGGGGATGTTCATTCAAAGCCAAATGAGAGGAGTATATTTTGCCTTTCCCAAACATGCTTAGCAGAAGGAGCTGGCCATATGGGAAGTATGCTGTCTCAGCACTGAGACAAGAAAGAAATGTGCCCTTTTGTGAGGCAAATGGGGGCGGGGGGGGGGAAGGGGGAGGGGGGAAGGGAGACAATGGATATATGGCTGTAGCAGAAATGGCACCAAAAGGAAAAGACAATTCTCCAAAATGTTGTGGGCCAAAGATAGAACAAAGGGTGGAAAAATTGCTCTCTCCATGTTTTGATTTCCCATAACCTTTTTAGCATGTAGTTGCCCAGTCCTACTCTTCAAGGTGAGAAAGGTGCTAGTTTTCCTGAAACTGGGAGGGAAAGACTTTTTTTTTTTGATGTATGTTCATGCCTATCTGGAGTGACCTTCTAAGCCACACCCTCATGCTCAGTGGTCGCTAGGAAGTTAGTGTTTTACTTTAATGGTACTTTCACTAATAGTTACTTCAGGGAGTCAGCTTGAGTTTTCCATTACAGGATAAGAGAGGTAACCTTGGAGTCAGGAAGACTTGGGTTTAAATTTCACTTCTGACTCACACTAATTCTATGACACTTACTCTCTCACTGACCCTAGGCAATTCCCAAATGTCTAGGAATAAACAATACTCATTGGAAGGCCAAGAAGGTTTTAATTATATCTTATGTTTATTCCTCCTGAATAAATGGGTACGTCCCCTTAACAGAGTAAGGAGAATACAAGAGACTCAGACAAATGCCAGTCCTTTTATTGGCTTCTAATTGGAATCACCCACATGGCTCTTCATTGGCCAGATGTAATCCCCTGCACTGCCCACGTCATGCCTCCTTCAAACAGCTCCTTAAGCATGTGTACAAGCCTCTAACCTTTAACCCTATCAGAAGCCTGGTCTCTGCTCTAAAGCTGGGGGAGGAGGGGGAAAATACTTTCGACTCAGGGGAAACAAAGCTGTTCCCACCACTTCTCACAATTTCCCCCTCTCCTTTTGTTCATGCTTTTGTTTCCACATCTTTAATACTCCCTTACTCTCTTTCTCATCTAAAATTTTTCCCCTTAACCATCATTTCTTTAAATAAATATGGGAAGGGGTAAACGTTGATCAATGCATTGAAAATCAAAGGGGGTGGTCCCCTTTATAAATACAGATACAGAGACCCAAAAGAAAACAATAATTCAGTTGTTCCTTTTAAGATTCAAAAGTCTCTACCCAAACAACTGTCTTGGCAGGGAACATCATCCATGAAGTCCTCTGGTCCTTGGTATTTGTTTCAGGCATCTCCAGCACAGCATCTCAGCGTTTTCTTCTGTAGGAACCAGGTTTCTTTCCATTCCCCTACAAAAGTGACCTTAGCACAGTTTTAAAATACCGTTTCTAATCCTTATAAGCCTGATCATTTTTACAAATCCAAAATTGGAACCTTGACCACTTGTCATGGTTTTTTTATGTATTAGAGATTTTATTTAATATTTTAGTTTTCAACATTGATTTCTACAAGATTTTGAGTTACAAATTTTCTCCCCATTTCTACCCTCCCCCCTCTTTACAAGGTGTAGCCAGAATGGCCTTTGTTTTCTTTGAATGACTCAGCTTACCTCATTGAGCCTCTGGACACTGTGGCTTGCTCTTCCGGGGCAGGAAGCCCAAAGAGCATTCCAGGAAGCAGACAACTTCCTGTGTGATGAGTCATGGGGCTGGCTGAGGGGAGGTGTTAACGGCTACGCTAGGGGGAGGGGCCAAGTCAAGAACCAATCGGCCCTGGTCGTTCAGGCGGTGCTTGATGATGTCAAAAACTCTATAAGAGGGGAGAGGACAGCTTGAAGATCCTCTTTTCCTTTTCCGGTTGGAGCCAGAGACAGTTACAGCGACAGTTACAGCGACAGTTACAGCGACAGTTACAGCGACAGTTACAGCCACAGCCACAGCTGAAGCAGGAGCTGCCAGTAGCAGAGCTGACCTACGGGAGGAAGCTGAACAAAGACTTCAGTCCAGTGGGTAATCTTATTACCATAGAGGGGGAAACATGATTTTGCTTTACGCAATCATGCTTCTCTGTAGCCTCCTGGTTACTCTTTCAAGGCGTACTTATTGGGCCTGGAAGCTTTTGATCAATATATCAAAATGGGGTTGCTGGTTCATGGGTCGGTTACTGTGGAGCCTAAATAAATGTTTTGATTCTTCTGCCTTCTACTTTGAGAGTTTCTTATATCCGGCGGTTCCGAACGTTTCAGACATGTTTATGATCCTCTTTGAGATTATAAACTCTGCCCTCCTAATACATTTGGCGACCAGGATGGGATCGCTAGGTATAAGATCTCTATTTAGAAGCAGAACAATTCCAGAGGAAGAGATGAATATCCCAGGATGGGAGGATCCATTTTATTCCTCCCTAGCAAAAGAATTGGCTAAAAAAGCTGGACCCTGTGAAAACTGGGAACCAAGGCTACGGAGAGGAGATCCTAGGGATTTGGAAAAGTGTTTACGAGAAGTTGGGATTCAGTCAGGGGCATCACTATCTAGGCAAAGCTGGATAGTGTTATCAGCCTACCGGCTAGTATACGAAAGATTGAGATTAAGTGAAAGACATGGGGGCACTCCTACCCCACAGGAAGAAGGGGAATCTCAGATAGCAGGAGACCAAACTGACTCAAATGAGAACTTTTCTATTAATGTGGCTAAGAGCAACAGGAGACCAAAAAAGCCCAGAGTGCATTTCAACCCAGCCCAGAAAGAGCCTGACTGCCTGCTTCGTCCTAGCCATGGTGGCAGAGGAAGTGAGTGGGGAGAGAATGAGACAATGTTAGGGGCTGAGGCACAAAACACTACTGGGGTTCAGGATGTGCCTCACACAGAGAATAGGAGATGGTTAAATGATCAGACAAGGGCTCGACCCATACAAAGGAGGAAGACAGAAACCCGAGGTGAAGATTCAGTTACAAGGGAAATTCAGGAAGATTTCTCACCGCAAGAGGTCACAGATATTTTGAGTAGATTCAGCCAAAGAATAGGAGAACCATTGATATCTTGGATGGTAAGACTCAGTGATCAAGGGGCCAGTGGAATATCAGTGGATAGGACAGACTGCATGAGATTCATAGGTATCAGCCATGATCCTCTAGTTCAACAAGCTTTTAGGGAACATCATCAGCAAGGAGATGGTGATAGCAGGACTACTCTGTTGGCATTAGCCGCTGTGGGATGCAATAAGAGATATGCTACTGATTCTATGTGGCCCACTGAGCACAGACCCTGGTATTCACTTAGAGATTGTATCATGAGACTAAAGGAGGAGGTAATGAAGACTGCCATTATGATAGGAACTGCAGACAAATATTACAATGATCCAATGGGACTGCCTCATAGGAATTTAATAATTAGGACAGCTCCCCCTGCTTATAAACAACTAATTTTGAATTTATTACTTGGAGAAGTAGGGAGCCATCTTACAACAGTGATAAATAAGATTTTACAGTTACATGACTTAGGTGACTGGGGAAGGGATAGATCTCCTCGAGAGAGAAGGGTGAATAACCAGCAAACTTGGCGCCAGAGGAGAGTAACAAGGAAAGAAATGTTTACTGCTTTATTGAGAGCAGGGGTAGGTTTTGAAATGATAGATGGAATTCCAACCAATGAATTATATAGAATGTACAGAGATAAAGGCCTTGATAACAGGAGAGATAGGGAAATAAGAACTGCTCCTGCAAATACTACAGATGTTGAACCTTCAAACCCAAGTGAATCACATGAAAGGGAATACTAGGGAACAGGCCGAGCCCCAGTCCAAATTAAGGAAATACACAGGCTGGATTGCAGACCTCACATTAACTTGACCATATATTGGAAAAATGGGTCAAGTACGGTAACTGAGGCATTAATAGATACTGGGGCCGAGGCCACCCTTATTTATGGAAATCCAGACAAGTTCAGCCATGGAACTCCTATTACCATCACAGGACTAGGAGGGACTGAAATATCAGCCAGACAAGTTAAATTGATGATGAAAATTGGACAGTTGCCCAAGAAAGAATATAGTGTGGTTATTGTGCCTATTCCTGAATACATCATTGGAATAGACATATTGAAGGGTATGACCTTAAATTTACCCGAAGGGAAATACCAATTTGCTGTGAGGAAAATGGGCATTAATGCAGTCTTAGTGGGGAAAATCAAGATGGATCCAATCACTTTGCCCGAACCTTCTAAAATAATTACTTTGAGGCAATATCGTGTGCCAGGTGGGCAAGATGAAATTGCCAACACTATAAGAGAATGTGTTGAGGCAGGAGTGTTAGTCCCTACAACTACTCAATGGAACAACCCTGTCTGGCCAGTCCGAAAGTCAGATGGAACATGGAGGATGACAGTAGATTATAGACAGCTGAACAAAGTGACTCCTCCCTTGTATGCTGCTGTCCCAGACACGGTTACTTTAATAGAGAGAATACAAAAACGTGAAGGGACTTGGTATGCAGTTATTGATTTGGCCAATGCCTTCTTTACAATCCCAATAGACCCCAAGCAATGGAATCAGTTTGCTTTTACTTGGCAAGGCCGACAGTATACATTTACACGCCTGCCGCAAGGATATATTCATAGCCCAACTATTTGCCACAGGATTGTAGCTGAACATTTGGATGAATTAAAGTTACCTGGTGTACAGCTTACACATTACATAGATGACATCATGATACAGGGAAAGAATATAAAGGAGGTGGAGGAGAGTTTAGCATTATTAATTGACCATATGAAAAGCAAAGGATGGGAAATCAACCCCGCAAAGGTTCAAGGGCCAGCTCAAACTGTAAAATTCTTGGGGATACAGTGGAATAGAGGACTGCGAGAAATTCTCCCACAAGCTCGACAAAAAATCCAGGATTTTCCCACCCCTACCAATAAGAAAGAGGCCCAAAAGTTCATAGGGCTGTTTGGTTATTGGAGACACCACATCCCACATTTGGGACAGATTTTAAAACCCTTGTATAAAGTCACCAGAAAGAAATATGAATTTGACTGGGGACTTGAACAAAGTAGAGCTTTTGAGGAAGCAAAGGCTGCTATTCAATTAGCTCTAGACTTATGGCCTATGCAAAATGGGCCAGTGGAGTTACAAGTGACTGTACAAGATGACTATGCAAATTGGAGTCTGTGGCAAAAACAACAAAGCCGAAGTGTACCTTTAGGCTTTTGGTCAAGGAAACTGCCCTCATCTGGAGTGCAATATACACCTTTTGAGAAGCAGCTGTTAGCTGCATATTGGGCTTTAGTAGAAACTGAGCAACTAACTCTGGGTCATGAAGTGGTATTAAGGCCTGGAATTCCAATTATGACTTGGGTAATGAGTACCCCAGCTTCTCACAGAATTGGACATGCACAAGAGGCAAGCATAATCAAATGGAAGTGGTATATTCAGAATAGGTCCAGAGCAGGCAAAAATGGAGTTTCTGCTCTACATGAATCTGTGGCGAACATTGATACTGAGAGCAATGAAAAGCCCCTTGAATCTAAGCAACAGATGGTACCATCCTTAGTGAAATGGAATAATGGATATGACGGACTAAATGAAGAACAGAAGAAACATGCTTGGTTTACTGATGGGACAGCAAAATATTTAGGACAGAAGAGACATTGGAAAGCAGTAGCCTATAACCCCTGTACAAGGAGAACTCTGGAAAGTTCTGGGATAGGTGGAAGTAGCCAATATGCTGAACTGATGGCAGTGCATCAGGCCATCAGAGCAGAGAAAGGAGGACAGTGTCATATATTTACTGACTCGTGGGCGGTAGCTAATGGATTAGCTACGTGGATGCCTATATGGAGGAATCAGAATTGGGAGATTCATGGCAAACAAGTTTGGGGTAAAGAGTTATGGGAAAATATATGGGACATGTCTTTGGTTACAGATCTGTCAGTTTTTCATGTTGATGCTCATGCAACCCTGACCACACCAGAACGTGAGTACAATGCACATGCGGATCGACTAGCAAAGATTGCTACTGAATGTATTGTCCCTACTCCGACTCCAACTGATGACCCAGCCTTAGCAAGATGGGTCCACCAGACTGCTGGCCATTTAGGGGTCCAGGCCACCCATCGATGGGCACAGGATCGAGGTATCAGTATTTCTCATGCGTTGTTAAAACAAATAACAGAGGAGTGTTGTATATGCCAATTAGAAAAAGAACGAACTCTTCCTAGGATAGTTACTGGAGAAATAGCAAGGGGAAAAGTTCCAGCCCAAATTTGGCAGATAGATTATATTGGCCCACTACCCCAGGATAAAGGATGTAAATATGTATGTACGTGTGTTGACACCTATTCAGGTGTACTAGTGGCTTGTCCTTATAAAGACGCAACTCAGAAAAACACCTGTAAAACTTTAGATATTGTAAGTTTATATTATGGAACCCCAATGCAGATTCAAAGTGACAATGGGTCACATTTCAAGGGCAAAGAAGTGAAAAGATATTGTGTGTTGAATAATATAGAATGGATATATCATATTCCATATTACCCACAAGCATCTGGGCTAATTGAAAGAATGAATGGATTGTTGAAAGAACAGCTGAGAAAATTAAGCTCAAATAATTCATATCGACATTGGAAGGATAATTTGTCTATTGCCTTACGTAATTTGAATAATAGGCCCTTAGGGGGGAGTACACCTCTAGCCAGAATGATGACCCCAAATCTGCAGATCAGAGAACAGCAAACATGTGAGATCCAAAACATTGAATTTTGGACTGTGAGGGAAGATGTCCCACTACCAAGTCCAGGAACACCTGGTTCAGCAGGATATGATTTACATTGTATAGAGAATTTTAGGTTAAATAGGAAAGAGATAAGAAAAACCCCTACTGGAGTATGTATGAGAATCCCCAAGAATCATCTTGGACGGATATTACCTAAACCAGGATTAGCGGCTCAAGGAATACATGTATTGGCTGGAGTGATAGATTCTAATTATCAAAAAGAAATTGTTGTGACACTCCAGAATATGGGTAAAAAACCTGTACAATTTTGTAGAAATGATAGGATGGTTCAAGTCATTATTATCCCCTGTGAAAAAATACCCTTTGTGAAAACTGACCCTCCTCCCAAAATAACTACTAGAGGGGCAAAAGGGTCTTGCTCCATTGATAGAATAAAGTCAGGAGCTAAGGTATGGGTAAAACGGAAGCCAGATGATATTCCAAAGGCTGCAGAAGTTATAGCCCATGGGAAGGACAACACTGTAACAGTTGTCTATTCAGGGGAAAATAATTACCAAATCGTACCCCTGAACCATATATTTTACCGTGAATAGGTTATAATAATAGATTCACAGACTCCACAGGTATGGCTGATGCTGGTAAATGCCATAAGCCACTCAGAGGAAAGGTAACTTTGTGTGATTAACGGATGAAAACTTGTACATTTGGGGAAAGGCTGGGAGGACAATCTTAGTCTATATCTAGGGTGGGATCCTCTTGGCTTCCTCATTATGTTCCTTTTGAAAAGAAACATTTCCCACCTGAGTTTGGCTCTGATGTTGGATCTTTGCATAACTGAAATCTCAACCAAACTTGAGATGATTTTATTTGAAGAATTATAGTCCATACTTGTCTATTCTTTTTGTCCTTTGTTTTGGCTAACCTTGTTGCTAGTTTTGTTTCCTTCAGGCTTAAGCACCCTGCACTTTCCGGTGACTGCCTAAGCATGTAGCATTCTTGGAATTCCTGCCAGCTCGTTAAAGAAATGACCTCTGGAATGGGACTTTTTGGGGGCAGGGCCATCTCTACATCCAATTTCAGCATGAAGAAGCTATGGAAAATGAGACCTTCACCCTTCACCCCAAGATTTTGAGCCCCAATCGTTCAAGGGGGGTGGAAATGATGATAGTGTTCTGTTTACTTATTTTGTGTTATCCTTGCTGTGTTGTTTTATTGTTATGATATTATTGATCCTATGTAATGGATACAAGGATTTAGGGGTGGACATTTGAATTATTAATAATTATTTTGGGGATGATTGATTGAAGAGATTATCTTGCTGGGACCTAGGGGTGGATCACATTTGAATCGTAAACCAATATTTAGGAATGTCACCAAATGATATGTTTTGCTTTATAATGAATGATATGTTTTAGTTTCCTTTGTAATTGGATCACAATGTATGTTCTAGGATACATGGCTGATTAGATTATGTATCCTATAACAAGGGGTGGAGTGTAGCCAGAATGGCCTTTGTTTTCTTTGAATGACTCAGCTTACCTCATTGAGCCTCTGGACACTGTGGCTTGCTCTTCCGGGGCAGGAAGCCCAAAGAGCATTCCAGGAAGCAGACAACTTCCTGTGTGATGAGTCATGGGGCTGGCTGAGGGGAGGTGTTAACGGCTACGCTAGGGGGAGGGGCCAAGTCAAGAACCAATCGGCCCTGGTCATTCAGGCGGTGCTTGATGATGTCAAAAACTCTATAAGAGGGGAGAGGACAGCTTGAAGATCCTCTTTTCCTTTTCCGGTTGGAGCCAGAGACAGTTACAGCGACAGTTACAGCGACAGTTACAGCGACAGTTACAGCCACAGCCACAGCTGAAGCAGGAGCTGCCAGTAGCAGAGCTGACCTACGGGAGGAAGCTGAACAAAGACTTCAGTCCAGTGGGTAATCTTATTACCATAGAGGGGGAAACATGATTTTGCTTTACGCAATCATGCTTCTCTGTAGCCTCCTGGTTACTCTTTCAAGGCGTACTTATTGGGCCTGGAAGCTTTTGATCAATATATCAAAATGGGGTTGCTGGTTCATGGGTTGGTTACTGTGGAGCCTAAATAAATGTTTTGATTCTTCTGCCTTCTACTTTGAGAGTTTCTTATATCCGGCGGTTCCGAACGTTTCAGACATGTTTATGATCCTCTTTGAGATTATAAACTCTGCCCTCCTAATACACAAGGTGGCATATATTCTGATTGCCTCATTCCCCAGTCAGTCCTCCCCTCTTTCACTCCACTTCCCCCTCCCCATCCCCTTTCCCCTTACTTTCTTGTAGGGCAGGATAGATTTCTGTGCCCCATTCCCTATATATCTTCTTTCCCAGCTGTATGCAAAAAAACCAACTTTTTTAAAAAGTATCTGCTTTCAAAACTTTGAGTTCCAAATTCTCCCCCCTCTTCCCTTCCCACCCATCCTCCCTAGGAAGGCAAACAATTCAACATAGATCACCCATGTATCATTATGTAAAAAACTTCCACAATGCTCATGTTGTAAAAGGCTAAGTATATTTTCTTCCATCCTATCCTGTTCCCCTTTATTCAATTTTCTCCCTTGACCCTGTCCCTTTTCAAAGGTGTTTGTTCTTGCTTACCTCCTCCCCCATCTGCCCTCCCTTCTATTGTCTCCTCTTTTTTTGTCCCTTTCCCCTTACTTTCCTGTGGAGTAAGATACCCAATTGAGTGTGTGTGTTATTCCCTCCTGAAGTTGAATCTGGTGAGAGTCAGATTCACTCATTCCCCATCGCCTGCCCCCTCTTCCCTTCCAACAGAACTGCTTTTTCTTGCAACGTTCGTGTGAGATAATTTACCCCATTCTATCTCTCCCTTTCTCCCTCTCTCAATATATTCCTCTCTCGCCCCTTAAATTATTTTCATTTTTTTACATATCATCCATTCATACTCAACTCATCCTGTGCCCTCTGTCTATATTCCCTTCAACTCCCCTAACACTGAGAAAGGTCTCATGAATTACACACATCATCTTTCCATGTAGGAATGTAAGCAACAGTTTAACTTTAGTAAGTCCTTATGAATTCTCTTTCTTGTTTACTTTTTCATGCTTCTCTTGATTCTTTGATTTGAAAGTCAAATTTTCTATTCAGCTCTGGTCTTTTCACTGAGAAAGCTTGAAAGTCCTCCATTTTATTGAAAACCCATATTTTGCTGTGGAGCATGATACTCAGTTTTGCTGGGTAGGTGATTCTTGGTTTTAATCCTACCTCCTCTGACCTCCAGAATGTCATACTCCAAGTCTTTCCATACCTTAATGTAAAAGCTGCTAGATCTTGTATTATTCTAATTGTGTTTCCACAATACTCAAATTGTTTCTTTCTGACTGCTTGTAGTATTTTCTCCTTGACTTGGGAACTCTAGAATTTGGCCACAATATTCCTAAGGGTTTTCTTTTTGGGATCTTTTTCAAGAGGCAATCAGTGGGTTCTTTCCATTTCTATTTTGTCCTGTGGCTCTAGAATATCAGGGCAGTTTTCCTTGATAATTTCTTGAAAGATGATGTCTAGGCTCTTTTTTTTTTCTGATCATGGTAGTCCAATAAATTTAAATCATCTCTCCTGGATCTATTTTCCAGGTCAGTGGTTTTTCCAAGGAGATATTTCACATTGTCTTCCACTTTTTCTTTCCTTTGGTTCTGTTTTATAATAACTTGATTTCTCATAGAGTGATTAGCTTCCACTTGCTCCAATCTAATTTTTTAAGTGGTATTTTCTTCAGTGGTCTTTTGGACCTCCTTTTCCACTTGGCTAATTCTGCCAATTCATATTTTTCTTAGAGGCTTTTGATGTAGGCTCTTTGACTTTGTTGACTTCTTCTGGCTGTACGTTTTGGTCTTCATTGTCACCAAAAAAGGAATCTAGAGTTTGAGTTTGAGTCTGAGTTAGTTTTTGCTGCCTGTTCATGTTCCCAGCCAATTACTTGACCCTTGAGCTTTTTGTCAGGATATGACTGCCTGTAGAGTAGAGAATACTTTGTCTCAAGCTTTAGGATCTGAACACTGCTGTTTTCTGAGCTACTTCCACTCCACCATCACCCCAGGCTCTGTCACTGCATCACTCCTCTTCCCCCAAGAACTGCCAACCAGGACCACAATCCAGATCCAAGCAGGGCAGAGCAAGAGAATCTGCTTTTGTGCCCATGAAGTGCTCCTTGTACTCCTGCTCTCATCCACTGCTAGATTCCTCCCACCTTGTGAGCCAGTGACTCAGGAAGCAGCTGATGCTGGTGCTCTGGAAGCAGCCTCAGGAGCTTCCTGCTGCTGCTACCACCACAGCTGCACCACTTCCTCCACCCTCAGAGCTGGTGGCCAGACCTCTCTGAACTCAATCCCACAGTTTTCCCTTTACCTGCTCTTTGGTGTTTGTGGGTTGAGAAGTCTGGTAACTGGCACAGCTCATTGTTTCATGGCCCCAAGGCCTGTTCAGGCTGACTGACTCAGGGTCTGGCCTGTCCCAGAGTGGCTCATACTGGGTTGTGCTCTGCTCCCAGCACCGTGCGATAGACCCTTCCTGGTGACCATCCAGGCTGTCCTGGGCTGGAGACCTGCTTCCCTCTGGTATTTTGTATGTTCTACACCTCTAGAATTTGTTCAGAGCCATTTTTTACAGGTGTTTGGAGGGATTTGAGGGAGATCTTAAGCAAGTCCCTGCTTTCCAGCCACCATCTTGGCTCTGCCCCACCAATTGTCATATTTAAGAAATTTACATCAGAACCCAGTTTCTTATACTTTACATTAATCCATTATTTATTTACTTATGAGCAGGATGAGATTTCACTAAGGAATTAATAACAGGCTCCAGTAAATACATAAATACAATAACGAGTTTTTAACACAGTATGTATAAAATCATAAAATTTTAGTCACGTTACATTTCTTTTAAGGCATTTACAAAATAAATCACAAGCCATTCTTCTTTTAACATTACTAATTGTAACAAAACTTTAGACAAGCATGATATTAGCCAAATAACAAAATAACATTCTCACAAGCCCTTGACCTAATTGTCTTGATACTATTACAAAGAATTAAAGGACCCTAACTTATACAGGACCCTAGGTCCTAGTCTCAGTCCTACAGTAACCTAAGGTGTTCCATAATCAATTATTTTAATAGATTTGTTACTGTACTTACAAAACCTTCTGATTATAGAAATTTCCTACTAAGAGATTAAGGACTTAACTTACAGTAACTTCCTGTCAACTCCAGGCAGAAGTTGTATCAAACTGCAAGCTGCATTGATCCAGGCTTCAAGTCTGCCGGGTTTCAGCTAAGGAATCAAGTAAAGAGAGTCCCACCTCAGCAATGCAGAACAGTTGCCCTCTCAACCTTCCCATAAATCATACCTGCAGTTCATACTTGCCCCTTACAGGGTTGCTGGCATCATGGATCAGTGGCTCAGACAGCCTTCCTTGATAATCACACCTGGAGTTAGGCTCAGAAACAGTCAGTTAACAGTCCCATTAAGTCTTTGAATAGCAAGTTCCAATAATCAGTTTAAGATATGACTATAATCTCACATTGCTTAGGGAACATCCTTAAAGTGAGCCTTAAGTAGCTTGCATGTACTTCCACTCTTGTTTATAAAATCTTCCCATTAAGATCATAAGTTATTGCTCTAACACATTTGCCTCAGTTTTCCTGGCTTTTCTATTCTCCTCTAACTATGCCTGATCTGAAATAATGAGATATCCTTCAAGAACTAAAGCAGATAAATATGATAAACATATGTGTATAAGCAAACACTAACTTCATCTTATGTTTTAGACCATGGAATGAATTCAAATTACATTTAACTTTTCCCACCAATGCAAAAGTATTCTATAACTTATCTAAGAAACTTACACTGAAATTCTTTTCCCCAAACTAAAATGTCTCTGATTTAATTCCAGTAATTAATTACACATTTGTATTAATACCCAATTGCTCTTACATCTCTTTGAAACATTTAAGGATCTTATTCTACATAGATGCACAGTAACTTTAAATCCCAGTCTTAGTCTATGGGATAATGATTTAACATTGCATTTGTATCTTTATTTCACAAACTTCTTTTTCTCTTTATCTAATTATTCCCATTAATATTTCGCAAGAATCTTATCTTTCACATGACCTTACAAGAGTACCAATTTACCCAATTATTTGACTAAAAACAGCAAGATTTCTCACAGTTGCATTAATCAAATTTTCCATTTTTCCCCATAAAACCTTCTAGATCTTTGGGATCTACAACTTCACTTCCCAATAGTAACAGATTCTAACAGATACCTTTCCTTTCATCACTAACTACTTATTTTTGCTTGGAAAGACCTGCCATAAAAAGGTAGTATCATATCATCTCCCCCAGAAGGTGGGTTCTTTTACATCAGATGGCAAGTTTCACTAATCAAAATTTTACCTGGACCCGCTTCTCAAATTCTAATCTTGTCCTAAAAAACAATCACTAGAAATCAGTTCTGCTGACTTTAAAAAGCCAGGTTTGGAGGTCAGGTAGTTTCTGACCCCTGCTGTTCTCTTTCTTTCAGTAAAACTTAAATCCCGGTAATTGCTGCCCCTCTCCCCTCCCTTCCTTCTACCGGGTGGTGATAGGTAGAGCTCTCCTTATTTAGATAGACAAAAGGAGGGGAGGGACAGTGGGAAGGGGGGAATTGGTGTTTCAAAGCAGTCTCAACTTTTAAACCTGAAGGCATCTGAAAGTCTCCTATAGAATTTCCTGTCTCTGCCCCCCACCGTGAGTCCTAAAATTTCCCAGTCTACCTTATCTTCAGCCCCTGGTCCCATCCAGACTCATAAAATTCAAGACTTCACACAGGGTCAATAAGAATTTGTGACTAGATGATTCCAAAAATCCTTGTTTTAGTTAATAGCTTCAATTCTTGATTAAGTACAATTCTTAATCTAACAACTTCTAGATTATAAGAGGAATTGCTTTTCATAAATTCTCAACATATTATAACAACTAAATTCAAAACAATTTCAACTGAAATTTCCTTTTTAAATAAAAACCAAAACTTAGAAGTTTATAATGTCATCAGTAATTCAATAACAGCTTTTTAACTCATTCATCATTTTTCTCTGACAGTACAATTCTTAACAACATTTAAACCATGCAAATGTAATAGTACATTAAACATTTTTATGTATTTAAAACTTGAAACTACCCATCTTCAATTTAGGTGAATATATTTCTAAGTCTCCTTACGCAGGAAGTCATTCATCTCACAACCACTGTATACATTTTCATAAATAGCCCAGATTTCAAAAGGAAAATCTGCTGTAATATTACTTGTTTATAACCAAATATAACAGTTTCAAACTATCACCTTTTTGCTATACCCCCTTTTTTAAAGATCAATTCATATATAACAAAATTCAGACCTCACAAAGGTCTCCCAAATTTTACAACCTAAGAGAACTCTAAAAATACAATTTCCATATAATATTAAGAAAAAAGAAAAAAAAGTCACATTATTCAAGCTAGTGTCTCAGGTTAAGGGTCTCATCCCTAACGGCCATAGACTGAGGAAAGAATGCTCTTAAGTCAGCCCCATCTGGGCTTGTTGACATAAGAAGAGGTATTCTCTGCCAAAAAAAGAGGCTTAGGTCCAGGCTCTTCTTCTGAATCAACACTGCCTCTGGCCCAGTATGAGTGAATTTAGAAAAAAAAGATTTTTATTTCATATTATTGCTTGCTTTTATAATTTATCCAGATTTGAAGTTGGTACGCTGACCCTCATGGGTTAGCTTTCACCAAACCCTACCTTAGGCATTCCAATTCTTTACTGCGTAGATTATTTTAGCCAAAATAAAAGGCCTAAGGAATTAGAAGAAGGTGGGCTTCTTCCCTTACAAGCAAAAAGACCAACCTAAAATATTTTTGTTTCCCCTCTACTGGTCAGACAACTTGAGAAAGGATCTCTCGAAATTGCTAAAGAGAATTGACTAGGAGCCCAGGATTATCAATAACAAAGATATCCCTAGGTGAATTACCTTTGTCCTAGTAGCCCTTTGAGATACCAGAGGCCTTTCTTAGAACAAAGTACCTAATCCTTTAGGTATGCTGATTTAGCTTCCTCAACCACTCAGGAAGGCATTTTTTAAAATTTCCTATCCCCAGCCACCAGTATATGGCTTCAAATCTTAATTCTATATAATCTCTGTGGAAACAAAATTCAATTATATCTTATACAGGCAAAGTTTAATAATTATACAAATCAATATCTTTGCTATAGTCAATACCCAGATTCAATAAAACCTCTCATTACTAAGTAATCAGCCTTATTTTCCAATCAGGCTACAAATTCTTTAGTTTCAAGTTAATGATTGATACACCCAGGTCTTCTAAAGGAGGGTGGGGGAGGGGGTGACCAAGAGCACCTGGCAGAGCCACATGGACTTAGCTGGTGTTTCACTCCCACCCAAATCCTTTATCTTTCTATTTTATCCTCCATATTCTGGCTCCAATTTCTATCTCTCTTTCTTTCCTAATCTCAACCCAAACTACCTCAAACACTCCAAATAAATGAGAAAAAAATACCGTACTCACCAATGTTCTTCTCCAGCTTCTTTTACCTTGAAACTTAAAGTTAAATGTCTAACAATTTAATCATGTTCTAAACAGACCACTGAACCCCCAAAGCGAGATGCCCTTCACTTTTGCAGTTTTAAAACACTTTGCTTGATGTCAGATACACTGAGTCAATGCAAACACAGGGATTTTCAACCTTTAGGATCTAATTAAACCTTAATTCAGAAACCCTCACTTCCCCAGGGCTGCTTTGGCTCTGATTTCTTATCAGTTCTAAAAGCTGCTGGCTTTTCACAATTCAGTTTCTAGTCTGGTATTCCAACTTGGCCAGTGTTGGAACCAAAAAGAATCTTAATCTCCCACTAAAAGCCTAAAAACGGGAGTTCTTTCCAAATTTCAGTTTCTCTTTCCCTAATTATACACCTTAGAAATTTCTCACCCCAAACCATGAAACTTTTCTCAAACATACAGACATCAGACAAGACATTTACAAGACAGCATGTATTAAAAAAAAGCAATTTGGAAACCAATTTGGAATTCAAATTCAGATGGGTCAAAAGAAAACTCAGAGTTGTAATTTACTTTGACCTTTTTTTAGCCAATTTCAAAAGGATATCCTTCCCAGAGATGCCTTCTCTTCCTCTGCCCCAGCACCTGTAATATGATGAAATATTTACCATGAGAATCCACTCCTTCTGGCACCTTACTTTACTCCCCATTCTACCCTCCTAAAGGGCTATCTGGAAGAATATCTGTTTCAGGAGAATCCACTCTTCATTTCCAGGAGAAATCACTCCTTATTTCTCAGGGGAATTCATCCCTTTCCTTCTTGCCCATTTTAATTAATCTGGTCCTGAGATTCTTAACAGTCTTTGAGCAAAAGTCTGGAAGCAGGAGAAGCATTTAAAATTAATGGGACGTGTCTTTCTCATCTTCCAGCACTTTATGCTCGAGATGTTTTCAAATCCCGGACGAGAGCCCCTAACTGTTAGAAACATATTTACATCGTCTAGGAATAAACAATACTCATTGGAAAGCCAAGAAGGTTTTAATTATATCTTACCTTTATTCCTCCTGAATAAATGGGCACATCCCATTAACGTAGTAAGGAGAATACAAGAGACTCAGACAAATGCCAGTCCCTTTATTGGCTCCTAATTGGAATCTCTCTCCCCCCACCAACTCTTCATTGGCAAGATGCCTGAACTGCCCACTTCATGCCTCCTTCAAACAGCTCCTTAAGCATGTGTACAAGCCTCTAACCTTTAACCCTATCAGAAGCCTAGTCTCTGCTCTAAATCTGGAGGAGGCAGGGAGATACTTTCAACTCTGTGGAAACAAAACTGCTCCCACCATTTCTCACAGTATGAGTTGCAGAGAAGTTGTAGTTTCGCATGTAGGGGGAACATTCTCTCACTGGGACCTTTCTGTCGCTGATGTTCCTCTTGGGGTCTTTATTTTGTGAGGGATCCAGGGAACCTCCATTCTCCTCCTGACTGTGTTTCTGACTTTCTAGAATTCAATACTATGTCCTTGTGCCTTCACCTGAATCCTATATTCCTCTTCCTCCCGTCCTTTTCAGCTTCCGTTTTTTGTGTTGTCTTCCCCCATTAGAATAAAAGCTCTTTGAGGGGAGCAACTGGGATGTTTTTTTGCCTGTTTTCATATCTCTAGCACTTGGCATGGCTCTAGCCATGTAGTAAGTACTTAATAAATGCTTATTGCTTTGCTTTGCAACAAATATGGATAATCAAGAGGAATAAATTCTTGCATTGGCTGAATCCAAAAATGTGTGTCTCATTCAGGATCTTGTGTCTATCACCTTTCCATCAGGAGGTTTATGGCATGGTTCATCAATCACCTTCTGGAATCATCCTATATTTTTTAATGTTAGACTCTACTTGCTCTGTGTGTGTGTGGAGGGGGTAGGGCTTCTACTTCAGCTCCTTCAATCGCTTATTAAAAAGAACAAAAGCATAGGCCTGTAGTAATTAATAATACTAACAATTAGAATTTATATGTGCCAGGCACTGTGCTAAGCACTTCACAAATATTAGCCCACTAGATCCTCACAACAACCCTGGGTGCTGTTGTTATCCTGATTTTTCATTTGAGAAAACTGACACAAGCAGGGGTTAAGTGACTTATCCAGGGTCACACAATTAGTAAGTTGGTGTTAAATTCAGGTCTTCCTGATTCCAGGCCCAGCGCTCTATTTATTGTCAAAATTCTTCCATGGCCATTGATCACCATTGAAGTTCATCAAAAAAGATCAACTGTTAAATTTCTTTGTGGCCTGGTTCATAGTATTTACACCTAGAAGATCCTTTAAGATCATGTAGCCCAACTGCCTTATTTTACAGAGAAGAAAATTTAGGGCCATAGAGAAGAGATAATTTTTTCTGGAATAGAGGATAGAATACTGAGGATGAAACTTACTCGATGTGTGACCATTAACAAGTCAGAGGATGATAGATTTTTAGAGCTGTAAATAAGGGAATATATGAAGCCATTTAATCCAACTTCCTCATTTTACAAATGATAACACTTATACCCAGAGAGATCATAGGATGTTGAGACGGAAGCATCCTTAAAAGCTATTTAGACCAACATCTTTGTTTTAGAGACCAGAAGAATGAGGCCAAAGAAGTGAGGTCACTTGTCCAAGGTTACACAGTTTTCTAGAAAGTGACTGACGCAGGTTATAAACCCAGCTTCTATAACTTCAAATTTAGCATGCTTTCCATTGTGGCATTGTTTTGGAGAGACCTAGCTTCCTCATTCATAAACAGGGGTTAATACTTGCAGCAATTACTCAGGATTTTTTGAGGCTCAAATCAGATAAACTATCTACAATGTCTCAGCCATGATTAAAGTCAAGATTCTATCCCAAGTCCTGTCACAAACTCCAAAGTTTGTCTACCATTTTGGTATTCTAAGGACACACTGTCCAATTCTTTTTTTTAGTAGGTGCTTGGTAAATGTTTATTTTTTTAATTCCACATTTTATTATTTAATATTTTTTAGTTTTCAGCATTGATTTCCATAAGATTTTGAGTTACAAATTTTCTCCCCATTTCTACCCTCCTCCCCACTCCAAGATGGCATATATTCTGATTGCCCCATTCTCCAGTCAGCCCTTGCTTCTGTCACCCCACTCCACCCCACCCCCCTGTCCCATCCCCTATCCACTTGCTTTCTTGTAGGGCAAGATAGATTTCTATGCTCCATTGCCTGTATATCTTATTTTCCAGTTGCATGCAAAAACAACTTTTTTTTGAGCATCTACTTTTAAAACTTTGAGTTCCAAATTCTCTCCCCTCTTCCATTCCCACCCACCCTACCTAGGAAGGCAAGCAATTCAACACAGATCACCCATGTATCATTATGCAAAACACTTCCACAATACTCATGTTGTGAAAGACTAACTATATTTCCCTCCATCCTATCCTGTCCCCCTTTATTCAATTTTCTCCCTTGACCCTATCCCTTTTCAAAAGTGTTTGCTTTTGATTACCTCCTCCCCCTATCTGCCCTCCCTTCTATCATCCCCCCTTTTTTATCACCTTCCCCTTACTTTCCTGTGGGATAAGATACCCAAATGAGTGTGTATGTTATTCCCTCCTCAAGTTAAATCTGATGAGAGCAAGATTCACTCATTCCCCCTCACCAATGAAATGCTTTTTCTTGCCACTTTTATGTGAGATAATTTACCCCATTCTATCTCTCCCTTTCTTCCTCTCTCAATATATTCCTCTCTCATCCTTTAATTTGATTTTTTTTTTTAGATATCAGGCCTTCATATTCAACCCATCCTGTGCCCTCTTGTGTATATATAAGTATATTCCCTTCAACTACCCTAATACTGAGAAAGGTCTCATGAATTACATACATCATCTTTCCATATAGGAATGTAAACAAAACAGTTTAACTTTAGTAAGTCCCTTATGATTTCTCTTTCCTGTTTACCTTTTCATGCTTCTCTTGATTCTTATATTTGGAAGTCAAATTTTCTATTCAGCTCTGGTCTTTTCACTGAGAAAGCTTGAAACTCCTCCTTTTTATTGAAAATCCATATTTTGCCTTGGAGCATGATACTCAGTTTTGCTGGGTAGGTGATTCTTGGTTTTAATCCTACCTCCTTTGACCTCCAGAATATCATATTCTAAGCCTTTCAATCCCTTAATGTAGAAGCTGCTAGATCTTGTGTTATCCTGATTGTGTTTCTACAATACTCAAATTGTTTCCTTCTGACTGCTTGTAGTATTTTCTCCTTGACCTGGGAACTCTGGAATTTGGCGACAATATTCCTAGGAGTTTTCTTTTTGGAATCTTTTTCAAGAGGCAATCAGTGGATTCTTTCAATTTCTATTTTGTCCTGTGGCTCTAGAATATCAGGGCAGTTTTCCTTGATAATTTCTTGAAAGATGATGTCTAGGCTCTTTTTTTTGATCATGGTTTTCAAGTATTCCTATAATTTTTAAATTATCTCTCCTGGATCTATTTTCCAGGTCAGTGGTTTTTCCAATGAGATATTTCACATTGTCTTCCATTTTTTCATTCCTTTGGTTCTGTTTTATAGTATCTTAATTTCTCTTAAAGTCACTGGCTTCCACTTGCTCCAATCTAATTTTTAAGGTAGCATTTTCTTCAGAGTCTTTTGGACCTCCTTTTCTATTTGGCTAATTCTACCTTTCAAGGCATTCTTCTCCTCATTGGCTTTTTGGAGCTCTTTTGACATTTGAGTCAGTCTATTTTTTAAGGTGTTGTTTTCTTCAGTATTTTTTTCAGTATTTTTTTTGGTTCTCCTTTAGCAAGTCATTGAGTTGTTTTTCATGATTTTCTTTCATCACTCTCATTTCTCTTCCCATTTTTCCTCTTCTTCTCTTAATTGCTTTTCCAAATGCTTTTTGAGCTCTTCCATGGCCTGAGATCACTTCATATTTTTCTTGGAGGCTTTTGATGTGGGCTCTTTGACTTTGTTGACTTCTTCTGCCTATATGTTTTGATCTTCTTTGTCACCAAAAAAAGATTCTAAAGTCTGAGTCTGAATCTGAATCCATTTTTGCTGCCTGTTCATGTTCCCAGCCAACTACTTGACACTTAGCTTTTTGTCAGGGTATGACTGCTGGTAGAGAGTACTTTGTCCCAAGCTTGAGGGGCTGCACTGTTGTTTTCAGAGCTACATCTACACAGCAAGCTCTGCCACACCAGTGCTCCTCTCACACCAAGAACTGCCAACCAGGACCCTGACACAGATCCAAGCAGGGCAAAGCAGGCTCTGCACTCCCGCTCTGATCCGCTGCTTAATTCCTCCCACCAGGTGGGCCTGTGGCCAGAAGCACCCATAGCTGGAGCTCTGGAAGCAGCCAAAGAGCTTCACCACCTTGGGCCCAACCAAGCACTCCTGTCACTTTGATCCAGAAACTTTTCCACAACCTGTTCTGTTATCTTTGTCATTTGTGGGTTGAGAAGTCTGGTAACTGCCAGGGCTCAAGGATTCAGGGCCCTACGGCCTGTTCAGCCTGGCTCCCTGTCTGGTTGGTCCTTGTATGGCCCATGCTGGGCTGTACTCCGCTCAGCTCTCAGCTTTGTATGATTAGACCCTTCCCAGCAACCATCCAGGCTATGCTGGGCTGGAGCTCTGCTTTCCTCTACTATTTTGTGGGTTCTGCAGCTCTAGAATTTGTTCCAAGACATTTTTTACAGGTGTTTGGAGGGACCTGGGGGAGAGCTTAAGCAAGTCCCTGCTTTACAGCTGCCATCTTGGCTCTGCACCCCCCCCCCCCCACACACACTGTCCAATTCTTAACAGATGCTCCTGCTATCTTTTAAAACTTATATAATAGGCAAGAACTTGTCTTCACAATTTATAACATGCTAATATTTTTCCCCCTAGACACTGAGAGATTTAATAACGCATCTTTGTCTCATTCAATTGATGATGACACTGCAGAATTTTTTTTCTTCGCATCAGTAGTGTTTAATCCTAATATGGCTAGTTAGTGAATAGTGCCTCTGAAACTTTATAAAACTTAATTAAGGCATGATACCTACCCTTGGGAGAAGAAGAACAGTAAGATGTCCCAGAGAGGTTAGTTGCTCTTTAAAGATAATTTAGTCATAAATTGTAGTAGAAACATGAATTCAGGGATGGGTACATCATTATTAGTCAACAATCATTCAATTAATCATAATTAGCTACTATACTTACCCAAGTCTTTCAGTGATTAATTTACAGGTATAATTCCATAAAAGATGTGTAGCTTACTTTTTAAAAAATTCTTTTTAATCATTGTGTTGACTAAGTTGGCTAATAGATAGTGGAGATTATTCTATAATTCAGAAATTTATTATCGATATTTTTCCCGATAACTAATTCTCTCAGTATGTATTCTCCCATGATATAATAGCATCGCATCTATGTTTTTAGAGCTAGAGGTTATCTAATTTGATCCCTTATTTGGCAGATGAGGAAAGTAAGGGTTAGAGAGGTTAAAGGTCACATGGGTAGTAAAGTCAAAGAATCAGGATTAAAACTCAAGTTCTCTGACTGCAAATCCTGGATTCCTCCTACTATGCCACACTGCCTCAGTAATAAGACAGTATTTACAAAACAAGGCAATCCTAAGTTGGGGCTTCCATAAATTGGTTTACAAAAGAGTTCTTTCCCACAATGGTGCTGAGAACTAGGTATTGGCAATAGTATAATGCCAACTTTACAGATGAGGAAATTGATGTTCAGAGGTGGCTAAATAACTTGCACAAGGTCATCCAACTCTAGGACATGAATGCAGATCTTCTGAATTCAAGTCCAGTAATTTTTCCACTTTTTAAAAATGTTTGACAAATGATCTAAACCTTTTGACCTGTGTCTTCTGTTTATTTTTAAGTAGCCTTCTCAGAGGAATGAGAAAAATTATCTGATTCTTCATTACAATTTCTTCGTAAATGAACTGGGTTTTTTTTTTACTTAGAAATATCATTTAATTAGTCATATTCAAAGAAAGCCAAAAAACTCATAAGGACATATATGGATATGATTTGATGGGATCAAAGGGTGTACAATTCTAAGAGATAAGTATGAACATATACATATATATGTATATATATACATACACATACATACATACACACATTGTCTACCCCTGCTCCTGCTACTTGGAAATTATTCTAGGGCATGGTATTGTGACTGACATACAGTAAGTAGATGTTTAATAAATGCTTAATAGTTTGTTAATTGACTGACTGACTGATTGATTGATTGGATGAAAGAGCATCCATTTCTGGCCACCCTCAATTTGATGAGAGATTACCAACCAACACATTGTAGAGATCTAAAGCAGTTTGCGCCAAAATCATCTTGAGTAAACTGAACCATTAGTTCTTTCCAGGACACTTCTTTCAAAGCATCACTCATGTAGTAGTTAGACAGAAAATGGAGAACTTCCTTAATGAAAGGACTATGGGGTTCTAGAATTCTGACTCTCTAAATGCTCCTGTATGATCTCACTGCCTAAGAAATTAATTCTCAGGCCTTGTAGGTGTTGAAGAGTTGGGTAGCTCTGCCTCTCATTCTCAAGGTTAGAGTGCTCTCAGAATCAAAGAAGAGGCTCTATGACTGCATCTCCTGCCAAGGGTCTGTGATAGACTCTGGCAATCCCAGATAAAGTCTATGTTCTCTTCTCTCCTTGTAAGGGTGTAGGGGAAGGGTTTGACAACAGTTCTTCCACTCTTTTTTCAAGGTCAGTGGGTCCTCAAGTTCAACTTAATACCCTGGGAAATCAGATCTCCAATGCTGCAGGCACCTAAATAACTCAAGATAGAAACATCAACCAGGTCAGTGTACCTCCCTTCCACTGGCTAAGTTTCCTTTTCACTCTCACATCACACATTTGAGTGCAGATTTGAGCTTCACCTCAATCTGTGATTGCCTGGTGACTAGCCATGTAAACTTGGAGGTCAGGGGTGCAGGAAGGGAGATGCAAAGACCTTTCCGTTCAACCAGCTTGTACAACTATAGCCTCTGGAGGATAAGAGAACAAAGCAACTGGAAAGACTCATATATCATTTTATCTAGACAGATAGGGAGGCAGTCCAGTGTGTCAGGAGGTCTGGGCAGCTAAAAAGCAGGAGGATGGTTCTAACTCCTTCCACAAAAAAGCAGCTGTCCTCCAACTTTTCTTCTTTTCCCTCCAGTTCAAATACTGCTTATTCTTTAAAAAGACTAATAATAATAAAGTCAAGTTCCTATTATATATCTCTCCTATCCCTATCCTTATTTATGAGTGCTCAGGAGCCTTTAACTAGCCACCCAGTTACAGTCCAGATGGCATCATCTGAGGTTCACTTGCTTTTGTTGGGCCCAGTTTTTATTTTACTTATTTTGTTTTTTTTTAATTTTTTTAAATTTATTTATTTGACATATTTAGTTTTCAGCATTGATTTTCACAAGTTTGAATTACAAATTTTCTCCCCATTTCTACCCTCCCCCCCACTCCAAGATGACATATATTCTGGTTGTCCTGTTCCCCATTCAGCCCTCCCTTCTGTCACCCCACTTCCCTCCCATCCCCTTTTCCGTTCCTTTCTTGTAGGGCAAGATAAATTTCTACGCCCCATTGCCTGTGTATCTTATTTTCTAGTTGCATGCAAAAACTTTTTTTTTTGTTTATGAACATCTGTTTTTAAAACTTTGAGTTCCAAATTCTCTCCCCTCTTCCCTTCCCACCCACCCTCCCTAAGAAGTCAAGCAATTCAACATAGGCCACATGTGTATCATTATGTATAACCCTTCCACAATACTCATGTTGTGAAAGACTAACTATATATTGCTGCTTCCCAACCCATCCCGCTTTATTGAATTTTCTCCCTTGACCCTGTCCCCTTTCCAAAGTGTTTGTTTTTGATTACCTTTCCCCCCATCTGCCCTCCCCTCCATCATCCCCCCCTTTTTTATCTTCTTCCCTCTTCTTTCCTATGCGGTAAGATACCCAATTGAGTATGTATGGTATTCCCTCCTCAGGCCAAATTTGATGAGAGCAAGATTCACTCATTTCCCCCTCACCTGCCCTCTCCCTTCCTGCCACAGAACTGCTTCCTCTTGCCACCTTTATGTGAGATAATCCACCCCATTCTATCTCTCCCTATCTCCCTCTCTCAATATATTTCTCATCCCTTAATTTGATTTTATTTTTTTTAGATATCTTCCCTTCATCTTCAACTCACCCTGTGTCCACTCACTCTCTCTCTCTCTCTTTATATATATAGACACATACATATATACATACATGCACATTCACTTATATATATATATATATAGAAAATATATATATATATGCATATTCCTTTCAGCTATTATGATATTGAGGTCTCATGAATCATACACATCATCTTTCTATGTAGGAATGTAAACAAAACAGTTCAACTTTAGTAAGTCCCCTATGATTTCTCTTTCTTGTTTACCTTTTCATGCTTCTCTTGATTCTTGTGTTTGAAAGTCAAATTTTCTATTCAGCTCTGGTCTTTTCAATGAGAAAGCTTGAAAGTCCTCTATTTTATTGAAAATCCATATTTTGCCTTGAAGCATGATACTCAGTTTTGCTGGGTAGGTGATTCTTGGTTTTAATCCTAGCTCCATTGACCTCTGGAATATCGTATTCCAAGCCCTTCGATCTCTTAATGTAGAAGCTGCCAGATCTTGGATTATTCTGATTGTGTTTCCACAATACTCAAATTGTTTCTTTCTGGCTGCTTGCAATATTTTCTCCTTGATCTGGGAGCTCTGGAATTTGGCGACAATATTCCTAGGAGATTTCTTTTTGGGATCTATTTGAGGAGACGATCAGTGGATTCTTTCAATTTCTATTTTGCCCTGTGGATCTAGAATATCAGGGCAGTTCTCCTTGATAATTTCTTGAAAGATGATATCTAGGCTCTTTTTTTGATCATGGCTTTCAGGTAGTCCAATAATTTTTAAATTATCTCTCCTGGACCTATTTTCCAGGTCAGTGGTTTTTCCAAGGAGATATTTCACATTGTCTTCCATTTTTTCATTCCTTTGGTTCTGTTTTATAATATCTTGATTTCTCATCAAGTCACTATCTTCCACTTGCTCCAATATCATTTTTAAGGTGGTATTTTCTTCAGTGGTCCATTGGACCTCCTTTTCCATTTGACTAATTCTGCCTTTCAAGGCATTCTTCTCCTCATTGGCTTTTTGGAGCTCTTTTGCCATTTGAGTTAGTCTATTTTGTAAGGTGTTGTTTTCTTCAGTGTATTTTTCAGTATTTTTTTGGGTCTCCTTTAGCAAGTCATTGACTTGTTTTTCATGGTTTTCTCTCATCCTTCTCATTTCTCTTCCCAATTTTTCCTCTACTTCTCTAACTTGCTTTTCCAAATCATTTTAGAGCTCTTCCATGGCCTGGGACCAGTTCATGTTTTTCTTGGAGGTTTTTGGTGTAGGCTCTTGCATTTTGTTGACTTCTTTAGGCTGTATGTTTTGGTCTTCTTTGTCACCAAAGAAAGAATCCAAAGTCTGAGTCTGAATCTGGGTGTGTTTCCGCTGCCTGGCCATATTCCCAACCAACTAACTTGAACCTTGAGTTTTTCAGCTGGGTATGACTGCTTGTAGACTAAAGAGTTCTATCTTCCACGTTTGGGGGGGATGCGCCAGCTCTGCCACACCAGCACTCCTCTTTCCCCAAGCACCCCCAACCCGGACTGGGCTTAGATCATCAGCAGGCTGTGCACTCCTGCTCTCATCCGCCACTTAATTCCTTCCACCAGGTGGGCCTGGGGCCTGAAGCAAGAGCAGCTGTAGCTGCCCCACCTCTGCTGACCCGGGGGTGGTGGCCAAACCGTGAACTCCTTCCACTCCTGCAGCTTTTCCCACTAACCTTCTCTGCTGTCCTTGGTGTTTGTGGGTTGAGAAGTCTGGTAACTGCCGCAGCTCACTGATTCAGGGCGCTAGGGCCCGCTCTGCCTGTCTCCTGGTCTGGTTGGTCCAAGTTGCTCATGTTGGGCTCTGCTCTGCTCCCAGCTCCCAGCTCCCAGCTCTCAGCTCCCAGCTCCGTGTGGGGTAGAACTCACCCAGAGACCATCCAGGCTGTCCTGGGCTGGAGCCCTGCTTCCCTCTGCTGTTTTGTGGGTTCTGCAGTTCTAGAATTGGTTCAGAGCCATTTTTTATAGGTTTTTGGAGGGACTCGGCAGGGAGCTCACTGCTTTCCAGCTACCATCTTGGCTCCACCCCCGGAAGTCGAATTGGGTTTTTCTAAGTAAATCATCATGTCATCTGAAAATGGAGATAATTTTGGCTCTTCTTTGCCAGTGTTTATAGATTTAATTTCTTAATCTTGTCTTGGTGAAGTGGATAAAGCAGTGAGCCTGTAGTTAGAGAGACCTGAGTTCAAATCTGACCTCAGACTCTTAGCTGTGTGACCCTAGGAAGTTACTTAAATTACTTAAGTTCTGTTTGCCTCAGTTTCCTGATTTGTATGCTGGAGATAATAATAGCACCTCCCTCATAGGATTGTTGTGAAGACCTAGTATGATAATAATGCTAAAGCACTTTATATAGTACCTGGAACATGTAAGTGCTGTATAACTATTATCTATTAGATGTCAGATAACAGGGAGATAGATATCCTTGCCTTAACTTTGCATTTTATTGGGAGTCTAGTGTTTCCTCATTACGAATAATGCTATTTTTGACATATATCTATATCTTGATATATTTATATACACATATTTATTCATACAGTTATATTTTAAGATGATCTTCATACACTCATACAGTGATGTATGTATATAGATGCAATATATGTGTACATAAAGTTTAACATGGTATTAATGAAACTGTTCTACTTCTGTCCTCTGTTGCACTTTTATGCACATTTTAACATATTTAATTTATATTGCTTTTGGTCTATCACAATTAAATAATTGTTCCCGAATGTAAAAACCCTCTTTCAAAAGAAATATGTATAATAAGACAAAAACAATCTATACGTTTGCAATGTCTGTGAATGTATAATTTCATTCCATATTACCAAAGGTGACGTGTTTAATGATGACATGTTTAATTATCAATCTTTTGAAGTCATTATTGGTTTCCTTTTTGGTTAGAATTCTTCAGTTTTTAACAGCTAATTCTCTTCACATTATTATTATTTTCATCATACAAATTGGTTTCCTACTCATTTTACTCTGAATTAGTTCATATACACCTTTCCATATTTCTCTGAATCTGCCATATTAATAATTTCTTAATGACTTGTAAATGTAGGCTAAATACATACCTCTAAGACCACACTTGAGAATGTTGTAGGTGATGTGTTTGACATCCCTGATTGGAAACATGCCATTCAAAGATGGCAGATTAGAGGTAACAGAGCTGAACTCTCTCAACATTCCCCTCCAAACAATTTTAGAATAATGCCTCATATCAAATTCTGGAGTAGAAGAGCCAAGAAAAATTAATGGTTAGACGTTTTTCTGACCTAAGAAAACTTAGAGGGTCAGATGGAGAAGTTTGAGATGTTGGGTTGGAAGCCTATCAGGAGACCACAGACTCCAAAGCTTCAGCAGCAAGGGCAGCAGCAGCAGCAGCACCAGCAAGGTCAGCAGCAGGAGCAAGGTCAGCAGCAGCAGCAGCAGCAAGGTCAGAAGCTTCAAAAGCTGTCAGCCCAGTAACAGTAAGGGGGTTGGATAACAGAAAGAAAGTACAGCAGACCATTTGCTGGTATTGGGTACAGTTGGCACTGATTGGCAACTCTATTGCCCAAATGCAATAATGGGTCATTGGTCAAAGCAGAAGAGGTGAGTGCTAGATGTCAGTCACAAGGGAACAGGGGCCCTGCTCACAGTTCCAAGGCAAAGAGAGCATTAACACTTGTGGCTATAGGCCACCAGTGGCCCTTACTGGGTAAAGACCAGGTTGCAGACCAAGAGGACAATAACCGTACCTCTCCAAGGATCACATCAACTTGGAGACACCAAATACTTGAAGACCTTCAGAACTAGCTCTGAAAACAGCAGCATGAAAAAATCTGAAGCTTGGGACAATACCTCCCCACCCCCCAGGAGAGCAGAGCTCAACTTTAACATAAAGTTCAAAGCAAAAAAAAAAATAGGCAGGAAAAGTAAGCAAACAACAAAAAAATTAGCTTGACCATAAGAAGCTACTATGGTGGCAAAGAAGACCAAGACATCAACTCAGAAGAGGACAATAATGAAAAAAAAACAGCTACAAACAAAGCCTCAATGACAAATGGAAATTAAAACCAAGCCTAATAAGAATTCCTGGAAGAGTTAAAGAAAGAGATGAATGGTAAAGGAAAAATTAGAAAAGAAATGAAAGGGGTGATACCTAACACCCTCCTATCATTCCAGTTTTCTTACACATTACTCCTTGATACTTCAGTCCAGGGACATTGGTTTGCTGGCTGTTCTACAAACAAGACACTTCATTTCTTGGCTCTGGGCATTCTCTCTATCCCTCATATCTGGAACACTTTCCCTCCTCCCCTCCAACTACAGATGTCCCAACTAAAATCCTACTTCCTACAGGAAACCTTTCCCAATCCCTCTTAATTCCAGTATTTTCATTTCTCTTTTAACTATTTCCCACATAGCTTTTAGACAGTTTGCTTTGTATATATTTGTTTGCATATTTTCCCCCTATTAGATTGTAAACTCCAGGGGAGCAAAGACTGTCTTTTGCTTCTTTTTGTGTCTCAAGTGCTAAGCATGTTCCTGTCACATAGCAGACACTTAATAAACATTGATTTGTTGATTGAAAATAGTGTCTTTTATCCTGGACACCTGGGTTCCCTTGTCCTGACACCTCTCTTTCACAACTATGGACCACACACATATTCCACTTCTTTATTCTCCTCTCCTCTGTCCAAATACTTGAGAACAAGGGTTCCTATACTGGGGAATTAGAAGCTTGTCTTAATACTTATTCCATCTCATTCTCATATTTAATCTCTTTTGTCCTACTGGCTCTTTCCTTGCTACCTTCACTCCCCAGTGTGCCCCACCCAACTAAACTCAACCACTTACTAGCTGCGTGACCTTGGGAAAGTCACTTGGCCTCTGTTGGTTTTAGTTTCCTCATCTGTAAAATGGTTGTAACGATGGCATCTACATCCTGGAGTTGTGAGGGTCAAGTGAGATAATAATTATAAAGGCCTTAGCCCAGTGCCTGGCACATAGTAATTGCCATGCAAATATCAGCTATTATTATTATCATTATTACTGTGATTATCATTACTATTCATCTACAGCCACAAATTGTGTTGTGAAAAATGAATCAAAGACTTGACCCTATATTTAAGGAAGTCTGAAACTCTTTAGTTTCCTTGTCTTCATCTCAGTCTTCATTCTAATTGATCTGGGCTCATCATGACAACTTAACTTGGACCAAAGTCCCTCCATTATCTTTCTTTGAGCAGTGGCACTGCCACTGACATATTATATCTTTTTGTTAATTAAAAAAGGAAAGGAGGAAAATGAAATTCCAAAATAGAAAACTTTATTTCCTCTGATGTAGGAAATAAATTTTTCATCATAAGTCTTTTGGAATTATCTTGAATCATTGTATTGCTGAAAAGAGCTAAGTCAGTCATAGTTGATGACAGCAGTCTTACTGTTACAGTGTACAATGTTCTCCTGGCTCTGCTCACTTCACTCAATATCGGTTCATGTCCATCTTTCCAGGCTTTTCTGGAATCTGCCTGCCATCATTTCAGTAAAGGGTATTTTAAAAGTATTTGCTGAGGTGAACTCCTTGAGTTGTGAAGCTTTTGCCTTGCTCACTCAATCCCAGATATGGGTGCAGCTCTGGAGCCTGATTCTAAAGCAGATTACTGACGTGTGAATCAGGTGGGTTGACACCTACCAGGTGTGAATCTGGAGAGGTGGAGTCTGGGAGCTGTGAGGGATATAAAAGGGACATACCATTAACTTCAGCTTCAGACTTTGACTCTTGGGAGCTCATATCTGGAGCTATAGAGCCTGAAGGAAATCAGATCAACAGCAACAGAGGAATATGGCTGCAGCTCATTTAGCTGAAGACCTCAAGGAAGAGGTGACCTGCCCTGTGTGCATGGACTACTTTACCCACCCAGTGACCTTAGGCTGTGGCCACAGCTTTTGCCACCTGTGCCTCCTTGGGAGCTGTGGAGAAGTTGACCAACCCAGCTTTTGTCCTGAGTGCAGAAGGGCCTACCAGATGAGAGACCTAGAGCCCAACCATCGCCTACGGAAGCTGGCCAGCATAGCCAGGAATCTCAGACCCTACTTGCTGCAGATCAGAGAGGAAAGGATCACCTGTGAGAAGCACAAGGAGGAGCAAAACCTGTTCTGTGAGGAGGACCAATCCTTCCTCTGTGCATCCTGTTTCCAAAGCCAGGAACACAATGGTCACACGGTGCAGCCTCTCAACAAGGCTGCAGAGGCTTCTCGGGACAAGCTCCAGGAAACTTTGGATCTTCTCTGGAAGGAGGTGGAGACAATTCAGAACATGTTGGCTAAGGAGAGACAAAATGAAGAGATCTGGAATGAACAGACAAATGCTTGGAGGGAGCTTGTTGGAGCTGAATATGGAAGATTATTTAATTTCCTCAATGATGAAGAGAAACAGTACTTTAACAGACTGGCCTGGGATGAAAAGGAAAACCTGCAGAAGTTAAGAGAAAGTGAAGTCAGGCTCTCCCAGCACCTTCAGAAATTAAAGGAAGAGATCATAAACATTGAAGAGATTTGCCAGAAACCCAATCTCCAGCTTCTACAGGTGTCAGGAGACACATTTAGGAAGATCAAATCACTGTTGATTGACCGTCCAGAACCTGCCAGACATCCTCTGACCATGACCTGCATCACTGCGATGTTCGAGATGATGAATAAATTCAGGGTGAATGTGACCCTGGATCCTGCAAGTGCCTCTCCATATCTCATCGTGTCAAATGATTTGAAGACAGTCAGAAATGGAGGCTGCCTGCAGAATGTACCTTTCACCCCAGATCGATTTGAAGATGACATCATTTTGGGGGCTCAAGTCTTTACCTCTGGCATTCACTATTGGGAGGTGCATGTGGGAGACAGTCAGGAATGGACAGTTGGTGTGTGTAAGGAGTCACTGAGCAGGAATCCTGAGGTCCCACTTGTTCATGGGGATGTATTCGTGATTACGTATATACAAGATGAAGATACTTATACTGTGATCAGTAATTGCTCCCAGATATTACGACAGTCAGCATTCCCTATCCGCAGGGTAGGGATTTTTCTAGACTATAATCAAGGCTTGATTTCATTTTATGATGCCTTGGAGAGATACTTTATATTGAGTCTCCCACATTTCCCCTTCTCTGAGCCTCTGCGACCAATATTTTCTCCTTGTCCCCCAATAGGAGGGGAAAATTCAGTTCCAATGTCCATCATACCATGAGACATTCATATTTGCAATCTCTTCTATCCCAGATACTTTCTAAGATATACAGCTCCAAACTCTCAACCATGTTCATGATGAGTGATTGAAAGGCATTTTTTCCTTAGTGATTGGATGTCATCAAACATCCATCATTTGAGGTCAAATCTAATTAGACAAATATGAGTTCAATTAAGAAATAAAGGAGACTTTCAAAAAAGACTGCTATTCTCTTTTTTTATGAGTATATTTTAAACTTAAATACTAAAATTTAAATACACAATAAGAAAAACTAATATAAGCTTCAAGACAAAATTAAAAAAAAAGGATTCCCATGTATACAGCAGAACATAAGCGAGAATTCAGAATATACGAAAATAAATTTACATTTCAAAAAAGCCTATATAATAAACGCTGCACATTGTGTTCAAAGTTGTCCATCTTCTTTTTTTTTTTTGCTTCCTTGTAAGTTTTCTTCTGTTCTCTGCTATGCTCTTTTTACTTTTTTTCTTATATGATTTTTAAGCTCTTTTTTGAGTTCTTCCATGAGCTCTTTCTGGGCTTGAGACCACTTCCAGTTTTTCTTTGGGGTTTTGCCTATAGGCATTTTGACATTGTTGTCCTCTTCTGAGTTTGAGTCTTGCTCTTCCCTGTCACCATAATAACTTTCTATGGCATCCTGGGCCACCTCCAGTCATGCTGATGAATATCTGGCCACTGGACCCAGATGGCTCTGGAGGAGAAAGTGAGGCTTGCACAACCCTCATTCAAATCAAATCAACTGCAAGTCATGTCATTATTTTCCTGATGCCATGGTCTTCTTTGAAAATGAAGGACAAACACAATAAGTTTCTATGGTCAGATTCTTCTACTTTTTTTTGCTTATCTTTTTTGAGGCTTTTTGCCTTTCTTTTAAATTTGATCTTTGCTCTCAGGGTGGAAGGGGCTCTGTAGCAGGCTTCTTGTCCCAGTAGCTGCAGGTCTGGATGTTTACCTGGTGCTTTGCTGATATTTCTGAAGACCCGAGGGGCCCCTAGTGTCTGGTCCTGTGTTGAGGGGGTGGAGAGGTGGCTGGTGCTGAGAGATGCTATGGGGTCTGGCAAGTTTTATAGCGCTGATCTAGGGTCCTAGTAGTGGTGTCTGGTGTGTGCTGAGGCCAGGTAGGGTTTTTCTGCATTTCCCTGGGGCTACACTGAAGCACATGGTAGTCCTCAGAGCTGGAATCCCCTGGTTCCCCTGCCTATGCTAAGGCACATGGGGGTCCTGGTATTGGCACTGGCCTGCTCCACCAGACTAGGTCTCAGGATCTCCCACTGGTTTACTGAGGTGGTGCTTGCTGGGATACTTCCTGTCCTGGAATGAGATCCTCTTTTACCAGAGCAAGATAGATCTTTCTTGCTGATCTTCCAGATCTCCTGGGCTAAAGGACTACTCCACCTCATCTTTTGGTTGGCTCTGCTGTTTGAGGGTTGTTCTGGGATGCTATTTTATTGTTGTTTGGAGGTAAATAGAGTAGACCTACAGTGATTTACTGCTTACTCCACTGTCTTGACTCCCTTAAGTCTTGTGTCAAGAACATCTCTTTGTACCCCATTATTAAAACCTGCAAATGAAATAAAAAATTTTAAAAAGACATGAAAGTGTTTCAAGAAAAGAGAATTAACTGCTTAGTAAAAGAGACACAAAAATACTGAAGAAAATAACTTTAATAACAAAATTGCCTTAATGGTAAGGGACACAAAAAATTGTTAAAGATAATAACTCCTCCCCAACCCTTGTCTCTTTTCCTGGCTCCAGTCATGCCTGTGGCAGGTTCTGAGCCACAGAGCCAGCTAGCCCTGGAACCTAGAACTGAGCCCCAGGATGCTACTGCAGCCACCGCTGCCAACCTGAGCTCTGACCCAGGCCCCAGCCCCAGCCCCAGGCCCAGCCCCAGCCCCAGCCCCGGCCTGCCCCCGGGGCTGCATGGGAGAAGCAGTGCCGGCCAGATGGAACACATCCTCCAGCATGGCTGCAAGAAGAAGAACCACACAGGCCCCGGCATCCTGTCCGTGTTCAGCTTGCAAGCCCTCTGCAGCCTCCGAGATGAACTTCCTTTGCTGACAACCAAGCCTGTGTTCTGGAAGGGTATGCTAGAGGAACTGTTGTGTTTTATTAAGGGTTCCACAAATGCTAAGGAGCTCTCTGCCAAAGAAGGGAAAATCTGGGATACCAATGGATCTCACTTTTTGGACAAACAGGGGTTCACTACCAGGGAGGAAGGAGATTTGGGACCAATGCATGTCTCCAGTGGAGACATTTTGGGGCAGAATACAAAGAGATGAACACATTCTGGGCAAGGAGTGGATCAACTACAAAAAATCATTGACACAATGAAAACCAACCCAGATGACAGAAGGGTCATTATTTCCTTGGAATCCGAAGGATCTTCCTCTGGTGGCATTGCCTCCATGCCATGCTCTCTGTCAGTTCTAGGTATCAAATGGTGAGCTTTCTTGCCAGGTATACTAGTGATCTGGAGATATGGGTCTTGGGGTGCTGTTCAACATTGCCAGTTATTCCCTGCTCACCTACATGATTGCTCATGTCAGAGACCTGAAGCCAGGTGATTTTGTGCACACTCTGGGAGATGCTCATTTATAATTGAATCATATTGACCCCCTGAAAATTCATCTTCAGTGAGAACCAAGACCTTTCCCTAAGCTCAAAATTCTTCAAAAAGTTGAAACCATTGACGATTTCAAGACTGAGGACTTCCTGATAGAAGACTCCAACCCCCGCTCAGCTATTAAAATGGAGATGGCTGTCTAAAGTATCCTGATGCCCAGCTGAAAATGTGTTCCATCTTTTCCGGGATACTATGTAGACTGTATATTGTTGGAAAGCATCCTTGTTTTGACAAAGAGGATGTAGTTTACATCATAAAAATACATGAAAATGGGTTAGGAGTGGAGAAAATCTAATTCACCCTATGACAGTGTGTGTGTGTGTGTGTGTGTGTGTGTGTGTGTGTATAGAATGATCTGATCTGAAATAAGTCCACAAACTATACCTGAAAACTTCAGCAGAAGTGGATGCCACTATTCCAGATGTATTGGGATGGCTATGACCAAAGCAACTTTTTTTGTCTTATGTAATTATTAAAATAAAGTAGTTCTTGCATTCAACAACAACAACGACAAAGAAAATAACTCCTTCAAAAACAGAATTGACCAAGTGGAAAAAAGAGGTACAAAATCTCTCTGAAGAAAATAATTCTGTAAAAATTAAAATTGGACAAGTGGTAGTTCATGACACCATGAGATATTAAGAAACATTAAAACAAAATCACAACAATGAAAAATATAGAAGAAAATGTAAATTATGTCATCAGAAAAACAACTGACCTAGAAAATAGATTAAGGAGAGATAATTTAAGAATTATGGGACTACCTGAAAGCCATGATTTTTTTTTAAAAAGAGCCTAGACATCATATTTCAAGAAGTTATCATGAAATATTGCCTTGCTATCTTAGATCCAGAGGGTAAAATAGAAATGGAAAGAATCCACCAATCACCTCCTGAAAGAGATCCCAAAATGAAAATTCCAGGAATATTATAACCAAATTCCAGAGCTCCTATGTCAAAGAGAATATATTTCAGGTAGTTAGCAAGAAACAGTTTATATATTGTGGAGCCACAGTCAGGATTAACCAAGATTTAGCTTGTTGAAGGAGTGGCTTAGAACATGGTATTCTGGAAGGCAAAGGACCTAGAATTACAACTAAGATTAACCTACCCAGAAAAACTGAGTGTAATTGTTCAGGTAGGAAATAGCTCCTTAATGAAATAGAGGACTTTCAGCATTCTTAATGAAAAGACCAGAGCTGAATAAGAATTTGACATTAAAGCACAACACACAAGAAAAGCACAAAAAGGTAAACATGAAAGAGTAATCATAAAGGTCTCAATAAAGTTAAACTGTTTACATTCCTATATAGGAAGATGATCCATGTAACTACTAAGAACTTAATCATTATTAGGGCAGGTAAAAGAAGTTTATATAGACAGAAGGCATAGTTCTAAATTAATTATGTTGGAACGATTTCCAAAACAATGAAGGGGTGAGAAAGAGGGATGCACTGGGAGGAGAGGGAAGGGAGACGTAGGATAGGGAAATTTTCTCACATAAAAGAGGCATGCAAGGAAGAGCTTTTACATACACTTTTGTTTGTCCTTCATTTTTGACACAATAGGGTGATGTCTTGACTTGTGCATGAATTGGATTTAAGTGAGGTAGAGTTGCACCATGACTGTCAGCCTTACTCTTTCTTCCAGAGTCATCAAAGTCCAGTGGCAAGACCAAAGTAAGGATAACTGGTGATGGCCCAGGTTGTAGTAGATGACCCGAGTGTCCTCAGTGTCTGACCAAGCCCTAAGTGCTCCACAGTGCCTACTTCATCTGTCTTCATGGCCTTTGGAACAAATTGTTCTCATCTGCCCATTCCACTGGGGGAAGTCTTCACACATATGTACACTAATGAATTGTTGGTGGAGTAGTGCATTGGTAAAACCATTCTGGAGAACAATTTGGAAATAGGTCCAAAGGACCATAAAACTCTGCATAGCCTTTGACTCACCAATAACACTACTAGGTCTATATACCAAAGAGATCCAAGAAAAAGGAAAAGGACCTATATCTACAAACATATTTGTAGTAGCTCTTTTTGTGGTGGCAAAGAAATGGAAATCAAAAAGATACACATTAATCGGGGAATGGGTGAACAAGTTAGGACATATGATTGTGATGGAATACAATTGTGCTATGGAAAATGATGAGGGGGTGTTTCTAAAAGCATGACAAAACCTATATGAATTGATAAAAAAATTAAATGAGAAGAACCAGGAGATCATTGTGCACAGTAACAAGCAATGTTATAATGATAAGCAAGTGAAAGACTTGTGGGGCAGCTAGATGGAAAAATGAAGAGAGCACTGGCCCCGGAGTCAGGAGGACCTGAGTTCAAATCCGGACTCAGACAATTGACACACGTGCTAGCTATGTGACCTTGGGCAAGTCACTTAACCCCAATTGCCCTGCCTTCCCCCATCAAAAAAAAAAAAGAAAGACTTGGCTACTCTCTGATCAAGACAATGATCCAAGACAATTCCAAAGGACTCAATGAAAAAAGTTTTCCACCTACTGACAGAGAACTGATGAACCGAGTGCAAATTATCCTTGATAATTTCTTGAAAGATGATATCTAGGCTCTTTTTTTGATCATGGCTTTCAGGTAGTCCAATAATTTTTAAATTACCTCTCCTGGATCTATTTTCTAGGTCAATGGATTTTCCAATGAGATATTTGACATTGTCTTCCATTTTTTCATTCCTTTGGTTCTGTTTTATAATATCTTGATTTCTCATTAAGTCACTAGCTTCCACTTGCTCCAATCTCATTTTTAAGGTAGTATTTTCTTCAGTGGTCTTTTGGACCTCCTTTTCCATTTGGCTAATTCTGCCTTTCAAGGCATTCTTCTCCTCATTGGCTTTTTGGAGCTCTTTTGCCATTTGAGTTAGTCTATATTTTTTAAAGTGTTGTTTTCTTCAGTATTTTTTTCAATATTTTTTTGGGTCTCCTTTAGCAAGTCATTGACTTGTTTTTCATGGCTTTCTTGCATCATTCTCATTTCTCATCCCAATTTTTCCTCTACTTCTCTAACTTGCTTTTCCAACTCCTTTTTGAACTCTTCCATGGCCTGAGACCAGTTCATGTTTTCCTTGGAGGCTTTTGGTGTAGGCTCTTGCACTTTGTTGACTTCTTCAGGCCATATGTTTTGGTCTTCTTTGTCACCAAAGAAAGATTCCAAAGTCTGAGATTGAATCTGGGTGCGCTTTCGCTGCCTGGCCATGTTCCCAGCCAACTTACTTGACCCTTGAGTTTTTCATCGGGGTATGGCTGCTTGTAGAGCAAAGAGTACTTTGTTCCAAGCTTGAGGGGATGTGCCGTTGATTTCAGAGCTATTTCTATATAGCCAGCTCTGCCACCCCACACTCCTCCTTCCTCAAGAACCACCAACCCGGACCTGACGCAAATCTTCAGCAGGTTCTTCACTCCTGCTCTGATCCATCACTTAATTCCTCCCACCACGTGGGCCTGGGGCTGGAAGTAACTACAGCTGTAGTTCTGTAGCTGCACCTCCCCCACTGCCCCTGGGGTGGTGGCCGAACCTTGAACTCTGTCCCAGCAGCTTTTCCCACTAACCTTCTCTATTGTCTTTGGTGTTTGTGGGTTGAGAAGTCTGCTAACTGCCATAGCTCACTGATTCAGGGTGCTAGGGCCTGTTCTGCCCAGCTCCTGGTCTGGCTGGTCCTGCTGCCTCCCATGTTGAGCTCCACTCCCCTCTACTCTGTGCACAATAGACCTCATCCAGCGACCATCCAGGCTGTCCTGGGCTGGATCCCTGCTTCCCTCTGCTATTTTGTGGGTTCTGCAGTTCTAGAATTTGTTCAGAGCCACTTTTTATAGGTTTTTGGAAGGACGTGGTGGGGAGTTCACACAAGTCCCTGCTTTCCAGCCACCATCTTGGCTCCACCCCCAGAAGTCCCTGAGTGTAAATTGAAGTACAATTTTCTCACTTTATTTTTCTTGATTTTTCAAAAATATGACTAACATGGAAGTCTGTTATGATTTCTCATGTATGATTGATATCATTTGCTTGCCTTCTCAGTGGGTGTGATGAGGTGCTTGTGCTTGGACCCTAAATTCTAACAGCCTCTGCTTGGGTGCCTGTGCCTGAACCCCAATTCCAAAACATTCAGTTCTCATAAACACATCTAGTTCTCAAAACATATTCTCTCTCAGGCTGTCTCTCTCTAGCCAAAGGGCAGCCTGCCTGAACTTATCTCTGCTTCTTCCTTTGTAAGCAGCTATGTGCAACTATAGATTGAATTCCAGATGCTGATAATAAACTGAACACTGAGTCATAACCATATTTACTATTCACTGCCCTTGCTAACATGTATTTTAGAGATAGTATTTTGTCTAACAAGACCCTAGATAAGAAACCACATAGAGATTCCCCTTTAGCCCTGACCAAGAATGAACTTAGTAACATTTTCACAGTAAAGACCACAACCCCCAGTAACCCCATCTGTGGGCTATTTCCTAGAGAACTCTGGGTAATACACCTGAGCAGTAGATACTAAATGTGCATATTCCTTTAAGAACTAACCACTCCTTGAACACGCCCTAAACCACTCCCTAATCCCACCCCCAAACACCTAACTGACATGTCCCCTCCCTTAATGCCCTATTAGCTTCTATAAAGATTCCGCCTGCACCTCTGTATGGTTGCAGGTTCTCTAAGAACACTTGCCCACTGAAAAAACTTAATAAATCTTTGCCTCCTTGACTTAAAGAATGCTTGCATCCATGAATTCATTCCAGGCAGCCCCTTCTTGGGAACTTTGGTTTGGGATCCTTGCATCCCTGGGTTTCTTCTTCCCCTCTACATTTGTTTCTCCCTCTGCAAGTGGGTGTGGGTTTGGATAGAAAGGAGAGAAATTGGAACTCAGAATTTAAAAAGAAAAATGTTAAAAACAAATAATAAATTTTAAAATATTTTTAAAAAATCTCTGATCTAGATTATTGCAATAGTCTCCTAATTGAACTTCATGTCCCCACCCTCTCCAATCCATTCTTCACTGATCTGCCCAAGTGTTCTGTCTCATGTGGAGCCCATTAAGGGAAGCTTGCTTGTAGGAAGGCTTGCACACCTTTTGTTAATAAGCTAATTAGGAAATGAGACAGGTTGTGATGCCTTCTAGCTCTGAGCCTATTAGGTGAAAGAGTATATACTGTGAGAGATGAGCTTTTGCTTTGGGGGCTTGCCTATGAGAAAGATGTTATGATTCCCTGGTTGAGACTCTGAGTAGCTGTATGTTCAGGAACCGCCCTGCGCCACCCGCCCCCCCCCCCCCCCCCCCGACTCCTCAGAGGTAGAGGCTGTCTTGAGTCAGTGGTGGATGTAAAGCTTTGATTCAGGCAGTAGAGCCCTGTCTGTTGATCTTTATTTCTTTTTGTATTTTTTTTCTATGTAATTAAAGAAAATCATTGACCCCTTTTAGGTTGCTTTCCTTAGTAAAGCAGATCTAAGAACCTGCACTAGCAGCTGACCTGGGTATGCCAGTGTGCTTGCCATTATAGCACCAAAAAGGCCTGTTTGACTGAAACATAGAATGTGTGAAAGAGAGTAATATGAAATAAGATTAAAGGTTAGGCTGGAGCCTACCTTTCAAATTTTGAAGAAGTTGAAAAGCCAAACAGAGAAAGTTATATTTTATTCCAGAAGCAAGGGGCAACTACTCTTGGTCTCTTACTTTCTTCATTATAAATATAAATACACACACACACACACACACACACACACACACACACACACACAAAGGCTCTTAAGAGGTCTCTTGCTTTCTTTGTTATGAAAATTTGCTCTCATTACCTAGCTCTGGAACCAGAGGGTATGCTCCCACCTTCAGGGGAATCATTGCTCCAATAGTACATTCTTCTAAAAGAAAAATAAATTATCTCAGAATTCAAATTTTAGAGTTCTTCTCAGGAGAGTTATAGAATCATTAATAAAACCAAGCTGTTTCTCAGTAGCTCTCAGAGAGGTATTTAAACCTCCCACACCAGAACTGTTGGTTCTAGCATAGTTTGTGAAATATAAAGACCCTCAGGATCATCCCTCCATGTACAGTCTGATACCAAGGAATCATATGTTTGCAGATGATGGGAAAAAATAAATGGGTAAATGAAAAAAAAAGAATCAGGCTTCCAAAATACTATTGGCAGTTATGGATTGGAAAATAGGGTGCAGTTAAGTTTTCCTTTTTTCCTTTTTAATTCTACCTACATGGAAGGAAGAAGAGGAGAGGGACAGAAAGAACATATCTTTTCACTCCATGCTTCACAGTAGAGTGTTGATTAGGCTTTTTCTTTAATTGGACTGCTGCTTGCCATCAATGATGACACTAGCTACTCCAGGGAATTCTGGTTGTTTTTCACTCTGTAAGCTCCATGATAGCAGCTGCATTGTCTCCTGCCCCATTATCTCCCAGCCCAAGCCTCACTTCTACTCTCAACTCTCCAAGGTGGCAGATCCCATATTGTATTGTCCCAAACACCAAGAGTCACCATTAGGAGCTCTCCTTGTCCCTGCCCCCTTGGGAGCTATCTCTTTAGTCCCTGGAAACTTTCAGGACAGTCCATGTTCAGTAGACTTGGGTTCTTACCTCACTTCAGATACACATTGCTAAGTGATTCTGGGTGAATGACTTGACTTCCCAGTGTTCCTAGGCAACTATTAAGGAAGGTTATAAGTTATAGACCAGTAGCCTAATCTGAATCTGCGGACAGCATTTCCACAAGGAGAGTTCCCTGCATAAATTAAATCACAGGTTTCTGTTCCCCTCATAAAATCTGAACAAACCCTTGTTATATAGTCTGTTGGGTTAATGTATCATTTTTTAATGTGTTAATATGTTGCTCTTTGCTCATCATCTGCAAGACAATTCTTTTGAGATTCTTTTCAGGGGTGGGAATGGTTTGCATTGATATAATCATATTTTCTTGTCTAGTTCCCAATGTATCTTTGCAGGCTCCATGTGTTATCCTGGCATTAGGTTATGACTAAAAACCCACACCGAGGTCAAGCAGCCTTCTTTAATACAGTTTCTTCTCTCTTTGTTTCCACAAAGCACCTAACTATTTGCATCCTCAAAAATAATCTGTGTAGGATATCTATTTATGAGGAAAATCTATGGATGATTTTTCAACAAAAGAACTGAGACTCCAGAGAATTATTTCAAGACCTTTAAAACTATATATCTGTATAACTCTCTCTCCATATGTATACACACATGCATTTACATACATATATGCATACAAATATATGTGTATATCTATTTACCTATCTGTCCATATGTGTATATTCTAGCCCATTATCCCAGAGCCAGGCCTGCTATACCTCCCCTTCAGTGTTCTAGGGGGTACTTTGAGAGGTTATGAGAGATCTCTTCTCTAGCTTGCCCCACCACCCCCACTCTCTGTGTCCCATCCATTGTTAGGTACCAGTGAGTAGCACTCTAGTTCCATTTAACTGCTTAACATTAATTGGCTTTTATGAAGGGACTTCTACTTCAAATTTTATAATATATATGCACATATATAATACAAAGTATAAAATATACACATACACATACATACACGTGCACATACATATATTACATGTATACACATACACATACATATATGCATATATACATATACACACATGTATATGTATGTATGTATGTATGTGTGTGTGTATATCTATATATACACATACATATACCAGAACTGGGGCATCTCAGTAGCATGGACCAATAAGTAAAACATCCTCAGGAACATACTATACAAGAAAACACAAACATTAATACACTGAGAAATCCACATGGGAATACCAGCCCCCAAACCTGGATTTATATAGATTTATAATAGAGAATTCTCACCTAATTCTCTGCCTCTTTCATAGACAACTTACACTGTAAGCTAAACAAAGCGGGATAGCTTATAAACATGAGTAACAAAAATTGGTTTCTCTCAGTTTTCATATCTTGACTGAAGACAGCCCCAGGGTCAGAGAGACTGATCTCTTCAAAGTTATTGGGAATAGATATTGGCTTTTACCCTTTCCCCTTCTCCGCTTTGCCTCTCTCATTTTGCCCTCTATTTTTTGATATGTTAACACAGAGAAACTGTCATGTTCAAGGTTACACAGTTAATCAGTGGCAGAACTAGTATTAGAGCCTTGATCTCCTAGCTTCTAGTCAATGATTTTATTTAACAAACTGGTTTTCTCATTTGAAAGTAAGATTTATAAAACTTAAACAACTTTCCTTTGCAAACTGTCATAGTCAAAGAATAAGACCCCTAATAAAAACACCAAAACAATGAAATGTGACCTGGAAAAACCTTCTAGCTACACATTAGGCAAGGTCCAGCTGATATTTACAAGACAGCAAATATTTAGAAACAATGAGTGTTGTGTTGATGCCTTCATGGCATAAAACCCTAGTAATTATGAAATTATACATAAACTATGAATCCTTCAGAAGGAAGAGAGAACAGTCTTTGGGGAATTATCAAACAGACAGAGAGGATTTTTCACTACTCCTTTGGGGAGATGAAATTAAAAAGAGCAATCCCCCAGTTTTCTGCACTTAATTTATCTCTCAGAGCTTCTGGCATTTGGGTTTTGTTTTCCTCAATATCTGCTCTCCTGAGTATTGATACAAAATCATAAAAGTCTGATATCTTAGCCTTTAGGTTATTCCTTAATTGAGCTTCCAAGAGGCTTACTCTTCAAAGTCCACAATAGAAAAAGCAATCGAAGATATTCACCAAATCAAGACCGACTTCTCAGGAAAGAGAAAGCACTGGACTCAGTAAATACAGGTGAAAAATGTAGTCATTTTTGCTATATTGCTCTCTTTTTCAAAAATAGTTGAAAATTAATAAGCTATGAGACTAAACTTAGAATTGCTGGAATGTGGGTTGCAAAATAAGCTGGGAAACAGGGAGCATGGTATGATGTAAAGAGTTGGATTTGGAGTCAGAAGACTTGGGTTCAAATCTCAGTTATATTAATTATTATAAGTCTATATGACCCTGGGAAAATTGCTTAATTTCTCAGGACCCCAGTTTCTTTTTCTGTAAAATGAGAGAGTTTGATGATGGCCTTTAAGGTCCTTTCCAGACCTAAATCTATGATCCTATGAGTCAACTAGTCAGATTAAAATAAAATTAAAAAAAGAAAAAGGTTTTTAAAAGGAGAAAGGCATAACATATAAATTCTTATTTAGTTTCCATTTTTAATTCATTTAGAAAAAAACAAAGTACTAATATAGTATAATGTATTAAAATAGGCATGATAAAAATAGAACTTTATCATTGAATGATTTGATTATTATGTGTTTGAGTCATTCTAAAATTCCTTTTTGGTGATCAAAGTTTGATATAATAATCATAATATCAGAGATTTAGAATTGTAAGGGACTTTGAGTTCATCATTCTATTCCAACCCTCTCATTTTATAGATGAGAAATAGAAGCAGAGAAAAGTAATGAGATTTGCTTAAGGTCACAGAGGTGGTAAATAGCATATCTGGAAACTCAAGTCCTTTTAACTCCAAATCCATCCCTTTTAATACTGTACCATCTGAGAAGAGGTGACATGCTTGTCATGATTCAATTATTTGTCTGGCATACAAATATCCCACTATTTTGGTCTTGTATAGTATAGTGGGAAAAGCTCCAAGATGAAAATCAGGAGGGCCCGAGTTAAAGTCTTATCTCTGTGTGAATTTGAGAAATCAACCAATTAATCGACAATAAAATATTTTATGTCTAGTATTTGCCAGGCACTGTGCTAGGCACTAGGGACACAAAGACAAAAAGAAAGAAGAAAAAAGACAAATCTCAATTCTCAAGGAGCTTATAATTTGTTGATCTTATATTCTATGAAATAATTTAAGCTTTCTGGTCCTTAGTCTATTTATCAAATGCATACAGAGTACTTTTCAAATCTTAAGGTGCCGTATAAATAACAGATGTTACCATTACTGTCCATTAAATGAGAAATTTAGACTAGATCAGGGTCCATGAATAGATTTCTAGGAGTCCTTGAATTTGGATGGGAAAAAATGCATCTTTATTTTCACTAACTTTTGGTTTCCTTCGTAATCCAATACATTCTATTTTATTCATTTAAAAACATTATTCTGAGAAAAAAAATTCCACATACTTTTCTAGATGGCCAAGGAGATCCATGACACAAAAACAATGAAAAATTCTCAGATCTTTTCAGAGTAACTGGGCTGAGACACAACACCCCTAGTTTGCAGTTCTGAAGTTGTTTTTTAAAATAGAGAATATATATACATTTAATTTAAATCTAATTCCTTGTTAAATTTAATTTTACTTGATTGATCCTGGACTAGAGGACCTCAAAAATCCCTTCAAATTCTAAAGTGCTATTCTCACAAGCAGTATTTCTTCTGCTCCATGACCACCCTATATTTTTTTGAATCAGAAAAGCTCTTAAATCAACTGATTGTTAACCATTGCTGCTTTTCCAGAGTCTCTCCAGTGAAACCTCTCTGAAAGTAGTTTAGACTTTCTTGCTGGTGTAAATGAGTTAATTTTAGGTTCATTTTTAGAGGCAGTTTAGTGCAGAAGAAAAGAATATTGGACATCTAGAACCCTGCTGTAGGTCTCTTCTCCAGTGCTCATTAGTTTACTGTGATCTCGAGCAACTTCCTTAAGCTCTCTGAGTCTCATTTTCCTCATCTAAAGGGAGATAATAAACTTACCTCCATAGGATTGTTGTAAGAATTGGCTTTGCTAAATGAATGGAAATTTATTATTGAGACTATGATGATTCTCCATAACTGGGTCTCATCACATTTTCCTGTTAAGATGGATTAGAGTCAAGTTTTCTAAAAATCATATGGTTCTTTTTCTTTTTTTTTAGCCACTTTGAAAAACTCTTACTCCTCTTCAGATCAAATGTAGTAGATAATATTTATTCCCAAGGTTCATGTAATATTTTTGAGGATATTCTTTACCTTAGCCACCTCTTTATTTAAGCAAAGGAAATATTCCTCAAGTACTTTCCATACAATCACTAAAATATCTTATCTATCTATCTATCTATCTATCTATCTATCCATCCATCCATCCATCTAACTACCTACCTATTCATCATAATCTGTCATCTATTTATCTAGGTGCTGCAGAGGACAGAGTGATGAACTTAGATTCAGGAAGGAAGTTAAAATCTTATTTCAGACACTGTATGACCCTGTGCCGATCACATAACCTCATTCAGCCTCGGTTTCCTCATTTGTAATAGTACTTACCTCACAATGTTGCAAGGAACAACTGATATACTATATGTGAAGTGCTTTGAAAGCCTTATGGTATTATATAAATGCTAGTTATTACTATTATTCTATAAAAAACCCTCTTAATTCATGCCCCCATGCCACCTCCCTCTAGACTTTCATTATTATTATTTTTTCTTCCAGAGAGATTTATCTTCTTCCTTCTGGGCCTCAAATAATGCATCTGTATTCACTGTCAACACATAGCAAAGAGAAAAATGGAAAAAAAATGAGAAATGTGCTTTTTCGTTTTCATCGTGTTTTCCTCATTCTCTTATGATAGTTTTTTTTGTGAGGGGGATCCATGTATTTGCTGTTGCTTTAAATGTTTCCTGTGGTTCTAGATTCTTTCTAGAAGAAAGTGCATTCAAAATTACATTCCCAAGTATCATAAATTGGAATGTGCTGTTAGAAGTCTTCTCCTTTGATCTGTGAGTTGTTTGGAATAAACGTATCACTATAATGCCAGGTATAAAGATTTCATTACGATGATATATGCTATGCAGCCTCTATGTTTACCAACAGGATTTGTGGAATGAACTTCCATTCACCTTTTATTTATTTTGTCTTTCAGTATATTTTATTTTAATAAAATGACTTTGAGGTTGTCTTTGTCGGGGTTTTGAAGAGGACAACACTGTCAGGATGAAAGTTGTAGTCGAACTCAGAAATAAAAGTTCTGCTCAGATAAAAACCAGAAAACCGTATCTTTCACATGAACCTTTCTTTCTTGGCTTGCCTGTTAAAGTATTCCCTTTCTTTATTTCTCAGGAATAAGTGATTTCTGACTGCCAAAGGTGTGAAACCTCTTAGGAAACGACATTGGCAGATTAGGCATTTTGATGTTGGGAAGGTTAGTTTGAGGATTTGATAACAATGTGGGTTTTTTTTAGCACGTAGCTTTCTGTTCTATTAAACACAAACAATAATTCTCAAGGAGAAATTGATTATAAACATAAAACATTTCTGCATTTTGACTTTGTAGATGAAATTCTAAATTGTTTGCTTTAAAATCCAAGTATCATGACCTGGTGTGGCAAATAAGCTGACTCTGGATTTGTGGATGCTACTCTGGTGGAATATAAACTCAGGAAAGTTCCACCAAGCTGGAAAGGCTTCATGTATGGACTGAACAATGAACTGACCATAAGTTTGTTTTCTGAGAACCAGCTTGCTAAGTTTGGAGAAACCAAGCATCACAGAGTTGGTCATGGCCTTGTTAATATTCTTTATAAATACTAGGCTTAAGTGGGATCGGATCTGTATTGATGAAAGGTGTATACATATGAAATCCCAGATGATTAAAGTATTGCTTTGTAACATCCCAACACAATTTTGATCTTTTGACTTGAGAAATGAAAGAAAAAGCACTGTTAATAGCAATTCATTTCCTACAGAATTGGGTTGTATAAAGGTAACTTTTCTAAAATTTAAGGTCTAATCGCACACATATATGCATACATTCATACATGCATATACAAAAATATGTATATGCATATATAGAGTTAGTGGTTTGATCCTTCTTTCTTTGTTTAAAATTCCAGAGGTTTATCTGCAAGCATATAAAAGGCTTTTTAAAGCATGCTATTAGGTATCAATTTAGGCTTGTGGGTTTTAGTCATGAATTTCTGGATGTTTAAATGTAAGTAACTATGTGTTCTTTATTTTTAAAGGCAATAATAAAAGAAAAATATATTTTGTTGTGGAATATATGAAGGGGCATAGAAGAGTGAAAGGACATGGGTTCAGGGGCAGCTGGGTGGCACAGTGGATAGAGCACCAGCCTTGCAGTCATGAGGTCCTGAATTCATATCAGGCTTCAGACACTTACTAGCTAAGTGGCTTTGGGCAGGTCACTTAACTCTGATTGCCTCCCCAAAAAGTACAAAAAAGGATCTAGATTCAAATCCCAGCTTTGCCACATACTCCCTATGTCACCTTAGGTAAAGTACTTTTTTAAGCATCAGTTTCCTTATCAGTAAAATGAGATGTTAGACTTAATGATATATAAAGTCACTTCCAGCTTGAAATCTGTGATCCTATGAACTTCTCAAGTCAGCTGATTTTACTTTTGCATACCTATAATTGTTAAGAAATCTTTCCTTGCATGGAAGGGAAATCTGCCTCTATGCAATGTTCATTTTTCCTAGTTTTGGCTTCTTAGACTAAGCAGAATAAGCCTAATCTCCTTCCACATGACACTTCAAGTACTTGAAGATTGCTATCATGTTCGCCTTAAGTTTTCTCTTTTACACACTAAATATATCCAGTGTTTTCAATTAATACTTATTTGGCACATCCTCCAATCATTTCACCGATTATTGTTGTCTTACTCTAATCACTTATCTTAACTGTGGCCTTCCTCAAATGCAGTGGCAAAAAGAGAATACCAAACTCCAGATGTGGTGTGACCAGAGTAGAATATAACTTCTATGTGTCATACCTATATTAATCTTTTGTTGTTGTTGAGTCATTTCGGTCATGTCCAACTCTTTGTGACTCCACTTGGGGTTTTTCTGGCAAGATATTGTGGTGGTTTGCCATTCTTTCTCCAACTCATTTTACAGATGAGGAAACTGAGGCAAACAGGGTTAAGTAATTTAGACCAGGTCACACAGCTAATAAGTATCTAAGGCTGTATTTGAACTCAGGTCTTCCTGACTCCAGGCCCAGTGCTCTATCTACTATGCCACCTAGCTGCCTAATCTTAAGGTCCACTAAAACCCCCTGATGGTTTTCAAAATAACTGGGCTGAAACACAATGTCCCCATCTTATGCTTCGAAAGTTAGGGTTTTTTTGGAAATAATAGAGAATATTTATCCCTATTAAATTTAATTTTACTTAATTTGCCACATTTTTGTAGCCTATTGAGATCTTTTTGGATTCTGATTTTGTCATCCAGAGTGTTAACTGTCCTTCCCAACTTAAAATCATTTGATGATTTGATAAGCATGACTTCTACGACTTCATTTAAGTTGTGGAAATCAATCATTGTCAACTGGACAGGACCAAGGATTGATCTATGGGGCCCTCCAATATAGACCTGCTCCTAAAGTAACATTAACCAGAAATGATCACTTAATGGACCTACTAATTCAGTCTATTCTAAAAATACCTGTATTACCATCTAGCTCATAGCTTTCTATCTTACCCATAAGGACAGCATGAGAGTCTTTATTAAATATTTTCCTGACATTGGCTTCTCCTATTGCTCTCGTGGGAGTTTGAATAGAAAGTTGTTGTTTTTTTCCTTATCAGACAAAATTTTGAAGTTATTAATCTTGATGCTATAGGTCATTCATTGAATTTTAGAACTATAAGGTACCTTAGAGATTGCCTAGTCTAACTATGAAACATAGATGGGGAAATTTATCCGTTAAAAGTTCTCCAATTAGCCAACAGTGGTGAGGTTAATATATCCAGCCAAGTCTGTCTTTGATATTTTATCATGATGTAGAAGTATACATGGGCTCTCCAAGACTTGCTTAGTAGAGCACAGATAGTGGCAAGTCCTATCAAACTAAAGACTCCAAGTACAGTCCAGTGATGGACTATAGGTATTTAGTCTGAGAACTAGCTTAGCTAAATTCACCATAGGAGACAGGCTACTACGTGATATTTTTGGCCATATCAGCCCACGAAAACTTTATACCCAAGGCCTGGAAAGTTTGTGTTCTGTGTCAGTGTAAGCTGTATCTATCCAGCCCAATGAAAAAATAAGCCTTTTGTTGTTTGTCTATCGCACATAATTCTAAGAATACCTCTGGTATTTTAGCATTGAAAATTTCAAAGCACTCTACAGATTATTCAGGGAAATATTAGCTATTGCACATCAAAGAGGGCTGGAAGAGATCAATAAAAACTATTTTTACCAAGAAATATAAAGAAAGTAGCTGAAGATATGGATTTCTCATCCTGAATGAATAATAAAGGGATAATTGAAAAATCTGTCCAAGCTTATATTTTGCTGTTTACTGTTAAAGAGGAATTAAGAAGCAGAGTCGATTGCTATAATTTTCTTATTCGAGGATTTTCAAGATCTTACGTTAATGAGGAATATTAAATTTTGTTGTTACTAGGAGCTGAAAATTCCTGGGAACTTTTTTGAAGAAGAAGAAATGTGATTAAAGGCTTTTGTCTGCAGAAGATTTGCACAGAATAAAAGGTCATGGATATTACTTACATTCCCTCTGACTTATCCAGTTGTCTAAAATTTGGGAATAAATCCTGCCCACCTACCTCCAGACCACTTTCTATCCGAGTGATAATGTACTCATTCATGATAGGAGCCATGTTTATCACTATCTTTGGAAACCTTGTTATAATGATTTCCATATCCCATTTCAAACAACTTCACTCTCCTACCAACTTCCTGATCCTCTCCATGGCAACCACTGATTTTCTCCTGGGATCTGTCATTATGCCTTACAGCATGGTCAGGTCAGTGGAGAGCTGTTGGTATTTTGGAGACGGTTTTTGCAAATTTCATGCAAGCTTTGACATGATGCTGAGCCTGACTTCCATCTTCCATCTCTGTTCGATTGCAATTGACCGGTTCTATGCTGTGTGCTACCCTCTGCACTACACTACCAAGATGACCACATCCACAATAAAGAGACTGCTGGCTTTTTGCTGGTCAGCACCAGCCATCTTCTCCTTTGGTTTGGTCTTGTCAGAGGCTAATGTCTCAGGCATGCAGACTTATGAGATTCTTGTTGCTTGCTTCAAATTCTGTGCTCTCACTTTCAACAAGTTCTGGGGAACCATACTCTTTACTACCTGTTTCTTTACTCCTGGCTCCATTATGATTGGTATCTATGGGAAAATTTTTATAGTTTCCAAACGACACACTAGAGTAATTAGCAACATGCCTAAAAATGCAAAAGAAGATAGCAGAAAAAATATATCTAAGAAAAAAGACAGGAAGGCAGCCAAGACTTTAGGCATTGTAATGGGGGTGTTTCTAGCATGCTGGTTACCATGTTTCATTGCTGTTTTGGTTGATCCATATTTAGGCTATTCTACTCCTATGGTAGTGCTTGATCTTTTAGTGTGGCTTGGCTATTTCAATTCTACCTGCAATCCATTAATTCATGGCTTTTTTTACCCTTGGTTTAGGAATGCACTTAAGTACATTTTGTCAGGCAAAATCTTTAGCTCACAGTCAGGTACAGCAAACCTTTTCCCTGAAACGCATTAAAAATGGTACCAACGAAGTGGATGAAAAATGAAATTTGAGGCTGTTAGTATTCTGACTTTCAAATAGCCTATTACATATGTTACGCCATTAATTTGTAACAATTCAGACGCATAGTATATGATATGGTCAAGTGTTTCATATACTACCTTCAATTATTGTTTCAGCTAAAATTGCTGAAGCTATTACTGTGTCCTCAGGACTGAGTTTAAAAATGTGTGAGAAAGAGCTGTTGTGAAGATATTAAGAACACAGTTAGACAACATAGACAAAACAACATTCACCAACTTGGAGTCATACTTGAGCCTGCCTTCTCCCTCACCACATTTCCCCAATATCCAAGCAGTTGCCAAGTCTTCTTGATTCTACCTTTTTGACATTTCTCTCATCTGTTCCTTTTTCTCCACTCAACCTCCAGTCTAGCTTAGACCCTTGTCTTAACTGACCTATGGTATGGGGGTGGATTCCTAACTATCTTTCTATTTCGGTCTTTCACCTCTGAAATACATCCTCCTCATAGCTGCTAAATTTATAATCATAATTTCTCTTATAGTTCAGATTTCTCAAAAATTTTTGTTGCTTCTAGGATATAATACAGTGTGATCAGCCCGATAGGCTTTCGTCAGTGTGTTTCATTTCATATTCTCCCTTTCTTCATTCTAGTTAAACTATTCTGCTGGCTGTTTTTCATACACAGCATTCCATCATCTGCCCAGATGGTCTTTCTTGTCTCTCTGTTTAGCTCTACCTCTTAGAATCTCTAGCTTCCTTCAAAGCATGACTCAAGCCCATATGAGTCTCTCCTGATTTCCCCCAGTTGCTGATGCTTTTTGTCTTTTGAAATTACTTTGTATTGCTTTGTACATTTTTTATTTACTTATATGGGTACGTATTATATTACTCTAGTTGAATGTAAGCTCCTTGAAGGAAAGGATTATTTCTTTTTTGTTTTTGTACCCCTAGGGTCTTGCATATAATAGTTACCTAATAAATATTTGTTACACTGTTGAATTAAAAAAAAACTTAATGGATAATTGAAGAATTGTATTGTTCAGGCATGGTTTAGCTATAGGAATTTAAAGAATGAAAGTTTATCTTGGGCTGGGTTAGGCAAGGAAGATTCATTTGTATACATTTATATGTATGAGTTCTTTTTGGCCAGTCTCCTCCTCCACATATACACACATTTAAAGGATTTTTAAGATGACTAATATGGGAACTCCACCTACTAGTACAGATAATAGCCCCTCCATACCTCAGTATATGATCTAGAATTGTGATGGACAAAAGTCTTCACTGCCTAAGTGCCATTCTTCTGATGATGAGTCTTATGAACTTAGCAAGTCTTGTCTTTAGACAAAAAGTGGAATACTAGGTCCCTGCTTGAAACCTTTCTGACTTCGTAGGACCTATCAAAACTTGTACTGCACTGGCATAGCCTTTGAGATCACAGATCACAGATGAGGTATCCAGGAATCTGTGAAACATATTTAGTGAAGCAAGTATATTTATATATAAACGTATAAATTTTCATGAGCTGTGCTCACAATAGCAATGCATCTGTTTTTATATCAAAATGTTCATTATGCTTTCAAGAATTTGAAATTGCTAGCAGTTGATGCAAAAATGACTATTAACTCATTGTAGCCTTTTCTTTTGTTAGAGGAGTAAAGACACAAAATACCTACCTACACTCTCTCAACCATCTTTCACTTTATGACTTAAAGGTAGCTGTTATAAGCTACTAGAATTCTAAAGGACCCAAGAGAATGAAGAATCAATAAAGTTAGGGAGTCTCTTCTAACTCTTGACTTAAGGTCCATATATACATACAGAGGTTCGAGTTATAGATCCACAGGATTTTAGGGTCTTCAAGGGTAAGGAATCGATTTTCTACTTGTCTTGTCACCACCTCCTATCACCAAGCACAGTGCTGGCCACAGGATGGGGGGCTAATCAACTTTAAAGTGCTATGTTAATGCAAACTATTGTTGTTAATTCTTATTGAATAAGTAACAGAGAAATAAAATATCTAAAAAAATTAAATCCATGAGGAAAAATTAGGAGTGGTGGTAGAATTCATGTGTGGAAATTTTGGAGAACAATGCCATACATAATGTACTTTTGGAAGGGTTTTTTGGCACCTTTTAAAAATTTCGTTTCTTCTCTGGCTAAAGAACATAAAAACGTATTTCTACATACTTTTCTTTGCTCTTGAAATCATTATGGATAGTATCTTCAGTTTAAAAATATAGCTTATGTCTCTATATGATTTTTTATGTACCTAGATCTAAAGGTCACAGAGTCACAAGAAACCATTTTCCAACTTCAAATTCCCAAACCTTTACCTGTAGTACCCTTTTCTGTCCTGAATTTTTTTTAATAAACAGGGCAAAGAAACAATGTGTTTCTAATCTTTAAAATAGATTGGTGGTACTCTGCCAATATCTAATCCACTTCATATCTTCTGGGGAAGCAAAGGCATGATGGCAATATGGACTAGTTGGATTGCAAAACTGCCTCATCCTCTTTTGTTAAGAGATTTAAGGTTCATCTCCTGCAGCCTCTGGATGCTCAGGACCAGCTCTGCCTGGGTTTCAGTCCCCTTTCATTCATTCACTTTGTCCCCTCATATCAATTCTGCTCTGATCTCTCCATATTTCATTCTTGTGGTTGCACAAAGCCAGTGCCTGTAGCTTTTTCTGGGGTAGAAGGATGGTAGTGGATGTAGCATAGAAGAGACTCTGAAGAAAAGGGATTCCATTGATGACATTCATGGTTATCTTTATATTTCTACCTTCCCCTCCAAAATTATGTTAATTTCATTTAACTTAAGATTCTTTCACTGTCTTTACCTAGCTTTCTCAGCTGACTGTTAAATTTTTAGTGTGAGCATTTGCAACATAGAAATCAGTAACCTACAAGTCAGAGCTTGATTTTTTGATGATTGTCTAAACTTAAGAAGGTGTTAGCAATGCAGATTAAACTTAAAAAGTATGTGTACATACATCACTCCCAACCCCTCCTTCAAAGCCTGGTTGTTAAAGCTTGCCACGACAACCATATATTGCTCTAAACACATTGCTTGCAGCAAGGAGGAGTGCAATAGACCATTGACTGTAGGCTACATTATAACAACAAACATTCATATACCCCTTAAAGGTTTACGAAGTGCTTTATGTTCATTTTCTTATTTGAGCCTCCCAACATCTCTGGACAAAATTGCAAGATACTTTCCCCATTCTAAAATGCAGTTTTTCAAGGCAAAACTTGTAGCTCAGCTTTACTGATAGTTCCGTTCTCCTTAAGTTTTCTTCATTCCTAGAAGATTTAATGAAGCTTGTTTTAACTCTATAATGAGTTTAAAATGTGAAATAGTTATTTTCCCCCAATAAATATTGAAAATAAAAATAAACATTGCTTCTCCAAAGCCAATATTTAAAGATATCTAAACCTAATTAGGTTGGATATATAATAAAAGTAGAATTTGAGTGATTGAAATTCTAATTTTTCATCAGTTTTTCTTCATTAATCATATTAATGCATTATCTTTATTCTGATGCTCTTTAATAGAAACTTTAAGTAGAATACTGGAATTAGTGCAATGTAGTGGTATAACATCAAGTAGCAACTTACACACCTGAAGTACTAATGCCTCTCTGAAATGATGGATTAACTTACAATTATAATGAGTAGCTAACATGTACATTGCATAGTAAGAGTTGCAGAATACTTTGAATACATAGTGTCCCAAAGGTCTTAGGGCAGTTTAAAATGCGTCTAAAGCTTAAAGCTTCCTTAAGCTATTAAGGCTTAAAAATACACTTAGACTTTTGGGATACATTTGATTTTGCTGACATTTGGGGACATTTGATGACTGATGGAATTTTTCCATTTTTCCCATGGATGTTAGGTGTGACAAGTTCTCCTATTTTACAAATTAGGAACACAAGGATTTGACTTTACTTGGGAGGCACCTTTGCATAATGGATAGAATTCCATCTTGGAGTCAGGAAGACCTGGGTTCAAGAGCTGCCTATGATACCTACTGAATATATGACTCTGGCCAAGTAATACATCATGTCAAGGACCTAGCCAATTCGCTAAGACTAGAAGTTAGAGAAGAGTTGCCAACTGGCATTAGGGAAGAGTGTCAATTCATTTGGAATTCCTTACATGGCTGCAATCACAGATTTATTTAAAAAATCAGAAAGAAACAAGTAGCAGAGAGAGATTAGTTTGCTGAAAATGGAGTCAGAAAGACTTGCATTTAAATTCTTCCTCTGATATTTGTTTTCCATGTGAATAAGGACAGGTCACTTAACCTCTCTGACCTTCAGCGACCCTTCTAGTAAAGTGGGGATAATACCTGTGGTACTTAACTTCTAGGGTTTTTATGAGGCTCAAATTAAATAATGGATATTATATAAAATACTAATTACAATCATTGGTCTATACATGTAGTGCAAAGGAAATAATTTAATGAGCTGAATTTGTTCATTTATTTCTTTTTAAAAATAACTTCTTTGGGGCAGCTAGGTGGCGCAGTGAGTAGAGCAAAGGCCCTGGAGTCAGGAGCACCTGAGTTTAAATCCGGCCTCAGACACTTGACACACTTACTAGCTGTGTGACCTTGGGCAAGTCACTTATCCCCAATTGCCCTGCTTTCCCCCCTCCAAAAAAAAAAACTTCTTATTAAGCCCTGCCCTAGGTGCTTGAGAGATTGCAAAGGCACATAAAATGGATCCTTTAATGTTTCACTAAGTATCCTCCATTTGGTACTAATTGGCATAAGGCATGATGCTAATATGATTACCTTTTTTCTTTTTCTATTGCGTGTAAGTCCTGGAGCTTACATCTCCCCCTTTCGTTGCCAATGTAAAGACACTCTTTGGCGGTCTTCACAGAAGTGACTCTTCAGGGAGCTGAAGAAATCTCTCCACTCAGGGCATCTTGAGAATTGTTAAAGAATACATCTGCCAGAGGTAGGCCAGGAGAGAGGAAGAGACTCCCCAGGGACCCATCAGCCAGAGGCATTTGAGTGGTATCTAGACTGAATATAATAACCAGGTTATAAGGGGCCCAGCCTCCATAAATCAAGGCTGACAAGTGGGCCAGTGACTTTGTGAAGCCTCTCCCAAGGTAAGCAGGATGGAGAACAGTGGAGTGAGGTAACGAACGAGTTTATTTAATACAAATAGTATTACTAGTGAGCTACAACTTCTAAATCATTGTGGCTATGAGTATATTTAAATGGCAGAGCAAAATAGTCACAAGACCAGGGAGACTACTAGACTGAAGGATTTATTTATGTAATTAGCACAGAAAGGGATTAGGTAAATTCACTTTAAACATGCAAAAATGAATACATTATTTAAATTTTATTTTATTTTCAGTTCCAAATTCTCTCTCTTCTCCTTCCACTTTCCCCACCACAATAAAAAAGCAAAAAAAAAAACCCCAAATTAATGAATGCATTTTAGGTATTAATTTGGAAAATTAAGTCTTATGCAATTCCATCAACATATCAAGCAGGTGTTTAGCACATACAACTGCTTAATAAGATTAGAGAATATATGAAAAATGATTTTCAAACCTTAACACTATATTTAAAGCTATTATTAAGTGCAGTTATAGAAATCGTTAGGATATATACACCATTAACTGTAATACTAAAATTTGAATTTGAATCCAATGAAGTTGAAGTCTCATAACTCTTTCTACCTGATTGAACTGCTTTTTCCTATGGCAATATCACTTCAGAACTCAAATCCTTATGTTGGTTTCATCACACACAATCATGATGAGATAATAATGGGGTATGGGAGAAGGATTGGTAAGGAAAATGACAGCTGGGTTACTCAATGAGAGATCCACAAAGCATTCCTAGCTGATTTCTCATATGTAATTTAGATCACATTATTGAATCATGGAATTTAATTTTCATTTTATATCTGAGGAAAGTAGACAGTAGAAAGGGTACTGGATTTGGAAGTGGAAGATCAGAGATCTGGAATTCATCTCAGAGGCCATGTAAGTGAACTCCTTTATTTACATTTGCAGAAACTGAAGTCAAGGGAGATTGCTGCCCACCATGATTTCATGTAAAATTACTATTACATTGGGATTTTGGTTTTAGTGGTAAAAATGTCAGAAAAAGAACAGTTCTATCAAGTCTAAGAGCTGTTATGTGTCTTCAAATTTTTTTTAATATTTCTGTTACTCATGTGCAAATATATATATAATATCTATACACATACATACATATATACATATATTCTACTAAAATTTTAAAGCCAAATTCTTTAAGGGGTTTGCAGAGTACATATGTTATCTTATCCAATATGCACAACATTATGAGGTAGGTACTAGTATCATCCTCATTTTATGGATAAGGAAACTGAGACTGAAAGATGTTGTGATTTGCCCAGGGTCATGCAACTATGCAGCATCTCAGGAGGGATTTGAATTGAAGTTATCCTGATTTCAGATCCAGGGCTCTTACCCATATGTCACAATAGACACAGAATAGGGCACTGATGATAAGTCAGATTTTTAGATCACCTTAGTGTGTATTAAGTGCTTCTCCTTGATTTATAGGTAGTCCAAATTTTATTAACTCCATCATAAAGGGAGGAAACTGGTCCAGAGATGTTATGACTATATAATATAATATGACTATATATAATATAATATGACTATATAATAAGATTAAACCCAGGATTGGGATTCCAAGGCCGATATTCTTTCAGCTATACAGTGTTGCCTCTCATGAGAGCTAGTGATCATGTTTCTCCCCTTCTTTTTAGAGAAAGAAAATTTTCTTTAAAATGAGACAAATTCATAGGTATAGATATATGCAAACACATATATGTATATATAATGTGTATGTATACAAATATCAGAGATATACATACACTATATTTGTATATATAGACATATATACATATGTGTATATATATATATATAGAGAGAGAGAGAGAATATGAGAGAGAAAATTATGCAGACTTAATATGGCATACATACACATTACATACATAATATATTACATATACAGAATATATAGACATTATTTTTATGTCTATATATGTGGACATAAAATAGTAGCAGCATCTATGATACAAAATTCCTGTCTTATAACTGTTTTTAATAGCTGACATTTATATAGCATTCTTAAATTTATAAAGTTATATTATCTTGTGTACTCAGGACAAATCTGCGAAGTAGGTGCTAGTATTATTCCTATTTCACAAATTAGGAAACTGAGTCTCAGAAAGCTGAAATTCCTTGCTCCTGGTCACAGAGCTAGTAAAAATCAAAAGCAGGATTCGAGCTCAGGTATTGATCATGTTAAGTCCAGCATTCTATACATCATGTTACTCTTGCTCTCTCTCATTCTCTTAAGCTGCCATCCTCTTTGCATAACTTTTTAATATGGAAACCCTTAAGAGAGATCCTAAAAGTCATGAAAGTCATATTTCATCAAAACAAGAACAATAATGGTTTTCAAGATGAAACTTAAAACTCAAAGAAGAAACAACAAATAAAGGCTAAGGGAAGTAAATATGTCTAAAATAGAAGCAATCTAAGGTAGGAATTTATTTTGCTTGAGTATTCATGTTTGTAAAACTTTGTCTTGCTTTCTCAATGCGGGGAGGGGGTGCAAAAGGGAAGGAGGTAAAATACAATAAAACTGAAAAAAGTAGTAAAGTACTTGAGTGATAGAGGTCATCTTTCCTTCTTTCTTTTCATGAAACCTGAGCCCAAATCAGCCAGCAGGAGACAATGTAGTATAGGGGAGAGGGAGAGGGAAAGAGAGAGAGAGGGAGAGAGGGAGAGAGAGAGAGAGAGAGAGAGAGAGAGAGAGAGAGAGAGAGAGAGAGAGAGAGAGAGAGAGATTTCTTAAAATCCTGATACATTAGCTGAAAAACTAAGGGCAAATCACTTAATTTTTCTGTGCCTCAGTTTCTTCATCTGTAAAATGAAGGGATTAGACTCAATGACCTATCAAATTAATTTCAACTCTAGATCTCTGATTTATGAATGCCCCTGAATCTCAATTTGCTCATATGCAAATTGGGAAAATAATTCCTGCTCTAGCTTAGCCTAATGGATAAAGAGCTAGCTTGTCAGTCATGAAGACCTGGGTTCAAATTGACTCTGATAAATATTGTCTGAGTGATCCTGGGCAAGTTGTTTAACCTCTCGGTGTGCCATACAGGCAATTTTTAGGACCATAAATTGTAGAAAAGGTGCAGGTCTTCATTTGTTATGAGAGTTTCCTTACCAATGAGACCATGAGTATGGCTGCCAACAACAGCAACAACAACACAAAAAAAAGAAACCCTTCAAACAAAATTTTCTGGCAATTTGCAGTGTCTTTTGCAGTTCATCCTGCATCACCTCAAAATCCCTAAGTCATCATTTACCACGGGTAAATTTGGATAGGTGTGTGTGTGTGTGTGTGTGTGTGTGTGTGTGTGTGTAGTTTGAAAGTGGTTAGTGTTTGGAATACATGGAAAAAATTGACTGTGAAAAAAAGGTTAAGTTTGAGTAGAAAGATGACCCTCTGTTCTGCCCAGTTGAGTGGCGAGGTATGACTTTTTTCAAAGGCATTGTCTAAGGACACCCAGAAAGGTTTCTGGTATTTTAATTCCCAATTCATTGTGAACTGGACTTACGAAGCTTTCTATAGGTATAACACTGAAGTTTGGCCTATAGCACTATAAGTTCTAGTTCAGCACATGAATAGTGCTGACCAGTTCCACAACGGGGTGCCTTACTTCTTGGCACCACTGCCTCTGTTGGTTGGCAAAGTGAATGTAAAGCAAGTTGTGGAATTCCTTCAGGGAACTGTCAAGATCTATTAGTAGACAGTGGTTGCTCATAAGGTGGTGTAGTGGGTGATCTTCCCTGAAAATCAAGGAGTGAGCAAGCACCTTAGCACAGAACACAGAACTTCCAGGGCAGAGGTAAAAGAAATAGCTTTATGTCAGCAAGAAGCCCAGGCATATCAGTGACGCATCATGGAAATCTGGTGAGAGCACTTCCTGAGTGCTTGATAACAATTTTTTTCTGGGTCTTTGCATGGCTTACATTTAGCTGAAGTGTGGTATTTTGGGCATGAACTTCTAACAAGGACTACTGAAGGACTCCATAGCCATCAATTCTTCTGTAGTTAGGGATGGTGAAACAGCATTGGGAGGTGGATAGATATTAGCTGGCAAGTTCCTATGCAGATAGAGAGAATCATCATGGGTACCAACCTGGGAAGACAAATGTAAAATTGAATAACTAGAGATGGTCAGCAGTGTCTATGGCTTAATTAGAGTCAAAGATAGGACTGTAACATTATCAGAAGGGATCAATGAAAAGCAAAGTCTAGGAATGAGGCTCTCTTTGTGCCTTTTGTACAAAGGTAAACCACACTTGGTGTTGAGCTTAACAAATAAGTTTCTCAATTTACTTCCCTCAACATACATGTGTGTTTTACACCCAGGTATGCTGGTTGGTTAAATCATTCAACATTAGGGAAACAATCAATATAATTAATCACAATAAAAACAATAACTTCCTAGCCACATGATTATCTGAATGGAAAAAAAATATCATTTGACAAAGTACAGCATTTATTTATTCTAAAATCCCTGCAAAATATAGGCACATAGGAATCCTTTTTAATATCATAAAAAAATCTATCTAAAATCAAAAGCAAGTGTCATATGCAATGGGGATGCACTGGAAGTATTCCTGATAAATACAGGAACAAAGCAAGGATGTCCACCCTCCCTACTGTCATTTTATGTAGCTCTGGAAATGCTAAAAATAGCAATAAGATGAGAAAAAAGGCATACAGATAGGTAAAGAGGAGATAAAAGTATTCCTATTTGCTCTTGACATGATGGTTAAAAAAACACACCAACAATCAGTGAATGTACTGAAGTAATTGTTTAAGCAAGATGACAGTTTACAAAATAAACCCACAAAATCAAAAGCATTTCTATATAATAATAAAATCTTACAGGCAATAATACGAAGATAAATTTCACTCCAAATAAGTATAAAAAGCATAAAGTATTTGGGGATCAATCTAACAAAACAAACAAAATATTTATTTAGTTTCCATTGCAAAGTTCTCCTAAAAGAAATAAAAAATAATTTAAATGTCTGGGGGAATTTTCTGTTCTCAAGGCTGGGCCATGCCAATGTAATAAAAATGACAATACTAACAAGAGTAATTTAGAGCTTTATTGCTGCACCAATCAAACTATCAAAAGGATTTTTTATAGCTTAAGTGTCAAATGCAGATCACAGGCAGCATGCCACCCACAATACTCCCAAGTGCTTCCCAAACCAGATTAAAATGTCATTGGGAAATATTTAACAAAATATAATAAACATGAATAATATAAAAACTAAGTCAATATGGGGTCCACAGGGATCCTTATGTAGGGAGTTTGTATTTGAGTTTGACATCACTGCCTTACAGAACTTGATAAAATGATAACAAAGTTCATTTGGAGAATTAAAAGATCCAGAAAAAAGGGAAAACAATGAAAAGAGAGAGGTACAAAGGGGGGATAGAACTTCCAAATATCAATCCATATTATAAAGCAACAGTCATCAAAACCACTTAACATTGGTTTAAAAAATAGAAAATTAGATTAATAGAAGAGACTAGACAAGCGAGAATAACCAGAAGTGAATGGAATGCAATAATACAGTGTTTGCTAAACCAGAAAACAAATTACTTGGGAAAGAACTCTCTAGTTGGATGAGAACTGCTGAGGAAACTGGAAAGTACTGTGGCAGATAAAAGATGTAGACCAACTTCTTGTGTCACATTCCAAAGTAAATTAGAAGTTGATATGTGACATTAATATTGAGGAGCATGCCATTAGAATATTTAGAAAAGAGGCAGTTCATATACCTTTTCCAGCTATCAATGAGAAATATATCCATATATTCAAACAATGGAAAGAGTCAAATACAAAAGATAAAAAAAAATTGATTACATGTAAAGCTCATGAACAAACAAAATTAAGACATCTAAAATAAAAAGGAAAGCAGTTAAATGGTAAAAACAATATCTCTGACAAGGTTTGTCACCCACAATATATAGACAATTAACAGGTATATACATATACACATCTATCTGTCTTTATCTGTCTGTATATATCATTTCTATTTTCTCTGTCTCTCTCTCTACAGGTACATGTAGAGTTCATACATATTGTTAAAAGCTAATCTATAAAAGGTAAGAGGCCAATGCATATGAACAATTTAATCATAAAAGAAAAATTGAAAACTATTAACAATAAAATGAAAGAAAGCCCCAAAGGACTAATACAAGTGAAATAAAAATTAAAACAACCCCAAGGTTTCACTTTATATGCAGCAAAGATGACAAAGGATGGGGATATTCAATGTTAGAGGAGTTGTGGAAAAATGGGCACACTAGTGAATTGGTTGATGAGGCTGTGAATTGGTATAACTGTTTTGGAAAGAAATTTGGAATGACGAAAATAAAATTATTAAAATGTTCAATCCACTTGCCCCATAGAGTCTGTTACTATCATTATACCCAAAGAGACCACTAATAAGAAGAAAGCTTCCACATCCAGCAAAATATTTATAGCAGCACTTTTTGTAGTAACAATGAATTAGAAACAAAGCAAGTTAATTGAGGAATGAATAAACAAATTATAGTACATACATCATATTACTGTGCTATTAGAGATGACAAAAATGATGACTACAGAAAAGCATGCAAAGAATTAAATGAACTGAAGCAAAGTGAAGTAAGCAGAGCCAAGAAAACATTACATACAATGATAACAACAATGTAAATGGAAAGAACAGTCACCACAAAACAATCAAATTAAATGTTGTAAAAATACAAAAAATAACCATGGCCCCAAAGATGACATATGAGAAGATACCTCTACCTCTCTTCTTTGTAGAAAAGGAGATTCATGGGTATAGTATGTTACATATATTTTCAGACTTTTTCTATGATCATTTTCCTGATTTTCTCTTCTTTTTCTTTATTTCTTTAAAGTTTTTTTTGTTGTTATATGCGATGGTTCTCTGGGAAGGGGAAAGGGTGAGATAATAGAAGAAATGTTGATATATTAAAAAAGCTATCAACAAAAGTTATTTTAAAATACTGGAAAACAGTATCGGGGAACGACATTAGATCAATTGATCAACAAGCATTTATTATATTTTTACTACAGAATTCTACTACTAAATTCAAAGAATAAAGGCATAAATAAATGATATCCTGAATGCAAAGAGCTCAAATTCTATTGGGGGAATAATATGTACACTTATAAGTTTATATAAAATATATATACAATAAAAATATAAGGTAATTTGGAGGAGAAAGATTTTACAAACTAGGGGAATTGGGAAAGGCCTCCTGTAAGAAGTAGTGATTGAGATGAGCTTTAAGAGAAACTAAGAATTGTAAAAGGTGGAAGTAAGGAAGGAGTTCATTCCAGGCAGAGGAGACAGTCTATGCAAAGTCATGGAGATGGGAGCTGGAATGCCATTAAAGGAGCTTTACCTTTCTGAAGAACTCTGAATGAATATTCTTAAATATGACCAGTGTAAATACACTTATTCACCTCCCAGAATTACTCAGGTAGTTGTAAACTGTGTAACTAATGGTTTTTTGGCTGTCATTTGAGAGTTGACTATTCTGATAGATAGTAAGGGTCAAATGGGTTTGGAACTGCCAGTAATATTCTCACCCTCTATAATCAAATTATGTTTCTGTGATGTTTGCTGTCTTCACCCCACTTCTACCTTGACCCTTTTTCCTCAGAAATAGAAGATCTGCTGCAATTTTGAAAAGGAGACTATTCCTTACAACTTGAAAAATGAATTCTTCTGAACTTTGGAACCAACCAGAAGTGCAATATTGCTTTGACTTTGTTAACAATTCTTGTCCTAGACATGTAAGACCTGCAATCAGTGTTTGGATCATGTATGTGGTCATGATAGGTGCCATAGTGATGACAATGCTTGGAAACTTGGTGGTCATCATCTCCATCTCGCACTTCAAGCAGCTCCACTCTCCAACCAACTTCCTGATCCTCTCCATGGTAACAACAGACTTTTTGCTCAGTTGTGTGGTGATGCCCTTCAGCATGATCAGATCCATTGAGGCCTGCTGGTATTTTGGAAGGCTCTTTTGTAGAGTACACAGTTGTTGTGACATCATGCTTTGCACCACTTCTATTTTCCATCTGTGTTTTGTCTCAGTTGACCGCTACTATGCAGTGTGTGACCCTTTACATTACGTCACCAAAATCACCATCCCAGTGATCCAGGTCTTTTTGTTCATCAGTTGGTCCACCCCAATCTTCTTTGCCTTTGGCCTTGTATTTTCAGAGTTAAACATCATTGGTGCTGAAGAGTTTGTGTCAGCAATTGACTGTGAGGGTCTATGTGTGCTAATATTTAACAAACTTTGGGGGGTCTTGGCATCCTTCATTGCTTTCTTTCTCCCTGGTACAGTAATGGTTGGTATTTACATACACATATTTTCTGTAGCTAGGAAACATGCCAAGCAGATTGATACCCTTCCAAACTTGAAAGGTAGAGAAGTCAAAACAAAATCCTCATCTAAGAAAGAAAGCAAGGCCACCAAAACCCTGAGCATAGTCATGGGGGTTTTTGTCTTGTGTTGGCTGCCATTTTTTGTCCTTACCATTATAGACCCTTTCATTAACTTCACCACTCCCGAGGATCTATACAATGCCTTCCTCTGGTTGGGCTATTTCAATTCCACCTTCAATCCAATCATCTATGGGATGTTTTATCCTTGGTTTCGTAAGGCATTTAGAATGATTGTGACTGGAATGATCTTCCGCTCAGACTCATCTACTCTCAGTTTGTTCCCTGCTCATTCTTAAGTGAAACATTTCCCCATGATTTTCCCATGATTCTACTCTGAAGAAGATCATTGATAAATATGGAAGGACAAATGTCCCTACTCTGTCTCAATCTAGGGGTCAATAATTGTCTATCATGTGCCTTTAGAAAATACTATGCAATGGCTCAGAAATACCAGAGTTACCAAAGAATATTAGAACTGAAAGGGACTTCAAATCCTCTAATCCAACTTCCCATCCCTTCCTTATTCCCTCAGTTTGAAGGTGAGACCCAGAGAAGAGAAATCATGAGCCTAGGGCTGACGTTCTGGCAAATGGCAGAGTCAGATCTAGGATCTGCTACTTCTCCTGAGTCCTGACCCAGTGTTCTTTCTACTATACCAACTATATCACCTGTCTTCAAACAGGCTGTTATCTTGAGTAGGCTAAGTGTCTAAGTCCAACGTCTAGTAATATGATGTGATTTCTAAGTTCTAGAAAGGCTTCTCTCTACTGTTCTATGAACTTTGCCAAACACTGCCAAAATACATCATCTGTCTGCCTTAAATGAAACCGGGATTTTATTCTCTGTTAAAATGCAAGAGGCAGCTTGTATATTTATACTTGGGAGAATTTTACAAATGTAAAAGACCTTAGATGTGACATAGCTTTAGTCCTTTATTTTATAGGTAAACAAAAAAGGGCTCAGAGTCTAAATTACCTAGCTATAAATGGTAAGACCAACACAAAAACTAAAGGGTTTCCCCCCGACTAAACCAAACTTATATCTTCATGTGAATTTCTCAGAATCCTTCCTTAGAAGAGAATTTGTCCTGAAAAAGCTGACCTGAAAAGTTAAGAACACAGGAATCTATTTTTGCATAAAAGAAGACAACTTTGAGAAGAGATAGCAAGGAGAGATTGGATATAGGAAGCCCTTATTTCAAATTTGTTGTAGGACAAATAATGGTCATTTAGCAGTCTTCTCAAGAACTTTCTTGAGATTCCGAATATTCAGATACACCTACTTTATTGCATACAAAAGAATGGTTTGTATTTGTAGTTTATTTGCAACTGTTCTTGCTGAGAATCTTACAGGAGACTTGAGGGCAGCATAATCTCTAACACCCATCTGGGGTTAGTTGTGGACATTATAGGAGAAAGAGACAACTTCCAACTGATAACTGTGAAAGGAGATCAGAAACAAAGACCAGCTGATGTAAGAATTCATAGTGTTCTACCAGGAATCTGAGTTAGAAGCCAGGATTGGACAGAGGGTAAGGCCCAAGTCACCCCATCCGCAATATCTGAAGAAGCGGAAGAGTGAATAACCAACTGATCCACAAGTGTCCAAAGGGAGTAGCTAGAGCACAAACTCCCATCAAATAACTGAGCCTGGATATATACATAAATGTAAGAAGACACCAACAAAATGGAGAAACTATACAGATTAAGAAAAGTCCAAGAAGAAAACAGAAGAAGAGAGAAAATCCACAAAAACTACAAGAGAACCTCTGACAAAAAAAACTGGTTTGGCTACAAGAATTATAAGAGGGGTTGGAAGAAATAAAGCAAGAGATAAAAAGTAGAATTACAAATAAAAATAAATAATATAAAACAAATAAAATATTCCTGGATGAAAAAAAAAACTAGAAAAAAGAACTTAGAGTAGAATGTAAAAATCCTTAACCAAGAATTGGTCTTCCTGAAAAAAATAACAAACAGGGTAAACAGATCTCAATGACCCTGAGAGAGTAAAAATTATGAGATCAAAGTGTAAGCATTGAAGAAAAGAAAGTGTCAGGTATTTACTGTTTAAAAAAAATGGCTCCAAAAATAGATCAAAGAGAGAAATGTCCTTTCAGAATACTGCTGCCTTCAAGGGTCATATAGTTACCCAAGAAAAACACACTAGGGCACTAGGGCAGCTAGGTGGTGCAGTGAGTAGAGCACTGGCCCTGGAGTCAGGAGGACCTGAGTTCAAATCCAGCCTCAGACACTTGACACACTTAGAAGCTGTGTGGCCTTGGGCAACTCACTTAACCCAAATTGCCCTGCCCCAAAAAAATACAAAAAGAGGATTAAAACACAGGGCACTTGGTCTTATTTGTTTGTTTGTTTTAAGAGAAAAAATAAAAGGTAGGGGAAAAGGAATACACTAAGAGAAATGAAGAAGGGGGAGGAGCTTACTATTTTGCATAAATGCTTTAGGAAAAGGGTATACAAACATGAAGATTAGAGGGGCATAGACAGCTCATAAAATTCCCTACTTCAGTACAAGACAAAGGATTATTGAAGACACACACACACACACACACATACACACACAAAGATTTGATGTAGAAACATGTTATACTGAACAGGGTAACAGGAAGGCATAGGGAGATAGTAATATAAGAGAGAGAGATGATCGAGTCAGGGATGGAATAGACAAAAGCAAAACAAATTTCAACTTCAGAAGAATGAATCCTAAAGGTGGTAAGAGGACAAAAGAGAGAAAGTACTAAAATCAGAGGATCAGGTTCTGTGCTTGGATGGGATCATATAGGAACACACACACATACACTTATATAGGAATGTGCCCCTTCAATTATAGATTATTCAATTTGATCTGATTCCTTATTTTTTTCTTTTTCTTTATAAAAAGGATTACAAGGGGCAAAAAGAAAATAAAATATAAAGGGGTAATGGGGGAAGGAAATATTAAATGAAAAACAAATGAGACAAATTTATCCATAAAATGGAGATAGCAGAGTAGATTAGAAAAGAGAATACAACAATGTGAAATTATACCTCCAATGTCACCAGACATACACCCTTTGATCTGGAATATACACTAGGTAGGTCAAAGATTCAGAGAAAGGGCCTATATGTATAAAAATATTTGATTTGTAGTAACTCTTTTTGTAGTACAAAGGAACTAGAAATAAAGTGAGTGCCATTAATTGGGGAATGAGAGAAGAGCTTATGGTGTATGTATGTAATGGAATGTTATCGTGCCATAAAATAAAAGATGAAAGGACTAGATTCAAAGAAATTTGAGAAGTCTTGTATTAACTGATGAATGGTTGTAACAACAATGCTGCTAGCAGCTGCTGTGGAAGTGTAAGACCAACAACACTAGCACACAGGAGGGCTGCTAGCACAAATTCTTTGATCTGCTTTTCTAAGGAAAGCAATTTTAAGGGGTTTACAATCTTACTTTAATTAAATGTACATGTGTCATTTACTTAGTTCAGGGGGAAAAGTCAGCACCCTGAACTTCAGAGCAAATGCAAACAGAAACTACAAAGAGAGAAAATAACACAAATCAACAGACAGGCTTCTACCTGTCTGTCCATAGCAATACATACATGGTTACCAGAGACAGAAGCACTCATATCTGGGTTTTCAGAGCTGGGGGAGGGCTCCTTAATAGCTACCCAGAGTCTCATCTGGCCAAATCATAGGAACAGTCTTCCAATGAGTGAGCGCCCAAAGCAAAATGCTAACCTCAGAGTATATATATGCTTCTTCAGGGTCAGAGGGTATCACAATCGTGAGACTCAAACTCATGTGACTTAGGCTTTCTTGTGACTCAAGGAGGTCATCAAACACTCTTGATTCAATCAAAGATTATTGTTGAAACAAAGGCAAGTTTCAATCAAAGGCACTTGATTACTTTAGTGCTGAGAAGCACCCCAGAAGAAAAAAAAACAGCAAAAAGTCCCACCCTGCTTGCCATTACAACGGTGAAGCCTGCAGAACTAGGAGAACAATTCTTACAACAACTACAACATTTCAAAGTAAAACAACTGTGAAAGACATAAAAAGCCATGACTGACAAAATAATAGTCATAGCACTAGAAGCCCGGTCACACTTCTTACCCCTTGGCAGAGATAGAATTGAATAGAGGTGTAAAAAGAGGCATACATTTTCAGAAAGTCAGTGTATAGATTTGTTTAGCTTAGCTCTGCTTATTTGTTTCAGTGGAGACCTTTCATTTTGGGAGGTGGGTAGCAGAGCTATCAGGGAAGTAGGGGAAGATAGTGATAGTGATACCAAAAGAAGGAAAAACAGAGAAAAGAGCATGTGTGAACCATTAAAAATACTCAGAAAAGAGCAGATGGAAGTTTAGGAGGAGACGTAGACATGCAGTGATGGAACCAATGTGAAATTTAAGTATATTATTTAAAAAGCTATACATAACGGAGATTCACAGTTATACGTCCAATTCTCTTTTTCATTCCTTATGCATGTTTGTTGATGTTTTTAACATTCATATTAGTAAAGTTGATCACTTTAAAATATGAAAATGGATGATTAATGAAAGTTTAAAAGACATTATATAATATAGTCCCAAGTTGGAGAGACAGAACAAGGTTTAAAAACTTAGAGCAATCCTCAACTCTTGACTCTTTCCTCTCTCCCTCATTCCCTCCTCTTTCATATCTAATCAACTGCCAAGTGTTACTGATTCTACCTTCATAACATCTCTTCCATGTGCTAGCTCTCTCTAATCAGCCTTCACCTTAGTTCATAAAGTCTCTGCTAGACTATTGCAGTAGTTTCCTAACTGTCTCCAGTCTTCCTGCTTCAGTGACAGCAAGTTGGCACTGTGGATAGAGTGCTGGGTCTTGATGTCAGGAAGACTCATCTTCTGAGTTCAAATCTGGCCTCAGACACTTAGTAGCTGTGTGACCCTGGGCAAGTCACTAATCCTGCTTACCTCAGTTTCCTCATCTGTAAAATGAGCTGGAGAAGGAAATGGCAAACCATTCCAGTATCTTTGCCAAAAAAAGGCCAAATGGGATCAGGAAGATTTGAACATGACTGAACAACAGTCATTCCCTGCTCCAGGCTTCTCCCCTTCTTCAGTCTATGCTCCTCTCGGCTGCCAAACTGATATTCTTAAAACGGGTATCTCACCACATCATTCTTTTTCTAACAAGTCTTCAACATCTCTTGACTACCTCTTGGCAATAATTCAAAATCCTCAGTCTGGTATTTAAAATTGCTATTTATTTTGAACATTATTTTCTTTTTCATTTGAATTCCAAATTTTCTCACTCCTTCCCTCCCACACCTCACCACCCACAGAGAAGCAAGTAAAATTATATTAATCAACATGTGCAATCATGCAAAATATATTTCCTTATTGTGAAATTAAGCATAAAAGTTAAAATTAATAATAAAATTACACTCCAATTTGCACTCAGAGTTCATCAATTCTCTCTCTGGAGGTGAAATGCTTTTTTTCATTAAGTTTTTTGGAATTGTCTTGGATCATTGTATTGAACAAAGTAGCCAAGTGTGTGACAGTCATTCATCATTACAATGTTACTGTTATTGTGCACAATGCTCTGCTGGTTCTTTCTGCTTCACTTTGCATCCGTTGCTGTTGCTCTTGCCATATTCTTCTGAAACCAACCCTCTCATCATTTCCTATAGAACAGTAGTATTCCATCACAATCATATGCCACAACATGGACAGCCATTCCCAAATTTATAAACATCCCCTTACTTTCCAATTCTTTGCCACCACAAAAAGAATTGACATAAATATTTTTGTACATATAGGTCCTTTTCCGTTTTCTTTGATCTCTTTGGGGTACAATTAGTGTAGTGGTATTGCCAAGCCAAAGGGCCTGCACAGTTTTATAGTCCTTCAGGCACAGTTCTCCAGAATGGTTGGACCGTAGTTTATTAGTGTAACTATTTTCTCTCATTACCTCCAGCATTTGTAATTTCTGATAGTTGTGAAGTGGCACCTCAGGTGGTTTTAATTTGTATTTCTATGATCAATAGTGATTTAGAGCATTTTTCCATATGACTATGGATAGCTTTGATTTCTTCTTTTAAAAGTTGCTTGTTCATTTCTTTTAACCACATGTCAATTGGGGAATGGTTTTTATTTTTATAAATTTGACTCACTATTCCCTATATATTAGGAAATGAGGTCTTTATCAGAGGACCTTGTTGCAAAATTTTTGATCTTACAACATTGTCTATGGTACGTTTAGCAAATATAGTTTCCTTGATTATCTCCTTTAATTAGGTCTGTTTTTGTTTTTGCTTTGTCTGAAATCATGATTGCTACCCCTGCCTTTTTTTAACTTCAGCTAAGACATTAAATTCTGCTCCAGCTCTTTATTTTAACTTTGTGTGTATATGTGTGTGTTTCTGTTTCCAGTGTGTCTTTTATAAACAACTTATTGTTGGATTCTCATTTCTGATCCATTCTGCTATCTGCTTCCATTTTATGGCTGAGCTCCTCCCATTCATAGTTATGATTACCAACTGTGTATTTTCTTCCATCCTATTTTCTTCTCTCTTCTTCACTATTTCTTTATATTCTGTCCCCCCTCAAAAGTCTGTCTTGCTTCTGATCATGGCCTCCCTTAATACTCCCTCACTTTCGTTACCCTCCCTCCATATCTCATCTCTCTTCTCTGATGTCCCTATTGAGTAATAGATTTCTATACTCAACTGAGTGTGTGTGTGTGTGTATGTGTGTGTGTGTGTGTGTGTGTGTGTGTATTCTTCCTTCTTTGAACCAATTCCAATGAGAGTGAGGTTCAAACATTACCTACTACTCCCTCCATCTGTCTGAATAACTGTCATAGTTGTAAATTATGTAACTCGGATTATATTGGACTAAATATTCATTTAGAAGTTGAATATTCTATTTTCCTCTCCTGAGTAGTAAGGTCCAAAATGGGTTTGAAAGTGCCAGAAATATTATAGCACTGTGTGATCAAAATAACTTTCTGTGATGATGCTTATTTTCTCTCTTCCCATCCTTTTCTTCTCAGAAATAGAAATGGACCTCTCATAGTTTCTAAAAGAAAAGTCCTCTGTGCAATGTTAATGATAAATTCTCCTGACTTCTGGAACCCACCAGAAGTACAATATTGCTTTGACCTTGTTAATCATTCCTACCCTAGGCATGTAAGGACTACAGTTAGTATTTGGGTAATGTACATGGTTATGATAGGTGCCACAGTGGTGATGATGCTTGGAAACTTGGTGGTCATCCTCTCCATCTCCCACTTCAAGCAGCTCCATTCTCCAACTGATCTCTCCATGGTAATAACGGACTTTCTGATAAGTTGTATAGTAATGCCCTTAAGCATGATCAGGTCCATTGAGGCTTGCTGGTATTTTGGAAGGCTCTTTTGTAGAATATAGAGAAGTGTTCTTATCATGCTTAGCTCCACTTCCATTTTTCATCTTTGTTTCATCACAGTGGGCCATGCAGTGTATGGACTCCTTACATTACATCACCCAAATCATCATCCCAGTGATCCAGGTCTTTTTGTTCATCAGCTGATCCATCCCTTTACTTTTAGTCTTGTATTCTCGGACTTAAATATCTTTGGTGATTAAGAGTTCACAGCAGAAATTGACTATGAGGGTGTATGTATGCTAGTATTTAACAAATTTGGGGGGACATTGTCATCATTCATATCTTTTTTCTTCCCTGGTACAGTAATGCTGGGAGTTTACATACACACATTTTCTGTAGCTAGGCAACAGGCCAAACAGATTGACACCTTTGCTAATTTGAAGCAGACCCATGGAAAAGCCAGAGAGAAAGCTTTGTCTAAGAAAGAAAGCAAAGCCACAAAAACTTTGAGTACGGTCATGGGGGTGCTTACACTGTGCTGGCTGCCATTTTTTGTCCTCACCTTCACAGATCCTTAGATTAACTTTACCATCCCTTCAATTCCACCTTCAATCCAAACATTTATGGATGTTTTATCCTTGGTTTAGTATGATATTTAAAATGATAGTGACTGGAATGATTTTCCACCAAGACTCATTTACCCTCAGTCTGTTCCCTGCACATGCTCAGGTGATGCACAGATTTTCCCATGATTCTTTTCTGATGAAAATCATTCCTTCATGAGGATAGAGAGGCAAATTAAATGGTTCTGACCTCTTTTCTCAATTCAGGCACCCATCTATAAAAAGACATCCAACCAAATTCAATGTAGCTAAAACAGCCAAGCATTTCTTGTCTTACATTTTTTCTTTTAATGACGCTGTCATTTTCTCAAGTCCTTAACCCAGATTTAAAATCTGATAATCATCTTTGCTTCACCCAGTTGCCAAATCTGTTGATTCTGCCTTCACCATGTACTTTTAATCTAATTATTCCTTTTCATTCCCTTTGCCTTTACCCTTGTTTAGGTACTTGGTTAATTTTTGCCTGGGCTATTGCAATATCAAAGAAAAAAATTAAAGACATACTAGGCACAAGCCTGTAATAAAAATAATTTGTATTAATTCAACACAATCTTAAATCATTTCTAGTTTAGAGCGAAAAATGTCCAAACTGGCATAGTGCCCTCCTAACCCTAGATATCTCTCTCTTACAGGACATTTTAAAGTCACATTTATAGAAATCTTGAACGAAGAAATACGATTTCACAATATGATGAAAACATAGTTTACATAGCTCTCCATAGGTAAAAGTTAACATTTTGCTTCTGTAATCCAGAACTATAGTCAATTATAGAGAATTATTCTCCTAAAATTATTTAATCCCTTAATGACCTTTTCCTTCAAGGCTCCTCACACCCTGCCACTGAAATGATCCTGACACTCCCTCTCTTTGGTCAGTAGCCTTATCTCTCCTGGGGAAGGCAATAGGTGATCCTAGCTTAACCAGAGGTTCTGAATCTGGCTATTAACCTTCTTTCATTTTCAGGTCCTTGGCTTTTGCTCTTGACCTATAAATACTTTTCTAAAAGAAAGGGGTTGATAGTATGAGAAAGGAAGAAAAGAATTCTAGAGAGAGGGATTTGTTTCCTCAGAAGTCTAATTAATTCCTTATAGTCTTTCCCCTTCAGAGAAGTCTGAAAAGGATTTCATATATGTACATGTATTTCTTTTTTTTTCCCTTTCTTTTGTTTATTGATCTGCATAGTGATTTAGACCTTCCCCAAATGAGGAGCCCATGCAGTAGGCATCACCCACTTCACAAGGAATGCAAGTTTTGTTAAATTTTACTTTTTAAACATTTTTGAACATTTAAACATTTTCTTTATAAAACAGCCATCTCACTAGCAGCTCTTTCCTCCTCATCCAGAAGCAAAGGGTGCTCCAGGGGATGAGGGGGTGGGACCTCTGGAAGGACAGCGGCTGGAGGCCTAGCGTTACCTTAGAAGGTTCTTCTGGCCCTATTTTAGTAATGTGTCAAAGTCGACTGAATCAAATATGCTCTTCAGTGGGGGCAGGGTCAAACTCCTCCCAGTTGGAGTCCAAATCTGCATAATTCCTCTTGCAGAACTGCCTTTGGCCCCCAAAGCAGAGGTCAAAATGCTGTTCGCTTGCCCTCCGAAGCTTGTGACCACTCTCGATGGCTGCAAATGGCTCTTCAGCATATTGATAGGTGACAAAGCCATAGCTGTCACCTTCAAAGCCGAAGTGGATGATACATTCTTCAGTCTCCCCAAAGACTGAGAACCGGTGTTTCAACTCTAACCGAGTCATGCAGCCTGGAATCTTCCCTATGAAGATCACCCTCCTTTCCTCTATTGCACTTTCTTTCTGAAGAATTTTCTCCCTTTGGTAATGGTCCTGGGAAACATAGTAGTGGTTCCTCCTTCTCCTATTGCTCCTCCTTTGAGAGGACGGAGAATGAGACCGGCTCCAAGAACTGGATGAGGATGAAGAAGAAGATGTGGAAGACGATGAGGAGGAAGATCACTGCCGAGAGTGTCACCAGCAATCACAGCTGGAACTAGAAGAGGATCGGGTACTACGGGAACAATGAGACCTGTACCTGCGCCACCCCTTGGGTGCTGGGGAGGTGGACCTGGACCTGGACCGGGAACGGGAAGGAGAATGGGAGCGGGACCTGGACCTGGATCTGGAGGAGGATGAAGAGGATGAGGAGGAAGATGCCTCACTGCCCAATTGGAACAGGAGAGGCTGCTACGGCCCCACCAACCATGGCCTGGGGGCCTGGATGAATAATTTTTTTTTAATTTTTTTTAACTTCAAAAGAAACTTTATTTCAGTTGAACTGAAAAGACACACACACACACACACACACACACACATGCATGCATGCAATAATGTCTTCTAAGGGGTCTGCTTGATTCCTGTTGCTGCCCTCTCGCTAATCTATACTCTACACTGCTGTGGCAGTAATCCTGTGAAGCACTTCCACCATCATCATCATTGCTTGTTTTATAGAGTGTTTATGGTTTGCAGAGTACTTTGAAAATATGACCTCACTTTGTTCTCACAACAACTCTGAAAGGGAGGTGCTGTTATTACAACCATTTGGTAGATGAGGACACTTAGCCTGGGAAGTTAAGTGACTTTCCTAGGGTCATACAGCTAGTGAATGTCTGAAGGCTGACTCTGAACTCAGATCTCCTTGAATTCAAGGCCAATATCTGTGCATTGTGCCACCCAGTTGTTTATGTAAATCTCTTGCTTAACCAGTTTCGATTACCCACCTCCTATTCTTCTGGCCCTTGATACCCCATCTCTTCCTTCAGTCACCTCCAGTCAGGCACTAACCTGGTTTTCTGATCCACTATTCCCCTTCGTACACTTCTATGTCCCAGCCACGTTCAATCACTTTCCCTTTTGCAACAATGCTTTTTTTCCCTTTATGGACTCCATTGTGTGAGTACTATTCCCTCTTCTTAGAATATCTTCCATCCATCTATACCTTTCAAAAGCTACGACACTAGAATATCAAGAGAAATAGGGATAAAGGAAGAATAGCACTTCCAGACCTCAAACTATATTATAAAGCAGCAGTCATCGAAAGCGTTTGCTATTAGTCAAAAAAAATCAATGGAACATACTAGGCAAAGGAGAAAGGGAAACAATAGAATTAAATGACCCCACGTTTAATAAAGTAAAAAACAGAAATTACCAAGAAAAAACTTTTTATTTGATTAAAACTGCTGGGAAAACTGGAACACCATGTGGCAGAAATTAGGCTTAGCCTAACACCTTATACCGTATTCTGCAATACATTCTAAGTGAATGTGTGACTTTGGGATGAAAGATAAGACTATTTAAAAAAAAAAATTAGAAGAGAAACAGATCACACACACACACACACACACACACACACAAACTACAACAGTGTAAATGGAAGGAATAACCACAAAGTAAAAACTGAAAATGAATGTATAAAATTGTGAAGGTAAAGCATGACTCAAATGAAGAGCTATGATAAGATATATCCTTTGTGCATGTAGGAGGTCCACAGCTATCACATATTGCACACATTTTTGGACTTTTTCAATGTACCAATCAGTTATGCTAATTTTTTCTCTTTAAAAAATACCATTTGTTATGTGGGATGGCTTTCTGGGAAAGGAATGGGGCAGCTTGATACTGGGGAAACAGAAGATAGCTATAAAACCTTATTCAAAAAAAAATTTTGAGACCCAGCTTAAATGCCATTTCCTCCATGGAGTCTTCATGAATACCCTTATAGCCACAGGTGTTTTCTTCCTTCTTTGATTATTTACAGTGCTTTGCAACTTGACCACCTTTTATTGGAGTTGCCTAGCTATGTGTCATCTTCATTACTCAGCTATAAATTCCTTGAAGGTAAGCTCGCAACTAATTCAGCTTCATATTCCCTATGAAAGAAGTGTCAAACTCAAGGAAGCTGCTGCAAACAATTGGCAAAACTCCTGAGCTCAGCTGGAACCAGATTGCAATGCAGTTGGGAAATGTTTAACAAAATAAGTAAAAATACAATGAAACATAGGTGATGTCGTTTCATGGTTTTCTAAGTCAACATGTGGCCTTCAAGGCTTCAATGTTTCTAATTGAGTTTGATACTACTATCTACAGTACTTGGCATAGTGCCTTACACCAAAGAGGAGTTCAATAAATACTTGTTGAATGAATACAGGAAAAACTGAAACTTTGGATCAACATGGGTAGAAACTTAAGAGACAAGACAAAAAAACATGTTATAAGAGAAAAGATAGGTCAACCTGTGAGAGAAAGGGTAAGTAAAAAGTGCCTTCTTAACACTGTCCTGTTTGAAAACGACAACCTAGTAACTTGGAATTAACTACAGGTTTTCACCTGCTTCTTTTAGTAGTTACTAATTATATGGGAGAACAGCTATCTTGTCAATGGAGGAAAAATTTCCAGTAGGCAGAGGGAGGACTTTCATAGTCGGATTATAAGCTCTTTGAGAAGAGGGACCATTTCTTCTATTCCATTTTATAAAAGCTGGCAATGCTATCTACTTGCCAAACTAGCCAAAGTGTTTGCTCATTCAATAAATTCTCTTGACTGCTTGATTCTTGGTAAAAGTTCCTTAATTCACTAAGAGGTTCAATGGAGAGGATTCCGATGAGTTAAATGCAATATATTTGTAAACCCTCAGATTTCTGGCTTTTTATTAATATAAATATCTTAGTGTTGTATGCTTGTACTTCTTGTTGTTGTTAATTGTGTCTGACTCTTCATGACCCCATTTGGAGTTTTCTTGGCAAAGATATACTAGAGTAGCTCGCCATTTCCTTCTCCAGCTAATTTTACAGATGAGGAAACTGAGGCAAATGGGGTTAAGTGACTTGCCCAGAGTCACACAGCTAGTAAGTGTCCGAGGCTGGATTTGAATTCAGGAAGATGAGTCTTCCTGACTTCAGGCCTAGCACTTTATCCACTTGCACCACCTAGCTGCCACATGTACTAAGCAATCATGATTAAGGGTTTGGGGCTGTATCTCATCTGTATCCTATTAGGTATCAAATAATTTTGTTGAGTGAAAGAAGACTCTGAGACTCTGCCACATCCTGAAGTGCCTCATCACTCACATCATCAAAGAAATAATAAATTACATTCAGCATAGTTTTTGTATCATAGAATCATATATGTATAGATTTGGAGCTAGAATTAATAAATGAATAAATAAATAAGTACATTTAAAAATAAATGAATGAATGAACAAATCAATAAATGGATAAGCCTAGAATCTAGAAGGCCTACCATTCTGATCTGCCACACAGCAGAACAAGGGCAAGAATCTAGATCATAGGATTGTTACATTTAGATCTGAAAGGTGCTTCCAGAAATTAGTCACAAATCCCTTCTGATTCACTGTGTTCTTCTTGTTTTCTAATAGCCACCATTTTTTAGATACTTTCACTAAAAAGCCTGTCTCACATTACATTTCAATTCAAGCATTAGTTGAAGTGGAAAAAAGACTGGATTTGGACTGTGAGGATCTGGGTTTGAATCCTGACTATCGCTTGCTACGCTTGCTACGTGTGTGACCTTGGACAATTCTCCAACAAGTCACATATTTTTGTTGCAGTCCCTTTATCTGCAAAACCAGAGACTTGACCCAGATGACCTGTAAGGTCCTTTCAAATTATAAATCTATGATCTTATGAACTCTCTCATTTTACAGATGTTAAAACTGAAGCCTACATAGATGAAATGGTTTCCTCCTGCCCCTTCGGTCATAGCCCATGGTGAACTTGAACTTGGAACTCTCATACCTGCAACCGGAGTCTATTGTTTTTTCCATTATACCATCCACCAGGAGAAAATTGAATGATTTTTTAAATGATTAAGTGACAATTCCTTGAAACTATCAAGGAAAACTGCCCCAACATCTTAGATCAAGAGGGTAAAATAGAAATTGAAAGAATCCACTGATCACCTCCTGAAAGAAATCCCAAAATGAAAACTCCCAGGAATATTATAGCCATAATGTAACTCCTAAAAACCTTATCATCTAAATGATTTAAAAAATATATTCTATATTTGCTTCTTCAAAAGTTTTTAAAAGTCACCTCATTAAGTGTAAAGGGCTCCATAGAACATTATTGGAAGGCAAAGGGAAAGGTTAAAAATTCAGAATGAAAGGGTCATTTGGTGTTCTTATAGAGTTAAAAACAAACATTTGGATCTCATAACATTCCACACATCAATTTATAGGAGTCCTTTAAATGAAATTTTAAATTGAAATAAAAAATAATTGATTCATAGTAAAAAGAACAGCTGCTATTATGTTTAAATACATAATTCAGTCTTCCTAGATATTTACAACAGCAAAGCGAACAGAAGAAAGACTTGAGGGAATAGATCTAGGGAAATTTCTGGGGTAAGTGTTCCCATAAGATAAGCCAATGATGTCAGTGACATCTTAACAGGCAGCATTGGGAGCTGCTAGGCCCCAGGGAAACAAATATAACAGTTAGGATTCAACTAATAACTCTGTCAAGCAGTTTGTAATTTTAGGTTCCCATAATTAATGTGGTTTCTTTCTTAATTGTCTTTTATGAAAATTGGAAACAAGTTGAAATGGAAGGTGGCTCCAAACTTTTTAAAAATGGGAACTTTTCATATACCTCTCAGTAACCATTCATTCAGTCCACAACTAGTATTTATTAATCATTAAGCACTTAGTATGTCTCAAGAATTGTACCAAGTGTTGGGTTTACAAAGAAAGGCAAAAAAAAGTCTCTGCTCTCAAGAAATCCACAGGATGATGGAGCAGACATCACGCAAACAAACAAGTATGTACAAACAAGATATACTCAGGATAAATTGGGGATTGTCTCAGAGGGAAGGCACTAAGATTAAGAATGGGGAAAGGCTTCTTATAGGAGATTGGACGTTAATAGTACAAAGGGGCCAGCAGCAGTGGTGGTGGCAGCAGTGGTGGTAGTAATAGTGTGCATACACACATATACATATGTATACACATATATGCATATGTGTATATACATCTATACACATATGTGTACATATGCTTATACACACATAGGCATGTGTGTATGTATCCTATGGATAAATAAAGACATGTACTCTAGGATAACTGTATTTAATTTCTGAGCTATATGACATCTGTAGGCAGTAGCCTCCAGTTTTCTTCTTATACACTATATCAACAAATAATACTGCAGAGGACTTCAACACCGAATCCAGGTGTGTCATCTTGGACAAGAGATACTTCACTCTTTTGTGTCTTGATTTCACCATTGTATAAAATAACAATAAAAATACATGCCTTACTTGCCTTATGAGAATAAAATTAGACATTGATGATAAGGCACTTTTAAGATATCAAATGTTAGATAAATACAAAGCATTATTATTCAATTCAATAAACATTTATTAAGGGTCTACTATGTACCAGGAAAATGGGCAGCTGGATGATTCAGGGGATAAAGTGCTGGGTCTGGAGGCAAAAACATTAATCTTCCTGAATTCAAATCTGACCCTCAGACATTCATTAGCTGTACGATCCTTGGCAAGTCACTTAACCTGTTTGCCTTAGTTTCCTCATCTATAAAATGAACTGGAGAAGGAAATGGCAAACCACTCCAATATGTTTGCAAAGAAAACCCCAAATGGGATCAGGAAGAGTCAGATACAACTGAAAAATAACTGAACAGCACCAAATGTGCCAAATCTCTATGCTAAGCATTAGAGATAAAAATAAGAAAAAGAAAGAGTCCCTTGCCCTCAAGGAACTTAAGGGGCAGAAGTCTGATTCATAATAGAGAGGTTTGTAGTTTGATTAATGGAGGAAGAAACAATTGGGAATGGGAGTAGGAGTGTGCCAGTGTTGGGAGGTAAGGGAAGATGTGATTGTGTTGAAGTTAAGATTCTCAATTGACTCTGGCCAGGAGGATGGGATATGGCATTTTCTGCCATTTTACACTTTCCATCAAATTCCCTTTGTGGTCATACCATGATCACTTTAGGGTCAGCCTGTATACCTTCAAAGGGAATCCTAAATAGTACTTTAGAAACTACTGATTTAGTCCAACCTTCTCAATTTTCCCAGTGAGGGCACTGGGACCCTGAGAAATTAAGTGTCTGTCCCAAAATACCACAAGGTATGAGTGGAGGAAAAGGTAAAATTTGATCAGGTCCTCTGATACTGAATCCATTTCTTTTCTCCATTGTATCATACTTTTGTTGACAAATTTGACAAAATATCTTTAGATCTATCAAATCATGACAACGCACAGTTTGTTGTTGTTTTGATGTTGTACAGTCATTTTCTGCCATGTCTGACTCTTTGTGTCCACATTTGGAGTTTTCTTGACAAAGATACTGGAGTGGCTTGCCATTTCCTTCTGCAGGTCATTTTACAGATAAGGAAACTGAGGCAAACAGTGTTAAGTGACTTTCCCATGGTCACACAGCTATTAAGTGACTGAGGCTGGATTTGAACTCAGGATAACAAGCTTCCTAACTCTAGGCTTGGCCTATTTGGCTGCAGTTAACTGTATTACCTCTATGTGCTCCAGTTTCCTCATAAAAATTGTAAACTGGGGATAATATCCATAATTACATACAAATATCTACCTCACAAAATTATCATAAGAATCAAATGAGATCAAATACGTGAAATTCTTTGCAAGTGTTAAAAAAGGGTCAACTATTACTACAGCCTTCCCATTTGGTTGATGAAAATGCCAAAGCCCAGAGAAATGACCTGAAATATCCAAGGCCATACAATTAGTAGCAGTTAGGAGTAGCTAAAATCCAGGTAACATGGCTTCTAGCCCAGTCCTTTTGCCATCATATCACTCTACCTCTCACCTTCATGCTCTTCTTGTGAGGCTGAGAGACAAGGCTGACATAACTATTTTACAAACAGAGGAACTGAGGCACAGATCATTTGAATGACTGGCAAACTACCACTGAATTTGAACTAATCTATTTGAATCTCATGTGAAGTGTTACACACAATGTACACCCTTAGAATGACATTAGACATACGTATGTAAAAATGAACATAAGATTTGGCAGCCATTCTTGTGAAAACAACAGATTTAGCAAGGAAACGTCCCAAGAAAGACTTGCATGAGGTACAGCAAAGTAAATAAAACAAGGAGTACAGTATACAAAATAACTACAATAATTAAATGAAAACATTAAAAGACAGCTAAATTCTGATCAAAGTGACCAGTTTTGGTCCTGGGGAACAGATGACAAAACATACTTTTTGCCCACTAAGGATAGTGGTTGATTGTCCACTCAGTAGGGAGGGGATTGATCATGAAGGCAATTCTGTTTTATAGTTTTATTTAACAGTTTTTTTAAACTTGTTACAACTAAGATTCAGTGCAGTGGAGAGGAAGTGGAGCAATGCTCTTTTGGAATACCCTATACTGAGAAAAGACTGGCATGAAAAATAAAAACAGTCAATAATTTTTTTAAAAGATATAATAAAAATAAGAGGAATGAATTGGTTGATTTTCAAGGTATCTTCTATCTTCATAGCTCCTTTAATATTTAGAAAACGGACCATAACAGAGGTTTATTCTTTATTTCTGAATTCCAGCTTTCAAAACTATATCCTTCTTTTATTTCTGCTCTATCTTGTTTACCCTATATTCCAAATGAGGATTGTAAATTGAAATCATTCTTAATTCTGAGGACTAAGATTCTCATTATAGTCAAACAGCATGAAAAGCAATGACAAGCTTAAATATCAAGGGGGTTTAAATATTCCCTACTTTTTAATTGTTAATTCATGGTTAGACTGTGTTCTCTGCTAAATTTTGCTAATCATCTTTCCCATATTCTTCTTGGTTAGAATTTGCTGATTATCTCCCTATTTTGAACAGAGTTGATTCTTCTGCTTGAGAAATTTATACAGTTTTAGAAATTCATTAGTATTTGTCTTGAAATATTCATTTGCCTTTCCCACTATTTTCACATAATGCTTCTATTTAAAGCCTGTTTTCTCTTGAAGTACTAGTTTTTTTTTTTTTTAATCATCAATTGGGGAAAAGCAGAGGTTTCTAGGCTTTATGCCTTGAGTCCTTCCTGGACAGAAATTTATGTATGATTGACTATAAAGGCAAAAAGAAAAAAAAAAACCTGTGGGTTGCCCTGAAAATAAATTAGGCAAAGGTGAATTCCAACTTGAATTGTTTGGGCACTTGATGGTTATGTTGTACTGTGATTTTTTTGATTCTTAAACACCTGAGCCTAGATAGGCAGAAAGTGTATCCCTTAAAGCAATTCCTTTGAGAATCTGTATCGTGCTCATTGGATACCATACTCCCTATAGTAGAAGCGAGTTTCTATTGAAGTATAAATTCATGAATGGATTTCACCTATGCATCTAACTAAGCAGAGCCCTACGAAGGAACTCACAATGTGACAGAGCTCGCTGAATGCAGGAAGGACTCTTCCAAAGTGGTGATTGCCATTTTCACCTCAGTAAGTATTAGAACAGCGGGAATATTGAAGTCGTCAGTTCCATCTATTTAGAATTTCATTGCCTTGCTCCATGATGTATTAATCTGCATTTCCTGCCTTAATCTTAGCAAAACCTCAAAGTCTGAAAATCCTAGCAAAATGCTGGATTTGGAAATCATGCACTGTGAATAGAAATCATGTTTCTAATCCCTTAATTGTTGGGGTAATTGAAATGGGCTCGGTAGCGGTTGACATATTTGTTGAATGAAACCTCTGAACCTGATCCTTTTAGACTCAACCTCACTAATTTCTCAAATGGTGAGCCTGGAATTTTTTTTTACCAGGTACTGATTTAGTTAAAACAATCAAAAGGAAAAAAATTATGGCTCCTTGTTTGGATTTGGAATAAGGAATCTAAATCGGGTCCAATAATCGACTACGATTTTCACGGGGTCCTTTTTTCATAATCTACTTTTCTAGTCCCAGAGAAAAGCAGATGTAGACTTTTCCTTGGCATTTGCATTTTAGCCCCTAGTCACGTTCCCAGCCTAAACTGAATAAAAAGCCCCCTTATTCCGGGAAACCTTTGTTATTCAAGTACAATCACTCAGAGTGTTAGGTGGAGGCCTCTTTGAGTGAGGGAGTGGCTATGCCTTTCTCTGGCTTATTTTACAGACAAAGCAGCGCTCCTGGGTGAGGCGGGAGGACTGAATTTTCAGATTCTGCAACTCAGCCTAAAAGCCAAAAATGGGTGCTCTCCAGGAACTTGGTTCTGAAGATCAGCCTGTAACTTTGTGCTATCAGGTGAATGGGTCTTGTCCTCGAACCCTGCATCCTTTGGGCATCCAGTTGATCATATACCTGGCCTGTGCCATAGGTATGTTGATTACTGTCCTGGGGAACCTGCTTGTGGTGTTTGCCGTGTTCTATTTTAAAGCCCTCCATACTCCTACCAATTTCTTGCTGCTCTCGCTAGCATTGGCTGACATGTTCCTTGGGCTCCTTGTGCTTCCATTCAGCACCGTTCGATCAGTAGAGAGCTGCTGGTTCTTCGGGGACTTCCTCTGTAGGTTGCATACATACCTTGACACACTCTTCTGCCTCACCTCCATTTTCCACCTGTGTTTCATTTCCATTGATCGCCATTGTGCCATCTGCAACCCCCTGCTTTATCCTACCAAGTTCACTGTCAAGGTGGCATTCAGATACATAGTGGTGGGTTGGGGGCTTCCTGCAGCATACACTGCTTTCTTCCTCTACACTGATGTGGTGGAGGAAGGACTGGGCATGTTATTGGATGAGATGCCTTGTGTGGGCAGCTGTCAACTGCTGTTCAATAAATTCTGGGGCTGGTTGAACTTTCCTGTGTTCTTTTTCCCTTGTGTAATTATGATTAGCCTGTATGTGAAGATCTTCATTGTGGCCAGCAGGCAGGCCCAGCAGATCAGTACCATGAACAAGAGCACAGGCACCTCTTCGGGTCAGATTGGGGCCTCTAAACGAGAGAGGAAAGCAGCAAAGACTTTAGGGATAGCAGTGGGCATTTACCTCTTATGTTGGCTGCCATTCACCATTGATACCCTTGTGGACAGCCTCCTCAACTTCATCACCCCACCTTTAGTCTTTGATATCTTCATCTGGTTTGCTTACTTCAACTCAGCATGCAATCCTCTGATCTATGTATTTTCCTATAGGTGGTTCAGGAAAGCTTTAAAACTTGTTCTGAGCCGGGAAGTCTTTTCCCCTAGGACCCCTACCATTGACTTGTATCAAGACTGACCAATTTTCCTCAAGGGAGGGGCCAGGTTATTTGTTGGTAAAGGAGAGTAACAGAACATCACAGACCAGGAGTCTTGGTAGATTCAAGAGGGAAAGTTTTGGAACTGGGGACAGGGAAAGAAAGATTCTGAAATTAGTAACATAGTAAGCTTTCCTTTTCCTGGCATAAAATTTCTATAGAAGTAAAGAAAAAAAGGAGAAGAAAAATGAGGGTTTTGCTATTTGAATGTCAACCAGACAAAATAAACAGAGTTTTGGTTATCTGGCTTCTCTCTTTTCTCTCTCCTTTTCAAAGATCTCATGGATGAAAGTAAAATTAAAAAACAAATCAGTCATTAATTGGAAGTCAGGGAACCTGCTTCTACCCCTGTCTTTGCCAAGGTTTCTGTGACTTTGGACAAGCCAATTTATCTTTCTGCTCCTAATTTCTTCCCTAGATAATGAGAGATCATTCCAATTATATTAAATTAAAATAATTAAAAAAACATTTATTAACCCTCTTTCACATGGAAAGTAATGTGCTAGGGTCCCAGGGATATAAAGATAAATAGGACACAGCCCTTGTTCTCAAGGAACTTCCAATCTATTAGGGGGAAAGGCATGAAAAGGAGTGAAGAAAAGAGATATAAACCAAAATGCTTTGAGAAATTTGAGTAAGGAGAGAATCACTTTCACTTGGTAGGCTGGTGAGGAGAGAGAGGGTTTGGAAGGCAAGGGGTGATAGCTCTTAACATCTATGATTCTGAATTGGTCAGATTTTCCATAGTCATTCTCTCACTTTATAGTTCAAGTCTTTGAATGCCTACTTTCTGGAACATTCATTTTAACACTCATTTCTACTACTTACTCTGAACCAATTTGATCTTTAAGACCCATGGCTTTAGAGTGAGGGTTAACTTCCTCCCACATATTATTCTCCCTACTATCAGGCAATTTCTCTCATTAAGTAGGGACTTCACAATTTTGAAAGACACTTCATCCCTTAATTGGTTAATCTGGAAAACAGTTAGGACATTCTGTATAACTAATGTCTTTAGTCATACTGCCAATTTGACTTTTGTTTTTTTTTTCTTTAAACTTACATTTTACAATTTGTCTTACAAAGAATGAAAACCCACTACTACATAGTTTAGCAATTTCCCTTACAACCCCAAGTACTAAAATCATATTCCTGTTCAAAGTTAAACAATCTTCAGTTTCATAGGGAATTTCAAAAATTGTAGCTGCTCCTTAAAAAACATTTATTTATATTTCTAATGACTTATCAGGTAAGCAAAGACAATGTTTATTTTTTTGACCCCTAACTTTTTTTTACCCTGTTTCAGAAAAAGATTCTCTTCTCCCTACTTCAATTTCTTATTTCATCATTTTTTTCCAAATGAAATTTTGTACATAGTAAATAAGATTTTTTTTTATTTCAAATGCATTTTATTACATTAATAATGCCACGTTACAGTTGATAACAGACTACCTTTACTTCGTTATGTTAATTCTGGAACAATCCAGAATGATGCCAGCTTTGGCCAGCTTTGATGAAAAGGAATTTCTCCTTTACTGGCTCCTCCAATCTTTTGGGACCACCCTGCCCACAGGGGACAAGTTCCACTCAATTCCAATTTGTGTAGCCGCATATGCCCAAATGGCAAGACAGAAAGTGGCTCCACTGAGCAATATTGGGGTGCCATACTTATCGTGAAAATTAGGCAGCCTGTCCTGGTGGTTCTGCCTTTCAACAGTTTGCTGAAAGCTGCGAACCGAAAAGCGGCTCAAGGCCCTCCTAAACAGAGGGAACATCGCCAAAAGAGCCAGAAGAAACCACAGGGGACTCAGGTTGTCGACAGCACGCCAAGCGCGGTGCTTCGTCCTTGCGAGAAGTCAAAAGAAACCAGTAAATAAGATTTTAATATGCCAAGATGGCAGATTTGTAGTTAGATAGGATTTTAAAAGTCACCAAAGATTTGTCACTTGTCAAATATACTTCTTCAACTTTGCAGCCTTTGAAATTATTGATCACCCTTTTTTCCTGGATCCATTCTCTTCTCTATGTTTTTGTGACACTGCTTTCTTCTAGTTTTCATACCTGCCTCTCCATCCCTTCTCAACTTCCTTTGCTGGTTCTTTCTCAAGGTCATACCTACTAACTATGCATGTACCCCAAGGTTTTGTCCTGAGACTTCTCTTTTCCCTCTATACTATCTTTCTCAGTGATTTCATCGCCCTTTATGTGTTCACTTATCATCTCTTTGTAGATAATGTGCTGATCTATATATCTAGCCCTAACCTTACTCCTGATCTCCAGTCTTGCATCAACAACTGCCTTTTGGGTATATCCAACTGTATGTCACATAGGCAATTCCTACTCAAAATGTCATTATTTGCCCCCCTAAAATTCTTCTTCCAAACTTTCCTATTACTATCAAGGTCATGACTATCCTTTCATCTACCCAAGCTGAAAATTTGGGGAACATCCTTGGCTCTTCTCTCACCCTCTCTCCACAAATATGATTTGTTGCCAAGTCTTGCTTCTGTACTCGCTATATCTCTTACATAATTCTCTTCTTTCTACTCACAAAACCATCATCCTGCAGGCTGTTATCACCTTGTGCTTGGACAATTAAAATTGCATTCTGGTCTGTCTTCCTGCCTCAGGTCTCTCCCTACTCCAATCCATCTTCCAGTTAGCTGTAAAAGCAACCTCCCAAAAGCACAAATCTGATCATGTCACCCTCTCTACTAGACAAATTCCAATATCTCCCTATTACCTTTAGGATCAAATATAAAATCCTATGGCATTTATAACCCTTCACAATCTGGTTCCTTCCTGCCTTTCCAGTCTTCTTACATTTTATTCCCTCTATGAACTCTGTGATCCAGATATTAATATTCCAGACCTCAGTTTCCAACATTCTATGGTTGTATAGCTTACTATAAGATAAGGCAGTATGTTCTAAGGGATAGCGAACAAGTCAGTTAGAACTGAGATCAAGTCTGATTTCTGATATAGGAGTAACTAGGGAGTGCGGTGAACAGACAGCTGGACTCGGAAAGATTGGAGTTCAAATTTAGTCTCAGATACTTACCGGCCACGAGACTCTGGGCAAGTCACTTAACCTCTCCCTATAGTGGTTTCCTCATCTGTAAAATGGAGATAATAATGGCGTCTAGCTCCCATGGTTCTTGTGAAGATAAAATGTAACCATATTTGTAAAGTGCTTCACAAACCTTAACATGCTATGTAAATGCTAACCTATGTTATTGTTATTATATATTCTTGTTGTGTGACCCTGAGAAAGTCTCTTAACTTCTCAGTGCTACCGGGAACTACTAAAGACTATGAGTTATAGAAGGATCAAAGATTTGCAATGGTAGTGGGTGTTTCTTGGGAGTTCCTGATATTTAGATATTTATACATTTATCTATTTTTGAAGGTTATTAAGTTCATGACAAAAAAACCTTATTTTTTCAAACTCTAACTCTCAGATAAAGGAAATAAATATATATTTTGAGGCAAAAGATTATATACACTTGATTAGAAAGAATTACTTAAAGCAACAGAAATGATTGTTGGCAGAGCTATGGGGAAAGGGACATGCAGTAACATTGGTGGTAGAATTATGTCATAATATTTTTGTAGAATAATTTAGAAAAATATGTCAAAGTGTACAAAAACAATCGCTGACCCAGTGACATACCTATTAAAGCTATATATGAAGGATATAATTAAATGAGAAGAAAAATTTATATGGACAAAAATATTCATAGCAACTTTGTGATAGCAAGAGTATGGAAAAAACACATTATAGAATTAAGGAATGGCTGATTTAACTGTACTATAATTGCTGAATAGAATATTGCTATGCCCTAAATGAAGAATATGAAGAAAAATGGAAAGATAATCAAAGTGGTATGGAGAAAAGAAAATAGAGCCGTAACTCACAAAATAACTACAGCTACACAAAAATTACAACAACAAAACCTCATAAACACATAGATATAAAAGAGATCTGAAAAGAAACAAAGAACAAATAAAATATTTTATTATATGTTGAGGGTTATATTCTTTTTTCCTTAATAAATATAGTTTGGAGTTTGTGTTTTTATTTCTTAAAATTTGGTTTGCTTATTTGCTAATTTTGTTGAGATTATTATTACTTATACAATCATTAATTATGAATTAATTAGGCAAGGGCTCCTCTTCATGTTACACCTCTCAGTTACACCCAGATTTGAGGTATAATTTGAGTCATCATCTATTCAAATTTACCCCTTTTAGCCCCAATCCAATGATTCTGCATTATGAAGAAATTACAGTACATTGATATAATGGTATGCTCTTGGGGGTATACCTAATGATGAAGGGATTGGTTTCAGAGAAACCTGAAAAAAGTCCTATGAACTGATGCAGTGAAGTGAGCAGAACCAGGTGAACAAGCCCCAACTTTGAAAGCCATAAGAACTCTGATCAATGCAGTTATTAATCATGATTCCAGAGAATTGATAACATAGCCTGCTACTCATCTCCAGATGGAAGAGTGATGGAATCATGGTGAAGAATGAGAACATATTTTTTTTGACCATGGTCAATACAATAATTTGTTTTGCTTGGCTACGCATATTTGTTACAAAGATTTCATTTTTCTTTTTTTTCACCAATGGGTTGAGGGAGGTAGTAGGGAGAGAAAACAGATTGTCAATTTTTTTTAAATGAAATTTTGTTTAAAAAAAAGAAAGAAAGCCTGAATTTCCTCTTTCAATAACTATTTGCATGATCTTGGGCAAGTCTCTTTACCTCGTTCAGCTTCGGTGTCCTTATTCATGAAAGTAGAGAGTTGGATTAGATGATCTCTAAGATCTCTTCCAGCTCTTTTATTCTATGAATAAGCAACATTGATTTTTCCTATCACACTAGATACACTCAGATGTTTAAAGGAGAGGGGTATTTTTCAGAGGTTAGGGTATTGTAGTGAAGTGGGTCTTTCCTGTTGTTCCCACAATGTACCACATGGAGACCCATGCTCACTGTCTATTGGTGAACCTGGCCACATCCATCATGGAATAAATTTGCACACATTTGCCTTATTTGACCAATGTCCCTAAATATCCCTGTAGTTCTATGCCCCAAATCTTCCCCTTTAATATCAAAGGGTCATGGGGCTCCTAATGAGTTGTGTGTATGGGGGAAGGGAGGGTAGTATGAGCAGAGAGCTTAGAATTTTTTTTGTTGTTGTTATACACATTTGTAGGAATTTATGACTTGAATGTCCACTTTAGGGACTCCAAGTTGGTAAGAATAAGTGGTGAAGCACCCTCAATATTTTAATCACATATTACTTTCACTGTTTCTTAATTTTCAATTACATGGTTCATTCATTCACTTACTAAGCCAAAAAAAAAATAAAATGAAATACCCTGCTATGTGAAGGACTCTGTTTTCAGCACTATGGGAATGCAAAAATTAAACATGTGGGATTTTTTATCATGAAGTTTAGCATGTATGCATGATAATCAACAAATCAAGTGACTAATGTGTCCCAGACTTTATGCTACGCATTGGGAATATACAGTAAGGAAGAGCAAAAGAGAGAGAGAAAGGAAGGAAGGAAGGAAGGAAGGAAGGAAGGAAGGAAGGAAGGAAGGAAGGAAAGAAGGAAGTTAGTTTCTACCCTTAAGGAGGAGGCCTACCCTGGAGAATTGTTTGTATACTATCATAGAAGAAAGGACACCACTAGTTTTCTCCTGTGTAAAATGCCCTCATAGTGAAATTGACAACCAAAAGCTGCCTTCTTCCAATTCATATGACAAAATACTTCAAAACTGAGTGAGTCCACATATCCCCAAACCGTAAGCCACACAGCAGACAGCCTTCCTCTCTACACCATTTATAAAAGGAGTAATTATTTCCTAAACATTAGCCAAAAGCTTTCTAATTGAGACAAAAGTAAACAAAGGTTCTAAAACCAGACCCTGGCCCTAGAGAGCAAAAACAGAAGTAAGGGCTTGAAAGAGGCAAATTTAAGCTTGATTCCAAGAAAGAGAAACGAAACATAATTTCCTAATGATGAGAACTGTCTGAAATGAAATGGTTATCTCTGTAAGAGTGTTAAAGTAGAGGATGTATACCCACTTTTGGGGTATGTTACACTGAGGATTCCTTTCAGATATTGATTGGTCTAAATGGCTCTTGTGGTCTCTTCCAACTCTAAAATTCAATGACTCCGTGACATTACTTTTATGGACCAAAACAAAGAAAACTGATGACTATCCAGAGAAAAGAAGCATCCTCAAACTGAACTGTGACCTTGTACTAAATGCCACCTGAGCAACCATAGGAGAAGGGGATTATGCTTTCTCTCACTTTCCATCAACATCACTGCTAATGTTAATTATCATTTGGCAGCAGACCTTCCAGCCTGCTATGTCTAGCATAACAACCAATAGAAACTTTCAGGGATTAGCAAATTGACAGTTCTGATAGAGTCAGTGGTGAAAGGAAAGCAGGAGGCTAGCTACTGTTTGTTTAATCATACCAGATGCAGGGAACTTCTAGGGCACAGCCATACCCACATGTTCTTGGGTTCTTATGCCCACCACCACTAAGGTATGAGGACTGGTAGCATGTCCTTTCAGAGAAGCCACATTTTCAGAGACTTCTTAGAGAGTAGGCCTTTTAAAAATATATATTTCTTATAAGGCTAAAGATGAGATGCAGAAACCACCTCCTACCCAAGACAGACTTAAAATTCAGAATTACATAGTTTTGAACATGGCCAATGTAGAAATTTGTGTTGTTTAACTGTAAATATTTGTTATAAGGACTTCATTTATTTATTTTATTTTATGTCTGGGAGTCATTCTGATTGAGAGATAATAAATGTTTATGAAAAATAAATTAAATTTAAAAAATTTTTATGAATATAACAATAACAAATGATGAAGGTTTCCATAAACTGTTGAAAAGGGAAGTAAGAAGAGCCAACAAAACAATATATATAATGATTACAGCAATGTATATATAAAACAATCACTACAAAACAATCAAAACTGAATGTTAAAAAAATGTACAAAAAACCCCTCCAACAACTTAGGTCTTCAAAAAGAAATATGAGGAGACATTTCCATCTGTTCTTTTGCAATGAGGAGAGGAGGACTCATGGGCATGAAATTTTTTTATGTATTGGTCAATTTTTCTGAAAGAGAGACAGAGAGAAAGACAGAAAGACAGAGAGAGACACATAGAGAGAGAGAGACAGAGACAGACACAAAGAGACAGAAACACAGAGAGACAGAGACAGAGAGACACAGCACTTAGTCAGGGGGTTGCCACTTTTTATAGGATGGCTTTCTTGATTCCCTCAGTTGTTAAATCTCTCATCCTGCTCAAATTGTCTTGATTTGACTTGTTGTATGCCCCCAGGAGAAGATAAGCTTTTACCAGTAGAATTTGGCTTTCCTCTTATTCTTTGTGTTCTCTTTATCCAGCACAGTGTCTTGGACATAGCAGATACTTAATAGATCCTTATTGGACTGGATTAGATGATATTGGAAACTACCAGATGACCTACAAGGTTGAACTCTACCTTATTTTGCATTAGTGTCCCAGGGTCTCTGGCTTCCCACCCCACAATCGGGGTGCTTTTTCTATCTCTGGCTCCAGGTATAAAAATTCCTAGTTATGAAGCAAGATGGTGGTCCAAACTCCTTCAACACTCCAACCCTCAAGCAAAGAAATTATAAGCCAGATATATAGTAATTAAATCTTTAAGATAAGATAAAACTGTGTCTGTGTCAGGATGTAATCTTATGAATCAAGAACACCAGGGACATTTAATTGTTAGAGGACTTACCCTGAGCTACTCCCCTATCAGCTGGCACAAGCTAAGTGGAAGGTTGTTCTAATAATTTTACCCAAACACCCTTAATGCTCCAAGAAACAGTTGATATCAACTCTACTTAGTCACATGAAAGAAAGCAGAGGGAGGTATGAAGGAAGGAATCTGTGCTGGTTTCTACTTGAGGCATGAAGGATAGATGTCTCAAAATGGAAGTGAGATCAGTCCCACACCACAGAAGTTATTCAGAACAGGGGCTCCACTGCTTGAGTTGTTCCCTCAAACAACCTGGGCTCCCACAAGAAGCAATAGACCGAGTCTGGGCCATCTCCAGGCATTTTTGTCTTTGCATTGCCGCTGGACTCCTATGACTGTGGAGGAGAGTGAGGCTGATGACTTTGAGCAGCTCTGCCTCACTTAAATCCAATTCATGGGCAAATCAAGACATCACTCTTCTGATGTCATTGGTCCTCTTTGAGAATGAAGGATGAACAACAATAATTAAAAATTAAGCAGGCTGAAAATAAGCAGCTTCCTGCCTAGGGACTCAGATCTCTGGGTCATTTGGCAGAGATATCCCTTTTTTTTTTAGTGACCCCACCCAAACACCCCCATCTCACCTCCACTCTGCAAGAAGCAGATGTGGGTTTTGCCCAGTCTAGGCCATGCTTCATTCTCTAGACTTTGCCATCATGCATCCGAATAAGTGGTTGCCTTTCTCCTTTCCCCTTTTCATCTCCCTTTCATGTTTTGTCTTCCTTTATCATAATGTAAGCTAAGGGAAGAGATTATTTCATTTTCTTTTCTTTTATTTGTATTTTCATTGTTAAGTACAGTACCTGGCATATAGCAAATGCTTAATAAATGCTTGTTATCTTGACTTGACTTGGGGAGAACTGAGGAGGAAAGGAAATATTATGAAAGAAAATGGGCCTGCACATGTGACTACATTGATCCAAAGAGAAAAGCTCCTGGAAACCAAGCTAGGACCAGCTTCAAACCTGAAGGTTTCTGAGAGCAGAAAGCCAGGCTAGTGAACTTCACATCACTTATCTGAAAAGACTGAGCCACCCCTGTAGCCAAGTGTTAAGTGGTTTGCGGCACTAATAAAAAGAATGTCCAGAACATGAGTGACTGCAAATTCAAGAAAAAAGCTGAAACACCAAAGATATCAATATCAAGAGAAAAAAACTACATTAAAAACCTAAAATGCAATCAGATAAACCAACGGAGATGATTCTAAAAATCCAAAGGAAAACTCAGAAAAACTACAGAAAGGAACCAAATAGTAAATGTTACAGCATTAAGGAAAGTGAACCAATAGTGGATGATGATAGAATGAGTCCAATGTTCCCACCAGAGATCATGGATCAATAAGAAGAAGCCTCTGAATGGCTCAAAAGAGAAATAAAACTGATAAAGGAAGATATTATGAATGAATTTGGGTAAAAAAAGAGAACTTTCAATTCAGAAAATAGAGGACTTAATCTATAATTATAAAATGGAATTCATAGATTAAGAAAAATTGCACCCATGACTGCAAAGTCTCTCTAAAGAAGTGAGAGAAAAAACAGTGTACTTTGAAGAGAAACCTTCCAAGAGGTGGAGGAAATTTTGGCAGAAGAGAAACAAAAGGCAAAATGTTGAAACAATAAATGAATGCTATGTAAGCCAAAGCAACTAATTTTGAAAACAGGACATACAGAGCTAACATAATATAACACTCCCAGACAAAACAGGATGAATTAAACAAAATACTCGATAGTGGAACACAAGAAGTGTTGCAAGAAAACTGTATCAGACTTCTGAATAAATATAACAAAGTATCGATTGAGAGAATCCACAGATTTCTACCGGAGGGGGGAGGATCTTGAATTCAAATTCTAAGATACGTGGTCGTAATATTTAATAATTTCAGTGATGAGCAAAGGGCTTTTCAAGCAGCCGGCAGAAAGACTTTCAAATGGAGGAAAGACAATTTGAACACAGAATTATTCAGTAATTACAAATAATCAGGAAAGGAATGGATTGATATATTAAAGGAATGGCACTCAAACTGCAGCCCAAAAGAAAATATTGTGCAACCTGAGCCTAATAGTCTATGAAAAAAATGGATATTGAGTAAAAAAGATTATTTCAGATTATTTGAAGTATTCCTAAAAAAACCTTATAGACGAGCTGGTTATTTTACCTGTAAAAACTTGAAACAGAATCACAAGAGAGGTTAAAAATATAACCATAAAGAATAATACATATATATATATATATATATATATATATATATTACTTTTACATAAAAAGTAAAGCGACTGAACTACAGGAAGAAAGAAAGAATGGAGACCATCAAAAGATTGAAAAAAGAGCCTAAGGGGCAAAAGATATCAAGACAACTTCAAGACTCCAGAGATAGGCAAAGTTGGAAAAGTTGAACTGCGATACCATGAACTAACTTTCAGCATCCCACATGTGGACCAAATTGATTTATTTATTTTTTTGTGGGAGGTAAGAACAGAAGATTGCATTAGCCGGTGTTGGAATACAGAGGGAAGTGGGTGATACATATTGTTAAGCTGGAATGAACCTATTTGAAGATAGTTCTTGAAATAATAGAGAGTTTATTGAAAACAGAAAAATAAGAACAGTCAGAGTAAATGCATTTTGGTAACCTTTGAGAGTCTGCAAGAGAAATATCCAACAGCACTCTTCTCTTATACAGATAATAGAGCAGTAAATATTCTAAGTATCTAAAAATAACTTGTATGTAATACAACTATTTATCTGAAGTTGTTTCAATACAACCTTCTGTCAGAACCATTATCTTATTATTTCTTCATTGGCAAGTTTACCGTGACCTAGGTGTATTGGTAACATTGGCAGAACAATCACTTTAGTGCAGTTATGGTGTGTGCACCTGTTCTTGGCAGGAGCTAAGGGAGTTCAGAATAATACCCCCTAAGACTGTGGTATATCATAGTATAACCTCCCTAAAATACATGATGTTACAATTTAACCCTCATTTATTCCTTCTATACCTACCATGCCCAAGGTTGAAGAGTGAAGAGATCAGTCCTATTGTCTATTGGCATCAGAATGATATTAATAGCTGGCATTTATGTATTGCTTTAAAGTCTGAAAAGAGCTTTACAAATACTAGGCACTTTTATCATCACAACAACCCTGCAACATAGGTGCTCTTAATGCCTTCATTTTACAGGTGACAAAATAGGCAGACAAGTTAAGTAACTTGTCCAGGGTCACATAGCTAGTATCTGAGGCTAGATTTGAACTCAGCTCTATACACTGCACCACTTAGTTACCTCTATAGTGGGCAGCCAAGAAGTCAAGAGAAGGGGATTGCAGTGTTGACCGGGAAGAACTGGGACAAGGGGAACCAAGGGATGCTCTCTCATCTTAGAGGGGTGGGATGTAATACAGCTGAAGAGCATTTCTATAGGAGAGAAGAGATGAGCCAGTGTGGGGACATGGGGATCTTCACAATGGGCTTAGATTGGGAAAAGCTTGCTAATTGGGGTCTGCTTTTTCCCTCCTGAAAAATTCAAGGGTTATTATTTTTCTGGGTACGTGTGGTATCCCCCCAGTTGGGAGAAGGTACTGTTTCATTTGCATAGATACCTACTGAATATTAAGTGAGTGAATGAATGAACTAAATATCTACAAAACTTAGCATCCTCTCTAATTTAGTGGGGTACTGGAAGCATGCAAATATGATGAACAAGACCATTTTCTTATAAATGTAATGGGATCTGGCCAGTAGCACCTCATCTTCAGAGTACGTGTAGTGTGCTCTCTGCCTGTTGCTAACCCATATACAAGATGCTGAAGATCCTGCTTCTCAAAAGGCATGATGAAGTACAACGGAAGGGCCCTGTTCAATTAGAAACATGCATAGGCATTCTATGATTGGTTCTATCCAGCTAGCCACGCGGTGAAGAGATGGATTGTTGACTGACTGCTGAGCTGGAATTGGGGTGCATTCAAAAGGTCGACACCAGCCAAAACAAGGTTCTTTTCTGGCTCTTTTGTGCCTGGCTACTGTTGAGATGAGAAAGATATTCTGTAAGCCTGAGTAGCAAAAGCAGAAAATCAGGCCCTTTCCATCTTGGGCAGGGATGTGGCCCTATCTATTCAGTTTTTCTTGCTTTTAGGTGGAATATTGGAGGTGGCTTCAACTTTATGAACTTTGAAAGGTCAGAATGATGAGTTCCTAGAGGCTCTGGACCTAGAGTCTACAACAAATTTTTTGGCCAACCCCGATGGTGAAAAGCAAAGCCCCAAACAACCTGTTCACTTGAGCATAATGCTGCCAAGAGGGTGCTTCAGTAACTTATCCATCAGTCATGCCACATATAGAAAGGTATTTCAGAAATAGGATGGTATGTAGAAAATTTTAATTTTGAGCCTATTCTCCTTAATTACTAATGTGACATAGGGGAGACTGTGCCCTTGGATGTTGGGGAAATGTTTGCATTTATTTTCTTACTATTTCTTGTAGTAAATATCGCTTATTAAAATATGATTTATTTTACTTGATTAAATGAAACTAGGTGCTATAAACACTGGCAATTGATATTGGGGTGAACACACCAGAATGGTGGCTTGAGCTGATTTCATTGGAGACTAATATCTCCACCCATCAGGGGAATCTCTAAAAGCCTGAATGGGGGTACCCTTCCTTAATTGGAGAATTCAGTCTGCTAGCATGTTGATATGTTGGGAGTCTAGAGTATGTTGTTGTTCAGTCATTTCAGTCATGTCAGACTCTTTGTGACCCCATTTGGGGTTTTCTTTGCAAAGAAAATGAAGCAGTTTGCCATTTCCTTCTCCAGATCATTCTACAGATGAGGAAACTGGGGCAAACAGGGTTAAGTGACTTGCCCAGGGTCACAGAAGTAATAAGTGTCTGAGGCCAGATTTGAACTCAGGAAGATGAGTCTTCTGAGTTCAGGCCCAGATGCTCTATGTATGGGCTCTGTCAGAAATAGATAAATGGAAACCAATGTTTTTCTTTTCTGTACTTAGTTCTAGAAGATGTGAGCCAGGGGAATAGAAATTACAATCATTTCACATCTTGATGGATCAATATAAACATCACCCAACCACCTGGTGGCTTAATATTAGAAATTCCCAACCCTCGTACAAAGATATGGTAAAGTGAATAGTCTCATCTGCTGCTGTAACAATTCCTTGGATAAAAGACCCTGTGGTTTTGTGTAAATGGACTGCTTTCACAACTATGTTAAGTATTTAGCTCCCTTTCCCTTGTCTCCTAACATTGGAAAGGGAGTATTTTCTTATTCTGATGGTAAATCTTGCCATTGCATTCCAAACAGTCCTCTTTTCTCCCCTGACTCATCCCTCTCTTTCTCTCCCTCTCTTGTGAAATGATTTACTCATCTGTTGTCATAGAACGCTGCTGATACTGACTGACTCTGTACTTAAGTGAGCCTGAAATATTATAAAAAACCAAATCTGTACTTCAGGAGCCTGCTTCTGCTATCACTGAAAGCAGATTCCTCAGCAGGCTAATGCACTTCTTTACTTTCAGCTTGGCATCCTATCTTTGACCCACAGTCATCGGCCCATCTGCTGATGGGTGTATTTCTTCCAAGAGGTTGAAAGAATTCCCCACCAAAGGAGAACAGAATGGTGTGTATGGTTAAGAGCTTTTTTGTTGCTGTCGATTTTTAATGAGTGGTGTGGCTTTAAAAAAATCTTGTGTCTAAGAAATTAAAGGCAAAATAAAAACTTAGGGTTTCTTCACAAGGCATTTTATTTGCAAACCTACTTCTTTAATTTTTTTCTTTTCTCTTTTTGGAAAGACAAATCGGTATTTTCTTTAGCAAATAGTTGAGTAGAATAATACTAATGGTTCACATTTACAGAGTAGCTAAGGTCTTATTTTCTCCAAGAAACCATTCCTGATCCCCTTTAATGCTAAGTGCCTTCTATTATCTTTAATTTTTCCTGTATATAGCTTGGTTTGTATGTAGTTTTTTGCATGTTGTCTCCTGTCATTAGATGGGTGAGTTCCTTGAGAGCAGTAACTGTTTTTTTCCATTTTTGTATCTCTAGCCCTTAGCATAGTGTTTAGCATTTAGTAGATGCTTAATAGGGTAACATACACTGTTAATTTGATCCTCACTGGAAATCTCTGATATACCTATAGAATTTTGAATGTGATAGTCCTTTTATTTAGGAAAAAGATTCAAAGCACTCATGTTTACCTAAAATAATGCAGCTAGAATATGGTAAATCTAGAACTGGACCCTCTTTTGACTTGAAGTCTAATGATTAAAAAAAATACAGTTCTGCAAAGAGTCTGTTAGAATGCCATAATATGGACCTACTATGTAGGCTGTACTGTGTTGTACTGTCCAGGTCCATCTTCCCACCACCCAGGAAGTGGCACGCAGTGGTCCCACAGTACCTGGTGCTCTTCTAGGTCCAGCTGTGATTCCTGGGGACACTCTCAGTGGTAATCTTCCTCTTCATCATCATCATCATCATCATCTTCTTCTTCTTTCTCCTCCTCCTCCTCCTCCTCCTCCTCCTCCTCCTTTTCCTTCTTCTTCTTCTTCTTCTTCTTCTTCTTCTTCTTCTTCTTCTTCTTCTTCTTCTTCTTCTTCTTCTTCTTCTTCTTCTTCTTCTTCTTCTTCTTCTCCTCCTGCTCCTGCTCCTTCTCTTTCTTCTCCTTCTTCATCCTCATCCAGTGTCCTCCAAAGAGGAGTTAAAGAAGGCTTCAGACTGCATGGAACCTATAGTTCAGTTGGGGAACTAGGATGAACACAAATAACCAGTTAGAGAAAAAAAGTTACACTATGTGATAATTTCTAGATGTATGTTAGGAATTCAGAAAAAGAAAGATTAGTGCAGATTAGTCAAAAAAGGATTCATGGAGAAGAGTAATTGAACTGAGTCTTAAAGAATGGGTAGAATTCATATAGGTTACAAAGTGGTGGAAGGGAGGTTCAGGAGAGCAGAACAATAGAAGTTTAGACACAAAACCAGGAAAGGTCATGGCTTATGTGAGGAAAAGCAAATGGCTCAACCTGGATGGGAGATGAGATACACAGAAGAGGGAGAATTAAGTTTGGGTTTGATATGGCAAAAGTGTGAACTTCTCCCAAAATGTTAATAAGAAATAAGAATTATGGCATGAAGTAAAAGAGATGCCAAGGGGAATTTTGCCTTTTTCCTCTTTATTCCTGTAAAGTCCCTATGCAAAAAATATATAAACACATGCATACAGAATCCACCCCCTTGTTGTCAAAGCAGTTATTTTCATATAAACAGCAATTTATATTATGGCGTGTAGAAAACTTCATAATGATGGCCTCGCCAGATAGAATCTATTATTCATTAAGATGTAACTTGTCTATATTCAGTGTGTGGCTAAAGTGGTTAGTGACAAACCATAGCAGAATGAGTAGGGAATGCTTTCAGAACAGGGGTGAGGCATGTTTTTGAGTCAATTTTTATTGGCTATCAAGGATTCAGTTCTGTATAACTGATAGCTCAATACCTGGCATTGAAGCTGAATGGAGTTGAAGGCAGCTAGGTGGCACAATGGATAGAAAGCTAGACTTGGAGTTAGAAAGAACTGACTCCTTGGAGTCAGGAAAATCTGAGTTCAAATCTTGCTTCAGATATTTAACAGCTATGTGACCCTGGACCAGTCACTTAACCTCTCTTACCATAGTTTCCTCATCTGTAAAATGGGGATAATAATAGCGTTTGCCTCCCAGGGTAGTTGTGAGGATCAAATGAGCTAATGTATGTAAAGTGCTTCACAAACCTTAAAGCACCATATGAATAATGGTTATTTTTCTAATTTGCTCTCAGAAATAGTTTTTTTATGAAAAGGAAGAAGTATGCATTGTATTCTTGGGGGGGGGAGGGGATGGTCTGTAACAAAAGGGCTGCCATTTCTTGTGGTTAGATCCAGAGTCAAATACAAGAACCAATGAGTGAAAATTAAGAGACACACTTTGGGTCAATCCTAGGATGAGACTAAGTGGTGCAGTGGATAGAAAAGTAGACTTGGAATTAGGAAGACCTGAGTTCAAATCCAGTTTCAGATGCTTAATACCTATGTAACCATGGACAAGTCACTTAACCTCTATCTGCCTCAGTTTCCTTATGTATAAAATGAGGATAATAATAGCAGTTACCTTCTAGTTGTTGGGAGGAAAAAATGAAATAACGCATGTAAAGTACTTTATAAACCTTAAAGTGCTGCCTAAGTGCTGGCTAGAGTAGAGAAGAATACTGGTTCTGGAGTTAGGAAGACCTGAGTTCACATACTTGACCCTAGGCAAGCCACTTAATCTTCTTTCAGCCTCAAGTCTCCTCATCTTTAAAATACTTCCCAGGGGTGTTACGAAGATCAAATGGGATAATATTTGTAATGTGATTTGCAAACTTTAAAGCACCATATGAATGCTTGCTGTTAAAGTATAAGGCAGAACTTTCTATCAGAACCATCCAGAAATGGACTAGGCTACCTCCAGAGGCAGAATTCCTGGACATAGGAGACATTTGAGCAGAGGGTAAATGACCACTTTTACAAGATCTTATAGAAGGACTCTTTGAATAGGGAGGGACAACACTATGACTCTGATTCCAAGGCACACAGCATAATACAGTGATATGAACAATAGCTTTGGTATTAGAAAACCTGGGTAAAATCCTAGGTTTGCCATTTTTATCCATATAACCTTGGACAAGTCACTTGCCATTGCTACATCTCTAAGTTGTTTAATACTGTCTTTTATTCAGACAGTGAGGGGTATAAGAGTCAGGATGATTGATCCCCAAAGGCTCTAGTCTAAGCAGAGGTTGAGGGATTTATCAGGTGGGATTTTAGCTGAACCCGAAATGAAAGGTGGGGCTTGACATATAAAGGGAAACAAAAAGAAAGATGTGAATAAACCTACAGATATAGAAGTGCATATATTGTTTCAGGAACATATTAGAAGTTCAGTTCAATGGTGGAGAAGGTTTATTTTGGGGAGTATTAGAAGATATGGAGACATAGGTAAGGTCCAGATTGTGCAGGACCTTGAATGCCTATCTTATATGCTAATCATATAATTTCTCTGTTAAATTTTTCACAGTATCATAGATTTAGAGCTGTAAGTGACCTTAGATGTCACCTAATTCAATTCTCATATCTTATAGATGGAGATGAGGCCCAGAAAAGGTTAAGTGATGTGTTCAAGGCGACAAAGATAGCATTCAGGTCTGCTGACTCCATGTTTAGCCTTCTTTCCATTGACATGTTTCTTCCTTTTTATTGCCACCTAGATTATACTTTTGCTGAGAACAAAGGAAATTCCTTATAATTATTTGTATTTTCCACTATGTCTATTACCTAACCCAGGAATATATAGTATTTATTGGCTGAATTTATTGAATGACTTATAAAACAATAAAAATTATATAATAAGTTAAACACTGACTTTGAAAGTTAACTAAAAGTAATCTCAGAATGTAGTTACAAATTATTTTTATTATATGAAAAAGGGAGACTCAAGAAAAAATTTAAAGACAAATTTGACTAAATGAACTAATGAAAGGGATCAAGGACTCATCAGTAACAAATATGCCAAATAATTGATAATTCACACTTCAGTGTTGGGAGATGAGAAAACATTTACCTATTGGGTGACTGAAATGACAAAAAAATCACATATTTTCAAAATATCCCATAGATACCAATCCTGATCTCTTAGAGATTTTTTTATTTTAATTTATTTATTACATTTAATTTATTTATTATATTTTTTACTTTGACCCTCTGACTCAAATAATTCTTGTTACTTGAACTTTGACCCTGTGACTCAAATAGCTCTTGCTACTTGAACTGAAGGCAAATATTTATTCTGAAAAGAAAAATATATTGAACATAGCATGTAAGAAGGATGACAGAAAATAGACAAATGTGACCAATAAGACAGGATGTCATGGGTCTGCATGTGGTTGATGTGCAGGCTGAAAGTCTGGTGGGATATTGGTCCAGTTGTTCAGGTAGAAAATGACACAGAGCAAGGATACAAGTAAGTAAAGCTAGCCCCCAAAAGACTGAGCCTGAGGAGGAATAGACAATGCTATGATATTTCACAAATAACAGGGAATGGGGAGGAAAACAGAAGAGTGAAGGGTTCTGGGGTAGATAGAAGGGAGAATGGCTTAGGGTTTCACACCAGAAAAAGAATCAGTCAGTGGGTGCTATCTATATTCCAGGCATGCTACATACTGGGAATACAAGTACAAAAATCAAGAAAACCCTCATCTTCAATTGTTCTAGTCTAGGGAGAGGTTGTGGTGGTGGTAATGGTAGGATGCACAATGTTCAAAGATAAATAAATACAAGATATATGTGTATATATGTATATGTATATATAAGTATATATGTATATGTATATATAATATACATATATAAATACATGTATATACACACATCTATATGTATATGTAATACACGTATACATATACGTATGTGTATTTAATGCATTTATACACACATGTGTATATGTATGTGCGTATATATATACACAACTGGAAATGTAGTAAGGATGGAGTTCTGTGCTTGAGCTGACTCTTTGAAGTACAATGGTAGCGATTCCAAGACACAGAGCTCAGGAGGGAAATCATTAAAGGCATGGGGGACAATCCATGAAAAGGCACAAAAGGTAGGAGAAGGATTTTTGTGTAAGTAAAACAAGTAGTCCAGCTTGACTGGACAGACCATATAAAACAAAAGGTCAGTAGGCTGGAGGACGAAAATGAGGCATCCCCAAGATAAATCATCATGAAGAATATGGGATCCTTAGTTAATCCTGCACAATTTAGGTCAGTAAAAGTTTTTGCAGCAGTGATCAGGAAATCCACACATTCAAACACTCTAAGAAGCCTTATGACTTGGCCTGTCTAATTTTAGATGATTTCTTTTTTCCTCTTTTGAAAGATTATTTCTTTTTTATATGTTTCTCTTTGTAATTATGTAGCAATTGCCCATACATTCAGAAATCGGGAATACATGAGAATATATTATAAAATTCCTTATTCTAATCCTTTGCCTTGCTCAGAGAATAAATTCATGGTCGAAGAGCTATCCTGTAAGATTTTCCCAGTTACAATCAGTTTTATTGCTTTCCTAAACCATGGGTAAAAGAAAGCATAAATCAAGGGGTTCATGGCAGAGTTATAATAAGCAAACCAAACTAAAATTTCATAAATATAGGCAGGCGTGATGAAGCCTATGAATGCATCAATCAATGCATCAATAGAATAGGGTAACCATGAAATTAGAAATGCAATCACTGCAATGCCCAGCGTTTTTGCTGCTTTCCTTTCCCTCTTGGACACTCTAGCTTTGTAACTTTCTGAGGATGAAGATTCCCCTTTGCTACCTGTGTTTTCAATCTTTCTAGCTTGGAGTTTAGCTACAAGAAAAATCTTAGAGTAAAGAATGACCATAACCAGAGTGGGGATAAAGAACAACAAAAAATCTACCAGCACCCAATTTTGATTCACATAAACCTGACAATTCCCTACACAGGTGAAGGCACTTATTACTTCCTCCAATCCATCATCATTGGCACCTGTGTAGAAAACAGAACCACTGTAAGTAATGGGGATAATCCAGGAGAGAGCAATGCACAGCCCAGAAACATTCACTGTGAATTTGGTTGGATAGACCAGAGGGTCAGTGACAGCAACGTATCTATCAATGGAGATGAAGCACAAATGAAAAAGGGAAGCATAGCAAAATGCTGTATCACCACAGCTATGAAATGTACAGAAAGTCTCCCCGAAATACCAGCAGCTCTCCACCGACCTCACCATGCTGAAGGGCATCACAGTGGCTCCCACCAAAAAGTCAGCACAGGCCAAAGAGGCAATGAGAAAATTGGCAGGAGAGTGCAGCTGCTTGAAATGAAAGATAGAAATCATTACCAGGAGGTTTCCAAATACTGCAAGCACAGCCCCAGAGCCAAAAACCACGTAGAGGATCACACGGGATCCTTGGGAATAGGGATTTTTAATACAGGACCCATTTACATTTTCAAAGCAGAGCTGTACAGCTGTAGACTGGGACTCAGAGCTGTGACTCATGCTTCTTCTCCTGGAAACTTGGAGTATCTGTGTTCTGGATGATGATGAAATTCTCAATTCTCCTACAAAAAAGACACATTACATTTAAAAAGTTAAAATTATTTAAATTAAATTTATGTCTAAAAGTTCTCCCTATTACCTCACCTGAATGCATCATGATCCTTTCCTGTTTCATCTATAAACTCCAAATTATTATGTATAATCGCAAGACGAACCTATAACTGTATTTTCAATGTTTTCAGTAAATAACTGAGAATAAATCAAATTATTAACTGTTAGCACATCTACTTTGGATGCACATAAGCAGAGGAAATGCCATACCAGCTCCTATGATAATGTTTCCTCTTAATCTTCTGGTTCTGTACCTTGAACAGCTTGTCTTTGTCAAAAGCTGGGAGATATGACGTGAATATGCGGTTGCTAAATCACCTTTTATTAGAGTTGCCTCCCCTATGTTGTCAGATTAGATTAATGCCCAAAGCACATTTTACTTTCAGGAGCTTTGCCAAAGGAGCCTCATCTACCAAAAACCCTGAAGATAGAATCCCTGTAGTGTAAGGTGTGAACAGAGAGGATAAACTTTTTTCAGGAATCATTATCTAGGAAGTTTTCCTACAAAGCTGCAGATTATATTCCAGTAACATATATATACACACATATGTATAAGCATATACCTATGTATGTAACACATAGTACATGTATGTAATGATATAAATGTGTATGTGTATATAGATGTATATGTTTACACACATACATGGCTATATAATTCATGCATTATATAACATATATCCATTTCATGGATTGTCTAGACCAAAATAATAGTTGCCAAGTTCCTCTTCACTTTATGGATCCCCAGTGTACTAACAACTCTACAAATTTTATATATATTTTATATAAAAACATACTATTTTACATGCACATATATATATATGCAATGCAATATAAACGTAAGTGAATGTATGTTTGTGTGCATGCATGTTTATAGGCCCACACATATTTATTGTATAATATTTATTATGCACATGTGCACACACATTTTTGTTTGTATGCATGTACATATGTGTGCATGCGTACTGTATTCATATGTAGAATGGAATCCTAGCAGATAGAAAGCTAGCCTCAGACTCAAGAAGACCAGGATTCATACTTACTGTATGACACCTGTTGTCCCTTCACTTAGTGTCCCAGCAGCTCTTTAAAACTCTGAGTGGCAGAGCAGGTACTGATCTATATTGGTAGATGGAACTTGCTATGTTAAAGAAATTGCATGTCTGGCCAAAACAACAACAACCACCACCACCCATATAGGCCTATATCAATAATTAACGTATTAGAATTGATCTATAGCCACAAATCCAAGCAAAGATTTGCGAAGTTTTTGTCCAACATCCAGCACTTAGCACAGTACCTGGAGTTTAATAAATGCTTGTTGACTAACTACCAACATCAAAGATTCAATAAATTAACAAATTACTCATTAGATAAGAACTTAAATTCTAGGAGGAACCTGGCAATGATTCCCAATGATTGTCTCCTTATGTTGGCCTCTTGAGTATCTACATTAACTAAATAAGACAAGATGATAGTTTTGTACACAGCTGGAGAACAATAAAAATTTATGAGCAATAAAAAGTAATGATCCACAGTTGGAGGACATCTCAGACAAAAGTGAGGAGAGTATAATTCAGGGCAATGTTATTGGAGTTGGATGTAGAACACCGCCCCAAGGTGAGTGGTGGTCTCTCTGAGATTTCTCTGAGATCTAGGTAATTTTCCTATTTCCTTAGGACCTGTTGGAGTAAACTAAGGAAATGTGAAGATGTCTTGGCAGCCTGTCTGTATTGGAAATGCTTACATTCAAACAATGGGTGTGCAGACTATTAGAGTTACCCTTAAACTGTGAAATAGCCCATATTATAGTATGTCTCAGTGTTTGGTCATTTGCTCATGTAGCAGCTCATTTCAAGAAGGGTTGGATTAGATAATCTCTAAGATAACTTCATGCTCTTCTAGTCTAGGAATAGGAATTTTGGGAAGGAAGGAAGGAAGGAAGGAAGGAAGGAAAAAAGAAGGAAGCCAAAAAGCAACATATATTAAGTACCTTGTATATAACAAGCACTGTGCTAAGCAGTTTACAAATATCTCATTTGATTCTTACAACAGCCCTAAAGGATGGAGACTATTATTATTCCCATTTGCTGTTGAGGATATTGAGGCAGACAGAAGTGAAGTGAGGGGGGAGGGGGAAATGGGTTATTTAGATTATATAAAATTAAAAAGATTTTGCATAAACAAAACCAATGCAGCTAAAATTAGAAGAAAATCAGGAAATTGGAGAAAAATCTTTGCAGCAATTTTTTCTGATAAAAGTCTCATTTCTAAAATATGTAGGGAATAAAATCAAATCTACAAGAATAAGAACATCATTCTTCAATTGATAAATGTTAAAAGAATATAAATAGTTTTCTGAGGGAGAAATCAAAGTTATAAATGGCCATATGAAAAATGCTCTAAATCACAAATAATTAGAGAAATGTACATTAAAACAACTCTGAGGTACCACCTCAAACCCATTAGATTGACTAGGGTGACAAAAAGGGAAAATGACAAATGTTAGAGGGAATATGGGAAAATATGCATACTAGTATTCTGTTGATGGAGCTGTGAACTAGTCTAACCATTATAAAAAGAAATTTGGAATTATGCCCAAAAGACTATTAAACTGTGCATACCATTCAACCCAACAATACTACTACTAAATCTGTATTCCAAAGAGAGCAACGAAAGAGTGAAAAGACCCATGTATACAAAAATATTTATAGTAGCTCTTTTTTATGGTGACAAAGAATTGGAAGCTGAGAGTATGCCCTTATTTGGGGAATGGATGAATAAGTTGTAGTATATAAATGTAATAGAATATTATCATGCTGTAAGAAATTATGATGGGGGTGTTTTCAGAAAAACCTGAACTAATGCAAAGTGAAATGAACATAACAATCTATACAGTAACAGCAATATTGTAAGGAAAATCAACTTTGAAAGACTTAGTAACCCATCAACACAATAACATATTACAGTTCCAAAGAACTCATGATGAGAAATACTATCCACCATCAGAGATAGAACTGATGGACTCAGAGTACAGATTGAAGTATATATATTTTTCTTTTTTTTTTTTTTGCTTTAAAAAAGTCATGGCTAATAAGAAAATTTATTTTTCATGACCATACATATCTGTAATAGGTTTTGTTTTTCTCACCTTATCAATGAGTAGGGGAGTACATAGGAGAGGGAGAGAATTTTCAAGTAAAAAAAAAGAACAAAAGTGTCTGTGCTTTAAAAATAATTTAAAAATAAAAAAATAAATAAATGAAATCATGCAATGTCCCTGTTTATCTCTTTTAATCATGTACATTTTTACTATTATCTTTTCTGAAATTATGGTTGTTGCCCTTGCTTTTTTTTGTACAACTTAAAACATAGTAGATTTAATCTTAGCCCTTTATTTTAACCCCATGTGAATCTTTGTTTCAAATGTTTTTCTTGCAAACAACGTATGTTAGATTCTGTTTTTGAATCCATTCTGCTATCCTCTTCTGTTTTATGAACAAATTCATTGCATTCATATCCACAGTTTTGATTGTTAATTTGGTATTTCTTTTCATTTTGGTGTCTACTTTTCTTCTCTTTGCCACTCATCTCACCTTTACAAAGAATAAGATGGTAAAAGGGAAATGTGCTTAACACTAGTGATCTGTATTTGAAGTTACTTGCTTTCTCTCTACTACCCCTCTTTTCTTCCCTGTATTCTGGGCTAAGTCTGACTTGGGCCATTCCCCTGGTAGTTGAGGTTAATATTGGAACAAAATGAGAGACATAGATATCATTTAAGTTATTAAAACAAAACTTACTGAGCCACAGCAAGAGAATGCTATTGAACAAGGCTAGATACTGAAGATAGTTGATTAAGCTCAGGGAAACTCCCTTGCCTTGGCTGTCCATCACTTCCCACTAGCCAAATAGCAGAGAAAGCATCTGTAGTCCTCATGGATGTTTTGTACTCAGGATGTTTTTATACTCAGGTGTCCTGCCTGGTTTCAACTCCACAGGACAAGATGCCCCTCCCAGTATAAGCTCACCACCATGCTGCTAACTCAAGCCTTGACTGATATCACCTCCTTCAGCCTCTTCTCCTCTCTAATGGAGGACTGGTGAGTAAAGAACCAAACTTCTCCCAGTGCTTTCCTTTATGGAGAGCAGAAACTGGGTGTGGCTCACTCCACTTTGCCTCTGTTACCCTACCAAGTTTTAACTTCACAGAACAAGATACCTTTGAGCTGGGTAAACCCTACTGACCTGCCCTTTCCCTACCATTTTTCTGCTTCCTTTTGTGTGCTGTCTCCCACTTTATATTGCAAGTTCCTTGAGGACAGGGGCTGTCTTTCTTTTTTATTATTATTAATTCTATCCCAAGTGCTTAGCACAATGCCTGATAAACAGTGGGTGCTTAATAAATGTTTATTGGATTGGATTAAATTGTTGAGAAGTGATGTCAGTAGCTGAATCAACCAAGTATTAATGATGCTTTCAATATCTTTTAAGAAAAAACTTGCATAATTTGCATGAGAGCAGTAGCTAGAATGTTGCTCCTAACATACCATCCCCAGGCCTTTACTATAGGTCTTTAATTTTTGTTTCTTTCCTCTTATTTTTCCTTTCTCAGTTCACTTTCCCATGCTGATGTTTGTTTTGACAATTTGAGCATTATCCTACCATCTCTCTTTGAAAACCACTTCTCCCTTTTCCTATTTCTGTTTTGTATTTAGTGTATGTTTATAGTAAATGTGTGTGCACGCACATGTGCAAACATGTATGTGTGTTTATTCTACCTACTTTTGTCCAGATCAGATGAAAATGAGGTTCATGTGATGCCCTTTCCTTTCATTCATTCTTCCATATTGTTATACTTCTTGTTTCTCACACCTTATGTGAGATAATTAGTTCCCCTTTCTTCTTCCTCTTTTCTTCCCTATACATTGCCTTTTCACTCCCTTTACTTTAGGAACAATGAAATAGAACCAAATCCACCCCACAATATCTGTCTGTCTCATTTAACTATCTCCATGGCCTTAGAAGACATTTAGAATTGTAAAGGAAAAGTTGTTTCTTCTTTTTCTGAATATAAGCACTTCATAGACATATAGCCCTTTATGCCTACTTAAATCTAATTACTTTTATAGGATTCTTTTGACTTTTCTGTTTATATTTCAAAGTTTCTACCCGCTTCTGACCTTTTCCTCAAGAATGTTTGAAAAGGCAGTGAAACTGGCACCCTCCCCCATGGCGGAAGGATTTGAAGGAGAAGGCATTCAGAAGTAATTAAATGATAGTGTAGACAGTTTTTGGAATTACACTGTTGCATACATGTCATTGCAAAATTACCCCCCCCCCAAAGAAAAAATTACACACATTCTTTTAAAAATTATTTATTTATTTTTCCATGGAAAGCCCTAGATATCCTGTGGGAAACTTTGTAGGGCACCTACAAACCACCACCAGGTGGTTTGATCAGTCTTTCAACACTATACCTAAGTCTACTGTATGGATGGCTGTCACTGAGTATTATGGGCAGTTCCATACCTGGAGTGGAGATTATGGAGTGAATAGATAGGTTAACATTTATTGAGTCCATCAGTCAAATATTTATTAAGCATCCACTATATGTCAGGTATAGTCCTGAGACCATAAAGGCAAAAGGTGGTTCTTGCCCACAGGGAGCTTACAATCTAATGGAGGAGACAATATACAAATATTCATGTACAAATAAACTATATATAGGATAAATTTGAAATAATCAACAGAGGGAAGGCACTAGAATTAAGGGGTTTGGGAAAGGCTTCCTATTGAAGGTAGGATTTTGTCTGGGACTTGGAAAAAGCTAGGAAGTCGAGAGGTATGGATGAGGAGAGAGAGCATTCCAGGTATAGGGGACTGTGAGTGAAAATGCCCAGAGTCAGGAGATAGATAGTCTTCTTCAAGGAATAGAAAGGAGGCTGGTGTCACTGGATTACAGAGTTTATGAAGTTTTGGAGGGTTAAAGTATAAGACGACTGGAAAAGTAAGAGGAGAAAAAATAGAAAATCAGAGAGTTTGTATTTGATCCTGGAAGTGATAGAGAGCCATAGTAGTTTTTTGAGTAAAGTGGGTGACATGGTCAGACCTTTGCTTTAGGAAGATCACTGACAACTGAGTAAAGGATGGACTGAAGTGGAAAGATACTTTTGGCAGAGAGGCTAACCGTCAGGCCATTGAAATAGACTATGTGTGAGGTAATGAGGGCCTGCATCAGGATGGTGGCAGCATCAGAGGAAAGGGGCATATGCGAGAGATATTAAAATTGTAAAATTGACAGGCCACAGCAAAGATTGAATATAGAGGGTGAGAGAGAATGAAAAGTGGAAGATGACAACTAGGTTTTGAGTCTGGTTGACTGGGAGGAAGGTAGTACCCTTTATAATATTAGCAGATGTCAGAAAAAGAAGAGGGTTTGGGCAAAAAATAATGAGCTTAGTTTTAGATGTGTAGAATTTAAGATATTTATAAGACATCTAATTTGAGCAATTGGAAATGTGAGACTGGAGGTGAGCCGAGAGGTTAGGGATTAGTAGATTTGAGAATATTCAGCATGAAGTTGCAAGTGAATTCATAGGACCTGATGAGATCAAATTAAATAATATAGAGGGAGAAGAGGTCCTAGCGCAGAGCCCTGGTGGACCGCCACAGTTAGCAGGCATAAACTAGATGAAGATCCAGCAAAGGAGAATGAGAAAGAGTGGCCAGATAGATGGAGAACCAGGAGAGAGCAAGGAAAGAAAACAGAGAGAAAAGACTATTAAGAAGAGGGTGTCAAAGGCTGCAGAGGTGCCGGTGATAGTCATTGTTCAAAGAGTTAGGAATATAAGTACAAACAAACAATACAGTTTCTGTCCTAAAGAAGCTTATACTCGAATGGAGGAAGATTAAGACATAAAGGGGTATTGGAAAGGGAGAAGGAAGAGAAGGGAGGGAGGACATGCTGAAGAGACGACAGAAAGTTATATAGAAATTTGGTTTTTGCCAAGATAAGGCAAAAGTCTTATCTCCTGCAGTCAGTAAGAGGAAAAAATGCAATCTAAATTTCCAGTGGAGTGGTGGTTGTCAGAGAGTGGGACCATGGTGGGGAGACTGCAGGAAGTAGAATGGCTGGAATTGCCCAACATAGTATGTTTGTGGGCATTTATTTGGTCATTAGGGGATGGGAGGAGTAGTTGGTTAAAAACAAGATTCATCAGCGGAAAGGCAAGGAAGTTGACCTCTGGAAAATTAAGATATTTAGTAGTGAGTTTTGCTATAATGCTTGTTTTGAAAACGTGAATTTGTTACAACACAATTGATGTATTAGAGAATGCTTTGAGTATAATAGGAATTTTCTGTTCACTTATATGAGATTTCATCCCAAGAAACAGTGAGAGAACACAGAAAACTTTACCACTTCACAATTACTCACAAGCTATGACTCCTCTGGTCCCTACTTCCACAGCAACTTCAGGTCTTTTTAAAGCTTAAGTGCCATTTTTATTATATATTTTCTGGTGCTCTGGGAGCTTTGGGTAGAGGAGGGCTGCTCTACCCTTACTGTCTCCCCTCCTCATATCTTCCCTTATGTCTGAGACTTTCCAGCTCAGAGTTGAAGCCCATGGAGGCATGTGACAGGTTTGTGTTCTATGGCACAAAATCTTCTATTATTCAAATGAATTGGATTGAACTGAGCAAACAAAGTTGACTACTTTAGTACAAGGTATAGCCACTCTGGATCAGAATTATACAGTATAGTTGAAATAAAAATAAATTGGCAAACACTTTAAGGATGCCCTTGAGCTGATACTCCTTTTGAATAGATGTTTTTAAGGTATTTACGCTTCCCTGAAGTAACTATAAAAGTATGTAATACCTGTATAACCATATGTAATTATGTAACTATAGAAAACTATGCATAATTATATAACCATATGTAACTATGTCTATAACTATATCTATATCTATGTATCTATGTATCTATCTATCACCCCAATACCTACCTGATTCAGGAGGTTTGGATTTAGAATAAAACAAGAGATTTGTGGACCATCTTATAGTTCACAAAAGCAGATATGCTTGGCCACATCATGAAAAGATATTCAGCAGGAATATGGCATTAATTTAGTTTGGTAGTCCTGTGTTAGCCATGTGAGGATGCCAGGTAAGCCTGAAGGAGAGCAACTCATGCCCCCTTGGGAGCTGGCTTTTGTACTTAAGCCACAAGGAAAGAGGATTGTGAGCGAAAAGACAATGAGTTTTGTTTTTTACATTTTGAGTTTGAGATTATATACAAAATTCAGTTCAATGTGTCCAGCAGATATTTGATGATGTGGGAGTAAGGTTGGATATATAGATCTAGAAGTAATCTGCATAGAGAGGATAACTGATCCCTTAGGAACTGACGAGGTCACCAAAAGAAAGTATATAGAGAAAGGAGAAGAGGATGCAGGAGGAATCCTTGGTGTATAGCTACTATTAGGGGTGAGAGATGGCTAATGATCCAACAAAAGACACTGAGAAGGAGTGGCCAAAAAGACATAAGAAAGAAGTGGGAAAAAAAAACAACAGAAAGAAGAGGGTATCTAAGAGGAGGGATGGCCAACAATGTTAAGGGAAGTGAAGAGGTGAGGAAAGATGAGGTTTGAGAAATGACCTGGTGAAGTCAGAATTGAGAGAAAGGAGAGGAAGTGGAAATAAGGAATGCAGTCAGTATTTTGAGGAATTTTGCTGTGACACATAAGACACCAGCTTGAGGGAATGGTAGGGTAAAGTGATTTTTTTTAAAGAATGGGGAAATCTGGGCATATTTGTAGGCAGCAGGGAATTAACCTAATAGAGAATGAAGATCAGAATTCATGCCTTCACCTGGAGAGTATATAGCTCCAGGAGACAGCATAACAGAGTCCCCAAGAATAACCAAGAATGACAAGGGTGACATAGTACCAGGGAGAGGATAGCCTAGTCTTTTTTTAACCTAGTCTTACTAGTGAAATGTGACCAAAATAAGGACAAGAGGTATGACTGGCCCTCATGACTTGGTGCACATATTGACTCTAACCACAGGACACCATTTCCACTTGTCATTGCTTCTTTTGTGAATTAATATTTCTAAATGTGAGGCAAAGCAGAAAATAGGTAAAATAGATTTTTTAAAAAAGCCATAAATACGGAAACATAGAAATGGGGTAGAAGGAGCCCAAATTTGATATTGTAGAAGTACTTACAAAGATCACAGGGTCATAAATAGCTGGGAGAGACCTAATCTAATCCAATCCCTTCACTTACAGCTGAGGAAACTAAAACTCAGGGAGGATGAGCACATTATATAGAGTCACACAAGTAGTTAATATGAGAGGCTGGTTTTGAACCCATGTCCTCTGGCTGTAGAGTCTGTACTCTTTCCATTGGATCACTCTGCCTCTCTGTACTCTTAATTTTGTTACTATAAATTGTATCACCTTAAAGTTATTTATCAGAGTCACCTACAGAGAAGGCAGTGGAACTATATGATACCTGAAGTCCATTATTTTTCAGAGATTTAATGTTATATGGTAGCAGAATTATTAAACTTTATGGAAGTTAAACAACACAAGTCAAGAATGAGGGGAAAAAAAACAGAAGAGGGCAAAGGAAAGCCCAACTCAAATTCAGTTCTGACTCACCAGATACTGTTCAGAAATCATCTCAATGTCATTTAGAAATAACTTTCCTCATTTCTACCATGCCAATTAGGATTGAATATCTACATTATTTATTCATTTTTATTTAACAATTTATTCATGTATCCATTCGTTCTTCGTCAATATATCATCTATGTATGTATGCATGTATCTATCTGTCTATCTTGCAAGCATTTTAAAGCAAGAAATAGAGGAGAAACCAGAATGGATTTGAAATTGTAATTCAGTAGAATTCAGTGCATGTTCAAGGATGGAACCATCTCCCAGGAGGCGCCATAGTGCCAAGTCAACCAGAACAAAGTTGAGGCAAAGAATTGTGAATCAGGTGTTGGAAGTAACCTTATTTAAGAATTGGTCATTGCTAGATTAAGAAAATTAGGCCCAGGAAAGTTAAGTTCAAGGTTGGAAGTAAGAAGGAGATGAAAATTGGAAAGCAAATCATCTGTGTAAGAAGTCAACATCCTTTCAACCATGCTACCTTGAAGAACCTAGAAACTATGTCACCAGTTGACAAGTGCAACATGATTGTTGCCAAGAAAATGGAAAAATTCATCACTATAACATGTATGTGTCACATGAAGTATTACATCAGTGATATTATGATGAAGGTAAATAACCACAGAGATACACATCTGGACCAATATTAGATTGAAATTTGAGATGAACAGAAAGGAAAGATTCCTGTGAGCATCATGGGGAGAAGAGAATGGAGATATTTGTCTTTCTGTACATGAAGACTTCTACTACCAAGAAAAATTGGAATTTGAGCCATATTTAGTGAAAATCTCATTCTGCAGAGATACCAAGTCAGAGATAAGTGCTCATGATAGATAAATGTAATTTTCTTGCAGTAAAATGGAATGGAAAAGCATTTATCAAGCACTTTTTATTTGCCAAGAACTTTTCTAAGTGCTGTGAGTATTAACATAAATTTGAGACATCTCCTGCTATTGCAGAGCTCACTTTCTAGTTGGGAGATAAAGTCCATATATGAAAGTTCAATGGTAGAATATATGGAAGGGCCTGGAGTTCCTTAGAGTGGTCAGGGATGATGGCAAGGCCTAGGAGTCTTTCTTGCTGCACTGTAGGGAAGGGCAGATGTAGGTGGGATCTGGGTGAGTGCGTTTCCTTATATTATTCCTCCCCTAGAAAGACAAGAGAGAGGAAGGGCAAGACAAGAGAAAAATAACAGTATAATTCTATGGACAAAGAGGACCACTTTGGTTTTTCATGAAGAAGAAGATGTGGACCAAACCTGTTATTGGAAACCACTCTACAAATCAACTTCACTAGGAAGGGTTGAAGCCATGTAGAATAGAATGTAATAGATTTAGATGGAGCAACTGCAGCAGCATCAGTGGGAGGACTGGAGACCAGGCTTTTTGAGTAAACTGACCATGCCCTCCACTGGAGGTATTGACAGTTTCCTGTCTTGCATGCTCCATGATGTTATTGTCTCTGTGATACATAACTAACACTGTACTTGATAATGGCAGAGGGCACCATAAGTAGAGAGGTCTGTCTGTCTAGGTAGCGGAAAGATTGTCTTAGTTTTCTGAATGGGAGCTCAACAATCCTCAAGTCCTCATTCTTTTTTATAAAAAGACTTATACAAGAATACTGAATTAGATGCAACTTCTCTGCAAAAGTCATTTAGAAAGAAAGCAGGAAAACTAAAAATTTCAAATCCTCCCAGGCCCACTCTCCTTTTCAGTTTTACATAAACAATTTACATAAACAAGATAACCTCTAAGACCTTAAATACAATGGCTAGCATTTGTATAGAATGTTAAGCGCAAAACACTTTACAACAATGCTGGTAGGTAGGGACATACTAATATTCTCCCCATTTTATAGATGAGAAAACTGAGGTATGTTAAATGACTTCTCCAGTCACACAGATAATTAGTTTCTGGGCCTGGGTTTGAATTCAAGTTTCCTTTATTTCAGGGTTCCATCTACTCTGCCACCTAGCTGTCTCTGCTTCCTGAGAACCAGGGTTAGGAAGGCTTAGCACTATAACTGAGCTAGACTCTGATGTCAAATTTCTTCTCAGAAAAATGTATCTAGTTCCCACAACAAGTTCTAAGGGTACATCAAACTATAGGCAAGACAAAATTTGTCTCACCTTTTGACACACGCATATATTAGGTTCATTTCTCCAAATCACAACACAAAAAGAATCAGGTTTCCCAAGGAGCCTGGTGTACTGTAAAATGGACAAAAAACTTGTAAAACTTGTCAGTGTTTTAAGATATTTAATGGAGTGCTTTCTAAAAACAAATACATCCACAACTTGTTTTCATTTCATTTTTACCTGTAAAGAAAAGCAAAATACCTTAGATTTTCTGAATATATGAGGAATTAAAAAGTATGTCATACTTAGTGACTTAATTGATAGCCTTTTTGCACAGAAGTTTAATGTTTGCATTCTTGTTGTAATACCAAACTGAAATATGTGCAGGATTTTTTGTTTTATGTATTTTATCTGAACTTAAGAATAAAATGAACATTTTCATAACATAGAAAAATGATGATTGCACACAAAACTGTAAATTTATTGTGTGTAATTTGCTATTTCTCTTAAATATATAATAAAGTTATCATGTAACTTTCTTTTTTTCCCCTTTTTTTTCTTCCATCACCTTCCCCACCCTAGAGATGGCTACCATAATACACAAATATGTATGGATGTTTGTATGTCTGTAGTGTGTGTGTGTGTGTGTGTGTGTGTGTGTGTGTGTGTGTGTGTGTGGTGTAATCATTCTATACATACTTCTATTTGTCACTTCTTTCTCTGGATGAAGGTAGCATCTTCCTTCATAGGTCCTTTGTAGTTTGAGTATTTATAATAGGTAAAATGACATAGTCACTCAAAGTTGTTCTTAAAACAATATTGCTATTACTGTACAGAACATTCTCTTGGTTCTGTCCATTTCATTTTTCCCAACTTCATGCAAGTCCATCCATGTTTTTCTCAGATTATCAAGCCCATTATTTCTTATAGCACTGTCATATTCCATCACAATCATATACCACAACTTGTTCACTCATTCCCCAATTGAGTTATCCCTGCAATTTCCAGTTCTTTGCCACTATAAAGAGAGCTGCTATAAATATTTAGAACATATAGGTTCTTTTCCTTTTTCCTTAATCATCTTGGGGAACAGACCTAGTAGTGTTCTTGCTGAGTCAATTGTTGAGAGTTTAACAACTCTTCAGCCATATTTCCAGATTGCTCTCCAAAATGGTTGGATGAGTTTGCAGTCCCCCCAACAGTCAATTAGTGTCTTATTTTTCCACCTTCCCTCCAATAATTGTGGCTTTCTCCTTCAATAATTTGAGCCAATCTGATATTGGTGATATCTCACAATTGTTTAAATTTGCATTTTTCTAATCAATGATGATTTAGAGCATTTATTTTATATGACTATGAATTATTTGGATTTCTTCACTGGAAAATTGACTGTATCCTTTGATGATTTATCAATTGTGGATGTATAGAATTAACGGAATAGGAGTTATTGCACCTGTCAGATTGTGGAAGTTGTCTATTACATTAATGAAATGATCAAATAGATGTGAAAGCAAATCAGAGCCTGTTTTAATTGCTAATTTGTCATTGTTATTGGTGTTAGTGAAATAAGAGCAATGAAACAAATGTTAAAAATTGTTTTTCCATGAAATTGGTAAAAAAAGTGAATTAAAAAAAAGAATAGCAATGACTAAAAAGCAATTTATAAACCAAACAACACTTTTGGGTGGGTAAAGGCAGTCGCAGGTAGTTCTGCAGTTAGGGAGGAAATAGGGACACAAAAAGTAAAGGACATCTATGGTAGTAAAGCCATTATCTGTGAGACTGATTTCTTTACCTGTTTAGACAATGAATCAACAAACATTTTATTGAGTACCTACTATGTGCTAGCTACTGCAGATGCAAATGCAAAAGTTAGACTGTTCTTGATCTCAAAGAGCATATCTTCTCCTGGGAGACATAGCATGCTCATACATAAATAAACACAGGATATATGCAAAATGAATATAAAGTAATGGGGAAGGTAGCGAACAATGGGGGAATTGGGAGAGGACTCTTGAATGAGGTATCACTTGAAGTGAGCCTTAAAATGATTTAGTGGTGCTGGGAAGTAAAGATGAGGAAAGAGAGGATTAAAGGCCCAGGGAACAACCTGTGCAAAGGCAGCAGTAAGTTTTTATTATTTGTTGGCGATGCGAGCTACACTTTACTTCAATCTTTAAAACAGTAGGGAAAAAAACAAAGTTCTTCAATTCAGAATGGAGCTGATATTGAATGGGCTGGAGATAATGAGAGGGGGAGTGAGTGAGAGAGAGACAAAGAGACACAGAGAGAGAGACAGAGAGACATAGAGACAAAGACTGGGAAAAAGGGAGAGACAGAGGCTGAGAGAAAGAAAAATGCAGGTACATCACAGATATATTTTTTAAACCAAAGAAACATGGGAAGGGTTTTTGAAAAAAATTCAGATACATGACTTTTCTACCTTATTTGAAATGCTAAACCAAGAAAGGGAATAGAAAGAAAAATGCTATGAAATAAGAGGAAAAAAAAGGTCCCAGGGAACCCAGGACTAAAAGACAGAAACAGGTGCAAGATGAGTTAAGGTAGGCAATGGTGAGAAACTTTGAAACCTTGTAATCTTACTTGGCAAAAGAATTTTACCAAATGCTATTTAATGGGGCTAAAATTGGAGGATTTTGTCAAATATAAAGAGCATCAAAGTTTTATATATTAAAAAGTCCTGTACCTTGATAATAAATTCCTTCAAATGAATTTTAACTTCTTCCATCTGAAGCCTTTACGTGCTCAGAAAACAAATCTATTGTTGAAGTGTGACCTCTGAAGACTTTCCCAGTAACTATCAATTTAATTGCTCTTCGAAACCAAGGGTAAAAGAAAGCATAAATCAGAGGGTTCATGGCTGAGTTAAAATAGGCAAACCAAACTAAAATTTCATAAATATAGGTTGGGGTGATGAACCCTAGAAAAGCATCAATTATTGTCTCAATAAAATAAGGGAACCATGAAATCACAAATGCAATCACTGCAATGCCCAAGGTTTTGGCTGCTTTTCTCTCCCTCTTGGACACTCTGGCTTTGTAACTCTCTGAGGATGAAGATTCCCCTTTGCTACTTGTGTTTTCAATCTTTCTAGCCTGTTGTTTAGCAACCAGAAAAATCTTACAGTAAAGAATGACCATAATCAGAGTGGGGATGAAGAACAACAGAAAACCTACTAGTGACCAGGTTTGATTCATAGCAGTCTGACAGCCTCCCACACAGGTGAGAGCACTTACTAATTCCTCCAGCCCATCATCATTGACACCAGTACCAATAAGTGAAAAGAAATAAGCTATAGCAAGAAGCCATGAGAACATGATGCACAGCAAGGAAACATTCAGAGTGAACTTGGTTGGATAGACCAGAGGGTCAGTGACAGCAATGTATCTATCAATGGAGATGAAGCACAAGTGAAAAATGGAAGAGTAACAAAATGATCCATCAAAATAACAGTGAACTTTACAATAACTCTCCCCAAAGTACCAGCAACTCTCCACCGACCTCACCATGCTGAAGGGCATCACGGTGGCTCCCACCAAAAAGTCAGCACAAGCTAAGGAGGCAATCAGAAAATTGGCTGGAGAGTGCAGCTGCTTGAAGTGAAGGATTGAAATCATGACGAAGAGATTTCCCAAGACAGCCAGCAGAGCCCCAGAGCCAAAGGCCAGGTAGAGGATGACTCGGGGTCCTGGGGAGTAGGGAGTCTGAATGCAGGACCCATTGATGTTCTCATAGCAGAGCTGCACTGCTGCAGGCTGGGACCCGTTGTCACTGCTCATGATCCTTCTCTCTGAACCTTGCCCAATTTTCATTAGCTTGTGTATTTTGGGCGTTATTGAAATATCTAATTCTCTCCTTAAAATCAAAGATGCATTAAATTAATGTCTTAAGAAATCTACCAGTTACCATTTTTTTGATAAATTACGGATCTTTTCCACTTATGCTATAAATTACAAATCTTCTCATACTATTTATTGGGACTAAAATTAGAGGTTTGTGTCTAATATAAAGAGTAACAAAATTTTCCTCTCAGAAGATGCCCATGTAACTCAGAATCACTTTTCCAGCTAATATTGAATTGCCTTAGGAAATCTACTAAAATTTCTATAAACATGTCTAAGTGCCTTAGCTGCTTATCTAAGAAAATTTCTCTTTGACCCTCTCATTCTTTACCTCTGAGGACTTTCTTTGTCAAGAAGAGTGAGATGTGATGTGATTACCCAACTCTAAGGTCAGCTTTTATTCCAGTGCTTTCTCCCCTGGTATCACTTAAAAAGTTAATGCCCAAAGCACCCTGGAAGCATTTAGGAAGTCAGACAAAGAAACCTCATCCCCTCAAAACCTCCAAGATTTAATCCCTATAGTGTGAGGTGTGAAATGAGGAAAGAAACTTTTTTTTCAGCCATTATCAGAAAAACCGCTGTTTAATCTATGGGAAATCTTCTATCCATACAATTTTGTAACATATGCACATCTATTCACATGTTTTTCATTTTATAGGTTTCATTATCTGATGGGGAATGACATCTATAAGTATGTATATGTACGTATGGATGTACATTTAAACAATAATAGTGAGCATTTACATATCACTTTAAGATTTGCTAAGAACTTTATGTATGTTATCCCAATCCTCACAACAATACTGTGAAATAGATGCTATTATCTCCATTTTACAGATAGGGAAACTGAGGCTGGGAAGTTACTTGGGACACAACTTGAAAGTGAATGAGGTAGCAATCAATCTCAAGTCTTCCTGCTTCTTAATTCCTGCATTCTATCCATTGATCCATCAAGATGCTTTTTTTCTAGTTCTCTGAACAATTTTTTTTAATTCTATGTAAATCTTTGGTCTCCCAAAATTTTTCACAGAGGGAAATAGATTTATGAAGCAAACCACTGAAAATGAAAGCCCTGACTCTTTTGTTCTTAGGTCAAAGAAAGGACTGTGGAGCAGGATGGAGGAATAAAAACAAAAGTACTGGAGGAAGACTCATGGGTTCAGATCCCAGCATGGTGTAATATCAATTAAGTGGAGACTTCTTTACTAGGTGCAAAGCCCCAGGCCCAAACCTGGGGCATCTACTAGGCCATAAGCCTATGTGGACTTGAAGCCCTCAGGGTCCTAAGGGGAGTTGCTAAGACCAGAGCCAAGTAGTAGGAGCCTAAGTTCTAGTTGCTCAGATGACAGTTGATGACCGCTAAAGAGTGTATAAAAAGAGAGAACAGAGCTATTTGCATGGGGTGGGGTAGGGGGCCATAGGGGGAGTGGAGGAAGTGGGGGGGATGGAGTGCCTCTCACTCTTGGAGGAGTGTTGATGTGGAGACTCTGGGCAGCTGTGGTTAAGAGCCCTCCAGCTTGCAAACCCAGATGCCTTCTTGGTAACTATGAATTGTATTTGGTCTGTTTATAATGTATGTGTAATTTGTTTGTTATTTGCTCTGAAGTTCAGGATGCTGGCTTTTTCCCCAGAACTAAGTGAATGATATTTGTATGTTGGCTTGAAATAAGATTGTTAACCCCTCAACGTTGCTTTCCTTAGTAAAGTAGATCAAAGGAACCCGTGCTGGCAGCATCCTTGTTGTTGGGCTTGTGTGGTCTTTCACTCCCACAGTAGCTGCTGGTCAAATCGTTGAAACACATGGCCACTTGGGCAAGTCACAACCATTCCACCTCAGTTTTCTCATCTATCAAATATGAGTCTTGGACTAGATGCCCTCTAAACCCTATGCTCTAACCCTCTCATCTTTGATAGATTTTAGAAATATCCATGCTGCATGATACTTTCTTCCCTTTTCCACTCATTTTTTTTTCTTTTTCTTTGGCTTCAGTTCTCTTCCTCTGACTTTTTGATGTGATTTTCCTCTGAGATGGTAGTACTACAGACCAACACATTCCACTCTAATCTATTCTCCCCTCAGCTGTCAAATAGATCTTCCTAAAGCATACATCTGTTCATAGCATCCCCTATTCCATGAACTTCTGTGGCTCCCCGTTACTTCTGGCTAAAACATGACATCCTCTGTTTGGTTCTAAAGAACTTGGCTCCTCTCAAACTTGCCAGTCTCCTTATAACATACTGCCCTCGATGTCATCTGAGATTCAGTGGCACTGGCTTTCTTGCTGTTCCTCCTACAGGACACTATCTCCCAGCTTTGAGTGTTTTCACCAACTCTTCCCCAAGACTGTAATGCTTTTCCTCTTCATTTCTGATTCCTAGCTTCCCTGGCTTCTTTCAAGTGTCAGATAAGACTCCTGACACTCCCCCCCCCCCACCCTGCCCACTTTCTGCAAGAAACTTTTGTTGTCCCTTTTAATCTTAGTGACTTCCCTCTGAGCCTACCCCAAATCTACTCTGCCTATATTTTGTTTGTACATAATGATTTACATGTCTTACTCACTAAACTGTAAGCTCCTTGAGCTATTTTTGCCTTTCTTTGTATCCTCAGGGCTTACCACAGTGTTGTTCAATCATTTGGTTGGGTCTGACAATACTGGAGTCGTTTTCCATTTCCTTCTCCAGCGTGTCCCCATTTTACAGATGAAGAACTGAGGCAAAGAGTTTAGTGACTTGCCCAGAGTCATACAGTTAGTAAGTCTCTGAAGCTGGATTTGAGCTCAGGTCTTACTGAGTCTAGGCCCAGCACTCTCTCAATTGCACCACTTACCTGTTCCAAGATATACTAGGCCCTTAATAAATGCTAGTTGATTTGACTAACTGATGCATGTTGTATCAGCATAAACAAGTGTAATTCAGATAATAGAAGAAATGGACCAACACTGATTATAATAATAACAATATGTTAATAATAAACTCATATTTATATAGCCCTTTAGGATTTGCAAAATGCCTTACTAATTCATTAATTTATTCACTAATTATTCACTAATGAATTACTAATTCACTAATTTATTAATTCATACTAATTCATTATTAATTCATTCATTACCCTGGGAAGTGGGTGCTATTATTATCCTCTTTTCAGAAATGAAGAAACAGAGGCAAAAGGAAATTAAGTGACTTGCTGAGGGTCACACAGCTAGTATGTGCCTGAGACTGGGTATGAATTCAGGTCTTCCTGACTTCAGGTCTGTGGCTGTACACTCTTCCCCCCAGCAGCAAGTATGAGAGCTGTGATCAGCACAACTCAGAAGCAACAGGGGGTGGCTAGCATGACTCCCCGGGGAGTCTTACTTTCTTCTTCTATTTTCCCATTTTGCTTTGTCTGAGTCATGAAGTATATACCCTTCTGCCATTCCTTTCCCACAAGGGGTAGGAATAAATGTGGTTGTATTTCCCTACAACTCTACCTGCAGATAAGGGAGGAAAATGATATGAATTCAGTGAGATAGTTGTTAGCAAATATATTCGTATGGTAGTGATTGTTACAGCCTTTTCGCTTTAAGTCCCATAATGTACATATATAGTCATGGCACGCTAAATTCTGAATAGGCAAATAAAATTATAAGTGATTTGATGATGAAGAACCCAGACAGGGTGGGAAAACTGAGCTAGTTAGAGAGCAGATTACAAATTTTAATATGTTGAGCATAGTGCATTTGATCACCTCAAATAATCTTATAGGTGGGTAACAAGAGATTAATCAAAGCTGCTTAAGAAGATTGTCATTTGATCTTGGCAGAGGAGAAAGAGTTATGGGCTGCAAGCTGGGTACCTACTGATGGCTAGAGAGAATACTGCAGCCTCTTAGGAAAGAGCTTTCTCATGACTACACCGGAGGTCAAACTAGGTTGTCTTTTGGCCTCATTTCTTACCTAGCCTTACTCATTGAATGGACATTGCCTCAGGCAAACTGAGACCTGGGAAAGGCCTTAGCTTAAAAAGGCCAAGGTCTGTCATTCTATTTAGGGCCATTGCCAGTTGTCCTGACCTGTCTTGCCACTGGCCTCAGATGACTCTAGAGGAGAGAGTGAGGCTGTTGACTTTGCACAGCCCTGCCTCACTTAAATCCAATTCACCTGCAAATCAAGACATCACCCTCCTGATGTCATCAGTCTTCTTCAAGAAGGAAGCACAAAGAGTAACAACAAATAACACCACAAAACACGATTAATAAGGCTGGGCTGATCACTCCAGGAGAGTGCCACCTAATGGATAATGCAGATATTATATTATCTTGCTGGATAATTAACATGTGGTGAATACTTTTTTTTTCCTCACAACATTGTGAGAATCAAATGAGAAAACTTGTAAAGTGCTTTCCAATCTGAAAGTACTATATAAAGGCCAGCTATTATAATTTCTTTATACTTCAATCTCTTCTAATTTTGGACACTCAAGAGAGAGCAGTGGAAAAAATGTATTATTCAATAAATACTTATCAAGCTCTTACTAAGTTTCAGGCACAGTGCTAATCATTGAGGATAAATAGACCCACCAAAGTAGAATTCTCAATCATGGCATATAGTGAGTTCTCTTCCATTAGGACACTCAGTCAACCAGAAGGTACTAAGAGCTTATTATGTGTAGATATTGTGGTAAACATTAGGGATACAAAAACAAAAACAAAATAGTAAACCAATGATCTCCTAGCCTCCAGTAGCTCATTTTCTAATAGAGGAGACAACGTATAAATAGCTACACACACATGAAATAAAAATTAAGACAAAATCCTTAGTGCAGTTTAAAGTTTAATTGCTCAAAACTATAGTAAAATATTTGGAACACCCTGCACATTGTACAAATAGATGGTAATCTCAGATAGAAATCACTAGCAGGGTGGGACATAGGAGGCACCAAAGGCTCCTGTGGAAGGAGGGATTTAAGATGAGTCTTGAAGGAACCAGAGAGTCTAAAGTTAGGAAGGAGAGCATTCTAGGCATGGAGAATAGCCAGAAGTAAAAATGTCCAGTCAAGAGATGGAGTGTCATGGATAAGGAATAGTATAAAAACCAGAATCACTGAATCATAGAGGTGAGTACATGAGGTAAAGTACCTGAAGAACAAAAATGGTATGAAGATGCCAGATTATGAAAGGTTTAAAATACCAAACAGAGCATTGTGTATTTGATCCTGGAGGTAATAAGGAACCATTGGTATTTATTAAATAGATGCATGCCATGATCAAATCAGTGATTTTGGAAATCACTTTGGCACTTTAGTGGAGAATAAATTAGAGTAGAGAGAGACTTGATATAGGGAAACCAGTCAAACAATAATAGTAATCTGAGAGTGAAGTGATGAGAACTCCACCAAAGTGGTATCTGTGTGACTGTTAAGAAAGTGATGTATATGAGAGGTTGTGAAGGCAGAAAGGATAATGCTTGGCAAGACTGGTTATGAGCATTGAGTGAAAAAAAACAGCATGACCCTGAGGTTGGGAGCCATGGTGATTGAGAATATGATGGTGCCTTCCATAGTAACAGGAATATTTGGAAGTAGGGAGACATTAGGCAGGTAGATAACAAACTCTTTTGGGGGGGTTTTGGATACAGTGACCTTAGGATGCCTACAGGATACAAGATTTCAGATGTACAAAAGGCTATTAGATGTAGAACTAATGATTAGAATGGAGATTAGGGCTGGGTATAGAGATCTAGGAATAGAGACTACAGAATAGGAATAGAAACTGCCTAGAGTTGATAATTGAACCCAGGGGAGTTGGAAAAAAAATCATTATGTGAGATAATTGAAAGGCTTCCCCTAGAGGACTGAGTTCTACTAACTATTTAGACAAACGTATTTTATTAAATATTTTCATACAATTGGTTTCTATCTACAGGCAGCTAGGTAGAGCAGTGGATATAGCACTGTGCTTGGAGTAAAGATTAGTATTCATATCCAGCATTAGATACTTACTAGTTGTGTGACTCACGGCAAGTCACTTAACCACTGTCAGAATCAGTTTACTCAACAGTAAAATGGATCTAATAACAACATCTATCTCTCAATGTTTTTGCTGAGAGGATCAAATGAGCTAATATTCATAAGGTGCTTAGCACAGTATCTGGCATAGAGTAAACACAATAACAGTTTTGTTTCTTTCTTTTTCTTTCTCTTTCTTTTCTTCTTTCTTTCCTTCCTTGCCTCCTTTCCTTCTTTCTCTCTCTTTCTCTTGCTGTCTCGCTTTCTCCTTCCTTCTTTAATCCTGTGAATTTTATTTTATATCTTTAAAAGTGAAATTCTGAAGAGGGATCTCTAGACGTCACCAGTCTGCCAAAGGAGTCCACGAAATCCCCCAAAGTTAGGAACTCTTGGTTTAGAGGCTTCAAAAGATGGCCTTTAGGGATACACCCACAGATGGTAGGCATGATATGGATGTTGAACCAATAAAGAGAAGTTGGACAGGTAGGAGGAAAGCCAGGAAGGGGAGGTGGCTATCATGACAACTAGAGAGGAGATAGTATTGAGAAGATGGTGACTGATAAGGTCAAAGGCTACAGAAACATCGGTAGGGACAAGGAATGAGAAAGATCCATTATATTTGACAAGGCGATTTGGTGAAAAATTGACCATTGGTGAATGAAAAGACCAATTTTAGTTGAATAATATCAGAATCTAGATTGCAGAGGAATTAGAAGAGAGTAAGAAGATAGGAATTAGAGGTAGAGTACAGACACCTTTCTCAAAAAGTTCTCTGTAAAGAAGGAGAGGAGAGATGTAGGACAACAGCATCAGGTCAGAGACTTTTAAGGGTGGAGAAGATATGGATGTGCTTGAAGGCAGCAGAGAATGAAGCAGTAGGTAGAGGAATAGTGAAGATAATAAGAGCAACAGAGAGTAGGTATGATGGAAGAGCAATCTGCTGTAGAAGATGGGATGGGGTGGGATCAAGGATGCATGTGTAAGGTTTATGTTATTATTACATAAGAGCCCCCACAAGTGTTTTTCTCATTGAATATCAGCCAGGCTTAATTTGCTTTTAGAAAAGGTATTTATGAAATAGGACTAATTAGCCCAGTTATTATAGAAACAATCCTCCCAAACTCAGGGCATAGTCTTCCTTTGCACATACAAAGTCACTAGAGACACTGAGATCAAACACAGAGAACACAAGTACCTCATACCTCCTATTTACTAAAAGTCCCTTTCTCCCTTGGTGGAGTTTTCATGAAGTTCCTTTTAGAGAATTTTTTATGGCCATGAGGATTGGTGCCCTTGTAGCATTCTGAAGTTGCCTTTCCTAAGTGTGCCTATTTTGTTCCCAGGAAGTTTCTCAGCTCCTGGTGAGATGCTGTCGTCAGCCATTCTAAGGACACTCTTACCAGATCTTGTGGACCCTGCCACTGGTGCTGAAGGAAACTCTAAGTCTTCCAGCCTTCCAAAGTTTACAAGGAAAATGGGTTAGGGAGCAGAGAGGGAAGAGAGGTAAAAAACACTACCGCCTCCTTTTCCAACTCTCCAGGAGAATTTCCCCTTAGAAATCTTTCATCATTGGACCTTCTTGACTGGACCTGCTTGATCCTGGAATGAGCAAATTACAAAGTGGTGTACTGTGTTGTACGTAGACCCAGAGGTGTATCTGATTATTTCAGTCAACTGTAAGAAAATTCCTATGTGACATGTATCTTCCATCACTGATCAAAGCACTTCAGGCCTCCCAAATTGATCAAGGATTCAATCGAACCTAGTTTTTACCTTTGATTGATCGATTCGATCCAGTTTTCTTGGCCACCTTCGATTACATTCATGGGAGTTGGAGTGAAATCTCTCGCCCTTTTGCACACTGACACACACGTAATTATGTATCATATTATAATTAGTATATATTACATTATATATAAAATTATATATATTATGTTATTGTTATTTCCCCCATGGAAATGTAAGCTCTTTGATGTCAGAGATTGTTTTATCTTTTTCTTTGTATCACCTGTAGCATAGCACTTGCCACAAAGTAAATAGTTAATAAATGTTTGTTTATTGATTAGTCTTCTTAAGCAGAACTATAAAAGGAGCCATGAACATGTGTATTGTTTCTGGTATCTTGTCTCCATATATAGAGTAACTGAGAAACCTGTTTATGGGAGAGTCATGATGATATGGAATGGTAGTGCCTTGGAGAGACTGTCAAGAGTATGCTGACATTGCATAAGTAGTTCTGGTCTGTTCACCATGTGGTTAGGAAGAGAGGGTAGCCAGAATTGGAACATCTTCAGAAGACTTAGTCACCCTCAGCTATCTCTTTTTGCTTCATTCTCTTAAGCTACAAGGATCTTTGTGACTTCATTACTCCCAGTATCCAATGAGAGACAATGCTGTGAGGAGAGAGACCTTGTGTTCTTCTCTCCACTGAGGCCAAGAAAGGGGCTTTGTCCTTGGAATCTGCATTTCTTGTTTTCCATTTTTAAGTGAACAGATTGGATCCCTCAATCTTTTCTTAGGCTTTTGCAAATGATATTCTCTAGCAAGCCACATCTTTACAGATAACACTGAATGACTATGAGAGTCTTAGAACCCATGGTATTTCTCCTTCTCTTTGCCCAATCTTCAGTTGAGAATTGGTTCTGCTCCTGCTTATGGCCCTCATAAGATCCAGTAAGACATTGTAGCTCAAGCTGGTTCCAGCCCTCCTGCGTAGTTCTCTTGACATTGACTCCTAGACATTGAGTTGACCTTGTCCCTCTTTGTGGTTCCCAATGCTCTAACAAGTGTAAGACCAGACTGTTTTGTCTATCTCTGCAGTGACCTGTGAAGTAAGTTCTATTCCTGGATTCTGCTCTATCAGGCCACAGTTAGAATCTCACTCCAGGTATCTGATTGTTTTGGTTGGCATTGGCTTGTGATTCCCCTGTTCAAAGTACTTTCTGGCTCTTGGACCATTTGTCAGAGTTCATGCTGGCTCTCCCTCCTCTCCTATTCTCCCCTAGCTTCTGGCCTAGTTACCTGACCTACCATCTTCACTGCTTCCATAGTCACCTAACCTGATTCTGGCTCCCCTCATTTCTACTCCCCTATCACTCACTTACCCCAAACTCTGTCTTCTTGCTTTCTTATTTTGCAGTTCTAGACTGGATGGTGGAACTTCTTTGCTTCCTTTTTTCACTTTTTACCATAGGTCTTTTGGGGCCCTTTTCTCAAACTTGTCAGTCTTTCTGTTTGAGATCTGGGCTTCTCTATGACCTTTCATCTCTCCATCTTAACTGACAGTCTTCTGTTGAACTTTGAAAAACTGCTTTCTTTGTTTGGCTTTTATGCCCTTTACAACTTGGAACCAATGTGCTTTTCAACCCTTACTCTACATTATGGCCTTGACATACTCTATGGTCTAACCTATCTGGCCTCTTTTCCCTTTCTCAGGCATAACAATCCATTCCCCATCTCTGTACTCTTGCATTACCTATACCCCATGGTCTTCTACAGCATCCTCCTTTCTTACCTCCATCTCATAGAATCCTATACTTTCTTTAATACTAAGCACAAATTTCATTTCTAGTTGTAGTCTTTTCTTATTTTCACCTTTCCTCTTCTTCCCCAGACTCACTTGTATATATTATATATCATAATTATGACTATATATTATGTATAAAATAAAAGATGTGGAATATAATACATAATACCTTAATATAACAAAATATGTATAATATGTGTAACCTATTATCTCCTCAGATAGAATGCAAACTACTGGAAAGCAAGGACTACCCTTTGTATCTCCAGTAACTAGCACTGCGTACTGGCCTTGGCACATTATAGGTACTTTAAAAAATGCTTGTTCACTAATTGATCTATGATTATATAATTTCCCTCTTGTCCCTATTCATGTAATGATTCTAGTGTGCATTATTACCAATACTCATTCATATTTTCCAGTATTGCATGATTACACTCGTGAAATCCAGGATCTTCAAACGAAAAGTCATGCTAAACTTATCTTTGGAGAGCACTTTACTTGAAGAAATGTTGTCAAGACAATACATGGTTACTGTAAGGGATGAGATGCTTAGAATGAACACTAGGATAGTGTATTGAAGTCTCAGGAGAGATTGGGACCATGGACTCGGTCTCATCTTCATCATCACTGTGGTGGTTGTACACTAGTAGAGAAAGTCCATGAGTCTTTATTTTGGTCTCTGATTGTTGCTTGATTGCTCTAGAGCTCATACAGTGTATGCTACCATGGAATTAATGATAGTTATGAGATCAGATTCTCTTTGTACAAGATTTAATAGTAATGATAATCATTTGAATAGTGTTTTGTTATTTGCAAATCACTTTATATATGAATATATATGTATTATATATATATAATACATATACATATATATGTATAAATCTCACAATCTTCATAACAATTCTATTAAGTGATGCTATTATTGCCGTTTGATAGGTGAAGAAATTGAGGCACAGAGAGGTTAAGAGCTATTAAGTGTCTGCGGCAGGATTCAAACTCAGATTTTCCTGATTCTAAATCCAGAGCTCCATCCACTATGCAATCTTATTTCTCTCCATGAACTTCACTGATTTTATTATTTGCCAGTAAATAGCTAGGAATGATTTTTTTTCATTCAATGAAAAGACAGCAGATTGTGCTTCTGTTTTATATTACATTGTAATAATGTTTCTTGTATTTTCTGTGTGCACAGACCCTGGCACATCATAGAAGTTTAATGAATGCTTGTTATTGATCTATGTTTCATATATTTTAATTAATAACTTAAGAACTAACTAGATCCACCAGTTGTTCTATTTGATAGAACAGGACAACGTTTTCTTTGATCCAGATTAACGAACGTCAGTCATTCCTATAATCAGTAGTGTGACACTCTAACAATGGCAGTTACTGATGTTCCTGCTCAGGAACTTGTTGCCTGGGGTTGTAGTGGCCTCTGGCCCTATGGTTTGGCATAGCTTGCAATGTTTCTTACAAGTTGTACTGTAGCTCTGAGCTCAGGATTTGTATGAGTCTCTAGCACTGAAGATACATGGGGTAAGGATGGATTCTCCAACATACTTGGGGAAATAGCATAACTCATGAACAGCAAGGAATCCGTACTTTACGTGCATTTTGTATTTACTTATTAGTGTCCCAGTTACTCCCCCTAATGGGATGTAAGCTCTTTAGAGGCAAAGACTGTTTAATTTCTGTCTTTATATCCCCAGAATCTGTGACTTAAGTCATAGCTTAGTATATGCTTGTTGGAGTAGTTTGCCATTTTTTCCTCCAGCTCATTTTACAGATGAGGAAACTAAGGCAAACAGGGTTAAGTGACTTGCCCAGGGTCACACAGCTAGTGTCAGAAAGCCAGATCTGAACTCTGAAAGATGGGTCTTCCTGACTCCAGGCCTGCATTCCAACTACTGAACCATCTAGATTTCCCTGTTTAAAATTGTATTGCTGCATTGTTTTTTTTTTTATAAACCTTTATCTCAAGGATTAAAGAGAAAATGGATCTGATCTTGAAATAGAAACTCAGCTCTATTCACTGGACACCAATAAGAAGGATACACCTCAACAGAAGCATCAGGAATGTCCAACCTGTCTAAACAAGATTTAGTTTTAGAGTTCATCTTGTGCAATTTTCTTATTTAATATGAAAAAAAAACCTGAGACCCATGTATATTAAATCTGAAGTCGTTTGGGTAGTAAGTTTGGACTTCTACACATCTGGAGTGAAATATGACATTTAGGGGAGAGGAAAATGGAGTGAATTTTGAGAACATCAATGTCATGGGAGGTGAGAGATGTTTCAGAATATGAAATCCTATATTAAAAGGGAATGCTGGAATTCTCAAATACCTGGCTACCAGTCAGAGCTATGTGGCTTCAATAAAGGAATTTTTAAAAATTCTGGTTCCCTATGTTACTTCTGGCCCAAGAAAGCTAAGATGGGGGAAGGATGAGGGAGCAACACAATGATTTTATGGGCCAGGAAATAATCACTTTGGATTTTCTTTCATCAAGAAGACGTATAAACTAAACTCTTTGTCTCCAGTAAAGACACAGGGGACTTGTCAGCACCACTGTTCTAAGGAATCAACTTGGATGGAATGGCTTTAAAAACATCAATTTGAGAGTAAAGCCTTTGCAATCTGAGCCTACCCTCCAGACACTGGAGCCATTAGACAGCTAAGTGGCAAAGCCTATAGGACTCTGGATGTGGAATTGAGAAGACTTGACTTCAAATCCTGCCTTAGACATTTGTCAGCTGTGTGACTCTGGACAAGTCACTTAACCTCTCTAATCCTCAGTTTCCTCATTGCAAAATCAGAGCCTTAGATTTGATGGCCTTTAAGGTTCCATCCAGCATTAAATCTATGTTCCTCCACCTTCCATTTTAATGCCTTTCTTTTATTTCATTTTCCCTAGACCAGCCTAAAGGAGAGAACAATCTGTGTAGGTATATTGAAATTTCTCTCTAATAAAAATGTTGAATGTCTCAGGTTTTTCAATGGAAACTGGAGACCATAGGGAATGACCCTCCTTACATATGGGCCCTTTTCCCACCATAATATCGCTGAACTAGATTATCTCTTTTAAAGCAAATGCCAGTTAGAAAGGTGTTGTGAAAAATCTAAGGTAAAAAATCCTTCTATAGCCACTACATATTCCAAATGGGGTATACAACCAGTCCTTAACCCTTTTATGTAACCAAGAAAATACAATAAAGACTGAAGGCATCATCTGGCCACTTACTAAACTGTGCTTCAAATGTTGGACACCAAAGGGTGATAAACCTTCCAGTTTCCTCTAAACCATAGGCAAGGCCCTGTATAAAGAATCTATGCTCCAGCGGAAGCCCTAGCCTACAGGCTATAGTATTTGGTTCCCTCCAGAAAGATCCAAGACTGATGTGAGGCAAAATATTAAGCTGTAAGGAAGACACAGTTTGTCTGACGTTTTAATATTCACTTCACAAATCACAACACAAAGAGAATCATGTTTTCTAAAGGTCTAATGTGCAATGAAATACACAAAAAAATGTTAAAACATTTCAACATTTTTTCATATACATCTCTAATTTAGTTCACAAAGACTCAAAAAATAAATACATTCAAAATCTCTTTTAAAATTTCCTGTACTTTTTACTTAAAGAGAAAGGAAACTACATTCCATGGAATTGATGAGTATACAGAAAGTAGTAACAAAAAGTATAACATACGTAGTTGCAACATATTTGATAGTACGTGGTGGGCAATACTGTTATGTATGTATATACATATACGTATATACACATACATGTTCATATATCTATATTCATATATATGAATGTATTTTGTAATTGCAATCTGAAGTTGGGGCAGCTAGATGGCACAGTGGATAAAATGCTGGGCTTGGATATAGGAAGACTCATTTTCATGAGTTCAAATCTGGTCTCAGATGCTTAACTAAGTGGGTGATCTTGGTCAAGTCACTTAACTCTATTTGCCTTAGTTCCTCATCTGTAAAATGAGCTGGAGGAAGAAATGGCAAACCACTCCAATATCTTTGCCAAGAAAACCCCAAATGGACCAAGATGAGTTGGACCCAACTGAACAACAACCTAAAATCAATGTTGTCTCATATTAATTTTATGAATTTTTAGATGATTAAAGTAGCCTCATATTAATGGAATGAGCAAATAGTTATTGTAAAAGTAAATTAGATTCTGCTATAACTGCTGGTTTGGTAATGTTATGCTACTGAAGTATAAGCTAATGAAGCAGCTCTTTGGTGTAGTGGGTACAGTCATGGACCTTAAGTCAGGAAGACCTGAATCCAGCCTCAGACAGTTGTAATTCTGAGCAAGTCACTTTAACTTCTATCTGCCTCAGTTTCCCCATCTGTAAAATGGGGATAATAATAGCACCTACTTCCTAGGGTTATTGTGAAAAAACCAATGAGAAAATATTTGTAAAGAACTTAGCACAGTGTCTGGTATGTGTACTACATAAATGTTTGTGATTATTATTATTAATGAAGTAATGGTTTAAGAAATAATGATAAAATGCACTTACACTCCAAAAAAACACCTGTAGAGGGCTAAGTTTTCTCATTGTCTATAACAGGGGTGGGAAACCTATGGCCTCAAGGCCCTCTAGGTCCTCAAGTGCAGCCTTTTGATTGAATCCAAACTTTATACAGAATTCAGAGTTTGAATTGAATTGAAATTGGAATTTGGATTCAATCAAAGGATGGAAGTTGAAGACCTACAGGGCCAGGGGAGGTTCCCCCTCCCCCAGTCTAGAATGTAAAGGAAACCAAGGACTTTGGGAACAGAAAATCATTATTGTATGAACGCCTTCTACAGGGAGGCTCAGTTTCATTATTAGCTCTAGGTGGGATTGATCCCTCACTTCACTTACTTTTAAAAAAAATAGAGAAATAAAAGGGAAAGAAAGAAAAAAAAAACAACAAATTTCTGTAATCCAGAATAGAGCTGAAAACTTTTCTGGGCTATTGATTTAAATAAATGTAATTGTTAACTACACAATAGAAAATCACTCAGATTTATTATATGTGAAAACATCTTTTAAAACTTTTTAAAAGGAAGAAAAGATATCAGAAATGTTTTTGAAAGAAACCAGAATAGGCAAAATAGGTACTTTTTCTACTGCAAATGAAAGGCTACAAGAGGGAGGGGATCAGATAAGACATTCTTTAGAAAAGAAAAAAAATCCTTTTTACTCCTTAATCCAAGACAGGAATAATGAACAAAAACAATGTCAAATGAGAAAAGACAGGAACAGGAGTGCAACTTTGAAAACAGCTGGTAAATACAATTGACATGCAATTTGGCATTGTAAATAAATTTTATTAAATATCAACTCTGAAACTAGGATTTTGGACTGAACGAAGAGAGCATTTTCATCCCATAATAATTCACCTCTTCCCTTTTTAACTTTGTTCCTTATCTAAAACTTTAATTTGTTCAGAAAACAAATATGTTGTTGAAGAGTGACCTCTGAAGACTTTCCCAGTGACAATCATTTTAATTGCTCTTCGAAACCAAGGGTAAAAGAAAGCATAAATCAAAGGGTTCACGGCTGAGTTATAATAGGTAAACCAAACTAAAATTTCAAAAATATAGGTTGGGATGATGAACCCTAGGAAAGCATCAATTATTGATTCAATAAAATATGGGAACCATGAAATCAGAAATGCAATCCCTGCAATGCCCAGTGTTTTTGCTGCTTTTCTCTCCCTCTTGGACACTCTGGCTTTGTAACTTTCTGAGGAGGACTCAGTTTTGCTGTTCATACTTTCAATCTTTCTAGCCTGTTGTTTAGCTACTAGAAAAATCTTACAATAAAGAGTGACCATAACCAGAGTTGGAATGAAGAACAAGAAAAAGTCTACTAGTACCCACGTTTGATTCATAGCAATCTGACAACCTCCCACACAGGTGAGTGCACTTACTAATTCCTCCAGCCCATCGTCATTGACACCTGTGTAAAGAAGTGAAAAACTAAATGTAATGGTAAGGAGCCAGGAGAATGTAATGCAAATTCCGGAAACTGGCAGAGTGAATTTGGTTGGATAGCCCAGAGGGTCAGTGACAGCAATGTATCTATCAATGGAGATGAAACACAAGTGAAAAATGGAAGAATAACAAAATGACATATCAAAAGAAGAGTGCAATTTACAAAAACTCTCCCCAAAGTACCAGCAACTCTCCACCGACCTCACCATGCTGAAGGGCATCACAGTGGCTCCCACCAAAAAGTCAGCACAAGCCAAGGAGGCAATGAGAAAATTGGCAGGAGAGTGCAGCTGCTTGAAGTGAAGGATTGAAATCATGACGAGGAGGTTTCCCAAGACAGCCAGCAGAACCCCAGAGCTGAAGTCTAGGTAGAGGATGACTCGGGGTCCTGGGGAGTAGGGAGTCTGAATGCAGGACCCATTGATGTTCTCAAAGCAGAGCTGTACAACTTCAGGCTGAGACTCTTTGCTGTTACTCATCTTTCTCTTTCAGCTTACAAGTATCTTTTTTTTATCACAGAAAAGTTGCCATTGACATTTCCAATATTCCTGAAAAAAAGATAAATGAATGTTTGTACAAAGTCAAATATCCTTTGTGAATTATGATTCATTTCACTGAGATAATATTTGTAAAGCACTTAACACATTGCCTGGCATATTAGACACTATTTAAGTGCTTAATCCCTTCCCCCTTTCCTATAAATAGTGAAGCCCCCATCCTCTGTTATACTCAGTATATCACCATTTAGCTCAGTAGAACTGCTTCCCCCAATCTCAAAACCACTAAATAAAAAGTCTACTAAGGATCAGCACCAAGACAATCAGTACTTATTTGCTTGGTAACATTTCCTCCTAATCCTCTCATTCTTGTACCTCTGACAAGCTCTGCTGCAAAATTCAGTGAGATACTAAAGCATTTCTCAGTTCAAGGGTCACCTTTTATTACTTCTTCATGTCGTTAATTCTGAGTTAATGCTCAAAGTACCACAATCCTTCTGGAACTCAGCCAAAGAAGTGCCAGAAAACCCCCAAAAGACAATCCCTGTGGAGTTAGGTATGAACTAGAAACTTTTTTTCAATAACAATTAGTAAGGAATTTATTCTGCTATACTTCTGTTTACTCTATAGGAACATAAATTATCCATTTTATTTTGTAAGATTTACACATTCATGTGCCTGTCTTTTTGTTCTATGGATTTTTTTTGATGGTTGAATTTATGGTGAATGTACTGGCATTTCATATAAATGTATATGTGTGTGCCTAAGCACATTTATGAGTTGCAGGTATATATACATATGTGTACATGCATATAGCTGTACATATGTATGCATATGTTTGTACATGTAGCTATTAAAACTTAAAATTGCACTACCTTTTAGGACACTCTGCTTACATGTATATAAAAACACACATATATATGTATAAATGTGCATATATACATAAATATGTAGGTGTATTTTAACAGTCTCTCCTTATCATTAAACAATAATCTGTATGTTCTTAGGTATTGGCTATGTTAGCACATAGCTCCTCATAGAAAGTTTTCTATTGGTAGCTGATCCCCAGACCACAAACATACAAGCAATTATATCCATAACTTAAAGTTTTTTAGGTTAAATGTGCCCGAATATACTTGTATTCATCGGCAGAATCTTGGAGAACCCTTGGTCATTTCCATACTACATTATGTGTCAGAGGATGGTTTTATTGGGAACTCTGAATACATATTATACACACATACATGCATATGTACACATACATATATCTGCTTGGTAACATATATGTGTGTATGTATTGTATATGTGTGTATATATACATAATCAATGTGAAAAACTGCCACTGTGGACACATTTTTTTTAACAAAGCAAATCGGCAACTACTGTGTAACTTCAGTGTTATAGAGTTCTCGGGGAGGGATCAGGAAGTGTACTGGGAGGCTAAAAGAGTTTTTCAGGGACCAGCATGTGTTAGAACTCAGGGTTTCAAGCCTTCCCTCTACTTGTTAATGCTGCTCCTCCATGAATAAGGTGTCACAAATGTATTAGGGCAATTTTAAACTTTCATAGCTTAAGACTATACTAAGACTTTTGGAATACCCTATATACATACATTATATACACATATACATTATATATAACATATAGACATATTTACACAGACACACATATATGTATATTTACAGAACATGTACATAGGTACTTAACACAATATATATATATATATACACACACATACATACATGCACATATACATATATATCACGTGGTATAGGAAATAGCAGAATAAGATGTTAGAATTAAATAATACCTTGAAATCCAAATCAACATTTGATCTCTTCGGTGAGTTTGTGTGTCACATAAAGAATTCCTCAATGTATCTACAGGATGTGAACCCAAACTGAAATAAGACTTCACAGTCGTGCCTGCCTCCCTAATACATCCTCTTCTGATATATCTACTCAACAACAGCAATTGGTTGGGGCTGGGATGGACCGCACTTGTTGTTGTTTGTCCTTCATTTTTGAAGAGGACCAGTGACATCAAGTGGGGAATGTCTTGATTTGTGGGTGAACTGCATTTAAGAAAGTCTGAATTGTGCAAAGTCAGCAGCCTCACCCTCTCTTCCAGAGACATCATAGGTGGCAGGTGGAAACCAAAGGTGGATGAATAGCCCTGAAGATGGATGGTCAAGCCCTCACACCAGAGGTGCTAGTCCTGGAACACCCTATACATCTCTGGGCTATACCTACCTGTCATTTCATTGCTGTGGGGAACCAATGGTATGAAAACTCCCTCCACTAATGAGGGATGACAACTTGTTTGTCCCTTATGATCCTTGAGAGTTGGCTGTGGGCAATGAGAGGTTATGTGACTTGCCCTTGGTCACAAGTGTATTAAGTGTCAGAGGTAGGACAAGATCCCAAGACCCCAAGTCAAGATTCTGACTCCAAGCCTCAATCTACTATGTCATGCTGCCTCTTTCTGCATTAACTATAAAGTCATTCTCTATTTGTACAGTAACTTAATAGTTATAAAAATTCATATCATGAACAGGAAAAGAGCAGAGTAAGCCCCTATTTTTGGGCAGCTAGGTTTTCAATGGATAAACTGATGGGCCTGGAGTCAGGAAGACTCATTTTCCTGAGTTCAAATCTGGCCTCAGACACTTACTATCTGTGTGACTCTGGGCAAGTCACTCAACCATGTTTGTCTCCATTCTTCATCTGTCAAATAGTCTGGAGAAATAAATGGCAAACCACTTCAGTACTTTTGCTAAGAAAACTCCAAATGGGGTCATGAAGAGTTGAAATTGACTGAATTGATTGAATAAAAAAGATGCTGATTAAAATAAGCAGTTTCTAAGGAACACAGACCTTTCTCAGACCAATAGAAGGGAAATCAATGTTCTTCCAGTCAGTGTCACTGTGGATTCATGTAGAATGGCATACCCCAAGCCGACTGGGAAGTGAATAGTGCCTCTCAACATATCATATTTATAGCCACGTCACCCAGCAGGGGCATGAACTTGTCCTGTCAGCCTGTTTTTATTTCAAATACCAACACTGTAGCAATGGCACTGGATGGGTGTATCCAGGCTGCTGGGGACACTCTGGACCTATACTGACACCTTCTTAGCACCCCATCACCATTGGCAATATCAATTCAGAGATTTAATATTATATGGTAGTTAAATGATTAAACTTTATGGAACTTCAACACTGCAAGTTAAGAATGAGGGGGAAAAACAGAAGAGTGGAAAGGAACGTCCAATTCAATTTCAGTTCTGACTCACCAGACAGTGTTCAGAAATGACCTCAATATCACTTAGACCACAAATATCTTTCCTAACTTTTGCCTTGTCAATTATGATTGAACATGTACATCATTTATTTATTCATTTATTTTTTTATTTAAGGATTTATTCATTTATACATTCATTCTTTTGTCTCTCTATCTTGCAAGAATTTAAAATCAAGCAATAGAGGAGAAACCAGAATGGATTTTTAAGTTATATTTCAGTAGGATTCAGTGAATACTCAAGGGTGGAACCATATCCCAGGAGGTACCACAGTGCTAAGTCAACCAAAAAAAAAGTTAAAATAGTCAAAGGATTGTGGACCAGGTTTTGGAAGTAACCTTATTTGAGAATTGCTCATTGCTAGATTAAGAAAGTAAGTCCCAGGGAGGTTAAGTTCAAGATAGGAAGAAAGAAGATTTGAAAGCAGATCATCTATGCATGAAGTCAACATCCTTTCTACTATGCTACTTTGAAGAACCCAAGAACTATGTCACCAGTTTCCAAGTACAACAGGACTGTTTCCAAGAAAATAGAAGAATTTATCCGTATAACTTGGATGAGATATGTACAATATTACATCAGTGGTATTATGATGAATGTAAATAACCACAGACATAAATATTTGGACCAATATTACATTTAAATTTGGGGAGGAGCAAAAAGGAAAGATTCCTGCGAGCATCATGGGGAGAGGAGGAGAGAGACATTTGTCTTTCTGTATATGAAGCCTTCTACTACCAAGAGAAATAGGTATTTGAACTACATTGAGAGTGTCAAAATATGTTAGAGATATCCTGTTTCCCCGAAGTAAGGTCCAGCAAGCAGGCTGTGCCCTGAGCTTGGCATAACAATAATCCTTTGTGTTTTGGATGATCTATCTCATCCTCTGGCAAAGTGTACTGCACCAGGTGTTCACTCCCCCTATTTCCCAACGTCCATCCCAACATCTATCATGTCTCTGACATGGTCACAGTCCTTGTTCCTTGTATTGTACTCCTGTTTCCATCACAGAACTCTTCTTCTGTACCTCATAGAATAATCACAATTCCCAAGATTTGGGACAATATTGTTCCCACAGGACTTGTGGGAGCAGTAACTCAAGACCTAGAAATGATTATGTCATAGTCCAGCCTAGTACATACATACATACATATACATATATATATATACAAACATATGTGTATATATACATATATGTATGTGTATATAAATGCTGCCTATTCCTCAACATGTTAAGCTCTCCTACTCAGGAGGACTTCCATTGTAAGTGTTTTTCTTATTCTGAAACTAAGTTAACCACTACTTGACTCCTATCACACCTGCCTTTGGACTGCTGTTTCACCAAGGTAGAGACCAGTAAAGTCTGGACTGCATTCGGAATTCTGTTGCCATTAGTTGGTGGAAGTGGTCTTAATGAGTGGATGTAGAGGTAAGGCCTTGAACTCTCCAGTACCAGAGGGATGGATTAGGTGCCACTGGAATTTCTCCCCTCTCTTCTGGCAAGTTCATTGCTCTCATTCCTGCTCCATTATCAGCTTAACCTTGATTGAACTAACATTTCTTTTTGAGGAAAAACTTTAGGGCCCCTTTCTTCACTGGGTTCATCCTAGATCAGTCTGGTAAAGTGTTTTTTACACATAGATTAAGTGGCTTGTGTGCCTATATTTTGCTTGTTTTGCAGTGGTCTAGTAAATTTGTATCTTCATAAGCATCTGGTCTGTTTAATTGCTTATGCCTCTGGTTTGTATGCCTCTAGAATCAGTAAATGCATGCCTGGCTATGGACTGTGCACCTATCTTTTTCGTGTTTGTATCTGTCTTGTCTGTTTCTCTGTGTTTACAAAATAAGAATGTCTATGTCATATTTGTGCTGTGAGCTTGATTCTGTTATGTTGAAAGATTAAAAAGATTCAGCCAGGCAGAAGGAATTCTAAGAGTTGTAGCTAGAGAGAACACTCAGAGAGATTTATGAATTTTACTTCCTCTCACCTTAGGCTTTCTGTGGGAGATTACATTCTAAGAAAAGAGGAAAAACCTGTAAGACATTTTTTTTTTCTGTTGTTACAATACTGGCCAAGTTGGAACTACAGAAATAAAGTTAAATAATTAAAATTGTAGAACTGCTAAAAACATCTTAGCAGATTCTGGAGGTTTTGAGATTAATCATGAGGGAGTGTGGCAGTTAGTCATTTTAAGATTGCAGAAAAGAATTCAACTAAGGGGGTAATTTCAGTGACTCACCCCTTTCTGAAACATCTTAGTAAGTTTTGAGGTACCACTCTGTAGCATTTATTTTAAGGAAAAATAAGGATTAAACTTATAAAAGTTTTTAAAGCAATTGGCAAGATTAATACTTTTATTATTCTAGAACCTAGGACAATGAAAGATAGTTGGTAGAAAGCACAGACTAAAGAAAGTTAAAAAAATAAGTATATCAACCTCTTGTTAACCCATCTTTGACTTTTCAGTTTTTATCTTATATTTCCCCAAGCCACCACAGCACCATTGGGAAAGGAAAGTATTGTCCCTTTAAATAAAGGCTAGGGTAGATGCTAAAAAAGGACAAAGCATGCCAGAAATATTGAGGGACCCTCCCTACAACCCCAATCACTGAACATGGTGTAGCTTTGTGGAGGGATGGAAAGAGGACAGAGGTATTCAGTAAACCTCCCCTGCCTTCCCCACCCCCCTCACCCAGGTTCATGAGTCCAGAAATTGCTAAAAAGACCATTATAGCCCATGTCTTTCTGTTAACCCCTCTCATCCCAGATCAGGTTACCAAATACAGATAGTAGGGAAACAGAAAGCTGGAGAATTGTGGGGAAACTTGAATTGTGGTCTGCCCCACCCAGTGGGAGTGGGGGCAGCAGCCACAGAGGGGCTTCCCACATCCTGCCCCAGAAGCTCCCCAACCCCAGCACCTGCAGCTGGGAATGGGGACAGACCCCATGGCCAGCATTCCTCCCTGCCACCAGGAAATACCACCAATGGGGAGACCCTGGTACCAGCCTTGCCAGCCCCTAGCCACACTGCCCTCCTCCTAGAGCCCAATCAGTCAATGTCTCCAATGCAGGGGCAGTCCTTGACAGGCCCTGCCCACCTTCTGCTTGGGAGTGTCCATGGCAATGCCTATCATGGCAGAGGGTGGGGGAAGTGGGGGAGCCAGACAGCTTCTGCCCTTGGTGCTTCTACCCTTCTCTGTTTCAGTTGCAGAAGCATATTAGATGTGTAATTTTAGGAAAGTTATTTTATTGCCGGTTAATCTAGTTTCCTGATTTGGAAAGAGAAAAATAGTAATGGCTATTGTTGCGAGATCAAAATGATATATATGTGTGTATATATATATATATATATATATATATATATATATATATATATATATATATATATATGTACATATATCGATAATATATATGTATATATGAATGTATATATATACATATACGTGATTGTAAAGTACTTAACACAATGGCTAGAATATGCTAAGCACTACAATATTATTTATCTAATTTAATATAATTGTTCCATACCTGATAACTTTAAAGTGGTTTTAAAATGCCAAAGGTAATAAGATCAATGATTTTCTTATGCTATAATTTAAGAACACAATTGATGTCATCTGAAGTTTATTGTTTGTATTATTCTTGAATTTCTAAATTGTATTTTATTTCTAAATTCTCTTATATTTTAAAATTTGACGGACTTCTGTAAAACAGAAATGCTGTTAGATAAGGCAATTTTTAATATGGATTTTGTTAAATATGAATTGGGCTTTTAAAAGGATGTGACAAAATCAGATATTTGAAAACTGTTAAATATTTAAGGAAGTATGCTTAATTATGAAAGATAATAAAAGTGATAATAATATTTACCATATTAGCAGATTTTCATTTGACAATCTTGGCTATTATAAAAATATATAAGGCACTTTAAAGATGTTGCTTCAACATATTAATCATGAGTCAACTATTTAGGTGTTTGCTGTATATCTGAAGCCCTGGAATATGGGTAGTTTTAATTTATAAATAAAGGATTAATAAAATGTTAACTGTTAGGGAAACATCATGAAGATATTCAACCTCCAAGCTGAGGTTAGTGAAGTTTTACTATTTATGGTAAAAATTACTGGGATTAAAATTTACTGTTGTTTTGTACTTTGATTACTGGGATAGTTACCTGAATTGTCACAAAGCCAACAGTAGAAAATGACATGTTTGGCAGTCTGAGAATTGCTTAAAGGTGGATGTCTGTGTCTGGGAAAGGTTTTAGTGATGATCTCAGACACAGCCTAGGCAGGATCCCTCTGACTCTATTTCCCCATTGGTCTAGTTGCCAACTAAAACGAAAAATTCCCCACCTGGTTAATTGTGCGCCTTGCCTTTAATACTCTATGACCACATAACTGGCTGTTAGCTCTGACTCAAGCCTAGAATCAAACAGAGCTAAGAGAGTTTTTCCCTCTATTAAAATATATGATGTCTCTCTTTTTCCTTTTATAGCAAATTTCTATTATCAAGAAGTTTTGTAAGCACAACACTAAATCATTTAAATAATAGCATGAGACTGGAATGTCTCTGCATTACTATAATAGGATACAGGTATGAACATCTTACAATTATAACCTGTATTTTTGGTGAAATCATATGATTAGACAAAGTAATAAGACAAAGACGCAATGGAAAAGCTTTCTAATTAAATGGAATAGCATATTTTGGAAAAAGTGACAGGATTAGACTGTTTTCTCTAAAGAACTATATACAGATGTATATGATTGGGTTCCAAAGTTTATCTATCATGGAAATTTAAGGTTTGCATTTTATTTTTAGGTTTAGTAATATGCTTCGGTAATAAGTTCTCAAAATTGGATTGAAGATTTATTAATTGAGGAGTAATTTGATTTTGTACAAAAATTATATTGATAATAGTACAGAAAGTTAAATGATTTTCCCAATTTTTGTGTAACTGTCTGATAATCTTAAGCACAGAAAAATCATCAAGATGGTATCCATATGTGTGATATGTGAACTGAGGAAAGAAAGATTTTTTTTAATCATCAGAAAAACTGCTGTTTAATCCATATGAAACCTCTTATCCGTTTGATTTTGTAATATATGCACATCTATTCACATGCATTTTGTTTTATGGATTTCATTATCTGATAGGAAATGGCATACATGTATGTATATGACCTTTATATACACAAACACATGCATATATACATACATATACACACATACCTGTATATGCCTATCTACACCCATATATGCATATATTTGTGTGTATATATATGCATATACACATACACATACACATACATATACACATAGATATACATTCCATCCCAGCAAGCCAAGCAAGTACCAAAGAATACAAAAGAAATTAAGATAACAAATTCAGCAAAACCAACACATCAGTAGAGTCTGGTAGTATATGCATAGATTCCATACCAAAATTAAGAAGGGGAATGAGATGCTCAGTCACATAATCAGTGAGTGATCTTTGGACCAGGCAGAGAAACAGGAACTTCACAATATAAGTGGGAGAATAGGTCTTGGAAGCCGCACTTCTCCATGCACATTCTCAAATCATTTGAGCCAGCTTTCTATATTATGTCAACAGCTAATTGTTATTGAAGATGAAGATTGTCCCATAGCCAGAATCCTTATATACTCATTCTACTGAGATCCTAGAATTAAGAAAGCTGGGGAATAAAAAGTACTAAATGGAATTCTATGACACAGCCATTGCGTGAAATAAAGTATAGTTCTTTGAGGGATGGTGTTATACAAAACCATCACTGAGGAGTGTGAAGAACCCCAGAGCTGGGTGGGGCAAGATGGAATCCCCATGAAGAAAGGGTTTTGGTCCAATGTCTGTTTCTGAATAACCTTGTAAATTTGACTAACTAATTTTATGACTTCGGTCTTCGATGCCGTTATCTTTAAAATTGCAGGACGGAAGTATGTGTTCTTTAATTCCATCCCTCAGGGAGTATGATTCTATTTTCTGTGGTCCCCATATAAATGTTTAATCTTCAAAGTAATAGGGGTAAGACACTTTTTCCAGGAGGAAATTATTATATATGTGATGGAGAGGAGAAATTATTGAACTTAGAGGCTATCCTTGGTGCCATTCCTGTGTTTAAAACTTTATAACTGTATGTGATAGTGGGTAAGCCATTTTTCTTCTTGGAGCCTGGGCTTCCTCACTTATAAAATGAGGGTATTGGACCAGGAGTTCATTAAGGTCCCTCAAGCTCTAAATCCTATTAGTGTTTGATCCCACTTATCTAAGTGAACCTTCTAAGTCCAAAACTACCAAATGACAGCCATTGTTATGCATTGTGAGGAGAAAAAAAGGATCCATTTCTGCAAAATTCTCTTCTATTCATTCTAATGCAATTCCAACTAAACAATCAGGCATGAAATCCAATGTATTTTGCTTTTGGTGTCACTGACCTAGACAGCATTGTTAATATAAACATATGCAGTTGAAAACTAAAGGGAATCTCCATTCTGCCATGCTATCTACGTATTTAGTCATTCATAAAATGTTTATTTATGCAAGGTGTCTCTGTACCACATCATTTCCAAGTAAGTCCAATCCTCTTCCCCCATGCTTTCCACATTTGAACTATCCCTATTAACAAAGGAAAACAGTTAAGCAACAACAATACAATATCTCAACTACTTCATTTAACACATGCAACATTCCCAGCTGAAAAGAGGCAAGTACATTTCATTATCCACTTCAGTACAATTATTGGTTTTTCAATTATTCAGAGTTTGGTTCAATTTTAATAATATTTTCAATTATATTATCTTAGGCATTACAAAATTAGTCTTCTGGGTTTATTTATCAAATCATAAGATCACATCTCCAGAGGTTTCATTTTGCCTCTTAGACAAGATACGAACTCCTCTGTTTGGAATTTAAATCCCTTGACAATCAGAAACAAGCATACATTTCTAGGTTTTCCTATACATTATTCCCTTGTGCTGTTTTTGTGCTGTTTTTCACAGATGACATTCAGCCTTCCACATCTGTGCTTTTTACATAGGCTGTCAGAATTCATGAAATGAGTTTTCTCTTCATTTCTACCTCTTAGAATCCCCAACTTCTTTCAAAATTTATCTAAGCACCATCTCTGACATGAAATATTTCCTAATTTCCTCCAATTGTTAGTGCTTCCTGCCCCCTAAAATTATGCAGTATTTACTTTGCATTTTGTATATATTTAGAATATCATTGATCTTTGAGAGACTATGAGAGTCATTTCATCTAATCTCCTCCTTTTACATGTGAGGAAATAGATCAAGAGAAGTGATGTGAATTTCCCAGAATGAGAAAGGTTATAAGTGTCAGAATTGGCATTTGAACTCGTGTCTGTAAACTCCCAAGTCCACTTTTCTTTCCACTACAACACATTGCCTCAATATCTTGGCAGATGGGCTAAACCAGGTTGAGTGGAACTGACAGGCCTCCAACCCTCAAACTCACTGGAGAGTTAGGGGGATGTATACCCCAACCACGTGAAGACTTCCACCCAGAGGAATGGGTAGATGAAAACAATTTTTTCCAATAGCCATGAAGGTGGCAGAAGTAGGCACTGTGGAGGGCTTAGAGCTTGGTCAGACATTGAAGATCCAGGGCCATCACAAGTTGTCATGACTTTTGTCTTGCAACTGGACTTTGATGACCCTGAAAGAAAATGTGAGGCTGATGACTTTGTGCAACTCTGCCTCACTTACATCCAATTAACAAGTGAGTCGAGACATCACCCCATGATTTTATTGGTCCTCTTTGAAAATGAATGACGAACAACAGGAAGGGAAGAAATGTGGTACAGTGGAAGCACAGGGTCTGTGGCATGAAAGGATCTCGTTCTATTCCTTTTTTCTCCCACTTTCTATTTGGGTGACATTGGGCAGTTTGCTTAATCTCTCTGAAACGAAATTTCCTTATTTTCAAAATAAAGGGCATTGGACTAAGTGACCACTAAAGGTTTTTTGGGGGTTTCTAAATCTAAGATCTGGTATTGCTTCCCTTGACAGACTCTAACATCCTTGAGGGTCGAGTCTATTTCTTTTTTTTTACTTTGTATCCACAGAACCTAGCAGTGTCTGTGGAGACTTTTGTCATGTTTGGATCACATTTCCCTTTTATTCATTTCAGTAAACAAGGCACTGGGGATCAATGACCTCTGAGGTAAGTTACCCTTCTGAGAGTTAATATCACAAAATATCTATGTCCAGCTTAAGCAGCAAATGACTGAATCAAGTAAGGAGGGAAGCTTTGTAGCAGACAGCTCAGTTACCTTGAAAGTAGAAATAATCTCAATAGTATTTAGAAATAGTCTTGTTAGGTGCTACTTTATCATGTAGCATCATTCAGTCCTGTTTTTAGTCACGTGTGATTCCTTGAGACTCCATTTGGGATTTTCTTGGCAAAGATACTGGAGTAGTTTGCCATTTCTTTCTCTAGCTCATTTTACAGATGAGGAAACTGACACAAACAGGGTTAAGTGACTTGCCCAGGGTCACCCAGCTATTAAGTGTTTGAGGCCAGATTTGAACTTAGGAAGATCCAGTGTACCATCTAGCTGCTCCCATTTAGCATTGTATTGCTACATAATCTTTATAAGCATTTTATCTCAGGGAAAACAAGAGAAATTGGACCAGATCTTGAAACGGAAACTCAGCTATATTTTCCAGACACCAATAAGAAGGATACTACATCATAAGAGGCATTGGGAATCTCTGAACCTGTATAAACAAGGTTTAGTTTTAAGGTATCTTAGAGTTCTTCTTGTGCAGTGTTCTTATTTAATATGAAAAAAACCCAGACCCGTGTAAGTTAAATCCGAAGACATATAGGTATTAAATTTTGACTTCTGGACATCTAGGCAGACATATGACATTTAGGGGGAGAAGAGAATGGAGTGAATTTTTGAACATCAATGTTATGGGAGGAGAGAGACATTTCAGAACATGAAATCCTGTATTACAGCGGAATGTTGGAATTTGAGTACTTGGCTACCAGCCAGAGTTATATGGCCCCAATAAAGTACTTTTAAAAAATCCTGGTCCCCTAAGGTACCTCTGGTCCCAAAAAGTAAGATGGGGGGAAGGATTGGGGAGCAACACAGCGATTTTATGGCCCAGGAAATAATCACTCTGGATTTTTTTTTCATTAAGAAGTATAAAGTAAACCCTTTACTTCCAACAAAGATGCAGGGGACTTCTCAGCATCAGTGTTATCAGCAAGGGAATCAGCCCAACAGAGTATAGTGTAAACAACTTGGATGGGAAGGCTTTAGGAATATCAATCTGGGAGTGAAGTCTTTGTAATTTGAGCCTACTCTCCAAACACTGGAGCTGTTAGACAGCTAAGTGGCAAAGTCTATAGAATTCTGGATGTGCGGTTTAGAAGACTTGAGTTCAAATCCTGCCTTAGACATTTGTCAGCTGTGTGACTCCGGACAAGTCACTTAACCTCTCTAACCCTCAGTTTCCTCATCTGTAGAATGGAGAGGGGGTTTAGATTTGATGGCCTCTAAGGTCCCTTCCAGCACTAAATCGATGATCCTCCATATAACATTTTAATGTTTTGTTTTACTTCATTTTCCCTAGATCAGTCTCAAGGAGAGAACAATCTGTGTGTGTGTGTTGGGCTTTCTCTCTAACAAAAATGTGGATGGTTTTGGGTTTCTCAATGGAAACTGGAGACTATAGGAAATGACATTCCTCACAGATAGGCTCTTTGCCCACCATAGTAGCACTGAACTAGATTATCCTTTTTAAGGCAAACGTCAGTGTTGTTAAAAAATCACTGTATATTCCAACTAGGGTGCGCCACCTGTTCAGAACCCTTTTATATAATAACAAAAGTATAATAAAGACTTAAGGTACCCTCTGGTCCCTTACTAAACTATGCCCCAAATGTTGAACTCCAAAGGGTGAAAAGCCTTCAAATTTCCCTTGGACTGTAGGCAAGCCCCTGTATAAAGAATCTGTGCTTTAGCAGAAGCCCAGGCCTAAAAGCTGTAGGATATGGTTTGCACCAGGGGAGCCAAGACTGATATGAAGCAAAACATTAAGTGGTAAGAAAGACATAGTTTGTTTGATATTTTGATATTCACTTCACAAATCATAACACACAGAATCATTTTTTTGCAACAGACCTGCTGGGCATTAAAATACACAAAAATGATTAAAACTTTTTAAACATTTTTTCATATACATCTTTATTTTAATTCATAAAGATTTAAATAAATATATTGGCAACCTTTTAAAAATTTCCTGTACTTTTAACTTAAGGAGAAAGGAAACTACATGCTAGGGAATTGCTGACTATACAGTAAGTGGGTAAAAAAAGTATAACATACCTAGTTGCAACATATTTGATGGCATGTGTTTGGCAATAGCATTACATATGCTTACCTACATGTATACATGTGTAATACATGTATGTTTGTGCATGTACATGTGCACTGTGTGTACATATACATATATGTGTAATTGTAATTGCAGCCTAAAATTGGGGCAGCTCAGTGGAAATGTGGATAGAGTGCTGGACCTGGATTCAGGAAGACTCATCTTCATGAGTTCAAATCTGGCCTCAGACACTTAACTAGCTGAATGACCTTGGACAGTCACTTAACCCTGTTTGTCTCAGTTCCTCATTCGCAAAATGAGCAAGAAACGGAAATGTCAAACCACTCCAATATCTTTGCCAAGAAAACTGCAAATGGGTCAAGAAGAGTTGTACACAACTGAACAACAACCTAAAATCAATGCTGTCCCATATTAACTTTATGACTTTTTTAGGTGATAAAAAGTAGCCTCTTATATTAATGGAATGGGCTAAAAGTTGTAAAAGCAAATTAGATTCTGCTGTAACTGCTGGTTTGGTAATGTTATATTATTGTAGCATAATATTGCTAGTGAGGAAGGCATTTGGTGTAGTGGATACCATTATGAGCCTTAAATCAGGAAGACTTGAATTCAAATCCAGCTCCAGACATTTGTAATCCTGGTCAAGTCACTTCACCTCTGTTTGTCTCAGTGTCCTCAACTGTAAAATGGGTGTAATAGCACCTACTCCCCAGGGTTATTGTGAAAAGCCAAAGAAAAATATTTGTAGAGCACTTAGCTCAGTGTCTGGCAAGTATACTATATAAATGCTTGGGATTTCTATTATTAATGAAGTAATGGTATAAGAAACAATGATAAAATGCACTTACACTAAAAAAAACCTGTGGAAGGCTAAGTTCTCTCATTGTTCAGAATATAGAGAAAGCCAGGATTTGGGGGGCAGAAAACCATTGGAACTGTAAGAACTCCTTTCACAGGGAGGCTCAACTTCATTATTGGCTGTAGGTGGGATTAATCCCTCACTTCACTTTCTTTAAAAAGAAAAAAAGAAAGAAAAGGCAAAGAAGTTAAAAAAAACTCCAACAATATTCTACAATCTAGAATACAGCTGAAAACATTTCAGGGCTAGTGATTTGGATAAATACAGTTGTTTACTACACAATAGAAAATTATTCACATTTATTTTATGTGCAACCATTTAAAAAAACATTTAAAAGGAAGAAAAGATATCAGATATGTTCTTGGAAGGAATCAGAGTAGGTAAAATACAGGATCTACTAGATGAAAGGCTACCATAGGGAAGGGATCAGATAAGATTATAACATACTCATTAGAGAAGAAAAAAATCCTTTTACCCTTTGGTCCAAAACAGGAATAATGATGAAAAACATATGTCAAATGAGAAGAGAGGAACAGGATTAAAATTTTGAAAACAACTGGTAAACACTATTCATCTGCAACTTGGCAAGGTAAATAAATTTTATTAAGCATCAACTCTAAAATTGGGATTTTGAGAGCATACTTTCATCTTATAATAATTCACCTGTTCCATTCTTAATTTTGTTCTATATTTTATCTTCTTCAATCTAAATCCTTAACATGTTCAGAAAACAAATCTATTGTTGAAGAATGACCTCTGAAGACTTTCCCAGTGACAATTAGTTTAATTGCTCTTCGAAACCAAGGGTAAAATAAAGCATAAATCAGAGGGTTCATGGCTGAGTTATAATAGGCAAACCACATTAAAATTTCAAAAATATATGTTGGGGTGATAAACCCTAGGAATGCATCAATTATAGATTCAATAAAATATGGGAACCATGAAATCAGAAATGCGATCACTGCAATGCCCAGAGTTTTGGCTGCTTTTCTCTCCCTCTTGGACACTCTGGCTTTGTAACTCTCTGAGGAGGACTCAGTTTTGCTGTTCATACTTTCAACCTTTCTAGCCTGTTGCTTAGCTACAAGAAAAATTTTACAATAAAGAATGACCATGACCAGAGTAGGAATGAAGAACAACAGAAAGTCTATCAGTACCCAGGTTTGATTCACAGCAATCTGACAACCTCCCACACAGGTGAGGGCACTTACTAATTCCTCTAACCCATCATCATTGGCCCCTGTGTAAAGAAGTGAAAAACTAAATGTAATGGCAAGGAGCCAGGAGAATGTAATGCAAATTCCTGAAACTGGCAGAGTGAATTTTGTTGGATAGACCAGAGGGTCAGTGACAGCAATGTATCTATCAATGGAGATTAAGCACAAGTGAAAAATGGAAGAATAACAAAATGACATATCAAAACATGAATGGAATTTACAGTAACTCTCTCCAAAATACCAGCAACTCTCCACTGACCTCACCATGCTAAAGGGCATCACAGTGGTTCCCACCAAAAAGTCAGCACAAGCCAAGGAGGCAATGAGAAAATTGGCTGGAGAATATAGCTTCCTGAAGTGAAGAATTGAAATCATGACCAAGAGGTTTCCCAAGACAGCCAGGATAACTGCAGAGCCAAAGACCAGATAGAGGATGACTCTGGGTCCTGGGGAGTAGGAGGTTTTAATGCAGGACTCGTTGATGTTCTCATAGCAGAGCCGTAAAGCTGCAAACTGGGACTCATTGCTACTTTTCGTCATTCTTCTCTCTCAACTTATGAATGTCTTTGTTCTACCTGGTGATCACAGAAAAATATCATTGACATTTCCAATATTCCTAATAAAAGATAAATAAAATGCATGTCTGTACAAAGCCAAATACTATCCTTCATGAATTATGATCCATTTCACCTAGATAATATTTGTAAGGTACTTAACACATTGCCTGGCACTCTTAGCACTATATAAATGCTTAATCCCTTCCCCTTTCCTTCAAACACTGAAGCCCTCATCCTCTGTTATACTCTTAATATATCAATTTGACTCAGTAGAGCTGCTTTCAATAAGTCTACTAAGAATCAGCACCAAAACAGTACTTATCTGCTTGGTAACATTTCCCTCTAATCCTCTCATTCTGTACCTCTGACAAGCTCCTCTGCAAAGTTCAGTGAGATACTGAAGGATCCTTCAGTTCAAGGATCACCTTTTATTACTTTGCTCTTCTTTACATCATCAACACAGAGTTAATGCCTAAAGGACCACAACCTTTCTGGAACTCAGCCAAAGAAGTGCCAGAAAACCCCTGAAGAGACAATCCCTGTGGCTTTGGGTGTGAGCTAGAAGAAACTTTTTTTCCAATAACCATAAGGAAGAAATTTTTTTCTGTTATGCTGCTGTTTGCTCTATAGGAACATAAATTATCCATTTTATTTTGCAAGATTTGTACATTCCTGTGTATGTCTCTTTGTTCTATAGATTTTTTTGATGGTCAAATTTATGGCGAATGTACTGGCATCTAATACATATATGTGTATATACATATATGTATGCATGTGTATATGTGCATATATACACATATATATGAGATGCAGACACATATACATGCATATTTACATACATATGGCTATATGTGTGTGCATATGATTGAAAGTGTAACTATTAAAGCTTAAAATGGTATTTTCTTTTAGGAAACCTTGACTACTATGTGTAAAAACATATACACATACATGTGTATAAATATACACATATAGACATATATTTAGGTGTATTTAAACAGTTTCTTCTGATAAATAATAATCTGTACTTTCATAGTATTGACAGCCCTTTGTAGAGCATCACTCATCAATAAGTTTTTAGAAAATTTTCCATCCTAAGATCACAACTATACAAGCAATTATTACATTTTTACTTTATGACTTTTTAGTTTCAATCTGCCTGAATATAGTTGGATTCCTTGGCAGAATCTTTGAAAACCCTTGGCCATTTGCATATTACTTTGAGGCATCAGAGGAGGATTTTATTGGAGACACTGAATACATATTATACATATACATATGTGTATTAGAAATGTCCATATATTTCATCAATATGAGAAACTTGCACTGTGAAAATGTCTTTCTACAAAGCAAATTGGCCACTACTGTGTAACTTCAGTGACATTCTTCCGGGCAATGTCACTGCAGATGAGCATAGAATAGTGTACCCAAGCTGACTAGGAAGTAAGAGTGCCTCTGGACATATCGTATTTATAGCCCCAGGTAATTTTCTTTTGTTCTTCTAATACCCAGTAGAAGCATGAATTTGTCTTGTCAGCCTATTTTTATTTCAAATACCAACAATGAAGCAATGGCACTGGATGGGTGTATCCAGGCTGCTGGAGACACTCTGGACATATAGTGAGGCCTTCTCAGCTCTCCACCACCATTGGCAATATCAATTTAGTGATTTAATGATATACAGTAGCTAAGTGATTAAACTTTATAGAAGTTCAACACTGAAAGTCAAGAATGAGGGAAAAAACCAGGAGGAGAAAGGAAATCCCAGTTCAATTTTAGTTCTGACTCAGCAGATAGTGTTTAGAAACAACCTCAATGTCACTTAGAAATATCTTTTCTAATTTCTGCCTTGTCAATTACAATTGAACATCTACATCATTTATTTATTCATTCATCTATTTTTTATTTAAGGATTTATTTATTCATTTATCCATTCATTCCTTTGTCTATCTCTCTATCTTGCAAGAACTTAGAGGCTATCCCTGGTGCTATTCTTGTGTTTGAAGCTTTATAACTGTATGTGATAGTGGGTGAGTCATTTGTACTCTTGGATCCTCGGTTTCCTTACCTATGAAATAAGCGTATTGGGTCAGGAGCTCATTAAGGTCCCTCAAGCACTAAGCTTGTAAATGTGTGATCCCACTTCTCTAAGTGAACCCTCTAAGTCCAAAGCTACTAAGACGGTCATTGTTGTGGGTTGTGAGAAGATAAAAAGGATTTCTTCAAAATTCTTTTCTATTTATTCTCTTCTACTTATTCTAATACAACTCAAATTAAACAGTGAGGGATGAAATCCAATGTAGTTTGCTTTTGGTGTGACAGGCCTAGATAGCATTGTTAATATCAACATCTGCATTTGAAAATTAAAAGGAATCTCCATTCTGCCACCCCATCTACCTATTCAATCATTCATTTATATAATGTTTATTTATGCTGTGAATCTTTGAACCACAGTCTCTTGCAGGTAAGCCTAATCCTCTTGTGCCATGCTTTCACATTTGAACTATCCTTATTAATAAAGAAAAACAGTTAAGCAACAACATAATCAATACATTAAACACTTCATTTAGTATATGCAACATTCTCTGCTAAGAAGAGGCAAGTATATTTCAATATCCACCTCTGGACTGTTGTTGGCTTTTCAATTATTCAGAGTTCAGTTTCACTTTAGCAATGTTTCCATTTATATTATATTAGGTATTACAAAATTATTCTTCTGGGTTTATTTATCACATCATAAGATCACATCTCCCAAGGTTCCATTTTGCCTCTTAGACAAGACACTGTTTAGAATTTAAAGACCTTGACAATGAGAGTCGAGGATCCCTTTCTAGGCATCTTATACATTATTCCCTTCAAGCACACTATGGTCTAGCCTTTGTGCTGTTTTTCACAGATGATATTCAACCCTCCAATCTCTGGGCTTTTTTTAAAATTTATTTTTAGCTTTCAACATTCATTTCCACAATCTCTGGGCTTTGTACAAAGCCTGTCACAATGCTTGGAATGCATTTTCGCCTCACTTCTACCTGTCAGAATCTTCAACTTCTTTCAAAATTTATCTTAAACACCACCTCTGACAAGAAATCTGTCCTACTTCCTGCCCTATTGTTAGTACCTCCTGCCCCTTAAAATTACCCTGTATTTGCTTTTTGTGTGCATGTTTTCTGCATATGTAGAAGATCATAGACCTATGAGAGACTTTAGAAGCCATCTCATTCAGCCTCCTCATTTTACAAATCAAGAGAACTGATGTGAATTTCCCAGAATAAGAAGGGTTGTAAGTGTTCGAAGTAGCATTTGAACTTGTGTGTAAACTCTTTCACTTCTATTTCCACTATACCACATTGCCTCAGTGCCTTGGTAGATGGGCTAAATTAGGTTGAGGGGAACCGACAGGCTTCAAATTGTCAAACCCATTGGCGTCTATCCCAAGCATGTGAAGACTTTCACCCTGAGAAATGGGTGGATGAAAACAATTTGTTCCAATAGCCATGAAGGTGGCAGAAATAGACACCATGGAGGGCTTAGAGCTTGGTCAGACATTGAAGATGCCAAGGTCATCCATTGTATCCCCAGCAATCACACCTGGTCATGACTTTTGTCTTGCCACTGGACTTTGATAACTCTGAAAGAGAGAGTGTGGCTGACTACTTTGTGCCACTGCCTCACTTAAATCCGATTAATTGGTGAGTCAAGACATCACCCTGTGTTATCATTAGTCCTCTTAAAAAAGGAACGATGAACAACAGGAAGGGGAACAGTGTGATCCAGGGGAAGGACAGGGCCTTTGGCATGAAAGGATCTGGTTCTATTGCTTTTTCTACCACCTTCTATTTGGGGGACCTTAGTCAGTTTGCCCAATCTCTCTGAAACACAATGAGGAGGTTTGGGCTAGGTGACCACTAAAGATCTTTTGCCGTTTTCTAAATCTAAGATCTCATATTGATTCCCCTGAAATACTTTAACATCCTTGTGAATAGGGTCTGTTTCATTTATTTTGCTTTGTATCCCCAGAACCTCGCAGTGTCTATGGAGATTTTTACTGGCCTGGATGATATTTCTTTTTTATTCATTTTAATAAAGAAGGCACTGTGGCCTAATGACTTCTTAAGTAATTTTCCCTTCTGAGAGTGAAGATCATACAATATCCACGTGCTCAAATTTTCCATTTTAAGCAGGAAAAGACTGAATCAAGTAAGAAGGGAAGCTTCATAATAGACAGCTTAATTATCTTGAAAGTACTTAGAAATAATGCTAGGTGATGCTTTACCATTTAGCATTTTTTTTCAGTCATATGTGACTGTGACTCCATTTGGGGTTTTCTTGGCAAAGATATTGGAGTGGTTTGCCATTTCTTTCTCTAGCTGATTTTAGAGATGAGGAAAATGAGGCAAATGGGGTTATGTGACTGGTCCAGGGTCCCCCAGCTAGCAAGAGTCTGAGGCCAGATTTGAACTCAGGAAGATGGGTCTTCCTGACTCCAGGCCTGATACTCCATCCACTGAATCTAGCTACCCCCATTTAGCATTGTCTTGCTACGTTATTTTCATAAGCATTTTATCTCAGGAAATACAGGAGAAAATGGATCAGATCTTGAAGTAAAAACTCAGCTGTATTCACTGGACACCAAGAAGAAGGATACCACTTCATAGGAGGCATAAGGAGTGTACAAACTAACTAAACAAGATTTAGTTTTAAGGTATCCTATAGTTTCTCTTGTCCAATTTTCTTATAATATATACATATATGTATACATATATATGTGTATATATACATACATATGCATACATATGCATGCATACCTACATATACATACGTATATGTATGTGTGTGTACATATATATGTATATATATGTATGTATGTATGTATGTATGTATGTATATACTGAGATCCACATAGATTAAATCTGAAGCCATACATAGGTAGCCAGTTTGGACTGACTTCTGGACAGCTGGATTAACATAACATTTAGGGGAGAGGAAAATGGAGTGAATTTTGTGACCATCAGTGTTATAGGAGGTGAGAGAGAGATGAATATGAATATGAAATCCTGTATTACCAGGGAATGTTGGAATTTGAGTATGTGGCTACCAGTGAGAGCTATGTGGCCCCAATAAGGTACTTTTAAAAATCCTGGTTCCCTATGTTCCTTCTGCCCCAAGAAAGCCAAGATTAGGCAAGGACTGGGGAGCAACGCAATGATTTTATGGCACAGGAAATAATCACTTTGGATTTTCTTTTCATTAAGTAGAGGTATAAACTCAACTAAACCCTTTACCTCCAGGAAAAATGCAGGGGACTTCTTAGCATCCGTGTTATCAACAAGGGAATCAGCCCAACAGAGTGTAGCGTAAACAACTTGGATAGGAAGACTTTAGAAACATCAGTTTGGGAGTGAAGCCTTTGTAATCTGAGCCTACTCTCCAGGCACTGGAGCCGTTAGACAGCTAAGTGGCAAAGCCTATAGGATTCTGGACGTGGAAAGACTTGAGTTCAAATCCTGCCTTAGACATGTGTCAGCTGTGTGACTCTGGACAAATCACTTAACCTCTCTAACCCTCAGTTTCCTCATCTGTAGAATGGGGAGGGGGTTTAGATTTGATGGCCCCTAAGGTCCCTTCCAGCACTAAATCGATGATCCTCCATTTTCCATTTTAATGCCTTTGTTTTCCTTCCTCTTCCCTAAACCTGCCTAAAGGAGAGACCAATCTGTGTAAGTACATTGGGCTGTCTCTCTAACAAAAATGTGGATGGTCTCAGGTTTCTCAATGGAAGCTGGAGACTATAGGGAATGACCCTCCTCACAGATGGGCCATTTGCCCACTATAATAGCACTGAACTAGGTTATCCTTTTTAAAGTAAGTGCCAGTTAGGAGTTGTGAAAAAATCTAAGGTGTAAAATCTTTCTATACCCACTATATATTCCATATATATACATATACAACCAGCCCACACCCCTTTTATGTAACCAAACAAGTACAACGAAAACTGAAGGCTTCCTCTGACCACTTACTAAGCTGTGCCGAAATGCTGAACATCAAAGAGTTGAAATTGAAACCTTTCGATTTCCCTGGAACTGTAGGCAAGCCCCTTCCTGTAGAGAATCTGTGCTTTAGTGGAAGCCCAGGCCTACAAGCTGTAGGATCTGGTTCCCACCAGGGGGATCCAACATTGATATAAGGCAAAGTATTAAGTTATAAGGAAGAAACCGTTTGTTTCACAAATCATGACACAAAGAGAATCATGTTTTCTAACAGGTCTCCTGTGCATTGAAATACACAAAAATTTATTAAACATTTCAACAGTTTTTCATATACATCTCTAATTTAGTTCCTAAAGATTTAAAATAAATATAGCTACAATCTTTAAAATTTCCCGTACTTTTTCCTTAAAGGGAAATAAAACTACATTCTGTGGAATTGATGACTACACCACAAGTAGTTTTAAAAAAGTGTAACATACATAGTCGCAACTTATTTGATAGCATGTATTTGGCAATAGCATAATATATACGTGCCTGTATATGTATATATGATATATGTGTATATGCATGTATATGTACAAATGTGTGTACATATACATATACTCATATATAATGGTAATTGCAACCTAAAATTGAGGCAGCTAGGTGATAATGGGCCTTGATTCAAGAAGATTCTTTTTCTTCATGAGTTCAAATCTAGCCTCAGACACTTAATTAGCTGATTAATTAACTCTGTTTGCCTCAGTCTCCTCACCTGTAAAATGAGCAAGAGAAGGAAATGGCAAACCACTGCAATATCTTTGCCAAGAAAACTGCAAATGGAGCAGAAGAGTCGGACACAAATGAACAGCAACCTAAAATCAAGGCTGTCCCATTTAATTTTATGATTTTTAGGTGATTAAAGTAGCATTTTATATTTGTGAAATGAGCAAATAGTTGTAACAGCAAATTAAATTCTCCTGTAACTGCCGGTTTGGTAATATTATATTATGAAGTGTATTGTTACTAATGAGGAAGCCACTTGGTGTAATGGATACAACTATGGCCCTAAGTCAGGAAGACTTGAATTCAAATCCAGCTTTTCTATTTCTGGGTAAATCACTTTACCTCTGTTTGCCTCAGTTTCCTCAACTGTAAAATGGGGATAATAATAGCACCTACTCCCCAGGGTTATTGTGGAAAACAGTGAGAAAACATATGTAAAGCACTTAGTGCCTGGTAAGTATACTATGTGAATGCATGTGATTATTATTTTTAATGAACTAATGATATAAGAAACAATGATAAAATGATAAAATGCACGTACAATCCTAAAGCTAAGTTTTCTCATTGTCTAGAACAGGGATGGGAAACCTGTGGCCTCGAGGCCACATGTGGCCCTCTAGGTCCTCAAGTGGGGCCCTTTGACTGAATCCAAGCTGTGCAGAACAAATCTCTGTGAAGTTTGGATTCAGTTAAAGGGCCCCACTTGAGGACCTAAAGGGTCACATATAGCCCTGAGGCCCCTGGTTCCCGACCCCTGGTCTAGAATGTAAAGAAAGTCAGAGGTCTTTGGGGGCAGAAAACCATCCTTTCACAGAGAGGCTCAGCTTCATTTTTAGCTCTAGGTGGAATTGATCCCTCACTTCACTTTCTTTAAAAAAGAAAAGAAAGAAAACAAAAAACCAAGAAATTTCTATAATCCATAATAGAGCTGAAAACTTTTAAGGGCTACTCATTTAAATAAATGCAATTGTTATCCATACGATCGAAAATTATTCAGATTTACTATATTTGAAAAAAAATTTTTAAAAAACCTTTTTAAGGAAGAAAATCCATCAGAAATGTTCTTAGAAAGAATCAGAATAGGCAAAATAGGTGCCTTATTTACTGCAAATGAAAGGTTAGCAGCGCAAAGGGAATAGATAAGATTAAAAGATATTCTTTAGAAAAGGGCCTGGTCCAAAAGAGGAATGATGAACAGATGACAGATGAGAAAACACAGGAACAGGACAACATCTTTGAAAATAGCTGGCAAACACTATTCACATGCAGTCTGGCAGAGGAAATAAATTTTTATTAAATATCAACCCTGTAATTGGGAATTGGACTGAATGAAGACAGCATACTTTCATCTCATAATAATTTGCCTATTTCATTTTTAACTTTGTCCCACACTTCATCTTCTTCAATCTAAAACCATAACTTGTTCAGAAAATAAATCTATTGTTGAGGAGTGACCTCTGAAGACTTTCCCAGTGACAATCAGTTTAATTGCTCTTCGAAACCAAGGGTAAAAGACAGCATAGATCAAAGGGTTCATGGCTGAGTTATAATAGGCAAACCAAATTAAGATTTCATAAATATAGGTTGGGGTGATGAACCCTAGGAAAGCATCAATTATTGATTCAATAAAGTATGGGAACCATGAAATCAGAAATGTGATCACTGCAATGCTCAGAGTTTTTGCTGCTTTTCTCTCCCTCTTGGACACTCTGGCTTTGTAACTTTCTGAGGAGGACTCAGTTTTTCTGTTCATACTTTCAATCTTTCTAGCCTGTTGTTTAGCTACCAGAAAGATCTTACAATAAAGAGTGACCATGACCAGAGTGGGAATAAAAAACAAGAGAAAATCTATCAGTACCCAGGTTTGATTCACAGCAATCTGGCAACCTCCCACACAGGTGAGGGCACTTACTAATTCCTCTAACAAATCATCATTGACACCAGCACCAATAAGTGAAAAGGTATAAGTAATAGCAAGAAGCCATGAGAATGTGATGCACAGCAAGGAAACATTCAGAGGGAACTTGGTTGGATAGACCAGAGGGTCAGTGACAGCAATGTACCTATCAATGGAGATGAAGCACAAGTGAAAAATGGAAGAATAACAAAATGACATATCAAAACAAGAGTGGAATTTACAGTAACTCTGTCCAAAATACCAGCAACTCTCCACTGACCTCACCATGCTAAAGGGCATCACAGTGGTTCCCACCAAAAAGTCAGCACAAGCCAAAGAAGCAATGAGAAAATTGGCTGGAGAGTGCAGCTGCTTGAAGTGAAGGATTGAAATCATGACCAAGAGGTTTCCCAAGACAGCCAGGATAACTGCAGAGCCAAAGACCAGATAGAGGATGACTCTGGGTCCTGGGGAGTAGGAGGTTTTAATGCAGGACTCATTGATGTTCTCATAGCAGAGCTGTACAGCTGCAGACTGGGACTCATTGCTACTTTTCATCATTTTTCTCTCTCAACTTATGAATGTCTCCTTTTTTCCTGGTGATCACAGAAAAATATCATTGACATTTCCAATATTCCTAAAAAAAGATAAATAAAATGCATTTCCGTACAAAGCCAAATACTATCCTTCATGAATTGTGATCCATTTCACCGAGATAATATTTGTAAGGTACTTAACACATTGCCTGGCACTGTTAGCACTATATAAACACTTAATCCCTTCCCCCTTTCCTTCAAATACTGAAGCCCTCATCCTCTGTTATACTCTTAATATATCAATTTGACTCAGTAGAGCTGCTTTCAATAAGTCTACTAGGAATCAGCACCAAAACAGTACTTATCTGCTTGGTAACATTTCCCTCTAATCCTCTCATTCTGTACCTCTGACAAGCTCCTCTGCAAAGTTCAGTGAGATACTGAAGGATCCTTCAGTTTAAGGATCACGTTTTATCACTTTGCCCTTCATGTCATCAACTCAGAGTTAATGCCTAAAGGACCACAACCTTTCTGGAACTCAGCCAAAGAAGTGCCAGAAAACCCCTGAAGAGACAATCCCTGTGGCTTTGGGTGTGAGCTAGAAGAAACTTTTTTTCCAATAACCATAAGGAAGAAATTTTTTTCTGTTATGCTGCTGTTTGCTCTACAGGAACATAAATTATCCATTTTATTTTGTAAGATTTGCACATTCGTGTGTATGTCTCTTTGTTCTATAGATTTTTTTGATGGTCAAATTTATGGTTAATGTACTGGCATCTAATACATATATGTGTATATACATATATGTATGTGTATATGTGCATGTATACACATATATATGAGATGCAGACATATATATATATATTTACATACATATGGCTATATGTGTGTGTGCATATGATTGAAAGTGTAACTATTAAAGCTTAAAATGGCATTTTCTTTTAGGACACGTTGACTACAAGTGTGTAAAAACATATACACATATATGTGTATAAATGTACACATATAGACATATATTTTGGTGTATTTAAACAGTTTCTTCTGATAAATAATAATTTGTACTTTCATAGTATTGACAGCCTATTGTAGAGCATCACTCATCAATAAGTTTTTAGAAAAGTTTCCATCCTAGGATCACAACTATACAAGCAATTTTTACATTTTTACTTTATGACTTTTTAGTTTCAATGTACCCGAATATGGTTGGATTCCTTGGCAGAATCTTTGAAAACCTTTGGTCATTTGCATATTACTTTGAGGCATCAGAGGAGGATTTTATTGGAGACACTGAATACATATTATACATATACATATGTGTATTAGAAATGTCCATATATTTCATCAATATGAGAAACTTGCACTGTGAAAATGTCTTTCTACAAAGCAAATTGGCCATTACTGTGTAACTTCAGTGTTACAGAGTTCTGCGGTAGGGATTAGGGAGACTACTGAGAGGCTAAAAGACTTTCTCAGAAGCCAGCATGTGTCAAGACTCAGGGCTTCATAATTACAAAGCAAACCTTCTTTCTACTAGTCAATGCTACCCCTCCATATATAGGGTGTCACAAATGTTTGGCAATTTTAACTTTTAATTCCTTAACATTATACTAAGACTTTTGGGATATCCCACATCCGTGCATTATACACACATATACATGGTATATATATATATATATATATATATATATATATATATATATATATATATATATATATATATATACACACACACATACACACACATATAATATATGTATAGAGAACATGTACACACATGTACCCACATCTATACATATAAGACTGTGTTCATTGTATAGGAAATAGCAGAACAAGATGTTAGAATTAATACCTTAAAATCCACATCAATATTTGACCTCATTGGTGAGTTTCTGTGTGGCATAAAGAATTCCCCAGCTTGTCTATAAGATATGAACCCAACCTAGAATAATACTTCACAGTGGTGTCTGCCCCCAAACTATATTCTGTCCAGATATATGTACTCAACAAGTACAACAGGTTGTGGCTGGGATGGACTGCACCTGTTGTTTGTGCTTAATTTTTGAAGAGGACCAATGATATCAAGGGCAGAATGTCTAGATTCGTGACTGAATTGGATTTAAGTAAGTGAGAGTTACACAAAGTCATCAGCCTTACTGTCTTCCAGAGTCACCAAAGTTTACTGACCGGACCAAAGTCAGACTGGCAATGGCCTGGGAGATACCTTGATGCCTTCCATGTCTGACCAAGTTCTAAGCCTTCTGCAGCAACTGCTTCAGCTACTTTCATGTTAAAAAAAAATTGTTTTCCTCTGCCCATTTTGTGGAACTGGGGGTAGGTGTGAGGATTCTTCATACTTTTGAGGTAGACATACCATAACTCACTGACAGGTTTGAGGGCTGTAGGTTATCCTCAAATTAGTTAGCTTCTCTGTCAAGACAGTTTTACCTCGGACTAGCTGCTGCGCATGCTACAGCTTCTTAGAGACACAGGAGAGAATTGAGTGGCAGGCGTAAAACAAAGTGGATGAGCAGCTCTGAAAAGGACTTGTCAAGCCCTCACTCCAGAGGTGCTAGTTCTTCTGGAACACCCCATACATCCCTGGATTGCACCTACCTTTCATGTCATTGTGGTATGGAAATTTCTCTGCTAATCACAGCTGACAACTTGTCTGTCATTTAAAATCCTTGAAAGTTGCCTGTGGGCACTGAGAGGGTATGTGATTTGCCCTTGGTCACAAGTATATTAGGTGTCAGAGGTAGGAGAAGATCCCAAGATCCCAAGTCAAGATTCTGACTCCAAAACCAAGCCTCAATCCACTGTCATGCTGCTTCTCTCTCTGCTTTAATTATAAATAAGTAGATAATCTTTCTTTTTCTGTACAGTAACTTAATAGCTATACTAGCTATTAATAGCTATTAACATTGATAGCTAAAACCCACATTATGAATAGGAAGATAGTGAGCCCTTTTTCGGGGGCAGCTAAGTGTGCAGTGGATCTGAGTGTTGGATCTGGAATCAGGGAGACTCGTTTTCCTTAGTGGAAATCTGGCTTCAGACATTTGCTAGCTGTGTGACCCTGGGCAAGTTACTTAACCCTGCTTTTCTCAGTTCCTCATCTCTAAAATGGGCTGGAGAAAGAACCACTCCAGTATCTTTGCCAAGAAAACTTCAAATGGGATCATGACAAGTCAGACACGATTGAATTGACTGAATAAAAGAACTCCTAATTAAAATGAGTTTGGTTTTAAAGGAGCACAGACTTTTTTCAGAGCCAATAGAGGGGAAATCAGTGTTCTTTTGGGCAATGTCACACCAGATGTGTATACAATAGTATCCCCAGGCTGACTAGGAAGTGAGAGTGCCTCTGGAAATATCGTATTTATAGCCCCAGGTCATTTTCTTTTGTTCTTCTAATACCCAGTAGAAGCATGAATTTGTCTTGTCAGCCTATTTTTATTTCAAATACCAACAATGAAGCAATGGCACTGGATGGGTGTATCCAGGCTGCTGGAGACCTATAGTGAGGACTTCTCAGCTCTCCACCACCATTGGCAATATCAATTCAGTGATTTAATGTTATACGGTGGCTAAGTGATTAAACTTTATAGAAGTTCAACACTGAAAGTCAAGAATGAGGGAAAAAACCAGGAGGAGAAAGGAAATCCCAGTTCAATTTTAGTTCTGACTCAGCAGATAGTGTTGAAAAACAACCTCGATCTTTCTTAACTTCTGCCTTGTCAATTACAATTGAATATCTACATCATTTATTTATTCATTCATCTACTTTTTATTTAAGGACTTATTTATTCATTAATCCATTCATTCCTTTGTCTGTCTCTCTATCTTGCAAGAACTTAGAGGCTATCCCTGGTGCCATTCTTGTGTTTGAAGCTTTATAACTGTATATGATAGTGGGTAAGCCGTTTGTACTCTTGGATCCTCGGTTTCCTTACCTATAAAATAAGCGTATTGGGTCAGGAGCTCATTAAGGTCCCTCAAGCTCTAAAGCTTATAAATGTGTGATCCCACTTATCTAAGTGAACCTTCTAAGTCCAAAGGTACCAAATAATGGTCATTATTGTGGATTGTGAGAAGATAAAAAGGGTTTCTTCAAAAATCTTTTCTATTTATTCTCTTCTATTTATTCTAATACAATTCAAATTAAACACTGAGGGATGAAATCCAATGTAGTTTGCTTTTGGTGTGACAGGCCTAGATAGCATTGTTAATATCAACATCTGCATTTGAAAATTAAAAGGAATCTCCATTCTGCCACCCCATCTACCTATTCAATCATTCATTTATATAATGTTTATTTATGCTGTGAATCTTTGAACCAGTCTCTTGCAAGTAAGCCTAATCCTCTTGTGCCATGCTTCCACATTTGAACTATCCTTATTAATAAAGAAAAACAGTTAAGCAACAACATAACCAATACATTAAACACTTCATTTAATATATGCAACATTCTCTGCTAAGAAGAGGCAAGTATACTTCAATATCCACTTCTGGACCATTGTTGGCTTTTCAATTATTCAGAGGTCAGTTTCATTTTAGCAATATTTTCATTTATATTATGTTAGGTATTACAAAATTATTCTTCTGGGTTTATCAGATCATAAGATCACATCTCCAGAGGTTCCTTTTTGCCTCTTAGACAAGATACTGTTTAGAATTTAAAGCCCTTGACAATCAGAGTCAAGGATACCTTTCTAGGCATCTTATACATTATTCCCTTCAAGCCCACTATGGTCTAGCTTTTGTACTGTTTTTCACAGATGATATTCAACCCTCCAATCTCTGGGCTTTTTTTAAAATTTATTTTTAGTTTTCAACATTCATTTCCACCATCTCTGGGCTTTTTACGAAGCCTGTCACAATGCTTGGAATGCATTTTCTCCTCACTTCTACCTGTCAGAATCTTCAACTTCTTTCAAAATTTATCTTAAACTCCCCCTCTGACAAGAAATCCATCCTAGTTCCTGCCCTATTGTTAGTACCTCCTGCCCCTTAAAATTACCCTGTATTTGCTTTTTGTGTGTGTGTGTTTTCTGCATATTTAGAAGATCATAGATCTATGAGAGACTTTAGAAGCCATCTCATCCAGCCTCCTCATTTTACATGTGAAGAAACAGATCAAGAGGAGTGATGTGAATTTCCCAGAATAAGAAAGGTTGTAAGTGTTAGAAATAGTATTTAAACTTGTGTGTAAACTCTCAAGTTCACTTTTCTTTCCCCTATACCACATTGCCTCAATGCCTTGGTAGATGGGCTAAATTAGGTTGAGGGGAACCAACAGGCTTCAAATTGTCAAACCCATTGGCATCTATCCCAAGCATGTGAAGACTTTCACCCTGAGGAATGGGTGGATGAAAACAATTTGTTCCAACAGCCATGAAGGTGGCAGAAGTAGACACTGTGGAGGGCTTAGAGCTTGGTCAGACATTGAAGATGCCAAGGTCATCCATTGTATCCCCAGCAATCACACCTGGTCATGACTTTTGTCTTGCCACTGGACTTTGATAACTCTGAAAGAGAGAGTGTGGCTGACTACTTTGTGCCACTGCCTCACTTAAATACAATTAATTGGTGAGTCAAGACATCACCCCATGTTATCATTAATCCTCTTAACAAATGAACGATGAACAACAGGAAGGGAAACTGTGTGATCCAGCAGAAAGACAGGTCTTTTGGTATGAACAGATCTGGTTCTATTGCTTTTTCTACCACCTTCTATTGGCTTCACCTTAGGCAGTTTGCCCAATCACTCTGAAACACAATGAGGAGGTTTGGGCTAGGTGAACAATAAAGATCTTTTGTGGGTTTCTAAATTTAAGATCTCATTTTGCTTTGTGTCTCCAGAACCTAGCAGTGTCTATGGAGATTTTTACTTGCCTGGATGATATTTCTTTTTTACTCATTTTATTAAACAAGGCACTGTGGCCCAATTACTTCTTAAGTAATTTTCCCTTCTGAGAGTCAAAATCATACAATATCCAAGTGCTTAAATTTTCCATTTTAAGCAGGAAAAGCCTGAATCAAGTAAGAAGGGAAGCTTCATAATAGACAGCTTAATTATCTTGAAAGTACTTAGAAATAATGCTAGGTGATGCTTTACCATTTAGCATTTTTTTCAGTCATATGTGACTCTTTGTGACTCCATTTGGGGTTTTCTTGGCTAAGATATTGGAGTGGTTTGCCATTTCTTTCTCAAGCTGATTTTACAGATGAGGAAAATGAGGCAAATGGGGTTATATGACTGGCTCAGGGTCACCCAGCTAGCAAGAGTCTGAGGCCAGATTTGAACTCAGGAAGATGGGTCTTCCTGACTCCAGGCCTGATACTACATCCACTGAATCTAGCTACCTGCATTTAGCATTGCCTTGCTACATTATTTTCATAAGCATTTTATCTTAGGAAATACAAGAGAAAATGGATCAGATCTTGAAGTAAAAACTCAGCTGTATTCACTGGACACTAATAAGAAGGATACCACTTCATAAGAGGCATCAGGAGTGTCCAAACTAACTAAACAAGATTTAGTTTTAAGGTATCTTATAGTTCCTCTTGTCCAATTTTCTTATAATATATACATATATGTATACATATATAAACATACATACATACACACACACACACACACACACACACACACACACCCATATATACTGAGATCCATGTAGGTTAAATCTGAAGCCATACATAGGTAGCCAGTTTGGACTGACTTCTGGACATCTGGATTAACATATGACATTTAGGGGAGAGGAAAATTGAGTGAATTTTGTGACCATCAGTGTTAAAGAAGAGAGAGAGAGATATGATTCATAATTTGAAATCTTGTATTACCAGGGAATGTTGGAATTTGAGTACGTGGCTACCAGTCAGAGCTATGTGGCCCCAATAAGGTACATTTAAAAATCCTGGTTCCCTATGTTCCTTCTGCCCCAAGAAAGCCAAGATTAGGCAAGGACTGGGGAGCAACGCAATGATTTTATGGCACAGGAAATAATCACTTTGGACTTTCTTTTCATGAAGAAGAGGTATAAACTAAACTAAACCCTTTACCTCCAGGAAAAATGCAGGGGACTTCTTAGCATCAGTGTTATCAACAAGGGGGTCAGCCCAACAGAGTATAGCATAAACAACTTGGACAGGAAGACTTTAGAAACATCAGTTTGGGAGTGAAGCCTTTTTAATCTGAGCCTACTCTCCAGACACTGGAGCCATTAGACAGCTAAGTGGCAAATCCTATAGGATTCTGGATGTGGAATTGAGAAGGCTTGAGTTCAAATCATGCCTTAGACATTTGTCAGCTGTGTGACTCTGTTCAAGTCACTTAACCTCTCTAACCCTCAGTTTCCTCATCTGTAGAATGGGGGTTTAGATTTGATGGCCCCTAAGGTCCCTTCCAGCACTAAATCGATGATCCTCCATTTTCCATTTTAATGCCTTTGTTTTCCGTCCTCTTCCCTAGACCTGCCTAAAGGAGAGACCAATCTGTGTAAGTACATTGGGCTGTCTCTCTAACAAAAATGTGGATGGTCTCAGGTTTCTCAATGGAAGCTGGAGACTATAGGGAATGACCCTCCTCACAGATGGGCCATTTGCCCACTATAATAGCACTGAACTAGGTTATCCTTTTTAAAGTAAGTGCCAGTTAGGAGTTGTGAAAAAATCTAAGGTGTAAAATCTTTCTATACCCACTATATATTCCATATATATACATATACAACCAGCCCACACCCCTTTTATGTAACCAAACAAGTACAACGAAAACTGAAGGCTTCCTCTGACCACTTACTAAGCTATGCCGAAATGCTGAACATCAAAGAGTTGAAATTGAAACCTTTCGATTTCCCTGGAACTGTAGGCAAGCCCCTTCCTGTAGAGAATCTGTGCTTTAGTGGAAGCCCAGGCCTACAAGCTGTAGGATCTGGTTCCCACCAGGGGGATCCAACATTGATATAAGGCAAAGTATTAAGTTATAAGGAAGAAACCGTTTGTTTCACAAATCATGACACAAAGAGAATCATGTTTTCTAACAGGTCTCCTGTGTACTGAAATACACAAAAATTTATTAAACATTTCAACAGTTTTTCATATACATCTCTAATTTAGTTCCTAAAGATTTAAAATAAATATAGCTACAATCTTTAAAATTTCCCGTACTTTTTCCTTAAAGGGAAATAAAACTACATTCTGTGGAATTGATGACTACACCACAAGTAGTTTTAAAAAAGTGTAACATACATAGTCGCAACTTATTTGATAGCATGTATTTGGCAATAGCATAATATATACGTGCCTGTATATGTATATATGATATATGTGTATATGCATGTATATGTACAAATGTGTGTACATATACATATACTCATATATAATGGTAATTGCAACCTAAAATTGAGGCAGCTAGGTGATAATGGGCCTTGATTCAAGAAGATTCTTTTTCTTCATGAGTTTAAATCTAGCCTCAGATACTTAATTAGCTGATTAATTAACTCTGTTTGCCTCAGTCTCCTCACCTGTAAAATGAGCAAGAGAAGGAAATGGCAAACCACTGCAATATCTTTGCCAAGAAAACTGCAAATGGAGCAGAAGAGTCGGACACAAATGAACAGCAACCTAAAATCAAGGCTGTCCCATTTAACTTTATGATTTTTAGGTGATTAAAGTAGCATTTTATATTTGTGAAATGAGCAAATAGCTGTAACAGCAAATTAAATTCTCCTGTAACTGCCGGTTTGGTAATATTATATTATGAAGTGTATTGTTACTAATGAGGAAGCCACTTGGTGTAATGGATACAACTATGGCCCTAAGTCAGGAAGACCTGAATTCAAATCCAGCTTTTCTATTTCTGGGTAAATCACTTTACCTCTGTTTGCCTCAGTTTCCTCAACTGTAAAATGGGGATAATAATAGCACCTACTCCCCAGGGTTATTGTGGAAAACAGTGAGAAAACATTTGTAAAGCACTTAGTGCCTGGTAAGTATACTATGTGAATGCATGTGATTATTATTTTTAATGAACTAATGATGTAAGAAACAATGATAAAATGATAAAATGCACGTACAATCCTAAAGCTAAGTTTTCTCATTGTCTAGAACAGGGATGGGAAACCTGTGGCCTCGAGGCCACATGTGGCCCTCTAGGTCCTCAAGTGGGGCCCTTTGACTGAATCCAAGCTGTGCAGAACAAATCTCTGTGAAGTTTGGATTCAGTTAAAGGGCCCCACTTGAGGACCTAAAGGGTGATGTATGGCCCTGAGGGCCCTATTTCCCAACCCCTGGTCTAGAATGTAAAGAAAGTCAGAGGTCTTTGGGGGCAGAAAACCATCCTTTCACAGAGAGGCTCAGCTTCATTTTTAGCTCTAGGTGGAATTGATCCCTCACTTCACTTTCTTTAAAAAAGAAAAGAAAGAAAACAAAAAACCAAGAAATTTCTATAATCCAGAATAGAGCTGAAAACTTTTAAGGGCTACTCATTTAAATAAATGCAATTGTTATCCATACGATCGAAAATTATTCAGATTTACTATATTTGAAAAAAAATTTTTAAAAAACCTTTTTAAGGAAGAAAATCCATCAGAAATGTTCTTAGAAAGAATCAGAATAGGCAAAATAGGTGCCTTATCTACTGCAAATGAAAGGTTAGCAGAGCAAAGGGAATAGATAAGATTAAAAGATATTCTTTAGAAAAGGGCCTGGTCCAAAAGAGGAATGATGAACAAATGACAGATGAGAAAACACAGGAACAGGAGAACAACTTTGAAAATAGTTGACAAACACTATTCGCATGCAGTCTGGCACAGTAAACAAATTTTTATTAAATATCAAACTTGAAATTGGGAATTGGACTGAATGAAGAAAGCATACTTTCATCTCATAATGATTTGCCTATTTAATTTTTAACTTTGTCCCACACTTCATCTTTTTCAATCTAAAACCATAACTTGTTCAGAAAATAAATCTATTGTTGAGGAGTGACCTCTGAAAACTTTCCCAGTGACAATCAGTTTAATTGCTCTTCGAAACCAAGGGTAAAAGAAAGCATAGATCAAAGGGTTCATGGCTGAGTTATAATAGGCAAACCAAATTAAGATTTCATAAATATAGGTTGGGGTGATGAACCCTAGGAAAGCATCAATTATTGATTCAATAAGGCATGGGAGCCATGAAATTAGAAATGCAATCACAGCGATGCCCAAAGTTTTTGCTGCTTTTCTCTCCCTCTTGGACACTCTGGCTTTGTAACTCTCTGAGGAGGACTCAGTTTTGCTGTTCATGCTTTCAATCTTTCTAGCCTGTTGTTTAGCTACCAGAAAGATCTTACAATAAAGAGTGACCATGACCAGAGTGGGAATAAAAAACAAAAGAAAGTCTATCAGTACCCAGGTTTGATTCACAGCAATCTGGCAACCTCCCACACAGGTGAGGGCACTTACTAATTCCTCCAACCCATCATCATTGACACCAGTACCAATAAGTGAAAAGATATAAGTAATAGCAAGAAGCCATGAGAATGTGATGCACAGCAAGGAAACATTCAGAGTGAATTTGTTTGGATAGACCAGAGGGTCAGTGACAGCAATGTATCTATCAATGGAGATGAAGCACAAGTGAAAAATTGAAGAATAACAAAATGACATATCAAAACAAGAGTGGAATTTACAGTAACTCTCCCCAAAATACCAGCAGCTCTCCACTGACCTCACCATGCTAAAGGGCATCACAGTAGTTCCCACCAAAAAGTCAGCACAGGCCAAAGAAGCAATGAGAAAATTGGCTGGAGAGTGCAGCTGCTTGAAGTGAAGGATTGAAATCATGACCAAGAGGTTTCCCAAGACAGCCAGGATAACTGCAGAGCCAAAGACCAGATAGAGGATGACTCTGGGTCCTGGGGAGTACGAGGTTTTAATGCAGGACTCATTGATGTTCTCATAGCAGAGCTGTACAGCTGCAGACTGGGACTCATTGCTACTTTTCATCATTCTTCTCTCTCAACTTATGAATGTCTCCTTTTTTCCTGGTGATCAAAGAAAAATATCATTGACATTTCCAATATTCCTAAAAAAAGATTAATAAAATGCATGTCTGTACAAACCCAAATACTATCCTTCATGAATTATGATCCATTTCACCGAGATAATATTTGTAAGGTACTTAACACATTGCCTGGCACTGTTAGCACTATATAAATACTTAATCCCTTCCCCCTTTCCTTCAAACACTGAAGCCCTCATCCTCTGTTATACTCTTAATATATCAATTTGACTCAGTAGAGCTGCTTTCAATAAGTCTACTAAGAATCAGCACCAAAACAGTACTTATCTGCTTGGTAACATTTCCCTCTAATCCTCTCATTCTGTACCTCTGACAAGCTCCTCTGCAAAGTTCAGTGAGATACTGAAGGATCCTTCAGTTCAAGGATCACCTTTTATCACTTTGCCCTTCATGTCATCAACTCAGAGTTAATGCCTAAAGGACCACAACCTTTCTGGAACTCAGCCAAAGAAGTGCCAGAAAACCCCTGAAGAGACAATCCCTGTGGCTTTGGGTGTGAGCTAGAAGAAACTTTTTTTCCAATAACCATAAGGAAGAAATTTTTTTTCTGTTATGCTGCTGTTTGCTCTACAGGAACATAAATTATCCATTTTATTTTGTAAGATTTGCACATTCGTGTGTATGTCTCTTTGTTCTATAGATTTTTTTGATGGTCAAATTTATGGCGAATGTACTGGTATCTAATACATATATGTGTATATATGTATATGTATGTTTATATGTGCATATATACACATATATATGAGATGCAGACATATATACATATATATTTACATACATATGGCTATATGTGTGTGTGCATATGATTAAAAGTGTAACTATTAAAGCTTGAAATGGCATTTTCTTTTAGGACACGTTGACTACAAGTGTGTAAAAACATATACACATATATGTGTATAAATATACACATATAGACATATATTTTGGTGTATTTAAACAGTTTCTTCTGATAAATAATAAACTGTACTTTCATAGTATTGACGGCCCATTGTAGAGCATCACTCGTCAATAAGTTTTTAGAAAAGTTTCCATCCTAAGATCACAACTATACAAGCAATTTTTACATTTTTACTTTATGACTTTTTAGTTTCAATGTACCCGAATATGGTTGGATTCCTTGGCAGAATCTTTGAAAACCCTTGGTCATTTGCATATTACTTTGAGGCATCAGAGGAGGATTTTATTGGAGACACTGAATACATATCATACATATACATATGTGTATTAGAAATGTCCATATATTTCATAAATATGAGAAACTTGCGCTGGGAAAATGTCTTTCTACAAAGCAAATTAGCCACTACTGTGTAACTTCAGTGTTATAGAGTTCTGCGGTAGGGATTAGGGAGACTACTGAGAGGCTAAAAGACTTTCTCAGAAACCAGCATGTGTAAGGACTCAGGGCTTCATAATTGCAAAGCAAACTTTCTTTCTACTAGTCAATGCTACCCCTCCATATATAGGGTGTCACAAATGTTTGTGCAGTTTTAACTTTTAATTCCTTAACATTATACTAAGACTTTTGGGATACCCCACATCCATGCATTATACACACTTATACATGACATATATATACATATATATATATATAAATATATATATATATTTACACACACATAATATATGTATAGAGAACATGTACACACATGTACTCACATCTATACATATAAGACTGTGTTCATTGTATAGGGAAATAGCAGAACAAGATGTTAGAATTAATACCTTAAAATCCAAATCAACATTTGACCTCATTGGTGAGTTTCTGTGTGGCTGAAAGAATGCCTCAACTTGTCTATAAGATATGAACCCAACCTGGAATAAGACTTCGCAGTGGTGTCTGCACCCAAAGTATATTCTGTCCAGACATATGCACTCAACAAATGCAATAGGTTGGGGCTGGGATGCACTGCACCTGTTGTTTATGCTTCATTTTTGAAGAGGACCGATGATGTCAAGGGCAGAATGTCTAGATTTGTGACTGAATTGGATTTAAGTGAGTGAAAGTTACACAAAGTCATCAGCCTCACTGTCTTCCAGACTCACTAAAGTTTAGTGACAGGACCAAAGTCAGACTGGCAATGGCCTGGGAGATACCTTGATGCCTTCCATGTCTGACCAAGTTCTAAGCCTTCTGCAGCAACTGCTTCAGCTACTTTCATGTCTGTTAAAAAAACATTGTTTTCATCTGCCCATTTTGTGGAGCTGGGGTTAGGGGTGAGGATTCTTCATACGTTTGAGGTAGACATACCATAACTCACTGACAGGTTTGAGGGCTGTAGGTTATCCTCAAATAAGTTAGCTTGTCTGTCAAGACAGTTTTACCTTGGACTAGCTGCTGTGCATGCTACAGCTTCTTAGAGACACTGGCAGGAATTGGGTGGCAGGTGGAAACCAGAGGGGCATGAACAGCCCTGAAAATGACTTGTCAAGCCCTCACTCCAGAGGTGCTAGTTCTTCTGGAACACCCCATACATCCCTGGACTGCACCTACCTTTCATATCATTGCTGTGAGGAACTGATGGTATGGAAACTTCTCTGCTAATCACAGCTGACAACTTGTCTGTCATTTAAAATCCTTGGAAGTTGCCTGTGGGCACTGAGAGGGTATGTGACTTGCCCTTGGTCACAAGTATATTAAGTGTGAGAGGTAGGAGAAGATCCCAAGATCCCAAGTCAAAATTCTGACTCCAAGACCAAGCCTCGATCCACTGTCATGCTGCTTCTCTCTGCATTAATTATAAATAAGTAGATAATCTTTCTCTTTCTGTACAGTAACTTAATAGCTGTACTAGCTATTAATACCTATTAACATTAATAGCTGAAACTCACATTATGAATAGGAAGATAGTAAGCCCTTTTTGGGGGGCAGCTAAGTGTGCAGTGGATCTGAGTGTTGGATCTGGACTCAGGGAGACTCATTTTCCTGAGTTGAAATCTGGCTTCAGACATTTGCTAGCTGTGTGACCCTGGGCAAGTTACTTAACTCTGCTTGTCTCCGTTCCTCATCTCTAAAGTGGGCTGGAGAAAGAACCACTCCAGTATCTTTGCCAAGAAAACTTCAAATGGGATCATGACAAGTCAGACACGATTGAATTGACTGAATAAAAGAACTCCTAATTAAAATGAGTTTGGTTTTAAAGGAGCACAGACTTTTTTCAGACCCAATAGAGGGGAAATCAGTGTTCTTTTGGGCAATGTCACACCAGATGTGTATACAATAGTATCCCCAGGCTGACTAGGAAGTGAGAGTGCCTCTGGAAATATCGTATTTATAGCCCCAGGTCATTTTCTTTTGTTCTTCTAATACCCAGTAGAAGCATGAATTTGTCTTGTCAGCCTATTTTTATTTCAAATACCAAATAAAGCAATGGCACTGGATGGGTGTATCCAGACTGCTAGAGACAATCTGGACCTATAATGAGGCCTTCTCAGTCCTCCAACACCATTGGCAATATCAATTCAGTGATTTAATGACATACGGTAGCTAAGTGATTAAACATTATAGAAGTTCAACACTGAAAGTCAAGAATGAGGGAAACAACCAGGAGGAGAAAGGAAATCCCAGTTCAATTTTAGTTCTGACTCAGCAGATAGTGTTTAGAAACAACCTCAATGTCACTTAGAAATATCTTTTCTAACTTCTGCCTTGTCAATTACAATTGAACATCTACATCATTTATTTATTCATTCATCTATTTTTTATTTAAGGATTTGTTTATTCATTTATCCATTCATTCCTTTGTCTATCTCTCTATCTTGCAAGAACTTAGAGGCTCTCCCTGGTGCCATGCTTGTGTTTGAAGCTTTATAACTGTATATGATAGTGGGTAAGCCGTTTGTACTCTTGGATCCTCGGTTTCCTTACCTATAAAATAAAGGTATTGGGTCAGGAGCTCATTAAGGTCCCTCAAGCTCTAAAGCTTATAAATGTGTGATCCCACTTATCTAAGTGAACCTTCTAAGTCCAAAGGTACCAAATGACGGTCATTGTTGTGGGCTGTGAGAAGATAAAAAGGATTTCTTCAAAATTCTTTTCTATTTGTTCTCTTCTATTTATCCTAATACAATTCAAATTAAACAGTGAGGAATGAAATCCAATGTAGTTTGCTTTTGGTGTGACAGGCCTAGATAGCATTGTTAATATCAACATCTGCATTTGAAAATTAAAAGGAATCTCCATTCTGCCACCCCATCTACCTATTCAATCATTCATTTATATAATGTTTATTCATGCTATGAGTCTTTCAACCACAGTCTCTTGCAGGTAAGCCTAATCCTCTTGTGCCATGCTTCCACATTTGAACTCTCCTTATTAATAAAGAAAAACAGTTAAGCAACAACATAACCAATACATTAAACACTGCATTTAATACACGCAACATTCTCTGCTAAGAAGAGGCAAGTATACTTCAATATGCACTTCTGGACCATTGTTGGCTTTTCAATTATTCAGAGGTCAGTTTCATTTTAGCAATATTTTCATTTATATTATGTTAGGTATTACAAAATTATTCTTCTGGGTTTATTTATCACATCATAAGATCACATCTACCAAGGTTCCACTTTGACTCTTAGACAAGACACTGTTTAGAATTTAAAGACCTTGACAATGAGAGTCGAGGATCCCTTTCTAGGCATCTTATACATTATTCCCTTCAAGAACACTATGGTCTAGCCTGTGTGCTGTTTTTCACAGATGATATTCAACCCTCCAATCTCTGGGCTTTTTTTAAAATTTATTTTTAGCTTTCAACATTCATTTCCACAATCTCTGGGCTTTGTACAAAGCCTGTCACAATGCTTGGAATGCATTTTCTCCTCACTTCTACCTGTCAGAATCTTCAACTTCTTTCAAAATTTATCTTAAACACCACCTCTGACAAGAAATCTGTCCTACTTCCTGCCCTATTGTTAGAACCTCCTGCCCCTTAAAATTACCCTGTATTTGCTTTTTGTGTATATGTTTTCTGCATATTTAGAAAATCATAGATCTATGAGAGACTTTAGAAGCCATCTCATTCAGCCTCCTCATTTTACATGTGAAGAAACAGATCAAGAGAAGTGATGTGAACCTCCCAGAATAAGAAAGGTTATAAGTGTTAGAAATAGTATTTAAACTTGTGTGTAAACTCTGAAGTTAACTTTTCTTTTCACTATACCACATTGCCTCAAAGCCTTGGTAGATGGGCTAAATTAGGTTGAGGGGAACCAACAGGCTTCAAATTGTCAAACCCATTGGTGTCTATCCCAAGCATGTGAAGACTTTCACCCTGAGGAATGGGTGGATGAAAACAATTTGTTCCAATAGCTGTGAAGGTGACAGAAGTAGACACTGTGGAGGGCTTACAGCTTGGTCAAACATTGAAGATGCCAAGGTCATCCATTGTATCCCCAGCAATCACAACTGGTCATGACTTTTGTCTTGCCACTCGACTTTGATAACTCTGAAAGAGAGAGTGTGGCTGACTACTTTGTGCCACTTCCTCACTTAAATTCGATTGATTGGAGAGTCAAGGCATAGCCCCATGTTATCATTAATCCTGTTAAAAAATGAAGGATGAACAACAGGAAGGGGAGCTGTGTGATCCAGTGGAAGGACAGGGCCTTTCGTATGAACAGATCTGGTTCTATTGCTTTTTCTACCACCTTCTATTTGGGTGACCTTAGGCAGTTTGCCCCATCTCTCTGAAACACAATGAGGAAGTTCGGGCTAGGTGACCACTAAAGATCTTTTGCCGGTTTCTAAATCTAAGATCTCATATTGTTTCCCTTGAAATACTTTAACAACCTTGTGAATAGGGTCCGTTTCATTTATTTTGCTTTGTATCGCTAGAACCTAGCAGTGTCTATGGAGATTTTTACTGGCCTGGATATTTCTTTTTTATTCATTTTAATAAAGAAGGCACTGTGGCCCAATGACTTCTTAAGTAATTTTCCCTTCTGACAGTCAGGATCATACAATATCCAAGTGCTTAAATTTTCCATTTTAAGCAGGAAATGACAGAATCAAGTAAGAAGGGAAGCTTTATAATAGACAGCTTAATTATCTTGAAAGTACTTAGAAAGAATGCTAGGTGATGCTTTACCATTTGGCATTTTTTTCAGTCATATGTGACTGTGACTCCATTTGGGGTTTTTTGGCAAACATATTGGAATGGTTTGTCATTTCTTTCTCAAGCTGATTTTACAAATGAGGAAAATGAGGCAAATGGGGTTATATGACTGGCCCAGGGTCACCCAGCTAGCAAGAGTCTGAGACCAGATTTAAACTCAGGAAGATGGGTCTTCCTGACTCCAGGCATGATATTCCATCCACTGAATCTAGCTACCCCCATTTAGCATTGTCTTGCTACATTATTTTCATAAGCATTTTATCTCAGGAAATACAGGAGCAAATAGATCAGATTTTGAAGTAAAAACTCAGCTGTATTCACTGGACACCAAGAAAAAGGATAGCACTTCATAGGAGGCATCAGGAGTGTCCAAACTAACTAAACAAGATTTAGTTTTAAGGTATCTTATAATTCCTCTTGTCCAATTTTCTTACAATATATACATATATGTATACATATATGTGTATATATACATACATATCCATACCTACATATACACATACATACATATACATACACACAGACACAGGCACACACACACACACACACACACACATATATATATATATATATGTGTATATATATATATATATATTTGTGTATATACTGAGATCCATGTAGGTTGAATCTGAAGCCATACATAGGTAGCCAGTTTGGACTGACTTCTGGACATCTGGATTAACATATAACATTCAGGGGAGAGGAAAATGGAGTGAATTTTGTGACCATCAGTGTTATAGGAGGAGAGAGAGAGATGAATATGAATATGAAATCCTGTATTACTAGGGAATGTTGTACCTGGCTACCAGTCAGAGCTATGTGGCCCCAATAAGGTACTTTTAAAAATCCTGGTTCCCTATGCTACTTCTGCCCCAAGAAAGCCAAGATTAGGCAAGGACTGGGGAGCAACACAATGATTTTATGGCACAGGAAATAATCACTTTGGACTTTCTTTTCATGAAGAAGAGGTATAAACTAAACTAAACCCTTTACCTCCAGGAAAAATGCAGGGGACCTCTTAGCATCAGTGTTATCAACAAGGGGGTCAGCCCAACAGAGTATAGCATAAACAACTTGGATAGGAAGACTTTAGAAACATCAGTTTGGCAGTGAAACCTTTTTAATCTGAGCCTACTCTCCAGACACTGGAGCCATTAGACAGCTAAGTGGCAAATCCTATAGGATTGTGGATGTGGAATTGAGAAGACTTGAGTTAAAATCCTGCCTTAGACATGTGTCAGCTGTGTGACTCTGGACAAGTCACTTAACCTCTCTAATCCTCAGTTTCCTCATTGCAAAATCAGGGCCTAAGATTTGATGGCCTCTAAGGTTCCATCCAGCACTAAATCTGTGTTCCTCCACCTTCCATTTTAATGTCTTTGTTTTATTTCATTTTTCGTTGACCTGCCTAAAGGAGAGAAAAATCTGTGTTAGTACATTGGGCTGTCTCTGTAACAAAAATGTAGATTGTCTCAGGTTTCTCAATGGAAGCTGGAGACTGTAGGGAATGACCCTCCTCACAGATGGGCCCTTTGCCCACTATAATAGCACTGAACTAGGTTATCATTTTTAAAGCAAACACCAGTTAGGAGTTGTGAAAAATCTAAGGTGTAAAATCTTTCTATACCCACTATATATTCCATATATATACATATACAACCAGCCCACACCCCTTTTATATAACCAAACAAGTACAACCAAAACTGAAGGCTTCCTCTGACCACTTACTAAGCTGCGCCAAAATGCTGAACATCAAAGAGTTGAAATTGAAACCTTTCCATTTCCCTGGAACTGTAGGCAAGCCCCTTCCTGTAAAGAATCTGTGCCTTAATGGAAACCCAGGCCTACAAGCTGTAGGATCTGGTTCCCACCAGGGGGATCCAACATTGATATAAGGCAAAGTATTAAGTTATAAGGAAGAAACCGTTTGTTTCACAGATCACGACACAAAGAGAATCATGTTTTCTAACAGGTCTCCTGTGCATTGAAATACACAAAAATTTATTAAACATTTCAACAGTTTTTCATATACATCTCTAATTTAGTTCCTAAAGATTTAAAATAAATATAGCTACAATCTTTAAAATTTCCTGTACTTTTTCCTTAAAGGGAAATAAAACTACATTCTGTGGAATTGATGACTACACCACAAGTAGTTTTAAAAAAGTGTAACATACATAGTCGCAACTTATTTGATAGCATGTATTTGGCAATAGCATAATATATACGTGCCTGTATATGTATATATGATATATGTGTATATGCATGTATATGTATAAATGTGTGTACATACACATATACTCATATATAATGGTAATTGCAACCTAAAATTGAGGCAGCTAGGTGATAATGGGCCTTGATTCAAGAAGATTCTTTTTCTTCATGAGTTCAAATCTAGCCTCAGACACTTAATTAGCTGATTAATTAACTCTGTTTGCCTCAGTCTCCTCACCTGTAAAATGAGCAAGAGAAGGAAATGGCAAACCACTCCAATATCTTTGCCAAGAAAACTGCAAATGGAGCAAGAAGAATTGGACACAAATGAACAGCAACCTAAAATCAAGGCTGTCCCATTTAATTTTATGATTTTTAGGTGATTAAAGTAGCATTTTATATTTGTGAAATGAGCAAATAGTTGTAACAGCAAATTAAATTCTCCTGTAACTGCCGGTTTGGTAATATTATATTATGAAGTGTATTGTTACTAATGAGGAAGCCACTTGGTGTAATGGATACAATTATGGCCCTAAGTCAGGAAGACCTGAATTCAAATCCAGCTTTTCCATTTTTTGGGTAAATCACTTTGCCTCTGTTTGCCTCAGTTTCCTCAACTGTAAAATGGGGATAATAATAGCACCTACTCCCCAGGGTTATTGTGGAAAACAGTGAGAAAACATTTGTAAAGCACTTAGTGCCTGGTATGTATACTATGTGAATGCATGTGATTATTATTTTTAATGAAGTAATGACATAAGAAACAATGATAAAATGCACTTACAATCCTAAACACACCTGCATAGAGCTAAGTTTTCTCATTGTCTACAACAGGGATGGGGAACCTGTGGCCTTGAGGCCACATGGGGTCCTCTAGGTCCTCATGTGGGGCCCTTTGACTGAATCTAAGCTGTGCAGAACAAATCTCTGTGAAGTTTGGATTCAGTTAAAGGGCCCCACTTGAGGACCTAAAGGGTCACATATGGCCCTGAGGCCCCTGGTTCCCGACCCCTGGTCTAGAATGTAAAGAAAGTCAGAGGCCTTTGGGGGCATAAAACCATCCTTTCACAGAGAGGCTCAGCTTCATTTTTAGCTCTAGGTGGAATTGATCCCTCACTTCCCTTTCTATTAAAAAAAAGAAAGAAAATAAAAAACCAAGAAATTTCTATAATCTAGAATAGAGCTGAAAACTTTTAAGGGCTACTCACTTAAATAAATACAATTGTTATCCATACGATGGAAAATTATTCAGATTTACTATATTTGAAAAAAAACTTTTAAAAAACCTTTTTAAGGAAGAAAATCCATCAGAAATGTTCTTAGAAAGAATCAGACTAGGCAAAATAGGTGCCTTATCTACTGCAAATGAAAGGTTAACAGAGTGAAAGGAATAGATAAGATTAAAAGATATTCTTTAGAAAAGGGCCTGGGCCAAAAGAGGAATGATGAACAAATGACAGATGAGAAAACACAGGAACAGGACAACATCTTTGAAAATAGCTGGCAAACACTATTCACATGCAGTCTGGCATAGTAAATAAATTTTTATTAAATATCAAACCTGAAATTGGGAATTGGACTGAATGAAGAAAGCATACTTTCATCTCATAGTAATTCACCTCTTTCATTTTTAACTTTGTCCCACACTTTATCTTCTTCAATCTAAAACCATAACTTGTTCAGAAAACAAATCTATTGTTGAGGAGTGACCTCTGAAGACTTTCCCAGTGACAATCAGTTTAATTGCTCTTCGAAACCAAGGGTAAAAGAAAGCATAGATCAAAGGGTTCATGGCTGAGTTATAATAGGCAAACCAAATTAAGATTTCATAAATATAGGTTGGGGTGATGAACCCTAGGAAAGCATCAATTATTGATTCAATAAGGCATGGAAGCCATGAAATTAGAAATGCAATCACAGCGATGCCCAAAGTTTTTGCTGCTTTTCTCTCCCTCTTGGACACTCTGGCTTTGTAACTCTCTGAGGAGGACTCAGTTTTGCTGTTCATGCTTTCAATCTTTCTAGCCTGTTGTTTAGCTACCAGAAAGATCTTACAATAAAGAGTGACCATGACCAGAGTGGGAATGAAGAACAACAGAAACTCTATCAGTACCCAGGTTTGATTCACAGCAATCTGGCAACCTCCCACACAGGTGAGGGCACTTACTAACTCCTCCAACCCATCATCATTGGCACCCGTATAAAGAAGTGAAAAACTAAATACAGTGGCAAGGAGCCAGGAAAATGCAATGCATATTCCTGAAACTGACAGAGTGAATTTGGTTGGATAGACCAGAGGATCAGTGACAGCAATGTATCTATCAATGGAGATGAAGCACAAGTGAAAAATGGAAGAATAACAAAATGAGAAATCAAAACAAGAGTGAAATTTACAATAACTCTCCCCAAAATACCAGCAACTCTCCACAGACCTCACCATGCTGAAGGGCATCACAGCGGCTCCCACCAAAAAGTCAGCAGAAGCCAAGGAGGCAATGAGAAAGTTGGCAGGAGAGTGCAGCTGCTTGAAGTGAAGGATTGAAATCATGACCAGAAGGTTTCCCCACACAGCCAGCAGAGCCCCAGAGCCAAAGGCCAGGTAGAGGATGACTCTGGGTCCTGGGGAGTAAGAAGTTTTAATGCAGGACCCATTGATGTTCTCATAACAGAGCTGTACAGATGCAGGCTGAGACTCATTGTTGCTACTCATTGTTCTTCTCTTCCAGCTTATAAGTATCTTTGTTTTTCTTGGTAATCACAGAAAATTATCACCGATATTTCCGATATTCCTGAAAAAAGATAAACAAAATGCATGCTGTACAAAGTCAAATACTATACTTCACGAATTATGATCCATTTCACTGAGATAATATTTGTAAATCACTTAACACATTGCCTGGCACAATAGGCACTATTTAAATGCTTAATCCCTTCCCCCTTTCCTATAAACAGTGAAGCCCCATCATCTGTTATACTCAGCATATGGTCATTTAACTCAGTAGAACTGCTTCCCCTAATCTCAAAACCACTAAATAAAAAGTCTACTAAGGATCAGCACCAAGACAATCTGTGCTTATCTGCTTGGTAACATTTTCCTTTAATATTTTCTTGTACCTCTGACAAGCTATGCTGCAAAGTTCAGTGAGATACTAAATGATCCTTCAGTTCAAGGGTCACCTTTTATTACTTTGCCCTTCTCCATGTCATCAACTCAGATTTAATGCCCGAAGGACCACAACCTTTCTGGAACTCAGCCAAAGAAGTGCCAGAAAACCCTTGAGAGAAAATCTTTCTGGGGCCAGGTATAAACAAGGAGAAGAAACTTTTCCCCAATAACCATTAGTAAGAAATTTATTCTGCCATACTGCTGTTTACTCTATTGAAACATAAATTATGCATTTTGTTTTGTAAGATTTGCACATTCTTGTGTGTGACTTTTTGTCCCATTGCTTTTTTTAATGGTTGAATTTTTGGTGAATGTACTGGCATCACACAGACACACACACATATGTGGGTTTACATATATACCCACACAATACGAGGTGCAGTACATACATATATCTGTACATACATTTGTGCGTACAGCTATTAAAGCTTAAAATCCCACTGCCTTTTAGGACACTGCCTACATGAGTATAAAAGCATTTATACATATGTATAAATATACATATATAGACATACATATGTAGGTGTATTTTCACAGTTTCTCCTGATCATTAAACAGTTATCTGTACATTCTTAGGTATTGGCCGCCCATGTTAGACCATAACTCTTCAATGACTTTTTAGAAAAGTTTCCAATGCTAGCTGATCTCCAGATCCCAAATTACAAACAATTATGGCATCCTTACTTAAAGTCTTTTTAGTTTTGATCTGCCTGAATACATTTGGATTCATTAACAGAATCTTGGAAAACCCCTGGTCATTTCCATATTACACTGAGGCATCAGAGGAGGACTTTATTGGAAACTCTGAATACACATTATGCATATATACATACATAAACATATATAAACATATATACACACATACACACATATAGAATCAATGTGAAAAGCTTCCACTGTAGACACATCTTTCTGCATAGCAAATTGGCCACTACTCTGTAACTTGCAAGTGTTAGAGAATTCTGGGGGAGGGATTGGGGAGGGTACTGAGAAGCTAAAAGACTTTCTCAGGAACCAGCATGTGTCAGAATTCAGGGATTCATAAGTACAAAGCAAACCTTCCTTCTACTAGTCAATGCCCCTCCATATACAGGATGTCTCAAAAATATTAGGGCAGTTTTAAACTTTAATAGCTTAAGACTAAACCAAGACTTGAGGGATAACCTACATACGTACAGTATACACATATATATTATATATAATATGCATATATTTACACACACATATATGTATACAGAACATATATACACACATACCTCTATACTCACAACTATGCATCTAAGACACATACGTGCATTATATGGGAAACAGCAGAACAAGATGTTCAAATTGAGTAATACCTTGAAATCCAAATCAACATTTGACCTCATTGGAGAGTTTTTCTGTGGCATAAAGAATTCCCCAACTTGTCTATAAGATATGAACCCAAATTGGAATAAGAGTTCACAGTGGTGCCTGCCACCTAACTATATTTTGTCCTGACACATCTACTCAACAACTACAATAATTTGGGCTGGGATGGACTGCACCTGTTGTTCCTTAGCCTTCATTTTTGAATAAGACCAAAGGTACCAAGGTGGGGAATGTCTTGATTCCTGGGCGAATCGGATTTAAGTGAGTCAGAGTTCCACAAATTCATTAGCCTCACTCTCTCTTCCAGATTCATCAAAGTCCCATGGCAGGACAAGGTCAGACTGGTAATGGCCTGGGATGTACCTCGGCACCTTCAATATCTGAATTCTACAACAACTGCTTCAGCTGCCTTCATGGCTTTGGAACAAATTGTTTTCATCTATCCATTCTGTGGGGACAGATGGTAGGGGTGAAGTCTTCACATGCTTGAGGCAGACATACACCCAACTCACTGAGGGGTTTGAGGACTGCAGGTCATCCTTACCTTGGTTAGCCTGTCTGACAAGATAGTTTTACCTAGGACTGGCTGCTGTGCATGCTATAGCTTCTTAGATCCACAGGTGAGAATTGGGTGGCAGGTGGAAACCAGAGGGGGATGAGCAGTCCTGAAAAGGACTTGTCTTACCCTCACTCCAGAGGTGCTAGTCCTCCGGGAACACCCCATACGTCGCTGGACTGCACCTACTTTTCATCTCATTGCTGTGAGGACCTGATAGTGTGGAAACTCCTTCCACTAACGACAGCTGGCAACTTGTTTGTACTTTATGATCCTTGAGAGTTGGCTGTGGGTACTCAGAGGGTATGTGACTTGCCCTTGGTCACAAGTGGATTAAGTGTCAGAGATAGGAGAAGATCCCAAGATTCCAAGTCAAGATTCTGACTCCAAGACCAAGCCTCAATCCACTAAGTCATGGTGCCTCTCTCTGCATTAATTATAAATAGCCCTTCTCTTTGTGTACAGTAGCTTAATAGCTATAAAATTCACATGAGAAATAGGAAATTAGTAACCCCCTATTGTTTGGGCAGCTAGGTTTGCCATGGATAGAGTGCTGGGACTGGAGTCAGGAAGACTCTTTTTCCTGAGTTCAAATCTGGCCTCAGGGACATATTTGCTGTGTGACCATAAGCAAGTCACTTAACCCTGCTTGCCTCAGTTCCTCATCTGTCAGATGAGCTGGAAAAAGAAATAGCAAACCATTCCGCTATCTTTGCCAAGAAAACTACGGATGGAGTACTGAAGAGTCAGACATAACGAATTGACTGAATAACAAAGCCTCTGTTTAAAATGAGCACAGTTTCTAATTAGCACAGACCTTTCTCAGACCCAATACAGAGGAAATCAATGTCTTCTAGGCATTGTCACTGTGGATGCATCTAGAATGGCATGCCCCAAGCTGACTGGGAAGTGAGTAGTGCCTCCGGACATGTAGTATTTATAGCTCCAGGTCATTTTCCTTTGTTCTTCTAATACCCAGTAGGAGCATGAACTTGTCCTGTCAGCCTATTTCTATTTCAACCCTGAAGCAATGGCACTGGATGGGTGTATCCAGGCTGCTGGGGACACTCTGGACCTATAGTGAGGTCTTATCTGCCCCACTCACCCCTGCCCCAACCTTGACAATATCATAGCTGACAGCTGACACCTTTAACTATTGGAAAGGGAAAAAGCCCCTTCTTCCACCTGACTCCTAACAGTACTGCAATAATTGTGGAAGCCAGGTGGAAGGGAAGGGAAAAGAAAAGACATCAAATCAAATCACGAGAAAGAAAACCTCTCTGAAGTAGGTACCTAATAAATACTTATTGACTGACTGACTTACTGTCTGAAACTAAGCCTACTTCTTCCAGTCAAATCAGGTTACATGTTCCTTGTCATGCATCCCCTTTCTAGGATCCGAGGTAGGGCCTCAGCTCCTACCTTCAAAGGGAAAGGTGGCAGCCAGGTGTATGTAACTGACAGATTAATGGATGTGGATGCAGGAAGACCTGAGTTCAAATCTTGCCCCTTAATTAGTCTGTGACTATAGGCAAGTCACTTAACCACCGTCTACCTCAGTCTGTAAAATGGAGTTAATAATAGTATTTATCTTCCATCGTTGTTGTGAGAGTAAAATAATATTTGTAACTCACTATACAAATGCTAGCTGATTATTATTATTATTATTATTATTATTTGTAGTAGTAGTAGTAGTGGTGGTAGTAGTAGTATAACTCCACTTTGAGGAATTATGGTTCTCAGTTAATTAAATTGAATGGGGGTAAATTGGGCAAGGGTAGGATATTTTCTGCTGATAAATGTGTCTATGCCTCCCCTGAAGCAGGGATAACTCATGAAATCTTGGAAAGTAAACAAGAGATCATACCTCATAACACAGATAATATCTAGCACTTATATAGTGCTTTAAGGTTTGCCAAGCACTTATCCAGGGTCATGCAGCTATTCAGTGTCTGTAGTAGGATTGGAATTTGGGTCTTTCTGTCTCCAAGTCTGTTGCCTTACCAACTACCTCAATCATGGCATCCCCCTTGCAAGGAAAGAGCTGGACCATAAAGCTTGGATCCTACAAAGACATAAACTAGATGTTGGCTATGTATCTCAAATTGAGCATGTTTAAAACAGCCTTCACTGTCTTTCATCTCTAGCACACTACCCTCTGAATTTTCTTGCGGCTTTGAAAGCATTATTCTCCTTCTAGTCACCTAGGTTTACAACATCAATTTGTCAATAAACATTTATTAAGTGCCTACTATGTGCCAGGCACTGTGAACCTCAGAATTGTTTTCAACTCTTCACTCTCACTCATGCCACTTATACAATGAGTTGATATTTTCATCTTGTATTTCTTCCACCTCACCATCTCTCAATTTGTCCCCAGCTCTCTTTTCACACAGCTATGACTCTAGTTTACTTGCATGGGTGCGTCCAGGCTTCTGGGACCACTCTGGACCTGTAAGAAGGTATCCTCAACTCCCCGACACTCACCCTTAGCAATCTCATAACCCTCATCATCTCTTGCCTATTATTATAATAGGCTCCAAATTGTGCTCCTTGATTCAAGACTTTCCTTTCTCTAATCCATTTTCAAAAAGCTATTAAATTGATTTTCCTAAAGCACTGGTCTGACCATGTCACTTCCTATTCACAAGTGCCTCAGTGGGCAAATAACATCTCTTGAGTTTGTATTTTCACAATTCTTTACAATCTAGGTCCAAATAACATCTCTTGAGTTTGTATTTTCACAATTCTTTACAATCTAGGTCCAAATTACTTTTCTAGCTGTCTTCATTACTACTGTAGTAGTACTCTATGATTTAACCAAATGGACTGTCTCATTCCCTTACACTCAATGCTGTATCTCTTGTCTCTTTGCCATACCATTATTAGCTGTCCTCCATGCTTGAAAGGCAGCCATTCCTCACCTCTGTCACTAAGAATGCCCTTGTTTCCTTTCAAATTTAGTTCAAGTGCCACTTTCTACATAAATCCTTTCCAGTGACCCTCAGCTATGGGTACCCTTTCCTCTAAATTACCTTATAGTTATTTGCTATATATTTATTTATGTGCATGTTGTGTCCCTTGATAGAACAGAACATTCCTGAGGGCAGAGACTGTTTCATTTTTATCTCTGTATCTTTGCACATCATGGTAATATCTGGGACAGAGTTTTTAATAAATGCTTGTAGATTGATGACAATCATAGTTTTTTATCATCATCCTTCTAAAATTCTTTGGAAGGGGAAATGAAAGATTATGGGGTAGCACTGCTTTATAAGACAGCAAGAAGCAGGGAAGTAAGGAATTTACAGAAAACTTGTCAGGTGGCCTTGTTTAGCCAGATCTTCCTAAGAGTACTAACATGAAACTGTGAGGGGGACAAAAAACAATCAAAAAATTGGGAAAGAGCTGTCAAGATTTCTACAGGCTCCTAACTGAGAGCTGAGCCACCATATTTGTCCTCTAACATTGCAATCTTGATTTGATTTTTTTTTTTTGCCTAAGGATATTTTTCAAATGGCAATTAAAGAAAAGAAAGATGGAAAGAACATCCAGATCAGACCAATAATGCAGTTAGGAGATTATTGCTGGAGGATATATAATCTCTAAGTTTTGGGAGATTTAAAAAATCAGACCCTATTACTTAAAAATTAAATTGAGAAAATATCAATAACTACTGAGTTACACATATTCTTTCTAATCTCTATGAAATCTTTATTAGAATAATATATGCACACCAATCAATTAACAAGTATTTATTAATCACATACTTCATGACAGGTCATTCTTGATAAAGTAAGATGAAAGAATAGGCAACCTATTGCAAATGACATTCTATAGCAGGTCATGTCTTGAAGTCATACAACTGTATTAACAAGAAGAGAATAAAAGATCCTACTTTGCAAAAATAAATGTTTTATTTTGTAGACCAAAATGACACCTCAAAATCTTCCCTCCAACTGGGTGACTCCCATACATGTGGTAAAATCATAAAAGATTCTTTTGTTCAATGGCACTCATTAAGATCAAGGAAGGCATAAAACAAGGGAATATACATTCATCAACGGTGTTTTCCTCTGATATGGATGATGTCTAGTGCAGAGTTCAAATGGAAAATCAATGCCCTAAAGATAAGGAAGTCTTCCAAGTGGTCCTATTTGTTGATGACAGTATGATGGCTATGCAAAGACCAGAAATATTCAGGAGACCTAAATGACATTTATAGTTATGCAGAAACACTTCAGTCTAACAAAGATCAGATAGAGTGCTTATTGGCCAGATTATTTTACGTAGGTGAACAGACAAAAAATTGAACTGAATCATGTGTGTGTGTGTGTGTGTGTGTGTGCATGCACACGCAAATGTGTATGCACACCCACACTGGGTAATCACTGTGGATAAACAAAAATTGGTCTTATGATTAAATATGAATAGAATGTGTAAGATTGCCTTTGTGAAATTGTTTGGTATTTTTAATGAAATTAAGCCTCACCCTGAAACAAAGTGTAATCTCTTTTAGAAAAATCAGTTTCTAGAGATGAAATAATCTATTGACAAGTGTTTATTCAGCACCTGCCCTGTGCCAAGCACTGGACTAGGTTCCAAGGATAAATAGATAAAAAATGAAAATATTTACTACTCTCAGGGAGCTTACATTCTACCTAGAAAAACAATATGTATACATATGAGTATTAAAAATGCATAAAAATACAAACAACATAATTTTGAGGAGACAGGCAGTCAGAAAAATGTTGACCATAGTGTCTAAGAACCTAGGTTCAAATCTCTGTTATTTAGTACCTTTGTGCCTCTGGGCAAGTTGCTCAATTTCTGTGCCTTAATGTCTTCATTTGGTGTGTGTGTGTGTGTGTGTGTGTGTGTGTGTGTGTGTGGGAGAGACAGAGAGAGAGAGAGAGAGAGAGAGAGAGAGAGAGAGAGAGAGAGAGAGAGAGAGAGAGAGAGAGGAGAGAGAGAGTGAGAGACAGGGAGACAGAGAGAGAGAGAGAGAGAGAGAGTGTGTTTTGATATAAGTGGTCTCTGAGGTCATTTTTGGCTGTAGTTTTAGGATCCTTTGAATAATTTTGGGGCTAAGGATAGCCCCCCTTTATAAGGTGGCATTGGAGGTAAGCTTTGAAAGATGCTAGGGATTCTAAGAAGCAGAGGTGATAAGGAAATACATTCCAGGGTTGGGGAACAGTCTGAACAATGGCATTGCGTGGATGGAATTTTGTGATGACACACATCAGCCTGGCTGATGTTAGAGAACATGAAAGTGAGTAATATATAATATGCCTACAAAGAGAGATTGAAGCCAACATGTGAATAACTTTCAATACCAAACAGAGAAATTTATATTTGATCCTTGAGATAATAGGAAATAAATGAAGTCTATTGAGAAGTAAAGTAATGTAGTTGTTTAGGAATATCACCTCGGCGGTCTTTGGCAAGTTTGTGGAGGATGAATTTGAAACAGAAGAAACTTGAGGAAAGGAGACTCATTTACAGACTGTTGCAACAATCTGGGTTAATTGTGAAGAGGACCTAAACATGAGTGGGGGCCTCATGATCACAGCCAGAGGAACGGATGCAAGTAAAGTTGGGATAGTAAAACCATCTAGATTTGCCAACAGATTCTATCTGTAAAGTGAGGTAAAGTAAAGAGTTAGGGATGACTTCAGTTTTGCAAACCTGTCTGATAGTACTCTCGATAGAAATAGGTAAGTTCAGAAGAAGGGTGGTTTTGAGGACAAGTATAACGAATTTTAAAGAGTACTCACATTTTCATAAATTTGGGACCATCATGCCAAATTGCTTTGTAGAAGGGCTGTACCAGTCATAGTTCCATCAAAGTACATTAACGTACTTAATTTTCCACAGACTTAGAAACATGTCATTTTCCCTTTTTTTTCAATTTTATCAGTCTGCTGGATGTCAGTTGTAATCTCAAAAGTTACATTAATTTCCATTTCGCTAATCATTAGTGACTTAGAACTTTTTTTAAAATTTAGCTATTGATACCTTGGATTTTTTACTTTAAGAACTGTTCATATTCTTTGACTATTAACACTTGGGTAATGACTCATTCCTATAAATTTTAATTACTTCCTTATTTTGAAAATGAAAGATTTGCTACCAGAAGACTTGCTATAAAATTTCCCCTCTGTTATCAGTTTCCCTTATAATTTTAGTTTCATTTTAACTAATTTTGTGTAATACCAATTTTCTATTTGTTTTCTATATCCCTCTTTATTGTTTGCTAAAGGACTTTTCTCTTGTGTATTGATCTTAAAGGTAATTTTTCTAATTTGTTTATGTCAGAGTCATGTATTCATTTGTTCCTCCTTATGTGTTTTGAAATATTGGTCTACAACTAGATTCTCTCATACTGTGTTTCAGTTTTCCATTAGTTTTTGTCTAATAGTAAGTCATTACCCCAGTAACTGGACCTTTAAGTTTTATTAAATACTAAGCTATTGTGCTTTGGCTTTTCTATGTTGTATACATCTGTTTATATTTGTTCATAATGTTCTTTCTTTGTTTTGATTTGTCATAGTTTAGGTATCAAAACTGTAACTGAATCATAGAAGGAATTTATTAGGACTCCTCATATTAGCTTAAATAGTACACATGATATTGGAAGTAATTGCTTTTTGAATGTTTTATTGAATTCACTTGTAAATCCATCTGATTCTGTTCTTTTGGGTACCCATTTGTGGCTTGTTCAATCTCTTTTTCTGAGGTTGGGCTATTTAAGTTCTCTATTCCTTATTCTGTTAATCTGGGCATTTTATAGTTTTGTAAATATTCATACATTTAATTTAGATGAGTGGTTGGATTGGCATACAATAAGGCAAGTATTTAAAAAAAAATTTATTATTAGATTGCTTGCCCTCTTGGGGAGAGGAAAGGGAGAAAAAATTGGAACTCAAAATCTTATAAAAGTGGATGTTGAAAACTATCTTTACATGTAATTGGGAAAAAATACTATTAATTGGGGAAAAAAATAAAAGGTAAACTGTCAAAAATGTGTTAAATTTTCTGCATTTGTTAGTGAAGTTTATGTCCAGGTCCAAGGTCAATTTTTGTAAATATATCATGAAAATCTGAGAAATACCTATACTCCTTTACATTTCTATTCAATAATAGCCATATGTCTACCATCTCTAACTTTTCTAAAATTTTCTTCAGATCTTTAACTTCTTCCTAGTTTTCTATTGTTACATTAGTCTAGGTATAAAAGGGGTATATAACTACAGTTTTACTGTCTATGTCTCCCTATAACTCATTCAGCATTTCTTTTAAATATTTAGATGATATTCATTCTATTAAGTATTATTATTAATCTATTGTCTTTGGGACCTTTCAGCATAATGAAGTTTCTCTGTTTAATCTCTTTTAACCAGGCCTATTTTTGTTGTTGCCTCATATAAAATCATGACTACCTTTTTATTTCATCTGAATCACAATAGCTTTGCTCAACACTTTAATTTTACCTATCTATGAATCTTTATATTTCAACTGTATTTCTTATAAACAACATATTGTTGGACACTGCTTTCTAAACTTTAATTCTGTTATCCTCTTCTGTTTTATGGGTGGGTTCATCCCATTCACATTTTATTATCATTAATTACAGATTTCTTTGCATCTTATGTTCTTATATGTTTTCCTATCTTTATTTCCAGCCCACTCTTTATAAAGAAGTGAGTGAGAGGTAGAAAATATGCTCAGCACCAGTGCTCTGTGCTAAATTAAATGTATTTCTACTCCTCTCCCCCACTTTTTCTTTCCCTTTAATAGTTAACACAGATTCTTACCCTTTCAGGGTTTTTTAAATATTATTTTTCAGAAAGATCATATGGTCATAGATTTAGATCATGATTCAAAGCTGAAAAATGACCTTAGAAGTCATTGAGTCCAACTCCCTCATTTTTTCATTTCACAGATGAAGAAAATGAGGCTGATAAAAGGTTAATTGACTTTCCTAGGCCACATAACTAATAAGTGTATTAGGCAGAATTTCAACTTCATGTCGTCCTGCACTCTATCCACTATGACACCTAGCTGCCTAAGGTTCAATTTTACTCTTTATTGTTCATGCTCAAAGCTCAACTTCACTTTTTTATTATTCATGCTGAATTTTATTATTCATTGCAACTTGCAAAAAATCAAGAAACTAAATCTATATGTCATATCAGTTACCACAGATGCTTCTAAAGATTACAAACTTTTTAGCTACATCTCTTAGTATCCCCCAACAGCAAGTGTGAGATGCCTATACTCAGGCTCTGTTTTTCACCCATTAGCAGTCACAATATTTGTACCTGAGGAAAAGGTGGTCTCAGATGGGCTTCTGTACCTCTACTCACATTTTTCCCTCTGGGAAAACTTGAAGGGCGATATTCTATTTCTGTCCCAATATCTTGTCAGTAGAGAATCTATTTAAGAGTTTACAGATAGTGTTCATTACTTTCATGGTCATGTTTGCAATATGACCTCAACCAATATATCCAGTCATGGGAAATAAGTGACCAAGCCAAGGATTTAGTGTGGGTAACGAGTAGACTTGCTGTAACCCTAATGTTTTCATTTAATGTTCAGGTGGTGATAAAATTTTATACCATAATAGCCCTATTTCTGTCCTGGGGGCAGAGTCCTGCTGTCCTCTTGGTGGTAGAGGATACCCTAAGATGGCTCATTTCTTCTTCTGGGATGGACTTTTTCCTTTAGCCAAGGACATCTCTCAGTTTCTGAAGGAAAATTTCTGGCTTTCTTTCTCTTATCTCTGATTAGAGTCATATATTTATCTCATACTTCTGGATGCTACTATTCACTATCATTGAGACAAAGATTTTCCTTTCTATGATCCATCACCAAACAGTCTGATGAACAGAGAGAGCATACAAATCAAACCTGGGGGTAGGCTCTGTTCTATTCTCAAACCAGGAAATAGTATCTGTAGGGTTATACCTGGGGTTACACCAGGTTGAACAGGCCACCTACTTACGGCTATCTACATAACACAGTCAATGCATCTAACCAGAATTTTGTATATGAACAGTGGTTTGTATCCACAGTATCTTTATATTTACCCCTTGCATCGCTGTTCTCACAGTCAGTGACTACCTGGTGGAGCAGGAGGCTACTGATTCTGACTTGAAACATATCCTACTAATAGCCAAAGTTGATTACAAGCAAGGAGATAGTTAAAACTGTAACCTTGGGGTTTTTTGAGCCCAGATACTAGTTGCAAAGAGCTTTACATGCAAAAGGAGGCTATATTTGATCCTAGAGATAATAGGGAAATATTGGAATATATTTCAGATAATCAAACCTGTTCTTTAAAGGAAATAACATCTGAAGCTGTGTGAAGCACAGATTGGAGTAAGGAGTGGTGTCAAGCAAGGAGATCATGTAAGAAATGTTTGCAGTAATCTGAGCAAAAGTTTATGAGAGCCTGAACTCCAGTCATGGTAGTGTGAATGATGAGGAGACATTTGTGAGACATGTGGAGACACCCTTCTCATGTTCCTCCTTCACTCAAATACCCTCAGTGGCTCCCCCTAATTTACCGTACAATTCCAGAGCCTGATATTGAAGGCCCTCAACGATCTGACACCAATGGACATTTCTATCCTTGTCTCATATCATTCACCTTCTCAGACTGTGTTCTAAGTGAAACTTTAATATGTTTAATCATAGGATCAGAGATTTAGGGCTGGATGGGACCTCAGGGGTTGTCCGTTTACATGTGAAGAAAATAATTTCTAGAAAATTCTAATGACTTGTGCAAGCTCACACAGATCATGACACAGGCAACGTTGAACCTATACCCTCTAAATCTAAATTTTTTATTATTGCCTCTGACGAATTTCTGTCCTATCCTCACTTTTCCCATTTTCATTCCTTTGCTCATTCTACCCAGTTTTTCTTGTGATGCATGTTCCCCCCTCCTCAATCTACTGAGATACTTTCCTTCAAGACTTAATTCAAGCACCATTTTATCCTTCAAGTAATTCCAGACTCCCACTCCACAACTTCCTGGGTGAGAGCAATCTCGATGCCCTCCAACCCTTGGCCAAACTAGAAAGGTAGCCTGGTATAATGGATAGAGCATTGGACTTAAGTCCTAATTCTGCCTCAGGCCTTTAGTAGCCATGTGAAGACAGTGGGCAATCACTGGACCTCTCCAGGCCTCAGTTTATTCCACCATAAAATAGGAGTGTTGGACTACATGATCTATAAGATCTAAATTGGTTATGTTATTCTCATAGCTTTTTATCTGGTCTCCTTGTTTGCCCTTATTTTCTTCTTTGTATTATACTTATTGATATATGTAGCTTCTTCCCAGGTAGATTATAAAACACCATATATATATATGTATTTATATGTTTCTGTTATTGTTGTTCAAGCTTTTCTGTCTCTTCATGACCCCATTTGAGGTTTCCTTGGCAAATATATGGGAGTGGTTTACCACTTCCTTCTCCAGCTCACTTTACAGCTGAAGAAACTGAGGCAAACAGGGCATGGTTGCCCAGGGTCACACAAGTAAGTGTCTGAGGCTGGATTTGAACTCGTCTTCCTAACTCTAGGTCCAATGCTCTCTCTACTGCACCACCTAATTGCCTATATATGTAAATATCCATTTATCTATCTAATATTTGTATCTCCAGATTCTGACACAGTACCTATCAAATAAGTAGTTTTTTACAATAAATGTTTGTTAAATTTACAAATGAATATTTTCTTTGCCATTAATAACAAAAATTTATTGAGCCACAGTATCACATCTATATGGGCTTCCTGCTAGGGGTTGTTGAATGAAGTCATAGAGACTAGAGGTTTGAGGGGGCCACCAGTCTGGATGTAGGGAAGCTACCAGCGTATTCAGATTTACCCAAACACTTTTCTCTATGCCAACCAACAATTACAAAAGGAGCCTATGCAATTTGCAAAGCTTGTGAACTTCCCATTTTCAGTTTTGATAAAATATTCTAAAATTTGTGAACTTAATGAGTCAATACAGTACAACATGTAATTACAGGAAAACATTTTTTGGTGCAGGTATTTAACAATGCCCTTGTCGGAGAGCAGCTTGTAATCTATAGGATACATACTTAATTAAAAGGTCATATGACATTTTCTTCTGCAAAGGGGCATTCAGTGTGCCATATGAGGAGAGGTAATCATAGGGAGAGTTGGCAAATGAATTCTTCTTTCCTGTATGATTTTTTAACTTGTCTTGTGTACATTTCCTATGTCCTCTACTTTGAATTATAGGGAAGGGTCAATTTATTATATATATACATATATATATATATGTGTGTGTGTGTGTGTGTGTGTGTGTGTATCGCTCAGCATATTAGGTCGTATGGACTTATGGAGTGAAAATACTCAAAGAATCTTAAGACTTGCTGAAGCAAAACCAAGAAAAACTCTTTAATAATTTACAATCATATAAACAAAAAAAGCATCAGTAATCAGTTGCAGCTTAGTTTTATTATATGAAAAGGAAAGACTCCAGTGACATACAATCAGCCAATATATTTTGTGAATGAGTTGGTTAAAGTGGCTCAGGGCAGCATCAGCAGAACACAGGATTTTCAGAGTGCAGGGAAAAGTGACATCAGGTAGTTGCCAACCCCTGTGTCAGTCAAGTTGGTGATGAGGGTATTGATATACCAGCTAGAGAGCAGAAATAGTATCAGTAAGACAACCACTATTAGAAAATTATCCCCCACACATCACACACTGGACCTGAGTCTAATTCAGCACCCAATAAAACTGTGCTACTCAGGGTTCTACTTGATTAATATCACAGGGAAATGTTAAATGGTGCTTTTTCGTTAGACAGTGAGAGAAAGAGAATCAGGCTCTTCCCAGAGGCTGTTAATCTCTGTGGGGAGTCACAGGTAGGAACCAGAGCACACAATGGAAATTGAGCAAATAGGGAGGGACAGGATGGTAAGAGCTGGGACATTTCACAGGATCCTGGGAAATTTTGGAGACAGAAAATAAAGTAAAGAAGAATGGTTTAAGAATGAATATCAGGGGAAAAAAGAGTAGTGGAGTAAAAGAAGTGAGAGTGAAACCCAATGAGCCAAGTTGCTGTTCAGAGCTGAGGTACTAATATTAATCCTTTGTGATATCTGTCAGGGATTTTTTATACTAAAGTCAAAGAGATGTATAACTGCCAAAACTCTGAAAAGCATTATGACCTGGCCTAAAGGAAAGAATGATTCTTTTTCACCTCTTGTAGGAGGTTTTGCTAATTTCTTACATTTAGTATCTGTCATTTGTCAGTTCTGAATTAACAAAAGAGAATAATTCAGAACATTATAAACATCAGTAGAAATGCATAGTCAGATTTCTCAATCTAACCTTTATTCATGTTCAGAAAACAAATTCATGACCAAAGAGCCATTCTGTAAGACTTTGCCAGTGACAATGAGTTTTATAGCTTTCCTAAACCAAGGGTAAAAGAAAGCATAAATCAGGGGATTCACAGCTGAGTTATAATAAGCAAACCAACAGCAAATCTCAAAGATATAGGCAGGGGTGACAAAGCCAAGAAAAGTATCAATTAATGCATCAAGTGAGTAGGGTAACCATGAAATTAGAAATGCAATCACAGCAATGCCCAGTGTTTTTGCTGCTTTTCTCTCCCTCTTGGATACCCTGGCTTTGTAACTCTCTGAGGATGAAGATTCCCCTTTATTACTCGTGTTTTCAATCTTTCTAGCTTGCAATTTAGCCACAAGAAAAATCTTAGAGTAAAGAATAATCATAACCAGACTGGGTATGAAAAACAACAAAAAATGAATTATGGTCCACTTTTGATTCACAGCAAGCTGACAGCCTCCCACACAGGTGAGGGCACTTACTAACTCCTCCAGCCCATCATCATTGACACCTGCATAAAAAACAGAACCGCCGTAAGTCATAGTGATGGTCCAGGAGAGAGTAATACATAGCCCAGAGACAGAGAGGGTAAATTTGGTTGGATAGACTAGAGGATCTGTAACAGCAATATATCTATCAATAGAGATGAAGCACAAGTGAAAGAGAGAAGCAAAACAAAATACCACATCAAAAGTGGTATGCAGTTTACAGTAACTCTCCCCAAAATACCAGCAGCTCTCCACTGACCTCACCATGCTGAAGGGCATCACAGTGGCTCCCACCAAAAAGTCAGCATAAGCCAAGGAGGCAATGAGAAAATTGGCTGGAGAGTGCAGCTGCTTGAAGTGAAGGATTGAAATCATGACCAGAAGGTTTCCCAAGACAGCCAGGACAACTCCAGAGCCAAAGACCAGGTAGAGGATTACTCGGGGTATTGGGGAGTAGAGAGTCTGAATGCAGGACCCATTGATGTTCTCATAGCAGAGCTGCACTGCTGAAGGCTGGGACCCACTGTTGCTGATCATGATTCTTCTCTCTGAACCTTGCAGTGTTTATACTCCTTGTGATCACACCAAGCCTACCATTGAAATGGTTTTATAAGAAAATATTACATTAATTTGATGTTCATACAAGAGATATCAGTTTTACCTCCAAAGCATTATGAACTTTTCCCAGTTTAATTCCCAATTATCTTATAGAGCCAGAAATTGATATGGCTCAGAGAGTAACATAAGTAACTTAGCAAAAAGAAAGCAAGTAATAAGTTTTGACCTGAATATTTGAGAAAGTTACCCTTGATCCATTGGTCCGTACATCTGAGAAACTTCCCTAAGGAAACATCTATAAATTGTGATGTTACTTGTTTCAAGGGGCATCTTTTATTAACATCTGCTCCCACATGATGTCAGATCCAAGTTATACCCCTAACCCACTGAGCTCTGAAAAAGTCAGCCAAAGAAACCTCACCCCTGAAAGCCCTTAGAGGCAATCCCCGTAGTATATGGTGTGAACTATGAGAATAGATTACTTTTTCCTCCTCCAGTAATCATTAGATGAATAGTTATTGTGAAGACAAGTGTTTAGCATTTGAGGCCAGAGACTTCTGATAGTTCTGCTATGCCCTGGCCCTCAATGACTTGACTGGTATAAACTATAGTGATTTGTATCAACTATGATGCTTTAAGCATATAAAAATGTAATTCCTGACAGTCTCCAAAGATTCTGTCTGCCAATATCAGTCTCTTTATCTGCTCTATTAACTACAAACAAATGGAAAACATGGACCCCAGAGGTCTCGATATCAATAACAATTCATACTTTAATATCCAGGATTTTAGTGCTGTGAGTGCTTCTAGTTTAGACTTTAGCTAATCCGTACCTTCCTTAAACTTGCAAATTTAGGGTGGAGAATGAGACATAGGCATATGTATAAATAGGTTTATATACAGATATTTCTTCTTGTTCACTTGTTTTCAGTCATGTTCTTTGTGACGCCATTTGGGATTTTCTTGGTGAAGATACTGGAGTGGTTTGCCATTCCCTTCTCTAGCTCATTATTTACAGATGGGGAACTGAGGCAAACAGGGTTAAGTGAATTACCTGGGGTCACACAGCTAGTAAATATCTGAGGCCAAATTTGAACTTTATCAACTCTGCCACCTACCTATCCAATCTACAGATATAAATGCACATACACATAATTACATATATATATTTGTATACATCTATTGAGGTAATTTATTTTGTATGACTATTCTTGCCTATTTGTTAAAAGAACTCTTTTGTTCTTTTTCCAGCAGGAGGAAGGGAAAATAAATTTCTGTTAATTTTGAAAAACGGAGATGGGAGGGTGCTATCTATTTGAAATGTTGCATACACTTTTAGTTAAGATTGTTGTAATATTGATTTTATTTTCATTAAATGAAATTGATTACATTAATTTTAATTAACTGTATTACTTTGTTACAAAAGACTTCTTATAAAGTAGGATTAATATAAAAAATAAATGTTTGTAATGTAAAAAAAACTATATCAATAAAAAGAATTGAATCATTTTAGGCAGTCTGATAGATGTAAAATGATATATCAAGCTTGTTTAAATTTGCATTTCTCTAATCAATAATGATTTAGAGCATTTTTATATGACTATAAATTGCTTGAATTTCTTCATTGGAAAACTGCCTGTTCATATCCTTTGATCATTTGTCAATTGGGGAAGTGGAAAATCAACTAAACAGGAATTTTTGCACCTGTCAGTTTGTGGAAGTTGTCTATTCTATTAATGGAATATTATATTAATGGAATGATCAAGTAGATGTGAAAGCAAATCAGAGCCTGTTTAAACTGATAATTTGTCATTGTTGTTGATGTTAGTGAAATAAGAGCAATGAAACAAATGTTAAAAATTGTTTTTTTTTCATGTAACTGATGAAAAAATAAAATATTAATAAAAATAGGATGGAATAAAAAGCAATTTATAAAGCAAACAACACTCTTGGGTGGGTAAAGGCAGCCCCAGATAGTTTCATGGTTAAGGAGGATATAGGGACACAGCAAGTAAAGGACATCTATGGTCAAAAGCCGTTGTCTGTGAGAGTGATTTCTTTACCTGTTTAGAAAATGAATCAATAAACATTTTATTGAGTACCTGCTATGTGCTAGGGACTAGAGATACAAATGCAAAAGTTACACTGTTCCTGATCTCAAAGAGCTTATTATCTTCGGGAGGATATGGCATGTTCATTTATAAATAAGCACAGCATATATACAAAATGAATATAAACTGATATGGAGAGTGGAGGGTGGCTAACAATTGGGGGAACTGGGAAAGGACTCTTGAATAACATGGTTCTTGAAGTGAGCCTTAAAATGACTTAGGGATACTAGAAGGAAATCTGAGTAGAGAGAGCGTTAAAGACCCAGGGGACAGCCTGTGCAAAGGTGGCAGTAAATTTTTACTATTTGTTGGAGATGTGAGCTATACTTCATCCCACTCTTTAAGAGAGAAAAAAAAAGAAATAAACTTCTTACATACAGAATGGAGCTGATATTGAATGGGCTGGAGAGAATGAGATGGGGAAGGAGGAAGAGGGAGGGTAAAAGAGGGATGGGGAAGGGGGAGAGAGAGACATACAGAGACAGACAGAGGTGAGACAGAGAGATGTAGATCAAGAAACACACAGAGACAGAGAGAGAAATAAAAAGAGAGCCTGAGACAGAGACAAAGAAAGAAGGAACAGTGCAGATACATCAGAGACAAATTTTAAAAGCCAAAGAAATGTGGGAAGAGTTTTTGACAAAACTTAAAGTATATGACTTTTCTACTTCATTTGAAATACTAAACCAAGAAAGGGAATAGAAAGAAAAGTGCTACAAAATAAGAGGAAAAAAGGGAACCCGGGACTAAAAGGCAGAAACAGATGCCAAATGAGTAGAGGCATGTAATGGTGGGAAGCTTTGACACCTTGTGACCTTACTTGGCAAATTAATTTACCAAATGCTATTTATTTATTAGGACTTAAATGGGAAGTTTGTGTCTAATGTAAAGAGCAACAAAGTTGTTACATAACAAAAGTCCTATATCTTGATAATAAATTTCTTTCCAATGAATTTTGACTTCTTCCATCTGAAGCTTTTACCTGCTCAGAAAACAAATCTATTGTTGAAGATAGTCTGAAGACTTTTCCAGTGACTATCAATTTAATTGGTCTTTGAAACCAAGAGTAAAAGAAAGCATAAATCAGAGGTTTCATGGCTGAGTTAAAATAAGCAAACCAAACTAAAATTTCATAAGTATAGGTTGGGGTGATGAACCTTAGGAAAGCATCAATTATTGTCTCAATAAAATAGGGGAACCATGAAATCACAAATGAAATCACTGCAATGCCTAGTGTTTTTGCTGCTTTTCTCTCTTCTTGGACATTCTGGCTTTCTAACTCTCTGAGGATGGAGATTCCCCTTTGCTACCTGTGTTTTCAATCTTTCTAGCCTGTTGCTTAGCTACTAGAAAAATCTTACAATAAAGACCATGACCAGAGAGGGAATGAAAAACAGCAGAAAATCTACTAATGATCAGGTTTGATTCATAGAACCCTGACAGCCTCCCACACAGGTGAGGGCACTTACTAATTCCTCCAGCCCATCATCATTGACACCAGTATCATTAAGTGAAGAGATGTAAGTAAGAGCAAGAAGCCATGAGAAAGTGATGCACACCAAGGAAACCTTCAGAGTGAACTTGGTTGGATAGACCAGAGGGTCAGTGACAGCAATGTATCTATCAATGGAGATGTAGCACAAGTGAAAAATGTAAGAATAATAAAATGATCCATTAAAACAAGAATGAAATTTACAATAACTCTCCCCAAAGTACCAACAACTCTCCACTGACCTCACCATGATGAAGGGCATGACAGTAGCTCCCATGAAAAAGTCAGCATAAGCCAAGGAGGCAATGAGAAAATTGGCAGGTGAATGCAGTTGCTTGAAGTGAAGCATCGAAACCATGACCAGAAGTTTTCCCCAGACAGCCAGCAGAACCCCAAATGCTAGGTAGAGGAAGACTCGGGTCCTGGTGAGTAGGAGGTTTTTATACAGGACCCATTGATGTTCTCACAGCAGAGCTGTAGAGCTGCAGGCTGGGACCCATTGCTTCTGCTCATGATTCTTCCCTCTGAACTTTGCAGAATTTTCATTAGCTTATGTATTTTGGGTGTTATTGAAATCTCTAATTCTCTCCTTAAAAAAAAGATGCATTGAATTAATGTCTTTAAAAAATCTGCCAGTTACTATCTTTACAGAATTATGAATCTTTTCCATTTTTGTGAATTATATACTTATAAATTATAACTTACAAATCTCATACCTATTCAGAAGATGCCCATGTAACTCAGAAACACTTTTGGAAATAAGCTCAGGCCAATTCAAGTAATAGTCTCAGAAAATCTACTAAAGATTGCTGTGAACCCATGTAAATGCCTTAGCTCCTTACCTAAGAAAATTTCTCTTTGCCCCCTAGTTCTTTACCTCTGAGGAGCTTCTCCTTCTCTTGAGGAGTGCGATGTGACATGATCATCCCTGTCAAAGGTCAGCTTTTATTCCAGTGCTCTCTCCCCTGGTGTCAGTTAACAATTAATGCCCAAAGTACCTTGGAAACATTTATGAAATCAGCCAAAGAAATCCCATCCCCTCAAAACCTCCGAGATCAAATCTTTGTAGTGTGAGGTGGGAACGGAGGAAAGAAATTTTTCAGTCATTATTAGAAAACTACTATTCATTCTGTAGGAAATCTCTTATCCATTTGATTTTGTAATATACGTACATCTATTCACATATACTTTATTTCATGAATTTCATTATCTGATGGCAAATGACATATATACATTTAAATAATAGTGAGCATTTACATATCACTTTAAGGTTTGCTAAGAGCTTTATACAGTTATCTCAATCCTCACAACACTGTGAAATAGATGCTATTATCTCCATTTTACAGATGGGAAAGCTGAGGCTGAGAGATGGTTTCTTGCCCACAGTGACGTGGCTTGAAAGTGTCTGGGGAAACAATCTATTTCAAATCTTCCTGCTTCTTAGTTCCTGCATTCTATCCACTGATCCACTTAGCTGCTTCTTTTTCTAGTTCTCTGAACATTTTTTTTAAATTTCTGTATATATCTTCAGTCTCCCAAATTTTTCCCAAGAAAGAAATAGATTTGTGAAGCAAACCACTGAAAATAAGAGAGCCCTGACTCTTTTGTCCTTAGGTCAGAGAAAGGACTGTGGAGTAGTCTGCTGTGTACTAAAGCATGGAGGAATAAGAAATGTAGGAAGAGTCGTGGGTTCAAATCCCAGCACCGCCACTTGGGAAGTCACAAACATTTCACCTCAGTTTTCTTATGTATGAAATATGAGGCTTGGACTAGATGTCCTCTAAGCCCTATGCTCTACCAGGTAGGAGAACCTGGGGGCCTCAAGGCCACATGTGGCCCTCTAGGTCCTCAAGTGTAGCCCTTCAAGTAAATCTAAACTTCACAAAACAAATCCCCTTAATAAAAGGATTTGTTCTGTAAAACTTAGACTAAATCAAAAGGCTACACCCAAGGACCTAGAAGGCAACATGTTGCCTCAAGGCTTCAGGTTCCCCACCCCTGCACCTTTTTGTCCTTGATAGATTTTAGAAACATGTATGCCCTGTGATACTTTGTTCTTTCCCACTCATTTTTCTTTTCTTTTTCTTCAGTTTTAGTTCTCTTCCTCTGACTTTTTGATGTGCTTTTCCTGAGATGGTAGTGCAACAGACCAACCCACTCCACTATAATCCATTCTCTGCTCAGTTGTCAAATACATCTTTTAAAGCACACATCTGTTCATAACATCCCCTATTCTATAAACTTCTGGGCTCAATGTTACTTCTGGGTAAAATATAACATCCTCTGTTTGGTTCTAAAGAACTTGGCTCCTTTCAAACTTGCCAGTCTCCTTATAACATACTCCCCTCAATGTCATCTGAGATTCAGTGGTACTGGCTTCCTTGCTGTTTCTCCTCTACCCAGCTTTGAGTGTTTCCACTATGTCCTCCCCATGCCTGCAATGTTCTTCCTCTTCACCTCTGATTCCAAGATTCCTTGGCTTCCTTCAAGTGTCAGATAAGACCCTCCCCACTTTTGTAAGAAACTTTTAGCAGTCCTTCTTAATCTTAGTGCCATCCTTCTGAGACTCCTCCAAATTTATTCTGCCTATATTTTGATTGTACATAATTATACACATGTAAACATATACTAGAAATATAAACATTGAACTGTGAGCTCCTTGATCTGTTCTTTGCCTTTCTTTGTATCCTCAAGGTTTACCACAGTCCCTGGCATATTGTTGTTCAGTAGTTTGGTTGTGTTCAACTCTACTGGAGTAATTTTCCATTTCCATCTCCAGTGTGCCCTCATTTGATAGATGAAGAACTGAGGTAAATAGGGGTTGAGTGACTTGCCCAGGGTCACACAGCTAGTAAGTCTCTGAGGCTGGATTTGAACTTAGATCTTCCCAACTCCAGGTCTAGCCTTCTATCAACTGCAGCACTTAGCTGCTCTGAGATAAACTAGGCTCTTAATAAATGCTAGTCGATTGACTAAGACATATTTTATCAGCATAAACAAGCACGATTCTGATCATAGGAGAGTTGGACCAACATGGGTAATAATAATAGCACAACATTAATAATAAACTCATTTTTATACAGCACTTTAAGATTTGTAAAATGCTTTACTAGCATTCATTCTTATTAATTCATTCATTCATTTTAATTAATTTATTACCCTTGGAGGTAGATGCTATTATTATCCTCTTTTCAGAGATGGGAAAACAAAGGTATCTACTGAATCAGAGGGACCCCAATTGTACATGGGTGTGTTGTTTTATGCCCTTAGGTTCCTAGGAAGCTGAGCCAAAGGAGGCAGGAGACAATCAAGTCCTAGGCACAGTTTTGTTGCCTGCTGAGGCCTTCCTATTCCTGTTGTATAGCAAAGCTAGTACAGTCACATACCACCTTTAGGGTGATAAAGTTGTGAGGGGCTTTTTTTTAGAGTATCTGCTACCATTTAAATGTGTTCAGGGCTTTCATTAGACTTTTATTTGCATAGGCAGTGGTATGGAAAAAAGTAAAAATGAAACAATCCCCATTCTCACCCCCACATGGCCATTATGAAGAAAAATAAGGGGAAAAAAGGAAAAAAAAATGTTTATGACGACAAAAATCAGAAATCTTTCAATTCAGAAAGACCATATTTTAGGTCTCAACAATCTGGATCATGTGGTGAATGATGCAAGATCTCTGCAGTACATAGTGAGTTTCCTAATGCAAGATGGTCATGATGAACTGTAGTAGCACCAAGAGTATCAAGGCCACAGCAAAGATGATGGCGATTCTTAATTATTCATAAGGGTCATCTGAAGTGGAGTGGCTAAGAGGTCATTAGCTTCTTGTATTCAATCTGTCCAAGATTTAAGTTGGTACCAACACTCTCTCCATATAACTACTCACTTAGCATTGTTCACCAACCCAGAAACACCACTATACCCAACCAGAGACCCATGTCAGAGGAATAATACAAAATATTTGCCCCCTTTGAAGCTTCTAGGGGAAATCTACCCCATTCTCCCACAGGAGCTAAAAAAAGACATTTCAACAGAGCTATCCAGGGACTCAGAATTAGCACCAAATCAGCTAGGGGATACCCTTTCTTCCAACTAAGTATGAATCACAATAGGTTATATAGCAAAACTTCACTTTCCTCATTCTTCCAGCAGTACCACTCCTTGTTCCCTCAAGCCCTTTCTTGGAAGAATTCTGGAAGAATTCCTAAGGAAAAGAAGTTTTCAATCAAGACAGACCTGAGCTCTTTTTCTAGGAGGTATAGAACCCTGTGATGGGGCAAGAACCTGGAGACCAAGGCAAGTCTACACTGGGAAAGAATAAGGAAAGACTGAAGAAAGTCAGCTAGAATTCCAAAAAAAGAATCATTTTAAACAAGTTTTCCTAGAGAGTGGATTAGAGAGTCTGCTATACCTGAGACCCCTTCTTAAGTGTCACAGATGAGAAGCACTGAAACCTTGGGATCTTACTTGGCAAATGAATTTTACCAAATGCTACTTAATGAGACTAAAATTGGAGGTCTAATAGAAAAAGCAACAAAATTTTTACAAATTTAAAAAGTCCTGTGTCTTGGGTTTTTCAAACCCTTGGTAATAAATTTCTTTCAAATGAATTTTAATTTCTTCCATCTGAAGCCTTTACCTGCTCAGAAAACAAATCTATTGTTGAAGTGTTATCTCTGAAGACTTTCCCAGTGACAATCAGTGTAATTGCTCTTCAAAACCCAGGGTAGAGGGGTAGAGCCAAGATGGCACTGTGAAAGAAAGGAACTACCTGAGCTCTCTCACAAATTCTGTCAGATAAATCTAAAAAAGTGAAGCTGAGCAGACTTGAGAGAGTCAGAAGCCACTAGTAGACTGAGAGGGGTAGGAGCGCTGGGCACACGGATCAGCACCACACCAAACCAACCCGGAAGAGCAGAGGAATCCCGCCAGCACGCAGGTCTGGGAGAGCACTGGGTGAATGAAACACTGGAGCAGGAGCAGGCCCAGCAGCGATCCAGCCCCAGGCCTCCCAGCCCAGGACTGAGTCTGTTGGATGGCAGAGCCTGTGGCCATGGAGGCCGCTAGCCCTAAGGCCTCCAACCACAGGCAAATGCAAGGGCACCATAACAAACCAACTGGGAACAGCAGAGGAATCTGGCCAGCCTGCAGGTCTGGGAGAGCACTGGGTGAGCGAAATGTGGGAGCAGGAACAGGCATAGGGTGGAAGTACCGGCCATGGCCGCAATCGAGCCCCAGGCCTCCCAGCCCAGGGCAGGAGTCTTTCAGAGCCCAGAGCCTGCAGTCAGCTGTGGGAGCAGCTAGCCCCGCAGCCTCCAACCCACAGTCTAAAGTTTGAAACTCACCTTCTTGGACTCCTGGTAGCAAGGACCTGCAGGTAAAATGGCTCATATCCCTCCCATGAATAAACACAGAGAATAAAGCCGCAGGAGAACCAGAGGAGCCAGAAGGTGGGCTTCAGTAGGGAGAGAAGTGGGGGAGAAGGCCCTTCTTGTGGTGGCAGAAGGAGACTAGAGCAGGAAGAGACATGTCCCAGCAACCCTCACCTTAGCAGAACAAGAGTAACTGAGCTCCAAGGGGTGGAGCTAACTAACATCAATGACAGGACCCCAGACTTGGCTTTGCACAGCCAGGGGAAGTGGCAGACACCAGCACAGACAAAAGCTGAGACCACCCATTCTGTAGAACAGTCCTGGGGAAGAGGAGACCCCACCCCAGCAGTCAGACCACTCCTCCCCCATACCTCACTAAACCAGATGCCATAGCACATAAAGCTAGACCCCGACACAAGAAACTTGGGACAAAGCCCCCTGAGCCCCAGAAGCATAGATCCACTTCAGAAACCAGGAGGGGAAAAAAAAAACACCATGAAAAAGAATAGCAAGAAGCTTTCAAAGATGATAGATTCGTATTACAGAGACAGGGATGATCAAAATACCAATTCAGAGGAGGAGAGCATGGACACTACACCTACATCTGAAACCTCAAAAAGGGAAAGTGAACTGGTCTTCGGACTCAAAAGCATTACTGGAAGAACTCAAGGAGGACTTTAAAAACCAAATTAGGGAGGTAAAAGAAAAATGGAAAAAAAATTCTTTGAGGAAAACAAATTTTTAAAGAGTAAAATCAGGGAATTGGTTAAGGAAAATCAGAATATAATTGGAGAAAATGTCTCTTTGGAAAGTAAAATCAACCAAATGGAAAAGGAGATAGAGAAGATAAAGGGAGAAAACAAAACATTAAAAATTAGAATTGGGCAAGTAGAAGCTAGTGTCTCTATGAGACATCAAGAATCAGTCAAACAAAATCTAAAAAATGAAAAAATAGAAGAAAACATGAAATATCTGATTGGAAAAACAACCGACCTGGAAAATAGAGCCAGGAGAGACAATCTAAGAATTATTGGTCTACCTGAAAGCTATGATGATAAAAAGATCCAGGACTGTATCTTCCATGAAATCCTTAAGGACAATTGCCCAGAGGTCCTAGAACCAGAGGGTAAAATTGTCATTGAAAGAATCCACCCATCACCCCCTGAATAAAAATCCCAAACTGAAAACTCCAAGAAATATTATAGCCAAATTCCAGAACTACCAGGTCAAGGAGAAAACCCTGCAAGCAGCTAGAAAGAAACAATTCAAATATCACAGAACTACGGTCAGGATCACTCAGAATCTTTCAGCTTCTACATTAAAAGATAGGAGAAATTGGAATATGATGTTCCGAAAGTTAAAGGAGCTTGGACTACAACCAAGGATCAACTACTCAGTTAAATTGAGCATAATTTTCCAGGCAAGGAGATGGACATTCAATGAAATAAGGGAATTCCAGACTTTCCTGATGAAAAGGCCAGAGCTGAGTAGAAAATTTGATTTCCAAAAACAAAACTCAAGAGAGACATGGAAAGGTAGATGGGGAAAAACCCTAGTTGATCAACATGCCTAATTAACTATATCCTTATATAGGGTTATTTTGTTTTATATATGTTTGAAATATATATATGTATATATATGCATATATATACATATATATGTCAATCTTGAGAATATTATACTTATTATGACAGTTGAAAGGGATATTCATAGACTGTGGATGTCAGCATAAAATAACCAATATAATGATAAAAAATATAATTATATAGATACAAATGGATGGTTCTGGGAGAAGAGGTAAGGAGGTAGTAGAAAAGGTTAAATTATATCACATGAGGAGGCACAAAAACATATTGTAGTAGAGGGAAAGAAAGGAGGGAGAAGAGCAGTATCTGAGCTTTACTCTCATTGGATTTGGCTGAAGAAGGCAATAACATACTCTGATAAGTATAGAAATCTAACTTATCCTACAGGCAGTAGGAGGGAAAAGGGTGAAAAAAGGGAGGGGGGGTGGTCATAAGGGAGGGAAGAAGTAGCAAGAGGAAAATGGGAAGATAAGGGAGGAGAATCAAGAGGGTGGGTAAACTGAGGAAGGTGGCACTCAAAAGGAAAACTTTGTTGAGGAGTGGAAGGGAAAGGGAGAAATAAAAACATAAACAGGGGGAAATAGGATGGATAAAAAGGCACAGATAGTAATCATAACTGTGAATGTGAATGGGATGAACTTTCCCATAAAATGGAAATTGATAGCAGAGTGGATTAAAAACCATAATCCTACAATATGCTGTTTACAAGAAATACATTTGAAATTGGGATACGCACAGGGTAAAAGTAAAAGGCTGGAGTAAAGAATATTGTGGTTCAACTAAAGTAAAAAAAAGCAGGAGTAGCAATCCTAATCTCAGACAAAGCAAAAGTAAAGATAGATCTAATTAAAAGAGATAAGGAAGGATACTACATCCTGCTAAAGGCACCATAAACATTGAAGCAATATCATTGTTTAACATATATGCTCCAAGTGGTATGGCATGCAGATTCTTAGAGGAGAGGTTAAGGGAGTTTCAGGAAGAAATAGATAGCAAAACCATAATAATGGGAGACCTCAACCTCCCCCTCTCTGAACTTCATAAATCTAGCCTCAAAATAAACAAGAAAGAAGTTAAGGAGGTGAACAGAATTTTAGCAAAGGAAGATATGATAGATCTCTGGAGAAAAATGAATGGGGATAAAAAGGAATATACTTTTTCTCAGTGGGAAATGGCACATGCACAAAAATTGACTATGTACTAGGGCATTAAAACCTCAGAATCCAGTGCATAAAGGCAGAAGTAGTCAAAGCATCCTTTTCAGATCATGATGCAATGAAAATTATTTGTAATAAGGAACCATGACAAAAATGAGACAACATACCAAAACTTATGGGATTCATCTAAAGCAGTTCTTAGCAGAAGTTTTATATCTCTAAATGCTCACATGAATAAATTAGAGGAAAAAAAGGACATCAATGATTTGGGTATGCAACTGAAAAAGCTAGAAAAAGAACAAATTGAAAATCCCCAATTAAATACCAAATTAGAAATACTGAAAATCAAAGGAGAGATTAATAAAATTGAAGTCAAGAAAACTATTGAATTAATAAATAAAACCAAGAGCTGGTTTTATGAAAAAAAACCAATAAAATTGATAAACCTTTAGTCAATTTGATTAAAAACAAGGAAGAAGAAAATCAAATTACCACTATCAAAAATGAAAAGGTTGAATTCACCTCCAATGAAGAGGAAATTAAAACAATAATTAGGCATTATTTTGTCCAATTGTATCCCCATAAATTTGACAACCTTAGGGATATGTATGGATAACTACAAAAATATAACTTGCCCAGGTTAACAGAAGAGGAAGTAAAATCCTTAAATAACCCCATCTCAGAAAAAGAAATTGAGCAAGGTATCAATGAACTCCCTAGACAAAAATCCCCAGGACCAGATGGTTTTACATGTGAATTCTATCAAACATTTGAAGAACAAATAATTCCTGTATTTTATAGACTATTTGGGAAAATAGGTGAAGGAGTTCTACTAAATTCTTTTTATGACACAAATATGGTACTAATACCCAAACCAGGAAGAGTAAAAACAGAGAAAGAAAATTATAGACCGATTTCCCTAATGAATATTGATGTGAAAATTTTAAATAAAATATTAGTAAAAAGATTGCAGCAGCTTATCATGAGAACAATACACTATGACAAGGTAGGATTTATTCCAGGAATTCAAGGCTGGTTCAATATTAGGAAAACTATTAGCATAATTGACCATATCAACAACAAAACTAGCAGAAACCATATGATCATCTCAACAGATGCAGAAAAAGCCTTTTACAACACCCATTCCTATTAAAAACACTAGAAAGCATGGGAATAAATGGAACTTCCTTAAAATTATAAATAGCATCTACCTAAAACCATCAACAAGCATTATTTGTGATGGGGGCTAGATGCATTCCCAATAAGATCAGGGGTGAAACAAGGATGCCCATTATCACCCCTACTATTCAATTTGGTACTAGAAATATTAGCTGTAGCAATAAGAGAAGAAAAAGAAATTGAAGGAATTAGAATAGGCAAAGAAGAAAGTAAATTATCACTTTTGGCAGATGGTATGATGATTTACTTAGAGAATCCTAGAGAATCAAGTAAAAAACTACTTGAAATAATAAACAACTTTAGCAAAGCTGCAGGGTATAAAACAAACCCACATAAATCCTAGGAATTCCTATACATTACTAACAAAGCCCAACAGCAAGAGACAGAAAGAGAAATTCCATTCCAAGTTATTGTAGACACTATAAAATATTTGGGAGTCTATCTGCCAAGACAAACCCAGGGCTTATATGAGCATAATTATTAAACACTTTTCACGTGAATAAAGTTAGATCTAAATAAATGGAAAAATATCAGTTGCTCAAGGTTAGGCTGTGCTGATATAATAAAAATGACAGTTTTACCTAAATTAATTTATCTATTCAGTGACATACCAATTGACCTACAAAAATTATTTTACAGAGCTGGATAAAATAATAACAAAATTCATCTGGAAGAACAAGAGGTCTACAATATCTAGGGTATTAATGAAAAGAAATGATAGGGAAGGTGGCCTAGCCATTCCAGATATTAAACTGTACTATAAAGCAGTAGTCATCAAAACTACCCGGTACTGGCTAAGAAACAGAGCTGTGGATCTGTGGAATAGGATATGTACACAAGACGCAGTACTCAATGACTATGCAATCTCCTCTCTGATAAACCCAAAGAATCCAGCTTCTGGGCTAAGAAATCACTATTTCACAAAACTGCTTGGAAAACTGGAAAATGGTAGGGCAGGAACTGGGCATAGACCAATATCTTACACCATATACCAAAATAAAGTTAAAATGGGTTCATGATTTAGTAATAAAGGCTGATACTATAAGCAATTTGGGAAAGCAAAGAATACTTTACCTATCAGATTTATGGAAAGGCAAAGAATTCATGACACAACAAGAGATAGAGAGCATTAGAAAATGCAAAATGGATAATTTTGATTATGTTAAATTGAAATGTTTTTGTACAAAAAAATCCAACGCAACAAAGATTAGGAGAGAAGCAGAAAATTGGGAGAAAATCTTTACAACCAGTATCTCTCATAAAGGCCTCATCTCTAAATTATACAGAGCACTGAGTCAAATTTATAGGAATACAAGTCATTCCCCAACTGAGAAATGGTCAAAGAATATGAACAGACAGTTTTCAGAGGAAGAAATTAAAGATATCTATAGGCATTTGAAAAAATGCTCGAAATCACTAGTGATTAGAGAAATGCAAATCCAAACAACTCTTAGGTACCACATCTCTCCTGTCAGATTGGCTAAAATGACAAAACAGGAAAATGATAAATGCTGGGGAGGATGTGGGAAAATTTGAACACTGTTACATTGCTGGTTTAGTTGTGAACTGATCCAGCCATTCTGGAGAGCAATTTGGAACTATGCCCAAAGGGCTATAAACATGTTCATACCCTTTGACCCAGCAATACCACTTCTAGGGTTGTATCCCAAAGAGATCACACAAGTGGGAAAAGGACCCGTGTGTACAAAAATATTTATAGCAGCACTTTTTGTAGTAGCAAAGAATTGGAAATCAAGGGGATGCCCATCAATTGGGGAATGGCTAAATAGGTTGTGGTATATGAAGGTAATGGAATACTATTGTGCGATAAGAAATGGGGATGATATGGACTTCATAATAACATGGAAAAACCTACACGATATAATGCTGAGTGAGCAGAGCAGAACCAGGAGAACATTATACACAACAGATATATGGATTCTGTGACAACCAACCCTAATAGACTTTGCACTTCTCAGCAATGCAAGGTGCAAGGACAACTCCAAAGGAGTCATGATAGAGGGAGCTATCTACATGCAGAGAAAGAACTATGAAGTATGAATGCAGAATGAGGCACACTGTTTGCTCCCTCTTTTTTTTGTTTTTCCTTTGTTTTTTTCTCTTTTGTTTGTTTGGTTTTTTTTTTGGTTTTGTTTCTTCTTTCTCCTGATCCATTTCATCGGTCATAATTCTTCTTTTCAAATTGGTTATTGTGTAAATAAATTCAGTGTGAAGTTATATGTAGAAGATATATCAGATTCCATGCCGTGTTGTGGAGGGAGCGGGGGAGGAGGGGAGAAGAAAATCTGGAACTCAAAATTATGTGGAACTGAGCATTGTAAACTAAAATTAAAAAATCTTAATTATAAAAAAACAAGGATAAAAAGAAGCATAAATCAGAGGGTTTATGACTGAGTTAAAATAAGCAAACCAAACTAAAATTTTATAAATATAGGCTGGGGTAATGAACCCTAGGGAAGCATCAATTATTGTTTCAATAAAATAGGGGAACCATGAAATTGCAGATGCATTCACTGCAATGCATAGTGTTTTTGCTGCTTTTCTCTGCCTCTTGGACACTCTGGCTTTGTAACTCTCTGAGGATGAAGATTCCCCTTTGATACTTGTGTTTTCAATCTTGCTAGCCTGTTATTTAGCTGATCATAAGTCTTCTTCTGATCCTTGAAAAATTTTCATTAGCCTGTGTATTTTGGATGTTATTGAAACATCTAATTCTTTCCTTACAATGAAAGATACATTGAATTAACGTCTTATAAAATCTGCCAGTTCCTAACATTAATTAATTATGAATCTTTTCTGTTGATATTACAAATTACAAATCTTCTCTTTCATGTTCAGAAGATGTAACTCAGAAACACTTTTGCAGCTGATCTCAAAGCAATTCAATGAATAATCTCAGGAAATCTACTAAAGATTTCTATGAACACATGTAAATGCCTTAGCTGCTTATCTAAGAAAATTTCTCTCTAGTAAATTGTTCTTTAGTTCTGAGGAGTTTCTCTTTGTCAAGAGGAGTGACATGATGTGATTACCAAGCTCAAAGGTCAGCTTTTATTCCAGTGGTCTCTCTCATGGTATTAGTTAACAGTTAATTCCCAAAGCACCCTGGAAGCATTTAGGAAGTTAGCCAAAGAAATTCCGTCCCCTCAAACCCTCCAAGATCAAATCTTTATAGTGTGAATTGTGAACTGGAGAAACTTTTTTTCACTCATCAGAAAAACTGCTATAGGAAATCTCTCATCCATTTGATTTTATAATATATGCACATCAATTCACATGTATTACATTTCATGGATTTCATTATCTGATGGGGAATGATGAGTATTACATATATATATATATATATATATATACACACACACACACACACATTTAAATATAATACTGAGCATATCACTTTAAGGTTTGCTAAGAACTTCAGAACAATACTGTGAAATAGATGCTATTGTCTCCATTTTACAGATGGGGATACTGAGGCTGGGAGGGTGGGTTACTGGTGACACAGCCAAAAGTGTATGAGGCAGCAATCAATCTCAAGTCTTAAGTCCGGTATTCTATCCACTGATCCACCTAGTTTTTATTCTAGTGCTCTAAATAATGTTTTTATTTAAAAAAAAACATTTGTTTAGTTAGTTAGGTTTAGTTATCAACTTTCATTTTAATAAGATTTTGAGTTTTAAATTTTCTTCTCCTCCGTCCCCTCTACCGTCTGTAAGATGGTGTGCAATCTGATATAGGCTCTACATATACAATCATATTAAAGATGATACATTAGTCATGTTGTAAAGAAGAATTAGAACCAAAGGGAAAATCCATGAGAAAGAAAAAAAAAACAAGAGGGGAGGGGAGGGAAGGTGAGAGGGGAGAGAGAGAGAGAGAGAGAGAGAGAGAGAGAGAGAGAGAGAGGGAGAGAGAGAGAGAGAGAGAGAGAGAGAGAGAGAGAGAGAGAGAGAGAGAGAGAGAGAGAGAGAGAGAGAGAGAGAGAGAATAATGTGCTTTGATCTGCACTCAGACTCCAGACTCCATAGTTCTTTCTCTGGATGTGGATAGCATTTTCCATCATGAGTCTTTTGGAATTATCTTAGTCCATTGTATTGCTGAGAAGAGCTAAGTCTATCAATGTTGGTCATTGCACAATGTTGCTGTTACTGTGTACAATGTTTTCCTGGTTCTGCTCACTTCACTCAGCATCGATTCATGCGAATCTTTCCAGGTTTTTCTGAAGTCCGTCTGCTCATCATTTCTTACAGAAAAATAGTGTTCCATTATATTCATATAGCACAACTTATTCAGTCATTCCCCAATTGATGGGCATCCCCTCAATTTCCAGTTTTTGGCCACCACAAAAAAAACTGCTATAAATATTTCTGTACATGTGGGTTCTTTTCCCATTTTTATGATCTCTTCAGGATACAATGCTCAAAGTGCTATTGCTGGATCAAAGAGTTTTATAGCTTTATAGCTCTTTGGGCATAGCTCCAAATTTTAATTTCTGTGTAAATCTTTACTCTCAGAACATTTTCCACAGGGGAAAGTAGATATATGAAGCTGAAAATGAGAGAGTCCTGGATCTTTTTCCCTAGGTCAGAGAAAGAGCTGTGGATCAGGCTCCTGTGCTTGAGTGAATAAATTATAGTACTACAGGAAGAATCATTGGTTCAAATCCCAGCAATGCCACTTGAGCAAGGCATATCCACTTCACCTCAGTTTTCTCTTCTACCATGTATAAACCTTGAACTAGATGCCTCTAAGCCATTTACTCTAACCCTTTTTATCTTTGATGGATTTTAGAAATATCCATGCCCTGTGATACTTTCTTCTCTTTTCCACTCATTTTTCTTTTAATTTTTCTTTGACTTCAGTTCTCTACTTCTGACTTTTTGATGTGATTTTCCTCTGAGATGGTAGTGCTACAGAACAACACACTCCACTCTAATCCATTCTCTGCTCAGCTGTCAAATACATCTTTCAAAGCACACATTTGTTCATAGCATCCCCTTATTCTATGAACTCCAGTGGTTTCTTGTTACTTCTAGGTGAACTAGAACACCCACTGTTTGTTTCTAAAGAACTTGTCTCCTTATAAACTTGCCAGTCTCCTTATAACTTACTCCCTTCAATGTCATCTGAGATTCAGTGGCACTAGCTTTCTTGCTGTTCCTCCTATACCCAGCTTTGAGTGTTTTCACTATCTCTTCCCCATGCCTGAATGTTCTTCCTCCTCATCTTTGATTCCCCACTTCCCTGGCTTCCATCAAGGTTCAATTAAGACCACCCCTCCCTTCTCCTTTTCTTAAGAAACTTTTACCATTCTTTCTTAATCTTAGTGCCTTCCCTCTGAGACTACCTCAAATTTATTCTGCCTACAATTTGTTTGTACTCAAATATTTACATGTTGTGTCCCTCATTAGATTGTAGGTTCCTTAGCTGATTTTTGCCTTTCTGTGTATCCTCAGGGCTTACCACAGTCCCTGGAATATTGTTCAGTCATTTGGTTGTGTCCAATTCTACTGGAGTTGTTTTCCATTTCCTTCTCCAGTGTGTACCCATTCTACAGAAGAAGAACTGAGGCAAATAGGGGTTACGTGACTTGCCCAGGATTGCATAGCTAGTTGTATTGCCAAGGAAAGTGGGGCTTTTTGCTGTTTTTTTTTTTCTTTTGGAGAGCTTCTTAGCACTAAGGCAATCAAGTGCCTTTGATTGAGTCTTGCCTTTGTTTGAATCAAGGGTCTTTGATTGAATCAAGAATCCTTGACTGGAAACTGTATATATACTCTGAGGTTAGCATTTTGCTTTGGCACTCACTCATTGGAAAAGTGTTCCTTCGATTTGGCCAGACGAAACTCTGGGTAGCCATTAAGGAGTTCCCCAGGTTTGAAAACCTAAATGTTGGTGCTTCTCTCTCTGGTAACTATGTATGTTACCAGACAGTTAGTTAGACACTTAGAAGCCCTATCTGCTGATTAGTGTTATTTGGTCTCTTTTTATCATTTCTGCTTATAATTTCTATTTGTGTTTTCTATGAAGTTCAGGGTACTAACTTTTCCCCCTGAACTAAGTGAATGATATATGTATGTTTACTTAAAGAGAGACTGTAAACCCCTTAAAGTTGGTTTCCTTAGAAAAGCAGATCAAAGAACTTGTCCTAGCAGCTCTCTTGTGTGCTGCCATTACAGCCCTTATATATCCACAGCAGCAGCAAGCAGCAGCGGTATTACAAATTGACATAGCAGGATCTACAAATTAAAAGGAATGTATAGGATCGGGGAGGGAGGGAGACTGGTATAGTGGTTGGATGTTTCCCAGTTATTGGGGTGCTCTTTATACTTGTGGCAGCTATACTTCTGTGGAGCCACAGAAGCAGCAGGGGCCTGAGGGAAAACAGGCAAGTAGCAGTGATGGGAATCATTTCACAGGTGCCTAGAGCAGGGTTTCTGGGAGATAACCCCTCCTGCTCCCTCCCTCCCCCACTAGCACTCCAGAGAAGAAAGTCCAGAGCAGTGGCTGTGGGAGGAAAACAAGCAGAGGCTTGGGGGAGGTGGGAATGGCCAGAGCCAGGGCTAGAGTAGATTAGCCCAACTCCAGACTGTGCTGAAGGGGTGAATGCCATGAAAGGGTATTATATTCAGGAAGCTAGACCAGGGCAGGAAGAGCTTGGAATGGAGCCCTGGAACATGAGCAGAGAGCTGCCTGCAAACCAACCTTGGTGGGGTGAGACCCAGAATGGAGAGTTGCCTGCATCAGGACTCAGGCACAAGCCAAGAGTTGCTGGCTCCTGGGGGAGAAGAAGGAAACTAGGAGTTCACAATTCAGTTCTGGAGCAAGATAGAAACTTTGCAGCAAAGTGCTGTTTGCTTTTCTGTTGCATGCCCCTGGGATGGTTTGACACCTAGTGGGGGGAGTTGTCTATGGTGGGTGGGGGGAAGTCCCATGGACCCCCAAGGACCCCACCCTGTTGGCTTTGTTGCTCAGCTTCCCCTCAGGACTTAGAAGAGGGACTTGGAACAGTGTGGGGAGGATGTACCTCCAAGAGAATGTTATCTGGACTTTTTAAATTTTTGTTGGGATTTTGCTCATTAAAGCATGCCTGAACCTGAGAGTGTCAGGAGGAACCTTGAAATGGCAGTTTGGAGATAAGGACACACCTTCAAGAATGACTTTACTTGCACACTCTGTATTTACTGAAGAGATTGTAATTTGCTGTCGCCTGGGGTAGATTGTATTTGTATTTTTCTGCTACCCCTTAAGGATGATATGTTGTGTTAGGAAAGACACTGGACTGGGTACCCCTGCTTATATAAACAAGTATTTTGGCGAGTGCTACTGAATGATGTTTTGCTCAAGGATGTTGATATGATCATTATGGTTTAGTTTTTTGCTGTATGGGTATCCTGAGAAATGCTATAGGATATACTGAATGATATGTTTTATTTAAGGTTATGTGGTCACCTTACTAATAAGTTATTTTGTGATGGGATCACAAAATATAGTGCCTCTGTTTGTTACAGGATCCATGGCCATTTAGATTGTAAGGCTAAGGATCCTGGAGGAGTGGAATGTAATGGCAAGATAAGTGGGATTTTTGCTGTTTTTTATTTTGGAGTGCTTCTCAGCACTAAGGCCATCAAGTGCCTTTGATTGAGTCTTACATTTGTTTGAATGAAGACTCTTTGGTTGAATCAAGAATCCTTGACTCGAAACAGTATATATACTCTGAGGTTAGCATTTTGCTTTGGCACTCACTCATTGGAAGAGTGTTCCTGTGATTTGGCCAGACGAGACTCTGGGTAGCCATTAAGGAGCACCCCAGCTTTGAAAACCCAGATGCTGATGCTTCTCTCTCTAGTAACTATGTATGTATTGCTATGGACAGACAATTAGGAGCCCTACCTGCTGATTTGTGTTATTTGCACTGTTTTTATAATTTCTACTTGTAATTTCTGTTTCTGTTTGCTCTGAAGGTCAGGGTACTGATTTTTCCCCCTGAACTAAGTGAATGACATATGTATGTTTAATTAAAGTGAAATTGTAAACCCCTTAAAGTTGCTTTCTTTAAAAAAGCAGATCAAAGAACCTGTGCTAACACCCCTCCTGTGTGCTGGTGTTATTGGCTTTACATGTCCATATCAGCTACTACTAACATTGTTGGTACACCTCTTAGAATCCCCAACTTCTTTAAAATTTATCTTAAGCACCACCTCTGACATAAAATCTTTCCTAATTTCTCCCAGTTGTAAGTGCCTCCTGCCCTATAAAAGTACACTGTATTTACTTTGTGTATAGGTTCCCAAATTTAGTAATATTGCCCCCTGGAGGGTACTGGAATGATCCAGAGGGGTGGTAGTAGCCTCAGGTACAACTAGGAGGCATTGAATAGAGATAAGGGTGTGGTGGAAGCATAAGGACAAAAGAGAAGATAAGAAAATTTTGAAAAACCATACATGTTTCATCTGTTATGTAACAGTTAAAGTCATAGTGATTATATTTTTTCCCCAAATAAACACGTAAAATGCAGGTTATAACCTATGAGTGCTCAAGTCTTCTGACAGGTCTTAACAAGCAAGTGTTGGTAGATGAGATTTGTGCATTGTGGGGAGGTCCAGCATGCATCAGTAGGAATATGTGCATGTAATGACATGTTTACAATACAATAGTATACAGTCATATGACACAATATCGTGTCATCAAAATTTCAATGCAGGAAAAAACCCACAAATTTCCAACAAATTATCAAATTTAAGATGCATCATTTTTAAAAAGAAATACTTTACGTTTTTTGAAATGAAGCAAATTTCAAATAAAACCTGTTATAAATTAAAGAAAGTAGGTTTCCAGGGGCACTAAGTGATGTTTTTAAAAGGGGGCACTAGGCCAAATAAGTTTGGGAACCTCTTATTTAGAAGATCATAGATATTAGGATACTTTGGAATTCATCACATTCAGCCTCCTGATTTTACATGTAAGGAAACAGATAAAGAGAAGTGATGTGAATTTCTCAAAATGAAAAAGCTTATAAGTGCTAGAACTGGTATTTGAACTCAGATCTATAAACTCCCAAGTTCACTTTTCTTTCCACTACACCACATTGCCTCAATGTCTTGGCCGATGGGCTAAACCATGTTGAAGGTAACCAATAGGCCTCAAACCTATTGGTGAGTTGGGAGATATTTACCCCCAAGTATGTGAAGACTTTACTGGTGAGGAATGTGTGGATGAAAACAATTTGTTCCAACAGCCAAGAAGGTGGCAGAAGTGTACACTGTGGAGGGCTTAGAGCTTAGTCAGACATCAAAGATTCCAAGGTCATGCACTGTATCCTGGGTCATCACAAGTTGTCACTACTTTTATCTTGCCACTGGACTTCCATGACTCTGAAAGACAGAGTGTGACTGAATACTTTGAGCAACTTTCCTTCCCTTAAATCCAATTAGTGGGTGAGTCAAGACTTCACACTATGGTGCCACTGATCATAGAAAAGAGGACATGGTGTCATGTGGTAGAATGGCAGGACATGGCCTTTGGCATTAAAGGACCTGTTTCTATCCCTTTTTATACCACTTACTATGACCTTAGACAAGTCACCTAATCTCTCTGAAACTCTATTTCCTTATTTTCACAATGAAACAGATTGGACTATGTGAATACTCAATGTTGTGGGGGGGGGTTAAGAAACTATCAGTGTCTGTGGAGTCTTTTGTCATGCCTAGATCACATTTCCTTTTCATTCATTTCAATAAATAAGACACTAGGGCACAATGACCTCTGAGGAAAGTTGCCCTTCTGAGAGTCAATATCACATAATAGTTAAGTGCTTAAACTTTCCAGCTTAACCAGCAAAAGACTGAGTCAAGTAAAGAGGGAAGCTTTGTAGTAGACAACTCAGTTACCTTGAAAGTATTTAGAAATGGCCTTGTTAGCTTCTGCCTTATCATTTGGCATTGTTCAGGCTTTTTTTCTTCAGTCATGTCTGACTCTGTGATTCCATTTGGGGTTTGCTTGGCAAACATACTAGAGTAGTTTCCCATTTCTTTCTTCAGCTCATTTTACAGATGAGGAAATTGAAGGAAACAGGGTTAAATGACTTGCCCAGGGTCACCCAGCTAGCAAGAGTCTGAGACCAGATTTGAACTTAGGAAGATGAGTCTTCCTGACTCTAGGCCTGGTATTCCATCCAGTGCACCATCTGGCTGCTCCCATTTAGTACTGTATTGCTATATTATTTTTATAATCATTTTATCTGAAGAAATACAAGAGAAAATGGACCAGATTTTGAAATAGAAACTCAGCTGTATTCACTGGACACCAATAAGGATACCATCTCCAAAGAGACATCAGGAATGTCAAGTGCATCTAAAGAAGATTTAGTTTTAAGGTATCTTAGAGTTTATCTTGAGGATTTTCCTTGTTTGATATGAAAAAAACCTGAGACCCCTTTAGGTTAAAACTGAATTTATATACTCAACAAATTTGGAATTCTGGGAATTTGAAGTGACATGTGACATTTAGGGGAGAGGAAAATGGAGTGAATTTTATGAATATGAGTATCATGGGAGGAGATAGAGAAGCTTCAGAATATGAAATCCTGTATTACCAGGGTATGTCGGAATTTGAGTAACTGGCAACAAGCCAGAGTATTGTGGCCCCAATAAAGTACTTTTTTAAAATCCTGGCTCCCTACTTTACTTCTGGCTGCCGTTGTTTGTCCTTTGTTCTCAAAGAGGACCATGACATGATGGAGGTGATGCCATGACTTGCAAGTTAATTGGATTTAAGTGAGTGTGGGTTGTGCAAAGTCGCCAGCCTCACTGTCTCCTCTGGAGTCACCTCAGTCCAGTGGCCAGATACAGATCAAGACAACTGGAGATGACCCTCCAAGAAAGCCAAAATGGGGGAAAGATTGGGGAGGAACACAGTGATTTTATGGCCCAGGAAATAGATACTTTGGATTTTTTTTCATGAAAAATAGGGATATACTAAATACTTTACCTCCAATAAAGATGCAGGGGACTTCTTAGCCTCAGTGTTATCAGCAAAGGAACCAGCCCCACATAGTATAGTATAAACAACTTGGATGGGAAGACTTCAAAAACATCAATTTGGGAATGAAGCTTTTGTAATCTGAGCCTATTCTTCAGACACTGGAGACATTAGACAACTTAGTGGCAAAGCCTATAGGATTCTGGATGTGGAATTGGAAGACTTGAGTTCAAATTCTCACATAGACATTTGACGGCTGTGTGACTCCAGAGAAGTCACTTAACCTCTCTAACCCTTAGTTTCCTGTAGCAACAATTTGGCTAGCAGCAGCTGTTGAGGCATAAGACCCAACAAGACTTGCAACAAGAGCTGCCGGCACAGGTTCTTTGATCTGCTTTAGTAAGGAAAGTAACTTTAAGGGGTTAACAATCTCACTTTCATCCAACCTACATATATAACTCACTTAGTTCAGGAGGAAAAGCCAGCACCTTGAACTTCAGAACAAATGCAAATAGAAATTACAAACATCAACAGACAGACCTTGTCTGATTCAAATCACAATTCACAGTTACCAGAGAAGAACCAATGGGTATGGGTTATCAAAGCCAGGGGGCAGTTACATCAGCTTGCCCAGAGTCACAGGCCACTCTTCCAGTGAGTGAGACCCCACCCCACACAACTCTGGGAAAAATGCCAACCTCTGAGTTTATATACCCTGTTCAGGGTCAAAGGGCTTCACAAACATGGGACTCAAACCAACAGGGCCTAAAAGCTTCTGGTGTCACAAACATGTGCCTCAAACCCATGTAAACTAGACTTTCCCTTGAGGAAAGCAAGTCATCAAAGAATCCTGATTTAATCAAAGAAACAAAGGCCAGACTCATCAAGGGCACTTGATTAAATAAGTGCTCCAAAAGAGAAAACAGTAAAATTCCCACCTTAATTACTGATACATTTCCTCATTGTAAAATCAGTGCCTTAGATTGGATGTCTGCTAAGGTTCTGTCTAGTATTAAATCTAAGATCCTCCATATGCCATTCTAATGTCTGTGTTTTCCTTCATTTTCCCTAAAACTGTGTAATGTGTGTGTGTGTATATATATAGTCCAATATATATATATATATATTGGACTTTCTAACAAAAATGTGGATTGTCTCAGGTTTCTCCATAGAAGCTGAGACTATAGTGAATGACACTCCTGATAGATGAGCCCTTTACCCACTATAATAGCACTGAACTAGATTACCTCTTTCTAGGAAAATTCCAGTTAGAAAAGTGTTGTGAAAAATCTAAGGTGTAAAATTCTTCTATACCCACTGCGAATATACAACTGGGGTATACAACCAGCCCACAATGATTTTATACAATCAAGAAAGTACAATGAAGACTGAAAGCATCCTCTGACCCCTTACTAAACTATCCTCAAATGTTGAACAACAAAGGGTAAGAAACTTCCCAATTTCTCCAGAACCATAGGCAAGACCCTCTATAAACAATCTGTGCTCTAGTGGAAGCCCAGGCCTACAAGATATAGGGTCTGATTCCCACCATGAGAATCCAAAACTTATGTGAGGCAAAATGTTAAGTTATAAGAAAGACACAGTTTCTCTCACATTTTAATATTCAACTCACAAAACACAAAACAAAAAGAATCATGTTTTCTAAGAGGTCTGCTGTAAATTGAAATACACAAAAAAATTGTTAAAACATTTCAACATTTTTTTCTATACATCTCTAATTTAGTACCTAAAGATTTAAAATAAATGCATCCAAAATCTCTTTTAAAATTTCCTGTACTATTTACTTAATTCCATGGAATGGATAATTATATAGCAAGTAGTAACAAAAAGTATAGTTGCAACATATTTGATACCATGTGGTAGGCAATAGCATTATATATGTATGTATATACATGTATGTATATATGTGTGTGTGTATATATGTATATGTATATATACATATATGTATTATGTGTGTGTATTCATATACATGTGTATAATTTCTAATTGCAGCCTAAAATTGGGGCAGCTAGGTGGCACAGTGGATAGAGTGCTAGTCCTTGATTCAGGAAGACTCATCTTCATGAGTTCAAATCTGGCCTCATACCTTTAACTAGCTGGGAGACTTTGGTTAAGTCTCTTAACCCTTTATGCCTTAATTCCTCATCTGTAAAATGAGCTAGAGAAGGAAATGGCAAACCACTCCAGCATCTTTGCCAAGAAAAACCCAAAATGGATCAAGAATAGTTGGACCCAACTGAACAACAACCTAAAATCAGTGTTGACCCATATTAATTTCATGACTTTTTTAGGTGATAAAAGAAGCCTCTTATATTAATGGCATGAGCAAAAAGTGCTAAAAGAAAATTAGATTCTATTGGAAATGCTGGTTTGGTAATGTTACATTATTGAAATACATTGTTGCTAATAAGGCAGCTACTTGGTGTACTGGATACAATTATGGGCCTTAAGTCAGGAAGATTTGAATTCAAATCCAGCTTCAGACATTTGTAATCCTGGTCAAGTCACTTCACCTCTGTTTGCCTCAGTTTCCTCAACTGTAAATTGAGGATAATAATAGCACCTACTCCTCAAGGTTATTGTGAAAAGCAAAGAACAAAACATTTGTAAAGCACTTAGCACAGTGCCTGGTATGTATACTATAAAAATGTTGTGAGTATTTTTATTAATGAAGTAATGTTATAAGAAACAATGGTAAAATGCACTTACAAAAAAAAACAACAACAAATAAACCCTGCCTAGGACTAAGTTCTCTCCTTGTCTAGAATATAAAGAAAGCCAAGGACTTTGGCTGCAGAAAACCTCTGTTATTGTATGAACTCTCTTCACTGGAAGGCTCAGTTTCATTATTGGCTGATGGTGAAATTGATCCCCCATTTCACTTTCTTTTAAAAAGAAAAGAAAGAAAATACAAAGAACACAACAGCAACAATATTCTATAATCCAGTATACAACTCAAAACTTTTCAGATCCACTGATTCTAATAACCACAATTGTTAACTACAAGATAGAAAATTATTCAAATTTATTATAAGTGAAAATTTTTTTGAAAAACTTTTTAAAAGGAAGGAAAGATATCAGAGATGATCTTGGAAGCAGACAGAAGAAGCAAAACAGGTTCCTTATCTACTGCAAAGGAAAGGCTAACAGAGGTAGGGGTTTAGATAAAATTATAACATATTCATTAGAAAAAAAATCCTTTTACTTCTTGGTCCAAGAGAGCAACAATGAACAAAAACAAATGTCAAATGAGAGAAGAGAGGAACAGGAAAGCAACTTTGAAAACAGCTGGTAAACATGAGCAATTTGGCAAGGTAAATAAATTTTATTAAACATCAGCCCTGGATTTGGGATTGAGACTGAATAAAGCACACTTTCATCTCAAAATAATTTACCTGTTCCTTTTTTTACACCTTGTCCCATATTTTAGCTTCTTCAGTCTAAAACCTTAACTTGTTCAGAAAACAAATCTATTGTTGAAGAGTGACCTCTGAAGATCTTCCCAGTGACAATCAGTTTAATTGCTCTTCTAAACCAAGGGTAAAAGAAAGCATAAATCAAAGGGTTCATAGCTGAGTTATAATAGGCAAACCAAGCTAAAATTTCATAAATATAGGTTGGAGTGATGAACCCTAGAAATGCATCAATTATCGATTCAATAATGTATGGGAACCATGAAATCAGAAATGCAATCACTGCAATGCCCAGAGTTTTGGCTGCTTTTCTCTCCCTCTTGGACACTCTAGCTTTATAACTCTCTGAGGAGGACTCTGTTTTGCTGTTCATACTTTCTATCTTTCTAGCCTGTTGTTTAGCTACCAGAAAGATCTTACAATAAAGAGTGACCATGACCAGAGTGGGAATGAAGAACAAGAGAAAGTCTATCAGTACCCAGGTTTGATTCACAGCAATCTGACAGCCTCCCACACAGGTGAGGGCACTTACTAACTCCTCCAGCCCATCGTCATTGACCCCCGTATAAAGAAGTGAAAAACTAAATACAGTGGCAAGGAGCCAAGAAAATGCAATGCATATTCCTGAAACTGACAGAGTGAATTTGGTTGGATAGACCAGAGGGTCAGTGACAGCAATGTATCTATCAATGGAGATGAAGCACAAGTGAAAAATGGAAGAATAACAAAATGAGAAATCAAAACAAGAGTGAAATTTACAATAACTCTCCCCAAAATACCAGCAACTCTCCACCGACCTCACCATGCTGAAGGGCATCACAGCGGCTCCCACCAAAAAGTCAGCACAAGCCAAGGAGGCAATGAGAAAATTGGCTGGAGAGTGCAGCTGCCTGAAGTGAAGGATTGAAATCATGACCAAGAGGTTTCCCAAGACTGCCAGGACAACTCCACAGCCAAAGGCCAGGTAGAGGATGACTCTGGGTCCTGGGGAGTAGGAGGTTTTAATGCAGGACCCATTGATGTTCTCATAGCAGAGCTGTACAGCTGCAGGCTGGGATTGATGGCTGCTGCTCAACATTCTTCTCTTTCAGCTTATAAGTATCTTTGTTTTTCTTGGTAATCACAGAAAATTATCATTGACATTTCCAACATTCCTGAAAAAAAGATAAATAAAATGCATGTCTGTACAAAGTCAAATTCTATCCTTCATGAGCTAATGATTCATTTCACTGAGATATTTGTCAAACACTTAACACATTCGCTGGCAGAGTAGGCACTACATAGATATTTAATTCCTAACCCTCTTTCCTATAAACAATAAATCCCCCCATCCTCTGTTAAATTCAGTATATGTCCATTAAATCAGTGGAACTGCTTCCCCTAATCTAAAAACTGCTAAATAAATAGTTTTGAATAAGGCTACTAAGGATCAGCACCAAGAGGGTCACTGCTTCTCTGCTTGGTGACATTTCCCTTTAGTCTTCTTGTTCTGTACCTCTGCCAAGATCCTCTGCAAAGTTTGGTGAGGTACTAAAGGATAACTCAGTTCGAGGGTCACTTTTTATTACTTTTTCCTTCTTCACTTGTCAATTCTGAGTTAATGCCCAAAGTATCACAACCTTTCTGGAACTGTGCCAAAGAAGTGCCAGAAAACCCCCAAAGAGACAATCCCTGTGGGGTTAGGTGTGAACTAGAAAGTTTTTTCCAATAACCATTATAATGAATGTACTGGTAACACATATATGTATGTATACAAACACAAATGCAGGAATAAATACATATATATATATACATATGTATGTGTACATATATATATGTTTGCATATGCTTCTCTGCGTAGGTATTAAAGCTTAAAATTGTGCTAACTTTTAGGACACACTGCCTACAATGTCAATGAAGGCATATACACACGAATATACATACATATGTACAAAATACATATACACACACACATATGTAGGTGTCTTTTAACAGTTTCTCCTGATCATTAGACAGTAATCTGTACTGTCTTAGGTGTCAGCTGCCCATGTTAGTGCATCACTCCTCAATAAGTTTTTAGAATTTTTTCCTGTGCTAGCTGATCCCCAGACCACAAACATACAAACAATTATTGCATTCTTACTTTAAGGTTTTTTTTAGGTTCTATCTGCTTGAATGTACTTGGATTCATTGGTGGAATCTTTGAGAGCCCTTGGTCATTTCCATCTTACACTGAGGCATCAGAGGAGGATTTTATTGGAATCTCTGAATACATACATACATACATATGTATGACATAAATATGCATATATTCAATGAATTGTGAGAAACTTCCACTGTGGACACATCTTTCTCCAAAGCAAATTGACCACGACTGTGTAACTTGCAGTGTTACAGAGTTGTTGGGGAGGCTAAAAGATTTTCTCAGCAGCGATCATGTGTCAGAACTCAGGGCTTCCTAATTACAAAGCAAGCCTTCCTTCTACTAGTCAAAGCTGCCGCTCCATATACAGGGTGTCACAAAAGAATCTGAGCAGTTTTAACCTTTAATTGCTAAAGACAACACTAAAACTTTTGGTATACCCTATATACAGACAGTATACACACATATTCATTAGCCATAACATATAAACATACTTAATCCTATGTAATATATATATATGTATATATATATATATACAGAGCATGTACACACATACACCCACATCTATACATATGACATGTATGTGCATTGTATAGGAAATAGCAGAACAAGATGTTAGGATTAAGTAATTAGGATTTGAAATCCAAATCCACATTTAACCTCATTGGTGAGTTTCTGTGTGGCATAAAGAATTCCCCAACTTGTCTATAAGATATGAACCCAAGCTGGAATAAGACTTCCCAGTGGTGCCTGCCTCCAAACTATATTCTGTCCTGCTATATCTCCTCAATAATTGCAACAGGTTGAGGCTGGGATGGACTGTACTTGTTGTTTGTCTTTCATTTTTTTTTAAGATATTTTTTTTAATTTTTTTAAATTTATTTATTTGACATATTTAGTTTTCAGCATTGATTTTCACAATAGTTTGAATTACAAATTTTCTCCCCATTTCTACCCTCCCCCCCACTCCAAGATGGCGTATATTCTCGTTGCCCTGTTCCCCAGTCAGCCCTCCCCTCTATCACCCCCCTCCCCTCTCATCCCCTTTTCCCTTCCTTTCTTGTAGGGCAAGATAAATTTCTACGCCCCATTGCCTGTGTATCTTATTTTTTAATTGCATGCAAAAACTTTTTTTTCTGTTTTTGAACATCTAATTTTAAACCTTTGAGTTCCAAATTCTCTCCCCTCTTCCCTTCCCACCCACCCTCCCTAAGAAGTCGAGCAATTCAACCTAGGCCACATGTGTATCATTATGTATAACCCTTCCACAATACTCATGTTGTGAAAGACTAATTACCTTTTGCTCCTTCCCAACCCATCCCACTTTATTGAATTTTCTCCCTTGACCCTGTCTCCTTTCCAAAGTGTTTGTTTTTGATTACCTTCACCCCCATCTGCCCTCCCCTCCATCATTCCCCCCCTTTTATTTTTTTTTTATCTTCCTCCCTCTTCTTTCCTGTGGGGTAAGATACACAACTGAGTATGTATGGTATTCCCTCCTCAGGCCAAATCTGATGAGTGCAAGGTTCACTCATTCCCCCCTCACCTGCCCTCTCCCCTCCTCCCACAAAATTGCTTCCTCTTGCCACCTTTATGCGAGATAATCCGCCCCATTCTATCTCTCCCTATCTCCCTCTCTCAGTATGATGCTCTCTCATCCCTTAATTTCATTTTATTTCTTTTAGATATCTTCCCTTCATCTTCAACTCACCCTGTATCACACATATATATATACACATAGATATATACATACATACACATTCACTTATATATATACATAAAGATATATATATATATATGCATATTCCCTTCAGCTACCCTAATACTGAGGTCTCATGAATCATACTTGTCATCTTTCCATGTAGGAATGTAAACAAAACAGTTCAACTTTAGTAAGTCCCTTGCAATTTCTGTTTCTTGATTACCTTTTCATGCTTCTCTTGATTCTTATGTTTGAAAGTCAAATTTTCTATTCAGTTCTGGTCTTTTCACTGAGAAAGCTTGAAAGTCCTCTATTTTATTGAAAATCCATATTTTGCCTTGGAGCATGATACTCAGTTTTGCTGGGTAGGTGATTCGAGGTTTTAATCCTAGCTCCATTGACCTCCGGAATATCGCATTCCAAGCCCTTCGATCTCTTAATGTAGAAGCTGCCAGATCCTGGGTTATTCTGATTGGGTTTCCACAATACTCAAATTGTTTCTGGCTGCTTGCAGTATTTTCTCCTTGATCTGGGAGCTCTGGAATTTGGCGACAATATTCCTAGGAGATTTCTTTTTGGGATCTATTTGAGGAGGTGATCGATGGATTCTTTCAATTTCTATTTTGCCCTGTGGCTCTAGAATATCAGGGCAGTTCTCCTTGATAATTTCGTGAAAGATGCTATCTAGGCTCTTTTTTTGATCATGGCTTTCAGGTAGTCCAATTATTTTTAAATTATCTCTCCTGGATCTATTTTCCAGGTCAGTGGTTTTTCCAAGGAGATATTTCACATTGTCTTCCATTTTTTCATTCCTTTGGTTCTGTTTTATAATATCCTGATTTCTCATGAAGTCACTAGCTTCCACTTGCTCCAATCTAATTTTTAAAATAGTATTTTCTTCAGTGGTCTTTTGGACCTCCTTTTCCATTTGGCTAATTCTGCCTTTCAAGGCATTCTTCTCCTCATTGGCTTTTTGGAGCTCTTTTGCCATTTGAGTTAATTTATTTTTTAAGGTGTTGTTTTCTTCAGTGTATTTTTCAGTATTTTTTTGGGTCTCCTTTAGCAAGTCATTGACTTGTTTTTCATGGTTTTCTCGCATCCTTCTCATTTCTCTTCCCAATTTTTCCTCTGCTTCTCTAACTTGCTTTTCCAAATCCTTTTTGAGCTCTTCCATGGCCTGGGACCAGTTCATATTTTTCTTGGAGGTATCTGTTGTAGGCTCTTTGACTTTATTAATTTCTTCTGTCTGTATGTTTTGGTCTTCTTTGTCAGCAAAGAAAGAATGCAGAGTCTGAGACTGAATCTCGGTGCGTTTTCGCTGCCTGGCCATAATCCCAGCCAACTAACTTGACCTTTGAGTTTTTCAGTGGGGTATGACTGCTTGTAGACTACAGAGTTCTGTGTTCCACGTTTGGTGGGGAGGTGCCAGCTCTGCCGCACCAGCACTGCTCCTTCCCCAAGGACCCCCAACCCGAACTGGGCTCAGATCTTCGGCAGGCTGTGCACCCCTGCTCTGATCTGCCACTTAATTCCTCCCACCAGGTGGGCCTGGAGCCGGAAGCAGCAGCAGCCGTAGTTGCCCCACCTCCGCTGCCCCCGGGGCTGGAAGCCGAACCTCGAACTCCTTCCACTCCCGCAGCTTTTCCCACTAACCTTCTCAGCAGTCTTTGGTGTTTGTGAATCAGGGCGCTAGGGCCCCCTCCGCCCGGCTTCTGGTCTGGATGGTCCACGCCGCTCAAGCTGGGCTCTGCTCCACTCCGTTCCCAGCTCCCAGCTCCCAGCTCCGAGTTCTGTGTGAGATAGACCTCACCCAGAAACCATCCAGGCTGTCCTGGGCTGGAGCCCTGCTTCCCTCTGCTGTTCTGTGGGTTCTGCCGTTCTAGAATTGGTTCAGAGCCATTTTTTATAGGTTTTTGGAGGGGCTCGGCAGGGAGCTCAGGCTGGTCCCTGCTTTCCAGCCACCATCTTGGCTCCGCCTCCTTGTCTTTCATTTTTGAAGAGAACTAATGATATAAAGGGGGGAATTGGATTTTAAGTGAGTCAGAATTAGACAAATTCATCAGCCTCACTCTCTCTTCCAGAGTCATCACAGTCCAGTGTCAGGACACAGTCAGACTGGCAATGGCCTAGGATGAACCTTGACACCTTCAATTTCTGACCAAGCCCTAAGCATTCTACAGCAACTGCTTCAGCTGCCTTCACATCTGTTGGAACAAATTGTTTTCGTCTGCCCATTCTGTAGGGCTGGGTGGTAGGGGTGAGGAGTCTTCACATGCTTGAGGCAGTCATACCCCTAACTCACTGAGAGGTTTGAGACTGCTGATCAGCCTCTACCTGGTTAACCTGTCTGCCAAGACAATTTTACCCAGGTTTGGCTACTGTGCATGCTACAGCTTCTTAGAGCCACAGGTGAGAATTGGGTAGTGGATGGAAACCAGAGGTGGATGAGCAGCACTGAAAACAGATTGTTAAGCCCTCACACCAGGAGTGCTTGGCCTCTTGGAACACCCTATATACCCCTGGACTGCACCTACCTGCCATTCCATTGCTGTGGGGAACTGATGGTATGGAAGCTCACTCCAGTAATGACAGCTGGTAACTTGTCTGTCATTTATAATCCTTGAGAGTTGGCTGTGGGCATTGCGAGGGTATGTGACTTGACCTTGGTCACAAGTATATTAGGTGTCAGAGGTAGGAGAAGATCCCAAGATCCAAGTCAAGATTCTAACTCTAAGACCAAGTCTCAATCCACCAAGTCATACTGCCTCTCTCGGCATTTATTATAAATAAGTAGATTGTCCTTCTCTATGTGCACAGTAACCTAATAGCTATAAAATTCACATTATGAATAGGAAGATACTAAGCTCCTATCATTTGGGCAGCTAGGTGTGTAGTAGATAGAGTGCTGGGCCTGGAGTCAGGAAGACTCATCTTCCTGAGTTCAAATCTGTCCTTAGACACATACTAGCTGTGTGACTCTAAGCAAGTCACTTACCCCTGTTTGCCTCAGTTCCTCATCTGTCAAATGAGCTGGAAGAAGAAATGGCAAACCACTCCAGTATCTTTGCCAAGACAACTTCAAATGGAGGCATGAAGAGTCAGATAATGGAACTGACGGAATAAAAAAGCCCCTGATTAAAATGAGCACAGTTTCTAAGTAGCGCAGAACTTTCTCAGACCCAATACAGAGGAAATCAATGTCTTCCAGGCATTGTTACTGTGGATGCATCTAGAATGGCATGCCCAAGCAGACTGGGAAGTGAGTAGTGCGCCTGGCCATATAGTATTTATAGCCCCAGGTCATTTTCCTTTGTTCTTCTAATACCCAGTAGGAGCATGAATTTGTCTTGCCAGCCTAGTTGTATTTCACATACCAACACTGAAGCAATGGCCCTAGATGATTGTATCCAGACTGCTGGGGACACTCTGGACCTATAGTGAGGTCTTCTCAGCTTCCCCTCATCCACTATTGACAATATCATAGCTGACGGCTGATGCCTTTAACTATTGGAAAGGGAAAAAGCCCCTTCTTCCATCTGACTCCTAACTACTGGAATAATTGTGGAAGCCAGGTGGAAGGGAAAAGAAAAGACAAGAAATCAAATTACGAGAAAGAAAACCTCTGTGAAGTAGGTATTTAATAAATACTTATTGACTGACTGACTTAGTGACTGAAGCTAAGCCTACTTCCAGTTAAATGAGGTCACATGTTCCTTGTCATGTATCCCCTTTCTAGGATCCGGGGTAGGACCTCACCTCCTACCTGGAGGTGTATGTAACTGATAGATTACTGGATATGGATTCAGGAAGACTTGAGTTCAAATCTTGCCCTTTAATTACTCTGTGACTCTTAGGCTAGTCATTTAACCATTGTCTGCCTCAGTCTATAAAATGAAGCTAATAATACTATCTATATCCCAGCATTGTTGTGAGGCTAAAATATTTATAACTCACTATACAAATGCTAGCTGATTATTATTATTTATCATTATTATTATTATCATTATTATTTTGAGGAGGAGGAGGAAGAAGAGGAGGAAGAGGAGTAGTAGTATAGCTTCAGTCTGAGGAATTATGGCTCTCAGTTATTTGAATTGAATGGGGATAAATTGGGCAGAGGTGGGATATTTTCTGCTGATAAATGGGGCTATACCTCCCTGAAGCAGGGATGACTCATGAAATCTTGGAAAGTAAACAAGATATTATGCCTCATAACACAAATAATAATACTTAGCACGTATAAAGTGCTTTAAGGTTTGCCAAGCACTTATTAAGTGTCTGTTGTAGGATTGGAATTTGAGTCTTTCTGTCTCCAAGTCTACAGCCTTACTAACTACATCAATTATTGCCTCACTCTGCAAGGGAAGAGCTGGGCCATAAAACCTGGATCCTAGCAAGGGGCTACATGACTAAGAACAAACACATAAACTAGACATTGCCTATGCATCTCAAATCGAGCATGTTTAAAACAGCCTTCACTGTCCTTCATCTCTAGCATACTATCCTCTGAATTTTCCTATTACTATTGAAAGCATCATTCTCCTTCTAGTCACCTAGGTTTATACCCTCAATTTATCAATAAACATTTATTAAGTGCCTACTATGTGCCAGGCACTGTGAACCTCAGAATTATTTTCGCCTCTTCACTCCCACCCATCCTACATATTCAATGAGTTGATATTATCATCTTTCTGTTTCTTCCACTTCACCATCTCTCAATTTGTCCCCAGCTCTCTATTCACACAGCTATGACTCTAGTTTACTTGGATGGGTGTGTCCAGGCTTCTAGGGCCACTCTGGACCTGTAAGAAGGTATCCTCAACTCCCCCACACCCACCCTTGGCAATATCATAACCATCATCATCTCTTTCCTAGTATTGTAATAGGCTCCAAATTGTGCTCCTTGATTCAAGACTTTCCTTTCTCCAATCCACTTTCAAAAAGCTATTAAATTGATTTTCCTAAAGCACAGGTCTGATCATGTCACTTCCTACTCACCATTATCCCACTGGGCAAATAAGAATTCCTGAGTTTGTATTTTAAACCTTCTTTACAACCTAGGTCCAAAATACCTTTCTAACTTTCTTGTTACTACTGTACTAGTACTCTATGATTTAAATAAAATGGACTGTCTTGTTCTCTTACACTGCATGCCATATCTCTTGTCTCTGTGCCTTAGCATTAGCTATCCTCCATGCTTAAAAGGCAGTCATTCCTCACCTCTGTCACTAAGAATGCCCTTGTTTCCTTTCAAATTTATTTCAAGTGCCCCTCAGCTGTGAAGGGCCTCCTTTCTAAATTACCTTGTAGTTATTTGCTATGTATATATATATTTGTGCATGTTGTATCCATTGATAGAATAGAACATTCCTGAGGGCAGAGACTATTTCATTTTTATCTCTGTATCTGTGGCACATTGAGGTAGTACCTGGCACACAGTTTTTAGTAAGTGCTTGTAGATTGATGACCATCATAGTGTTTATCATCATCCTTCTAAAATCCTTTGGAAGGGGAAAGGAAAGATTATGGGGTAGTATTGCTTTATAAAACAGCAAGAAGCAGGAAGGGAATAAATTTACACAAAATTGGTAGATGGCCTTGTTTAGCCAGATCTTCCTAAGAGTATTAACGAATGAAACTGGGAGGGGGACAAAAAACAAGCAAAAAATTGGAAAAGAGCTGTTAAGATTTCTACAGGCTCATAACTGAGAGCAGAACCACCATATTTGTCCTCTAACATCACAATCTTAATTTGATTTGATTTTTTTGCCTAAGGGCGTTTTTCAAAAGCCGTTTAAGGAAAAGAAATATGGGAAGAACATCCACATTAGACCAATTATAAAGTTAGGAGATTATTGCTGGAGGACATATAATCTCTAGGATCTGGGAGCTTTAAAAACTCAGACCCTATTCCTTAATTGAGAAAATATCAATAACTACTGAGTTATATATATTCTTTCTCATTTTTATAAGATCTGTATTAGAATAATTTATGCACACCCATCAGTTAACAAGTATTTACTAATCACATACTTCATGACAGGTCGTTCTTGATAAAGTAAGATAAAGAATAGGCAACCTGTTGTAAATGACATTCTATAGCAGGTCATGTCTTGAAGTCATGTAACAGTATGAACATGGAGAGATTACAAGCTTCTGCTTTGCAAAAATAAACATTTTATTTTGTATAACAAAATGACATCACAAAATCTTCCCTCCAACTGGGTGACTCCCATACATGTGTTAAAATCATAAAAGATTCTTTTGTTCAATGGCCCTCATTAAGATCAAGGAAGGCATAAAACAAGGGAATATACCTTCATCAAAGGTGTTTTTCTCTGATATGGATGATGTCTAGTACAGAGTTCAAATGAAAGATCAATGCCCTAAAGATGATGAAGTCTTCCAAGTGGTCCTATTTGTTGACGACAGTATGATGACTACACAAAGACCAGAAAAATTCAGGAGACCTAAATGACATTTACAGTTATGCAGAAACATTTCAGTCTAACAAAGATCAGATAGAGTGCTTATTGGCCAGGTTATTTTATGTAGGTTAACAGACAAAAAATTGAACGGATTCATGTGTGTGTGTGTGTGTGTGTGTGTGTGTGTGTGTGCATGTTTGTGCATGCGTGCGCCCTCATGCATGCAGCCACATTGGGTAATCACTGTGGACAAACAAAGAATTGGTCCCCTGATTAAATTTGAATACGATGTGCAAGGAATTGTGAAATTGGCATTTTTAATGAAATTAAGTCTTACCCTGAAACAAAGTGTAATCTCTTTTAGAAAAATAAGTTTCTGATGATGAAATAATCTATTGTCAAGAATTTATTTAGCACTCGCCCTGTGCCAGTACTGGGCTAGGTTCCAAGGATAGATAAAAAATGAAAATATTCACAACTCTCAAGGAGCTTACATTCTACCTAGAAAAACAATATATATACATATAAGAGTATTAAAAATGCATAAGAAATAAAAACAATGTAATTTTGAGGAGCAAGGCAGTCAGAAGAATGCCAAATGTAGTGTCAAAGAACTTAGGTTCAAATCTCTGTTATTTAGAACCTTTGTGCCTCCCAGCAAGTTGCTCAATTTCTGTGCCTTAATGTCTCCATTTGTTGAGAGAGAGAAAAAGAGAGAGAAGGGGGGGAGGGGTTCATATAAATGTTCTCTGAGGTCATTTCTGGCTTTAATTTTAGGATCCTTTGAACAGTTGGGAGGCTAATGATACCCACACTCTCTAAGATAACATTGGAGGTGAGCTTTGAAAGATGCTAAGGATTCTAAGAAGCAGAGGGGATAAGGAAATACATTCCAGGGTTGGGGGACAGTCTGCACAATGGTATTGTGTGGATGGAATTTTGTGGGTGAGGCAGAAAAATGACAGCCTGGCTGATGTTAGAGAACATGAAAATGAGTAATATATAACATGCCTACAAAGAGAGATTGAAGCCAACATGTGAAGAACTTTCAATAACAAACAGAGGAATTTATAGTTGATCCTGGAGATAATAGGGAATAAATGAAGTCTATTGAGAAGTAAAGTGATGTAGTTCTTCAGGCAGTCTTTGGCAACTTTGTGGAGGATGAATTTGAAACACAAGAAACTTGAGGAAAGGAGCCCAATTTGCATGCCGTTGGAATAATCCAGGTTAATTGTGAAGAGGGCCTAAACATGAGTGGGAGCCTCATGATCACAACCAGAGGAATGGATGCAAGATATGTTGGGATAGTAAAACCAACTAGACTTGCCAACAGATTCTATCTGTAAAGTGACGTAAAGTGAAGAGTTAGGGATGACTTCAGTTTTGCAAACCTTTCTGATAGTACTCTTGATAGAAATAGGTAAGTTCAGAAGAAGGGCGGTTTTGAGGGCAAGGATAATGAATTTTGTTTTGAACATGTTGTATTTGAGGAATGTATTTGTTAAGCTCTATCTATGTGTCAAGCACTATGCTAAGTTCTAAGAATTTAAATAACAAATCATGAAAGTCTCCACTCAGGAAGAGTTCCAAGACAAAATATAAAGGAGAGTTCAGCTACACAGAGGATAGAGAAGCTTGTAGTCCTTAGGATTCATCATCAGAGTGAATGGCAAGGTCTAGGAGTTCTTAGGGTGCACTGCGAGGAAGGGGTTGTCTTTCTCTTCACTAGGGAAGTAGGATCCCCAGTGCTCCAATTCTGCCCCCACTTCAGATTCCTGAGAAATAATTCTATTTCTGACTGTAGTCCTAGTGGTCCTCCCAAGAAGTGTGGTAAGGAAATAAAAAAGGCACCCCAGTGAACAAATGTAAATCAAGCGTGAATCCTTCCATCATACCTTCTTCAAAAGAGTACTGTTTGTCAATAAAATACTCAGTAAAATATAATTTTGCATTTATCATGTATAAAAAAGTCTCAGTCAGCACCATGAGTTCATCACTTCTTTGTCAGAAGGTGAGTAGTATTTTCTATCATGAGTGTTTGGAATCATATTGTGTTGTTCAGTTTCTAAGTCTTTTTGAGTTGTTTGTCTTTACAATGTTGTTCTTGTATAAATTGTTCTTCTGTTTCTGTTCATTTCATTCTGCATCAGTTCCTACAAGTTTTCTAATGCTTGTCTGAAAACATTCCCTTCCTCATTTTGTTATAGGATGCTACTGGTATTTCATCCCACTCATATTCGTCTATTCCCCCAATTGATGGGCAACCCATTCATTTCAAGTTCTTTGACATGACAAAGAGAGCTACTATAAATATTTTATGCATATAAATTATTTTCTTCTTTCTTTGATCTCTTTGGGGGTATAACAATAGTAGTGGCATTGGTAGGTTAAAGAATACACAAAATTTCATAAATTTGGGGCCATAGTTCCAAATTGCTTTGCAGGATGGCCGTACCAGTCATAGTTCCATCAAAAGTACATTAATGAATGTATTTAATTTTCCACAGACTTTGAAACATATGACATTTTCCCTTATTTTCAATTTTATCAGTGTGATGGATCTAAGTTGGAACCTCGAAAGTTACTTTACTTTCCATTTTTCTAATCATTAGTGACTTAGAACTTTCAAAAAAATTAGCTATTGATAGCTTGGGTTTTTTTCCTTTAAGAACTACCTGTTCATAGTCTTTGACTATTAACACTTGGGTCGTGACTCATTCCTATAAATTTGAATCAATTCCTTATTTTGGAAATGAAAGTCTTAGCAGAAAACTTGCTACAAAATTTCCCCTCTGTTATCAGTTTCCCCTTATAATTTTAGTTTCATTTTAACTAATTTTGTGTAATACCAATTTTCTATTTGTTTTCTCTATTCTTCTTTATCTATTGTTTGCTAAAGGACTTTTCTCTTATGCATTGATCTGAAAAGTATTTTTTTCTAATTTGTTTAAGATAATTTGTTTATGTCAAAGTCATGTATTCATTTGTTCCTTGTTATGTGTGTTGAAATATTGGTCTACAACTTGCTTCTCTCATACTGTGTTCCAGTTTTCCATTAGTTTTTGTCTAATAATAGGTTTTTACTCCAGTGTTGCAACAATCTGCTAGCAGCTGCTGTAGGGGTGTAAGACCCACCAACAACAAGCACACGGAAAGCTGCCAACACAGGTTGTCTTGATCTGCTTTACTAAGGAAAACTGCATTAAGGCGTTAACAATCTCAGTTTAATCAAACACACAAATATCATTCACTTAGTTCAGGGGAAAAAGCCAGCACCCTGAACTTCAGAGCAAACACAAACAAATTAGAAACATCAACAGATAGACCTTGTCTGATTCAAATCTCAATGCATAGTTACCAGGGTTTAACAAGGTCCCAACATCCAGGTTTACAAGCTGGAGGGCTCTTAACTACAGCTGCCCAGAGTCTCCACATCAGCGTTCCACTGAGAGTGAGAGTCCCAGAAAATAGCTCTGTTCTCTCTTTTTATATAGTTTTTAGCTGTCATCAAATGTCATCTGAGTGACCAGAACTCAGACTCCTACTATTGCCTCTGGTCTTAGCAACTCTCCTTAGGATCCTGAGGGCTTCATACCCACCAAGGCTTAGCACCTAGTAGATAGGGGTTTGGGCCTGGGGCTTTGTACCTAGTAAGGCTCAAAGATACTTAATAATTTTAAAACAGCAAGAAAGTCCCAACTTAATTGATATTACACCCAGTAACAGGGACTTTTGAATTTATTAAATACTAGGCTATTGTGGTTTTGCTTTTCTATGTTGAATCTGTTTATATTTGTTCATAATGTTCTTTCTTTGTTTTGACTCACCATAGTTTAGGCATAAAAACTGTAACTGAATCATAGAAGGAATCTATTAGGACTCCTTATCATATTAGCTTAAATAGTGCGTGTGATAAGTAATTGCTTTTTGAATGTTTGATTGAATTCGTCTTATTATGTTCTTTTGGGTTCCCCATTTGTGGCTTGTTCAATCTCTTTTTCTGAGGTTGGGCTATTTAAGTTCTCTATTTCTTCTTCTGTTAATCTGGGCATTTTATAGTTTTGTAAATATTCATACACTTAATTTAAGTGAGTGGTTTTATTGGCATACAATAAGGCAAATATTTTAAAATAATTTTTCTATTATAAGATTGGTCGCCCTCCTGGGGAGTGGGAAGGGAGGAAAAAATTGGAACTCAAAATCTTGTAAAAGTGAATGTTGAAAACTCTCTTTACATGCAATTGGAAATAAAATACTATTTAGTGGGGAAAAAATAAAAAGATAAACTGTCAAAAAAAGGTAAACTCTCTTTACATGCAATTGGAAATAAAATACTATTTAGTGGGGAAAAAATAAAAAGGTAAACTGTCAATAAAAAGGTAAACTGTCAATTTTTCTCCACTTGTTAGTGAAGTTTATGCCCAAACCCAAGGTCAATTTTTGCAAATATATCCTGAATAGCTGGGAAATACCTATACTCCTTTATATTTCTATTTAATAATAGCCAGAAGTGTACCATTTCTAACTTTGCTAAAATTTTCTTCAGATCTTTAACTTCTTCCTAGTTTTCTTTTGTTACATTAGTCTAGTTCTAAAAGGGGTACATAATTATAGTTTTACTGTGTATTTCTCCCTATAATTCAATCAGCATTCTTTTTAAATATTTAGATGATATTCACTCTATTAAGTGTTATTCTTAATCGATTGTCTGTGGTACCTAATGAAGTTTCTCTGTTTAATCACTTTTAATCACGCCTATTTTTGTTGTTGCCTCATATATGATCATGACTACCTTTTCACTTCATCTGAATCATAATAGATTGTGCCCCCACACTTTAATTTTAACTATGTGTGAATCTTTATATTTCAACTGTATTTCCTATAAGCAACATATTGTTGGATACTGCTTTCTAATCTTAATTCTGTTATCCTCTTCTGTTTTATGGGTCAGTTCATCAGATTCATATTTTATTATCATTAATTACAGATTTCTTTCCATCTTATATTCTTATATTTTTCCTATCTTTGTTTCCAGCTCCCTCTTTATAAAGAAGTGGGTGAAAAGTAGAAAATATGGTCAGCACCAGTGCTTTGTGCTAAATTAAATCTGTTTTTACTCCTCTGCCACTCTTTTGTCTCTCCCTTTAATAGTAAACACAAATCCTTACCTTTTCCTTTCAAACATCTTTTTAAAAATTAACTCTTCATGGTTAGATTTATTTTGCTTATGATTCATTTCTACCAGAATATGTTCCTGAATATAACTTCCCTCTAACTCCCACCTCCCTCATCCCTGTTCATTCAATTCCCTGTTGAGTGAAATGCATTTCTGCACTCAGTGCTGTGTTGGTGTATATTCTACTCTACTTTGACCAGTTGAAATGAAAGTGAGGTTCCAGTAATGCCCGGAGAAAAAAATGCTATATGAAGGATAGATGAGAGTAGTTAGTGTCTCTAAACAAGGGGCTTACATAGGAAACTTTGTTGGAGGGTATGAGCCTCAGGCTCTATCTCAAAGAACATGTGTCCAAAAAAAACAATCAATTGTGGAGAAGAGAGTCATTCATTATTGTTATGGGAGACATCCTCTGACAGGCCACTCTACCTTCATTGCTGACCCTCCAGTGTTAAATGGAGAAGCATTTATTAAGCACCTGCTGTGTGTCAGGCTTTGTTCTTGGCACTGGGGAATATGAAGAAAGGCGAAAAACAGGAGCTCGGTGCTAAATGGGTGTGCTCTTTGTTTGTAAATTACCCAGTATAGAAAAGAATTATATAAACTGGTTCTCCTTTTGGTTCTAACAACTTCAGAACAATGACAGCATAAATCTTCTAGAGCATCTCTACTCTAAGTGCCCATCAGATAAAGTTAGGGTTTTTTAATAGTATTTTCCAGAAAGATCATATGGTTATAGATTTAGATCATGATTCAGAGCTGAAAAATGACCTTAGAGGTCATTGAGTCCAATCCCCTCATTTTCTCATTTCACACATGAAGAAAATGAGGCTGATAAAGGTTGACTAGCCTAGGGTCACATAGTTAATAAGTTTGTTAGGCAGGATTTCAAATTCAGGTCTTCCTGAATTTAAACAAGCACTCTATACACTGTGCCACCTAGCTGCCTAAGGTTCAGCTTTACTTTTTATTACTCATGCTCAAGTTCAACTTCACTTTTTTTTATTATTCATGATGAATTTTATTATTCACTGCAACTTGCAAAAATTCAAGAAATTAAATCTATATGTCATATCAGTTAACTTAGTAGACGCTTCTAAAGATTATAAACATTTTAGCTACATCTCTTAGTATCCCCCAACAGCAAGGGTGAGATGCCCAGAGTCCCATGCTTCCACGAGTGAGAGCCTTAAGCAAATGGCTCTGTCTTCTCTTTTTATAGTTTCAGATGTCATCAAACATCAGATGAGGGACCAGAACTTAGGCTCCTTCGATTGGCTCTGTTGTTAGCACCTCCCTTCATTGGCCCCACCTGGAGCCCCACCTTAGTTACCAATTCACAGCCACATAGGCTTAGCACCTAATAGATAGGGGTTTGGGCCTGGAGTTTAGCACCTGGTAAGACTCAATCAAAGACGCTGAATTAATCAAAGGAAACAAAAGCCAAACTCTTCAAGGATCCCCAATACACCAGGTTGGCCAGGCCACCTACTGATTACTATGTGCGTAAGAGAGTCAATGCATCTAACCAGAATTTTTTATATGAACGCTGGTTTCTATCCACAGTATCTTTTTATATTTAGCCCTTGCATCACAGTTCTCAGTTAGTGACCACCTGGTGGAGCAGGAGGCTACTGATTCTGACTTGAAGCATATCCTACTAATAGCCAAATTTGACTACAAGCAATAAGAGAGTTAAAACTGTAACCTTGGGGTTACATATGAACTTTACATATGAAAAGAGGTTATATTTGATCCTAGAGATAATAGGGAACTACTGGAATATATTTCACATAGTCAGACCTGTTCTTTAAGGGAAATAACATCTGAAGTTACGTGAAGAATAAATTGGAGCAGGAAGTGGTTTCAAGCAAGGAGATCATGTAAGAAATGTTTGCAGTAATCTGAGTGAAAATTTATGACAGCCTCAACTCCAGTCATGGTAGTATGAATGACGAGGTTACTTTTGTGAGACATGTGGAGACATCCTTCTCATGTTCCTCCTTCACTCAAATACCCTCAGTGCCTCCCCCTAACTTACCATACAATTCTAGAGCCTGATATTGAAGGCCCTCAACAGTCTGACACCAATGGACATTTCCATCCTTGTCTCATGTCATTCACCTCTGCAGACTGCATTCTAAGTTAAACTTTAATATGTTTAATCATAGGATCAGAGATTTAGGGCTGAATAGGACCTCAGGGGTTTCCAGTTTACAGGTGAAGAAAATAAGGCCTAGAAAATTCTAATGACTTGTTCAAGGTCACACATATCACAAAGGAGGGAAGGTTTGAACCTACATCCTCTGAATCCCAGTGCAAGGTTTTTTGTTATTGCCTCTGACCAATTTCTGTCCCATCCTCACTTCTTCCATTTTCATGCCTTTGCTCATTTTACCCAGTTTTTAATCTAATGTATGTTCCCCCTTCTTAATGCACTGAAGTACTTTCCTTCAAGACTTAATTCAAGCACCATTTTATCCTTCAAGTAACTCCAGACTCCCACTCCCCACCTTCTTGGGAGAGAGCAATCTTGATTCCCTCTAACCCTTGGCCAAACTAGACTGGTAGCCTGGTATAGTGGATAGGGCATTGGACTTGGACTTACTTAGGAATATTTGAGTCCTAATTCTGCCTCAGGCCTTTAGTAGCCGTGTGAACACAGTGGGCAATCAATCACTGGACCTCTCCACGCCTCAGTTTATTCCTCCATAAAATAGGAGTGTTGGACTACTTGATCTATAAGATCTAAATTGATTATGTTATTCTCATGGCTTTTTATCTGGTCTCCTTGTTTGCCCTTATTTCCTTCTTTGTATTACACTTATTGGTATATATAGTTTCTTCCCAGGTAAATTACAAAAAACATCATGTATATGTATTTTTATGTTTCTGTTATTGTTGCTCAGTTGTTTCTATCTCTTCATGACCCCATTTGAGGTTTCCTTGGCAGAGATACTGGAGTGGTTTACCATTTCCTTCTCCAGCTCGTTTTACAGATGAAGAAACTGAGGCAAACAGGGCGTGGTTGGCCAGGGTCACACAAGTAAGTGTCTGAGGCTGGATTTGAACTCAAGTCTTCCTGACTCTAAGTCCAATGCTCTCTCTACTACACCACCTCTATATGTAAATATCCATTTATCTATCTAATCTTTGTATCTCCAGATTCTGACACAGTACCTATCAAATAAGTAGTTTTTTACAAGAAATGTTTGTTAAATTTACAAATGAATTAATATCTTTCCATTGCCATCATTAACAAAATTTTATTGAGCCACAGTATCACATCTATATGGGCTTCCTGCTAGGGGTTGTTGAATGAAGTCATAGGGACTAGAGGTTTGAGGGGGCCACCAGTCTGGATTTAGGGGAGCTATCAGCCTATTCAGATTTACCCAAACACTTTTCTCTATGCCAACCAACAATTACAAAAGGAGCCTATGCAATTTGCAAAGCTTGTGAACTTCCCATTTTCAGTTTTGATAAAATATTCTAAAATTTGTGAACTTAATGAGTCAATACAGTACAACATGTAATTACAGGAAAACATTTTTTGGTGCAGGTATTTAACAATGCCTTTGTCGGAGAGCAGCTTGTAATCTATAGGATATGTACTTAATTAAAAGGTCATATGACATTTTCTTCTGCAAAGGGGCATTCAGTGTGCCATATGAGGAGAAGAAGTAATCATGGGGAGAGTTGGCAAATGAATTCTTTTTTCCTGTATGATTTTTTAACTTGTCTTGAGTACATTTCCTATGTCCTCTACTTTGAATTATAGGGAAGGATCTATTTGTTATATATCTGTGTATCGCTTAGCACATATTAGGTCCTATGGACTTATTGAGTGAAAATACTCAAAGAATCTTAAGACTTGCTGAAGCAAAACCAAGAAAAACTCTTTAATAATTTACAATCATATAAACAAAAAAAAAGCATCAGTAATCAGTTGCAGCTTAGCTTTATTATATGAAAAGGAAAGACTCTAGTGACATACAATCAGGCAAGATATTTTGTGAATGAGTTGATGAAAGTGGCTCAGGGCAGCATCAGCATAACACAGGGTTATCAGAGTGGAGGGAAAAGTGACATCACATAATTGCCAACCCCTGTGTCAGTCAAGTTGCTGATGAGGGTATTGATATACCAGCTAGAGAGCAGAAATAGTATCAGTAAGACAACCACTATTAGAAAATTATTCCACACACATCATACACTGGACCTGGGTCTAACTCAGCACCCAATAAAAACTGTGCTACTCAGGATTCTACTTGATTAATATCACAGGGAAAAGTTAAATGATGCTTTTTCCTTAGGCAGTGAGAGAGAGAATCAGGCTCTTCCCAGAGGCTGTCAATCTCTGTGGGCAGTCAGGGACAGGTAGGAACCAGTGCACAGAAATGGAAATTGAGCAAATAGGATGGGACAGGATGTTAAGAGCTGGGACATTTCACAGGATCCTGGGAAATTTTGGAGACAGAAAATAAAGTAAAGAAGAATGATTTAAGAATGAATATCAGGGGGAAAAAAGAGTACTGGAGTGAAAGAAATGAGAGAGAGACACAATAAGCCAAGGTGCTGTTTAGAGCTGAGGCACTAGTATTAATCCTTTGTGATATCTGTCAGGGATTTTTTATAGTAAAGTCAATGAGACATATAACCGCCAAAACTCTCAAAAGCATTATGACCTGGACCAAAAGGAAAGAATGGTTCTTTTTCACCTCTTGTAGGAGGTTTTGCTAATTTCTTACATTTAGTATCTGTCATTTGTCAATTCTGAATTAACAAAAGAGAATAATTCAGAACATTATAAACATCAGTAGAAATGCATAGTCAGATTTCTCAATCTAACCTTTATTCATGTTCAGAAAACAAATTCATGACTGAAGAGCCATTCTGTAAGACTTTGCCAGTGACAATGAGTTTTATAGCTTTCCTAAACCAAGGGTAAAATAAAGCATAAATCAAGGGATTCACAGCTGAGTTATAATAACCAAACCAGCAGCAAATCTCATAGACATAGGCAGGGGTGGTGAAGCCAAGGAAAGCATCAATTAATGAGTCAAGTGAGTAGGGTAACCATGAAATTAGAAATGCAATCACAGCAATGCCCAGTGTTTTTGCTGCTTTTCTCTCCCTCTTGGACACTCTAGCTTTGTAACTCTCCGAGAATGAAGATTCCCCTTTGCTACTTGTGTTTTCAATCTTTCTAGCCTGGAATTTAGCCACAAGAAAAATCTTAGAGTAAAGAGTAATCATAACTAGACTGGGTGTGAAAAACAACAAAAAATGAATTATGATCCACTTTTGATTCACAGCAATCTGACAGCTTCCCACACAGGTGAGGGCACTTACTAATTCCTCCAGCCCATCATCAGTGATACCTGTGTAAAAAACAGAACCACCATAAGACATAGTGATGGTCCAGGAGAGAGTAATACATAGCCCAGAGACAGAGAAGGTAAACTTGGTTGGATAGACTAGAGGATCTGTAACAGCAATATATCTATCAATAGAGATGAAGCACAAGTGAAAGAGAGAAGCATAACAAAAGGCCACATCAAAAGTGGTATGCAGTTTACAGTAACTCTCCCCAAAATACCAGCAGCTCTCCACTGACCTCACCATGCTGAAGGGCATCACAGTGGCTCCCACCAAAAAGTCAGCACAAGCCAAGGAGGCAATGAGAAAATTGGCTGGAGAGTGCAGCTGCTTGAAGTGAAGGATTGAAATCATGACCAAGAGGTTTCCCAAAACAGCCAGGACAACTCCAGAGCCAAAGACCAGGTAGAGGATTACTCGGGGTACTGGGGAGTAGGGAGTCTGAATGCAGGACCCATTGATGTTCTCATAGCAGAGCTGCACTGCTGCAGGCTGGGACCCACTGTTGCTGATCATGATTCTTCCCTCTGAACTTTGCAATGTTTATACTCCTTGTGATCACACAGAGTTTATATTGAAATGATTTTATAAGAAAATATTACATTAATTTGATGTTCATATGAGAGATATCAGTTTTGCCTTCAAAGCATTATGAACTTTTCCCAGTTTAATTCCTAATTATCTTATAGATCCAGAAGTTGATATGGCTCAGAGAGTAACGTAAGTAACTTAGCAAAAAGAAAGCAAGTAATAAGTTTTGACCTGAATATTTGAGAAAGTTGCTTTAGATCTGTTCGTCTGTACATCTGAGAAACTTCCCTAAGGAAACAGCTATAAATTGTGATGTTACTCATTTCAAGGGGCATCTTTTATTAACATCTGCTCCTCCATGATGTCAGATCCAAGTTATACCCTAAACCCCCTGAGCTCTGAAAAAGTCAGCCAAAGAAACCTCACCCCTGAAAGCCCTTAGAGTCAATCCCTGTAGTATATGGTGTGAACTGTGAGAATAGATTAGTTTTTCTTCCTCCAGTAATCATCATACAGATTGTGAAGACAAGTGTTTATTATTTGAGGCCAGAGCCTTCTGATAGTTTCCCTATGCCCTGGCCTCAATGATGCAACTGGTATAAACTATAGTGATTTGTATCAACTATGATGCTTTAAGCATACAAAAATGTAATTCCTGATAATCTCCAAAGATTCTGTCTGCCAACACCAGTCTCTTTAGCTGCTCTATTAACTACAAACTAATGGAAAACATGGATCCCAGAGGTCACGATATCAATAACAATTCATACTTTAATATCCAGGATTTTAGTGCTGTGAGTGCTTCTAGTATAGACCTTAGCTAATCCATACCTTCCTTAAACTTGCAAATTTAGGGTGGAGAATGAGACATAGACATATGTATAAATAGGTTTATATACAGATATTTCTTCTTGTTGTTCACTTGTTTTCAGTCATGCTCTTTGTGACCCCATTTGGGATTTTCTTGGTGAAGATACTGGAGTGATTTGCCATTCCCTTCTCTAGCTCATTATTTACAGATGGGAAACTGAGGCAAACAGGGTTAAGTGAATTACCTGGGGTCACACAGCTAGTAAATGTCTGAGGCCAAATATGAACTCTATCAACTCTGCCACTTACCTATCCAATATACAGATATAAATGCACATACACACAATTACATGTATATATTTGTATACATCTATTGAGGTAATTTATTTTGTATGACTATTCTTGCCTATTTGTTAAAAGAACTCTTTTGTTCTTTTTCCAATGGGAGGAAAGGAAAATAAATTTCTGTTAATTTTAAAAGACAGAGGTTGGAAAGTGCTATCTATTTGAAATGCTGCATGCACTTTTAGATAAGATTGTTGTAATATTAATTTTATTTTCATTGAATGAAATTACATTAATTTTACTTAACTATATTACTTTGTTACAAAAGACTTCTTATAAAGTTGGATTAATATATAAATAAATGTTTGTAATGTAAAAAAAACTATATCAATAAAAAGAATTCAATCATTTTAGCCAGTCTGATAGATGTAAAATGATATATCAAGCTTGTTTAAATTTCATTTCTCTAATCAATAATGATTTAGAGCATTTTTATATGACTATAAATTGCTTGAATTTCTTCATTGGAAAACTGCCTGTTCATATCCTTTGACTATTTCAATCTTTCTAGCCTGTTGTTTAGCTACTAGAAAAATCTTACAGTAAAGATTGACCATAACCAGAGTGGGGATGAAGAACAGCAGAAAATTTACTAGTGACCAAGTTTGATTCATAGTGCCTTGACAGCCTCCCACACAAGTGAGGGCACTTACTAATTCCTCCAGCCCATCATCATTGACACCAGTACCAGTAAGTGAAAAGAAATAAGTAATAGGAGGAAGCCATGAGAACATGATGCACACCAAGGAAACATTCAGAGTGAACTTGGTTGGATAGACCAGAGGGTCAGTGACAGCAATGTATCTATCAATGGAGATATAGCACAAGTGAAAAATGTAAGAATAATGAAGTGATCCCTTAAAACAAGAATGAAATTTACAAGTTTTAACAATACAGCTAGCAGGTTCTGTGGGGGTATAAGATCCACCCACACCCAGCATGCTGGGAAAGCACAGGTTTTTTTGATCTGCTCAACCAAGGAAAGTAAGGTGAAGGTGTTGATAAGATTACTTTAATCCAGCATACAGACAGCATTCATTTAATTCAGGGGAGCATATAGACAGCATTCAGTTAGTTCAGGGGAAAAAACCAACACCCTGAACTTCAGAACAAAATACAAACAAATTACAAATAACAACAGACAGACCCAATACAATTCATAGTTACCAACATCTAGGTTCAGCCCAAGAGCTTGGAACAAGGGCTGGCCCAGAGTAACGCTCACCACCGCTGCTGCTCCAACAGAAATGGGATCTTCAAGCTGTCTTATCTCCTCTTATAGAGTTTTTGACATCATCAAGTGTCGCCTGAATGACTGGAGCCAATTGGTTCTTGAGTTGGCCCCTCCCCTTAGGACCCTGGGAGGTCCACATCCACGTAGATCAGGTTACCACCCAATAGGGCATGGCTCTGGAGTTAACACCTCCCCTTAGCCAGCCCCATGAATCGTCACAAAGAGGTGGACTTAAACCCACGTGGTCTAAAAGCCTCTGCTGTCCCTGACATGTAAACTAGGCCCTGCCTGGAGTTAGCCCTACCTTGGGCCCCACCAAGGTTCCACACCTAACAGGGCCCAATGAAACAAACTGAGTTACTCAAAGAAAACAAAGGCCATTTTGCCTACCGACACAACAATAACTCTCCCCGAAGTACCAACAACTCTCCACTGACCACACCATGCTGAAGGGCATGACAGTAGCTCCCACGAAAAAGTCAGCATAAGCCAAGGCAGCAATGAGAAAATTGGCAGGAGAATGCAGTTGCTTGAAGTGAAACATCAAAACTATGACCAAGAGGTTTCCCCAGATAGCCAGCAGAACCCCAGAGCCAAATGCTAGGTAGAGGAAGACTCAGGTCCTGGGGAGTAGGAGGTTTTTATACAAGACCCATTGATGTTCTCATAGCAGAGCTGTATGGCTGAAGACTGGGACCCAATGCTTCTGCTCATGATTCTTACCTCTGAACCTTGCAGAATTTTCAGTAGCTTGTGTATTTTGGGTGTTATTGAAATCTCTAATTCTCTCCTTAAAAAAAAAGATGTATTGAATTAATGTCTTTAAAAAATCTTCCAGTTACTATCTTTACCAAATTATGAATCTTTTCCATTTTATGAATTATATACTTATAAATTATAACTTACAAATCTTCTCATACCTGGTCAGAAGATGCCCATGTAATTCAGAAACACTTTTGGAAATGATCTCATGGCAATTCAAGTAATAATAGTCTCAGAAAATCTACTAAAGATTGCTATGAACCCATGTAAATGCCTTAGCTGCTCACCTAAGAAAATTTCTCTTTGACCCCCTAGTTCTTTACCTCTGAGGAGCTTCTCCTTCTCTTGAGGAGTGTGATGTGACATGATCATCCCCATCAAAGGTCAGCTTTTATTCCTGGGCTCTCTCCCCTGGTATCGGTTAACAATTAATGCCCAAAGTATCCTGGAAACATTTATGAAATCAGCCAGAGAAATCTCATCCCCTCAAAACTTCCGAGATCAAATCTCTGTAGTGTCAGGTGTGAACTGAGGAAAGAAACTTTTTTCAATCATTATTAGAAAACTACTATTTAATCTGTAGGAAATCTCTTATCCATTTGATTTTGTAATATATGTACATCTATTCACATATACTTTATTTCATGAATTTCATTATCTGATGGCAAATGACATATATATTTAAATAATACTGAGCTGTTGGGGTTCCTCTCACCCCAAAAGTTGTTGGGGTCCCTCTCACCCCAAATCCCAGGCCTTTGTCCAGCAAAGGCCTGATCTCACGGGCAATGAATGAAGTGGGAGGCAAGATGGTGAACAACTCTGTTTATTCAGATTAATAGCAAAATTTTCGTAGCTTTGGTTATTAGGCACTAGGGCCACCCTGGTTCCTCCTACTCTCTTCCCCTTTCCTTCCTGCGCTCTCCCCATGATTCCCTTGTGCTCAGGCAAGTCCGGACAAAGACCCGGAGCTGCCACATTGCCAATAAAGGGGAGACCCTTCCTCCTAATGCCATCTTGTCCCACCCTTACCTCACAGCCCTGAGTTTACCTCAGCAGGGCCTGGGTGCAGAGGTCCAGCAAGGGCAGGGGTTGGCTCTAACTCATCCTGTTACAACTCCCCCTTTTTGTTTTGCCATGAAGTGGACAGGTCGCGGAGGACCATAATGTCACGCTTCGTGTCAAACAGGGAGCGGTGCAAAAGGGAGAGGAGGCAACGAAGGAAATAGGGGAGGAGACGAAGACCCAGAACCAGGAACAGAAACCCTATGCGAAGCGGGATGAGCCAGTGCTTCAGTCAATGCCATGGGTCAGCTTGTTGAAAGAAGTCCAGAATGTGCTGCCCAGTTTTATAAGGGAACAAATCATCATGTGAAGCAATGTAAATGTCCCCTGACAAGCTTATTAGTTGTTGGAGTTCAAGTGTGATATTGTCCAAAACAGCACCCTGCAACTGCGCGCAGATTGTGTCCCAGTTATGTTTGGTGGCGTTATATTGTTTTGAGGTAAGGCAGAAAGTGTTAAAACGATAGTCACATTGTAGTTTGGCCTGTAATTCCAGATACTGAGCATGTGGGAAAGGTTCCCTTGTAGTACGGGGTGTGGGATGGGTTCACCCCAACCTATCACCCTCAACCAAAGGGGGGTTGTTGATGAAGGCCCAATGGTGTTGATGGGCTGGTGACTGGGTCCCCTCACTGAGACCCATCAGGGAGACAAGAAGGAGCAGGTGCAGGAGCATGATGCCTCAGGTGAACACTAATCAGTCCCTGACATAGCCTCTGCTGTTTCCGTGCTTGTCTTTGCCACATTCCCTGCGATTTTCACCCTGTCGTGGCCTGCTGTTGTCTCGAGCGCACGGATCCTGTGGACGGGAACCCACATCTCGTTGCCTTCACCTTTGGAAACACAAACATAGCCTTGACCCCAGACAGTTATGGTTCCCGGCCCCATCCACTGTCCATCCGCGTCCTTCCACATGGCAGATGCACCAGCACGTCCAAATGTAGGTTGGGCCCCAGGCTGCGGCCCAGGTGGGCCGAGGATGTATTTCATTGCTGGAGACATGTTATGATCATCGAATTTTAAGTAATTCAATGTGTATAGGGCCAGATTCAAAATAGTCTGTGGACCGGAGCTGGCTCCCCCTTTTTGTTTTTGTGGGAAAGTTTTCAGGGAGCAGTTAGCCCGTTCCACGATAGCCTGTCCGGTGGGATTTTTAGGGATCCCAGTGATGTGAGTAATAGACCATTCCAGGCAAAAGACCTGAAAGGCTTGTGCAGTACAAGCAAGACCATTATCAGTTTTGAGGATTTTGGGGATGCCATGATTGGCAAAGCAAGAAAGGAGGTGTGCAGTCACATCCTTCACCGCCTTGCCTGTTCTAGCAGTAGCCATGGTGAAGCCGGAAAATGTATCCACACATACATGAACATATTGAGAGCATCCAAATGGGGAATAATGGGTTACATCCATCTGCCAAATGTCATTGGGCCCATCTCCTACAGGGTTCTGAACAGTGACAGCAGGAGGAGGAAGAAAAGGAGCACAGCTGGTGCAAGATTTTACAATTCTCCATGCCTTGGTTTTGCTTAGACCATAAAAGTGTCCGAGAGAGAGATTTGGAATGAGCCAATTGGGCTGAGGAAGGCAGCAGTCAAAAGCAAAACTGTTTAGGAGTGGAAGGGAAAAGGGAGAAATAAAAACATAAACAGGGGGGAAATAGGACTGAGAAAAAGGCACAGATAGTAATCATACTGTGAATGTGAATGGGATGAACTCTGCCATAAAATGGAAATTGATAGCAGAATGGATTAAAAACCATAATCCTACAATATGTTGTTTACAAGAAACACATTTGAAATTGGGATACGCACAGGGTAAAAGTAAAAGGCTGGAGTAGAGAATATTGTGGTTCAACTAAAGTAAAAAAAAAAGCAGGAGTAACAATCCTAATCTCAGACAAAGCAAAAGTAAAGATAGATCTAATTAAAAGAGATAAGGAAGGATACTACATCCTGCTAAAGGCACCATAAACATTGAAGCAATATCATTATTTAACATATATGCTCCAAGTGGTATGGCATGCAGATTCTTAGAGGAGAAGTTAAGGGAGTTTCAGGAAGAAATAGATAGCAAAACCATAATAATGGGAGACCTCAACCTCCCCCTCTCTGAATTTCATAAACCTAGCCTCAGAATAAACAAGAAAGAAGTTAAGGAGGTGAACAGAATTTTAGAAAAGGCAGATATGATAGACCTCTGGAGAAAACTGAATGGGGATAAAAAGGAATATACCTCTTTCTCAGTGGGAAATGGCACATGCTCAAAAATTGACAAGGTACTAGGGCATAAAAACTTCACAATCCAGTGCAGAAAGGCAGAAGTAGTCAAAGTATCCTTTTCAGATCATGATGCAATAAAAATTATTTGTAATAAAGAACCATGACAATAATGAGACAACATACCAAAACTTATGGGATTCATCTAAAGCAGTTCTTAGCAGAAGTTTCATATATCTAAAAGCTCACATGAATAAAATAGAGAATAAGGAGATCAATGATTTGGGTATGCAACTGAAAAAGCTAGAAAAAGAACAAATTGAAAATCCCCAATTAAATACCAAATTAGAAATATTGAAAATCAAAGGAGAGATTAATAAAATTGAAATCAAGAAAACTATTGAATTAATAAATAAAACCAAGAGCTGGTTTTATGAAAAAAAAACAATAAAATTGATAAACCTTTGGTCCATTTGATTAAAAACAAGAAAGAAGAAAATCAAATTGCCACTATCAAAAATGAAAAGGGTGAATTCACCTCCAATGAAGAGGAAATTAAAACAATAATTAGGAATTATTTTGCCCAATTGTATGCCCATAAATTTGACAACCTTAGGGATATGTATGGATAACTACAAAAATATAAATTGCCCAGGTTAACAGAAGAGGAAGTAAAATCCTTAAATAACGCCATCTCAGAAAAAGAAATTGAGCAAGCTATCAATGAATTCCCTAGGAAAAAATCTCCAGGACGAGATGGTTTTACATGTGAATTCTATCAAACATTTGAAGAACAATTAATTCCTGTATTTTATAGACTATTTGGGAAAATAGGTGAAGAAGGAGTCCTACCAAATTCTTTTTATGACACAAATATGGCACTAATACCCAAACCAGGAAGAGTAAAAACAGAGAAAGAAAATTATAGACCAATTCCCTAATGAATATTGATGCAAAAATTTTAAATAAAATATTAGTAAAAAGATTGCAGCAGCTTATCATGAGAACAATACACTGTGACCAGGTAGGATTTATTCCAGGAATGCAAGGCTGGTTCAATATTAGGAAAACTATCAGCCTAATTGATCGTATCAACAACAAAACTTGCAGAAACCATATGATCATCTCAATAGATGCAGAAAAAGCCTTTGACAAAATACAACACTCACTTCTATTAAAAACACTAGAAAGCATAGGAATAAATGGAGCCTTCCTTAAAATTATAAATAACATCTACCTAAAACCGTCAATAAGCATTATTTGTAATGGGGATAAGCTAGATGCATTCCCAGTTAAGATCAGGGGTGAAACAAGGATGTCCATTATCACCCCTACTATTCAATTTGGTACTAGAAATGTTAGCTGTAACAACAAGAGAAGAAAAAGAAATTGAAGGAATTAGAATAGGCAAAGAAGAAAGTAAATTATCACTTTTGGCAGATGGTATGATGATTTACTTAGAGAATCCTAGAGAATCAAGTAAAAAACTACTTGAAATAATAAACAACTTTAGCAAAGCTGCAGGGTATAAAATAAACCCACATAAATCCTAGGCATTCCTATACATTACTAACAAAGCCCAACAGCAAGAGACAGAAAGAGAAATTCCATTCCAAGTTATTGTAGACACTATAAAATATTTGGGAGTCTATCTGCCAAGACAAACCCAGCGCTTATATGAGCATAATTATGAAACACTTTTCACGCGAATAAAGTTAGATCTAAATAAATGGAAAAATACCAGTTACTCAAGGTTAGGCTGTGCTGATATAATAAAAATGACAGTTTTACCTAAATTAATTTATCTATTCAGTGCCATACCAATTGACCTACAAAAATTATTTTACAGAGCTGGATAAAATAATAACAAAATTCATCTGGAAGAACAAGAGGTCTACAATATCTAGGGTATTAATGAAAAGAAATGATAGGGAAGGTGGCCTAGCCATTACAGATATTAAACTGTACTAAAAAGCAGCAGTCATCAAAACTACCTGGTACTGGCTAAGAAACAGAGCTGTGGATCTGTGGAATAGGATATGTACACAAGACGCAGTACTCAATGACTATGCAATCTCCTCTCTGATAAACCCAAAGAATCCAGCTTCTGCGCTAAGAAATCACTATTTCACAAAACTGCTTGGAAAACTGGAAAATGGTAGGGCAGGAACTGGGCATAGACCAATATCTTACACCATATACCAAAATAAAGTTAAAATGGGTTCATGATTTAGTAATAAAGGCTGATACTATAAGCAATTTGGGAAAGCAAAGAATACTTTACCTATCAGATTTATGGAAAGGCAAAGAATTCATGACACAAGAGATAGAGAGCATTAGAAAATGCAAAATGGATAATTTTGATTATGTTAAATTAAAATGTTTTTGTACAAAAAAATCCAATGCAACAAAGATTAGGAGGGAAGCAGAAAATGGGGAGAAAATCTTTACAACCAGTATCTCTGATAAAGGCCTCATCTCTAAATTATACAGGGCACTGAGTCAAATTTATAGGAATACAAGTCATTCCCCAACTGAGAAATGGTCAAAGAATATGAACAGATAGTTTTCAGAGGAAGAAATTAAAGATATCTATAGGCATTTGAAAAAACGCTCGAAATCACCAGTGATTAGAGAAATGTAAATCAAAACAACTCTTAGGTACCATATCTCTCCTGTCAGATTGGCTAAAATGACAAAACAAGAAAATGATAAAGGCTGCAGAAGATGTGGGAAAATTGGAACACTGTTACATTGCTCATGGAGTTGTGAACTGATCCAGCCATTCTGGAGAGCAATTTGGAACTATGCCCAAAGGGCTATAAACATGTTCATACCCTTTGACCCAGCAATACCACTTCTAGGGTTGTATCCCAAAGAGATCACACAAGTGGGAAAAGGACCCATATGTACAAAAATATTTATAGCAGCACTTTTTGTAGTAGCAAAGAATTGGAAATCAAGGGGATGCCCATCAATTGGGGAATGGCTAAACAGGTTGTGGTATATGAAGGTAATGGAATACTATTGTGCAATAAGAAATGGGGATGATATGGACTTCATAATAACATGGAAAAACCTACACGATATAATGCTAAGTGAGCAGAGCAGAACCAGGAGAACATTATACACAACCACAGATATATGGATTCTGTGATGACCAGCCCTAATAGACTTTGCACTTCTCAGCAACACAAGGTGCAAGGACAACTCCAAAGGACTCGTGATGAAGAGAGCTATCTACATACAGAGAAAGAACTATGAAGTATGAATGCAGAATGAGGTACACTGTTTGCTCCCCATTTTTGTTTTCCCCTTGTTTTTTTTCTCTTTTGGTTGTTTTTTTTTTTTTTGGTTTTGTTTCTTCTTTCTCCTGATCCATTTCATTGGTCATTATTCTTGTTTACAACTTGGCTATTGTGTAAATAAATTCAGTGTGAAGTTATATGTAGAAGATATATCAGATTCCATGCCGTGTTGTGGAGGGAGCGGTGGAGGAGGGGAGAAGACAATCTGGAACTCAAAATTACGTGGAACTGAGCATTGTAAACTAAAATTAAAAAATCTTAATTATAGAAAAAAACCAAGGATAAAAAAGAAGCATAAATCATAGGGTTTATGACTGAGTTAAAATAAGCAAACCAAACTAAAATTTCCTAAATATAGGCTGGGGTAAGGAACCCTAGGAAAGCATCAATTATTGTTTCAATAAAATAGGGGAACTATGAAATTGCAGATGCATTCACTGCAGTGTTTTTGCTGCTTTTCTCTGCCTCTTGGACACTCTGGCTTTGTAACTCTCTGGGGATGAAGATTCCCCTTTGATACTTGTGTTTTCAATCTTTCTAGCCTGTTATTTAGCTGATCATGTCTTCTTTCTGATCCTTGAAAAATATTCATTAGCTTGTGTATTTTGGGTGTTATTGAAACATCTAATTCTTTCCTTACAATAAAAGATTCATTGAATTAATGTCTTAAGAAATCTGCCTGTTCCCATCATTAATTAATTATCAATCTTTTCTATTGTTACTACAAATGACAAATCTCATTCATATTCAGAAGATGTAACTCAGAAACACTTTTGCAGCTAACCTCAAAGCAATTCAGTGAATAATCTAAGCAAATCTACTAAAGATTTCTATGAACACATGTAAATGCCTTAGCTGCTTATCTAAGAAAATTTCTCTCTAGTAAATTGTTCTTTAGTTCTGAGGAGTTTCTCTTTGTTAAGAGGAGTGACATGATGTGATTACCCAGCTCAAAGATCAGCTTTTATTCCAGTGGTCTCTCCCATGGTATTAGTTAACAGTTAATGCCCACAGCACCCTGGAAGCATTTAGGAAGTCAGCCAAAGAACTTCTGTCCCCTCAAACCCTCCAAGATCAAATCTTTATAGTGTGAATTGTGAACTGGAGAAACTTTTTTTTCATTCAGAAAAACTGCTATAGGAAAGCTCTTATCCATTTGATTTTATAATACATGCACATCAATTCACACATATTATATTTCACATATTGCATTATCTGATGAGGAATGTTGAGTATTATATATGTATATATATATACATTTAAATATAATACTGAGCATTTACATATCACCTTTAAGGTTTGCTAAGCACTTCCCAACAATACTGTGAAATAGATGCTATTATCTCCATTTTACAGATGGGGAAACTGAGGCTGGGAGGATAAGTTACTTGTGACACAGCTGAAAAGTATATGAGGCAACAATCAATCTCAAATCTTAATTCCAGTATTCTATCCACTGATCCACCTAGCTTTTATTCTAGTGCTCTAAATAATGTTTTCATTTAAAAAAAAACATTTGTTTAGTTACGTTTAGTTTTCAACATTCATTTTCATAAGACTTTGAGTTTTAAATTTTCTCCTCCTCCTTCTCCTCTCCCCTCTGTAAGATGGTGTGCAATCTGATATAGGCTCTACATATACAATCATATTAAAGATACCTACACATTAGTCATATTATAAAGAAGAATTAGAACCAAAGGGAAAATCCATGAGAAAGAAAAAAAAACAGGAGGGGAGGGGACAGAGAGAGAGACAGAGAGAGAGAGAGAGAATAGTGTGCTTCGATCTGCATTCAGACTCCAGACTCAATAGTTCTTTCTGTGGATGTGGATAGCATTTTCCATCAGGAGTCTTTTGGAATTATCTTAGTTCATTGTATTGCTGAGAAGAGCTAAGTCTATCAATGTTGGTCATTGCACAATGTTGCTGTTACTGTGTACAGTGTTTTCCTGGTTCTGCTCACTTCACTCAGCATCGATTCATGCGAATCTTTCCAGGTTTTTCTGAAGTCCGTCTGCTCATCATTTCTTATGGAAAAATAGTGTTCCATTATATTCATATAGTACAACTTATTCAGTCATTCCCCAATTGATGAGCATCTCCTCAATTTCCAGTTTTTGGCCACCACAAAAAGAACTGCCATAAATATTTCTGTACATGTGGGTTCTTTTCCCATTTTTATGATCTCTTTGGGACACAGCACTCAAAGTGGTATTGCTGGATCAAAGAGTTTTATAGCTTTATAGCCCTTTGGGCATAGTTCCAAATTGCTCTCCAGAATGGTTGGATCAATTCACAACTCTACCAACAATACACTAGTGTTCAAATTTTCCCACATCTTCTCCAACATTTATCATTTTCATGTTTTGTCATATTAGCCAATCTGATACGTCTGATGTGGCACCTCATGGTTGTTTTAATTTGCATTTCTCTAATCAACAATGATTTTAAAGCATTTTTCCATATAACTGTAGATTTAATTTCTTCATCTGAAAACTGCCTGTTCATATCCTTTGACAATTTATCAATTGGGGAATGACTTGTCTTCTTATGAATTTGGCTCAGTTCTCTATATATTTTGATAATGAGGCTTTTGTCAGAGATGCTAGTTATAAAATTTGTTTCCCAGCTTTCTGCTTCCCTTCTAATCTTGTTTGCCTTGGCTTTGTTTCTGCAAACCCTTCTTATTTAATGTAGTCAAAAGTATCCACTTTGCATTTTATAATGTACTTTATCTCTTGTTTCATCATAAATTCTTCCCTTCTCCATATTTCTGACAGGTAAACTATTCCTTGGTTTCCAAATTTGCTGATAGTATTCCCCTTTATGTCCAAATTGTGTACTCATTTTGAATTTATCTTGGTATAAGGTGTAAGATGTTGTTCTACACCTAGTTTATACTATACTCATTTTCAGTTTTCCCAGCAGTTTTTCTCAAATAGTGAGTTCCTATCTCCGAAGCTGGAGTCTTTGGGTTTATCAAAAAGTAGACTACTAAAGTCATTGACTACTGTGTCTTATGCACCTAACTTATTCCACTGATCCATCACTCTGCACCAAATAGTTTTAATGATTACTACTTTATAATACAATTTTATATCAGCAAGCCAAGAGTTGCTGGCTCCTGGGGTAGGAGAAGGAAACCAGGAATTCACAATTCAGTTCTGGAGCAAGATAGAAACTTTGCAGCAAAGTGCTGAGTGTGCTTTTCTGTTGCATGCCCCTGGGATGGTTTGAAACCTCGTGGGGGGAGTTGTCTATGGTGGGTGGGGGGAAGTCCCATGGACCCCCAAGGACCCCACCCTGTTGGCTTTGTTGCTCAGCTTCCCCCCAGGACTTAGAAGAGGGACTTGGAACATTGTGGGGAGGATGTACCTCCAAGAGAACATTATCTGGACTTTTTAAATTTTTGTTGGGATTTTGCTCATTAAAGCATACCTGAACCTGAGAGTGTCAGGAGGAACCTTGAAATGGCAGTTTGGAGAGAAGGACACACCTTCAAGAATGACTTTACTTGGACACTCTGTATTTACTGAAGAGATTGTAATTTGCTGTCGCCTAGTGGTAGATGGTATTTGTATTTTTCTGCTACCCCTTAAGGATGATATGTTGTGTTAGGGAAGACACTGGACTGGGAACCCCTGCTTATATAAACAAGTGTTTTGGGGAATGCTATTGAATGATGTTTTGTTCAAGGATGTTGATATGATCATTATGGTTTAGTTTTTTGAAAAATGATATATGCTGTGTGGGTATCCTGAGAAATGCTATAAGATATACTGAATGATATGTTTTATTTAAGGCTATGTGGTCAACTTATTAATAAGTTATTTTGTGATGGGATCACAAAGTATAGTGCCTCTGTTTGTTCCAGGATCCATGGCCATTTAGATTGTAAGGCTAAGGATCCTGGAGGAGTGGAATGTAATGGCAAGATAAGTGGGATTTTTGCTGTTTTTTCTTTTGGAGTGCTTTACAGCACTAAGGCAATCAAGTGCCTTTGATTGAGTCTTACATTTGTTTGAATGAAGACTCTTTGGTTGAATCAAGAATCCTTGACTGGAAAGAGTATATATACTCTGAGGTTAGCATTTTGCTTTGGCACTCACTCATTGGAAGAGTGTTTCTGTGATTTGGCCTGTCGAGACTCTGGGTAGCCATTAAGGAGCACCCCAGCTTTGAAAACCCAGATGCTGATGCTTCTCTCTCTAGTAACTATGTATGTATTGCTATGGACAGACAATTAGGAGCCCTGCCTGCTGATTTGTGTTATTTGCACTGTTTTTATAATTTCTACTTGTAATTTCTGTTTCTGTTTGCTCTGAAGGTCAGGGTACTGACTTTTCCCTCTGAACTAAGTGAATGACATATGTATGTTTAATTAAAGTGAAATTGTAAACCCCATTGTAAATTTCAAAAAAGCAGATCAAAGAACCTGTGCTAATACCCTCCTGTGTGCTGGTGTTATTGGCTTTACATGTCCATATCAGCTACTACTAACATTGTTGGTACACCTCTTAGAATCCCCAGCTTCTTTAAAATTTATATTAAGCACCACTTCTGACATAAAATCTTTCCTAATTTCTCCCAATTGTAAGTGCCTCCTGCCCTATAAAAGTACACTGTATTTACTTTGTGCATAGGTTCCCAAATTTAGTAATATTGTCCCCTGGAGGGTACTAGAATGATCCAGAGGGGTGGTAGTAGCCTCAGGTACAACTGGGAGGCATTGAATAGAGATAAGGGTGTGGTGGAAGCATAAGGAAAAAAGAGAAGATAAGAAAATTTTGAAAAACCATACATGTTTCATCTGTTGTGTAACAGTTAAAGTCATAGTGATTATATTTTTTCCCCAAATAAACACATAAAATGCAGATTATAATCTATGAGTGGTCAAGTCTTCTGACAGGTCTTAACAAGCAAGTGTTGGTAGATGAGATTTGTGCATTGTGGGGAGGTCCAGCATGCATCAGTAGGAATATGTGCATGTAATGACATGTTTACAATACAATAGTATACAGTCATATGACACAATATCGTGTCATCAAAATTTCAATGCAGGAAAAAAAACCCACAAATTTAAAACAAATTATCAAATTTAAGATACATCATTTTTAAAAAGAAATACTTTATGTTTTTTGAAATGAAGCAAATTTCAAATAAAACCTGTTATAAATGGAAGAAAGTAGGTTTCCAGGGCACTAAGTAATGTTTTTAAAAGGGGGCACTAGGCCAAATAAGTTTGGGAACCTCCTATTTAGAAGATCATAGATATTAGGATATTTGAGAATTCATCTCATTCAGCCTCCTCATTTTACATGTAAGGAAACAGATAAAGAGAAGTGATGTGAATTTCCCAAAATGAAAAAGCTTATAAGTGCTAGAACTGGTATTTAAACTCAGGTCTATAAACTCCCAAGTTCACTTTTCTTTCCACTACACCACATTGACTCAATGTCTTGGCAGATGGGCTAAACCATGTTGAAGGTAACCAATAGGCCTCAAACCTATTGGTGAGTTGGGAGATATTTACCCCCAAGCATGTGAAGACTTTACTGGTGAGGAACATGTGGATGAAAACAATTTGTTCCAACAGCCAAGAAGGTGGCAGAAGTGTACACTGTGGAGGGCTTAGAGCTTAGTCAGACATCAAAGATTCCAAGGTCATGCACTGTATCCTGGGTCATCACAAGTTGTCACTACTTTTATCTTGCCACTGGACTTCCATGACTCTGAAAGACAGAGTGTGACTGACTACTTTGATCAACTTTCCTTCCCTTAAATCCAATTAGTGGGTGAGTCAAGACTTCACACCATAGTGCCATTGATCATCTTGAAAAATGAAGGACAAACAAGAGGACATGGTGTCATGTGGTAGAATGGCAGGACAGGGCCTTTGGCATCAAAGGACCTGTTTCTATCCCTTTTTATACCACTTACTATGACCTTAGACAAGTCACCTAATCTCTCTGAAACTCTATTTCCTTATTTTCACAATGAAACGGATTGGACTATGTGAATACTCAATGTTGTGGGGGGGGGGTTAAGAAACTATCAGTGTCTGTGGAGTCTTTTGTCATGCCTAGATCACATTTCCTTTTTATTCATTTCAATAAATAAGACACTATAAGGCACAATGACCTCTGAGGAAAGTTGCCCTTCTGAGAGTCAATATCACATAATAGTTATGTGCTTAAACTTTCTAGCTTAACCAGCAAAAGAATGAGTCAAGTAAAGAGGGAAGCTTTGTAGTAGACAACTCAATTACCTTGAAAGTAATTAGAAATGGCCTTGTTAGCTTCTGCCTTATCATTTGGCATTGTTCAGGCTTTTTTTCTTCAGTCATGTCTGACTCTGTGATTCCATTTGGGGTTTTCTTGGCAAACATACTAGAGTAGTTTCCCATTTCTTTCTTCAGCTCATTTTATAGATGAGGAAACTGAAGGAAACAGGGTTAAATGGCTTGCCCAGGGTCACCTAGCTAGCAAGAGTCTGAGACCAGATTTGAACCAATGGGTGTGGGTTAGCAAAGCCAGGGGGCAGTTACATCAGCTTGCCCAGAGTCACAGGCCACTGTTCCAGTGAGTGAGACCCCACTCCGTACAACTCTGGGAAAAATGCCAACCTCTGAGTTTATATACCCTGTTCAGGGTCAAAGGGCTTCACAAACATGGGACTCAAACCAACAGGGCCTAAAAGCTTCTGGTGTCACAAACGTGTGACTCAAGCCCATGTAAACTAGGCTTTCCCTTCAGGAAAGCAGGTCATCAAAGACTCCAGATTTAATCAAAGAAACGAAGGCCAGACTCATAAAGGGCATTTGGTTAAATAAGTGCTCCAAAAGAGAAAACAGTAAAATTCCCACCTTAATTACTGATACATTTCCTCGTTGTAAAATCAGTGCCTTAGATTGGATGTCCGCTAAGGTTCTGTCTAGTATTAAATCTAAGATCCTCCATATGCCATTTTAATGTCTGTTTTCCTTCATTTTCCCTAGAACTGTGTAAGGAGAGAATAATCTGTGTGTATCTATCCATCTATCCATCTATGTATGTATGTATGTATGTGTGTGTGTGTATATATATATATAGTCCAATATATATACATATACATATATATACATATATATACACACACATATATACATACATACATACATATATACATATATATATATATATATTGGACTTTCTGTCTAACAAAAATGTGGATTGTCTCAGGTTTCTCCATAGAAGCTGAGACTATAGTGAATGACACCCCTGATAGATGAGCCCTTTGCCCACTATAATAGCACTGAACTAGATTACCTCTTTCTAGGAAAATTCCAGTTAGAAAGGTATTGTGAAAAATCTAAGGTGTAAAATTCTTCTATAACCACTGCAAATATACAACTGGGGTATACAACCAGCCCACAATGATTTTATACAATCAAGAAAGTACAATGAAGACTGAAAGCATCCTCTGACCCCTTACTAAACTATCCTCAAATGTTGAACAACAAAGGGTAAGAAACTTCCCAGTTTCTCCAGAACCATAGGCAAGACCCTCTATAAACAATCTGTGCTCTAGTGGAACCCCAGGCCTACAAGGTGTAGGGTCTGATTCCCACCAGGAGAATCCAAGACTTATGTGAGGCAAAATGTTAAGTTATAAGAAAGACACAGTTTCTCTCACATTTTAATATTCAACTCACAAAACACAACACAAAGAGAATCATGTTTTCTAAGAGGTCTGCTGTAAATTGAAATACACAAAAAAATGTTAAAACATTTCAACATTTTTTTTCTATACATCTCTAATTGAGTACCTAAAGATTTAAAATAAATACATCCAAAATCTCTTTTAAAATTTCCTGTACTATTTACTTAATTCCATGGAATTGATGATTACATAGCAAGTAGTAGCAAAAAGTATAGTTGCAACATATTTGATACCATGTGGTAGGCAATAGCATTATATATATGTATATACATGTATGTATATATATGTGTGTATGTATATATGTATATATACATATATGTATTATGTGTGTGTATTCATATGCATGTATATAATTTCTAGTTGCAGCCTAAAATTGGGGCAGCTAGGTGGCACAGTGGATAGAGTGCTAGTCCTTGATTCAGGAAGACTCATCTTCATGAGTTCAAATCTGGCCTCATACATTTAACTATCTGGGAGACTTTGGTTAAGTCTCTTAACGAAATGGCAAACCACTACAGCATCTTTGCCAAGAAAAACCCAAAATGGATCAAGAATAGTTGGACCCAACTGAACAACAACCTAAAATCAGTGTTGACCCATATTAATTTCATGACTTTTTTAGGTGATAAAAGAAGCCTCTTATATTAATGGAATGAGCAAAAAGTGCTAAAAGAAAATTAGATTCTATTGGAAATGCTGGTTTGGTAATGTTACATTATTGAAATACATTGTTGCTAATAAGGCAGCTACTTGGTGTACTGGATACAATTATGGATCTTAAGTCAGGAAGATTTGAATTCAAATCCAGCTTCAGACATTTGTAATCCTGGTCAAGTCACTTCACCTCTGTTTGCCTCAGTTTCCTCAACTGTAAATTGAGGATAATAATAGCACCTACTCCCCAAGGTTATTGTGAAAAGCAAAGGAAAAAAAACATTTGTAAAGCACTTAGCACAGTGCCTAGTATGTATACTATAAAAATGTTGTGATTATTTTTATTAATGAAGTAACGTTATAAGAAACAATGGTAAAATTCACTTACAAAAAAAAAAAACCAACAAATAAACCCTGCCTAGGACTAAGTTCTCTCCTTGTCTAGAATATAAAGAAATCCAAGGACTTTGGCTGCAGAAAACCTCTGTTATTGTATGAACTCTCTTCACTGGAAGGCTCAGTTTCATTATTGGCTGATGGTGAAATTGATCCCCCATTTCACTTTCTTTAAAAAAGAAAAGAAAGAAAATACAAAGAATACAACAGCAACAATATTCTATAATCCAGTACACAACCTAAAACTTTTCAGATCCACTGATTCTAATAACCACAATTGTTAACTACAAGATAGAAAATTATTCAAATTTATTATAAGTGAAAATTTTTTTTGAAAAACTTTTTAAAAGGAAGGAAAGATACCAGAGATGATCTTGGAAGCAGACAGAAGAAGCAAAACAGGTTCCTCATCTACTGCAAAGGAAAGGCTAACAGAGGAAGGAGTTTAGATAAGATTATAACATATTCATTAGAAAAAAAGTCCTTTTACTTCTTGGTCCAAGAGAGCAATAATGAACAAAAACAAATGTCAAATGAGAGAAGAGAGGAACAGGAAAGCAACTTTGAAAACATCTGGTAAACATGAGCAATTTGGCAAGGTAAATAAATTTTATTAAACATCAGCCCTGGATTTGGGATTGAGACCGAATAAAGCACACTTTCATCTCAAAATAATTCACCTGTTCCTTTTTTTAAATCTTGTCCCATATTTTAGCTTCTTCAGTCTAAAACCTTAACTTGTTCAGAAAACAAATCTATTATTGAAGAGTGACCTCTGAAGATCTTCCCAGTGACAATCAGTTTAAATGCTCTTCTAAACCAAGGGTAAAAGAAAGCATAAATCAAAGGGTTCATAGCTGAGTTATAATAGGCAAACCAAGCTAAAATTTCATAAATATAGGTTGTGGTGATGAACCCTAGGAAAGCATCAATTATCGATTCAATAAAGTATGGGAACCATGAAATCAGAAATGCAATCACTGCAATGCCCAGAGTTTTGGCTGCCTTTCTCTCCCTCTTGGACACTCTGGCTTTGTAACTCTCTGAGGAGGACTCAGTTTTGCTGTTCATACTTTCTATCTTTCTAGCCTGTTGTTTAGTTACCAGAAAGATCTTACAATAAAGAGTGAACATGACCAGAGTGGGAATGAAGAACAAGAGAAAGTCTATCAGTACCCAGGTGTGATTCACAGCAATCTGACAACCTCCCACACAGGTGAGGGCACTTACTAATTCCTCCAACCCATCATCATTGGCACCCGTATAAAGAAGTGAAAAACTAAATACAGTGGCAAGGAGCCAGGAAAATGCAATGCATATTCCTGAAACTGACAGAGTGAATTTGGTTGGATAGACCAGAGGATCAGTGACAGCAATGTATCTATCAATGGAGATGAAGCACAAGTGAAAAATGGAAGAATAACAAAATGAGAAATCAAAACAAGAGTGAAATTTACAATAACTCTCCCCAAAATACCAGCAACTCTCCACCGACCTCACCATGCTGAAGGGCATCACAGTGGCTCCCACCAAAAAGTCAGCACAAGCCAAGGAGGCAATCAGAAAATTGGCTGGAGAGTGCAGCTGCTTGAAGTGAAGGATTGAAATCATGACCAAGAGGTTTCCCAAGACAGCCAGGATAACTCCAGAGCCAAAGGCCAGGTAGAGGATGACTCTGGGTCTTGGGGAGTAGGAGGTTTTAATGCAGGACCCATTGATGTTCTCATAGCAGAGCTGTACAGCTGCAGGCTGGGATTGATGGCTGCTGCTCAACATTCTTCTCTTTCAGCTTATAAGTATCTTTGTTTTTCTTGGTAATCACAGAAAATTATCATTGACATTTCCAACATTCCTGAAAAAAAGATAAATAAAATGCATGTCTGTACAAAGTCAAATTCTATCCTTCATGAGCTAATGATTCATTTCACTGAGATATTTGTCAAACACTTAACACATTCGCTGGCAGAGTAGGCACTACATAGATATTTAATTCCTAACCCTCTTTCCTATAAACAATAAATCCCCCCATCCTCTGTTAAATTCAGTATATGTCCATTAAATCAGTAGAACTGCTTCCCCTAATCTAAAAACTGCTAAATAAATAGCTTTGAATAAGGCTACTAAGGATCAGCACCAAGAGGGTCACTGCTTCTCTGCTTGGTGACATTTCCCTTTAATCTTCTTGTTCTGTACCTCTGACAAGATCCTCTGCAAAGTTTGGTGAGGTACTAAAGGATAACTCAGTTCGAGGGTCACTTTTTATTACTTTTTCCTTCTTCACTTGTCAATTCTGAGTTAATGCCCAAAGTACCACAACCTTTCTGGAACTGTGCCAAAGAAGTGCCAGAAAACCCCCAAAGAGACAATCCCTGTGGGGTTAGGTGTGAACTAGAAAGTTTTTTCCAATAACCATTATAATGAATGTACTGGTAACACATATCTGTATGTATGCAAACACAAATGCAGGAATAAATACATATATATACATATGTATGTGTACACATATATGTGTTTGCATATACTTCTCTGCATAGGTATTAAGGCTTAAAATTGTGCTATCTTTTAGGGCACCCTGCCTACAATGTAAATGAAGGCATATACACACAAATATACATACATATGTACAAAATACATATACACACATATGTAGGTGTGTTTTAACAGTTTCTCCTGATCATTAGACAGTAATCTGTACTGTCTTAGGTATCAGCTGCCCACGTTAGTGCATCACTCCTCAATAAGTTTTTAGAATTTTTTCCTGTGCTAGCTGATCCCCAGACCACAAACATACAAACAATTATTGCATCCTTACTTTAAGGTTTTTGGGGGGTTCTGTCTGGTTGAATGTACTTGGATTCATTGGTGGAATCTTTGAGAGCCCTTGGTCATTTTCATCGTACACTGAGGCATCAGAGGAGGATTTTATTGGAATCTCTGAATACATACATACTTATGTATGACATAAATATGCATATATTCAATGAATTGTGAGAAACTTCCACTGTGGACACGTCTTTCTCCAAAGCAAATTGACCACGACTGTGTAACTTGCAGTGTTACAGAGTTGTTGGGGAGGCTAAAAGATTTTCTCAGCAGTGATCATGTGTCAGAACTCAGGGCTTCCTAATTACAAAGCAAGCCTTCCTTCTACTAGTCAAAGCTGCTGCTCCAGATACAGGGTGTCACAAAAGAATCTGAGCAGTTTTAACCTTTAATTGCTAAAGACAACACTAAAACTTTTGGGATACCCTATATACAGACAGCATACACACATATTCATTAGCCATAACATACAAACATACTTAACCATATGTAATATATATATAAATATATACAGAGCATGTACACACATGCACCTATATCTATACATATGACATGTATGTGCATTGTATAGGAAATAGCAGAACAAGATGTTAGGATTAAGTAATTAGGATTTGAAATCCAAATCCACATTTAACCTCATTGGTGAGTTTCTGTGTGGCATAAAGAATTCCCCAACTTGTCTATAAGATATGAACCCAAGCTGGAATAAGACTTCCCAGTGGTGCCTGCCTCCAAACTATATTCTGTCCTTCTATATCTCCTCAATGACTGCATCTGGTTGAGGCTGGGATGGACTGTACTTGTTGTTGTTTGTCTTTCATTTTTGAAGAGGACTAATGATATAAAGGGGGGAATTGGATTTTAAGTGAGTCAGAATTAGACAAATTCATCAGCCTCACTCTCTCTTCCAGAGTCATCACAGTCCAGCGTCAGGACATGGTCAGACTGGCAATGGCCTGGGACGTACCTTGACACCTTCAGTTTCTGACCAAGCTCTAAGCATTCTACAACAACTTCTTCAGCTGCCTTCACACCTGTTGGAACAAATTGTTTTCGTCTGCCCATTCTGTAGGGCTGGGTGGTAGGGGTGAGGAGTCTTCACATGCTTGAGGCAGTCATAACCCTAACTCACTGAGAGTTTTGAGACTATTGATTATCCTCTACCTGGTTAACCTGTCTGCCAAGACAATTTTGCCCAGGTTTGGCTACTGTGCATGCTACAGCTTCTTAGAGCCACAGGTGAGAATTGGGTGGCGGATGGAAACCAGAGGTGGATGAGCAGCACTGAAAACAGTTTGTTAAGCCCTCACACCAGGAGTGCTTGGCCTCTTGGAACACCCTATATACCCCTGGACTGCACCCACCTGCCATTCCATTGCTGTGGGGAACCGATTGTATGGAAGCTCGCTCCAGTAATGACAGCTGGTAACTTGTCTGTCATTTATAATCCTTGAGAGTTGGCTTTGGGCACTGAGAGAGTATGTGACTTGACCTTGGTCACAAGTATATTAGGTGTCAGATGTAGGAGAAGATCCCAAGATCCAAGTCAAGATTCTAACTCTAAGACCAAGTCTCAATCCACCAAGTCATACTGCCTCTCTCTGAATTTATTATAAATAAGTAGATTGCCCTTCTCTATGTGCACAGTAACCTAATAACTATAAAATTCACATTATGAATAGGAAGATACTAAGCTCCTATCATTTGGGCAGCTAGGTGTGCAGTAGATAGAGTGCTGGGCCTGGAGTCAGGAAGACTCATCTTCCTGAGTTCAAATCTGTCCTTAGACACATATTAGCTGTGTGACTCTAAGCAAGTCACTTACCCCTGTCTGCCTCAGTTCCTCATCTGTCAAATGAGCTGGAAAAAGAACTGGCAAACCACTCCAGTATCTTTGCCAAGACAACTTCAAATGGAGGCATGAAGAGTCAGATAATGGAACTGACGGAATAAAAAAGCCCCTGATTAAAATGAGCACAGTTTCTAAGTAGCGCAGAACTTTCTCAGACCCAATACAGAGGAAATCAATGTCTTCCAGGCATTGTTACTGTGGATGCATCTAGAATGGCATGCCCAAGCAGACTGGGAAGTGAGTAGTGCCCCTGAATATATAGTATTTATAGCCCCAGATCATTTTCCTTTGTTCTTCTAATACTGAGTAGGAGCATGAATTTGTCTTGTCAGCCTATTTGTATTTCACATACCAACACTGAAGCAATGGCCCTAGATGATTGTATCCAGGCTGCTGGGGACACTCTGGACCTATAGTGAGGTATTCTCAGCTCCCCCTCATCCACTATTGACAATATCATAGCTGACGGTTGACGCCTTTAACTATGGGAAAGGGAAAAATCCCCTAGTTCCATCTGACTCCTAACTACTGGAATAATTGTGGAAGCCAGGTGGAAGGGAAAAGAAAAGACAAGAAATCAAATTATGAGAAAGAAAACCTCTCTGAAGTAAGTATTTAATAAATACTTATTGACTGACTGACTTAATGACTGAAGCTAAGCCTACTTCCAGTTAAATGAGGTCACATGTTCCTTGTCATGTATCCCCTTTCTAGGATCCGGGGTAGGACCTCACCTCCTACCTGGAGGTGTATGTAACTGATAGATTACTGGATATGGATTCAGGAAGACTTGAGTTCAAATCTTGCCCTTTAATTACTCTGTGACTCTTAGGCTAGTCATTTAATCATTGTCTGCCTCAGTCTATAAAATGAAGCTAATAATACTATCTATATCCCAGCATTGTTGTGAGGCTAAAATATTTATAACTCACTATACAAATGCTAGCTGATTAGTATTTATTATTATTATTATGAGGAGGAGGAAGAAGAGGAGGAAGAGGAGTAGTAGTATAGCTTCAGTCTGAGGAATTATGGCTCTCAGTTATTTGAATTGAATGTGGATAAATTGGGCAGAGGTGGGATATTTTCTGCTGATAAATGGGGCTATGCCTCCCTGAAGCAGGGATGACTCATGAAATCTTAGAAAGTAAACAAGATATTATGCCTCATAACACAAATAATAATACCTAGCACGTATAAAGTGCTTTAAGGTTCGCCAAGCACTTATTAAGTGTCTGTTGTAGGATTGGAATTTGAGTCTTTCTGTCTCCAAGTCTACAGCCTTACCAACTACATCAATTATTGCCTCACCCTGCAAGGGAAGAGCTGGGCCATAAAGCCTGGAGCTTGGTGCTGAATGGGTGTGCTCTTTGTTTGTAAATTACCCAATATAGAAAAGAATTATATAAACTGGTTCTCCTTTTGGTTCTAAGAACTTCAGAACAATGACAGCATAAATCTTCTAGAGCATCTCCACTCTAAGTGCCCATCAGATAAAGTTAGGGTTTTTTAATAGTATTTTCCAGAAAGATCATATGGTCATAGATTTAGATCATGATTCAGAGCTGAAAATGACCTTAGAGGTCATTGAGTCCAATCCCCTCATTTTCTCATTTCACACATGAAGAAAATGAGGCTGATAAAGGTTAATTGACTAGCCTAGGGTCATGTAGTTAATAAGTTTGTTAGGCAGGATTTCAAATTCAGGTCTTCCTGAATTTAAACAAGCACTCTATCCACTGTGCCACCTAGCTGCCTAAGGTTCAGATTTACTTTTTATTATTCATGTTGAAGTTCAACTTAACTTTTTTTTATTATTCATGATGAATTTTATTATTCACTGCAACTTGCAAAAATTCAAGAAATTAAATCTATATGTCATATCAGTTAACTCAGTAGACACTTCTAAAGATTATAAACTTTTTAGCTACATCTCTTAGTATCCCCCAACAGCAAGGGTGAGATGCCCAGAGTCCCACACCTCCATGACTGAGAGCCTTAAGCAAATGGCTCTTTCTCTTTTTATAGTTTCAGATGTCATCAAACATCAGATGAGAGACCATAACTTAGGTTCCTTTGATTCGCTCTGTTGTTAGCACCTCCCTTCATTGGCCGTACCTGGAGCCCCACCTTAGGTACCAATTCACAGCCACATAGGCTTAGCACCTAATAGATAGGGGTTTGGGCCTGGGGTTTACCACCTAGTAAGACTCAATCAAACACACTGAATTAATCAAAGGAAACAAAAGCCAAACTCTTCAAGGATCCCCAACACACCAGATTGGCCAGGCCACCTACTGATTACTATGCGCATAACACAGTCAGTGCATCTAACCAGAATTTTTTTATATGAACAGTGGTTTCTATCCACAGTATCTTTTTATATTTAGCCCTTGCATCACAGTTCTCAGTTAGTGACTACCTGGTGGAGCAGGAGGCTACTGATTCTAACTTGAAGCATATCCTACTAATAGCCAAATTTGATTACAAGCAGGGAGATAGTTAAAACTGTAACCTTGGGGTGTTTTTGAGCCCAGCATCGGTTGTGAAGAGCTTTACACATGAAAAGAGGTTATATTTGATCCTAGAGATAATAGGGAACTACTGGAATATATTTCACATAGACCCGTTCTTTAAGGGAAATAACATCTGAAGTTATGAGAAGGATAGATTGGAGTAGGGAGTGGTTTCATGCAAGGAGATCATGTGAGAAATGTTTGCAGTAATCTGAGTGAAAGTTTATGAGAGCCTCAACTCCAGTCACGGTAGTGTGAATGATGAGGAGACATTTGTGAGACATGTGGAGACATCTTTCTCACGTCCCTCCTTCACTGAAATACCCTCAGTGGCTCCCCCTAACTTACCATATAATTCCAGACCCTGATATTGAAGGCCCTCTACAGTCTGACACCAATGGACATTTCCATCCCAGTCTCATATCATTCACTTTCTCAGATTGTATTCTAAGTTGAACTTTAACATATTTAATCATAGGATCATAGATTTAGGGCTGGATAGGACCTCAGGGGTTATCAGTTTACAGGTGAAGAAAATAAGGCCCAGAAAATTCTAATGACTTGTTCAAGGTCACACAGATCATGAAGGAGGCAAGGTTTGAACCTATATCCTCTGAATCCCAGTGCAAGGTTTTTTGTTATTGCCTCTGACCAATTTCTGTACCATCCTCACTTCTCTCATTTTCATGCCTTTGCTTATTTTACCCAGTTTTTCTTGTAATGTATGTTCTCCCTCCTTAATGTACTGAAGTACTTTCCTTCAAGACTTAATTCAAGCACCATTTTATCCTTCAAGTAGTTCCAGACTTCCACCCCCACCTTCCTGGGTGAGAGCAATCTTGATTCCCTCCAACCCTTGGCCAAACTAGACCGGTGGTAGCCTGGTATAGTGGACAGAGCATTGGACTTGGACTTAGGAATATTTGAGTCCTAATTCTGCCTCAGGCATTTAGTAGCCATGTGAACACAGTGGGCAATCACTGGCCCTCTCCACGCTTCAGTTTATTCCTCCATAAAATGGGAGTGTTGGACTACATGATCTATGAGATCTAAATTGGTTATCTTATTCTCGTAGCTTTTTTATCTGGTCTCCTTGTTTGCACTTATTTCCTTCTTTGTATTATACATATTGGTATATGTAGCTTCTTCCCAGGTAGATTACAAAACACATCATGTATATGTATTTATATGTTTCTCTTATTGTTGCTCAGTTGTTTCTGTCTCTTCATGACCGCATTTGAGGTTTCCTTGGCAAAGATACTGGCGTGGTTTACCATTTTCTTCTCCAGCTCATTTTACAGATGAAGAAACTGAGGCAAACAGGGCATGGCTGCCCAGGGTCATACAAGTAAGTATCTGAGGCTGGATTTGAACTCAAATCTTCCTAAGTCCAATGATCTCTCTACTACACCACCTAGTTGCCCTCTATATGTAAATATCCATTTATCTATCTAATCTTTGTATCTCCAGATTCTGACACAGTACCTATCAAATGAGTAGTTTTTTAAAAGAAATGCTTGTTAAATTTACAAGTGAATTAATATGTTTTCTTTGCCATTAATAACAAAAATTTATTGAGCCACAGAATCACATCTATATGGGCTTCCTGCTAGGGGTTGGTGAATGAAGTCACAGGGACTAGAGGTTTGAGGGGGCCACCAGTCTGGATTTAAGGGAGCTACCAGCCTATTCAGATTTACCCAAACACTGACTTTTCTGCATGCCAACCAACAATTATAAAAGGAGCTTATGTAATTTGCAAAGCTTGTGAACTTCTATTTTCAGTTTTGTTAAATATTCTAAAATTTGTGAACTTAATGAGTCATTACAGCATAACATGTAAATACAGGAGAACATTTTTTTTGGCACAGGTATTCAACAACGCCTTTGTCGGAGAGCAGCTTGTAATCTATAGGATACATAACTAATAGGTCATATGACATTTTCTTCTGCAAAGGGGCATTCAATATGCCACATGAGAAGAAATAATCATGGGGAGAGCTGGCAAATGAATTCTTCTTTCCTGTATGATTTTTTAACTTGCCTTGTGTATGTTTCCTATATCTTCTACTTTTAATTATAAGTAATGTTACAGTAACTCTCCCCAAAATACCAGCAACTCTACACTGACCTCACCATGCTGAAGGACATCACAATGGCTCCCCCAAAAAGTCAGCACGAGCCAAGAAGGCAATGAGAAATGTATCACTCAAGGTGTTGAATGCTATTATGCACATGTGTACATTTCCTATGTCTTCTACTTTTAATTATAGGGAAGGGTCTATTTATTATATATCTGTGTATAGCTCATCACATATTAAGTCCTATGGACTTATTGAGTGAAAATACTCAAAAATCTTAAGACCTGCTGAAGCAAAACCAAGAAAAACTCTTTAATAATTTACAATCATAGAAACAAAAAAAGCATCAGTAATCAGTTGCAGTTTAGTTTTATTATGTGAAAAGGAAAGACTCCAGTGCCATATAATCAGCCAAGATATTTTGTGAATAAGTTGATGAAAGTGGCTCAGGGCAGCATCAGCAGAGCAGAGGATTTTCAGTGCAGGGAAAAGTGACATCAGTTAATTGCCAACCCCTGTGTCAGTCAAGTTGGTGAGGGGAGTATTGATATACCAGCTAGAGAGCAGAAATAGTACCAGTAAGACAACCACTATTAGAAAATTATCCCCCACACATCACACACAGGACCTGAGTCTCACTCAGCACCCAATAAAAACTGCGCAACTCAGGGTGCTACTTGATTAACATCACAGGGAAATGTTAAATGGTGCTTTTACTTTAGGCAGTGAGAGAAAGAGAATCAGGCTCTTCTCAGAAGCTGTCGATCTCTGTGGGCATTCAGGGACAGGTAGGAACCAGTGAGAGGGACAGGAAAGTAAGAGCTGGGACATTTCACAGGATCCTGAGAAATTTTGGAGACAGAAAATGAAGGAAAGTAGAATGGTATAAGAATGCACATCAGGGAAAAAAGAGTAGTGGAGTGAAAAAAGTGAGAGAGAGACCCAATAAGCCAAGGTGCTGTTTAGAGCCAAGGTGCAAATATTAATCCTTTGTGATGTCTGTCAGGGATTTTTTTATAGTACAGTCAAAGAGACATATAACTGCCAAAACTCTGAAAAGCATTACAACCTGGCCTAAAGGAAGGAATGCTTCTTCTTCAACTCCTGTAGGAGGTTTTGCTAATTTATTACATTTAGTGTCTGTCATTTGTCAGTTCTGAATTAATAAAAGAGAATAATTCAGAAAATTATAAACATCAGTAGAAATGCATAGTCAGATTTCTCAATCTAACCTTTATTCATGTTCAGAAAACAAATTCATGGCTGAAGAGCCATTCTGTAAGACTTTGCCAGTGACAATGAGTTTTATAGCTTTCCTAAACCAAGGGTAAAAGAAAGCATAAATCAGGGGATTCACAGCTGAGTTATAATAAGCAAACCAACAGCAAATCTCATAGACATAGGCAGGGGTGATGAAGCCAAGAAAAGCATCAATTAATGAGTCAAGTGAATAGGGTAACCATGAAATTAGAAATGCAATCACTGCAATGGCCAGTGTTTTTGCTGCTTTTCTCTCCCTCTTGGATACCCTGGCTTTGTAACTCTCCGAGGATGAAGATTCCCCTTTATTACTCGTGTTTTCAATCTTTCTAGCCTGGAACTTAGCTACAAGAAAAATCTTAGAGTAAAGAATAATCATAACCAGACTGGGTATGAAAAACAACAAAAAATCTATTATGATCCAGTTTTGATTAACAGCAATCTGACAACCTCCCACACAGGTGAGGGCACTTACTAACTCCTCCAGCCCATCATCAATGATACCTGTGTAAAAAACAGAACCACTGTAAGACATAGTGATGGTCCAGGAGAGAGTAATACATAGCCCAGAGACAGAGAAGGTAAACTTGGTTGGATAGACTAGAGGATCTGTAACAGCAATATATCTATCAATAGAGATGAAGCACAAGTGAAAGAGAGAAGTATAACAAAATGCACAATCAAAAGTGGTATGAAGTTTACAATAACTCTCCCCAAAATACCAGCAGCTCTCCACTGACCTCACCATGCTGAAGGGCATCACAGTGGCTCCCACCAAAAAGTCAGCACAAGCCAAGGAGGCAATGAGAAAATTGGCTGGAGAGTGCAGCTGCTTGAAGTGAAGGATTGAAATCATGACCAGAAGGTTTCCCAAGACAGCCAGGACAACTCCAGAGCCAAAGACCAGGTAGAGGATTACTCGGGGTACTGGGGAGTAGGGAGTCTGAATGCAGGACCCATTGATGTTCTCATAGCAGAGCTGTACTGCTGCAGGCTGGGACCCATTGTTGTTGTTCATGATTCTTCTCTCTGAACCTTGCAGTGTTTATACTCCTTGTGATCACACAGAGTTTACTATTGAAATGATTTTATAAGAAAATATTACATTAATTTGATGTTCATAAAAGAGATATCAGTTTTGCCTTCAAAGCATTATGAACTTTTCCCAGTTTAATTCCCAATTATCTTATAGATCCAGAAATTGATATGGCTCAGAGCGTAACATAAGTAACTTAGCAAAAAGCAAGCAAGTAATTAGTTTTGACCTGGATATTTGAGAAAGTTGCTTTTGATCCGTTGCTCTGTACCTCTGAGAAACTGCCTTAAGGAAACAGCTATAAATTGTGATGTTACTCATTTCAGGGGGCATCGTTTATTAACATCTACTACCCCATGAGGTCAAATCCAAGTTATACCCCAAGCCCCCTGAGCTCTGAGGAAGTCAACCAAAGAAACTTCACCCCTGAAAGCCCTTAGAGGTAATCCCTGTAGTATATGTGTGAACTGTGAGAATAGATTACTTTTTCTCCCTCCAGTAATCATTATACGTATAGTTATTGTGAAGACAAGTATTTATCATTTGAGGCCAGAGACTTCTGATAGTTTCCCTATGCCCTGGCCCTCAATGACTTGACTGGTATAAACTATAGTGATTAGTATCATCTATGATGCTTTAAGCATATAAAAATGTAATTCCTAACAATCTCCAAAGATTCTGTCTGCCAATATCAGTCTCTTTAGCTGCTCTACTAACTACCAACAAATGGAACACATGGATCCCAGATGTCACAATATCAATAACAATTCATTCTTTAATATCCAGGATTTTAATGCTGTGAGTGCTTCCAGTGTATACCTTGGCTAATCCTTGTGAAATTCTTGTCCAGGAGTTTCCATAAACTTCCAAATTATGGGTGGAGAATGAGTTATAGGCATATATATAAATAGGTTTATATACAGCTATTTCTTCTTGTTGTTCAATTGTTTTCAGTCATGCTCTTTGTGACCCCATTTGGGATTTTCTTGGTGAAGGTACTGGAATGGTTTGCCATTCCCTTCTCTAGCTCATTGTTTACAGATGAGGAACTGAGGCAAATAGGGTTAAATGAATTACCTGGCCTCACACAGCTGGTAAATGTCTGAGGCCAGATTTAATCTTTATCAACTCTGCCACCTACTGGTCCAATATATAGATATAAACACACATATGCACATACACAATGACATGTTTATGTTTGTATAAACTATTGAGGGAATTTGTTTTGTAAGACTATGCTTGCCTATTTGTCAAAGAACTATTTTGTTCTTTTTCCATTGACAGGAAGGGAAAATAGATTTCTGTTAATTTTAAAAGATAGAGGTGGGAGGGTGCTACCTATTTGAAATGCTGCATACACTTTTAGATAAGATTGCTGTGATATTAATTTTATTCATTAAATGAAATTAATTAAGTTAATTTTACTTAATGATATTACTTTGCTACAAAGGACTTCTTATAAAGTAGGATTACTCTATAAATGTTTGTAATGTAAAAAAACTATATCAACAAAAAGAATTCCTGATCAATGGAACAAAATAACTAGAACAAAGATGGCCAGACTTGTGCAATTTTCCTGACAAGGAACTGATGAATAAATGAAAAAAAGATTAAGCCCTTACTGTGTGCTAAAGTTAGGTAGTCCTTGTCCTCAAGAATCTTAAATTCCAACAGAAAAAAGATGGTCAGGGAAGGGAGTTTTGATTTGCAGAATCATAGGTAATTAAGCTTGGTAGTGAAGAAGAATATACATATCTCTGAGGACCAATAATAAAATAACTAAATATATTAATGTATATTACATTCTATATAAGCATGGAACTAGATATAAATAATATAAATAAAATGCATTAGGCAGTTTAAAATTTGCAATGTGCTTTACAAATGTTACCTCATTTGACCCTCTCAACAACCCTAGATGGTAGGTACTACTATAACCCCCATTTTTCAGATGAGGATACTGAGGCAGAGAGAGGTTAAATAACTTTCCCAAGGGAACCTTGCTAGTAAGTGTCTGAGACTGGATTTGAACTTAGATCTTCCTGAGACTGGATCTGAACTCAGGTTTATCCTGACTCTAGGTTCAGCACCCTATCCACTGGCTCCCTTTAATTTACTAGGCATATTATTGCTGTTCACATCCCTTTTTAAATATACTCTGTGCCCTGGCTTATGATTGTGGTGGATGAAAGTATGGAAATTAATGGACTGGCTCAGACAATCTCATTTATTCATGCATGTAATGAAAATCTGAATAAAAATGAGTAAAATGAGTAAAAAATGAGTAAAAGCAGCAGCTAGCTGGCACAGTGAATAGAGCACTGGTCTTGGAGTCAGAAGGTCCTGAGTTCAAATCCGGCCTCAGTCACTTGACAAATTTACTACCTGTGTGATCTTGGGCAAGTCACTTACCCCCAATTGCCCTGCCTACCCCCCCCAAAAGAAAAAATGAGTAATAAAAATTCTTGATATTGTTTCTTTTAATGATACAAGTGAAGATATTTTTAATATAGTATATGGACTTTTTAAAAAGTATAATCTTTCATTATCAAAATTGCTACTGTGTGTGGCTACAAATGGTGCTGCAGAAATGATGAGGAGAATAGATTTGTAGCTCAGTGATTGGCTAAGTAGAATGAAATTGCTCCAAATTATAAGTTTTGTCCTATTCACTACATCATTACATGAGGAAAACTTTTACTCAAAAGTACTGAAACTGAAACATATGCTGAAGTTTGTTAAGAATATAGGGAATATCCCTTCTGCTGTGGCTGCCATTGGGGATACAGTAGCAGGGCAGCTATGGCCATCTGATACCCCATAGTTGTGGACCTCAATAAGGTCTACAAAGTTATCAAAAACATTTCGAAGACCAGACACTGCTGCCGCCATGGGCACTTGATCAAACACACCAAGTTTGTGAGAGATAAGATCCAGGAAGTGTGTGGATTTGCCCCTTATGAGAAGTGAGCCATGGAATGGTTAAAGATCTCCGAGAATAAGTGAGCCCTTAAGTTCCTCAAAAAAAAGGGTGGGAAATCATATCCAGGCCAAGAGGGAGCTCAGCAACATCCTAGCTGCCATGAGGAGGGCTGCTGCCAAGAAGGACTAAACTGGACCCTGCCAACCTTCCCTACTTACCCAATAAAGATTTGACAAATAAAAAAAGAGAAAGAGAAGAAAACAAGGAATATTGTATCTTCTCAAGGATGGAATCATTAACAGTTTTCTTCATTTCTCTTGGAGATGGAAAGTTAGCAAGAAGGTTTGCTTTATATAGAAGTTTGGACACTCTGGCTTTGTAACTCTCTGAAGATGACTCAGTTTTGCTGTTCATACTTTCTATCTTTCTAGCTTGTTGTTTAGCTATCAGAAAGATCTTACAATAAAGAATGACCATGACCAGAGTGGGAATGAAGAACAAGAGAAAGTCTATCAATACCCAGGTTTGATTCACAGCAATCTGACAACCTCCCACACAGGTGAGGGCACTTACTAATTCCTCCAGTCCATAATCATTGACACCTGTGTAAAGAAGTGAAAAACTAAATGTAATAGCAAGGAGCCAGGAGAATGCGATGCATATTCCTGAAATTGACACCGTGAATTTGGTTGGATAGACCAGGGGGTCAGTGACAGCAATGTATCTATCAATGGAGATGAAGCACAAGTGAAAAAGAGAAGAATGACAAAATGACCCATCAAAACAAGAGTGAAATTTACAATAACTCTCCCCAAAATACCAGCAACTTTCCACCAACCTCACCATGCTGAAGGGCATCACAGCGACTCCCACCAAAAAGTCAGCACAAGCCGAAGAGGCAATGAGAAAATTGGTTGGAGAGTGCAGCTTCTTGAAGTGAAGGATTAAAATCATGACCAAGAGGTTTCCCAAGACAGCCAGCAGAACCCCAGAGCCAAACACCAGGTAGAGGATGACTCTGGGTCTTGGGGAGTAGGGGATTTCAATGAAGGACCCTTTCATATTCTCTCATAGCAGAGCTGTACAGCTGCAGGCTGGGACTGATTGCTGCTGCTCAACATTCTTCTCTCTCAGCTTATAAGTATCTTTGTTTTTCTTGGTAATCCCAGAAAATTATCATTGACATTTCCAACATTCCTGAAAAAAAGATAAATAAAATGCATGTCTGCACAAAATCAAATACTATCCTTCATGAATTATGATCCATTTCACTGACATAGTATTTGTAAATCACTTAACACATTGCCTGGCACAATAGGCACTATTTAAATGCTTAATCCCTTCCTCCTTTCCTATAAACAGTGAAGCCCCATCCTCTGCTATACTCAGTATACGGTCATTTAACTCAGTAGAACTGCTTCCCCTAATCTCAAAACCACTAAAAAAAAGTCTCCTAAGGATCAGCACCAAGATACTCAGTACTAATCTGCTTGGTAACATCTCCCTCTAGTATTCTGTTGTACCTCTGACAAGCTCTTCTGCAAAATTCAGTGAGACACTAAAGGATCCTTCAATTCAAAGGTCACTTTTTATTATTTTGCCCTTCTGCATGCCATCAACTCAGAGTTAATGCCCAAAGTACCACAACCTTTCTGGAACTCAGCCAAAGAAGTGCCAGAAAACCCCTGAGAGAAAATCCTTCTGGGGGGGAAGAAACTTTTCCCCAATTACCATTAGTAAGGAATTTATTCCGCTATATTGCTGTTTAATCTATAGGAACATAAATTGTGCATTTTGTTTTGTAATATTTGCACATTCATGGTAAATCCTACGTGGTCATAGTGTATTATTCTCATGATAAGTTGTTGCAATCTTTTTGCTAATATTTTACTTAACATTTTTGCATCGATATTCATTAGGGAAACTGGTCTATAATTTTCTTTATATTTTTAAATTTTTTTAAATAAATGTCCTCTTTATTTTACCAAATATAATTTATTAGTTAAGTTGACATTTGTCAATTCAGTTATAGCAACTATAAATAATTCTCTTAAGACACAATTCTGGAACTTTTTAAGAATACAAGAGTAAACCAACATTGCTCCTTGAAGCCAGGTCTAAAGTACATGCACAGTTGGGGAAAGAAATCTTGGATTCATTTGCACTTTCAGTAATATTCTTTCATTCCACAGTCCCTCCTTCTTCCCCTCTTATAGGAGGCCATATACCCAGGACGCAAGAGGGAGGAGGGTCCACTCACTGGCCTAAACAGGATTCTGTTGATGAGGGAAAGATGAGCTGGACAAGTTGGCCAAACTGGGAAGCTGGGAGAGGGATGACCTTGGAGGGTGTTTATTTTGCTGTTTGTGTAGAGAAGTTAGGAGAGGATAGTGGAGGAGTGAGAGGGGTCAGGCTGGGGAAGCAGAGAAGACAAGTCCAAAGCAGCGATGAATTTGCTTTGCTTGACATAGCTCAAGGTAGATAGATGACCATGGAAGTCACTTCCAAATAGAATTCTAATACTAGGATGAGTGATTGGGAATAAAGGCTTGCTCCAGAAAATTCAGTGGAAGGTCCCAGTGATGACAGTGGTATCAATAAGAGGTGGGGTTGTTGCCTAAGCAGCCCCCAGGAAGACAATCCAGGAGATGGGGGTAGGAGAAGTTGGTAGTGGAGATGTGACTGTTCTCTCCTTTCCCCACCATTCTCTTGGTTAAGAAGGAAGATTCTGTGCGAAGTCCCTAGAGCAAAGAAGCTAAGCGACACCTGCATCCAAATACCCAGATCCATACATGCATGAGTATATGTGTTCAGTTTTCCCTGGATTCCTGATCTGGTCCAGAACAATACATGGTGGAGATGCTGAGAATCCCAGTTTCCTTCCAGAGAAAAACGGCAGCAACTGGGTGAGGTCCAGATGACCAATTCTATCTCTTGGGTGCCCAGTGGGCAGGATGGTCTATAATTTTCTTTCTCTGTTTTGACTCTTCTTGGTTTAGGTATTAGTACCATATTTGTGTCATAACAAAAATTTGGTAGGACTTCTTCTTACCTATTTTCCCGAACAGTCTATAAAGTATGGGAACTAATTTTTCTTTAAATGTCTGATAGAATTCACATGTAAAACCATCTGGTCCTGGAAATTTTTTTCCTAGGGAGTTCATTGAAGGTTTGTTCAATTTCTTTTTCTGAGATGGGGTTGTTTAGGTATTTTACTTCCTCTTCTGTTCACCTGGGCAATTTATATTTTTGTAAATATTCATCCATTTTCCCTCAGGTTGTCACATTCATGGGCATACAATTGGGCAAAATAATTCCTTATTATTGTTTTAATTTCCTCTTCATTGGAAGTGAATTCACCCTTTTCATTTTTGATATTTATAATTTGGTCTTCTTCTTTCTTTTTTCAAATCAAATTGACCAAAGGTTTATCAATTTTCTTGGTTTTTTCATAAAACCATCTCTTGGTTTTATTTATTAATTCAATAGTTTTATTGATTTCAAATTTTATCAATCTCTCCTTTGGTTTTCAATATTTAATTGTATTGCTATTTGGTATTTAATTGAGGATTTTCAATTTGTTCTTTTTCTAGCTTTTTCAGTTGCATGTCCAATTCATTGATTTCCTTTTTCTCTATTTTATTCATGTAAGCATTTAGAGATATAAAACTTCCCCTAAGAACTGCTTTTGCTGCATCCCATAAGTTTTGGTATGTTGCCTCTTTATTTTCATTATCTTTTATGAAGTTATTGTGTCTATGATTTGTTCTTTGACCCACTCATTCTTTAGGATTAGATTATTTAGTTTCCAATTAATTTTTAGTTTATCTCTCCATGGTCCTTTATTACAAATAAGTTTAATTGCATCGTGATCTGAAAAGGATGCTTTGACTACTTCTGCCTTTCTGCATTGGATTGTGAGGTTTTTATGCCCTAGTACGTGGTCAATTTTTGAGTATGTGCCATGTACAGCTGAGAAAAAGGTATATTCCTTTTTTATCCCCATTCAGTTTTCTCCAGAGGTCTATCATATCTACCTTTTCTAAAATTCTATTCACCTCCTTAACTTCTTTCTTGTTTATTTTGAGGTCAGATTTATCAAGTTCAGAGAGAGGGAGGTTGAGGTCCCCCACTAGCATAGTTTTGCTGTCTATTTCTTCCTGTAACTTCCTTAACTTCTCCTCTAAGAATTTGTATGCTATACCACTTGGTGTATATATGTTGAGTAATGATATTGCTCATTGTTTATGGTGCCTTTTAGCAGGGTATAGTATCCTTCCTTATCTCTTTTAATTAGGTCTATCTTTGCTTTTGCTTTGTCTGAGGTTAGGATTGCTGCCCCTGCTTTTTTTTTTTACTTTAGCCCAAGCATAATATATTCTACTCCAGCCTTTTACCTTTACCCTGTGTGTATCCGCCTCTTTCAAATGTGTTTCTTGTAAACAACATATTGTAGGATTATGGTTTTTAATCCTTTCTCCTATCTGCCTCTGTTTTAGGGGAGAGTTCATCCCGTTCATGTTCACAGTTATGATTACTATTTGTGTCTTTTTCTCCATTCTATTTTCCCCCTGTTTATGCTTTTATTTCTCCCTTCTCCCTTACACTCCTCAAAATAGTTTTGCTTTTGACCACCGCCTTACCCAGTTTTACCTCCCTAATGACACCCCTCCCTTATCTTACCCTTTTCCCCTTGCTACTTCTTCCCTCCCTTCTATCCACACCCCCCTTTTCTTTCCCTTTTCCCCTCCTACTGCTTGTAGGACAAGTCTGATTTCTACACTTATCAGAGTATGTTATTCTCTCCTTGAACCAAATCCAATGGGAGTAAAGCTCAAACACTGCTTTTCTCCCTCCCTTTTTTCCCGCTCTGTTTTCGTGCCTCTTCATGTGTCATAATTTACCCTTTTCTGCTTCCTCCTTATGTCTTTTCCCAGAACAAACCCTTTGCACCCATGAATCATGTTTTTATCATCAAATCAGTTACTTTATACTGACACCACAGTCTAAGTATATCCCTTTCAATTGTCATAATAACTGTACCATTCTCAAGATTGACATATATACATATATATGTATATACATATATATATATAACATATATAAATCAACATAATCCTATATTAGGATGTAAACAATTTTCCCTTATTGAATAACATAGTTTTGTTTTTTCCCCAATTTACCTTTTTATGTCTCTCTTGAGTTTTGTGTTTGAAAATCAAATTTTACATTGAGCTCTGGCCTTTCCATCAGGAAGGTTTGGAATTCTCTTATTTCATTGAATGTCCATTTCCTTGCCTGAAAAATTATGCTCAATTTTGCTGGGTAGTTTATCCTTGGTTGTAGTCCAAGCTCCTTTGCCTTTCAGAATATCATATTCCAATTTCTCCCGTCTTTTAAAGTACAAGCTATGAGATCCTGCATGATCCTGACTGTAGCTCCATGATATTTGAATTGTTTCTTTCTGGCTGCTTGCAGTATTTTCTCCTTAACCTGATAATTCTGGAATTTGGCTACAATATTCCTTGGAGTTTTCAATTTGTGATCTCCTTCAGGGGGTGATCACTGGATTCTTTCAATGACTATTTTACCCTCTTGTCCAAGGACCTCGAGACCATTTTTCTTGATGATTTCTTGGAAGATGCTGTCCAGGCCCTTTTTTGCATCGTGGTCTTCCAGTAGGCCAATAATTCTTAGATTATCTCTCCTGGATCTATTTTCCAGGTCAATTGTTTTCCCAATAGGATATTGCACGTTTTCTTCTATTTTTCGTTCTTTAGATTTTGCGTGACTGATTCTTGGTGTCTCATAGAGTCATTAGCTTCTACGTTTCCAATTCTAATTTTTAACACATTGTTTTCTTCATTTAGCTTCTGTATCTCCTTTTCCATTTAATTTCTTTTACTTTTTGAAGAGTTATTCTCTCCAAATATATTCTGAACCTCCTTTGCCATTTTGCCAGTTCTACTTTTTAAGGATTTTTTCTCTTCTTTTACCTCTCTAATTTGGTTTTAAAAATCCTCTTTGAGCTCTCCCAGGAATGTTTTTTGCACTGGAGACCATCTCACATTCTCTTTTGAGTTTTCAGAAGGGAGTATAGTGTCAATGCCATCTTCTTCTGAATGGGTATTTCGATCTTCCCTATCTTCATAATAGGAATCAATAGTCTTTGGTTTTCTTGTCTGTTTTTTCATGGTGTTTGTTTTTTTTCCCCCTGACTTCTAAAGTGGATCTCTGCTTCTGGAGCTCGCTGGCTTTGTGTGCTGTGGCCTCTGGTTTCATGAAGTGTGGGGGACAGGTGGTCGGCCTGCTGGAAGTCTCATCTTGCTACAGGGCTGCACTATAGCATGGGTGGTCTCAGCCATTGTCTGTGCTGGTGTCTGCCACTTCCCCTGGCTGTGCAAAGGCACATCTGGAGTCCTGGTGTTGATGATTGGTGGCTTCACCCCACTGAGGCTCAGGAACTCCCGCTGTTCTGCTGAGGGTCCTCTCCCCAACTTCTCAAGTTACAAGGCTACTGAAGCCCCACTTCTGGCTCCTCTATTTCAGAGTTTCTCTCAAGGGACTATTATCTGGGTGAGGAAGGGAGGGATGAGAGCCGTTTTTTTTTTACCTGGTCATCATGACTCCCAGAAGTTCAAGAGGGCAAGTTTCAAACCTTTAGACTGTGGGCTGGAGGCCTCAGGAGTAGCTGGGGCCATGGCCTCAGGCTCATTGCTTGTGTCTCATGTAGCCCCAACAGATTCCTGTCCTGGGCTGAGATGCCTGGGGATCACCACCTTAGCCATGCTTTAGTGCTGGGCCTGCTCCTGCTCCTGCTCCCGTGTTTTGCATGCCCAGTGCTCTCCCAGCCCAGCACACTGGCTAGGTTCCGCTGTTGCTCTCATTTGGTGTGGTCTGGTGCCTGTTCCATTTTCACAGTGCTCCTGACCCACTGAGTTTACTAATGGCTTCTAACTCTCTCAAATCTGCTCAGATTGCCTTTTTTAAAGGTATCTGACAGAATTTGTGAGAGAGCTCCGGTAAGATGCTGTTTTCACTCATCCATCTTGACTCCTGTATGTCTTTTTTTTCTGTGGATTTTTTTTGATGGTTGAATTTATGGTGAATGTACTGGCATCATGTGTGTGTGTATGTATTCATATATACATATATATATATATATATATATATACACGCACACACATGTGTGTAGGGGGGTATACATATATACCCATGCAATATGACATTCAGTACACACATATACCTATACATATGTTTGTGCATACAGCTATTAAGGCTTAAAATTCCACTGCCTTTTAGGACACCCTGCCTACATGTGTATAAAAGCATTTATACATATGTATAAATATACATATATAGACATACATATATAGGTGTATTTTCACAGTTTCTCCTGATCATTAAGCAGTTATCTGTACTTTCTTAGGTATTGGCTGCCCTTGTTAGACCATAACTCTTTAATGACTTTTTAGAAGTGTTTCCATTTGTCTGATCTCCACATCCCAATTTATGACCAATTATTGCATCCTTACTTTAAGTCTTTTTAGTTTTGATCCACCTGAATATATTTGGATTCATTAGCAAAATCTTTGAGAACTCTTGGTCATTTCCATACAACACTGAGGCATTAGAGGAGGGTTTTATTGGAAACTCTGAATACATATTATGCATATATGCATACATACACATATACATATACACATATGCACACACATACATACACATACAGAATCAATGTGAAAAGCTTCCACCGTGGACATATCTTTTTGCATAGCAAATTGGCCACTACACTATAACTTGCAGTATTAGAGATTTCTGGGGGAGGGATTAGGGAGGGTGCTGAGAGGCTAAAAGACTTTCTCAGGAACCAGCACGTGTCAGAACTCAGGGCTTCATAATTACAAAGCAAGCCTTCCTTCTACTAGTCAATGCCCCTCCACATATAGAATGTCTCAAAAATATTAGGGCAGTTTTAAACTTTAATAGCTTGTGGGATACCCCATATGCATACAGTATACACAATATACATTATATATAATATGTATATAATTATACACATATACAATATATGTATACAGAACATGTACACACACATACCCCTATAGTCACAACTATGCATCTAAGATACATATGTGCATTGTATGGGAAACAGCAGAACAAGATGTCCAAATTAAGTAATCCAAATCAACATTTGACCTCACTGGTGAGTTTCTGTGTGGCATAAAGAATTCCCCAGCTTGTCTATAAGATATGAACCCAAACTGGAATAAGACTTCACAGTGGTACCTGCCCCCAAACTATATTCTGTCCTGATATATCTACTCAACAATAAGAGGGGCAGGGATGGACTGCACCTGTTGTGGCTTATCCCTCATTTTTTAAGACGACCAATGACATCAAGGGGAGAATGTCTTGATTGGATTAAATGAGTCAGAGTTGCACAGATTCATCAGACTCACTCTCTCTTTCAGAGTCATCAAAGTCCAGTGGCAGGACAAGGTCAGACTGGCAATGGCTTGGGATGCACCTTGACACCTGCAATGTTGGACCAAGTTCTAACCCTTCCATAGCAACTGCTTCAGCTGCCTTCACATCTTTTGGAACAATTTGTTTTCATCTGCCCATTCTGTGGCGCTGGGTGGTAGAAGTGAGGAGTCTTCATATGTTTGAGATAAACACCCCAAACTCACTGTTGGCTCTGAGGACTGTAGGTCATCCTCAACTTGTTCAGCCTGTCTGCCAAGACAGTTTTACCTAGGACTGGCTGCTGTGCATGCTATAGCTTCTTAGATCCACAGGTGAGAATTGGGTGGCAGGTGGAAACCAAAGGTGGATAAGCAGCCCTGAAAAGGACTTGTCAAACCCTCACTCCAGAGGTGCTAGTCCTCCTGGAACCCCATACATCCCTGGACCGCACCTACCTTTCATTTCATTGCTGTGAGGAACTGATGGGATGGAAACTCCCCCCACCATTGACAGCTGACAACTTGTTTGTCCCTTCTGATCCTTGAGAGTTGGCTGTGGGCGCTGAGAGGGTATGTGACTTGACCTTGGTCACAAGTGGACTAAATGTCAGAGGTGGAAGAAGATCCCAAGATCCCAAGTCAAGATTCTGACTCCAAGACCAAGCCTCAATCCACTAAGTCATTCTGCCCCTCTTTGCATTAATTATAAATAAGTAGATTGTCCTTCTCTATGTGTACAGTAACATAATAGCTGTAAAATTCATATTATGATAGGAAGATAGTAATCCCCTGTTGTTTGGGCAGCTAGGTGTGCAATGGATAGAGTGTTGGGCCTGGAATTAGGAAGACTCTTTTTCCTGAGTTCAAATCTGGCCTCAGACACTTACTAGCTATATGACCCTCGGCAAGTTACTTAACCTCGTTTGTCTCAGTTCTTCACTTGTTAAATGGGCTGGAGAAAGAAGTTAGCAAACCACTCCAATAACTTTGCAAAGAAAACTCCAAATGGGGTCCTGAAGAGTCAGTCATGAATGAAACAACTTAATGGAAAAAAAAAACCCTGATTAAAATGAGTGCAGTTTCTCAGAAGCATAGACCCTTCTCAGACCCAGTAGAGGGGAAATCAATGTTCTTACAGGCAGTGTTACTGTGGATGCATCTAGAATGGGAATGGCTTACCCCAAGTTGACTGGGTCTCTGGACATACAGTATCTATAGCCCCAGGTCATTTTCCTTTGTTCTTCTAAAGCCCAATGGAGGCATGAATTTGTCTTATCAGTCTATTTTTATTTCAAATACCAACAATGAAGCCACTGCACTGGATGGGTGTATCCAGGCTGCTGGGGACACTCTGGATTTATTAGGATGCCTTCTCAGCTCTCCACAACCCTCGGCAATATCAGTTCATTGATTTAATGTTATATGGGAGCCAAATGATTAAACTTTATGGAAATTCCACACTGCAAGTCAAGAATGAGGAAAAAAGAGGGAAGCGGGGAAAGGAAAACCCAGTCCAGTTTCAGTTCTGACTCACCAGATAGCATTCAGAAATGACCTTAATGTCAGTTAGAAATAACTTTCCTTACTTCTGCCATGTCAATTAGAATTGAATAGCTACACCATGCCCTCTACTGGAGTTACTGACAATTTCCCATCTTGCTTACTCCATGATTTTATTGTCTCTGTGACATGCACCTAGCACTGTACTTGATAACTGCAGAGGGCACCATAAGCAGAGCGGTCTGTCTGTCTAGGTAGCAGAAAGATTGTCTTAGTTTTCTGAATGGGAGCTCAACAATCCTCAAGTTCTCATTATTTTTTATAAAAAGGCTTATACAACGATACTGACATAGACAAAACTTGTCTGCAAAAGTCATTTAAAGAGAAAGTATGAAAAGTAAAAATTTCAGATCCTCTCAGGCCCATTCTGTTTTTCACTTTTACATAAACAAGATAACCTAGTAAGAGTGTAAATAATAATGGCTAGCATTTATATAGAACTTTAAGTTTTACAAAACATTTTACAAATGTTAGGTTATTTATTCTTCACAACAATGCTGGTAGGTAGGTATTACTATTATCCCCATTTTACAGATGAGAAGGTAGAGGCAGAGGTTAAATTAGTCCCCCAGTGATACAGATAAGTGTCTGGGGCTGGATTTGAATTCACGTCTTCTTTGTTTCAGGTCCAGCCTTCCATCTGCTCTGCCACCTAGCTGCCTCTGCCTCCTGTGAGGCCTCAAGTGTTGGAAAGAGCAGAGTTAGCCAGTCCTTAGAATCAGGGTTAGGAAGGCTCAGCACTAAAACTGAGCTAGACTCTGATGACAAATTGTTCCCCAGAAAAATAAATCTACCTCCCACAACAAGTTCCAAGGCTGACATGCATGTGTATCTAATTAGACACAAGACAAAATTTGTCTCACATTTTCAGAGCACAAAAAGAATGAGGTTTCCTAATGTTCCTGGCATACTATGAAATGGACAAAAAACTTGTAAAACTTTTCAGCATTTTAAGATCTTTAATGGAGTGCTTCCTAAAAACAAATACATCCACAACTTGTTTTCATTTAATTTTTATTTGAAAAGTAAAATACTTTAAAATTTCTGAATATATGAGGTAGTAAAAAGCATGTCATCCTTAGTGACTTAAATGATAGCTTTTCTATTTATACAGAAGATAGTAATGTTTGTATCCTTATTATAATAGTAAACTGAAATACGTGTAGCATTTTTGGTTTTATTTATTTTATTCTGAATTTAGGAAATAAAACAAATATTTTCATAACATTGTAGAATAGGGAAAAAAGATGATTGCACATGAAAACTGCAAATGTATTGCTATTTCTCTTAAAGATATATTAAAGGTATCACATAACTTTCTTTTCTCCCCTTTTTTCTTCCCTCCTTTTTCCTACCCTAGAGATGGCTACCATTAGACACAAATATGTATACATGTGTGTATATATATATAATCTATATTTCTATACATACTTCTATTTATCACTTCTTCCTTTCTCTGGATGAATATATTGTTCTTTTGTAGGTTTTTGTAGTAAATTTGAGCATACTAGTCAAAATGATTCAGTCACTCAAAGTAGTTCTTAAAAAATAGTGCTGTTATTGTATACAATGTTCTCTTGGTTTTGCTCATTTCATTTTCATTATTTCATGCAAGTCTATTCATGTTTTTCTCAGATCATCAAGTTCCTTATTTCTTATAGTACAGTAGTGTTCCACCACAATCATAAACCATGATTTGTTCACCCAATCCCCAGTTGACTGTCATCCCTGCAATTTCTGGTTCTTTGCTACCACAAAGAGATTTCCTATAAATATTTTAGAATATATAGGTTCTTTTCCTTTTTCCTTAATCATCTTTGGGAACAGACCTAGTAGTGTTCTTGCGGAGTCAATTGCTGAGAGTTTAATAACTCTTTGGGAATATTTCCGGATGGCTCTCCAAAATGGATGAATCAGTTCACAGTTCCCCCAACAGAGAAGTAGCATCCCAATTTTTCCATTTCCCTCCAACAGTTGTGTCTTTCCCCTTCAATCATTTTAGCTAGTCTGATAGATAGAAAATGATATTTCAAGCTTGTTTGAATTTGTATTTCTCTAATCAATAATGATTTAGAGCATTTTTATATGACTTTAAATTCCTTGAATTTCTTCATTGGAAAACTACCTGTTCATATCCCTTGAACATTTGTCAACTGGGGAAGTAGAAAATTAACTGAACAGGAATTATTGAACCTGTCAGATCATGGAAGTTGTCTATTATATTAATGGAATAATCAAATGGATGTGAAAGCAAATCACAGCCTGTTTTAATTGCTAATTTGTCATCGTTATTGGTGTTAGTGAAATAATAGCGATGAAACAGATGTTAAAAATTGTCTTTACATTTAACTGATTAAAAAATAAAATATTAATAAAAAAGAATAGGAAGGAATAAAAAGCAATTTGTAAACCAAACAAAACTCTCGGATGGGTAAAGGCAGCCCCAGATAGTTTCATGGTTAAGGAGGAAAAAGGAACATAAAAAGTAAAGGACATCTATGATAATAAAGCCATTGTTTGTGAGAATGATTTCTTTACCTGTTTAGGCAATGAATCAATGAACATTTTATTGAGTACCTACTATGTGCTAGGGACCGGAGATACAAATGCAAAAGTTAGACTGTTCCTGATCGCAAAGAGCTTTTTGTCTCCTGGGAGATTTAGCATGTTCATTTATAAATAAACAGAGCATATATACAAAATGAATATAAAGTAATATGGAGAGTGGAGGGTGGCTAACAATTGGGGGAACTGCAAAAGGACTCTTGAATAATGTGGTTCTTGAAGTGAACCTTAAAATGATTTAGGGATACCAGGAGGAAATCTGAGTAGAGAGAGCATTAAAGACCCAGGGGACAGCCTGTGCAAAGGTGGCAGTAAGTTTTTACCATTTGTTGGAGATGTAAGCCATACTTTACCCCAGTCTTTAAAACAGTAGGAAAAAAAGAAATAAAGTTCTTAGATACAGAATGGAGCTGATGTTGAATGGGCTGGAGAGAATGAGAGGGGGAGGGAGGAAGAGGGAGGGTAAAAGAGGGATGGGGAGGGGGGAGAGAGAGGGAGAGAGAGAGAGACAGAGAGAGGCAGAGAGAGAGAGAGAAACGGAGACAGAGACATATAGAGAGAGATGCACAGAGACAAATAGAGGGAAATAAAAAGAGAGCCTGACTCAGAGACAAAGAAAGAAGGAACAGTGCAGATACATCAGAGATAAATTTTAAAAGCCAAAGAAATATGGGAAGGGTTTTTGAGAAAACTTAAAATAGGTGACTTTTCTACTTCATTTGAAACACTAAACCAAGAAAGGGAATAGAAAGAAAAGCGCTATGAAATAAGAGAAAAAAAGAACCAAGGGAACCCGGCACTAAAAGGCAGAAACAGATGCCAAGTGAGTAGAGGCAGGCAATGGTGGGAAGCTTTGATACCTTGTGATCTTACTTGGCACATGAATTTTAGCAAATGCGATTTATTTATTGGGACTTAAATGGGAAGTTTGTGTCTAATGTGAAGAGCAACAAAATTTTTACATATTAAAAAGTCCTGTATCTTAATAAATTTCTTTCAAATGAATTTTAACTTCTTCCATCTGAAGCCTTTACCTGCTCAGAAAACAAATCTATTGTTGAAGTGTGACCTCTGAAGACTTTCCCAGTGACTATCAATTTAATTGCTCTTCGAAACCAAGGGTAAAAGAAAGCATAAATCAGAGGGTTCATGGCTGAGTTAAAATAAGCAAACCAAAGTAAAATTTCATAAATATAGGTTGGGGTGATGAACCCTAGGAAAGCATCAATTATTGTCTCAATAAAATAGGGGAACCATGAAATCACAAATGCAATCACTGTAATGCCTAGTGTTTTGGCTGCTTTTCTCTCCCTCTTGGACACTCTAGCTTTGTAACTCTCTGAGGCTGAAGATTCCCCTTTGCTACCTGTGTTTTCAATCTTTCTAGCCTGTTGTTTAGCTACTAGAAAAATCTTACAGTAAAGAATGATCATAACCAGAGTGGGGATGAAGAACAGCAAAAAATCTGCTAGTGACCAAGTTTGATTCACAGCACCCTGACAGCCTCCCACACAGGTAAGGGCACTTACTAATTCCTCCAGCCCATCATCATTGGCACCAGTACCAATAAGGGAAAAGATGTAAGTAATAGCAAGAAGCCATGAGAATATGATGCACAGCAAGGAAACCTTCAGAGTGAACTTGGTTGGATAGAGCAGAGGGTCAGTGACAGCAATATATCTATCAATGGAGATGAAACACAAGTGAAAAATGGAAGAATAACAAAATGATCCATCAAAACAAGAATGAAATTTACAGTAACTCTCCCCAAAGTACCAGCAACTCTCCACTGACCTCACCATGCTGAAGGGCATGACAGTAGCTCCCACCAAAAAGTCAGCACAAGCCAAGGAGGCAATGAGAAAATTGTTTGGAGAGTGCAGCTGCTTGAAGTGAAGGATTGAAACTATGACCAGAAGGTTTCCCAAAACAGCCAGTAGAACCCCAGAGCCAAAGGCCAGGTAGAAGATGACTCTGGGTCCTGGGGAGTAGGAGGTTTTTATACAGGACCCATTGATGTTCTCATAGCAGAGCTGTACAGCTGCAGGCTGGGACTGATTGCTGCTCATGATTCTTCTCTCTGAACCTTGCAGAATTTTCATTAGCTTGTGTATTTTGGGTGTTATTGAAATCTCTCATTCTCTCCTTAAAATAAAAGATGCATTGAATTAAAATCTTAAAAATCTGCCAGTTACTATCTTTACTAAATTATGAATCTTTTCCATTTTATTAATTATATACTCATAATTTATAACTTACAAATCTTCTCATACCTATTCAGAAAATGCCCATATAACACAGAAACACTTTTGGAAATAATCTCAGTGCAATTCAAGTAATAATAGTCTCAGCAAATCTACTAAAGATTGCTGTGAACCCGTGTAAATGCCTTAGCTCCTTACCTAAGAAAATTTCTCTTTGACCCCCTAGTTCTTTACCTGTGAGGAGCTTCTCTTTCTCTAGAGGAGGGTGGTGTCACAGGATCACCCAGCTCAAAGGTCAGCTTTTATTCCAGTGCTCTCTCCCCTGGTATCAGTGAACAGTTAGTGCCCAAAGTACTTTGGAAACACTTATGAAATCAGCCAAAGAAATCTCATCCCCTCAAAATCTCCAAGATCAAATCCCTGTAGTGTGAGGTGTGAACTGAGGAAAGAAACTTTTTTTTCAGTCATTATCAAAAAAAGTGCTATAGGAAATCTCTTATCCTTTTGATTTTGTAATATATGCACATCTATTCACATGTACTTTGTTTCATGAATTTCTCTGATGGCAAATGACATATATATACGTACTTATATGTACATTTAAATAATAATAGTGAGCATTTACATATCACTTTAAGGTTTGCTAAGAACTTTATACATGTTATCTCAATCCTCACAACACTGTGAAATAGATGCTATTATTTCCATTTTACAGATGGGGAAGCTGAGGCTGAGAGATGGTTACTTGCCCACAGTGACATGGCTTGAAAGTGTCTGAGGAAACAATCTATTTCAAATCTTCCTACTTCTTAGTTCCTGCATTCTATCCACTGATCCACTTAGCTGCTTTTTTTCTAGTTCTCTGAACATTTTTTTTAATTTCTGTGTATATCTTCAGTCTCCCAAATTTTTCCCAAAAAGGAAATAGATTTATGAAGGAAACTACTGAAAATAAGAGAGCCCTGACTCTTTTGTCCTTAGGTCAGAGAAAGGACTGTGGAGTAGTCTGCTGTGTACTAAAGCATGGAGGAATAAGAAATGGAGGAAGAGTCGTGGGTTCAAATCCCAGCACCGCCACTTGGGAAGTCACAAACATTTCACCTCAGTTTTCTTATGTATGAAATATGAGGCTTGGACTAGATGTCCTCTAAGCCCTATGCTCTACCAGGTAGGAGAACCTGGGGGCCTCAAGGCCACATGTGGCCCTCTAGGTCCTCAAGTGTAGCCCTTCAAGTAAATCTAAACTTCACAAAACAAATCCCCTTAATAAAAGGATTTGTTCTGTAAAACTTGGGCTAAATCAAAAGGCTATACCCAAGGGCCTAGAAGGCTACATGTTGCCTCAAGGCTTCAGGTTCCCCACCCCTGATAGGTTTTAGAAATATGCATGCCCTGTGATACTTTCTTCTCTTTCCCACTCATTTTTTCTTTTCTTTTTCTTCAGTTTCAGTTCTCTTCCTCTGACTTTTTGATGTGTTTTTCCTCTGAGATGGTAGTGCTACAAACCAACACACTCCACTATAATCCATTTTCTGCTCAACTGTCAAATACATCTTTTAAAGCACACATCTGTTCATAGCATCCCCTATTCCATAAACTTCTGTGGCTCCCTGTTACTTCTGGGTAAAATATGACATCTTCTGGTTCTAAAGAACTTGGCTCCTTTCAAACTTGCCAGTCTTCTTATAACATACTCCCCTAAATGTCATCTGAGATTCAGTGGCACTGGCTTCCTTGCTGTTCCTCCTCCACCCAGCTTTGAGTGTTTTCACTATTTCCTCCCCATGCCTGCAATGTTCTTCTTCCTCATCTTTGATTCCAAGCTTCCTTGGCTTCCTTCAAGTGTCAGCTAAGACCCCTCCCCACTTTAGTAAGAAACTTTTACCAGTCCTTCTTAATCTTAGTGCCATCCTTCTGAGACTCCCCCAAATTTATTCTGCCTATATTTTGATTGTACATAATTATACACATGTTGTAAACATGTACTGTAAATATGAACATTGAACTGTGAGCCCCTTGAGCTGTTTTTTGCCTCTCTTTGTATCCTCAAGGTTTACCACAGTCCCTGGCGCATTGTTGTTCAGACATTTCGTTGTGTCCAACTCTACAGGAGTAGTTTTCTGTTTCCTTCTCCAGCGTGTACCCGTTCTGCCGAAGAAGAACTGAGGTCAATTGTGGTTAACTGACTTGCCCAGGATTACATAGCTAGTTGTAATGGCGAAGTGGTACTTTTGCTGTTTTTTTTTGGAGTGCTTCTCAGCATTAAGGCAATCAAGTGCCTTTCATTAAGTCTTGCCTTTGATTGAATCAAGAGTCTTTGAATCAAGAATCCATGATTTGAAACTGTATATATACTCTGAGGTTAGCATTTTGCTTCTGGGGCTCATTCATTGGAAGAGTGTTCCTATAATTTTGCCAGATGAGACTCTCGATAGCTGTTAAGGAGTTCCCCAGCTTTGAAAACCTAAATGTTGGTGCTTCTCTCTCTGGTAACTATGTATGTATTGCTATGGACAGATAGTTAGAAGCCCTATCTGCTGATCTGTGTTATTTGCTCTGTGTGTATAATTTCTGCTTGTAATTACTGTTTGTGTTTTCTCTGAAGTTCAGGGTCCTGACTTTTTCCCCTGAACTAAGTGAATGATAAATGTATGCTTAATTAAAATGAGATTGTAAGCCCCTTAAAGTTGCTTTTCTTAGAAAAGCAGATCAAAGAACCTGTGCTAACTGCCCTCCTGTGTGCTGGTGTTATTGGCCTTACACCTCCACAGTAGCTGCTACTAACATTGTTGCTACAACTCTTAGAATCCACAGCTTCTTTCAAAATTTATCTTAAGTACCACATCTGACATAAAATCTTTCCTAATTTCTCCCAATTATAAGTGCCTCCTGCCCGATAAAATTATACTGCATTTACTTTTTTGTGCATAAGTTCCCAGATTTGGTGATGTTGCCCCCTGCAGGGTACTAGAATCATAGTAGCCTCAGGTGCAATTGGGAAACATTGAATAAAAATAAGGGGGTCATGGAAGCTTAAGGAAAGAAGAGAAGATAAGAAAATTTTGAAAAAACATACACATTTCATCTATTGTGTAACAGAATTAAAGTCACAGTGATTATATTTTTTCCCAAATAAAAACACAAAATGTAGGTTATAAACTATTAGTGGTCAAGCCTGCCAACGTGTCTTAAGCAAATGTTGGCAGTCAAGTTTTGAGCAGTGTTGGGAAGTCCAGCATGTGTCAGCAGGAATATGTGTACATAATGACTTGTTTACAATACAATAGTATAATGTTATATGACATATAATATTGTGTCATCAAAATTTCAATGCAGGAAAAGCACAAATTTACAACAAATTATTAAATTTAAGATGCATCATTTTAAAAAAGAAATACTTTATGTTTTTTGAAATGAAGCAAATTTCAAATAAAACCTGTTAAAGATTTAAAGAAAGGGGCACTGAGTAATGTTTTTCAAGGGGGGCATTAGGCTAAATAAGTTTAGGAACCTCTTATTTACAAGATCATAGATGTTAAGATACTTTAGAATTCATTTCATTCAGTCTCCTCATTTTACATGTAAGGAAACAAATAAAGAGAAGTGATATGAATTTCCCAAAATGAAAAAGGTTGTAAGTGCTAGAACTGGCATTTGAACTCAGGTCTATAAACTCCCAAGTTCACTTTTCTTTCCACTACACCACATTGCCTCAGTGTCTTGGCAGATGGGCTAAACCAGGTTGAGGGTAACCAACAGGCCTCAAACCTATTAGTGAGTTGCGGGATGTTTACCCCAAGCATGTGAAGACTTTGCTGCTGACGAATGGGTGGATGAAAACAGTTTGTTCTAACAGCCCTGAAGGTTGTAGAAGCTTAGTCAGACATCAAAGATGCCAAGGGCATCCACTATATCCTGGGTCATCACAAGTTGTCATGACTTCTGTCTTGCCACTGGACTTCTATGACTCTGAAAGAGAGAGTGTGGCTGACTACTTTGTGCAACTTTCCCTCACTTAAATCCCATTAGTGGGTGAGTAAAGACATCATACCATGATACCATTGGTCATGTTCAAAAATGAAGGACAAACAACAGGAAGGGGTGTAATATGGTACAGTGGAAGGACAGGGCCTTTGTCATCAAAGCACCTGGTTCTATTCCTTTTTGTACCACTTATTATGACAAGTCACCTAATCTCTCTGAAATTCAATTTCCATATTTTTACAATGAAATGGATTGGACTACATGAATACTAAACTTTTTGGGGGGTGTGGTGGTTAAGAAACTATCAGTGTCTATGGAGACTTTTGTCACACCTAGATCATATTTCCCTTTTATTCATTTCAACAAACAAGATGCTGGGGCTCAATGACCTCTGAGGTAAGTTGCCCTTTTGAGAGTCAATACCATATAATAATTTTGTGCTTAAACTTTCCAGCTTAACCAGCAAAAGACTGAGTCAAGTAAAGAGGAAAGCTTTGTAGAAGACAGCTCAATTACCTTGAAAGTATTTAGAAAAAAATCTCAATAGTATTTAGAAATAGTCTTGTTAGCTGCTGCCTTATCATTTGGCATTGTTCAGGCTTTTTTTCTTCAGTCATGTCTGACTCTGTGATTCCATTTGGGGTTTGCTTGGCAAAGATACTAGAGCAGTTTCCTATTTCTTTCTTCAGCTCATTTTACAGACAAGGAAACTGAGGGAAACAGGGTTAAGTGACTTGCCCAGGGTCACCCAACTAGCAAAAGTCTGAGGCCGGATTTCAACTTAGGAAGATGAGTCTTCCTGACTCCAGGCCTGAAATTCCATCCAGTGCACCATCTGGCTGCTCCCATTTAGTATTTATTGATACATTATTTTTATAAGCATTTTATCTCAGGAAATACAAGAGAAACTATGGACTAGATTTTGAAATAGAAATTCAGCTGTATTCACTGGACACCAATAAGGATACCATCTCCAAAGGCACATCGGGAATGTCAAGTCTATCTAAAAAGATTTAGTTTTAAGGTATCTTAGAGTTCATCTTGAGCAATTTTCTTATTTAAATATGAAAAAAACTGAGACACATGTAGGTTAAATCTGAATTTATATGGTCAGTAGATTTGGACTTCTAGGAATTTGAAGTGACACATGACATTTAGGGGAGAGGAGAATGAAGTGAATTTTATGAAGATCAGTGTTATGGGAGGAGATAGAGATGTTTCAGAATATGAAATCCTGTATTACCAGGGAATGTCGGGAATTGAAGTGATTGTCAACCAGCCAGAGCTATGTTGTCCCAATAAAGTACTTTTTAAAAATCCTGGTTTCTTATATTACTTCTGGATGCTGCTCTTTGTCCTTTGTTCTCAAAAAGGACCATGACATGAGGGAGGTGATGCCATGACATAGAAGTGAATTGGATTTAAGTGAGGTAGGGCTGTGCAAAGTCACCAGCCTCACTTTTTCCTCTGGAGTCATCTGGGTCCAGTGGCCTGATACAGATCAGGACAACTGGAAATGGCCCTCCAAGAAAGCCAAGATGGGGGAAAGACTGGGGAAAAACACAGTGATTTTATGGCCCAGGAAACAAATACTTTGGTTTTTTTCATGAAAAATAGGGATATACTAACTACTTCACCTCCAATAAAGATGCAGGGAACTTCTCAGCATCAGTGTTATGAGCAAATGAACAAGCCCAACATAGTATAGTGTAAACAACTTGGATGGGAAAGCTTTAGAAAGATTAATTTGGGAATGAAGCCTTTATAATCTGAGCCTACTCTCCAGACAATGGAAGCGTTAGACAGCTAAGTGGCAAAGCCTATAGGATTCTGGATGTGGAATTGAGAAGACTTGAGTTCAAGTCCTCCCTTAGACATTTGTCAGCTGTGTGACTGGACAAGTCACTTAACCACTCTAACCCTTAGTTTCCTCATTGTAAAATCAGGGCCTTAGATTTGATGGCCTCTAAGGTCCCTTTGAGCACTAAATCTATGATCCTCCATATTCCATTTTAATGTCTTTGTTTTCCTTCATTTTCCCTAGACCTGCCTAATGAGATTACAATCTCTGTGTGTGTGTATATATATACACATATATATACACATACATATACATATGTATGTGTATATATATGTGTATATATATACATAAATATATATATATATATATATATATAGAGAGAGAGAGAGAGAGAGAGAGAGAGAGAGAGGACTTTCTCTCTAAGAAAAATGTGAATTGTCTCAGATTTCTCCATAGAAGCTGAGACTACAATGAATGACACTCCTGACAGATGGGCCCTTTGCCCACTATAATAGCACTGAACTAGATTACATCTTTTAAGGCAAATGCCAATTAGAAAGGTATTGTGAAAAATCTAAGGTGTAAAAACCTTCTCTACCCACTGTATATTCCAACTGTGGTATACAACCAGCCAGCACCAATTTTATATAATCAAGAAAGTACAATGAAGACTGAAAGCATCCTTTGACCACTTACTAAATTATGCTCAAATGTTGAAAAACAAAGGGTAAGAAACTTTTCAATTTCCCCAGAACCATAGACAAGACCCTCTATAAAGAATCTGTCCTCTATGAGGGGAGCAGAACCAGGAGAACATTGTACACAACCACAGACGTATTGCTTCTATGATGACTAACTTTGATAGATGTGGCTCTTCTCGGCAATACAAGGTTCAAAGACAGCTCCAAAGAACTTATGATAGAAAGAGTTATCTATATCCAGAGAAAGAACTATGGAGTCTGAATGCAGATTGAGGCAAATTATTTGCTTTTTTTTCCTCTTCTTTTTCAGTTTTGTCTCTTCTTTCTCATGATTCATTCCATTGGTCATAATAATTCTTTACAACTTGACTATTTTGTAAATAAGTTTAATGTAAAGTATATGTAGAACATATTTCGGATTCCATGCCATCTTGGGGAGCTGGGGGGAATAAAGAAAATTGGGAACTCAAAAACATATGGAACTGAGTGTTGTAAACTAAAAATAAAAAATCTAAAAAAAAAGAAAAAGAATCTATGCTGTAGTGGAAACCCAGGCCTACAAGTTGCAGGATCTGGTTTCTACCAGGGGGATCCAAGACTGATGTGAGGCAAAGTATTAAGTTATAAGGAAGACACAGTTTGTCTCATATTTTAATATTCAACTCACAAATCACAATACAAAGAGAATCATGTTTCCTAACAGGTCTGTTGTACATTGAAATACACAAAAATTATTAAAATATTTCAACATTGTTTTTCTGTACATCTCTGATTTAGTTCCTAAAGATTTAAAATAAATACATCCACAATCTTTTAAAATTTCCTGTACTATTTTCTTAAAGGGAAAGGAAACTATATTCCATGGAATCGATGACTATATAGCAAGTAGTAACAAAAAATATAACATACGTGGTTGCAACATATTTGATACCATGTGGTGGGGAATAGCATTATGTATGTATGCGTGTATATGTACAGATATGTGTACATAGACGTATATGTATTGTGTATGTATGTGTGTGTATACATATATATAATTCCTAATTGCAGCCTAAAATTGGGGCAGCTAGGTAGCACAGTGGATAGAGTGCTGGGCCTAGATTCAGGAAGACTCATCTTCATGAGTTCAAATCTGGCCTCAGACATTTAACTAGGTGGGTGACCTTGATCAAGTCACTTAACCTTATTTGCCTTAATTCCTCATCTGTAAAATGAGCTTGAGAAGGAAATGACAAACCACTCCAGCATCTTTGCCAAGAAAACCTCAAAATGGATCAAGAATAGTTGAACCCAATAGAACAACAACGTAAAATCAGTGTTATTCCACATTAATTTTAAGACATTTTTAGGTGATTAAAGTAGCCTCTTATATTAATGGAATTAGCAAGAAGTTGTAAAAGCAAATTAGATTTTGCTGTAACTGCTGGTTTGGTAATGTTATATTATTAAAATATATTGTTGCTAATGAGACAGCTACTTGGGGTAGTGGATAAAATTATGGGCTTTAATCAGGAAGACCTGAATTCAAATCCAGCCTCAGACATTTGTTATCCTGAGCAAGACACTTCGCCTCTGTTTGCCTCAGTTTCCTCAACTCTAAAATGGGGATAATAATAGCACCTACTCCCCAGGGTTATTGTGAAAAGCAAAGGAGAAAACATTTGTAAAGCACTTAGCAGAGTGCCTGGTATGTCTACTGCCTAAATGCTTGTGATTATTTTTATTAATGAAGTAATGATATAAGAAACAATGATAAAATGCACTTATACTCTTAAAAAAAACCCTGTGTAGGGCTAAGTTCTTTCATTGTCCAGAATATAAAGAAAGCCAAGGACTTTGGCTGCAGAAAACCATTGTTATTGTATGAACTCCTTTCATAGGGAGGCTCAGCTTCATTATTGGCTGAAGGTGGAATTGATCCCCCATTTCACTTTCTTTTCAAAAAAAGAAAAGAAAGAAAATACAAAAAAAGAAAAACAACTCCAATATACTGTAATCCAGTATACAGCTGAAAACTTGTCAGGTCTATTGATTTTAATAAATATAATTGTTAACTACACAATAGAAAATTTTATATATATATATATTTATATATTATACATAATATAAATTATCAGATTTATTACACGTGAAATTTAAAAAAAACTTTTTTAAAAAGGAAGAAAAGATATCAGAGATGATCTTGGAAGCAGTCAGAAGAAGCAAAACAGGTTCCTTATCTACTGCAAAGGAAAGGCTAACAGAGGGAGGGGTTTAGATAAGATTATTAAGAAATAAATTAGAAAAAAAATCCTTTTACCTCTTGGTCCAAAAGAGGAATAATAAACAAAAAAAGTGTCAAACGAGAAAAAACAGGAAGAGGAGTGCAGCTCTGAAAACAGGTGATAAACCTATTCATGTGCAATTTGGCAAGGTAAATAAATTTTTTTAAACATCAACCTTGTAATTAAGATTTCGACTGAAGAGAGCACACTTTCATCTCAAAAAAATTCACCTGTTCCTTTTTAAACTTTGTGTCATATTTTAGTTTCTTCACTCTAAAACCTTAACTTGTTCAGAAAACAAATCTATTGTTGAAGAGTGACCTCTGAAGACTTTCCCAGTGACAATCAGTTTAATTGCTCTTCTAAACCAAGGGTAAAAGAAAGCATAAATCAAAGGGTTCATAGCTGAGTTATAATAGGCAAACCAAACTAAAATTTCATAAATGTAGGTTGGAGTGATGAACCCTAGAAATGCATCAATTATTGATTCAATAAAGTATGGGAACCATGAAATCAGAAATGCAATCACTGCAATGCCCAGAGTTTTGGCTGCTTTTCTCTCCCTCTTGGACACTCTGGCTTTGTAACTCTCTGAAGATGACTCAATTTTGCTGTTCATACTTTCAATCTTTCTAGCCTGTTGTTTAGCTACCAGAAAGATCTTACAATAAAGAATGACCATGACCAGAGTGGGAATGAAGAACAAGAAAAAGTCTATCAGTACCCAGGTTTGATTCACAGCAATCTGACAGCTTCCCACACAGGTGAGGGCACTTACTAATTCCTCCAGTCCATCATCATTGACACCTGTATAAAGAAGTGAAAAACTAAATACAGTGGCAAGGAGCCAGGAGAATGCAATGCATATTCTCGAAACTGACAGAGTGAATTTGGTTGGATAGACCAGAGGGTCAGTGACAGCAATGTATCTATCAATGGAGATGATGCACAAGTGAAAAATGGAAGAATAACAAAATGAGAAATCAAAACAAGAGTGCAATTTACAATAACTCTCCCCAAAGTACCAGCAACTCTCCACTGACCTCACCATGCCAAAGGGCATCACAGTGGCTCCCACCAAAAAGTCAGCACAAGCCAAGGAGGCAATCAGAAAATTGGCTGGAGAGTGCAGCTGCTTGAAGTGAAGGATTGAAATCACGACCAAGAGGTTTCCCAAGACAGCCAGGATAACTCCAGAGCCAAAGGCCAGGTAGAGGATGACTCTGGGTCCTGGGGAGTAGGAGGTTTTAATGCAGGACCCATTGATGTTCTCATAGCAGAGCTGTACAGCTGCAGGCTGGGACTGATTGCTGCTGCTCAGCATTCTTCTCTCTCAGCTTATATCTTTGTTTTTCTTGGTAATCACAGAAAATTATCATTGACATTTCCAACATTCCTGAAAAAAAGATAAATAAAATGCATGTCTGTACAAAGTCAAATCCTATCCTTCATGAGTTAATGATCCATTTCACTGAGATATTTGTAAAACACTTAACACATTGCTTGGCAGAGTAGGCACTATGTAAAGCTTATTCTCTTCTCCCTTTCCTTTAAACGGTGAAGCCCCATCCTCTGTTAAACAAAGTATATGGTCATTTAACTCAGTAGAATTGCTTCCCCTAATCTCAAAACTGCTAAATAAAGAGCTTTCAATAAGTCTACTAAGGATCAGCACCAAGATAATCTGTACTTATCTGCTTTGTAACATCTCCCTCTAATATTCTCTTGTACCTCTGACGAGCTCTTCTGCAAAGTTCAACGAGGTACTAAAGTATCCTTCAGTTCAAGGGTCACCTTTTATTGCTTTGCCCTTCTTCATGTTGTTAACGCTGAGTTAATGCCTGAAGGGCCTTTCTGGAACTCAGTCAAAGAATTGCCAGAAAACCCTTGAGAGAAAATCCCTGTGGGGTTAGGTGTGAACAAGGAGAGGAAACTTTTTTCAATAACCATTAGTAAGGAATTTATTCTGCTATACCGCTGTTTATAGAAACATAAATTATGCATTTTGTTTTGTAAGATTTGTACATTCATGTGTATGTCTTTTTATTCTATGGATTTTTTGATGGCTAAATTGGTGGTGAATGTACTGGCATCTCATATATATGTGTATATGTTTGGGTGTGCATATATACCCACATATACATAAGATGAAAGTATACACATACCAGTGTACACACGTATAGCTATCATTCGTGTCCTTATGTTTGTTTGTGCAGCTATTAAAGCTTAAAATTGCACGGTCTTTTAGGATACCCTGCCTCCATATGTATAAAAGCATTCACATATGTATAAATATATACACACAGACACACATGTGTAGGTGTATTTTCACAGTTTCTCCTGATCATTAAGCAGTTATCTGTACTTTCTTAGGTATTGGCTGCCCATGTTATACCATAACTCTTCAATGAGTTTTTAGAAATGTTTCCATTGCTAACTGATCTCCAGACCACAAACATACAAGCAATTATTGTATCCTTACTTTAAGTCTTTTTTAGTTTCGATCTGCCTGAATATACTGGGATTCATCGGGAGAATCTTTTAGAACCCTTGGTTATTTTCATATTACACTGAGGCATCAGAGGAGGATTTTATTGGAAACTCTGAATACATATTATACATACATGCATACATATACATATACATATATACAGACACACATACATAATCAATGTGAAAAGCTTCCATTGTGGACACATCTTTCTACAAAGCAAATTGGCAAATACTGTGTAACTCACAGTGTTAGAGAGTTCTGGGGGAGGGATTAGGGAGGGTACTGAGAGGCTAAAGAACTGTCTCAGGAGCCAGCATGTGTGAGAACACAGGGCTTCATAATTACAAAGCAAACCTTCCTTCTACTAGTCAATGCTGCCCCTCCATATATAGGATAACTCAAAAGTATTAGGGCAGTTTTAAACTTTAATAGCTTAAGACTGGGCCAAGACTTGTGGTATACCCTATATACATACAGTATACACACATATACATTATATATAATATGTATATATTTATACACATATGCAATATATGTATACAGAACATGTACACACACATACCCCTATACTCATAACTATGCATGTAAGACACATATGTGCATTGTACGGGAAACAGCAGAACAAGATGTTTGAATTAAGTAATACCTTAAAATCAAAATCAGTATTAGATCTCATTGGGAGTTTCTTTGTGGCATAAAGAATTTCCCAACTTGTCTTTAAGATATGAACCCAGACTGGAATAAGACTTCACAGTGGTGCCTGCCCCCAAACTGTAATCTGTCTCGATATATCTCTAAACAACTGCAATAAGTTGGGGCTGGGGTGGACTGCACCTGTTGTTGCTTATCCCTCATTTTTGAAGAGGACCAATTGTGGGGAGCCAGCTACATGCTGGTTAGCAGTTAGGCCTCTCAGACCTCTTCAAGGCAAGATCAATTGAGGATAGGTCTATGTGAGGCAGACGCTAACGATAAGAAGTGACGAAGAAAACCCACCTTCTCAGCTGTTACTCACATGGGAAAGAACAAAAATATTTCAAGATGATTACCTGCATGGGAAAGTACAGAAATGTTTCAATTTGGTTAACATTGAGGGAAAATAGTGTCTCATTCCCAGGAACAAGGAGACAAAAAATTTTTCTGTATTAATTCATTACATCATTGTCCTTTTCTGAGAAGTCAGAATGACTCAGCAATTAACCTGTATAAAAGGTTGTCATTGTCCCCATTAAAGTCAGTCTATAGCCAGACTATACGACTCACTTAGTCCCATGTTTGTGTCTTTTTGTGTCAATTACTTCATCGTATACTTGCACCTCTGCTGGCACAACCAATGACATCAAGGGGAGAATATCTTGATTCAGGGGTGAATTGGATTTAAGTGAGTCAGAGTTGCACAGGTTCATCAGCCTCACTCTCTCTTCCAGAGTCATCAAAGTCCAGCGGCAGGACAAGGTCAGACTGACAATGGCCTGGGATGCACCTGGACACCTGCAATGTCTGACTAAGCTCTAAGCCTTCCATACCAACTGCCTCCATTGCCTTTATGTCTGTTGGAACAAATTGTTTTCACCTGCCCATTCTGTGGGGATGGGTGGTAGGGGTGAAGAATCTTCGCATGTTTGAGGTAGACATACCTCTACCTCACTGTTGGGTTTGAGGATTGCAGGTCATCTTCAACTTGGTTACCTGTCTGCCAAGATAGTTTTACCTAGGATTGGCTGCTGTGCATGCTACAACTTCTTCAATCCATAGATGAGAATTGGGTGGCAGGTGGAAAACAAAGGTGGATGAGCAGCCCTGAAAAGGACTTGTCAAACCCTCACTCCAGAGGTGCTAGTCCTCCTGGAACACCCCATACATCCCTGGACTGTACCTACCTTTCATTTCATTGCTGTGAGGAACTGATGGTATGGAAATTCCTACCACTAATGACAGCTGACAACTTGTTTGTCCCTTATGATCCTTGAGAGTTGGCTGTGGGCACTGAGAGGGTATGTGCCTTGCCTTTGGTCACAAGTGTATTAAGTGTCAGAGGTGGGAGAAGATCCCAATACCCCAAGTCAAGATTCTGACTCCAAGACCAAGCCTTAATCCGCTATGTCATGCTGCCTCTCTCCAGGTTACTCCCAGTGTTTTTGTTTTGCTGCTTTTCTCTCCCTCTTGGACACTCTGGCTTTGTAACTCTCTGAGGATGAAGATTCTCCTTTGCTACCTGTGTTTTTGATCTTTCTAGCCTGTTGTTTAGCAACTAGAAAAACCTTACAGTAAAGAATGACCATAACCAGAGTAGGGATGAAAAACAGGAGAAAACCTACTGGTGAACAGGTTTGGTTCATAGCACCCTGACAGCCTCCCACACAGGTGAGGGCACTTACTAATTCTTCCAGCCCATCATCATTGACAGCAACATTTACAACATTGACAACAAAGAAGAAAAAAGATGTAAGTAATAGCAAGAAGCCATAAGAATGTGATGCACAGCAAGGAAACATTCAGAGTGGATTTGGTTGGATAACCCAGAGGATCAGTGACAGCAATGTATCTATCAATAGAGATGAAACACAAGTGAAAAATGGAAGAATGACAAAATTATCCATCAAAACAAGAGTGCAATTTACAGTAACTCTCCCCAAAGTACCAGCAACGCTCCACCAACCTCACCACGGTGAAGGGCATTGCAGTGGCTCCCACCAAAAAGTCAGCAAAAACCAAGGAGGCAATGGGAAAATTGTTTGGAGAGTGCAGCTGCTTGAAGTGAAGGATTGAAATCAGGACCAGAAGGTCTTTTCCTTCAATTTCAGTTCTCTTCCTTTGACTTTTTGATGCAATTTTCCTCTGAGATGGTAGTGCTACAGACCAACACATTCCACTCTAGTCCATTCTCTCCTCAGCTGTCAAATAGATCTTCCTAAAGCACATATCTGTTCATAGCATCCCCCTCTTCCATAAACTTCTGTGGCTCCCTGTTACTCCACGTGAAGTATAACATCCTCTGTTTCTAAAGAACTTGGCTCCTTTCAAACTTGCCATTCTCCTTATGACTTACTCCCTTCAATGTCATCTGAGATTCAGTGGCACTGGCTTCCTTGTTGTTCCTCCTACACCCAGCTTTGAGTGTTTTCACTATCTCCTCCCCAAGCCTGGAATGTTCTTCCTCCTCATCTCTGATTCCAAGCTCCCTTGGCTTCCTTCAATCGTCACCTAAGATCCCACCCCCCACCCCTCCACACACACACACACACACACACACACACACACACACACACACACGCTTTTGCAAGGAACTTTTACCAGTCCTTCTTATTCTTAGTGCCATCCTTCTGACACTCCCCCAAACTTATTCTGCCTATGTTTTGTTGGCACCTAATTATTTACTTGTTGTTTCCCTCACTAAATTGGGAGCTCCTTGAAAGACTTATTTTGCCTTGCTTTGTATCCTCAGGGCTTGCCACCATCCCTGGCATATTGTTGTTCAGTCATTTGGTTATGTCCAACTCTACTGGAGTAGTTTTCTATTTCCCGCTCCAGTGTATCCCCATTCAATAGATGAAGAACTGAGGTAAATAGGGGTTAGGTGACTTGCCCAGGGTCACATAGCTAGTAAGTCTCTGAGGATGGATTTAAACTCAGATCTTCTGGACTCCAGGCCCAGTACTCTATCAACCACACCACATAGCTGCTCTGAGATATACTTAATAAATACTAGTTGATCGACTAACTGATACATATTTTATCAGCATAAACACGTATGATGCTGATGATGGAAGAGTTGGACCAACATGGGTGATAATAATAATACTATATTAATAATAATCGCATATTCATATAATGCTTTAATATTTGCAACATTACCAACATTAATTCATATTAATTCATTCATTCATTTTAATTAATTCATCATCCTGGGAGATAGGTACTATTAACATCCTCTTTTTAGAGACGAGTAAAAAAGGGCAAGAATAAATTTAGTAACTTGCTTAGTGTCACATAGCTAGTATGTGCCTGAGACATGATTTGCACTCAGGTCTTCCTGCCTTCAGGTCTGTGACTACACACCCTTCTCCCCTAGCAAGTAAGTATGAGAGCTGTGATCAGCACATCTCAGAAGAAACAGGGGGTGGCCAGCATGACTCCCCATGAGAGTCTTACTTTCTTCTCTTATTTTCCCATTTTTCTTTGTCTGGGTCATGAAGTGTGTGCCCTTCCCCCCATACCTTTCTCACAAGGGGTAGGAATATATGTGGTTGCATCTCCCTACAACTATACTGAAGATGAGGGAGGAAAATGATATGAATTCAACAAGATGGTTGCAAATATATTTGTATGGTAGTGATTGTTAGCCCATAATGTACATATGTAGTCATGGCATGCTAAATTCTTAATTGGCAAATAAAATTAAATAAAATTAATAAAATTAAAAGTGATTTGATGATGACGAATCCAGATAGGGTGGGAAAACTGAACCAGGTAGAGAACAGATTTCATATTTTAACATTATAAGCATAGTGCATTTTATCCCCTCAAATAATCTTATACCTTGGTAACAAGAGATTAATCAAAGCTGCTTAGGGAGATTGTCATTTGATCTTGGCAGAGGAGGAACAGTTATGGGCTGCAAGTTGAGTGCCTTCTGATGTCCAGAGAGGATACTGCAGCTTCTTAGGACAGGGCTTTCTCATGACTATACCATAAGTCAATCAAGGCCATCTTTTGCCTCAATTCCTACTTAGCCTTACTCACTGAGTGGATATTGCCTCAAACAAACTGAGTCCTGGGAAAGACCTTACCTTACAAAGGCAAAATCCCCCACTGCATCTTGGGCCATTGCCAGTCATCCTGACCTGTGTCTTTCCACTGTACTCAGACGATTCTGAAGGAAAGAGTGAGGCTAATGGCTTTACACAGCTATGCCTCACTTGAATCCAATTCACTTGCAAGTCAAGACATGGCCCTCCTGTTGCCATTGGTCTTCTTCAGGAACCAAGGAGAAGCAACAACAACAAAACGCCAATAAGGCTAGGCTGATGGCTCCAAGAAAATGCCTCCTAATGGATAATGCCGATACTATATTACCTTGCTGGATAATTAACACATGGTGAATGCTGTTTTTTCCCTCACAGTATTGTGAGAATAAAATGAGAAAACTTGTAAAATGCTTTCCCGACCTGAAAGCACTCTATAAAGGTCAGCTTTACACTTCAATCTCCTCTAAATTTGCACACCCAAGAGAAAGCAGTGGGAAAATGTCTTAATAAATATTTATTAAATACCTACTACATTCCAGGAACAGTGGTAGTCAATGAGGATGAAAGTACATGTCAAAATAAAATGCTCAATCTTGGGATATAGTGAGTTCTCTTTCTTTGGGAGTAGCAGGGACTTAGGGTTGGCCACTCAGTCAAGCAGAAGGTAATAAAGGCTTATTATGTGCTGACATTGTGGTAAGCACTAGGGATAAAAGAAGTGAACCAGTCCTAGCCTCCAGTAGCTCATCTTCCAATAGGGGAGATGACATGTAAATAGCTATAAATACATGGAATAAAAATTAAGCCAAAATCCTTAGTGCAGTTTTAAAGTTTAATTGCTTAAAACTATCCTGAAACTTTAGGGACAGCCTGCATATGATCCAAATAGAAAGTAATCTCAGACAGAAGGCATTGGCAGGGTGGGACATAGGAGACACCAAAGGCTCCTGCGGAAGGTGGGATTTAAGATGAGTCTTGAAGGAACCAGAGAATCCATTAGGAAGGAGAGCATCCCAGGCATGGGGAACAGCTGCAAGTAAAAAGGTCCAGTCAATGGATGGAGTGTCATGATTGAGGAACAGCAAGAATGCCAGAGGCACTGGATCATAGAGGTAAAGTGCCTGAAGAATAAAAAGGTATGAAGATACCAGATTATGAAATAATTGTAAAATTATAAATTTATATATTTATATATATACATATATATATAAAATACCAAAAAGAGTATTGTGTATTTGATCCTGGAGGTAATAAGGAGCCATTGGTATTTGTTAAGTAGAGGCATGCCATGGTCAAATCAGTGATTTTGGAAATCTCTTTGGCAGATTAGTGGAGGGTAGATTGGAATAGAGAGAGACTTGATATAGGGAAACCACTCAAACGATAATAATAATCCAAGAGCAAAGTGATGAGAACTCCACCAAAGAGGTAGTTATGTGATTGTTGAGGTGACATATATGAGAGGTTGTGAAGGTAGAAAGGATAGCAAAGATTGTCAAGATTTGAACGTGGCAAGATTGGTTATGTGCATTGAGTGAAAAAACCAGCATGACTCTGAGGTTGGGAACCATGGTGATTGGGAGGATAGTAGTGCCTTCCATATAAATATGAATGTTTGGAAATAGGGAGAGGTTGGGTAGAATGATAATAGGCTCATTTTTTAATACAGTGATCTTAAGATGCCTACAGGATGAGAGATTTCATATGTACAAAAGACTATTAAATGTAGAACTAAAGATTAAAATGGAGATTAGGGTTGGAAATACAGATCTAGGAATAGAGACCCTAGAATAGGAGTAGAAACTGCCCAGAGAGTGTAGTCAAACCCAGAAGAGCTGAAAAGCGTCATTAAGTGAGATAATTCAAAGGTCCCCCTAGAGGACTTAATCTGAGTTCTATGAACTATTTAAATAAGCATATCTTTTAAATACTTCCATCCAATTGGTTTTTATCTAGAGGTAGCTAGGTTGGGTTCATATCCAGCATCAGACATTTGTTAGCTGTATGACCTCTGCCAAGTCACTTAACTACTGTCAAAATCAGTTTACATAACTATAAAATGGGTGGAAAGACAGCATCTATCTCAATAATTTTGTTGAGCAGATCCAAATGAATTAATATTTAGAAGGTGCTTAGCAGAGTATCTGGCATGTAGTAATCTCTTTTTTTTTAATCTTGGATAAAATATGCAGAATAAAGTCTACTAGATTTTAATTATTTCCCTTGCCCCCTGCAATCTAGTTCTATAGATCAGTAATTGGGTATAGTCCACTATACTTTGAGAAGTCATTCAGACCAACTTTGAGACCTTACAGAATAGGTCTTCCTGTATTAGAAAGATTCAAGCTTTGCACAAATATTTAAAGAAACAATTACTACCTCCTCAGGAATATTGTCCTCAGCAGAACTGTAAATGGACATCTTTCCTATGTCAAGTGCAAGGTGGATAGGAAGAAAGAAAAGTCTAAGATATTCTCTCTACATAAAAGGGGGTTCACCAGGGAAAACAACTTTGCTCATATGAAAAGGGAGCTTTAGAACCCTGTAGGAGTCAACACATTCATGTCTCTTGGTTTGATGTTGGGGGTTCGTGGAGGTTGTTTCCTTCCTTCCATCACTGGAATGTCCATCTTAGGTGGCTTGAAGGCTGCTGGGTCTTCTGAAATTCTGGTAGCCTGACCCTGAATAAGCTCCATCAGTGATAGCTTCTGAGCACCTCTGTAGGACTGGACACTGAAAGCCAAGTCAGATTTCTGAAGGGTTCTTGGTCCAAAAAGGCTCCATTTTTTTAGATGAAGGTTTGTCTCTATCTTCATTTCCAGAGTCCATGCTGCTGACATCTAGGACAGGTAAGGAAGTAGAAGATCCATGAGTAAACCAGCCTCTAGGCTTTTGCTTAGGAGAAGTATGGGGTATACTACTTGGAGAAGACTGGATTGAAGCAACCAATCTATCTTCTTTTGTCATTTCTCCATTTTGTAACTTCAATTTATGGACTACCCCTGCCACATGATAATACTTGGTTTCTTCTGCGGTGAGGCCTTTCTGGGGAGTGTATCCCACGTCTGTCAACCCTGCCTGCTGCTCAAAACGTTGGATGCTCTCTTGTATCTGTTCAGCTGGGTTTCTGCAAGGAGGTGGGATAGAGGAAAGGTGTGGAAAAGAGACCATCCATTGCCTGAGGCTCCACCACAGACAGGAAGTTGAAACTAACAAGGCTCCAGGCCGCCCCCCCCACTCCCTAAGCGCCAAGTCACAGGGCCAAACTGAAGCCATGATGCAAGTAGCTCCAAGACCCAAGAGGACCTAAGCTAGAAGTAGAACAGGGCTGTCCAAAATATGGCCTCCTGGCAGGCCTCATGAGGCCCACAGTGCAATTTTATGCGGCCGGCCTACAAGTATAGAAATTGACATAGATGCTTTAGTAAATGAAGCCGAGCTACCGCAAAGCTCTCACTAAAATGGCAAATCAAAATATATTGACTATTGTTTCAGTAAAAACTTTTGAAAGTACCATGCCTTTTCACAGTGCTTGCTAAATAACTAAGGTAAGACTACAAATTAACTATTATATTAGTGTACTGTATTTTTTATTCTAGGTGCGGCCCTCGAATAATTATTTTATTTTAGTGCATCCCTGAGATAGCCTAAGGTTGGACAGCCCTGAAGTAGAGTGATGCCATGTAGTAAACTCTTAAGAGGAGTTTTTGTTTTTCTTTTTTTCTTCCCTTTTTTCCTTCCTTCCCACCTTCCTTCCTTCCTTCAATTTTTTAAAAATTTAATATTTTTTATTTAATATTTTTAGTTTTCAACATTCATTTCCACAAGATTTTGAGTTACACATTTTCTCCCCATTTCTACCCTTCCCCCCCACCCTAAGATGGCATAAATTCTGATTGCCCCTTTCCCCAGTCTGCCCTCCCTTCTATCACCCCACTCCCTTCCATCACCTCTAATCCCCTTTTCCCCTTACTTTCTTGTAGGGCAAGATAGATTTCTATATCCCATTACCTGTATATCTTATTTCCCAATTGCATGTGAAAACAACTTTTTTTAAAACATTTGTTTTTAGAACTTTGAGTACCAAATTCTCTCCCTTCTTCCTGCCCCACACACGCTCCTTGAGAAGGCAAGCAATTCAGGATAGGCCACACATGTATCATTATGCAAAACACTTCCATATTAGTCATGTTGTGAAAGACTAACTATATTTCCCTCCATACTATCCTGTCCCCCTTTATTCACTTTTCTCCCTTGACCCTTTCCCTTTTCAAAAGTGTTTGTTTTTGACTACATCATTCCCCATTCTACTCTCTCTTCTATCATCCCCCTCTTGTCCCCTTCCCCCCAACTTTCCTGTAGGGTAAGATATCCAATTGAGTCAAATCCAATGAGAGCAAGATTCACTCATTCCCTTTCACCTGCCCCCTCTTCCCTTCCATTATAACTGCTTTTTCTTGCCACTTTATTTTGATATAATTTACCCCATTCTGTCTTGACCTTTCTCCTTCTCCCAATATATTCTTTTCTAACCCCTTAATTTTATTTTATTTTTTAGATATCATCCCTTCATATTCAACTCACCCTGTGCCCTCTGTCCATATATATTTATGTATATATTTTTCCTTCAGCTACCCTAATACTGAGGTCTCATGAATTATACTCATCTTTCCATGTAGGAATGTAAACAAAACAGTTCAACTTTAGTAAGTCCTTTATGATTTCTCTTTCTTGTTCACTTTTTCATGATTCTCTTGATTCTTGTGTTTGAAAGTCAAATTTTCTATTCGGCTCCAGTCTTTTCACTGAGAAAGCTTGAAAGTCCTCCATTTTATTGAAAATCCATATATTTCCTTGGATCATGATACTCAGTTTTACTGGGTAGGTGATTCTTGGTTTTAATCCTAGCTCCATTGACCTCCAGAATATCATATTCTAAGCCCTTCAATCCCTTAATGTAGAAGCTGCTAGATCTTGTGTTATACTGATTGTGTTTGCACAATACTCAAATTGTTTCTTTCTGGCTACTTGCAGTATTTTCTCCTTGATCTGGGAGCTCTGCAATTTGGCAACAATATTCCTAGGAGTTTTCTTGTTGGGATCTTTTTTCAGGAGGTGATTGGTAGATTCTTTCAATTTCTATTTTACCCTCTGGCTCTAGAATATCAGGGCAGTTCTCCTTGATCATTTCTTGAAAGATGATATCTAGGCTCTCTGTTGAATCATGGCTTTCAGGTAGTCCAATAATTTTTAAATTATCTCTCCTGGATCTATTTTCCAGGTCAGTGGTTTTTCCAATGAGATATGTCACATTGCCTTCCATTTTTTCATTCCTTTGGTTCTGTTTTATAATATCTTGATTTCTTGTAAAGTCACTAGCTTCCACTTGCTCCAATCTAATTTTTAAGGTAATATTTTCTTCAGTTGTCTTTTGGGCCTCCTTTTCCATTGGGCTAATTCTGCCTTTCAAGGCATTCTTCTCCTCATTGGCTTTTTGGAGCTCTTTTGCCATTTGAGTTAGTCTATTTTTTAAGGTGTTATTTTCTTCAGTATTTTTTGGGTCTCCTTCGGCAAGTCATTGACTTGTTTTTCATGGTTTTCTCGCATCACTCTCATTTCTCTTCCCAATTTTTCCTCTACTTCTCTAACTTGCTTTTCCAAATCCTGTTTGAGATCGTCCATCGCCTGAGACCAGTTCATGTTTTTCTTGGAGGCTTTTTTTGTAGGCTCTTCTGGCTGTATGTTTTGGTCTTCTTTGTCACCAAAGAAAGATTCCGGAGTCTGAGTCTGAATCTGAGTCCATTTTCGCTACCTGGCCATGTTCCCAGACAACTACTTGACCCTCGAGTTTTTTGTCAGGGTATGACTGCTTGTAGAGTAGAGTACTTTGTCCCAAGCTTGAGGTGATGTTCTGTTGTTTTCAGAGCTATTTCTACACAGCAAGCTCTGCCACGCCAGTGCTCCTCCTTCCCCAAGAACCGCCAACCTGGATCCTGACTCAGATCTTAAGCAGGCTCTGCACCCCTGCTCTGATCTGCCACTTAATTCTTCCCACCAGGTGGGCCTGGGGCTGGAAGCAACTGTAGCTGTAGTTCTGTCCTCAGAGCTGCACCACCTCCGCTGCCCCTGGGGTGACAGCCAAACTGCAAACTCGTTTCACCCTGTCTCCGCAGTTTTCCGACTTACCTTCTCTGTTGTCTTTGGTGTTTGTGGGTTGAGAAGTCTGGTAACTGCCACAGCTCACTGATTCAGGGCCCTAGGGCCTGTTCCCCCCAGCTCCTGGTCTGATTGGTCCTGGCACAGTCCATGTTGGGCTCTGCTCTGCTCCCAGCTCCATGCAATGGACCCTTCCCCGTGACCATCCAGGCTTTCCTGGGCTGGAGCCCTGCTTCCTTCTGTTATTTTGTCAGTTCTGCAGGTCTAGAATTTGCTCAGAGCCATTTTTACAGGTTTTTGGAAGGACCTGAGTGGGGAGCTCACACAAATCACTGCTTTCCAGCCACTATCTTGGCTCTGCCCCCTCAAACTATACATGTTTCATCTGTTGTGTAACAGAGTTAAAGTCATAGTTATTATATTTTTTCACAATCAAACACACAAAATGCTGGTTATAACATATGAGGGGTCAAGTCTTCTAACAGGTTATAAGAAGGAGGTGTTGGCAGACAAGCTTCAAGCCTTTTTGGGAAGTCCAGCATGTATCAGCAGGAATATGTGCATGTAATGGCTTGTATACAATGCAATAGTTCACTCCTATATAACACACTATTGTGTCATCAAAATTTCAATGCAGGAAAAAACCCACAAATTTACAATAAATTATTAAATTTAAGATTTGTCATTTTTAAAGTAATACTTTATATTTTTTTAAATGAAGCAAATTTTTTGAAATGTTAAAGGGTTAAAGAAAGAAGGTTTCTAGGGAGCACTGAGTAATGTTTTTAAAAGGAGGTATTAGGTCAAATAAGTTTGGGATTTGGAAGATCATAGATTTATGAGATAACTTTAGAACTCATCTCATTTAGCCTACTCATTTTACATGTAAGGAAACAGATGAAGAGAAGTGATGTTAATTTCCTAGAATGTAATAGGTTGTAAGTTCTAGAACTAGCATTTGAACTCAGGTCTATAAACTCCCAAGTTCACTTTTCTGTCTACTATACCACATTGCCTCAATGTCTTGGCAGATGGGATAAGCCAGGTTGAGGGTAACTAACAGGATTCAAACCTATTGGTGAGTTAGGAGGATGTTTATCTCAAGCATGTGAAGACTTTGGGGCTGAGGAATGTGTGGATGAAAACAATTTGTTCCAACAGCCATGAAGGTGGCAGAAGTAGACACCATGGAGGGTTTAGAGCTTGGTCAGACATCAAAGATGCCAAGGTCATCCACTGTATCCTGGGTCATCACAAGTTGTCATGACTTTTCTCTTGCCACTGGACTTCCATGACTGAAAAAGAGACTGTGGCTGACTACATTGTGCAACTCTACCTCACTTAAATCTAATTAGTGTGTGAGTCAAGACTTCACACCATGATGCCATTGGTCATCTTCAAAAATGAAGGACAGACAACAGGAAGAGGCGTAATGTGGTACAGTGGAAGGACAGGGCCTTTGTCATCAAACCACCTGGTTCTATTCCTTTTTATACCACTTACTGTGACCTTAGGGAAATCACCTAGTCTCTCTGAAACTCAATTTCCTTATTTTCAAAATAAGAGGAATTAAACTATATGACTACTAATGTTTTTGAAGGGGTTTTAAGAAACTATCAGTGTCTGGGGACTTTTGTCATGCCTAGATCACAAATAACAATGGAATTCAATGACCTCTGAGGTAAGTTGACCTTCTGAGAGTCAATATCATATAATAACTATGTGCTTAAACTTTCCAGCTTAACCAACAAAAGACTGAGTCAAGTAAGGAGGAAGCTCTGCGGTAGACAGCTCAATTACCTTGAAAGTATTTAGATATAATCTCAATAGTATTTAAAAATAGTCTTGTTAGCAAATCTTGTTGTTTTCTTATCATTTGGCATTATTCAGGCTTTTTTTCAGTCATGTGTGACATTGTGACTCGATTTGGGTTTTCTTGGCAAAAATACTAGAATGGTTTGCTATTTCTTTCTCCAGTTCATTTTACAGATGAGGAAACTGAGGCAAACAGGGTTAAGTGACTTAGGAAGATGAGTCTTCCTGACCCCAGGCCTGGTATTCCATCCAGTACATCATCTAGTTGCCCCCATTTAGCATTGCATTGTTACATTATTTTTATAAGCATTTTATCTCAGGAAATACAAGAGAAAATGGACCAGATCTTGAAATGGAAACACAGCAATATTCACTGGACACCAATAAGGATACCATCTCCAAAAAAGACATCAGGAACGCCCAGACTATCTAAAGATTTAGTTTTAAGGTATCTTAGTGTTCATTTTGAGCAATTTTCGTATTTAATGTGAAAAAAGCTGAGACACATGTAGGTTAAATCTGAATTTATATAGTCAGGAAATTTGGACTTCTGGAAATTTGAAGTGATGTATGACATTCAGGGGAGAGGACAATGGAGTGAATTTTGTGAACATCAGTGTTATGGCAGGAGATAGAGATGATTCAGAATATGAAGTCCTGTATTACCAAGCTATGTTGAAATTTTAGTAACTGGCAAACAGCCAGAGCTGGCTACTTTTTAAAAAGTACTTTTTTAAAATCCTTGTTCCCTATTTTACTTCTGGCTGCTGCTGTTTGTCTTTGACTATGACATGAGGGAGGTGATGCCATAACATAGGAGTGAATTGGATAAGTGAGGGAGGGCTGTGCAAAGTCACCAGCCTCATTTCTCCTCTGTAATCACCTGGGTCCAGTGGCCAGATGCAGATCAGGACAACTGGAGGTGGCCCTCCAAGAAAGCAAAGATGGGGGAAGGACTGGGGAGAAACACAGTGATTTTCTGGCCCAAGAAATAAATACTTTGGATTTTTTTCATGAAAAAGAGAGATATACTATAACATTTACCTCCAATAAAGATGTAGGGGACTTCTCAGCATCAGTGTTATCGGCAAAGGAACCAGTCCAGCAGAGTATAGTGTAAACAACTCCAATAAGAAGGCTTTAGAAACATCAATTTGTGAGCAAAAGCCCTTGTAATCTGAGCCTACTCTCCAGACACTGGAGCCATTAGACAGCTAATTGGGAAAGCCTATAGGATTCTGAATGTGGAATTGAGAAGATTTGAGTTCAAATTCTCACTTAGACATTTGACAGCTGTGTGATTCCAGACAAGTCACTTAACCTCTCTAACCCTTAGTTTCCTCATTGTAAAATCAGGGCCTTAGATTTGATGGCCTCGAAGGTCCCATCCAGCATTAAATCTATGATCCTCCGTACTCTATTTTAATGTCTTTGTTTTCCTTCATTTTCTCTAGACCTGACTAAGGAGAAGACAATCTGCGTATATATATTGGACTTTCTAACAAAAATGTGGATGGTCTCAACTCACAACTCACAGCTCACAACTCTCCATAGAAGCTGAGACTATAGTGAATGACACTCCTGACAGGTGGGCCCTTTGCCCACTACAATAGCACTGAATTAGATTATCTCTTTTAAGGTAAATGCTAGTTAGAAAGGTGTTGTGAAAAATTTAAGGTGTAAAATCCTTCTATACTCACTGTATATTCTAACTAGAGTATCCAACCAGCCCACACTCATTTTACATAATCAAGAAAGTACAATGAAGACTGAAAGCATCCTCTGACCACTTACTAAGCTACGCTCAAATGTGGAACAACAAAGGGTAAGAAACTTCCCAATTTCCCCAGAACCATAGGCAAGACCCTCTATAAAGAATCTGTGCTCTAGTGGAAGCCCAGGACAACAAGCTGTAGGATCTGGTTCACACCAGGAGGATCCAAGACTGATGTGAGGCAAAGTATTAAATTATAAGGAAGACACAGTTTGTCTCATATTTTAATATTCAACGCAAGAATCACAACACAAAGAGAATCGTGTTTTCTAAGAGGTCTGTTGTAAATTGAAATACACAAAAATCATCAAAAACATTTCGACATTTTTTTCATACATCTATAATTTAGTTCCCCAAAATTTAAAACAAATACATCTAAAATCTCTTTTAAAATTTCCTGTACTATTAGGAAACCACATTCCATGAAATTGATGACTATACAGCAAGTAGTAACAACAAGTATAACATACATAGTAGCAACATATTTGATAGCATGTGCTGGGCAATTACATTATATACATATATATGTGTGCATGTGTATGTATATATACATATATGTACTATGTGTATATATATATGTATATATACATATTATAATTTCTAATTGCAGCCTAAAATTAGAGCAGCTAGGAGGTGCGGTGGATAGAGTTCTGGGACTCGATTCAGGAAGACTCATCTTCATGAGTTAAAATCTGGAAGACCTTGATCAAGTCACTTAACCCGTTTGCCTCAGTTTCCTCATCTGTACAATGAGCCTGAGAAGGAAATGGCAAACCACTCCAATATCCTTGCCAAGAAAACCCCCAAATGGATCAAGAATAGTTGGACCCAATTGAAATAATTGTTGTCCCATATTAATTTTGTGACTTTCTTAGGTGATTAAAGTAGCCTATTATATTAATGGAATACGCAAGAAGTTGTAAAAGCAAATTAGATTCTGCTGTAACTGCTGGTTTGGTAGTGTTACATTATTGAAATATATTGTTGCTAATGAGACAGCTGCTTGGGGTAGTGGATACAATTATGGGCCTTAAGTTAGGAAAACCTGAATTCAAATCCAGTCTCAGACATTTGTAAACCTAGGCAAGTCACTTCACCTCTGTTTGCCTCAGTTTCTTCAACTGTAAAATGGGGATAATAATAGCACCTGATCCCCAGGTTTATTGTAACAAGCAAAGGAAAAAAACATTTGTAAAGCACTTAGCACAGTTACTGGTATGTGTGCTATCTAAATGCTTATGATTATTTTTATTAATGAAGTAATGTTATAAGAAGTAATGATAAAATGCAGTTACACTTCAAAAAAAACCAACCCTTTGAAGATCTAAGTTCTCTCATTGTCTAGAATATAAAGAAAGTCAAGGATTTTGACTGCCTAAAACCACTGTTATTTTATAGACTCCTTTCACTGGAAGGCTCAGCTTCATTATTGGCTGACAGAGGAATTGATCCCCCATTTTACTTTCTTTAAAAAAGTAAAGAAAGAAAATACAAAGAATACAACAGCAACAATATTCTATAATCCAGTACACAACTGAAAACTTTTCAGATCCACTGATTTTAGTAAACACAATTGTTAACTGCACAATAGAAAATTATTCAGATTTATTATATGTGAAAATTTTTTTGAAAAACTTTTTAAAAGGAAGAAAAGATATCAGAGATGATCTTGGAAGGAATCAGAAGAAGCAAAACAGGTTCCTTATCTACTGCAAAGGAAAGGCTAACAGAGGAAGGGGTTTAGATAAGATATACATTAGAAAAAAAATCCTTTTACCTCTTGCTCCAAGAGAGGAATAATGAACAAAAACAAACTTCAAATGAGAAAAGACAGGAACAGGAGTGCAACATTGCAAACAGCTGGTAAACACTATTCTCATGCAATTTAGCGAGGTAAATAAATTTTATTAAACATCAGCTCTGGAAATGGGATTGGGACTGAAGAAAACACACTTTCATCTCAAAATAATTCACCTGTTCCTTTTATAACTTTGTTCCACATTTTAACTTCTTCAGTCTAAAACCTTAACTTGTTCAGAAAACAAATCTATTGTTGAAGAGTGACCTCTGAAGACTTTCCCAGTGACAATCAGTTTAATTGCTCTTCTAAACCAAGGGTAAAAGAAAGCATAAATCAAAGGGTTCATAGCTGAGTTATAATAGGCCAACCAAACTAAAATTTCATAAATATAGGTTGGGGTGATGAACCCTAGGAAAGCATCAATTATTGATTCAATAAAGTATGGGAACCATGAAATCAGAAATGCAATCACTGCAATGCCCAGAGTTTTGGCTGCCTTTCTCTCCCTCTTGGACACTCTAGCTTTATAACTCTCTGAGGAGGACTCAGTTTTGCTGTTCATACTTTCTATCTTTCTAGCCTGTTGTTTAGCTACCAGAAAGATCTTACAATAAAGAATGACCATGACCAGAGTGGGAATGAAGAACAAGAAAAAGTCTATCAATACCCAGGTTTGATTCACAGCAATCTGACAGCCTCCCACACAGGTGAGGGCACTTACTAATTCCTCCAACCCATCATCATTGACACCTGTGTAAAAAAGTGAAAAACTAAATGTAATAGCAAGGAGCCAGGAGAACGCTATGCATTTTCCTGAAATTGACACGGTGAATTTGGTTGGATAGAGCAGAGGGTCAGTGACAGCAATGTATCTATCAATGGAGATGATGCACAAGTGAAAAATAGAAGAATAACAAAATGACCCTTCAAAACAAGAGTGAAATTTACAATAACCCTCCCCAAAGTACCAGCAACTCTCCACTGACCTCACCATGCTAAAGGGCATCACAGTGGTTCCCACCAAAAAGTCAGCACAAGCCAAGGAGGCAATGAGAAAATTGGCAGGAGAGTGCAGTTGCTTGAAGTGAAGGATTGAAATCATTACCAAGAGGTTTCCCAAGACTGCCAGCAGAGCCCCAGAGCCAAAGGCCAGGTAGACGATGACTCTGGGTCCTGGGGAATAAGAGGTTTTAATGCAGGATCCATTGATGTTCTCATAGCAGAGCTGTACAGTTACAGGCTGGGACTGATTGCTGCTGCTCAACATTCTTCTCTCTCAGCTTATAAGCATCTTTGTTTTTCCTGATAATCACAGAAAATTATCATTGACATTTTCAATATTCTTGAAAAAAGATAAATAAAATGCATGTCTGTACAAAGTTAAATACTATCCTTCATGAATTATAATTCATTTCACTGGAATAATATTTGTAAAACACTTAACACATTGCCTGGCAGAGTTGGCACTACATAGATGCTTAATTCCTTCCCACTTTCCTATAAATAACAAAGCCTCCATTCTCTGTTAAACTCAGTATATGTCCATTTAACTCAGTAGAACTGCTTCCCCTAATCTAAAAACACTAAATAAATAGCTTTGAATAAGTCTAGTAAGGATTGCTACCAAGACAGTCAGTGCTTCTCTGCTTGGTAACATTTCCCTCTAATCCTCTGGTTCTGTACCTCTGACAAGATCCTCTGCAAAGTTCAGTGAGATACTAAAGGATTCCTCAGTTCAAGGGTCACATTTTATTACTTTGCCCTTCTTCACTTTTTCAATTCTGAGTTAATGCCCAAAGTACAAAAACCTTTCTGGAACTGTGCCAAAGATGTGCCTGAAAACCCCTAAGATACAATCTCTGTGGGGTTAGGTGTGAATCAGAAGAAACTTTTTTTCCAATAATCATTAGTAAGGAACTTACACTGCTATAATATTGTTTAATCTATAGGAACATAAATTATGCATTTTCTTTTGTAAGATTTGCACATTCATGTGTATGTCCTTTTGTTCTATGGATTTTTTGAAGGTCGACTTTATAGTGAATGTACTGGTATCATATATATGTGTGTATACAAACACAAATGCTGGTATATACATATATATGTACACATGTATAGCTATGTGTGTGTGCATATGTTTCCATGTGCAGCTATTAAAGCTTAAAATTGTGCTGTCTTTTAGGACACCCTGCCTACATGGGAATAAAAACATATACACACATATATATGTATAAAATACATATATACACATATGTAGGTATCTTTTAACAGTTTCTACTGATACTAAAAAATAATCTGTACTATATTACCTACCAGTTGCCCATGTTAGGGCATCACACCTCAATAAGTTTTTAGAAATTTTTCCATTGCTAGCTGATCCCCAGACAACAAACAAGCAATTATTGCATCCTTACTTTAAGATTTTGAGAAACCTTGGTCATTTACATTTTACATTGAGGCATCAGAGGAGGATTTTATTGGAAACTATGAATGCACATCATATGTACATACATACATATACACGTATGACATAAATGTGTATATATTTAATCAATGTGAGAAAATTCCATTGTGGACACATCTTTCTTTTTTTATGTTATGTCATTTTTTAAAATTTTATTTTACCAGAACACAAATACAAAATAGAGAAAAGAAACAAAAACATATCATAAACTTAAATATAAAGTAAGAAAGGAAAAAAAAGCATATCATATGCATAGCAGAACATAGGAGAGGATTCAAAATATGTAACAATAAATTTTCATTTCAAGAAAACCTATGTGATAAATAATACACCTTTTGTTGAGAATTGTCCATCTTTTCTTTGTTTTCTTTTGTTCTCTGCTGAGCACTTTTTAACTTTGTTCTTTTTCCCCTCCCCCCACCCCCAGAAGGCTACAATATAATTTAGATATTTCTTTATATATACATGTACATACAGATATATACATACACTTATACATACATGTGTATACAGACATATACTTTCCCAAACATAATCTACTCCTGATCTTTGTTTTTTGTGTTTGTACACATCTTTTGTTTCCTATCCTTCTTGCCTCCTCTACTTTACTTCTACCTGCTACATCGCCTTCCTATTACTTGCCTACCCCTCTCTTCCCCCATTCCCATTAATCTAAACTCCTTTTAGCTACTCCCTCATTATCCCCTCTAAAAATCCCTCCCTTGTCCTCTCCCCCCTCACTATACCCCTACCATTTTATTTCTTCCAAATTAAGAAGACTTTTATACTCTTTTAAATATATATATGTATTGTTCCCTCTTAAACCTATTCCCAATGAAAGTAGGTTACCAGAACTACCAGCCCTCCTCCCCGGTCTAAATCCTCTGTATCCGTCCTTGTTGCTCCTCTCTTATAAAAAATAGTTACTCTTTTTAGCTGTTTCTACATGGTTTTACTTTTTAAATTCATATATTCAGGTTCATTCCCTTTCTTTCAAGTTCCACAATTATTAAAGAATGTTAGACATACATTTTACATTTTGTGTTACATAAAAGGTAAGCAGTCTGTTTTTATGAATCCTTTATAGTCAGTCTTTGGTATGTACCTTATGTGTCTCTTAGTTCTTGTATGTCGAATCTTCTATTAAGTTGAGGATTTTTTTAACAAAGTCTTGAAAGTCTGGGGGTTTGTCAAATGTCCATTTTTTTCATTCACAATAATACTGAAATTTGAAGGGTATGATATTTTCAGCCGGAGCCCCAAGTCTTTTGCTCTTCAATATATTGTGTTCCAAGACCTGTGGTCCTTTAATGTCTCTGCTGCTAGTCCTTGTGTAATTCTAATTGTGGCACCATCATATTTAAATTGTTTTAATCTTGATGCTTTTAATATTTTTTTCCTTAATCTGGGGATTTTGGAATTTGACTATGATATTCCTATGAGTTTTCCTCATAGGATCTCTTTTAAGTAGTGATCGATGGATTTTCTCTATTTCTACTTCCCTGCCTTGTTCTCATGCTTCAGGACAATTTTCTTTAATCATTTCTTGTGTTATTGTATCAGATTCTTTTTTTGAACATAACTTTCAGTTACTCCAATTATTTTTATATTTTCTTTTCTTGATCTGTTCTCCAAATCTGTTGTTTTTCTTATAAGATGTTTCACTTTCTCTTCTATTTTTTCCTTATTCATGTTTTGTTTAATTATTTCTTGATTTCTTATAATTTCACTGGCTTCACTTTGCCCATTCTAATTTTCAAGGTGTCATTTTCCTCCTTGAGATTCTGGATCTCCTTTTCTAATTGGTTGACTTTCCTTTCATAACCTTCTTGTTTTTCTTGGATTATTTTTTTTTAGTTTTTCCCTCATCTCTGTCATTTGATTTTTAAAGTCTTTTTAAGATCTTCTATAAATTCTTTTGGGGTAAGTGACCATTTTACATTGCTTTTTGGGGATTTCTTTATTTCAGTGTCCTCCTCTGAAGATGAAGCCCGGTCATCTCTATTCCCATAATAGATTTCTGTGGTTGGATTCTTTCTCCTTTGCCTATGCATTTTTTTTCCTCCCCATATGACTCTACCAACTCTCAATACCAGGCACGCTGTCTCTATCCCACTCACAGTACAGAGCTTCTACCACATACAGCTGTACATATATTTTATATATATTTTAACAGATCTCCTATGAGCTGTCAGCAACTTTTCTGATCTGATTCCCATATATTTGCCACAGAAACAATAAAGGGCAAAGGTTCTAAAATGAAAACAGAGACATGTGTTTAGGCAAGAGGCAACTGACTGAAGAGAGAAGCTTGGCAACAACACATTGTTTTGTCATTGTAAATGATGACAAAAGGAAAAACAGGAAAAAGAAGTATGTGATAGTTTAAATGATAAAATATAAAATAACAAAAATATTTGTTAAATTTTTGAGCATTTATGCAGACTGTTGGTTTATTCATGCTTTAATTCAGAAAAACACATTCCAATCTCTGGATCACAGGAAAATATTCCAAAAAGAGATTCCTGAACAGTCTCAGATGAAGATATAAACATTGAAATAAGAGACATGAAAGCAAGAGACTACACAGTTTTCCCAATCCTAAGAGGATTCTTCCCGAAGACAAAAGTGGAGGGTCAAATGACATATTAAAAAATGGCTCAAAGCTTCATATGTTGAGGCTTTTATCATTGGAAATGAAAGATTTTTGAGAAGAAAATGATGTATTAAAACAAAGAAAACCCAAAAATATCAGTACAAAAATAAATTTGCCAGTAGCCAAAGAAAGCTTGAGGCAATATTGAAAAGACAGATACTGATGGAGGAACACAAATATCAGAATAAAAAGAAGTTACTGAGCTGCTACAGTGCATGAGCTCTCACACCCACTTTTATTCCAAGTATTCATTCCATTGTGTAAGTTGTTTGTTAGATAGTGGTTTCCCCATATTTTGAAATAATAAAAAAATGAAAGCATCCACAAGTTCACAGTTTCCAAATAATTATCCATTGAGTAGAATTAGAGGCAACAGTCAAGTCATAGCATTAGTGGCTCTGAAAATTCAAATTGTAGGAGGCAGGCTGCCTTTACTAGACATGTTGACTCCCATCTAGCTTGCACTACATGGAAGACTCCTGGTTAGAAAGCCTGAGGATTCTGGTTTCTTTTATAGGATTCCTTTTCTCCCTTCTTTCTTGCCTTCAGACAATTTTAATCTTGCTCGTGTCACTTTTAGTGCTGGAGATCCAGAAAAAACTAAGTTCACATTTTCTTTGCTGGATCTGTTCAATTCACCGATGTCCACAGATTCTGGGATACAACACTTGTTTTTCTTTTCCATTATTATCTGATTCCCCAGGACTTTCCGCTTAATAAGTCCACTGAAGGAGCGTGAATGGGTTTGTTTCTGAAACTGGGGAGTAAATCCATCTGCTCCTGGAGTTTGAGCTGTTGGCTGCTTATTAAACTGTCGAATTACCTTCTTCTTCTTTGCTGAGTTGGGCATGTTGTGAACATGTCGAAATAACTCTTTGAGGGCCTCCTCTGTTCGTTGTTGCGTCTCTTCCTGTTGGAAGCAAGGGTTCATCTGGGTCCTTTTATGGGATTTTGAAAGTGGAAAGTCCTTACTACTGCATGAGGTCGGCAGATCCAGGTCATCCCTTGGTGCATGAATCCTAGAGCCCAGATAATGCAGCCTGGCACACTCCCGAACGTAAGCCAGAGCTTTAAAAAGTTTCTGAGAGTGTTTAATCGTAAAAGTCATCCCACTATTCAGCTTTGTGATATTCTCCTGATAGGGGTGAGGAGTCTTCACATGCTTGAGGTAGTCATACCCCTAACTCACTGAGGGGTTTGAGACTGTTGATTATCCTCTACCTGGTTAACCTGTCTGCCAAGACAGTTTTACCCAGGTTTGTCGGCTTTGCACGCTACAGCTTTTAGAGCCACAGGTGAGAATTGGGTGGCAGGTGGAAACCAAAGGTGGATGAGCAGCCCTGAAAATGGATTGTTAAGCCCTGAGTCCACAGGTGCTAGTCCTGGAACAACCTATACACCCCTGGACTGCACCTACCTAGTATTCCATTGCTGTGGGCAACTGATGGTATGGAAACTCCCTCCACTAATGACAGCTGGTAACTTGTCTGTCATTTATAATCCTTGAGAGTTGGCTGTGGGCACTGAGAGGGTATGTGACTTGACCTTGATCACAAGTATATTAGGTGTCAGAGGTAGGAGAAGATCCCAAGACCCCAAGTCAAGATTCTAACTCCAAGACCAAGCCTCAATCCACTAAGTCATGCTGCCTCTCTCTGCATTTATTATAAATAAGTAGATTGTCCTTCTCTATGTGCACAGTAACCTAATAGCTATAAAATTCACATTATGAATAGGAAGATACTAAGCTCCTATCATTTGGGCAGCTAGGTGTGCAGTGAATAGAGTGCTGGGCCTGGAGCCAGGAAGACTCATCTTCCTGAGTTCAAATCTGTCCTTAGACACATATTAGCTGTGTGACTCTGAGCAAGTCACTTACCCCTGTTTCCTTTAGTTCCTCATCTGTCAAATGAGCCGGAAAAAGAACTGGCAAACCACTCCAGTATCTTTGCCAAGAAAACTTCAAATGGAGGCATGAAGAGTCAGATAATGGAACTGACTGAATAAAAAAGCCCCTGATTAAAATGAGCACAGTTTCTAAGTAGCACAGACCTTTCTCAGACCCAATACAGAGGAAATCAATGTCTTCTTGGCATTGTCACAGTGGATGCATCTAGAATGGTATTGTCCAATCTGACTGGGAAGTGAGTGGTGCCTCAGGACATACAACATTTATAGCGCCAGGTCATTTTCTTTTGTTATTCTAATACCCAGTAGGGGCATGAACTTGTCTTGTCAGCCTATTTTTATTTCAAATACCACCACTGAAGCAATGGTGCTGGATGGATGTATCCAGGCTGCTGGGGACACTCTAGACCTATAGTGAGGTCTTCTCACCTCCTTCTCACCCACTCTTGGCAATATCATAGCTGACAGCTGACACCTTCAACTATTGGAAAGGGAAAAAGCCACTTCTTCTAACTGACTCCTAACAGTACTGCAATAATTGTGTAAGCCAGATGGAAGGGAAGGGAAAAGAAAAGAAATCAAATCACAAGAAAGAAAACCTCTCTGAAGTAGGTACTTAATAAATACTTATTGACTGACTGACTTAATGACTGAAGCCAGGCTTACTTCTTTCAGTCAAATCAGGTCACATGTTCCTTGTCATGCATTCCATTTCTAGGATCCAAGGTAGGACCTCTGCTCCTACCTTCGAAGGGAGACGCAGCCAGATGTATGTAACTGATAGATTACTGGATGTGGATGCAGGAAGACCTGAGTTCAAATCTTGTCCCTTAATTACTCTGTGACTAGGAAAGTCTTTTAACCACTGTCTACTTCAGTCTGTAAAATAGAGCTATTAATAGTATCTATCTCCCAGCATTGTTGTGAAGATAAAATAATATTTGTAACTCACTATACAAAAGCTAGCTGATCAGTAGTAGGAGTGGTAATAGTAGTAGTAGTAGTGGTAGTAGTAGCAGCAGCAGCAGTAGTATAGCTCCACTTTAAGGAATTATTATTCTCAGTTAATGAATTGAATGTGGTAAATTTGGCAGGGGTGGGATATTTTCTGCTGATAAATGGGGCTATGCCTCCCCAGAAGCAGGGATGACTCATGAAATCTTGAAAAGTAAACAAGATGTTATGCCTCATAACACAAATAATAATACCTAGCACTTTCATAGTGCTTGAAGGTTTGCCAAGCACTTATCCAGGGTCACACAGCTATTCAGCTCTATAGCCTTTCCAACCACATCAATCATTGCCTCCCCCTGCAACAGAAGAGCTGGGCTGTAAAGCTTTGATCCTAGCAAGGAGCTACATGACTAAGAACAAACACATAAACTAGATGTTGCCTATGCATCTCAAATTGAGCATGTTTAAAACAGCCTTCACTGTCCTTCATCTTTAGCACACTATCCTCTGAATTTTCCTATGGCTATTGAAAGCATTGTTCTCCTTCTAGTCACCTAGGTTTACAACCTCAATTTATCAATAAACATTTATTAAGCACCTATTATATACCAGGCACTGTGAACCTCAGAATTATTTTCACCTCTTCACTCTCACTCATCCCACATATTCAATGAGTTGATATTATCATCTTTCTGTTTCTTCAACTTCGCCATCTCTCAATTTGTCCCCGGCTCTCTATTCATACAGCTATGACACTAGTTTACTTGGATGGGTGTATCCAGGCTTCTGGGGCCACTCTGGACCTGTAAGAAGATATCCTCAACTCCCCCACACCCAACCTTGGCAATATCATAACCCTCATCATCTCTTGCCTATTATTGTAATAGGCTCCAAATTGCTCTCCTTGATTCAAGACTTTCCTTTCTCCAATCCATTTTCCACAAGCTATTAACATGATTTTCCTAAAGCACAGGTCTGATCATGTCACTTCCTACTCACCGTTACCTCACCGGGCAAATAAGAACTCCTGAGACTATATTTTCACATTTGTTTACAACCTACATCCAAATTACCTTTCTAGCTTTCTTTATTTCTACTCTATTAGTACTCTATGATTTAAATAAAATGGACTATCTTGTTCCCTTACATTCATGCTGTATCTCTTGTCTCTTTGCCTTAGCATTAGCTATCTTCCATGCTTGAAAGGTAGTCATTCCTCACCTCTGTCACTAAGAATGCCCCTGTTTCCTTTCAAATTTAGTTCAAGTGCCACTTTCTACTTAAAGCCTTTCCAGTGCCCCTCAGCTGTGGGTGCCTTCCCCTCTAAATTACCTTGTAGTTATTTCCTATATATTTATTTATGTGCATGTTGTGTCCCTGGATAGAATAGAACACTCCTGAGGGCAGAGACTATTTCATTTTTATCTCTGTATCTATGGCACATTTTGGTAATACCTGGGATGCAGTTTTTAATAAATGCTTGTGGACCGATGACAATAATAGTTTTCTATCATCATCCTTCTAAAATCCTTTGGAAGGGGAAATGAAAGATTATGGGGCAGTATTGCTTTATAAGACAGCAAGAAGCAGGGAAGGAAGGAATTTACAGAAAATTGGCAGGTGGCTTAATTTAGGCAGTTCTTCCTAAGGGTGTTGACAAAGGAAACTGGGAGGGGGACCAAAAAACAAGCAAAAAATTGGAAAAGAGCTGTCAAGATTTCTATGGGCTCATAACTGAGAGCAGAGTCACCATATTTGTCCTCTAACATCACAATCTTGATTTAATTTGATTTTTTTTCACCTAAGGATATTTTTCAAATAGCAATAAAGAAAATATAGGTGAGAAGAACATCCAGATTAAACCAATTATACAGTTAGGAGATTATTTCTGGAGGACATGTAATCTCTAAAATTTGGGAGATTTAAAAAATCAGACCCTATTAAAAATGAAATTGAGAAAACATCAATAACTATTGAGTTACATACATCCTTTGTAATCTCTATGAAATATTTATTAGAATAATTTATGCACACCAATCAATTAACAAGTATTTGTTAATCGCACACTTCATGACAGGTCATTCTTGATAAAGTAATATAGAAAAATAGGCAACCTGTTGTAAATGACATTCCATAGCAGGTCATGTCTTGAAGTCATACACCTGTATGAACATGAAGAGAATACAAGCTTCTACTTTGCAAAAATAAACATTTTATTTTGTTGAACAAAATGACACCTTAAAGTCTTTCCTCCAACTGGGTAACTCCCATACATATGTTAAAATCACAAGAGATTCTTTTGTTCAATGGCCCTCATTAAGACCAAGGAAGACATAAAACACATGAATATATATTCACCAAAGATTTTTTGCTCCAATATGGATGATGTCTAGTGCAGAGTTCAAATGGAAGATCAATGCCCTAAAGATGATGAAGTCTTCCAAGTGGTCCTATTTGTTGGTGACAGTATGATAACTACACAAAGACCAGAAATATTCAGGAGACCTGAATGAGATTTATATTTATGCAGAAACATTTCAGTCTAACAATAAAAAGCAGATAAAGAGTACTTATTGATCAGCTTAATTTATGTAGGTGAACAGACAAAAAAATTGAACTGGTTCATGTGTGTGTGTATTTGTGTATATGCATGTGCATGTGTGTGCACATGCATTGGGTAATCACTATGGATAAACAAAGAATTGGTCCTATGATTAAATATGAATAGGATATGCAAGATTGCCTTTGTGAAATTGTTTGGTATTTTTAATAAAATTAAGCCTCACCCTGAAACAAAGGCTAATGTTTTTTAGATAAATAAGTTTCTGATGATGAAATAATCTATTGACAAGTATTTATTAAGCACCTACCATGTGCCAGGTTCTAAGGATAAATAGATAAAAATGAAAATATTCACTACTCTCAAGGAGCTTATATTCTACCCAGGAAAACAACATGTGCACATACAAGAGTATTAAAAATGCTTACAATATAAAAACAACATAATATTGAGGAGAGAGGCAGAAAAATGCTGATTGTAGTGTCAAAGAACCTAGGTTCAAGTCTCTGTTATTAGAACTTTTGTGACTCTTGGCTAATTGATAAATTTCTGTGCCTTTATTTTTTCATTTGTTAAGAGAGAGAAAGAGAGAGAGGGGGAGGGAGGGAGGTTTCAAATAGGTGAACTCTGAGGTAATTTTTGGCTCGAGTTTTAGGATTCTTTGAACAATTTGGGGGATAAGGATAGCACCCCCCTATAAGGAGGCACTGGAGGTGAGCTTTGAAAGATGCTAAGCATTCTAAGAGGCAGAGGTGATAAAGAAATGCATTCCAGGGTTGGGGGACAGTCTGCACAAAGGCATTGTGTGGATGGAATTTTGTGGGTAAGCCCTGGTTGATGTTAGAGAACATGAAAGTGAGTAATACATAATATGCCTACAAAGAGAGACTCAAGTCAACATGTGAAGAACCTTCAATATCAAACAGAGGAATTCGTATTTGATCCTGGAGATAATACGGAATAAATGAAGTCTATTGAGAAGTGAAGTGATGTAGTACCTTAGGAATGTCACCTTAACAGTCTTTGGAAATTTTGTGGAGGATGAATTTGAAACAAGAAACTTGAGGAAGGGAGGCCAATTTGAAGGCCGTTGCAATAATACAGGTTAATAGTGAAAAGGACCTAAACATGAGTGGGGGCCTCATGTTTGAAAACAGAGGGATAGATGTGAGATATCTTGGGATAGTAAAACCAACTAGACTTGCCAAAAGATTAGATCTGTAAAGTGAGATAAAGTGAAGAATTAGGGATGATTTCGGTTTTGCAAACCTATCTGATAGTACTCTTTACAGAAATAAGTAAGTTCAGAAGAAGGGTGGTTTTGAGGGCAAAGAAAATTAATTTTGATTTGGACATGTTGAATTTCAGATTGTTAGGCTTTATGTGTCAAGCACTATGCTAAATTCTAGGAATATTAATAATAAATTATGAAAGTCTCCAGTCTTGAAAAGCTCCAAGACAATAAAGGAGAGTTCAGTTGTACAGAGGATGGAGAGGCTTGCAGTCCTTAGGATTCATCATCAGAGTGGATGGAAAGGTCTAGGAGTTCTTAGGGTGTGCTGTAAGGAAATGATTGTCTTTTTCTGCATTGGGGAAGTAGGATGCCCAGTGCTCCAATTCCACCACCACTTCAGGGTCCTGAGGAACAATTCTGTTTCTAACTGTAGTCCTAGTAGTCCTCCCAAGAAGTGGTGTAAGGAAATAAAAAAGGCATCCAGGGGACAAATGTAAATCAGGTATGAATCTTTCCATAATGCATCCCTCAAGGGAGTACTGTTTGTCAATAAAATCATCAGTAAAACATAATTCTGCATTTATCATATACAAAAAAAGTCTCAGTCAGCACCATGAGTTCACTTCTTTGTCAGAAGAATCATGAGTCTTTTGGAATCATATTGCGTTGTTCAGTTTCTAAGTCTTTTTGAGTTATTTGTCTTTATAATGTCATTGTATAAATTTTTCTTCTGGTTCTGTTCATTCTGCATCAGTTCATGCAAGTCTTCTAATGCTTCTCTGAAACGGTTCCCTTCATGATGTGTTTATAGCATGCCACTGGTATTTCATCACACTTATGTAACATAACTTGTTCATCCTTTTCCCCAGTTTATGGGCAACCCATTAATTTCAAGTTCTTTAACATGACAAAAATAGCTACTATAAATATTTTGTACATATAAATTATTTTGCTCTTTCTTTGATCTATTTGGGGATACAGCAATAGATAGTTAAAACTGTAACCTTGGGGTGTTTTTTAACCCAGACACTAGTTTTACATATGAAAAGAGGTTATATTTGATCCTAGAGATAATAGGGAACTACTGGAATATATTTCACATAGTCAGAGCTGTTCTCTAAGGGAAATAACATCTGAAGCTGTGTGAGGGACAGATTGGAGTAGGGAGCACTGTCAAGCAAGGAAATCATGTAAGAAACGTTTGCAGTAATCTGATCAAAGGTTTATGAGAGCCTGAACTCCATTCATGGTAGAGTGAATAATGAGGATACTTTTGTGAGATATGTGGAGATATCTTTCTTATGTCTCTCCTTCACTCAAATACCCTCAGTGGCTCCCCCTAACTTACCACACAATTCCAGAGCCTGATATCGAAGGCCCTCTACAGTCTGACACCAATGGACATTTCTATCCTTGTCTCATATCATTCACCTCTGCAGACTGCATTCTAAGTTAAACCAGTACATTTAATCATAGGATCAGAGATTTAGGGGTAGATAGGACCTCAGGGGTTATCTGTTTACAGGTGAAGAAAATAAGGCCTAGAAAACTCTAATGACTTGTTCACACAGATCATGAATGAGGCAAGGTTTGAACCTATATCCTCTGAATCCCAGTGCAGGGTTTTTTGCTATTGCCTCTGACCAATTTCTGTCCCATCCTCACTTCTCACATTTTCATGCCTTTGCTCATTTTACCCAGTTTTTCTTGTAATGTATGTTCCCCCCTCCTCAATCTATTGAAGTACTTTCCTTCAAGACTTAATTCAAGCACCATTTTATCCTTCAAGTAATTCCAGACTTCCTCTTCCCACCTTCCTGGGTGAGAGCAATCTCGATGCCCTCCAACCCTTGGCCAAACTAGAAAGGTAACCTGGTATAGTGGATAGAGCATTGGACTTGGACTTAGGAAGATTTGGTTCCTAATTCTGCCTCAGGCCTTTAGTAGCCATGTAAAGACACTGGGGAATCACCGGACCTCTCCCAGCCTCAGTTTCTACCTCCATAAAATATGAGTGTTGGACTACATGATCTGCAAGACCTAAATTGGTTATGTTATTCTCATAGCTTTTTATCTGGTCTCCTTGTTTGCACTTATTTCATTCTTCTTTGTGTTATAGTTATTGGTATACGTAGCTTCTTCCCAGGTAGATTATAAAACACATCATGTATATGTATTTATATGTTTCTCTTATTGTTGCTCAGTTGTTTCTGTCTCTTCATGACCCCATTTGGGGTTTCCTTGGCAAAGATACTGGAGTGGTTTACCATTTACTTCTCCAGCTCATTTACAGATGAAGAAACTGAGGCAAACAGGGCATGGCTGCTCAGGGTCACACAAGTAAGTGTCTGAGGCTGGATTTCAACGCAGGTCTTCCTGACTCTAGGCCAGATACTCTCTCTACTATACCACCTAGCTGCCTTATATATGTCAATATCCATATATCTGTCTAATTTTTGTATCTCCAGATTCTGACACAGTACTGATCAAATGAGTAGTTTTTTAAAAGAAATGTTTGTTAAATTTACAATTGAATTAATATCTTTTCATTGTCATTAATAACAAAATTTTATTGAGCCACAGTATCACATCTATATGGGCTTCCTGCTAGGGGTTGTTGAATGAAGTCATGGGGACTAGAGGTTTGAGGGGGCCACCAGTCTGGATGTAGGGGAGCTACCAGCCTATTCAGAGATTTGCCCAAACACTGACTTTTCTACATGCCAACCAACAATTACAAAAGGAACTTAGGTAATTTGCAAAGCTTGTGAACTTCCATTTTCAGTTTTGATAAAATATTCTAAAATCTGTGAACTTAATGAGTCAATACAGTACTACATATAATTACAGGAAAACTTTTTTTGGTGCAGGTATTCAACCTTTGTCAGAGAGGAGTTGTAATCTATAGGATACATACTTAATTAAACAAGGTCACATGACATTTTCTTCTGCAAAGGGGTATTTAATATGCCATGGGGAGAGTTGGCAAATGAATTCTTCTTTCCTGCATGGTTTTTTAACTTGTCTTGTGCACATTTCCTATGTCCTCTACCTTTAAATATAGGCAAGGGTCTATATATTATATATCTGTGTATCACTCAAGGTGTTGAATGGTATCATGTAAATATTAGGTGCTTTGGACTTCTTGAGTGAAAATACTCAAAGAATCTTAAGACTTGCTGAAGCAAAACCAAGAAAAACTCTTTAATAATTTACAATCATATAAACAAAAAAAGCATCAGTAATCAGTTGCAGTTCAGTTTTATTACATGAAAAGGAAAGACTCTAGTGCCATACAATCAGCCAAGATATTTTGTGAATGAGTTGGTGAAAGTGGCTCAGGGCAGCATCAGCAGAACACAGGATTTTCAGAGTGTAGGGAAAAGAGTTATCAGGCAATTCCCAACCACTGTGTTAGTGAAGTTGGTGATGAGCGTATTGATATACCAGCTAGAGAGCAGAAATAGTATCAGTAAGACAATCAATATTAGAAAATTATCCCCCACGCATCACACACTGGACCTGGGTCTAACTCAGCACCCAATAAAAATTGTGCTACTCAGGGTGCTGCTTGAGTAATATCACAGGGAAATGTTAAATGGTGCTTTTTCCTTAGGTGGTGAGAGAGAATAAGGCTCTTCCCAGAGGCTGTCAATCTCTGTGGACAGACAGGGACAAGTAGGAACCAGTGCACAGAAATGGAAATTGAACAAATAGGGACGGACAGGATAGAAAGAGCTGGGACATTTCACAGGATCCTGGGAAATTTTGGAGACAGAAAATGAAGTAGAGAAGAATGGCTTAAGAATGCATATCAGGGGAAAAAAGAGTAGTGGAGTGAAAGATGTAAGTGAGAGAGAGACCCAATAAGCCAAGGTGCTGTTTAGAGCTGAGGCACTAATATTAATCCTTTGTGATATCTTTTAGGAATTTTTTATAGTAAAGTCAAAGAGACATATAACTGCCAAAACTCTGAAAAGCATTATGACCTGGACTAAAGGAAAGAATGGTTCTTTTTCACCTCTTGCAGAAAGTATTGCTAATTTATTACATTTGGTATCTGTCATTTGTCAATTCTGAATTAATAAAAGAGAATATTTCATAAAATTATAAATATCAGTAGAAATGCATAGTCAGATTCCTCATTCTAACCTTTATTCATGTTCAGAAAACAAATTCATGGCTGAAGAGCCATTCTGTAAGACTTTGCCAGTGACAATGAGTTTTATAGCTTTCCTAAACCAAGGGTAAAAGAAAGCATAAATCAGGGGATTCACAGCTGAGTTGCAATAAGCAAACCAACAGCAAATCTCGTAGACATAGGCAGGGGTGGTGAAGCCAAGGAAAGCACCAATTAATGAGTCAAGTGAGTAGGGTAACCATGAAATTAGAAATGCAATCACAGCAATGCCCAGTGTTTTTGCTGCTTTTCTCTCCCTCTTGGACACTCTAGATTTGTAAGTCTCCAAGGACGAAGATTCCCCTTTATTACTTGTGTTTTCAATCTTTCTAGCCTGGAATTTAGCTACAAGAAAAATCTTAGAGTAAAGAATAATCATAACCAGACTGGGTATGAAAAACAACAAAAAATCTATTATGATCCAGTTTTGATTCACAGCAAGCTGACAACCTCCCACACAGGTGAGGGCACTTACTAACTCCTCCAGCCCATCATCATTGACACCTGTGTAAAAAACAGAACCACTGTAAGACATAGTGATGGTCCAGGAGAGAGAAATACATAGCCCAGAGACAGAGAGGGTAAATTTGGTTGGATAGACTAGAGGATCTGTAACAGCAATATATCTATCAATAGAGATGAAGCACAAGTGAAGGACAGAAGTATAACAAAATGCCACATCAAAAGTGGTATGCAGTTTACAGTAACTCTCCCCAAAATACCAGCAGCTCTCCACTGACCTCACCATGCTGAAGGGCATCACAGTGGCTCCCACCAAAAAGTCAGCACAAGCCAAGGAGGCAATAAGAAAATTGGCTGGAGAGTGCAGCTGCTTGAAGTGAAGGATTGAAATTATGACCAAGAGGTTTCCCAAGACAGCCAGCAGAACCCCAGAGCCAAAGGCCCAGTAGAGGATGACTCGGGGTCCTGGGGAGTAGGGAGTCTGAATGCAGGACCCATTGATGTTCTCATAGCAGAGCTGCACTGCTGCAGGCTGGGACCCACTGTTGCTGCTCATGATTCTTCTCTCTGAACCTTGTAAAGCTTACCATTGAAATGGTTTTATAAGAAAATATTACATTAAGTTGATGTTCATACAAGAGATATCAGTTTTACCTTCAAAGCATTATAAACTTTTCCCAGTTTAATTCCCAATTATCTTATAGAGCCAGAAGTTGATTTGGCTCGGAAAGTAACATAAGTAACTGAGCAAAAAGAAAGCAAGTAATTAGTTTTGACCTGGATATTTGAGAAAGTTGCTTTTGATCCGTTGGTCTGTACCTCTGAGAAACTGCCTTAAGGAAACAGCTATAAATTGTGATGTTACTCATTTCAAGGGGTATCTTTTATTAACATCTGCTCCCCCATGATGTCAGATCCAAGTTATACCCCAAACCCCCTGAGCTCTGAGGAAGTCAGCCAAAGAAACCTCACCCCTGAAAGCCCTTAGAGGCAATCCCAGTAGTATATGGTGTGAACTGTGAGAATAGATTACTTTTTCCTCCTCCAGTAATCATTAGATAGATAGTTATTGTGAAGACAAGTGTTTATTATTTGAGGCCAGAGACTTCTGATAGTTTTCCTGTGTCTTGGCCCTCAATGACTTGACTGGTATAAACTACAGTGATTTGTATTGTCTATGGTGTTTGAAGCATATTAAAATGTAATTCCTGACAGTCTCCAAAGATTATGTCTGCCAATATCAGTCTCTTTAACTGTTCTATTAACTACAAACAAGTGGAAAAGATGGACCCCAGAGGTCACAATAGCAATAACAATTCATACTTTGATATCCAGGATTTTAATGTTGTGAGTGCTTCCAATGTAGACCTTAGGTAATCTGTACCTTCCTTGTGAAATTTTCGTCCAGGAGTTTCCATAAACTTGCAGATTTACGGTGGAGAATGAGACATAGGCATATGTATAAGTAGGTCTATATACAGATATTTGTTATTGTTCTTCAAATGTTTTCAGTCATGCTCTTTGTGACCCCATTTGTGATTTTCTTGGTCAACACACTAGAGTGGTTTGCCGTTCCTTTCTCCAACTCATTATTTACAGATGAGGAGCTGAGGCAAACAGGGTTAAGTGAATTACCTGGGGTCACATAGCTAGTGAATGTCTAAGGCCAGATTTGACCTCTATCAACTCTGCCACCTGCCTGTCCAATATATAGATATAAACACACATACGCACATACACACACAATGAAATGGATATGTTTGTATACATCTATTGAGGGAATTTGTTTTGCATGACTATGCTTGCCTATTTATTAAAAGAACTATTTTGTTCTTTTTCCAGTGGGAGGAAGGGAAAATGGATTTAATTTTAAGACAGAGGTGGGAGGGTGCTACCTATTTGAAATCCTACATACACTTTTAGATAAGATTGCTGCATTATTAATTTTATTTTCATTAAATGAAATTAATTACATTAATTTTACTTAACTATATTACTTTGTTATAAAGGACTTCTTATAAAGTAGGAGTAATCTATAAGTGTAATGTAAAAAAACTATCAGTAAAAACAATTTCTGATCAATGGAACAAAATAACTGGAACGAAGATGGCCAGACTTGTGCAATTTTCCTGACAAGGAACTGATGAATAAATGAAAGAAAAATTAAGCTCTTACTGTGTACTAAAGTTAGGTAGTAACTGTCCTCAAGAATCTTAAATTCGAACAGAAAAAGATGATCAGGGAAGGGAGTTTTGATTCACAGAATCATAGGAAATTAAGCTTGGTAGTGAAGAAGAATATACATATGTCTGAGGCCCAATAATAGAATAACTAAATATATTAATGTATATTGCATTCTATGTAAGCATAGAACTAGATATAAATAATATAATTAAAATTTATTTGGCACTTTAAAGTTTGCAATGTGCTTTACAATCCCCATTTTTCAGATGAGGATACTGAGGCAGAGAGAGGTTAAATAGCTTTCCCAAGGGAACATAGCTAGTAAGTGTCTGAGACTGGATTTGAACTTAGATCTTTCTGAGACTGGATCTGGCTCCCTCTAATTTACTAGGCATATCATTGCTGTTTACATCCCTGTTTAAATATACTCTGTGCCCTGGCTTCCAAGCACTACTGAATTCAACTATGGCCCACCCAAAACATGAGCTCCTGACTTCCTTACTCAGTTATCTTGAAGCCAGGGAAACACTCTAAAACACCAAGTTTCTTGGAACTTTACCTATGGTCTTCTCATCTTTCTCGCCTGCCACTCTATTATTTCTGCAAAGGAAAGGTTGATCTGTTCAGCGTTTTAAGGGCTATTAGTAAACAATAGAAATATCAGTTTTCCTTTGCATGGTAGCTGGTATTGAAGTACTATAAAATTACATATTTTCACTTCACTAAGCACCTTGTGGCTCACTATCCTTAGTCATGCTGTCCACTTCTGTATTATAGGGACTAATCCTCCCTCCTACACAGTATCAGAGCATGTCATAGGTTATGCAGCCTTCATTTTTAAGTCCAACTTTCATTCATGTTGACAAAATATCATGTTGGTGGTAAGCAATATACTGGAGCTCATATGGAAACTAAGCAAAAAATGTTATTTCTGAGACAGTAAAAGAAGCCAAAATCAATAATCTATAGGCAGCATGTTCTCTTCTCTGATTACTGTTCTCATAGCATGTTCTATCTCTCTTGCACTACGTGGAAGCACCTGTCTTGTTTTGAAATTTGCTCCCTATCAGTGTCCCTGTGGGGAGAAGGCTTCCCACCATCTACCAAGTAAATTTTGCCCTCCAGATTCTTTTAAGCACAGTTCTCACAATTGATCTATAATTTTGATCTGTGCACCACTGAAATTCATTCTGCCTTAAACAGTATGCAGGAAACGGTATTTTGCTACTTCCATATTCAATGAATCTTTACTATAGGTAAGAGAAATTAAGAGAAAGAAGTCTTTCACTTATGTAAGAAAATTATAAATTTGTTTTTAACTAGAAATATAAAATATAAGTTATTTTAAAAACTTAATTATTTTAAATTTTATTTTATAGGAAATATATGTCATGCCACATTCTAAAGACAGTTTGAGAAGACCCATATAAGAACACAGAACTCTTCAGACAAGATGAGAGCTGGATTATTTGTTTTCTAAAATAAAAACTGTGACTTTATATTTAATTTGTAGACACAGTTTTAGTGTCCCCAAGGAATATAATTTTAAATGTCCCTATGAAATATGCCATTTTGAGTATTATCAACACTAAGGTAAAGTAAGAGAAAGTAAATAAAGAAATTTGAAATCTGAATTTCATAACCAACAAAAAGTACTTAGAAAAATCCATGAAGAGAGTATGTGTGGTAAAAGATAGTTATTTTATATCAGAAATCCTAACTAAATATTCAAAGTGTTTTAGTGAAGGTAAATTTGTGAATGAGTATGGTAAAAGCTGCTGAAATTCTTTGTCCTAAAAAGCTAAAACTTTTCAGAATATTTTATTATGAAATAGTATTGTGAAAAGAATTAGTAAAATTGCTACTAACATCAGTAGAAAACAAATCTAAATTGGAAAATTGTGTGATTTATGATTATGGTCAATGAAAGTATAGAAATTAATGGACTGGCTCAAGCAATCTCATTTATTCATACATGTAATGAAAATCTTGCTGTGAGTAAAAACATTCTTGATATTCTTTCTCTTAATGACACTACAAGTGAAGATATTTTTAATAAAATATATGGACTTTTAAAAAAAAGTATAATCTTCCATTATCAAAATTGCTACACTGTGTGTGGCTATGAATGGTGCTGCAGAAATGAAGAGGAGAAATAGATTTGTGGCTCAATCATTGGCTAAGCAAAATGAAATTGCTCCAAAAAATAAGTTTTGTCCTATTCACCACATTATTATACGAGGACATCTTGTACTCCAAAGTACTGAAAATGGAACATATGCTGAAGTTTGTTAAGAAAACAGGGAATATCCCTTCTCCTATGGCTGCCATTGGGGCTACAGTAGTGCCGCTGCCATGGCCAACTGATACACCATGGCTGTGGGCCTCAACAAGGGCCACAAAGTTACCAAAAACATTTTGAAGCTGTGACACTGCTTCCACCATGGGTGCTTGACTAAATACACTAAGTTTGTGAGAGAGATGATCCAGGAAGTGTGTGGATTTGCCCCTTAAGAGTGGCATGCCATGGAATTTTTAAAGGTCTCCAAGAATAAGCAAGCCCTTAAGTTCATCAAAAAAAGAGTGGGAACTCACATCCTAGCCAAGAGGAAGAAAGAGGAGCTCAGTGATGTCCTAGCTGCCATGAGGAAGACTGCTGCCAAGAATGACTAAACTGGACCCTGCCAACCTTCCCTACTTACCCAATAAAGATTTGACAAATTAAAAAAAGAGAAAGAAAAGAAAACAGAGAATATTGTATCTTCTCAAGGATGGAATCATTAACAATTTTCTTTATTTCTCTTGGAAATGGAAAGTTAGCAGGAAGGTTTACTTCATAGAGAAGTTTGCTGGCTTTCCTGCCATGAATGGTTTTGAAGGGACTTTGACAATTCTGCCATGCCATCAAGATGTTTTTAAAAATGAGAGTCACCAAAACAACTTAGTAATATGAACTGGTTTCAGGATTTGGATTTCATTATAGATATCCCTGGCCATTTCCATGAGTTGAATTTAAAACTTCAGGGTCAAAATCAGGTTACAACATTTATGTAGGACTGCATTAAAGCATTTATGATAAAACTTGACTTTTGAGAAAGCAACTAAAATTGGTATTTGACTTATTTTCTTACATGTGTAAATTATCAAGTCATTTGGTCCTTGAAGTTTCAGTAAGAATGTCTCAACATATTCAGTAATTACTATTTGGATCTGAAAGATGATTTGAAGTATTCACAGTATGTGAAAACAAGTTTTTTGACTCTAGCATTCCATTTTCTTCTAATGTTAAAAGCAAAAATGAACTCTTTGAAATTCAGCGTAGCGATGCTAAAAAGAAAAAAGTATAATGAAATTATTGTGGTCCCAATAAAGTACTTAGAAAATTCTTGCTTCAGTGAATTACTTTGGACTGAGAAAACCAAGATGGAGGAAGGACTTGGGAGTACCACAATGGCTTTATGACCCAGGAAAGAAATGTTTTTTTTTTCATGAAGAAGAGGTATGAACCAAACCCTTTACCTCCGGTAAGATTTAGGGGACTTCTCAGCATCTGCTTTACCAGAAAGGAAACAGCTCAACAAAATAGAGTGTTATCAATTTGCATGGAGAAGCTTTAGAAGCATCAAATTGATAGTGGAACCTTTGTAATGTGAGCCTGGAGTTTAGGAAATGAAGTAGCAAAATGCATAGAGAGGTGGATGTGGAGTTGGAAAGACCTGAGTTCAAATATTCTTTTAGATATTTGTTAGCTGTGTGACCCTGGACAAGTCACTTAAACTCTCTGATGCTCAGTTTCCTCATCTGTAAAATGAAAGGCTCTGACTTGATGACCTCTTGGATCCATTCCACCTCTAAATCTATGACCCTCTGATCATGCCTGATTTGGGCATCTTTGTTTTATCCCATTTCTCCCAGGCCTGCCCTGGGGAGAGGACACTTTGTAAAAGCATATTGAACTGTCTGGCCAACAAAAGTATGAGTTATCTCGCAGGTTTCTCAATAGAAGCTGGAGACTATAGGTAATGACCCTCCTTCTCAGATGGACCTTTTGTCCACTATAATAGCATTGAACTAGCCTATCTCTTATAAAGTAAATGTCAGTTAGAAAGGTGTTGTGAAAAGTCTAAGGTGTAAAATCCTTCTATACCCACTGCTTATTTCAACTGGGGTATACAACCAGCAGACTCTGGAGCCCATAGATTGGACTATAGATCCCTGCCCTCCTAACACAGAGTGAACGTAAATACTAAATAGTAATTCTTTCTCTTTTGGTCAGGAACCCTGAGAGTCTTCTCCTCCCAGTTCGATTTTTTTTGTTTTTGATTAAAGGGGCCATCCTTTGATTAACTTCTTAAAGAGGCCTATTCACTGAATGGGCATTACCTCATTCACAGTGAGCACCTGAAAAGACTTTAGCTGAAAAGGGCCAGGGTCCCCCAATGCATCCTGGGCCATCTCTAGTCATCCTGCTGAATATCAGGCCACTGGACCCAGATGGCTCTGGAGGAGAAAGTGAGGCTGGTGACCTTGCACAGTCCTCCCTCACTCAAATCAAAATCAACTGCAAGTCATGTCATCATATCCCTGGTGTCATAGTCCTCTTCGAGAACAAAGGACAAACAGAACAACCAGCAGACATCTTTTTTATATAACCAAGAAAGTACAATGAGAACTGAAGCGTGGTCTGATGACTTCTTATTTACTACACTATGCTCAGGTGTTGGACAGTAAAGGGTGAGAAAACTTTCAATTTTCTCTGCACTACAGGCAAGCCCCTCTCTACAAAGAACCTGTGCTCTAGTAGAAGCCCAGACCCATAAGCTGGAAGATCTGGTCCCCACCAAGGGTATCCAAGACTAATATAGATACACTTGTATTAAATTATGAGGAAGGCTGAGTTTGTCTGACATTTTAATATTCCATCTATAAAGCACAATATAAAAAGAATCATGTTTTCTGATAGGTCTGCTGTGCATTGAAATAAACAAAATATTATTAAAACATTATAACATTTTGCATATGCAACTCAATTTTAGTTCACAGATGTTTAAAACAAATATATTCAAAATCTCTTTTAAAATTTCTTGTACTTTTTACTTAAAAAGAAAAGAAACTACATTCCATGGAGTTTATTACTACATAGCAAATAGTAACAAAAACATAGCATGGTTGCAACCATATTTGATAGCATGGGGTAGGCAATAACATTATAAGATGTATATGTATATTATGTATGTATGTATGTGTATATGATTATAATTGAAATCTAAAATCAATGCTTTCCTATATGAATTTTGTGGCTCTCTTAGATTATCATATTCAGGTTAATGGAATGGGGAAACAGTTGCTGGTCTGGAGTCAGGAAAACTTGAGTTCAAATCCATTCCCCGATACTCACAGGCAGTATAATCCTTGGCAAATCACTTAATCTTTCTGCCTCAGTTTCCTCACCTGTAAAGTAATGATAAGGATAATGATAGCACCTACCTCACAAGATTGTTATGAGGATCAAATGAGATAATATTTGTAAACTTAAAGGAACGAAAGAAGTGAGAGAGATCCAGTAAGTCAAAGAGTTATTTAGAGCTGAGACAATAAGAAAATATCAATCCTTTATAGTATCTGTCAGCAATTTTGTAAGGTCAGAGAGACATACAACTGCCAAAAATCTGAAAAGCACTACAGGCAAGAATTATTCTTTTTCACCTCCTCTAAAAGGTATTGCTAATTTGTTACATTTAGTATCAGTCATTTGGCAATTCTGAATTGATAAACAAGAATAGTTCAGAAAACTACTAAACTGTAAGACACTACAAGAACCTGTGGTAGCTGAGGTAGCTCACAGTTTCATTTAATTATTACTTTTCACTACATTCCTTTCCATGACGCCCTTGAATGTTTTGCTTACTTTGATTTTCAATTATACTAGTAACTTCTTGAGCTTTCTTGTTTTTGTTGTCATATCTTCATGCAACTGAGCTTTTGACAGTCTGAGTAAAAATCAATGTAGAACAGGAAATGAGGATGGTGGTGTCCAGTCTGATTTCAAGATTAGAAAAAATGCAGTGTCCATTGGACACATTCAGCCCATTAATAAGTAAGCATGAGTTTTTAATTAAATTTTATTTTTAATTTATGGAATAAAACAAGCATTTCCACAACACAGTACAATAAAAAAGATGATTGCACATGAAACTACAAATCTACTATGCACAACTTGCTATTCCTTTCAAATACACAACAAAATTATGAAAATTTCTTTGTTTTCTTGCCTCCCCCCACCTCAATCCTAGAGATGGCTACCATTAGATATAATAGGTACACACATATCAGTTCTTCCTATGGATGCAGATAGCATCCATATGTCCTCTATAGTTAATTTGGGTATTTTTAGTAGTCAAAGTAACTTACTCATTCAAAATCATTCTTCAAACAATGTTGCTGTTACCGTATACAGTGTTTTCTTGGTTCTGCTCATTTCACTCTTCAGTATTTCATGCAAGTCTTTACATGTTTTCCTAAAATCATTGAGCTCATCATCACTTATAGCTCCCCTTCCTCTTCCCTTCTCACTTCCTAGAAAACAATTCCATATAACAAATAATATTTTAAAGACAAAAAGATGGGAAAATCTGCATAACTGATCAATTGATCAAAAAGTCTAAAAATATGCTCAATGTACCACTCTGCAAAGGAGTTGGCATGTCTTCACATAGCTCTTCTTTTGAGCCATACTTTGTTGGTGTTGTTGTTGTACCCAACTCTTTGTAACTCCATTTGGGTTTTTTTGGCAAAGATACTGGAGTGGTTTGCCATTTCCTGATCTAATTCATTTTATAGACGAGGAAACTGAGACAAACTGGGTTAAGTGACACAGCTAGGTCTGCTCCCAGATTTGACACCACATCTTCATGACACCAAGCCTGTCACTCTGTCCACTGCACCACCTAGCTGTCCCCTTGAGCCATGCTAGTTCTTTATAATTTAGTGATTGTGTGTGTTCCTTTCTGTTTACATTGTTGTAAAAATAGTGTATATTGACTTTAGGCTCAGCTTATTCTACTCTGTATCAGTTCATATGGATCTAGGTGGCATAGTGGATAGAGCATTGCACTTAGAGTCAACTGCTCCTGAGTTTAAATCCAGCCTCAGACAATCCCTAGCTACTTGATTCTATTTAAGTGACTTAAGTTCATCTTAGTTTCCTCATCTGCAAAATAAGAACTGTGATGACACCTACCTCCCAGAGTTTTTGTAAGGATAAAATGAGATAATACCTGTGAAGATTTTCAAATCTTCAAGTACTGTATAAGTGCTGGTTTTATTATTGTTTTTGATTTTCAGCATCTTTCCATGCTTCTCTCTATTCATCATATTCACCCTAACATTCTATCTTTATGTGGTTTCTGTCTGTCACTAACCAGCTGTATGACTTTGAGCAAGTCACTTAATCTCTCTAGGCTTCATTTTCCTGGTCCATGAAAACAGGGAATTGAACTGCGTGATTTCTAGCCCTTAGGTTCTGATTCTATGTTCATAACAACCAATTTCCAGCTATAAACCACTCCTTTATTACCCTCTATAAGCCTCCACACTTAACCATTCCTTACACCTGAAATTTTCCCTTTTTTCTTTTAAACCACACCCATTACTTCTTTCACGAATTCTCAAAGGAAGGCAGCTCCTCTACAAAGCCTTCCAAAATGGAACCTGAATGGCTCTAGTGACTGCAACTACTTCATCAATCTATCACTCCTTTTTTATGTAGCTCTGTGCTATGACAAGCCACAAACTTATTTACATATCATGGTGGGCTAGTGTATTTTTGTTATCTACTGTTTCCCCTGTTTAGATTGTAAATTTCTCAAGGACAATAGCAGATTACATATATTTAGAGACTCTGTAGGGATTTCCATTAGAAGCAGGACTTTGAGGGTATCAAAAAGGTAACTTCCCTATGTTTCAGACATCTATAGAAATAAATCTCACCTACTGGGAGCAGCTAGGAGATGAAGTAGTTAGAGCATTACACTTGGAATCAGGCAACTCATCTTTATAAGTTCAAATCTGGCCTCAGACACTGACTATGAGATTCCAGGCAAGTTACTTTTTGCCTCAGTTTCCTCATCTGTAAAGTGAGCTTGAGAAGGAAATGCCAAACCACACTAGTATCTTTGCCAAGAAAACTCCAAAATGAAGTCACAAAGAGTCAGGTACTACTAAAAAGACTCAACAACTCCCCTACTGAATATCCTGAATGTCCACCATTAAAAATTTATCACTTTATGTTAAGCATTAGATTTTCTTTGTATCTCAAAAAAATAAAATATTCCTAGGCAAATATCTTCAAATTCTAGTATTTTAATGGGAATAAATTTATCAGAATATCTTCCCGATAGTAGGGAAGCAGAAGGGAAGCCCAAGACACTTGGATACATGAGGGGGAAAGAGTAAAGAAAAACATGGCCAAGATCAACTCCATCTTCTTCATAATTTTCAAAGAATTGGCTCCTGAGGGGACCTTATGTATTTTGTTTTGAAAATGCCCACCATTGGGGAGCCAAGATGGCAGAGTAAGCAGTAAGTCACTATCACTCTCCCTTTTTGACCTCTTAAAAAACATAAAATAGTGTCCTGGGGAAAATCCTGGAAGAGTGGAGCCAGCAGAAAGAAAGGGTGGAGTGGTCTCTTAGCCTGGGAAATTTGGAGAATCAGCAAAAAAAGGTCCATTTTGCTAAGGTAAAGGAGGAGCATATTTCAGGACAGGAAGTGTCCCAGCAAGCCAGTGGCAAGGCCCACCTCAACAAACCAGTGAGAGATCCTGAACTCCAGGGTGGTGGAGCAAGCAAATGCCAACACCAGGACCCTTCCTCCCCACACACCTTAGCATAGCCAGAGGAACCAGTAGACTCAAGCTCAGAAAACCACCTGGTGGGGGTAAAGGGGAGGGGAGCCTCAACTGAACATGGGCAGGTGCCCTCCAGCAGTGGACCTCCACATGATTCAGCACAGCCCTGGGTTTGGGAAGGCATCCTCCAGCAGTGGACCTCCAAGTACTTCAGTGCAGCGCCAGGCAGGTAGGCATCCTTCAGTGGCCAGACCTCCCTGTGCTTCAGTGCAGCCCCAAGAAAACACAGAAAAATTTCACCTGGCCTCAGCACAGGCCAGATACCACCATTAGGACCCTAGGACAGCAACAGATAATCTTCCAGACCCTAGAACCCCCAGCTGCGAACACCTGAGGCCCCAGCACACAAAGCCAGTGACCAGGTCCCTGGACCCTAGCACAAGAAGCTTGGGACAGTACCCCCTGTGCTTCAGCAAGAGAGCTCAACTTTAAAAGCCAGGAAATAGGGAAACATCTTGAGCAAGAAGTAAAAAAGAACACTGACCATAGAGAATTATTATGGTGACAGGAAAGATCAAAACACAAACTCAGAAGAGAACAACATTGTCAATATACCTACATTTGAAACCTTAAAGGGAAATATAAATTGGTCCCAAGCCCCAAAAGCCTTCTTGGAAGAGCTCAAAAAGAATTTTAAAAGTCAAATAAGAGAAGTAGAAGAAAAATTAGGAAAATAAATGAGAGGTATGAAAGAGAGAGTCAAGAGCTTGGAAAAGGAAGGACAAAAATTGACTGAAGAAAACAACTCCTTAAAAAATACAGTTGGCCAAATGGAAAAGGAGGTACAAAAGCTAACTGAAGAAAACAATTTGTTAAAAATTAGAAATGGGCAACTGGAAGCAAACAACTCTATGAAACAACAAGAATCAGTCAAAAAAAAAAAACAAAAGAATGAAAAAATAGAAGAAAATGTAAAATACCTCATTGGAAAAACAACTGACCTGGAAAATAGATCCAGGAGAGATAACTTATGAATTACTGGTCTACCTGAAAGCCATGAACAAAAAAAGAGCCTGGACAAGAAATCATCAAGGAAAACTTCCCTGTGTCCCCAGAACCAGAGGGTAAAATGATCATTGAAAGAATACACCAATCACCTCATGAAAAAAGATCCCTAAATGAAAATGCCAAGGAATACTGTAATCAAATTCCAGAATTATCAGATCAAGGAGAAAATACTGCAAGCAGCCAGAAAAAAAAAAACAATTTAAATATTATGAAACCACAGTCAGGATTACGTAGAACCTTGCAGCTTCTACATGAAAGGATCAGAGGGCTTGAAATATGATATTCTGGAAGGCAAAGGAGTTTGGATTATAACCAAGGATCAACTACCCAACAAAACTGAGCATAATCTTTCAGGGGAGGAGATGGACATTCAGTGAAATAGGGGACTTCCAAACCTTCTTGATGAAAAGACCAGAGCTCACCAGAAAGTCTGATCTTGAAATACAAGACTCAAAAGGGGAATAAAAAGGTAAACAAGAAAGAAAAAAAACATGTTATTTGATAAAGGTAAACTGTTTTCATCCCTACATGGAAAGATGATACTTATAACTCTTTAGAACTGTATCTTTATTACAAAACTTAGAAGGGGTATTCATAGACATAGTGTGTGGGTTGACTTTGATGTGATGATAAAAAAAATTAGTTAAGGTATGTAAAAAAAAGATTGTACTGGGAGAAGAGGAAAGGAGAAGACAGAAAGAGGCAAATTATATCAAATGAAGAGCAGCAAAGACCTATTACAGTAGAGGGAAAGAAGGGAGAGAGGCAAGCATTGTTTGAATCTTGTTCTCATCAGATTTGACTCAAACAGAGAATAACACACACTCTCACTTGGGTGTAGAAATATATCTTACCCTATAGGAAGTAGGAAGGAAAGAGGGAAAGAAAAAAGTGGGGTTGCATACAAGGTAGGGCAGAAGGGAAGGAAGAAGTAGCAAGGGAAAGGGGAAAGAAAAGGGAGTGGGGGCTGATAGAAGGGAGGCCAGATTGATGAAGGGAAGATATCTAAAAGAAATAAAATCAAATGAAGGAATGAGAGAGGAATATATTGAGAGAGGGAGAAAGGAAGAGATAGAATGGAGTAAATTATCTCACATAAAAGTGGCAAGAAAAAGCAATTCTGCAGGAAGGGAAGAAGAGGCAAGTGAGGGGGAACAAGTGAATCTTGCTCACATTGGATTTGACCTGAGGAGGGAATAACATACATACTCAATTGGGTATCTTACCCCATAGGAAAGTAGGGGGAATGGGGTAAAAAAGGGGGGATGATAGAAGGGAGGGCATAGAAGGGGAGAAGGTAATCAAAAGCAAACACTTTTGAAAAAGGACAGGGTCAAGGGAGAAAACTGAATAACGGGTGACAGGATGGGGTGGCGGGAAACATAGTTAGTGTTTCACAACATGAATATTGTGGAAGTGTTTTACATATTGATGCATGTGTGGCCTATGTTGAATTGCTTGCCTCCTTAGGGAGGGTGGGTGAGAAGGGAAGAGGCGAGAGAATTTGGAACTCAAAGTTTTAAAATCAGATACTCAAAAGAAAAAGTTGTTTTGGTATGCAACTGAGAAATAAGATATATAGGGAATGGGGCATAGAAATCTATCCTGCCCTACAAGAAAGTAAGGAGAAAGTAGATGGGGGAGAGTTGGGTGACAGAAGGGAGGGCTGACTTGGGAATGGGACAATCAGAATACATGCTATCTTGGAGTCGGGGGGAGGGTAGAAATGGGGAGAAAATTTGTAACTCAAAATCTTGTGGAAATCAATGTTGAAAACCAAAATATTAAATAAATAATAAAAATAATAAAATAGAAAAGAAAATAAGGAATCAGGAAAAATTTAAATAAAAGGTATAAAAAAGGAAACTGCAGTCTGCTAAAAGGTACCATAGACAATGAAGTAATATCAATACTAAACATATATGCAGCAAGTGGTACAGCACCTATATTCTTAGAGAGTTACAGGAAGAAATAGATGGCAAAACTATACTAGTGGGAAACCTTAACCTCTCCTTCTCAGAACTAGATAAATCTTACCACAAAATAAGAAAGAGGTTAAGGAGGTGAATCAGATTTTAGAAAAGTTAGACATAGTAGACTTCTGGAGAAAACTGAATAGGGATATAAAGGAATATACCTTTTCTCAGTGGTACAAAGCACCTACAGAAAAATTTACCATGTATTAGGGCATAAAGACATCACAATCAAATGCTGAAAGGCAAAGTTACTAAATGCATCCTTTTCAGATTATGATGCAATAAAAATTATGTGTAATAAAGGGCCATGGAGAGATAGGCTAAAAACTAATTGGAAACTAAATAATTTAATCCTAAAGAATAAGTGGATCAAACAACAAGTCATAAAAACAATAATTTCATCAAAGAGAATGATGATGAGACAACATACAAAAATTTATGGGTTGCAGCCAAAGGAGTTCTTAGGGGGAATTTTATATCTCTAAATACTTACATGAATAAAACAGAGAAAGAGCAGATCAATGAATTGGGCATGCAACTGAAAAAAAAACTAGGAAAAAGAACAAATTAAAAATGCTCAATTAGAAATTCTGAAAATCAAAGGTGAGATTAATAAAATTTAAAGTAAAAAAATACTATTGAACTAATAAATAAAATTAAGAGCTGGTTTTACCAAAAAAATAAAATAGATAAATCTTTTGTTAATTTAATTTAAAAAAAATAAAAGAAAGAAGAAAACCAAATTATAAAAAATGAAATGGGTGAATTCACAACCAATGAAAAGGAAATTAAAGCAATAATTAGGAGCTATATTGCCCAACTTCATATCAATAAATCTAACAAGCAAATCAAATGAATGAATATTTACAAAAATATAAATTGCCCAGATTAACAAAGAGGAGATAAAAATAAACTCATTTTGGAAAAAAAAATTGAACAATACCTCAATGAACTCCCTAAGAAAACATCTCCAGAGCCAGATGGATTTATAAATGAATTCTACCAAACATATAAAGAACAATTAATTCCAATACTATATAAACTATTTGGAAAAATAGGAGAAGAAGGAGTCTTGCCAAATTTTTTTATGACACAAATACGGTGCTGATACCTAAACCAGGAAGAGTTAAAATAAAGAAATAAAATTATAGCCCAATCTCCCTAATGACTATTGATGCAAAAATTTTAAGTAAAACAGTAGAAAAGAGATTGCAGCAGTTTATCACCAGGATAATACACTATGACCAGGTGGGATTTATACCAGTAATGCAGGGCTGGTTCAATATTAGGAAAACTGTCAGCATAATTCACTGTATCAATAACAAAACAAACAGAAATCATATGATTATTTCAATAAATGCAAAAAAGCTTTTGACAAAATACAGCACCCAGGTTTATTAAAAACCTTAGAGAGCATAGGAATAAATGGAATTTTCCTTAAAATAATAAGCAGCATCTATCTAAAACTATCAGCACGCATTATATGTAATGAAAATAAGCTAGAAGCCTTTGGAATAAAAACTTGCTATTTGACAAAAACTGCTGGGAAAACTGGAAAATAGTAGAGAAGAACCTCAGCATAGACCAACATCTCACGCTGTATACCAAGATAAGGTCAAAATGGGTACATGATTTAGTCATAAAGGGTGATACCATAAGCAAATTAGGATAGCAAGGAATAGTTTACCACTCAGATCTATGGAGAAAGGAAGAATTTATGACCAAAGAAGAGATAGAGAACATTAGGAAATGCAAATTGGATAATTTTGATTACATTAAATTTAAAAAGGTTTTGCAAACACAAAACCAATGCAACCAAGATTAGGAGGAAAACAGCTAAGAAACAATTTTTATAGCCAGTATTTCTGACAAACACCCTATTTCTCAAATCCGTATAGAGAATTGAGTCAAATTTATAAGAAATCAAGTCATTTTCCAATTGATAAATGGTCAAAGAATATGAACAGATAATTTTCTGAAGAAATCAAAGCTACCTATAGTTATATGAAAAAATGCTCTAAGTCACTATTGATTAGGGAGATGCAAAGCAAAACAATTCTGAGGTACCACCTCAAATATATCTGATTAGCTCATATGACAGAAAAGGAAAATGATAAATGTTGAAGAAGACGTGGGAAAATTGAAACACTAATACATTGTTGATGGAGTTGTGAACTGATCCAACCATTCTGGAGAAAAATTTGGAGCTATGCCCAAAGGCTATAAAACTGTGCATACCCTTCAATCCAGCAATACCAATTCTAGGTTGTATCCCAAAGAGATCATAAAAAAGGGGAAAGGACCCACAAATACAAAAATATTAATAGCAGTTTTTCATGGTGGCAAAGAATTGGAAGTTGAAGGGAAGACCATCAATTGAGGAATGGCTGAACAAGTTGTGGGATATGTATGTAATGGAATACTATTGTTCTATAAGAAATGATAACCAGGCAGATTTCAGAAAAACCTGGAAACATTTACATGAACTGATGCTGAATGAAGTGAACAGAACTGGGAGAACATTGTACGTAGTAACAGCAGCATTATGTGATGATCAACTATGGTAGACTTAGCTCTTAGCATTATAATGATCCAAGACAACTCTAAAAGGCTCATGATGGAAAATGCTATGCACATCCAGAGAAAAATCTGTGGATTCTGAATGCAGATTGAATCACACTATTTTCATTTTTTTGTTTTTTTCTTTCTCATGGTCTTTCTTTTTTGTTCTGATTCTTCTTTCACAACTTGACTAATGTGGAAATATGTATAATGTATATCAGATTGCTTTCTGTCTTAGGGAAGGCGGAAAGATCAGAGGGAGAAAATTTTGGTACTCAACATCTTATAAAAACGAATGTTGAAATATATCTTTACATGTAATTGGAAAAAATAAAATACTATTAAATGGGGAAAAAACCCATCACCACCAACAACAAACAACACAAAGATACTGGAGTGGTTTGGCATTTCCTTCTCCAGCTCATTTGACAGATGAGGAACTGAAGCAAATAGGGTTAAGTGATTTGCCCAGGGCCACACATCTAGTAAGAGTCTTTAAACTCAGAAAGATGAGTCTTCCTTACTCCAAGCCCAGCACTCTATCCTCTGCACCACCTTGCATGAGTCTGATGAAAATGTGCAGTGGGTTAAAGTGCAAAGAGTTTCTAAACCTAGCTGAGTTGTCTACTACCTCTGTGACTCTGGAAAAACCTACCTAAGCTTTTTGAAATTCATCTTACTCCTCTGTGAAGTGGTTTTTCTTGTCTTGCCACTTTGGTAAGGTTGTAAGGATCTAATAAGATCTTGTTTAGAACTATTTTGTAAGGAGCTGGGCAGTTATGAGGTATTATTCCAGGATACAATTTTCTTCCGGCCCTTTCCTTGTAAAACTGTGTTGTTTTCCCATCCTATTTCCTTTCTAAGACCCTCTTCTAAAGCTTCCATTCCTGCAGAACAAAGCAGTTATGTGGCTTCTTTGCTTATCGATGGAAATGACCGAAGAATCAAGGACTACTGTTAAAAATTCTCTTTAATATTGTCAGTTTTCAAATTGAAATGAAATGAAATATTAGCACTTCTATTAAGTTTTAAAAAAGGAACAACTATTTCCACAAACCATTAACCAACTATATGAAAGATAACAGTTATTAAGACATGTATTTGTCATTTCCTATTCCTAAAGCATGGAGGTCTGCTATACATTGTTGTTTCTTCCCTAGGACTGCCTACATGTGGCAGGAGTTTAGGAGTGAGAGAGGCATGACAGAAATGACATCTCATCTTTGGGGAAGAATTCCTCCCTATTTCTTGCCTTTGGCAGTGGGACCAGGGCACTGTGAGTAGACCTAATGAGTAGCAATTTTTGGTCTTGAGATCTGACTTAGGGGCCTTTGGAAGTAGATATGATACAAAGTAGGTGGCATGGAAATTAGCCTGAATGTAGTGGTACAGAAAGCTGCACAATGGTTGCAGTTAGTAGGAGTCTGGAGCATGATAGGATAGGAGGATTGAATGCAGAATATGAGACTGAACATGTTCGGAGAAATCCCCCTCCCATCAGCTGGGATGGAGAAAGAAAAAGCCATCAAGGGCAAAGGCTGGAGGCCTTTGATGCCTCCAGATGTTGGCCAAGAGCTCCCTAAATGTCATAGCATACAACTGTGTCAAGGGCTCTCCTTGTGGTAATATTGTAATAACTGGTGATAATACTTGCCACATCTGGAATGCCAAGTTAGGGACTGTGTAGAGGAGTAAAAAGAAGACAGAATGTGGAGTTAAAGAACCTTGAGCTCAGTAAAAGTGGTGTCTATGTTGGTACAACATGCAAAAGGCAATGTTTGCTTTGTATTGGCTGAGTGCTTTATTAGCTTTCTTTTCCAGTTAATTAAGTATGGAGCTAAAGCAGTTTTATTTTTAAATCTCTGTGACAGCTAGCCACATGACTGTTAAAGAACATCTTGATGTTTGATAAAGCAGTTTTATTGATGAGTAGTAGGACAGGTCCTAAAATGATGGAAGAACAATTTGCTTTGGGTCAGCTTCCATGCATAAAAGAAAGACTACATTTTCAAAAACAACATATTCTGATGTGCACAGCCCAACTTGGAGGTAAAGGCATATTGCATGCTCACTTTAGGAAGGAAAATTGAGACAGAAACATACAGATTATTTCCAAAAGCATTTTATACTTAAGTCTAGTGTATTGTTTAAAATATACTTTTAGCATAGAAATAGAAGAAGACAGGGGAGGGACAAGGAAAGGAGTGTTCTGAAGATTTTGCAAACCTACCATCAATCCATTGGTATGTGTGTCTCACATGTTCTAATTTTGTGGAACAAATGTCTTTTTTGTGGGTGTGCAAATAACTACTAGAGGGGTGATACAAACAGATTTACCTGAAAATTAATTTTTTTGCATTTTCTCTCCCATCCAAGACCCTGAGGAAGGCTGCCAGGCTGGCTTACACTCTAGGAGAAGACATAAAATACACACTACAGCATAAAAGAGAATTTATAAGGTGTGTTTATTTCAAAAGCACAGAAGATAGAAAATAGTACATTGTTGATTCTACTATTTGATTATTTGCAACCTATTTATTTTGGGGCAAGTTTCAGTAGTTTTGAGGCAATGAGGTGGCAGAATGGATAGAACATGGGTCCTGGAGTCAGGAATCCAAATCCCAGTTTCAAATATTTCCTTGCTGTATGACCCTGAGCAGGTCACTTAACTTCTTTCTGCCTTGGTTTCCTCAGCTGTAAAATAGAGATAATAGTATCTATTTCCCAGAAGTATCATGAGGATAAAATGAGATAATATCTGTAAAGCACTCTGCAAAGTTTAAAGTGCTATATAAATGCTATCTGCTGCTATTCCCTTTATTTGGGGTACCAAACATTGACAAAAATACTACGATGACAAAATATAAAATTTTAAGTTATTTTAAGAAAGAAGCAAAGGAGAAATACAAAGTTTAGTCTTTTCCAACTCTAAATCTATTTTCTTATCAAATACCGAAGTATTGATGAGGAAAAAGACTAGTTTAATCCCTTCATTGAATACACAAAGATTTATTGATGTCTCCTGTTTTTATATCACTGACAATTCTGTTATATCCCTTTTATCACACCTCATCTCTCAGCCCAGAATTAGACCCTCTCAGGTAACAAATAAAAACAGCTGAACGAATATGCAAAAAAAAAGCCACTGATACAATAATTATTTCTGACATTGTAGCCACCATGCTACCTTCACAACTTCTCACCTCTTTGTTAAGAATGGAGAGTTATGTTTTATTGTATGTTCTTTGGGACTATTTTTAATTTTTTTAATTATTCAGAATTTAATTTCCCTTTAGTGACTTTTTATTTGCATTGTTAGAATCATTGTGCATATTTTTTCTAATGCTGCTATTTCACTATGCATTCGTTCATGCAAATCTTCCCAAGTTTGTCAAAGTCTAAAGTCATTACTTACTAAATAATATTCCATTTAATTTACACACAATGTCCCCCTTCATCCTTCCCTAATTAATGGGTATCTCTTTTGTTTCCAGCTCTTTGCTATCTTAAGAAAGTTGCTATGAATATTTGGTACATAATGAATCTCTGCTTCTGTCTTTGGCCTCTTTGGGTCAACTTCCCTCATTTTATAACTGACAGTTGTATAGAAATTTACATTGTCAATAAATACTATCTACTTCAGATTATTAGTTTGAAAACATCTGAGTGTATGATGGCAAGAAATGTCTCAGAACTATCACCAGTTGAGTGCAATTTTGTATGAGTTTGACAAACATAATACATTTCTTGAATTGTCCGTCAGAGATTCCCATTTACATTTCATTTTCAATCCACATTAGTTTGGAATTCTATACAAAAACTTTCTCAGTTGTGTATTTCTGCTTCCTCAGAAAATAAATTCATTGCTGAAGAATCATTCCTCAAGACTCTGCCACTCACAATTAGCTTTATTGCTTTCCTAAACCAAGGGTAAAACAAGGCATAGATCAAGGGATTCATAGCTGAGTTATAATAAACACACCACACTAAGATCTCGTAGACATAAGGGGGAGTTATGAAATTCATATAAGCATCAATTACTGAATCAATGAAATACGGCAGCCAAGAGACAAGAAACACAGCCATAGCAGTCCCTAGGGTTTTAGCAGCCTTTCTCTCTCGTTTGGCTACCCTGTCCTTATAGCTCTCTCCACAGGCCTGGGTTTGGTTGCTAGTACTTTCTATCTTTCTAGCCTGATGTTTAGCCACCAAAAAAATTTTGCCGTATAAAATGAGCATGGCAATTGTTGGTATGAAGAATAAAAGAAATCCAAAGAGAACCCAGTCTTGATTCATGGGAGCCTGACAACCTCCCACACAAGTGAGAGCAATTACTAAATCCTCCAACCCATCATCATTGACGCCTGTATAAAGGAGAGAAAAACTATATGTTACTGAACAGCCCCAGGACACAGCAATACATATCCCTGAAATGGGTACTGTGAACTTGGTTGGGTAGACCAGAGGGTCAGTGACAGCAATATATCTATCAATGGAGATGAAACACAAGTGGAAGAGAGAAGCATAGCAAAATGACCCATCAAAACATGTGTGAAATTTACAATAACTCTCCCCAAAGTACCAGCAGCTTTCCACAGACCTCACCATGCTGAAGGGCATCACAGTGAGTCCAACCAACAAGTCAGCACAGGCCAAGGAGGCAATGAGGAAGTTGGTAGGTGTGTGCAGTTGCTTGAAGTGAAGGATGGCAATGATGACCAGCAAGTTGCCAAATACTGCCAGCACAGCCCCAAAGCCGAAGACCGCATACAGAATCATTCGAGGGATGGGAGAATATGGGGTTTTGATGCAGGATCCATTCACATTCTCAAAACAGAACTGCACAGCAGCAAGTTGGTAAGAATTGTTGATTCTCACTTCCCTGTGTGAATCTTCAGGCAATTCCATATTCCTTGAATGTTACTAAGATTTCAAATTTGGAGTGAGAGATAAAAATCTGCAGTCAATATAGAAGTATTACAATCAGTATATGCAGCAACTACAAAAACCATTGCAAAATAATCCCCAAATCCTTCACTATTTTTAGACTGAGGAAATTTATCTTGTCATTTTCATATATACCAGAATTTGGTGCATGATGAAGAATTTGTTTTAATTGGGCATGCCATTTTCTACCGATTTAAAAGATTGTCCTTAAGTATTTACCTTCTGAACTGCTCCTTTAGTCCAGCAGCCAAGACTCGGTATTTTCTCAAACTCCTAATGGCATGTGTGTTGCCTGGCATGTTAGACAACCAAGAAACGCTGATCAGTTTGCTGACTGAGGAAGTTTCCAAAGGATTGTTTTATTAGGTTACACTTCCCTGAGGAGTCATAGGAGAGCTAACCATGACATACTCTGAAGAAGTAAGAGAATATGGTAATTTCCCCCAAACTTTTATAATGAAATCCCCAAGGTGTGAAGTGTGAACCATAATAAGATGTTTAGATATCCTAATAATATTGATATGCAGCATGGAAAAGTGCGTAAAGGACTAGCCTTGAGTTAAAGGACACCTGATTCAAGTCTTATTTCTGATGTCTAATAGCTGTATGACAATGGAAAAGACCCCTGACCTTTCAGGGCCATAGGCAACTCTCTAGGACCACAAATTATAGAACTGCTGCAGCTGAAGTCTAGAGTCTTATGTGATCTAGGAAAGGAACCCATGTCTAGATGCAAAGCCTGGGAAGATAGCACACTGCTTGAGTATTCCAGTCAGATATACCACATGGCTACTTTTGCAGATCTGGGGTTCTCCAACCACCAAATGTAGCCTTGTTTCTATGGCTAGAAAGGACTATTTCTCCTTTGCTAGTGGCACCTGTGGATCTTCCTCATCCTTATTTGGAATGCAGAAATATCCTTCCTTTTTCAGAGACTTTATTCTCTGTGGAAAAAGCCTCAAATCTGTTAAGGTTCCATGGTCCTTTTCCCCCTTAGTTTCGGTATTGTATTCTTTGACCTTCCAAAGTCCTGACCCAGGCTTTGCTTCCCGACTCTCCTTCTTTCTTGTGGTTTAAAGCCCAACACAGCCTGGATCCAATGTGTCTTTCCAGGTTAATTGTAAATTATTTTCCTTTATGAATTTTATGGTCCCTCTGAACTGGTTTTGCAGTTTTTCATAAATATCTTTCCATCTTCTGTCTTTAGGCCTCTGCACACATTATCTCCTATGCCAGAAATGTACTGTCCCTATCTACAACTTTTAGAATCCCTTGTCTCCTTCAAAACTCTGTTCAAGAGCCACTGTGTCCCCTCTCCCCCTCCTGAAGAATCCGTTTGTATTTGTTTACTACCTTTTTCATATGCTCTTATTTATGTACATGTTAACTCCTCTTATAAAATGTAAGATGCCTGAGGACCCAGACTCTTATTTTTGTCTTTTCATCCCCAGGTACTAGCTTGGTGCACATAGTAGGGGTTGATTGATTAGAAGCTCTTCATTTTCTCCAGCAGATTGATGAGTTTTGAAGAATTCCTCCAGCCCTTTCATTCTTTCCTCCATTAGGGAGATTAACCTGACTTTTGTGCATGTATATTTATAGTGTAAGGGTGCCCAGGCATTTAAATGGATCTTTCTTGCGATCCAGTGATGAGAAATTTATTCTGGTATTAAAGATGTTTCCCTATATAAGGAGAATTCACAAGGAGTGAACTCAGGTCCCAGGGACTGGGAGAAGCATATGTGTCTTCATATCACCCCATTCCCACTCACATGGGAATTTGGACCCTGGAGATACCAGCGGTGGAGTGGTCCATGTGACTGAAAGTAGAAAGTTCCTAGAGGCAGAATCACCAAGCAGTAGAATTCTAAGCCACTATATCCTGAACACCAAGGAGAAATTCCTAGAGAACACCAATTTCCTGGGCCAAATCTCCTGGAGCTCATTTAGGGTCTCAACTCAATTTCATAACAGTAAATGTGTTCTGAATGTGCAATGACCAAAAATTAATTTAAAACAAACACATAATGAATCTGAGGTATTTCTGGCAATGCTTCCCCATGTTGCATCGGGCAACTTGACCACAGCCTTGGTTTTGAACACAAAGCATGGCACTTTGTATAGCAGTGCCCTCAGACCATGCAATGCCAATGAATGCTGCTGAAACATGGAAACTGGAAAAGGCTTAAGAAGCCCTGTACTAGATAACGCTGAGCTCCTGGACCAAAGTGGGAGTTTCAGGACAAGCCAGAAACAAAGCTACAGAGCAGTAAGGGATAATACTATGATGTCAAGGAACAATCCCAATCCTTGTCCTCCCCTAGTACTGTGACTTATTCAGGCTGTAGAGTTGCAGGGTAAAGGAATCAACTGTAATGATTTCAAATGTCTCTCTGCATGTTTGTTGTATGTGTGTTTGTTTCTGTGTTGGCCATATCGATGCCATGCTTTAGGTAGGAGGGCTTTATAGGTCCTAGAGGATGTGGATCTCTATTGGCCTCAGGAGTTTCTTTTTAGGGGAACCTCAATGAGGGTCATACTGTAAAAAATGGCATTGAATACCTAGGTTCTCTGGAAGGTCAAGGTCCCAGAAGATAGAAATGTTGACTCTTTAGTAAACCCAAGTCCTTTCTCCTTCCAGAAGTTGGGGGAAGAAGGTCTCAAAAAAAACCCACCAAGAGTAAGTCTTTCCTTCCAGGGATCTATTATACAGTTGTTTCGAGGGAAGCTGGATCTATATAAGGATTAAGCTCTACCCATCTGCAACCATAACACCAGAATTTTTCAGCTATAAAGTCATCTTCTGTTAAATCCTCTTCTTTTCTCCAGGAGGTTTATTCAAGGAATTCCTGGGCTTGCTGGTTTCTCCTCAGGATCTCTTCCACCCCTCTCCCACCACCATCCCACTGCTTCCATCTCTGGGGCCAAGATGTTCACTGCAGGGACATGAGGGTAGTAATGCCTCTCTACCTCTCCTCTCTGTCTTTGCTTTTGCTTTTACTTTTTTTGCAGGGGGAAAAGCAGGGCAATTGGGGTTAAGTGACTTGCCCAAGGTCACACAGCTAATAAGTGTGTCAATTATCTGAGGCTGCATTTGAACTCAGGTCCTCCTGACTCCAGGGCTGGTGCTCTACTCACTGTGGCACCTAACTGCCCCCTGCTTTTGCTTTTAAAGGCCAAGTTTTCATTGGAGCTCAGTTTTATAACTAATCATAACTTATTTAATAACCCTCAAAACAGGCATTAATGGAGATGTTTACAACATAAATTTGCATTATAATAATATAATAATAAGGAGGCAGCTAAGTGGTTTAGGGGATAGAGTGCTAGGCACAGAATCAGGAAGATTTCAGTTAAATTTCACCTCGGACACTAACTAGTTGTGTGATCCTAGGCAAGTCCCCTAACCTCTGCTTACCTTAATCCCCTGGAGAAGGAAATGAAAGAAAAACCCCATTATCCATGGGGTCATGAAGAGTCAGACATAACTGAACAGCAATGTAATAATGTCTCCATTATTTCTATTTATATATTTATTTACATTCATATATTTAAATCTTCATTATTTATGTATTTATACATATTTACAATATGTGTAGAGAAACACATTCCGTACCAGTACTGCAACTTTGTCAATGGGGCTATAAGGACTATACGCCACTACAGAGCTTTATAGGATATACTTAAAATACAGGGTGTCTCGGCTACAAAGTATTCCCTTTCCCCAGGTAGCCTAACCCTTCCCTAAATTCCATGTTGAGAATCTGCTTCCTACTCAGCCACCATTTGGAATCCCATTTAAAGTTTGATTTTAATTTTGAATACATGGTTCAAACACAGACCCAATATGATGACACCTTGACTCAGTAGATTGTGTATTCATTTTGAACATCATAAATTTTGTGGTCCATTGTAGTCAAATAGAGGAGGAAGAAACTTCCAAATGAAGCCCAGGAGTTCCCAAACAAGAAAATCCTCTCAGCTGTCTCAGGATCATTATGGTTATACCTAAACTAAGGACTACAACTATTTCTTTTCCTTTGATTAGCACCTATTACTATGCTTGGTAAACAAGGGATGCTAGGGATTTTGACTAATTCAGTTAGTCTGACACTACTCTGCCCAGCCTGTATGCCTGTATATGTTTCACTGTGTAATTGTGTAATAGAGGGTTTCTCGGAGCCTTCTGAATTATAATCAGAAATGGACATCTTTGGTTTTGAATTTTCCCTTATTGGTACTGATAATTAAATTTGGTTTCAAAGTAGTATACCTTCTATTTACATAATTCTGAAGCTATGTGTAATAGAAAGAACATTGGATTTGGGGTCAAAAGAGGTGGATTTATCTACCAGCTTTGTCAGTAAATACCCATGTAAATCTGGGCAAATCTCTGTTTTCTCATCTGCAAAACTGAAAACATAAATTCTTGTCTGGCCCAATTCACTAGGTTGTTGGGAGTGTCAAATGAGATAATTTATGTGAAATGCCTCAAAAAACCACAAAGTATCATATAAATATCAACTACTAATATTAATTTTAAAATCTTTTCACATATATTATATTTTTATCCTTACTAAAGCTGTCATAAATAAAGATATTATTAGTCCCATTTTCTAGTAGAGGAAACTGAAGCACAGAGAGGTTAGTTAATTTGCTTAAGATCACACAGTTACATCATGGCAAGGCTGAGACCAGTCTTCATGTCTGCTATCTCAATGCTCTTTCTATGAGATCATGTTTCTATGAGATCAGTTTGGTTTGTTTGCTTGTTTGGAAACACAGCACCCAACCTGATCTCCCTAAATTCCAAATTTTTCTGAATTCCACCTCCCTCTTTGCTTGATGTTAGGATGTTTGTAATTATAAGTCATTATTTCTGAATAGCTCTAGGTCTGAAACATGAGGGGCAAAGGAGTGTACTTGCAGATTATGAATTGTGAGCTATTGGGGCAGGGTGCCACTGAGTTTTTTAAAAAATGCTAGATGCCTGTCATTTTTATACTCTAGGAGTTCACAATTTTTGGTGCAAAATGAGAAACTGATTGTTGTAAAACTCTCTGAAAGAGAGGAAAAATTGTCTAACTTCCCAAACACATTCCCTTCTTGGTCCTGGAGATAGCATCAGCCTAAAGCAGAGCTGGTTTCCCTTTCTTAACTCAGCATACTGGTTTATCTGGAGAACACAAACACAAGAGGAGACAGTCAATTGAAAGTACACTGTCAACTTAATGAGGGCATGTCAACAAGATTTCCCCTGGATATAGAGTTGACCATTTATTTCTTTTGTCAGTTCAAAGAAATGTACGTAGTAACTTTGTTATATGTTTAAAATGAATAACAAATTATACGTAATAGATTTATAGTTTCATGCACAATCATTTTTTAATTCTACTATGTTATGGAAATGCTTGCTTTATTTCATAAATTAAAAAGAAAATAAATAAAATTGGAAAAGTATTAAGAGTTCATAGTGATGGTGAATAGAAGAAAAAAATCTGGCAAATTATATTTCTTGTTATAATTTATATTTCAAGGTGTAATTATCATACATGAAGACTAGCTCTACTGGCCTACCAACAGGAAACTCCATACTTGGAGTTCTTTTTCCCATATTTTGGATGGATGAGCACATATACCACATGAAATTCCCTTTGTGACCAAATACATACTTTTGCAAGAAGACAAATGGGTTTTAGAGGGAATTACAAAGCATGACTGTACTTTTGTTGACTTGGTGGACTAAGTCCCAGCAATCTTCAACTATATTCTTCTTTTAAAAGGTGTCTTGAAGCATTGTCTGGTAAAAAGACTTCTTTTATCTTCCCAAACTCTTCCTGGTAAAAGTTTTCTCCAGTCCTTATCTTTTTCCTCTTAAATATTTACAGTCAATGCCATTTTTAATTCAGTAAGACTTGTGATAAGAAGAATATGGCACAATGAATAAAGAGCAAGCCATGAAGTATGGAAAACCTGGATTTAGGTCCTACCTTACACTAACTGTGGGACCATGGGAAAGTCATGGAGTCACTCAGTGTCCTCAGACAATTCCTTGAGACTATAACTTATAGATGATCATAGGTGAGAAATAATTTAATCTAAGAGCTAAACATACTGAGGCCCAGAGATATTAAGTGCTTTTCCCAAGGTCACAGAGATAGTAAGTCAGAGTTGAGATTTAAACTAAAGTCTTTGGATTCTAAAGCCCATGATCCTGCATGCTATTGCCCCTCTCTGCATTAGTGGATGAAGATTACACACACACACACACACACACACACACACACACACACACACACATAAACACACAAGGAGTTCCCTACATGGATGAACTCACAGGTCCAGAACAAAACTAACCAAAAAATAAGCCTTGCATGAGATATGCCTGTGGCATGAAGGACTTGGGTTTCTTTGTTGGAGAAGGGGAGATATCGCAATTCTCTTGGTGTAAAATTAGAAGAGAATGTGAAGCATGTCATCAGAAAAACAACTGATCTGGAAAACAGATTGAGGAGAGACAATATAAGAAAAGTTGGACTACTTGAAAGTTATGACCAAAAAAAGAATCTTGATACAATATTGCAAGAAATTATCAAGGAAAATTGCCATAAAGTTCTAGAACAAGAAGGCAAAGCAGAAATAGAAAAAAATTCACTCATCACCACCTGAAAGAGATCCCAGGAGGAAAACTTACAGGAATATTATAGCCAAATTTCAAAGTTCCAAAGTTAAGGAGAAAATATTGCAGGCAAGAAGAAAAAGACAATTTAAATGTCATAGAGCTACAATAAGGATTGCACAAGACCTTCCATATTGAAGGACTGTACATGCATGTTATGTATACATATATGAGTGTGTGTGTGTGTGCGTGTGTGTGTGTGTGTAGCATCTCTCTGAAGAACTTTGTTTATATATATATATATGTATATACATATGTATATATGTATATATAACTATATATATGTATGTTTATATATATATGTGCATGTATACGTATCCATGTTTAATTGTAGCCTTCTCTAGAGTGGGGGTGGGGAGTAGGGAGCAAAATAGAAAAAAATAAAGTAGAAAATATACAGCAGAGAAACAAAAGAAAACCTAGAAAGAAGTAAAGAAAAGCTGGGTAAGTTTGAAAACAATGTGCAGTATTTACTACATAGGTTTTCTTGAAGTGGAAATATATTTTTTATGTTGAATCCTCTCTTATGCTCTGCTCTTTACAGGGAAATGTTCTTTTTGTTTTCTTGTTTTGTATTTAAGTTTAAAATGAATAAAATCTATCAAAAAAGTTCTCCTGGCTTAAGGTCTCACTTAGAAATTTAGGAAAATCTTTACACCAGGGTGCCACCATTTCTATATTCTCTAAGTGCGTTGTGCTGGCTACCATGTATCAGAAGGGAATTTTCTTAGAAAACAAAAAAATCAACAGATATCATAGCAATCACCTGAAGTTCAATACCACCCCAGAGGCTCTCAGTTTCTAGTAACTGATTGCTGAGAGAAGAATATTCATGCCAGAGTCCTCAGCGAAGTACTTCCATGATGCTCTCTGTGTCCCTGCCCACTGGCAAGGTCTGCTAGAGACTCCACATGGAAGTGTAGTCACTGCTCTCCTCTGATTGGCTCCCCTATTTGTTTTTTATTATGGGATGTGCAGCTAGAAGAAACTGTAGAAGTCATTTACTATAATTTTCTTATTTTATAGATAAGGAAACAGAGAGAGAATTTAAATGACTTGTCTAAAGTCACATAAGTAACAAGTGTTAGAGGTTGCATTTGAACCCAAGTCTCCTGACCCCAAATCCAATGTCTTTCCACTAGACCATGCAGCTTCTCCTAGGTTGTACTATTTTTCTCCTTGGACATTAGCAGTGAAAGCCTGAGAGTTCCCTTTCTCATCTGGGCAAGCATTCTAGTTTTTCCAGCAGAGCTCACAGATCAGACAAGTAAGAATTCAGATAAGATACTACCTCCTCTTGAGGTTTATCCTGGGATATTTACATTTTACTGAGACTCACACAGGGAAGGGGATTTGCATTCACACACCTCTTTCTTCTTTAGACCCCAGCTTCTGCGGTGAAATACAGGAGAGCGAGTAGTAAAGACATTGATTACAGATGAGGTGATAGAAAACTGATTCTGAGATCATTGTCCTTCCACTTCTCAGCATATTCCTCATGGCAGCCTAGTACAGTGAAAAGACATTGGACTTGAAGGACCTGAGTTCAAATGCTGACTGCCACTTACTGCATTTTTCAACTTAGCCAAGTTTCTTCATCTTTCTGTGCCTCAGTTGCCTCATTTGTATGAGAAAGTTGCGCTAGGTGACTTCCAAGATTCCTTTCAGCTCAAACTCTATGATTCTATAACATCCTTACATTTCTAGTTCTAGCTGTTACCCCAAATGTATCTCTCCTTCCTCCCTTACTCCTAATTCAGTCACTGGATAACAATATTCAATTCTTCAACTTTCTCTGATACTTACTGGCCACTTATCCATTCCTTCACTTCATAGAAGCTAATGAGATCCTTATCATCTATTGGACTGCAATCAATCTCCCTCAGGGTGAAAAGGGACTAGGCCAGTACACAGAATTTGTGGTTTTGCTAAATAGGGCTACATGAATAAATACTTGTAATGAGATACCCTCACTAGTTTAAAAGCTATTTTGAGAACAACTAATTTTAAAAATGTACAGAGGGCCATTTTGGAGAAGGTAAAGCATTATTACTATTGTTCTCCTTTTCAATTCATAAAATAAAGAGGTTTATTTGGCCTATACCAGAGGGGTCAAACAGCCTCATGTGATGTACAACTCACCTTAGTGCATCTGAACTGGATTAAAATGTATTGGGGAAATACTTTTAAAATATCAAAATAAAATAAAACATAGACAATGTTAATATATGAGGTTTCTACTAGCTGTGTGACCTTGGGGGAGTCACTTAACCCCAATTGCCCTACCTTCACCCCTGCAAAAAAATGGGTTTTCTAGGTCAATATGTGGCTACAGGGATCCTTATGTAGAGTTGGATGGCTTCCATTTCAATTTATATTAGACACTACTGGTCTATAATATGGAAATAGCCTGCATAGGTGTCTGGTAGGAGTTTGAAACCTTTTGGGAGGTTTTATTCATTCCTCCCACCTTGCTCCATTTAAATATATCACGTAAGTTTAACTTGCAATTAAGCTGGGTTAAATTAATTTTGTTTTCAGAAATGTGCACTATGGCTTGAGATAATTGAAACCACCCATAGAATGTTGAGGTTTTTGAGAATTATTGATTTAGTTATCATTGAAGTGGCTCTCTATGTAACACATATTGAACTGAAAAAAGAAACATAAAAACTTCTCCCCCACATACCCATTTTCTTTTTCTACTAAAACAAATTATACATATTATAAAAAAATATGCAATATATAATGCTTATAACCCCACTGTGTATTAGGGGATAGATCCAGAGAAAATAGGCTCTTTCTAAACATGGCATCATAGTGAAGCATTTTTTAAAATAAAAATATATTCCTTTTAATATATGATTTCTTCATAAAACAGTTGTTCTGAAGTCTCATATTCTAGTCTTAATATGAAACTTTGGGGATTAAAAAGAATTTCTAGAACTAACAACAAAAATGGTGATAATTCCCAAGTACACATATAGCACTTTAAAGTTGTAAAGACATTTTATTCCCAACAATCTGGAAGTTGTACCAATCCCAGTTTTACAGACAAGAAAACTGAGCTTCAGAGAAGTCAAATGGCTTGTTCATGGACCTCAAACATATATGAAACTAGAGTTTTTCAGAGTCTTACATAGGAATTTTTCAAGAGGAGTTTTTGCTGTGTGTATTTTGGGATATTATACATCAGGTGTCTCTGAGGGGAAAAAATAAAGTTTCAAATTACTTGAAGAAGTGGAGGGAAGTGTAGAATTGAGTCAAATGAAATAATTAGTATTTAATGAATATATATAAGCAAGCAAGAAGGTACACAGAAATGTCATACTTATATATGAGCCAGTTTCGTAACTCTCAGTACATATGCAGATATTTGTTCCAAAATCATAAATGGTTGAATGTGATTTCCATGTAATTAGACAGGTATTACATATCTAAATACATGCTTACATTTTGTTCTTGATCCATATAATTTGGATTTATTGCAATTTTTCAATCTATTTCTGCTTCCTCAGAAAATAAATTCATTGTTGAAGAATCATTCCTCAAGACTCTGCCACTCACAATTAGCTTTATTGCTTTCCTAAACCAAGGGTAAAACAAGGCATAGATCAAGGGATTCATAGCTGAGTTATAATAAACACACCACACTAAGATCTCGTAGACATAAGGGGGAGTTATGAAATTCATATAAGCATCAATTACTGAATCAATGAAATACGGCAGCCAAGAGACAAGAAACACAGCCATAGCAGTCCCTAGGGTTTTAGCAGCCTTTCTCTCTCGTTTGGCTACCCTGTCCTTATAGCTCTCTCCACAGGCCTGGGTTTGGTTGCTAGTACTTTCTATCTTTCTAGCCTGATGTTTAGCCACCAAAAAAATTTTGCCGTATAAAATGAGCATGGCAATTGTTGGTATGAAGAATAAAAGAAATCCAAAGAGAACCCAGTCTTGATTCATGGGAGCCTGACAACCTCCCACACAAGTGAGAGCAATTACTAAATCCTCCAACCCATCATCATTGACGCCTGTATAAAGGAGAGAAAAACTATATGTTACTGAACAGCCCCAGGACACAGCAATACATATCCCTGAAATGGGTACTGTGAACTTGGTTGGGTAGACCAGAGGGTCAGTGACAGCAATATATCTATCAATGGAGATGAAACACAAGTGGAAGAGAGAAGCATAGCAAAATGACCCATCAAAACATGTGTGAAATTTACAATAACTCTCCCCAAAGTACCAGCAGCTTTCCACAGACCTCACCATGCTGAAGGGCATCACAGTGAGTCCAACCAACAAGTCAGCACAGGCCAAGGAGGCAATGAGGAAGTTGGTAGGTGTGTGCAGTTGCTTGAAGTGAAGGATGGCGATGATAACCAGCAAGTTGCCAAATACTGCTAGCACAGCCCCAAAGCCAAAGACCACATACAGAATCATTCGAGGGATGGGAGAATATGGGGTTTTGATGCAGGATCCATTCACATTCTCAAAACAGAACTGCACAGCAGCAAGTTGGTAAGAATTGTTGATTCTCACTTCCCTGTGTGAATCTTCAGGCAATTCCATATTCCTTGAATGTTACTAAGATTTCAAATTTGGAGTGAGAGATAAAAATCTGCAGTCAATATGGAAGTATTACAGTCAGTATATGCAGGAACTACAAAAACCATTGCAAAATAATCCCCAAATCCTTCACTATTTTTAGACTGAGGAAATTTATCTTGTCATTTTCATATATACCAGAATTTGGTACATGATGAAGAATTTGTTTTAATTGGGCATGCCATTTTCTACCGATTTAAAAGATTGTCTTTAAGTATTTACCTTCTGAACTGCTCCTTTAGTCCAGCAGCCAAGACTCGGTATTTTCTCAAACTCCTAATGGCATGTGTGTTGCCTGGCATGTTAGACAACCAAGAAACGCTGATCAGTTTGCTGACTGAGGAAGTTTCCAAAGGATTGTTTTATTAGGTTACACTTCCCTGAGGAGTCATAGGAGAGCTAACCATGACATATACTCTGAAGAAGTAAGAGAATATGGTAATTTCCCCCAAACTTTTATAATGAAATCCCCAAGGTGTGAAGTGTGAACCATAAAAAGATGTTTAGATATCTTAATAATATTGATATGCAGCGTGGAAAAGTGCGTAAAGGACTAGCCTTGAGTTAAAGGACACCTGATTCAAGTCTTATTTCTGATGTCTAATAGCTGTATGACAATGGAAAAGACCCCTGACCTTTCAGGGCCATAGGCAACTCTCTAGGACCACAAATTATAGAACTGCTGCAGCTGAAATCTAGAGTCTTATGTGATCTAGGAAAGGAACCCATGTCTAGATGCAAAGCCTGGGAGGATAGCACACTGCTTGAGTATTCCAGTCAGATATACCACATGGCTACTTTTGCAGATCTGGGGTTCTCCAATCACCAAATGTAGCCTTGTTTCTATGGCTAGAAAGGACTATTTCTCCTTTGCTAGTGGCACCTGTGGATCTTCCTCATCCTTATTTGGAATGCAGAAATATCCTTCCTTTTTCAGAGACTGTACTCTCTATGGAAAAAGCCTCAAATCTGTTAAGGTTCCATGGTCCTTTTTCCACTTAATTTCTGTATTGTATTCTTTGACCTTCCAAAGTCCTGACCCAGGCTTTGCTTCCCCTGACTCTCCTTCTCTCTTGTGGTTTAAAGCCCAACACAACCTGGATCCAGTCTGTCTTTCCAGGTTAATTGTAAATTATTTTCCTTTATGAATTTTATGGTCCCTCTGAACTGGTTTTGCAGTTTTTCATAAACATCTTTCCATCTTCTGTCTTTAGGCCTCTGCACACATTATCTCCTATGCCAGAAATGTACTGTCCCTATCTCCAACTTTTAGAATCCCTTATCTATCTCCTTCAAAACTTCATTCAAGAGCCACTGTGTCTCCTTCTCCCCCCAAGAAATCCATTTGTATTTATTTTACTACATATTTAATATGTTCTTTTTTATGTACATGTTATCTCCTCTTATAAAATGTAAGATGCCTGAGGACCAGGACTCTTATTTTTTTCTTTTCATCCCCAGGTACTAGCTTGGTACACACAGTAGGGGTTGATTGATCAGAAGCTCTTCATTTTCTCCAGCAGACTGATGAGTTTTTAAGAATTCCTCCAGCCCTTTCATTCTTTCCTCCACTAGGGAAATTAACCTGCATTTTGTGCATGCATATTTACAGGGTATGGGTTCCCAGGCATTGAAATGGATCTTCTTTGCAATCCAGTGATGAGAAATGTATTCTGGTATTAAAGATGTTTCCCTATGTAAGAGGAATTCAGAAGGAGTGAACTCAGTTCCTCGGGGCTGGGAGAAACCTATATATCTTCATATAGCCCCATGACAACTCACATGAGAATTTGGGGCCCTGGAGATACCGGCAGTAGAGCGGTCCAGATGGCTGAAAGAAGAAAGTTCCTGGAGGCAGAACCACCAACCAATAGAATTCTAGGCCATAATATCCTGAACATCAAGGGTAAATTCCTAGATGACACCAATTTTCTGGACCAAATCTCCTGGAGCTCATTTAGGGTCTCAACTCAATTTTGTAACAGTAAAAGGTTTTCTGAATGTGCAATTGCCAAAAATTAGTTAAAAATCAAACACATGAGGGGCGGATCCAAGATGGCACTGTGAAAGGAAGGAACTACTGGAGCTCTCTCATAAATTCTGTCAGATATGTCCAAAAGGTGAATCTGAGCAGATTTGAGATAGTTGGAAGCTACTAGTAGACTGAGAGGGGCAGGAGTGCCAAGCACGCGCAAGGCACCAGACCAAACCAACCAGGAACGGCATAGGAATCCAGGCAACACGTTGGTCTGGGAGAGTGCTGGGAAAGTGAAACGCCAGAGTAGGAACAGGCCCAGGGTGGAAGAATCAAAAAATTACTTTACAGAGATGTAAAACAATAACAAAATTCATCTGGAAGAACAAGAGGTCCAGAAGATCTAGGCAATTAATGAAAAGAAATGCTAGGGAAGGTGGCCTAGCCATACCAGATATTAAACTGTACTATAAAGTAGCAGTCATCAAAACTGCTTGGTACTGGCTAAGAAACAGAGTCATGGATCAGTGGGATAGGTTAGGTACACAAGATGCAGTAATCAACGACTATAGCAATCTACTCTTTGATAAACCCAAACAATCCAGCTTCTGGGCTAAGAATTCACTATTTCACAAAAACTGCTGGGGAAATTGGAAAATGGTAGGGCAGAAATTGGGCATAAACCAATATCTTACACTGTATACCAAAATAAAGTCAAAATGCATTTATAATTTAGGAATAAAGGCTGATACTACAAGCAATTTGGGAGAGCAAGGAATAGTTTACCTATCATATTGATGGAAAAGGAAAAAATTTATTATACAACAAGAGATATAGAGCATTACAAAATGGGAAATGGATAATTTTGATTATGTTAAATTGAAAAGTTTTTGTATAAACAAAGCCAATGCAACAAAGATTAGGAGGGAAGCAGAAAACTGGGAGAAAATCTTTACATCCAGGGTCTCTGATAAAGGCCTCATCTCTAAAATATACAGGGGACTGAGCCACATTTATAGGAATACAATTCATTCCCCAATTGAGAAATGGTCAAAGGATATTAACAAGCAGTTTTCAGAGGAAGAAATTAAAAATATCTATAGGCATATGAAAAAATGCTCTAAATCACTACTGATTAGAGAAATGCAAATCAAAATAACTCTTAGGTACCACATCTGTCCTGTCAGATTGGCTAACATGACAAAACAGGAAAATGATAAATACTGGAGAGGATGTGGAAAATTGGAACATTGTTACATTGCTGGTGGAGTTGTGAGCTGATCCAGCCATTCTGGAGAACAATTTGGAACTATGCCCAAAGGGCTATAAAAATGTTCATATCCTTTGACCCAGAAATACCACTTCTAGGGCTGTATCCCAAAGACATCACACAAATGGGAAAGGGACCCATATGTATAAAAATATTTATGGTGGCTCTTTTTATGGTAGCAAAGAATTGGAAATAAAGGGAATTCCCATCAATTGGGGAATGGCTGAACAAGTTGTAGCATATGAATGTAATGGAATACTATTGTGCTATAAGAAATGGGGAACATACATACTTGTAATATCTATTAAGTTATGACTTTTTTACTGTTTTAGAATGATAAATTAATTAAGTGTCTTTGATTGAGCCTTACTAGGTGCAAAGCCCCAGGCCCAAACCCCTATCTACTAGGTGCCAAGCCTATGTGAGTGTGAAGCCCTCAGGGTCCTAAGGGGAGTTGCTAAGACCACAGTCAATAGTAGGAGCCTAAGTTCTGTTGGCTCAGATGATGTTTGATGATAGCTTTGAATTCAGCCCTGGGGCAAGATGGAAACTTTCAGCAAGGAGCTAAATGTGCCTTTTTGCTGCCTTCCCCTGGGGCTGATTGGGAGGGGGGGGGGATTTGTTTATGGTGGGGTGGGGGAAGTGCCTTGGACCCTCAGGGACCCTACCCTGTTGGCTTTATTGCCCAGCTGACCCTCAGGACTTAGAAGCAGGGACTGGAACAGCATGGAGAGGACAGACCCCCAACAGAACTTTGTTTGGACTTTTTCTCTGAGTTGGGACTTTGGGTGCCAAGAGGAAACCTGCAATGGCAGTATGGGGAGAAGGACCCACCCTCAAGAAGTACTTTACTTGGACCCTCTGTATTAACTAAAGAGATTAACTGGCTTTGACCTAGGGGTGAACATTTGAATTGTAAACAAGTATTTTGCGAACCATTGATTGAAGAGATTAACTTGCTGGGACCTGGGGTGGATCATGTTTGTATTGTAAACAAGTATTTTGAAATGACACTGAAAGATATGTTTTGTTTTGTTGTGAATGATATGTTTTAGGTTCCTGCTTGATTGGATCACAATGTATAATGCTTCTATTTGTTCCAAGATCCATGGCAATTTAATTTAGATTTTTGTTATGCCCTGGACCCTGGAAGAGTGAAGTGTAATATCAATTAAGTTGGGACTTTTTTTACCATTTTAGAATGATAAATTAATTGTCTTTGATTGAGACTTACTAGGTGCAAAGCCCCAGGCCCAAACCCCTATCCACTAGGTGCTGAGCCTATGTGGGTGTGAAGCACCTCTCACTCTTGGGGGAGTGTTGATGTGCGGACTCTGGGCAGCTGTAGTTAAGAGCCCTCCAGCTTGTGAACTCAGATGTTGATGTCTTCTTGGTAACTATGAATTGTATTTGGTCTATTTATAATGTATGTTTGTAATTTGTTTGTATTTGCTTTGAAGTTCAGGGTACTGGCTTTTTCCCCTGAACTAAGTGAGTGATACTTGTATGTTGGATTGAAATAGGATTGTTAACCCCCTAAGGTTGCATTCCTTAGTAAAGCAGATCAAAAGAACTTGTGCTGGCTGCGTTCCCGTTGTTGGGCTCATGTTGGTCTTTCACCCCCACAGCAGCTGCTAGCCAAATTGTTGCAACAGGACTTCATAATGACCTAGAAAAACCTACATGATATAATGCTGAGTGAGTGGAGAAGAACCAGGAGAACATTATACACAACTATAGACATATTAATTCTGTAATGACTAACCTTGATAGACCTTGTTCTCCTCAGCAATACAAGGTTTAAAGACAACTCCAAATGACTCATGATGGAGAGAGTTATCTACATCCAGAGACAGAACTATGGAGTCTGAACGCAGATTGAGGCAAACCATTTGCTCTCCTTTTTTTCCTCGTTTTTTTTTGTTTTTTTTTCTTCTTTCTCATGATTCATTCCATTGGTCATAATTATTCTTTACAATTTGACTATTGTGTAAATAAGTTTAATGCGAAGTTATATGTAGAAGATATATCAGATTCCATGCTGTCTTGGAGAGGGAGTGGGGGAGGGAGGAAAGAAAATCTGGAACTTAAAATCATGCAAAACTGAGTGTTGTAAACTAAAAATAAAAAATCTTAATTAAAAAAAAATCAAACAATGAATCCGAGGTATTTCTGGCAGCGCTTGCCCATGTTGCATATAGCAACTTGACTGCAACCTTGGTTTTGAATACAAAGCATGGCACTTTGTACAGCACATGCCCTCAGGCCATGTAACACCAATGAATGCTGCTGAAACATGAAAAGGGGTGCAAGTGGAAAAAAGCTTAAGAAGCCCTGTACTAGATAATGCTGAGTTCCTGGATCAAAGTGGGAGTTCCACGACAAGCAAAAAACAAAGCTGCAGAGCAGTAAGGGATAAAGCTCTGATGTGAAGGAGCAATCCCAATCCTTGTCCTCTCCTAGTATTGCGACTTATTCAGGCTGTGCAGTTGCAGGGTAAAGGAATCAACTCTAATGATTTCAAATGTCTCTCTGCATGTTTCTTATATATGTGTTTGTGTTTATGTTGGCCATATCAAGGCAGTGCTTAAGGTAGGAGGGCTTTATAGGTCCTAGAGGAAGTGGATCTCTATTGGCCTTAGGTGCTTTCTTTTTTAGGGGAACTTCAATGAGGGTCATGCTATTAAAATGGCATTGAGTACCTAGGTTCTCTGGAAGGTGAAGCTCCCAGAAGATAGAAATGTTGACTCTTTAGTATACCCAAATCCTTCCTACTTCCAGCTGGAGCAAGAAGGTCTCAAACAAAAAACCCACTAAGGGTAAGTCTTTCCTTCCAGGGATCTATTATACAGTTGCTTCTAGGGAAGCTGGATCTATATAAGAATTAAGCACTACCCATCTCCAACCATTACACTAGCATTTTTCAGCTACAAAGTCATCTTCTGTTAAATCCTCTTCTCTCCAGGAGGTTTGATAAAGGAATTATTGTGCTTGCTGGTTTCTCCTCAGGATTTCCTCCACCTCTCTGCCACTGTCATCCCACTGCTTCCATCTCTGGGGCCAAGATGTTCACTGCAGGGACATGACGGTAGTAATGCCTCTCTACCTCTCCTCTTCTCTGTCTTTGTTTTTACTTTTAAAGGTGAAGTTTTCATTGGAGATCAGTTTTATAACTAATCATAACTTATTTAATAATCCTCAAAAGTGGCATTAATGGAGATGTTTACAACATAAATGTGTGTTATAATTATGTAATAATGAGCAGGCAGCTAAGTGGTTCAGTGGATAGAATGCTGGCAGGCACAGAGTCAGGAAGACTTCAGTTAAATTTGACCTGGGACACTAAGTAGCGGTTTGACCCTGGGCAAGTCCCCTAACCTCTGCTTACCTTAATCCACTGGAGAAGGAAATGAAAGAAAAACCCCATTGTCCATGGGGTCATGAAGAGTCAGACATAACTGGACAGCAATGTAATAATGTCTCCATTATTTCTATTTATATATTTATTTACATTCATATATTTAAATCTTCATTATTTATGTATTTATACCTATTTACAGTACGTGCAGAGAAATATATTTCGTACCAGTAGTGCAACTTTGTCAAGGGGGCAAAAAGGACTACACACCACTACAGAGATTTATAGGATATACTTAAAATATAGAGTGTCTTTGCTAGAAGTCCCTTGTATTCCCTATCCCCAGATAACCTAACCCACCTCCCCAAGTCCATGTTGAGAATCTTCTTCCTACTCAGCCACCAAATTTAGAATCCTATTTAAAGTCTGATTTTAATTTTGAATACATGGTTCAAACACAGACCCAATATGATGACACCTTGACTCAGTAGATTGTGTATTCATTTTGAACATCATAAATTTTGTGGTCCATTGTAGTCAAAGAGGGGAGGAAGAAACTTCCAAATGAAGCCTAGGAGTTCCCAAACGAGATAATCCTCTTAGTTGTCTCAGGATCATTATGGTTATACCTAAACTAAGGACTACAACTATTTCTTTTCCTTTGATTAGCACCTATTACTATGCTTGGTAAGCAAGGGATGCTAGGGATTTTGACTAATTCCCTTAGTCTGACACTACTCTGCCCAGCCTGTATGCCTGTATATGTTTCACTGTGTAATTGTGTAATAGAGGGTTTCTCGGAGCCTTCTGAATTATAATCAGAAATGGACATCTTTGGTTTTGAATTTTCCCTTATTGGTACTGATAATTAAATTTGGTTTCAAAGTAGTATACCTTCTATTTACATAATTCTGAAGCTATGTGTAATAGAAAGAACATTGGATTTGGGGTCAAAAGAGGTGGATTTATCTACCAGCTTTGTCAGTAAATACCCATGTAAATCTGGGCAAATCTCTGTTTTCTCATCTGCAAAACTGAAAACATAAATTCTTATCTGGCCTAATTCACTAGGTTGTTGGGAGTGTCAAATGAGATAATTTATGTGAAATGCCTCAAAAAACCACAAAGTATCATATAAATATCAACTACTAATATTAATTTTAAAGTCTTTTCACATCTGTTATATTTTTATCCTTACTAAAGCTATTATAGACAAAGATATTATTAGTCCCATTTTCCAGTAGAGAAAACTGAAGCACAGAGAGGTTAGTTAATTTGCTTAAGATCACACAGTTACATCACGGCAAGGCTGAGACCAGTCTTCGTGTCTGCTATCTCAATGCTCTTTCTATGAGATCATGTTTCCAGTTTTATTTGTTTGCTTGTTTGAAAACATGGCACCCAATCTGATCTCCCTAAATTCCAAATTTCTCTGAATTCTACCTCCCTCTTTGCTTGATGTTAGGGTATTTGTAATCATAAGTGATTTTTTCTGAATAGCTCTAGGTCTGAAACATGAGAGGCAAAGGAGTGTACTCCCAGATTGTGAATTGTGAGGTATGGGGACAGGGTACCACTGAGTTTTTAAAAAAAATGTTAGATGCCTGTCATTTTTATACTCTAGGAGTTCACAATTTTTGGTGCAAAATGGGAAACTGATTGTTGTAAAACTCTCTGAAAGAGAGGAATAATTGTCTAACTTCCCAAACATATCCCCTTCTTGGTCCTGGAGACAGCATCAGCCTAAAGCAGAGATGGTTTCCCTTTCTTAACTCAGCATATTGGTTTATCTGGAAAACACGAACGCAGGAGGAGACAATCAATTGAAAGTACACTGACAACTTAATGAGGGCATGTCAACAAGATTTCCCCTGGGTATAGAGTTGACTGTTTATTTCTTTTGTCAGTTCAAAGAAATTTACATGATAACTTTGTTATATATTTAAAAGGAATAGCAAATTATATGTAATAGATTTGTAGTTTCATGCACAATCATTTTTTAATTCTACTATGTTATAGAAATACTTGTTTTATTTCAAAAATTAAAAAGAAAATAAATAAAATTTTAAAGGTCCTAAGAGTTCATACTGATGGTGAATAGAAGAAAAAGTCTGGCAAATTATCTTTCTTGTTATTATTTACATTTCAAGGTGTAATCTTCATACATGAAGATTAGCTCTACTGGCCTACCAACAGAGAACTCCATACTTGGAGTTGTTTTTCCCATATTTTGGATGGATGAGCACAAATGCCACATGAAATTCCCTTTGTGAACAATGATATACTTCTGCAAGAAGACAAATGGGTTTTAGAGGGAATTATAAAGCATGACTGTACCTTTGTTAACTTGATGGACTAAGTCCCAGAAATTTTCATCTATATTCTTCTTTTAAAAGTTGCCTTGAAGAATTGTCTGGTAAAAAGACTTCTGTTTCCTCCCCAAACTCTTTCTAGTAAAAGTATTCTTTGGTCCTTGTCTTTTTTCCTTTTAAATATTTACAGTCAATTCCATCTTTATTCAATAACGCTTGTGATAGAAAGAATATGGCACAATGGATAAAGAGCAAGTCATGAAGTATGGAAAACCTGGATTCAAGTCCTACCTTTGACTTATGCTAACTGTGGGACCACGGGAAAGTCGTGGAGACACTTGGTGTCCTCAGGCAATTCCTTAAGAATATAAGCTATAGATGATCATAGGTGAGAAAACATTTAATCTAATACATAAACATACTGAGGCCCAGAGAGATTAAGTGCTTTTCCCCAGGACACAGAGATAGTAAGTCAGAGTTGAGATTTAAACCAAAGTCTTTGGATTCTAAATCCCATGATCCTGCATGCTATTGCCCCTCTCTGCATTAGTGGATGAAGATTACACACACACACACACACACACACACATGCACGCACACACACATACACACATAAGGAATGCCCTACATGGATGAACTCACAGGTCCAGAACAAAACTGACCAAAAAATAAGCCTTGCATGAGATATGTCTGTGGCATGAAGGACTTGGGTTTCTTTGTTGGAGAAGGGGAGATATCACAATTCTCTTGGTCTAAAAATAGAAGAGAATGTGAAGCATGTCATCAGAAAAACAACTGATCTGGAAAAAAGATTTAGGAGACACAATATAAGAAAAGTTGGACTACTTGAAAGTTATGACCAGAAAAAAGAATCTTGATACAATATTACAAGAAATTATCAAGGAAAATTGCTGTGAAGTTCTAGACAAAGAAGGCAAAGCAGAAATAGAAAAAAAATTCACTGATCACCATCTGAAACAGATCCCAGGAGGAAAACTTTCAGGAATATTGCAGCCAAATTTCAAAGTTCCCACATTAAGGAGAAAATATTGCAAGCAACAAGAAAAATTACAGAAGTAATTTTTACAGAGAATTATTGATTTAGTTATCATTGAAGTGGCTGTCTATATAATAGATATTGAACTGAAAAAAGAAACAAAAACTTCTCCCCCACATACCCATTTTCTTTTTCTACTAAAACAAATTATACATATTATAAAACAAAATAGTGTGCAATATATAATGCTCCCAACCCCACCGTGTATTAGGAGTTAGATCCATAGAAAATAGGCTCTTCAAAACATCATAGACATCATGGTTAAACATTTTTAAAAAAATAAAAATGTAATCCTTTTAATATATGATTTCTTCTTAAAGCACTTGTTCTGAAATCTCATATTTTCATCTTAATATGAAACTTTGGGAATTAAAAAGAATTTCTATAACTAACAACAAAAATGGTGACAATTCCCAAGTGTATACATATATAGCACTTTAAAGTTGAAAAAGCATTTTATTCCCAACAATCCGGTAGTTGTACCAATCCCAGTTTTATAGACAAGAAAACTGAGCTTCAGAGAAGTCAAATGGCTTGTTCATGGACCTCAAACTTATCTAAATTAGAGTTTTTCAGAGTCTTACATAGGAATTTTTCAAGAGGAGTTTTTGCTGTGTGTATTTTGGGATATTATACATCAGGTGTCTCTGAGGGGAAAAATAAAGTTTCAAATTACTTGAAGTGGAAGGAAGCATAGAATTCAGCTGATTCAAATAATTAGTAATTAATGAAAAAGAGGCCAGAGATATAAACAAGCAAGAAGGTACACAGAAATGTCATACTTATATATGAGCCAGTTTTGTAACTCTCAGTACATATGCAGATATTTGTTCCAAAATCATAAATGGTTGAATGTGATTTCCATCTAATTGGACAGGTATTACATTTCTAAATACATGCTTAGATTTTGTTCTTGATCCATATAATTTGGATTTATTGCAATTTTTTCAATCTATTTCTGCTTCCTCAGAAAATAAATTCATTGCTGAAGAATCATACCTCAAGACTCTGCCACTCACAATTAGCTTTATTGCTTTCCTAAACCAAGGGTAAAAGAAGGCATAGATCAAGGGATTCATAGCTGAGTTATAATAAACACACCACACTAAGATCTCATAGACATAAGGGGGAGTTATGAAATTCATATAAGCATCAATTACTGCATCAATAATGTATGGCAGCCAGGAGACAAGAAAGGCAGCCATAGCAATCCCTAAGGTCTTAGCAGCCTTTCTCTCTCGTTTGGCCACCCTGTCCTTATAGCTCTCTGCACAGGCCTGGGTTTGGCTGCTGGTGCTTTCTATTTTCCTAGCCTGCTGTTTAGCCACCAGAAAAATCTTGCCATATATAATGACCATGGCAACTGTGGGTACAAAAAATAAAAGAAAACAAAGTAAAACCCAATTCTGATTCAGTGGAGCCTGACAACCTCCTACACACGTAAGTGCAATTACCAAGTCCTCTATGCCGTCATCATTAGCCCCCGTGTAAAAAATAGAAAAGCTGTATGTCACCGAAAAAAACCAGGAGAGGGCAATGCATATCCCTGAAACAGAAACTGTGAACTTTGTTGGATAGACCAGAGGGTCAGTGACAGCAATGTACCTATCAATGGAGATGAAGCACAAGTGAAAGAGGGATGCAAAACAGAAGGACGTGTCAAAACACGTGTGAAATTTACAGTAACTCTCCCCAAAGTACCAGCAGCTCTCCACAGACCTCACCGTACTGAAGGGCATCACAGTCACCCCAACTAAAAAATCAGCGCAGGCCAAGGAAGCAATGAGAAAGTTGGTGGGTGTGTGTAACTGCTTGAAGTGAAGGATGGCGATGATAACCAGCAAGTTGCCAAATACTGCCAGCACAGCCCCAAAACCAAGCACTGCATACAGGATGGCTCGAGGTCCTGGGGAGTAAGGGGTTTTGATGCAAGATCCATTCACATTCTCATAGCAGAGCTGCGCAACTGGTGGTTGAGACAAATTGGTGGTCATTACTTTCCTCAAAGAATCCTTCTTGATCCTGGCAATTCTGGAAAGGGGAGAAAAAGTCTCTTAAACGTGGAAGTTAGCATGATTTTGTTTTGCTAATTATTACATTTTCATATCAATTATTTGACACCTGAAAATTATTCCCAAGCCCTTTGGTATATTTAGAAGTTAAAATTGTACTAGCAATCTATCATGAGGTAAGTAAACTAAGTAAATGACTAAACAGCTAGAAACACTTTTAAAAGTAGTAGAATATGTCATTTACTATCCACGGGAAATGGTCCTTTTTTATTATTTACCTTTGGCAAACCTCCTTGTTCAGCACAGCTGTGACTTGAGATGCACATGAGTAGGCTGCCCAATATCAGAGTTTTATTTAAAAGATGATTTCCCCTGAGTTGTCCCATCAGCATCAATGATCCCATGCTCTGAAGAAAAAAAACTTGCCCTAACCACTACTGTGAAATCCCTATGGTATAAGGTGTGAAGACCAAGTTTATCTTTAATAGTCATTTGTAATAAGGTCTTTTTTTTCTTGGAAGTAAAAGTCAGTTGTTGCTCTGTCATTTTTTGCCCAGTCTAGTTCAGTGACAAGATTTACAGAAATGTACATCAAAAAACAATATTAAAATAAGCACAGAATCATAGAATCACTTCAAAAGACCTCCGTGGCCCTCCTAAAAAAAGTTCCTTTATAATATACCTATATTATACCTACCAAGTAGTCATTCAGCCTCTCCTGGGGGAAACTTCTGTCTCCCAAAGCCACCCATTCTGTTTTGGTATAGTTCTAATAATAAGGAAATTTTTCCTTACAGGAATCCCACATTTGCTTCTTTGTGACATCCACTCATTGCTCCCGCCTCAGTCTGGGGCTACATAAAATAAATCTGATTCATTTTTCTGAATGATACCCTTTCAAATGCAGGAAGACAGCTATCATGCCTCTCTCTGAACCTTCATTTCTCCAAGCTAAACATCAGATTTTTTTAATAGATCTTCCTTTAACAAATATATACCATAATTTAGGGGCTCCAAGCAATATACCCTTCCCTCTCTGTCTGGAGCATTCCAACAAACTAGAACCAAAAGAAGGCTAAGGCTATGCACTAGAGCAAGAACAGTTCCCAGACCCACACAGGAGAACTCCAACCTTGGAAGGAGGCAGAAACAGGTTTCAACTGGGAGTTCTGTCATTCACTGCCCCTCCACTGGATGCCCATCTTTTATCTCCATTCTTATCTAGCCCTTAGATGTTGAATGGGCATGGCCTCAGAGAAACTGAGACCTGGGAGACACCTAGAAAGACCAAGGTTATCCACTGCATCCTGGGTCATCAACAGTTGTCTTGACCTTGCCACCAGACTCCAATGACTCTGGAAAAGAGTGAAGCTGTCAATTTTGCCCAGCCCTGCCTCGTTCAAATCCAATTCGCTTGGAAGTCATCACACTTGAGATGTCATTGGTCCTCTTCAAGAACAGCAGCAACGATAGCCATCGGTTTATCATTCTAATATCATAGTAAACCACAGAATTTTGTGTTTACCTTCCACTCCTTCCACGTATCACTTTCACTTGAGAAGATTGGCACGATAAGAAGAAAGCCTTGAACTCAAACTTAACCACTGGAAATGAGCTTCAACTGGGATAGACTGGAGCAATATGCCTATTTCAGCACTATTTCTGATGATCTTAGACTGAACCTAATTAATACTTTTGCACTTCTTACTTATACCATTAGAAGAAAGTTCCTAACTGGTTTTCCTACCTCCAATGTGTGTTTTCTATGATTTGTCCTCCACACTCCTGGCCAAGTAGGTGCATTGCTCTGCTCACATTATGGCCAAACATATACTCAATGAGCGTCCAAGAAATAAATGTTACTCAGTCACTATATAAAAATAGTCATTTGGGTAATAATACCTTTTTTTTAAGTCCTAGTCACTACCTCGCATCCCATTTAAGGTGAAGCTATATCCTTAACATCCTAAAGCTAACATGCCTTGTTAATCTACCTTTGATTCTTAGTCTATTTATAAATGGCTTTGAATTCCTGCTTTTGCTAAGCAGAGAGGAGATATGACTTTCCAAAGACTACACAGTATAGAGTTCCAACCCCATTTTACAGATAAGGTCCAGAAGTGAAGTGACTTGACAAAGATTACACTGCTGGTTAATGTGAAATCATAACATTTCCTCATCCTCAGTCCACTGACTTTTATGCTGTATTATACTGCCTCTATGAATACATTGTGGGACTACTGGGTCTTGATCAGTCTAGTATGAGCCTTACTGGCTAGTCATAATGCTAGATTTATTCTTTCTTCATTTAGCCATGACTTTGTGTAGCTTTATAGATTAATAGTGGTCTGGAAAGAGTTATATTGGGAACTTGGATTCTTATATTCTTTAAGCTATTCCTTTCATTTGTTCTGTATCATATATCTAACTTATAATGTATATAACAATTTCAAATTGTTTTTATTCTGAACTTAATGCATGTGTGTGCACACACGTACACACATACACACACGCACATATACACACGCATACACACACAAATCCATGAGCATTTCCATAGTCAAAGGAGAACATAAATGAGCATTGAATATGAAACTGTGAATCCATATTCTATATAGCTTGGTTGGTAAAAAAAAAAAAAGTATATAATAAATGCAACAAATTTTAAAAATTGTTCTGCTTTTTAGTATCATCTTCTGACCTTCTATTTGCTTTTATGCATGTTTTAATGATCCTCTTTTTTCTTTCCTTCATATTAGTGCCAGATTTATTTTCCTTATGTATAGATCTAGTCAAGTATAAATAAATAAAATGTTAATTTTTATCTGGTCAGTAAATAAAAGGTATATGGAGTAGATGTAATGGTTAATATTTTTGGATAAAACTTACTTGAATTCAAGTTCCCACACAGTCTAGCATCCCTTTATGTCTTATTATAGGACCACTATTTTGAGCTGAAAGCTCTGGATTTTGGCTATGATTTTCCTTGGAGTTTTCATTATAAGGTTTCTTTCAGAAGATGACCAGTGGATTCTTTCTATTTCTACCTTTCCTTCTGATTTTAAGAGATGATGGGTAGTTTTCATTTATGACTTCTTGAAATATGATGTCTGGGCTCTTGTTTCTGGTCATAGCTTTCAGGTAATCCAGTGATTCTGAAATTATTTCTTTATGTTTTCCTGGTTAGTTGTGTTTGTTCTGATATACCTAATGTTTTCTTCCATTTGACTTTATTTTAGTACTTCTTGTGTCATAGAGACATTAGCTTTTATTTGGTCCATTGTAATTTTCAGGGAGTTTTTTTTTTCTCCCTTGGGTAACGTATTATGCCTCTTATTAAGAATTGTAAATTCTCTTTCCAAATCTTTGTTCTGTAGCTCTTATTTCTTTTTCCATGTTTTCTTCTAGCATTCTCATTTGGTTTGAAAGATAATTTTTGGATTCTTAAAACAAAACTTGCTTCATCTTTTCCATGAATTCTGGCTGGACTTGTGTCCAGGTTGTGTTTTAATTTGAAGTTTTGTTTGTCAATGTTTTGGGGTCATTTCCTACTGGATTTGAGTCTTGAGCTTCTCTGTCACCATAAAAGCTCTTTAAATGGGGAATCTACATTGTTGTTTTTTTTGTTTCCTTGCTTGATTATTATTCTTTCTTTTTTCCTAACTTCATCTTTTTTGTTATTCTCTTTACATCTCTGAGGAGAAATATGGGCTCAGCTTCTGTCCTCTTTAGACCTTCATCTCCTTTCTTGGAGACATTGAGTGTTATGGACTATTTAATAATTAAAGCTATCCAGAAATAGAGTTGCCTCCAGCTAAGTGACTTCACAGGAGAACTGCAGGCTTTCAATGCTCCCAAAGTGATCTGATTCAGCACAAAGTCTGATCACTGCCCTCCTTGTCTGAGTTCTTCAAGTTCCTGACCTGGGTCTGGGTCTGAGTAACTGTCCTGTTGGATCTCCTCTGGATAGAAGTTCAAGGAGACTGCTTCTGAACTCAACCAGCTAGAAAGTTCTCTCAGCTACCTAGAAGGTTCTGCAGATTTAGAGTTACAGAATTGTAGACACCTCCTTTGCTCATGCCCTTTCTATTCTACTGCTGGCTTCAGTCTGGACTGGAGGCTGGAACCAAGAATCTTGCTCCACTCCTAAGGTCAGAACCACACAATTACTGTTTGCTTCTGAATTTTTTTTCACTTAATACATTGTTGTTTTTGTTCTGATATACCTAATGTTTTCTTCCATTTGACTTTATTTGAGTATTTCTTGTGTCATAGAGACATTAGCTTTTATTTGGTCCATTGTAATTTTCAGGGAGCCCTGTGACTACTCCTCACTTTGGTTTACTATTCCTTTCCCTTCCCCTCAGAATGTTACCCCTAGACACAGGTTTCCTCCTTAGTCTGCCCTGGATTTGTAATGCAGGACTAGGCAGTGAATGACAGAACTCCCAGTTGAAACCTGTTTCTGCCTCCTTCCAAGGTTGGAGTTCTCCTGTGTGGGTCTGGGAACTGTTCTTGCTCTAGTGCATAGCCTTAGCCTTCTTTTGGTTCTAGTTTGTTGGAATGCTCCAAGCAGTATACCCTTCCCTCTCTGTCTGTCTCTCTGGGCTGACCTGAACTGGAAATATGATGAACTCTGATGTTTTTCTTTGATTTCCTTATCAGAATTCATTCTGGTATGTTTTCTAGGTCTTTGTGGAAGAACTGTGGAAGAATTCCTGCTTCTCTGCCATCTTGGCTCCTAACTGATAGGACCACTGTCATCAGGATTAGTCTGTTTTTTTTTCCCTGAAAGGTGACAGTGCTATCTCCAGGATTTTATTGGCCCAGGAGCCCAGGGCTCAGGCCGTTCCTCCATCAATGAAGTTTCCTAGTAGCTTTGGCCATAATGATGTAGCTTCATGGGCACCTACATGGCAGATATCCTAAGGCCTCCTGAGTCACTTGCTGACCAGAATCATTTCTATATGAAGGCAAAAGGGGATGGTGATGATGTATATGCTGACTCTAAGCACTGCAGTATCTGTATTGATTATCCTTTCTATGTTATGGATAAATAAACCTCTTTTTGTTAACTGGTAAATGACCTGTGACCTGTGTAGTATCTTGTTTCATTCTAAAACCAAAGCTAAATGGATCAGGTGCTAGCCTAAGTCAGTCCCCTGCCTCCCATTAGTTTTCCAGACTTACCTCACACAGTGTAGTCTTTTGCAACACTCTATGCTTCAGCCAAATGTGCCCTTACCCTTTCCTACCCCCACCCCAAACACAATGAACTTTGGACTTTCCCATACTGTACCTTTGCTCATTCTATTCTCTCTGCCTAGAAATGACTCTCATATATCTCTGTTCTTGATTTTTTAAATCATATCTATCCTTTAGAGCCAAATGTAAATATGATATCCTTTATGAAGCCTTTTTTTGATTTCTTCTTATCTAGTAATGATCTTTCCTTCCTAGAATCTTACAAAGTAGTTTGTTGGCATCTCTCTTTTGCACTTATGATATATTGCTTTACATTACAGTGTTTATATTGTAGCTTTGTTTTGTATTTATTATGCCCCCCCCTTAAAATTGTAAACTATATGAAGGCAGAGCTCGGATCTTATCTAGATTTTTTAATCTCCTCAGTGCTCTGTCAAAGTAGGTGCCTCATAAATTCTTGGCAAGTTACTGTTTCTCCAATGAATTATAGAAAGAGGGTGATTTTGAATAAGTTTCTGGTGTAGATTATATGACCAAAGAAGTTTAATCAGGATCTACCTTTTCGATTTTCCTTAGAACAGTATCTGGTGGGAGCAGGTGCTTTCAAACAATGGCAGCCAAAGGAGTTCAAACTTTACTTAGTAGGCAGTGAAAAATCACTGAATATTTTTGAGTAGAAGATTTAATGTGACCAGATATGTGCCAATGGAAGATTAATCTGCTGGCAATTTGAAGGATGCATTGGAGGGTAGGAATGGTGCAGGGAGATTTATTAAGAGGCTAATTATTAAGAGGTAATAGTCCAAGAAGGTAGTAATAAGTACAATTGCCAGGGTGATGGCAATGGAAACAAAGAGGAAGGTATGAACATATGAGATTGCGTTGAGGTAGAATTTATAGGATTTATTAACTGATTGGTTATAAAAAGCAAGAATGAGAAAAGAGTCAAGGATTACTCCAAGGCTTCAAACATGGAATACAAGGTAAATGAGAATGCCATAGGGAGACTGGAATAAAATTTACTTGCTGACTTCTCTTCTAGGCAATAATTATAGAATACATTAGTAAAGAGATCTGTATTAAACATCTAAAAAGGAAGGCACAAATATCCAGAATAGCTGATGAAGAACAGTTCATTTAAGCCTAAATTTATTTCTTTTCTTTGACAGGGGAACTGATGGATCAGGGAGTGGTGTAAACATTGCTTATTGACATTGTTTATTTTATGGCTTATCAAGATCTAGCGCTTGCTAACATCTCTCATTTCTGTATGTTTGTGTGTGTGTGTGTGTGTGTGTGTGTGTGTGTGTGTGTGTGTGTGAATCAGATCATAAGATCATTGGCTTAGAGCTAAAAGGAACCTTAGTGATCAGCTAACTTCCTCATTTTACTCATAAGGAAACTGATGCCCCAAGAAATGAACAATGGTGAAGTTACCTGTCTATGCTCACATAAATTACACACAAGTGACAAGACTGGGATTTGAACTGATATACTCTCACTCTAAATCCAACACTCTTTCCATCATACCACCCTGCCTCAGTGAGGAGAAATGGGACAGACAATAGTACAGTGAGATAGACCAAGAGCTGGTTGAATGGTTAAACTCAGATATTGATCACTAAAGGCTAAATATCATCTAGAAAGAAAGTCTACAGTACCTCAGGAATCTGTGCTGGGCACTGTGCTCTTTAACATTTTTATTAATGACTTCCCTAGGAACATAGATGGTATCTTTATCAAATTTGTAGACAACACAAAGCTAGGAGGGTTAGCTAACATACTAATGACAGTCAGGCTCCATTAGGATCTTACAACCCTAGGACACTGGATTGAATCTAACATGATAAAATTTAATAGGGAAAAATGTAAAGTATAACATTTGGGTTCAATAAATTTGTCTTCCCACCACAAGATTAGGGAGGAGTGGTTAGAGGACAGCTTGTCTGGAAATGGTCTTGAAGAGTTAGTAAATAGTAAGTTAAATATTAGTCAACAGTGTGACCCACATGCAGCCAAGAAAAAATCCAATGTAATCCTGACCTGCTTTGACAGAGATATAGCTTCCAGACTTAGGAAAGGTTGGCCCCACTGAACTCTACATCGCTCACACTACATCTGGAGTTGTTTGTTCAGTTCTGGATGCCACATTTTAGGAAGGATGTTCGTGAGATAGAGAGTGCCCAGAAGAGAGACAAGCAAAAGAATGGGAGGCCTCAATATCATGCCATATACAGATCAGTTGTATGAATTGAGAATGTTCAGCCTGGGGAAGAGAAGACTCATGGGGACATGAAGCTTTCTTCAAATATTTGAACGATCCTGTGAAAAAACAAGTTATACTTATCCTATTTGATACAGAAGGCAGAGTAATAGAGAGTGATAGAATATATGAAGACACAAATTTAGATTCAATGGGAGGAAAAATGTCCTAACAGTTGAAGTTATACCAAAATGGAGTTGCCTCAGGAGATAATTTGATTGCCCATATTGGAAGTCTTCAAGAAAAAGCAGAATGACCATTTGTCAGATATGTTTTAGAAATCATTTTGTTGGGGGAATAGGGGAAGTGACTGGCGAAGTTCCTTCCAATTCAGGTATCCTGAGAAATAGTGACTACAGATGGAAATACAATTTTTATGACACAAACTAGTTATCTGACTTTTAGATGTGTGGGATGTGAGGTTATAGAAAGACATCCTTGCTCTAGGAGAACGTTGCAACAAGTATTACAATAATCCAAGATATTATGGCCACTCACTATCTTTATTTTGGGAATTACTCAATCACTTATGTCTAATAGCTAATATTTACCCATCTCACTCTCTCTTTAACCCTTTAGTGAAATGATAACTGTGTGAGGATAGATGAGAGGAAGTAGAGAAGGATCCCTACCCACCACCCAGTGCACATGGGCTAGGAATAAAACATCCTACAAAATTTCTTACCCACATAAGAAGGAAAAAGTTCCCTGTGTGTGACAGAAGCTGCAGACTGGAGGGTCACTACATTTCAGTACTTGAAAGAAATGTAATGCTGAAAATTTGTCCATGACCAGGCTATTTTCCACATGACAAATACTTTTTTTTTCTATTGACTCCTATTATGTTATTCAGAATGTGTTTGTATTACTAGATAGTTATTGGCAGCCTGGTATATTAAATGGAGCACTAGGCTGCGAGACAGGAAAATTTGGGGTCAAATTCTACCTCTGACACTTAGCTTTGTGACTCAGGGCAGTCATTTAACCTCTCTTGTCCTCAGCTTTTTCATTTGTAAAATAACGAATTTAGATGCAATGACCTCTGAACTCCTTTCCAGCTTGAAATCTGTTATCCTAAATTAGGGGAAAAAATATAAGCACTCTCTTCTGAAATTGATTTCCTTCCTCCTTTGCTGTCCTTTATTTCTCACCCTTTTGTTCTGCTGATGCTAAAGGCATGAACGCATAATCCTAAATGCCCGCATATTCCTTTGCTATCTACTACTTCTCTGCCTGAATCCAGAGGATAAACATTTCCAAAGGCAGTGATATTCAGCTGCTAACAGAACTTCAACTCTAGAAATCATTCCAGAGAATGTGGAAGGGACTTCAGAGTGATCTACACAGGTAATAAGTGGCATAGACAGGATTCTAAATGAAGAAAGAACTTCGTTTCTGATTTTGCTCACTGATATACTAGGATACATTTAAATCTTTAATTGATTTTCTGACACTAAACCCATGACTCTTTCCCACTATGTCATTTGACCCTTTTTTGTGCAGAGAGGTCAGGGAACTTGGAACAGGGAAAAAAAAATAACTTGAAAATCTTTACTAGATTAATGCATGCTTTGGCTTCATTGCTATCAAATTCTGTGTGCAGGAATCCAAATTAACATAGGTTTGTGAAATTGCTGAAGATGGGAATGTAGCAGGATAGTCTTTTCATTCATAATAAAGCAGTCAATCCTCTTATGTGGAAAAATAGATGAACTGAGTTATTTAATAGTAACCATTAGTAATCAGTTTCATAAATTATATATACGTATGTGTGTGAGTATATACACATGCACACATATTTACCTGTGTGTGTAGGAAGAGAGAGGAGTTCGGCAAGATGGGGACAGGAAGATTTCATTTTGTATAATGGGAAGTAAAGGGAAAAACTGAAGAAGATGCTTATCAATTTAATGATAATGATAATACTTTGTTTTCTACTTTTTATATACTCTTACACTTTGTATTATACTTTTCAAAACATGTTTACCTCCATGACCTCACTTGATTCTTTTAACAGTTGTGTTACTCTTTGATCTGAAAAGCGAACTAAAATTTAAAGACACTCATTTTGTGACTAAAAATATCAAATTAACTTTATTAGCATTAACCTTACTGTAATAAAGTACATGAAGAGAAATTTCACTTTTTTCTTGACTTTATTCACTGACATTTTACAGAATACATCAAAAACCATAATTAATGCTTTAAAAATGACATTTGGTAACAATGAATAAATAGGATAGAGATAATAAATGATATGATACAGTAAATATTTCAACATTGTATATACAAAAGAAACAGTGCTGATAATTGTTGCCAAAGTTATTGGAAATATCTGTAATAATAGTAATATAAAATCATAATATTCATAGTGATTCAAAATTTACAAAGTGTGTTCATGTAGATTATCTCACAACAACCCTGTGAGGTGGGTAGGGCAGATATTATTATAACATCTATGGGGCAGCTAGGTGGTGCAGTGCACTGGCACTGGAGTCAGGAGAACTTGAGTTCAAATGTGGCCTCAGACACTTATTAGCTCTGTGACCCTGACAAGTCACTTAACCTTGATTGCCTCAAAAAAATAAAATAAAATAAAAACATATGCTAAGAAAACTCAGTATGCTGTGGTGGATAATGAACTGCCCTCAGAGTCAGGAAGGTCTGAGTTCAAGTCCCACATCTGATACATATTGACTGTATGATCATGAGTCAATCACTTAGCCTCTCAATACTACAAGACTATAAACTTTGGAATAGCTGCTGATTTGCGATCTCAGTAGGAGTTACCGATACTATTAAAGTCTCAGGTTTCGAAAAACAAAACAAAAGAAAAAATTGTACATGAGATATACACTGAATTATAGAATGTTACAGCAGTAAAGAACCTTGGAGATCATATAATCCAACTCGCTCATATTATAGGTGAGGAAACCGACATGGAGAATTTAAATGACTTGTCTGTGCTCACTCAGCTAGTAAGAGGCATAGCAAGGAACCCAGCTTTCCTGACTCCAAATCCAGGACTTTTTCAAGTGAAGTCAATTTTTCATTCTGAAAATAAGTTCATGGAGGAACAATTTATCCAGATAACTTTGCCACTTAAGACCACTTTGATGGCTTTCCGAAACCAAGGGTAAAAGAAAGCATATATCAGAGGGTTGATGGCAGAGTTCGAGTATGCAAACCAAATCATAATGTCAAAAGCAAGAGGTGGGGTTATGTAACCGAAAAAAGTATCAATCGTTCCAGTGATAAAGTAAGGGGACCAGAATACCAAGAAAGCCATTACTGCTATTCCGAGAGTCACAGCTGCTTTTCTCTCTCTTTTCGATACCTTGTCACCCTCTGAAGACATTTTGTTACCCATTTGTTCAATCTTTCTAGCTTGTTGTTTAGCTACAGCAAAAATCTTGCTATTCAAACATATCATGATAAGGAAAGGTATAAAGTAAAGCAGAGAAGATATAATTACCCAAGTTTTGTTAAACATTATTTGACAACTTCCTTCACAATGGAGAGCATGCACTACTTCCTCCAGTCCTTCTTCATTTGCACCAGTGTACAGTAAGGAGAAACTGTACAAGAAGGCAGATGTCCAGCTAAGAGCTATGAACACCCTTGACATAGATACTGTGAATCTGATTGGATAAAGCAAAGGGTCAGTAATGGCCACATATCGATCAACAGAGATAAAGCACAAGTTAAACATAGATGCTAAACAAAAACAGATATCTAAACTAGAGTGAAACTTGCAGAATCTGTCCCCAAAGTACCAACATGTTTCAACAGACCTTACTGTGCTGAAGGGAAGAACAGTCAATCCCAAAGAACAATCAGCAAAGGCCAAGGACACAACCAAGAAATTGGAAGGAGAATGAAGTTGTTTGAAATACATAATTGAAAAAATTACCAGAAGGTTTCCACCTACTGTAAGGATTGTGATGAAGCCCAAGATGCAATAGAGACTGGTCTGAATGCCAAGAGACCATGGAGTCTTCATACAGGAACCACTGATGTTGTAAAAGCAGAACTGAACCTCTTCACTTTGTTGGTTGGTAGAGGCCATATTTTTCTCTTGCAATTCTCTTGATTTCAAATTCTCTAGTTTCTAGAATGATACAAATAAGCCAGGTCCAACTTAAGACTCAAAAGTTAAGATAAGATTATTAGATCTTTTTAACACAAGAAAAATCTCCATTTTCTCCTGCTATGCCATTCCTGGGGTTTGGGTATGCTGCTTTGAGAGGGCCAAACTTATACAGAATGTCTAATCTGTATAAATACTGCCTTTCAAAATCATCAGAAAGGAATAATTTGTGGGACTAGAAAGAAACAAAACAAAATAAAACGGAACTAGAAAGAAACAAAATATATACCAATTAGAAGTCAATCATTTTGAATCACCTTATCTTTTGTCTTATGAAACCTTATTTTCCCCAATGAAGCAGTATTTGAATTAATCACCGAAAGTACCTTACGTGTATTTATATTTTTCTGCTTAACTTATTTTTTTACAACCTCTCATCTCTCCAAAGGACTTCCTGTCTCTCCAAAGTATAATACCAGAAAGTTTAAAGCAGACAACAATCATCCCATATGACATGTTCCCTTAGGGAAGAGGTGTGAGTGCTAAGAAGCAAACACCTAACAAGAATTTTTGAGTACCATGTATTTCAATTTGTTGGTTTTAAAAATTGATATGATTTGTTCATTACTTAGAAAATAATTATGTTGAAGCAAAAGGTTTATTTTATTGTATCTCTATCTTAATTATCATAAATAATGTTAAGTATAAATACTACCAGACAGAGTAAATTCCCAAATGAAAATTTTAAAAATTAAACTATTTATATTTTAATTAATGAAGAAAACATTTGCAATCAAAATTCCAACAAAGTATAAATAATAATACATTTGCTTTGTCTCCTTCTGAATCAAAGTGCCTGACTCAAACTTACCTATATTGATGATTTTATTGCTAATTTGTATGATATTGTTAAAATAAAAGAATAATGGGATTCTTGCTAAAGATGAAATTTATCTAAGTAGTACTGTAAAGAATCTATTTGTCTGGAGTCTTACAAGGAGAAGGGATGGGAACTGGACCTCTGATTTTATTGGTATAGACAATTCTTAGATGAAAAAAGTCCCCACCAATACAGATTAGTTCCTTCTCTGCAACCTGCCGTTTAGGGAGATGCCTAGAGCACAGAGGGGTTAAATGACCTTGCCAAGGTATTATGTTGCCTCTACGACAAATCTAATTTAAAAAAGACTTTTAACTAAAAGAGAAAAAGGAGAGAAGAAAACACCCTATCGTATCCACAAAACTAGAACCATGGAGAATAGATACAACGTAGAAAGAATAGTAGATGAGATTCTCAGAAATCCACAAGAGACAAAGGACAATAAGACCCATGGTATCACATGTCTCAATATACCATGAGGGATCATAGCATAAGGGACAGAGCACTGAACCTAGAGTCAAGAATATTTGGGCTTAAATCACATCTCAGGGCTTCTTGTTATTTGATCCTGAGTAAGTCACTAAAACTCCCAGTCTCAGTTTCCCCATCTGTAATATGAAGATAATAATAGCACCTACCTCAGAAGGTTTCTGTGAGGGTCACATGAGATAATAAGCAAAAAGCATTTTGCTAACCTTAAAACGCTGCATCAATGTTAGCATTCAATATACAAATGCATGAAGCAAAGTGAACTAAAGGTCTCAACAAAAGGAGACAAATTTGATATAATAGACTTTACTGAAACTTGGTCTGATATGTCCTATGATTCGTTTATAACTTTGGAAAGTACCTATTGCAAAGGGAACAGAATGGGCAAAGGGAGGCAGGGATAGATATACATTAGCTATTATTATAATAACCCACTGTTTCAGGTTCTATACAAATCATTTTGATTTCATATCTACTCTCATTCATGTTTCAAGATTCCGTCCCTTCTGTATTTCTTCTTACTGACTTACTCATTTTATTAATCATATGATACTACATTGTGGTGGTGGAAGAGTATAATTCCCCTTTAAAAAAAACTTGGGGTAAAATAAGGAAAATGCATTCAAAAGATTCTAAATGACAATGGCCCAAATCAAATCACCTCCCATCTTCCCAATGATTGATCGTCCTCAGTTTAATGCAGGCTACATTCCAGTCAGTCCTGTGATCTGACCAGGACTCCTCACTGCTGCTGTGGGTCCAATGTTTACATAATATGATGGAGTAAAAACTTGCTTCACTGATAACCAGGAAGGTTATCTTGATATTTGAATGAGATTTGTTGATTAGCACAGGCATACTGTTAAGTAATCAGTAGCCAGATTGACTTGGGTGAATAGCACATGGCAGCATAGAGTCCGAAATCTGTCTCTGCCCAAGAGAAAGGAGGAAATACATGGTCCACAAATTCTCATGGAATTACTGGGAAAAACCTCTTTGTTTGGCCACTTTCTTCTCATATTTCTTTTCCCTCTTTCTGAAACTCCTGCCTCAGAGGAATCTCTATGTTTTATAGTCGCAAGTTCTCCAGCAAGAGACAATTTCTTTAGTCTAAAGCCTTGTATGAATTTGATATAAAATAATCTTTTTTTCCAGCGGTTCAGAGTATGTCACATCTAGCCCTCAGCTTTAGTAATAACCATTTGAATATCTTCTATTAGGGCCTGCCGTCCAAGTAATAAACCCCTGACAGTGTTGGTAAGACTGTAATTAAGAAAATTACATGTGCTTAGGGTATACTCAAGGCCCTAAAAAGTTTTTCTGGCTATATAATGAAGGCAAAAATATAACCGAACAGGGAGAAAATGGCTTCAGTCCCACCTTAGTGTTTGTTCCTGAAGCTTTCTCCTTTTCTTTCATTTACATAGGAGATTGAGTTTAGAAGTTGAGAAACTGAGAAGGGTCAGGAGGTTTATGAACCTAGGTTTATGAACCCTTGGCAATTTGTTGGGAGGGTTGCCTCTAAAACAGGGACTCTTAAAGGTTTCTCTTTTTCTTTTTTTATTTCATGGATCCTTTTAGCAATCAGGTAAAGCCCATGAGCACCTTCTCAGAATAATATTTTTTTAAATAATCGAAGGAAATGTTAAATTCATTTAAAGGTTAGTGAAAATAAAGATGCATTTTTTTTCTTATCCAAATCCAAAGACCACCTGAAATCCAAGTTAAAAACCTTTTTTTCCTAAATGGATACAGACTAAGAACAGTTTGGTAGTTGGAAATTTAGAAGGGAGACACAAAGAATATCTGAGGCCTGGGAACAGCTAGGCAGTACAGTACGCAGAGTGCTGAGCTTGCTTGCCAATAGATCAGTAGTGAGGCAAGCAAGATTGCTTATTATCACCACTATTATTCAATATTGTACTAGAAATGCTAGCTATAAAAATAAAACAAGAAAAAGAAATTGAAGGAATAAAAATAGTCAATGAGAAAACAAAACTGTCACTATAGATAATATGATGGTATACTTAAAGAACCCTTGAGAATCAGCTAAAAAGCTGATTAAAACAATTGACAACTTCAACAAAGTTGCAGGATACAAAGTAAACCAACAGAAATCATTAGCATCTCTATATGCTACCAACAAAAGCCAACAAGAAGAGACAGAAAGAGAAATTCCATTTTATTTGAGTGCAGACAGTCAGGGATTAAACAAACATATTTACAAAACACTTTCCACGTAAATAAAAACAGATCCCTTCTTCCTTGTTTGTTTACACTTTATCTTATATACCTCTATTATATGAGATGAATGCCTTCCTTTTCCTCTTCCTTTTCTCCCCTCCGTCCATCCTTCAATATAGTTCCCTAACCTTCCTGTTTCTTTCTTCTTCTAAGAACCATCAAAACAGAAAAAAAAAAAAAAACTGTTACTAGGCCCAGGTCCAGGTTTCAGGGTTTCTTTCAGGAAGTTAGTGGCAGATTCTTTCTATTTTCAATTTGATCCCTGGTTCTAAGACATATAGGTATTCTAGGTTTATAACATCTTGAAAAGTGGTATCCACATATTTTTGGGGGGGGGGGAGTTATGATTTTCAGATAATCTGGTTTTTAGATTATTTCTCCTTCTCTGTTTTCCAGGTCATTAATTTTTTATACATATACATTTTGCATTTTCTTCTGTTGTTTCAATCTTTTATTTTGTTTTAATATTTCTTGTTATTTGTCACATTCTAATTTTGAGGGAATTCAATTCCTTGACAAGATTTTCCACCTTGTGTTCTAAGGTATTTATTTTCCTTCCCATTTTTTTTCTTCCTAGCTATTCCATTTCATGTCTCATTATTGAGAAACCTTATTATATGGCAAGATTGAATCTACTTGGTACTCACATTTCATCAGTACCTCTTGCCCCTCTGATTAGATTCTTTGATTGGAAAGGCAGAGACATGGGTTCCAGGTCTCTGTTAAAGATTGGACTCAATACTGTTCTTCCCATTCCCTACCCCCTACACTACTTTTGGTTATTTTAGTACCCTTTTTTACACCTTCCTTTTTCCTCACCACTCCCTTTCAGTTTGCTTTTGTAGCTTTTCTTCCACCATTAGATTATAGGCTTCTTGAGGGCAGGTATTGTTTTTGTTTTTATTTCTATTGGTATCCCCAGAGCTTAGCACAGCACCTAGAATATACTAGGCCCTTAATAAATAAATATTTATTGACTGACTGCTTCATTTCTGCCAGGAATATTTATATTCCTTGTGTCTAGGACTTCCTTTTTTCTGAAGTTCTACTTGGTCTTGTTGTGGAATTATTCTCTTCCTCTGGGTTCAGCCCTCTTGGATTTCTCTCATTCTGTGACAGTTCTTTTGTTTAATGTTTTGTGTTTTGGGTTTTTTTTTTCTGTTTACTTCTGTATCCAGCCTCAGTCTTTGGATTGAGAGCTGGTGCTTGGCTTAAATTTTGCTCCTATATTCTTGGATAGTGTGGGTAGCCCCTACCTGATCCTGGGCAAAGGCTAGGCCCCACATTCTGTAGGTATTACTTGACTTTGCCTTCTGTGGGGGTTCAGGCCCAACCTGTCTAGATGTTTGTTGGGATATGAACTGTTGTTTGTAGAGAATGGGTTGCCTGGACGCTGGGTTGGGCATGGGCTCCCTTTTGTGCTAGTCATTAGTTCATGCTTTTTTTTCTTTCCTGAAAGGTGGATGAGGCCCCTATGTTGTCCTTTGACACACTAAATGCTAGTCTGGCACTGTCTCATGATATGGGACCAAGCTTCTTTGTACTTTACGTTCCATATAACTCAGCTTATCTCCTCTCTGGATTTCTGCCAGATTATAGCAGTCTTTTTGTGTAGTCCTGGGCTAGATGGGAAGAGTTTAAACCTTGTTGTTTTGGATTTTCTTTATCATTGTTCCTTCTGTATCCTTTTAAGAACATTTTTGTTGTTGTTCAGTCACGTATGACTCTTTATGATCCCATCTGGAGTTTCTGTGGCAAAGATACTGGAGAGGTTTGCCATTTCATTCTCCAGATAATTTTATAGGTGACAAATCTGAGGCAAACAGGGTTAAGTGACTTCACCAGGGTCACACAGTAGTAAGTGTCTGAGGCCAGATTGGAACTCAGGTGTTCCTGACTCCAAACCTGACACTCTATCCACTGTGCCACCTAGCTGGCCCTTTATAAATTCAGAGGTACTTTGGGGTTCTGCTAGATTGTCACATGCTATTGTCATCTTTAAACAATCTTCTGCAACATTCTTACTAAGTAGTCACCCAAATTTTGTTTAAGGGTCTTGAGTGAGAGAGAACCCATTTTCTCTCATACAATTGTTGGACATCTTGAATTACTGCGAAATGTTTCCTTATATCAAGACTAAATTCAACTATTTGAAACTTCCACCCATGGTCCCTAGTTCAGCTCTCTAGAATAAGTCTAGTTCCAAGAGACCACTCATTCTAATACTTGAACCAGATATCATAGCTCTCCCCATCCCTTCAAGTCTTTACTTTCTTAGGCTAACAATTCTAATCTCTTTAATCAGTCTTGATATGACATAATCTAAAAGCCCTTTCCCTTCCCACCAGGCAGCTCTCTAGTTTATCAACATCCTCCCTAAAATGTGGGACCCTAAAGTAATTATACTAACCCACTTGTGTTCTGACTAGCACCAAGTATAATGGGATGATTCTAGAAATCATGTATCTCAATGAAGTCTATGATCCCACATCTTTACTTGGCTTCCATATGACTCTATTGATTCATTTTAAGTTTATAATTCTCACCAATCCCCAGACCTTTTCCCAACAAACTTCATAGCTCATTTGGGTGAAGAATAATGGATACTGAAATGTAGGAGAAGTGATATTGTCATCAGGGTATACTAGAGACAACATGGACAGAAAGAGTAAAAAGAAGAGGTCTAGAAACATTTTACCAGTGTGGCATGGGAGCACAATATAATAGCTATAATACTTAAGTCCCTCCCACAGATCCTTTGGCACAAGATTAGCTGGGATACAATATACTCCCTGTTTCTTAATGAGAATAGCATCAAGTGTGGGTCACAAGACTCCCTATGCCCACCCCTTTACATAGTGATGGGGGACTTCAATGATGTGGAACAGCAATAATAACTTGCTGACTAATAGCTTCATCATTCAAAAAATAGAGGGGTCAATGAGAAGAACTTTAGCCATGTGGTAATAGCAAGAACTAAGGGCATAGGCAATTCAAAATGACTGATTTTTAATGGGAAGGGAGAGAAAAACTAACAATGAGTCACGGCTAAGAGCTAGCACTTTTCCCTTATGACTTTTCCCTTTGCATCTTGTGGAGAAATTTCCCTTATCAGAACAATAGGGACAAAGATGCAAATTAAATGCATACACCTGAGAGAGCTAAAGAGAACAAGGCCGCTAATGGCCAGTGAGCCACCTAATGCTGGATGCTGCCTGCTTACAGAACTGCCTCTGTCATTCTTGGAGAGAGACAGCATGTTGCTATGCATCCTTCAGTTACATCAGCAGACCAGATGTTCACCTAATGTGGAAATATTCCATGATTGGGGGTGTGGATGGGGAGGGCAGGAGGGAAATCCTGGGTAAACACTGTTGGAAAAAGCTAGAAGAAATAAACTTCCAAGTTTCAGACCAGCCTAGGAGTGAAGGGGACAGCGTAGTTGATACCATTACTGTAAAGGATGCCAGAATAGGGAAAATGTGTCCTGGGTGAACTGATATTAGCTCTCTTTTATTCATTTCTAATGGTATGAGCAAAGAGCTATCCCTGGGTAAGACCTGTATACTTATGTCTATGAAAGAACAGTATGGGAAATATGATGGGAAAGGGGGTAAAGGATGACTTCATCCTAAATAGCAGTGGTGGCAGGCATTCCATGATCTGACTAGGTAATCCACATCAAACTCTAAACTCATAGGAGGAAAAGAGAGGCGCTAAGCAACTAAAAGGCAGCCAGCTTGCTGAAGGCCTAGAATTGAGATACCTGAACTTGAAAATTACCCCATAGTGCCCTCTGCTGTTATGTTGTGCATATGACAGGTGGAGCTGAGCTCTTGATTGACAAAATTTGCTGTTTCTGAGAAGAGGATTAAGTGTGGGTCACAAGACTCTTCATACCCACCTCCTCATATAATGATGTGGTACTTCAATGATCGGGTAGAGGTAATAATAATTTGTTGATTTCCTTAAAGAGGGCTTCATCCTTCAAAAGATGGAAGAGTCAATGAGAATTCTATTCTGAACCTGATTCTCACCAAGGAGGAACTTCTTTTTTTTAATTGTCTTAAATAGTACTTTTTTTTTCTTTTTAAAGTTTTATTCATGCGCTTTCTTTTAACATCACAAAAATTTACAATTCACTGTCATTCTCTGAGATGTTTCTTGTAGCAAAGTGAAACAGTTAAATAAAAGTACTAATATCACTGACCTCATCTAAAATGTCATAAAACATTTCCCAGTGGTAACACCTCCTCAATGCTCTATTAAACAAGAAAACCCAGAATTTTTATTTATTTATTTTTAAGTTTCATCATTCACTTTTATCAGATCTTGGGTTCTAAATTCCCCCCCCCCCTTTCCCCTCCTTCCTCCCCAAGATGGCAGGCAATTTGATATAGGCTATAGATGTACAATCATATTAAACATACTTCCACATTAGTCATGTTGTGAAAGAAGAATCAGAACAAAAGGGAAAAACCATGAGAAAAAAAAGAGAGAGAGAAAATAGTATGCTTTGATCTGCATTCAGACTCCTTAGCTCTTTCTCTGGATGTGGATATCATTTTCCATCAGGACTTAGGTATTGCATTGCCGAGAAAAGCTAAGTCTATCAATGCTGGTCATCGCACAATGTTGCTGTTACTGTGGACAATGTAGAAATAGTTTTCTCTTTCCTCCCACATTTCTACCTGATTGAGGCAAAAAGAGAAAAAAAAATTCCCTTAGACAAATATGTATAGACAACGTCTGTGTGTATTTCTGTGCCCTAAACCTATCACCTCTCTAAAATGAATAAAATGGTCCATTATTGACCCTCTGTAATCAAGGAGAGACTTTTTGCTACAGTGTAAATGTTAGGAACCTTGGAGGTAGGGATTCTGGATGTAGTGGCCATTCCATCTTAGAATTTAGAATTAGAATATAGAAGGAAATATAGAAGGATATAGAATATAGAAGGAAAGAAGATGAGCATAGTTTGACATATACCCTAGACTCAGGGAGATTAGATTTCAAAGGGTTTAGAGAATAAACAGGTAGTATACCATGACAATTATCATGCCCCCTTCTAAATCTTCTCTTCTCCAGTCTAAATAGCCCCTTCTTCAACCTATACTCATTTGTCATGGTTTTGAATCATCCCACTATGTTTGTCACTCTCTTTTAGACCTATAAAATCTCAGAATCTCACAAAAGAAACCCCAGCAGCCATCTAGTTCTCATAATTGGGTAGAGACCAGATGCATGACTTCACTGGCATAAGGACTTCTCGAATGAACAACTCCCTCCAGCAATACAGGTTGATTCTTTCTCTGAAAGTTGTAATCTTGGGGAGCTCTCTGTGGATACTAAGAGGTTTAGTGACTTGGCCAAAGTCACAGACATTATGTGTCAGAGGCAGAACTTGAACTCACATCTTATCCCTGGACCAAAAGTCAACTCAATTCATTTTATGTGTGAGCTCATCCCATTCACCTTCACATATATGACTACTGTATATTTCCTTCCATCCTATTTTCTCCTACTTAACCTTTTCTCTCTCTTTTTATCCTGTCCCTCTTCAAAAGTCTGTTTTGATTCTGACCACTGCCTTCCTTAATCCAATTTCCCTTTTATCACCTCCACCCTATATCTCTTATCCCTTCCCCTCCTATTTCTCTATATAGTAAGATAGTTTTCTAAACCCAACTAAGTCTTTGAAACAATTCCAATGAGAGTGAGGTTCAAGCATTGCCCCCTCCACCCCCCACATGTCTCCTACACTATAAAAATTCTTCCTTGTGTATCTCTTTTATGTGAGAAAATTTTCCCCATTCTCTCTTCCTTCTGACTTCTCCCAGTGCTTCCTTCTTTCTCAGCCCTTCTTTTTTTGAGATCAACCCAACATATTCAATTCACACTCATTCCTTCTGTCTTTATAGACTTCTTCTAAATGCTCTAATGATGATAAAGTTCTTAAGAGTTACATGTATCATCATCTCATGTAGGAAAGTAAATAGTTAACTTTATTGAGGCCTTTAGATTATTCTTTCATGTTTAGCTTTTTATGCTTCACTTGAGTTTTCCATTTGAATGACTAATTTTCTATCCAGCTCTGATCCTTTCATCAGGAATTCTTGAAAGTTCTCTATTTCATTAAATATACATTTTTACCCTGAAGGATTATACTCATTTTTGCAGGGTAGGTGATTCATGGTTGTAATCCTAGTTCCTTTGCCTTTCAGAATATCATATCCAAAGCTCTCTGCTCTTCTGATGTGGAAGCTGTTAAATCTTGTGTGATCCTGACTCTGACTCCACATTATTTGAATGGTTTCTTTCTGACCGCTTACACTATTTTCTTCTTTACCTGAAAGCTGTGGAATTTGTCTATGATATTCCTGGGACTTTTCATTTTGTAGTCTCAGGAGGTACTATGGATTTTTTTATCCCCAGGATCTAAGATATTGGGACAGTTTTCCTTGATAATTTTTTGAAATATGATGTCTAGGCTCTCCTTTTGATTGTAGCTTTCAGGTAGTCCAATAATTCTTAAATTATCTCTCTTTGTTCTATTTTCTAGGTCAGTTGATTTTCCAATGAGATATTCCACATTTACTTCTATTTTTTCCTTCTTTTGACTTTGCTTTGTTGTTTCTTGGTGTCTCATGCAACCATTAGCATCCAGTTGCCCAATTCTAATTTTTAAGAAATTATTTTCTTCAATATGCTTTTGTATCTCTTTTTTTTTTCCATTTGGCCAATTCTACTTACAAAAGAATTCTTTTCTTTTGTAAATTTTGTTTCTCTTTTTACCAAGCTATTAATTCACTTTTCATAATTTTCTTGAAATCTCATTTCTTTTCTTATTTTTTCCTCTACCACTCATCTCTTTCTTTAACTTTTCCAAGAATTGTATCCAGTTAACATTTTTTTCTTTGAGGCTTTGCTTGTGGCTGTTTTCACATTCTTATCTTTTGAGTTTATGTCTTGGACTTTTCTACCACTGTAATAGCTTTTTGTGATCAAGTTCCTTTTTGGTTGTTTGCTTATTTTTCCAGTCTATTTCTCGACTTTGAACCTTATGTTAGAGTTGGGTTCTACTCACTTGAGTTTGGAAAGGCACTGTCTCAAGCTTCAGTTTTTTTTTTTTTGCTGTTTTCAGGGTAGTTCTGGAGATCTGTGCATTTTTTGGTGCTTCTAAGATGGTAGTTTCTGGGGAGAGGTGTATGTAGTCACTGTTCTCCTGGTCTGGTCTCTGGTCTTTACCCAGGAAGGGCCTCTGCTCCCTCACAGCAGCAAGTGCTAGCATTCCTGTTGGATCTGGAATTGTATCCAGGTCCCCTGCTCTCCTGCAGCCATAAGCACTAGTGCTCCTTTCTGCTTTGGAACTGAAACCAGGGCCCCTGCTCCCTTTTGACTGACCACAAGTGCTATTCTCTGCTGTGGTACTGCAACACAGAACTTTGTATAAGCCATAAAGTTGCCAGTCAGTGCCAGCTGCACCTAGTGCCTACAAAGGGTCCTTTATAATCTCTTTCTAACCAACCGTCTGACCTTCTGACTGTCTCCATCCTGAGAGCTCCCAGAGCTGTTGCTGCTGCCGTTGTCACAGCTACCTCCAAGTGTTGCCTGCTGGTGCTGCTAATACACGTGCTCTGTGGCCCCTAGTGTCACTGACCTCTCCTGCCAACCTCCTAAGTTGTCTTGGGCTGGGAAAAAAAAACATCTCACTCTGACCTTTTGTTGACTCTGCTGTTCTAAAATTTGATTTGAGAAATTATTTTAAAGTTATTTAGAGGAGAATGTTGGGAGAGTTCAGCTGGGTTGCTACATCTGCTCTGCCATCTTGACTCCCCACCTGTAGCCTCACACATATCCCCTTTATTTTAAAGATGAGGAAATTGAGGCCCAGGAATATGAAGTCATTTCCCCAAGGTCACAAGGTCACTAAATAACAGAGCTGGACTTCAAACACTGGTCTTCTGATTTCAAATCCAGCTCCCTTTCCATTACGTGCTGCTATATCCACAGTCTACCCATTTCTCTTATTTTTTGATCACTAGAATCATTTTATACCAGAAAACTTATAGGCTGAGATTTTATTTTTACTCTGCCAATTTTTTTTTTCCTTAAAGATTCTTAAGAGCCAGTGAGATATAGTAGACAGGTGGCCTCTACTATTTATAGGCTGTTTGACCTTGAGGAAATCATTTTCCTCCAAGTGGCCCCAAGTAACTCCTTTAAACTATAAGTTGTCAAGCAGGAACCTAACTGATCAAGTAGGAACAATAGGGGATTCCTCACTAGGTGTTCCCTAAACCAATGAAATCCAGATCCAGTCTAAAAAAAGGAAGCTTATTCTGAATATACTAAAGAGTTATGGATATTTTGTTATCTTATACTCAGATTAATTCAGGTTTATTGATATTTCTTCTTTTCTCCCATACATCATTTTCTTCATTTTTTCCCTCTCCCATTGAGAGCAATGCATACAGGGAAGCTAATTCAAAAGGTGTTGTTTGTTTTGTTTTTGCTATTGTTGTTTGACATCTAGAATCTGTGGTTGTAGACTATTACAATAAAAAAGAATATTTTGATTATCACATAACCAAACTTAGTTAAGAAGGTTAAGATATAGGAAAAGTACAGCAACTGCAAAATGAAACCACGGGCAGGTATTTAAACTTCAGTGAACCTAAAATAACTTAAAGAATTGTGTAGTCCTCCTTATCTCACCTCTTTCAGAACTAGTCAGAAGGACAAAGAGCTCTCCTCAAGTGGTCAAGATGAAACATGTGAAGCAACTATCGAATCTTAGTTCTCTAGACATCTCCTAAAAAAAAATACTCCAGAAGATCCCACATTCCCAAGGCCATCGCATTGTGGTATAATCTGAAGAACTGTCAAACACCAAGCTGACCCAAAACATATTCCCACCCTGGCCTGTCATGCTGCCTGAAATTTTCATCATTTTTGAATGTTACTGACTTTCTCAAAGAGTACATATTTTAACTATATGAAGGCATTAAGTTATTTAATTAATGCAGCTAGGTGGCGTAGTTGACAATGACTAACTTACAAAGCAGGAAAATTTTATATTAGTTTCTGCCTCAGTCACTTACTATGTGACCCTGGGCAAGTCATTTAACTTTTCTCAGCCTCAGTTTTCTCATCTATTAAAATTGGGATAATAGTAGCACCTACCTCAGAAATATGAGGATCAAATATATGTGGCATCGTCTGCAAAACTTAAAATGTTATATGTTAGCTATTGTTATTGCTTGAGAAAGTTAGCATGATTTGATTATGTGATTAGCCCACCACCAGCTAGCAGAGAATGAGATTGAAGGAATGGGATATAGAATGGCTAGGTTTTGCTGAAATAGGAGAGGTAAGGAAAAGAGATTAACATGTGTTGCTTGCTCCAGAAAGGCAGCATAGGGAGCTTCAAGAACTCATGGGACAGCATGAGAGGTGGAAGTTTATAGGAGAAGGTATGCCAAGGAAAATCTTCACCTACTTCCCAATTTGGTCTGGGGGCACGTATGCTGTCAACTTTATTTTAACATTATTTAAGAAATATTTATTGAGTGCTCACTGTGTTCTCAGAAAATATGGGGAGCCTAGAAGAAAAGAATCAAGCAGAATTAATGTTGTCCTTGATTTAAATATTCACAAAGAGGAAGAAATCATTCTAGAATCCAAGAAGGAGGAAGTCTGGGATAAGGAGACCATAATCTGCTGAAATTTGGGGTTTTCCACATGTGAAAAAAGGAAGGAGGTCAGCAATCTAAGACAATTTATTTAATGAAAATAAACATAAACAGTATGGAAAAGTATTTTTATTTAAAGTCAAATCCCAACTTAAAAACTGACATATCTATAAATAATAATAGCGGAAAAAACTCAAACGGAAAGGAAGTTTAATTCTAGGCTTAACCATCAACAAAACATACTATAACATTCATTGAGCTCTGGTTTGCTTTTTAATTAATACATTTCCCTTCTCTTACTCCCTTCCCCTTACTAATGAGGACACCAAGACTCACAAATGTTAAATGACTTATCTATGGGGGAAAGGGAATAACCATTTACATAGGGCATACATACCTAAGTATTTTACAAATATTATCTCATTTGATCTTCAAAATAACCCTAATAGGTAGGTGCTATTATCCTTATTTTGCAGTTGAGAAAACCAAGGCATAGGCTAAGTGACTTGCCCAGGGTCACACAGCTAGTTAGTATCTGAGGCAGAATTTGAACTCAGGTATTTCTGATTCCAGGCCTGGCATTGTATCCAATGCTAGACCTAGCTGCTTTCAAGGAGTAAAAAATGTATGGGTATACATTTGAGCTGGTTACCTGGAGAGTCTGGAGACTATGAAAGGAGGCCAGAGTAGAAGGATGGACAGAGAAAATGGAGAAAAGAAAAGTGACATTAGGTCACAGTAATGGAAGAAAAATATGGCAAGAATAAGGGAGGAATAGAAAGATATGACTGCAGGTCATAGTAGAGGAAGAAGATAAGTAGAAGGAGAGAAAGAGGGGTGAGAAGGAAAGAAACAGAGACAGAAAGAGAAACAGAGAGGAAAAGACAGAGGCAGAGGAAGACAACAAAAACAGAAGGGGGAAGGAGAGAGAGAGAGACAGAGACAGAGATAGACTCAGAGACTAACACAGAGAGACAGAGACAGAGACAGAGAGAGACACAGAGAGAGAGACAGAGAGAGAGAGACACAGAGAGAGAGACAGAGAGAGAGGCAGACAGAGACAGAGACAGACTCAGAGACAGAGGCAGACAGAGACAGAAAGAGAAGGAGGAGGAGGAGAAGTGGGGAGAGGAGGAGAAGGAGAAGGAAAAAAAGGAGAAGGAGAAGGATAAGAAGGAGGAGGAATTTCTAAATTTTGGATCATGGAGTTAGAATACAAATACATGAATAAGGGTATCACCATCCCTGTGTGTGACTGAAGTAAAAATAAAGGTAAAGGTCATGTGAGTCTAAGGGCCGACCTTTATATACTACTTTTCTATATTGTCTATGAAGTGTTAAATACATGTCATTTAGTATTACTATATAGCAATGTAGAGTGATACATGATGACATTGAAGATCATTTCCCAAAAGCAGTGGATAAATTATTTCCTCATTCATTCATTTAATCAATACTATTCACTAAGTGTCAATTATTTGCAAAGAACTCGGCTAGGTGCTAGGAGAGATACAAAGATATTTTACTGGAGGATAAGACCCACACACAAATATACAAGTCTATAAAAATAACTATAATGTAGAATAGAATAGAATACAAGCACAAAATTATTCCAAGGAAGGCAAGATAATTGTGCATAGTCTATTTTTTAAAACTAAAAGAGCAGGGCTTAATATATACTTCACATTCTCATTCTAATAATGATAAATAAGAATTCTGTTGACTGACTTCATTTTCCTCATGCACTTCCTTATATTCTAGTGCCCCTTAGTGTTCTCTGTGAAACAGCATGCTGGAACAAGGAAAAAGAGGGAGGGAGGGAAGAAGGAAGAAAGGAAGGAAGGAAGGAAGGAAGGAAGGAAGGAAGGAAGGAAGGAAGGAAGGAAGGAAGGATGGAAAGAAGGAAGGAAGGAAAACTCAGAGCAGTGAACAAACCTTACATTATCTAGTCCAGTCTTCCTATTTTCTAGATGAAGAAATAGAGACCCAGAGAATCTAAATGGTTTGCCAGAAGTCACACACACAGTGAGTTAATGGCAAATCTGAGAAAAGAATCCTAATCTGGTGGCTCCAAAGTCCTTACTTTGCTATAATGCTGCTGAATTATAAAGTGGAGCTAATGAAAGATATAGTCTGTTTTCAATGAAACACCTATATAACAATGTCAAGACATAACTATCCTATAGTAATTTTTTTCATTTTACCTACTCCAAGAAACAGTTACTTCGGGGGGGGGGAGGGAAGGGGAGGGAAAGAGAAGAGAATAAGTATTTATATAATATCTACAATGTGTCAGGCACTGTGCTAAGCACTTTTTGCAAACATATCATGTGATCCTCATAACAAACCTGCAAGATTGGTGCTATTATTATCCCCATTTTATAGCTGAGGCAGAATGGAGAACTGGAGGCCTCTAGCTGAATTCCTTTATCCATTTTTCTCTTCTCAGCCAAACACCTAGAAATACCTGTCTACCTTCACTGCTTCCATTTACCCTCATCTCAATCACTCTTAACCCTTTGTAAACTGGCTTACAATTTCAACCATTAAGATTTGGCACTGCTGCTCCATAGTTAGAAAATAGAAAGGAAAAACCTTAATCCTAATTTAATAATTGGTTATTAATATAATGAAAAATAATCACTTCTCTCAGTATTTGTATAGACATGTATGCATACAAATATACACATGTATATGCATATTTATATACACACATGTATAGACACATGCGTGATATATACAATGTGTATATGTATATTACATGCACACATCTATTTACATAGGTATACATAGACAAATATGTTTTATGTAGCCAGTGAAGCATATCTATATCCCCCCCAGGTAGGTTTAATTGTTCCCTCAAAAACAGCCCTTCAGTACGATGTATGGGGTGATGTGACTGCTGACTGGTTGAGGGACTACTGGAAGATAGAAGCAAAAAGTAGAGAAAAAAAACAAAAACTGAGTATGAAATTGACCCTCTATTACAGTTTGTTGGGTTTTTGTTTTATATTTTATATTTAACATGGTAATTCCAATACTGCTCAACTTGTTTTGGTCACTTATAAGCTCCTTCTGTTCCCTTCTATTACTTTTAAATAATTTATTCATTTTTTGGTCATTTTGTTCTTTTTTAGTATTACTATCACTATTCTCTACAACCTCTCTCTCCTTGAGGCCCAAATGCTGCTGTGGATATTTTGGTCTATATTCCTCCAGAACTTTACATTGTTTTGTGAGGTGATAGTGCCTCTGTCAAAGCTGCCTTTATAATACTTTATAAATAACTTTTATAAAGTCTTGCTCATTTAAAAACCTATAAGAAATTAAAGATAATCAAAAAGTATATGAACACAATTCTTTATTCATTCCCCATTTTTCTACACTGATAGCTTTTTTAATGGATCGTGTGGAGCCATCTTCTCATTATCTTTTTTTAATTTGATTTAGAGCATTTCTAACAGAGCAGTTCTCGAAATTTTAGGTCTCAAGACCCCTTTGCATTGTTAAAAACTATTGAAAACCTTAAAGAGTTTTTGCTTATGTAACTTATGTTTACCAGTATCTATCATATTGGAAATTAAAACTGAATAATTAATATATTTATTGATTCATTAATAATAAAATCAAATACCATTATGTGATGTAACATTTTTATAAAAATAGCTGCATTTTTCAAACAAAAAAAATTTAAGTAGAGTGGTATTGTTTTACCAATGTTGTTGTTTTTAAACCATGTTCACATTTGTTTTTAATATTTATTTTTCCCAATTCCATGTAAAATAAGTTTAACATTCATTTTTATTATTTATTTAATATTTTTAGTTTTCAGCATTGATTTCCACAAGATTTTGAATTACAAATTTTCTTCCCATTTCTACCTTCCCCCCCACTCCAAGATGGCACATATTCTGATTGCCTGATTCCCCAGTTAACCCTCCCTTCTGTCACCCCACTCCCCCCCATCCCCTTTTCCCTTACTTTCTTGTGGAGCAAGATAGATTTCTATGCCCCATTACCTGTATATCTAATTTCCCAGTTCCTTGCAAAAACAACTTTTTTTTCTGAACATCTGCTTTTAAAACTTTGAGTTCCAATTTCTCTCCCCTCTTCCCTCCCCACCCACCCTCCCTAAGAAGGAAAGCAATTCAACATGGGCCACACATGTATCATTATATAAAACCCTTCCACGGTACTCATGTTGTGAAAGACTACCTATATTTTGCTCCCTCCTATCCTGTCCCCCTTTATTCAATTTTCTCCCTTGACCCTGTCCCTTTTCAAAAGTGTTTGCTTTCAATTACCTCCTCCCCCTATCTGCCCTCCCTTCTTTCATCCCCCCTTTTTTATCCCCTTCCTCCTTCTTTCCTGTGGGGTAAGATACCCAATTGAGTGTGTATGTTATTCCCTCCTCAAGTCAAATCCAATGAGAGCAAGATTCATTCATTCCCCCTCACCTGCCCCCTCTTCCCTTCCAAAAAAACTGCTTTTCCTTGCCACTTTTATGTGAGATAATTTACCCCATTCTATCTCTCCCTTTCTCTCTCTCTCAATATATTCCTCTCTCATCCCTTCATTTAATTTTAGTTTTTTAGATATCATCCATTCATATTCAACTCACCCTGTTCCCTCTGTCTATATTCCCTTCAACTCCCCTAATACTGGGAAAGGTTTCATGAATTGCACACATCACCTTTCCATGTAGGAATGTAAACATAACAGTTCAACTTCTGTAAGTCCCTTATGAATTCTCTTTCTTGTTTACCTTTTCATGCTTCTCTTGATTCTTGTGTTTGAAAGTCAAATTTTCTATTCAGCTCTGGTCTTTTCATTGAGAAATCTTGAAAGTCTGCTATTTTATTAAAAATCCATATTTTGCCTTGGAGCATGATACTCAGTTTTGCTGGGTAGGTGATTCTTGGTTTTAATCCTAGCTCCTTTGACCTCCGGAATATCATATTCCAAGCCCTTCCATCCCTTAATGTAGAAGCTGCTAGATCTTGTATTATTCTGATTGTGTTTCCACAATATTCAAGTTGTTCCTTTCTGGCTGCTTGCAATATTTTCTCCTTGATCTGGGAGCTCTGGAATTTGGCAACAATATTCCTAGGAATTTTCTTCTGGGGATCTTTTTCAGGAGGCGATCTGTGGATTCTTTCAATTTCTATTTTACCCTCTGGTTCTGAAATATCAGGACAGTTTTCCTTGATAACTTCTTGAATGATGATGTCTAAGCTCTTTTTTTTTTTTTGATCATGGCTTTCAGGTAGTCCAGTAATTTTTAAATTATCTCTCCTAGATCTATTCTCCAGGTCAGTGGTTTTTCCAATGAGATATTTCACATTGTCTTCCATTTTTTTCATTCCTTTGGTTCTGTTTTATAATATCTTGATTTCTCATAAAGTCACTAGCTTCCACTTGCTCCAATCTAATTTTTAAGGTAGTATTTTCTTCAGTGGTCTTTTGGACCTCCTTTTCCATTTGGCTAATTCTGCCTTTCAAGGCATTCTTCTCCTCATTGGCTTTTTGGAGCTCTTTTGCCATTTGAGTTAGTCTATTTTTTGAGGTGTTATTTTCTTCAGTATTTTTTGGGTCTCCTTTAGCCAGTCATTGACTTGTTTTTCACAGTTTTCTTGCTTCACTCTCATTTCTCTTCCCAGTTTTTCCTCTACTTCTCTTACTTGCTTTTCCAAATCCTTTTTGAGCTCTCCCATGGCCTGAGACCAATTCTTATTTTTCTTGGAGGCTTTTGATGTAGGCTCTTTGACTTTGTTGACTTCTTCTGGCTATATGTTTTGGTCTTCTTTGTCACCAAAAAAGGAATCTAGAGTTTGAGTTTTAGTCTGAGTTTGTTTTCACTGCCTGTTCATGTTCCCAGCCAACTACTTGACCTTGAGCTTTTTGTCAGGGTATGACTGCTTGTAGAGTAGAGAGAACTTTGTCCCAAGCTTTAGGGTCCAATCACTGCTGTTTTCAGAGCTACTTCTACTCTACCATCACCCCAGGCTCTGTCACAGCAGCATTCCTCCTCCCCCAAGAACCACCAACCAGGACCGCAATACAGATAATTGGGCAAAATAGCACTTAGTAATTGCTTTAATTTCCTCTTCATTGGTGGTGAATTTGCCCTTTTCATTTTTGAGACTGGTAATTTAGTTTTCTTCTTTCCTTTTTATTTTTAAATCAAATTAAGCGATGGTTAATTTATTTTATTGGTGTTTTCATAAAACCAGCATCTGGTTTTATTTATTAGTTCAATGATTTTCTTACTTTCCACTCTATTAATCTCTCCTTTGATTTTTAAGATTTCCAATCTAGTGTTTAATGGGAAGTTTTTAATTTGTTCTTTTTCTAGGTTATTTTTTAAATTTGCAAACCTAATGCATTGATCTGCTCTCTCTCTGTTTTATTGACGTAAGCATGTAGATATATAAATTTCCCCTTAACTGTTGCTTTGGCTGCACCCCACAAATTTTGGTATGTTGTCTCATTGTTGTCATTATCTTTAATGAAATTATTGTATCTATGATTTGTTCTTTGACCCACTCATTTTTTAGCATTAGATTATTTTAATCTATCTTTTCATGGCCCTTTATTGCATGTAATTTTTGTTGTATCATGAACTGAAAAGGATGCATTTGTGTCGGATGAAAGACCCTCACCAATTAAACTTATAATAAGGAGCCATCTCAGGGTGGGAACAGAAATAAATTTTATTCAATTCTCGAGAATTGGGCATCCCCTGCTAGAACAAATCCAGCAAGGAAGGTGCTTTACAAGGGGCAAAGCACCCATAATTATACCTAACACAAGAGAATTCCTGCCCACCTCTGACCCTTCTCACCATTGGCTTGGAGTTGGGCTTACAATCTGAGCATGAAAGCTAGACAAAGAACCGGGAAACTGAGGCACAGAAACTCCAATTCCCATTCCCTTAGTTAATGATTACAACTGAGGTGATATCTATAAATCTAAAGAAGGAGAATAGGATAAGGGGAGGGGGAGATCCTCTCCATTCTTTACAGTAGAGAAAAACAGGTCATTATGACCCTGTTCTTACTAAGCAAATTTTTAAACCAGAACCAGAAGAAAGAGCAAAAACTTCAGGGTAAACTTTCCCAGAGGCTGAGCCATCAGACTCTCATAGCCTCAGAATTTTTCCACCTCCCTTTTTCTTGATTTTTAAACATTTCTTAGTATATATGTATCTTCCCTGTGAAGTCTTCACATTTTATTTACCTCACACACATTTAATAGTTTTACTTTTCTTTGTTTGATTGTTAAGTTTTTATGGCCTAATATATGGTCAATTTTTGTGTAGGTGCCATGTACCACTGAGAAAAAGGCATACTCTTTGTATTCCCATTCTATTTTCTCCAAAGATCTATCATATCTAATTTTTCTAAAATTCTATTCACCTTCTTACTTTCTTGTTGTTTTTTTTTTGTTAGATTTATCTAGTTCTGAGTTGGGAAAGTTGAGGTCCCCCACTACTATAGTTTTACTATTTCCTCCTGTAACTCACAACTTCTCCTTTAAAAATTTGGATGCTGTATCATTTGGTACATATATGTTTAGTATTAATATTATGTCATTGTCTATGGCACCTTTTAGCAAGATGTAACTGCCTACTGTATCTGTTTTAATTAGATCTATTTTTGCTTTTGCTTTGTCTGAGATTACGATTGCTACCTCTGCTTTTTTTTTTTACTTCAGCTGAAGCATAATAGATTCTGCTCCAGCCCCTTACCTTTACTCTCTCTGTATGTATCTCTTTGTTTCAAATATATTTCTTGTAAGCAAAATATTGCAGGATTTTGTTTTTTAATCCACTTCTACTTTAGGGTGAATTCATCCCAATGAGGTTTGGGGTTGAGGGGTGCTCAAAACCCCAAAGCACTGACATGCTGGGTCCTGCTGAATGAATTTGACTTGAGCCTTCTCAGGGAAGGAAAAACAAAGTTTATAAAGATTTGCCATATTGGGGAGACTCTTAAGGAGCCTGAGCATTTATGATTCTAATGCCAGTGGGTCAGATTAATCTGAGCTTAGCTAGATTGAATGTGAGCACCTTCATGGAGGCAAGATGAAACTCGTATGCAGAAAGATTGTGGGAGGGATTGAGGGGTGATCTTGAGTAGTCTCGGATGGCTATAGGAGGGGTTTAGAGTGGACTGGGGTGAGGTCAGACTCCAGGGACATGACTGACAATAGAGGGCTAGGGTAACAGAGCTAGTATATAGATATTTTGATCAGGATCAAGGGTGGGAAACAGCCAGAAGGCAATCCAGAGGTAACCAGACAATGGAAGGCTAGGCTAGGGTATTTGGGCCTGAAAAGCCAGATTAAGTGGGAAGATTCAGGGTGGGGTTCAAGGGGGTTCCCACAGTCTAAACCTCATCAATCCCATTCACATTCACACTTATGATTATTGTGTATTTCCCCCCATCCTATCTTTCTCATCTATCCTCTCTCTCTCTTTCTCTCTCTCTCTCTCTCACCCAGTCCCTCCTCACAAGAGTTTTACTTCTGACCAGTGCCTCCCCCAATTCACTCTCCCTTCTATCACTCATCCCTTCCTTTCTTATCCCCCTACTTCCCTGTAGGGTAAGATAAATTTCTGTACACAACAGAGTGTGTATGTTATTCCTTCTTTGAGACAATTCTGATGAGAGTAAAGTAAAGCATTGCCCACCACCCCTCCCCATCTTTCCCTCCACTGGTCTTTCATGCCTCTTCACATGAGATAATTTATTCCATCCTACCTCTCTCTTCCCTCTTCTCCCAGTGAAATACTCTTTCTCTCCCCTTAATTGTTTTTTTTTTCCTGGATATCATCCTGTATGGGACGGAAAAATCAAATAATTGGAGAGACATCTTTAGGAGAAGCAAAGTGAATTTATTTTACAAACCTCATGAGATTTGGGTGTTGCCTCCACCAGTTGCTGGTGGAGGGAAGCAAAGTACAAAGAAAGTGCAGCACTAGATATACTTTTGATGCAAAGATTCCCACCTACCTCTATCCCTTCTCACCACTGGCTGGGAGGTGGCATTATAGTCTAGGTGTGAAAATATAGAGCCAATCCATACATACTTCCCTTATTGGGCTACTAATGTGGTGATGATACAGCTAAAGAGAAAGAATGAGGAAGGGGAGGGGCACCTTCCTGGAGCACAGAACAAACAGCTCACAGGTAGTCCATTATCTCCCTATTTGGTAAAATTCTTGTGCTAGCACTAAGAGAGGGGGAAGGGAAGGGGCACCTGCAGCTTCAGGCCCTGACTTTCTAGAAGTTAGCTAAGTCACTACAAGGTTAAACTTCAAGCCTCTCCTACTCCCTCAGACATTCTCCATTCCAGAAATATGAGAAAAGAGTAGCCCCTATATTCTTACCCTGTGAAGTCTTCACAAATTATCCTTCTCACTCAATCCCATTATAGTCAATTTATACCTGTGCCCTCTGTCTATGTAATCTCCTTCTTAGTGCCCTAAGAGTGATAAAATTTTGAAGAGTTACAAGTATAATCTTCCCATATAGGAATGTAAACAGTGTAACTTTATTGAATCCCTTGTTTTATCTTTCCTGTTTACTTTTTTTATTCTTCTCTTGAGTCTGGTATTTGAAAATCAAATTTTCTGTTCAGCTCTGGTCTTTTTATCAGGAATGCTTGAAAGTCCTCTATTTCATTGAATACCCATTTTCCCCCTGAAGCGTTATATTCAGTTTCACTGGGTAGGTGATTCTTGGATGTAGTCCTAGCTCCTTTGCCCCCCAGAATATCATATTCCAAGCCCTCCAGTCCTTTAATGTAGAAGCTACTAAATCTTGTGTTAGCCTGATTGAGGCTCCATGGTATTTGAAATGTTTCTTCCTGGATGCTTGCAGTATGTTCTCCTTGACATGAGGGTTCTGGAACTTGGCTATAATATATCTGGAAGGTTTCATTCTGAGTGGTGTAATAATAATTAAGGTGGGACTTTTTGCTGTTCTTCTCTTAAGTGCCTTTAATGATTCTGGCCTTTGTTTGAATGGGGGCAGATAAAGTAGGATCTTGTCTTGAGATATTTCTCAGCACTACAACAATCAGGAATCACTGACTCCTATATGGTAGTACTAGGGATTAATTTTCCCATAACCTAAATGGGATTTTTCACTGTTCTTTGAGTGCTTCTCAGCGCTGAGGTAATCAAGTGCCTGAAGGTTGGTGTTTGACTTTGGAGGCACACTCATGGAAGGAGTGTTGAGACTCTAGGCAAGCCATAACTGCCCGCCAGCTTTGTAACCCAGATAGATGTTGGTGATTCTCTGGTAACTATGAGTTGTGATTTGAATCAGACAAGGTCTGTCTGTTGATGTCTGTAATATATTTGTAATTGCTCTGAAGTTCAGGGTGCCAGTTTTTCCTCCTGAACTAAGTGAATGATATTTGTATGTTTGATTGAAGTAAGATTGTTAACACCTTAACGTTGCTTTCCTTACTATGGAAGATCAAAATAACCTGTGCTGGCAGCTCTTGTTGTTGTTCTTGTTGGGTCTTATACCCCACAACAAATTGTTGTTATAGGTGGATTCTTTCAATTTCTATTTTACCCTCTGGTTCAAGCCAAATTGTTGTTATAGGTGGATTCTTTCAATTTCTATTTTACCCTCTGGTTCAAGGGTATCAGGGCAGTTTTCCTTAATAATTTCCTGAAATATGATGTCCAGGCTCTTTTTTTAAAATCATAATTTAGGGGTAGCCCAATAATTCTTCTATTATCTCTCCTACATCTATTTTCTAGTTGTTATTTTTCCAATGAGATATTTCACATTTTCTTTTTTTTTCTGTTCTTTTGATTTTATTTTATTCTTTCTCAATGTCTTATGGAGTCATTGGCTTCCACTTGCCCAATTCTAATTCAGAAGAATTTTTTTTCAGTGAGATATCATACCTCCTTTTCTGTTTGGCCAATTCTACTTTTTAAGGAATGGTTTTCTTCAATGAATTTTTTACTTTTTTTTATTTTACATTTTCTGTGCTTCCTTTATGAAGCTGTTGATTCTTTTTTCATGATTTGTTTGTATCACTCTCATTTTTACCCAAATTTTTCTTCTATGTCTCTTGTTTGAGTATTAAAATCACTTTTGATCTCTTCCAGGAATTCTTTTTGGATCTGAAACCAATTCACATTTTTTTTGAAGCTTCACATGTAACTGTTTTGACATTATTGTCCCCTTCTGGGCTTGTGTTTGATCTTCTCTGTTACCATAATAACTTTCTATTGTAAGGTGTTTTTTTTGTTTTGTTGCTCATTTCCCAGCCTACTTCATGACTTTTAACTTGCTGTTAAAGTTGGGCTCCACTCTTGGGGTGGGCACTGCCCCATGCTTCCTGCACAGGGTCTCACTGTTGCCCAGTCCCTGGGCTTGGGTTCTTGCTACTGGCTTGCAGGGGTGTGACCTGCTGCTAGCTTGCTCTCATTTGCACTGGACTATGCTCCCCTTTAACCCAACAAGACAGAACTTTCCTGCCAACCTTCTAAGTTGGCTTGGGCTAGATTTCAGCCACTGGAAAATTATTTCACACTGTCCTTTTGTTGGTTCTGCTGCTCCAGAATTTGTTTTGAGGTGTTATTTCTAGTTCTTTGATGGTAAATTTGGGAGAGTTCAGACTAGTTCCTACTTTACTCTGCCATCTTGGCTCCACTCTCTCCTTTTTTATATTTGTACAAATCTCTAATATCTGGCTTAGTAGAAAACAAGCAGATTTTCATATCTGCTTCTGGATTCAGTCTATTGTTAGATGTTATTTTGGTTGAAGCATTTGAAGAAAATTCAGCCCCACACAGATGTTTTTGGAAAAGAGAGAAGTACTTAATAATTGCGAACATTCTTCTTTGGTGCTACCCAAAACTTGATGAGTTGTGGTTACAAACTTAGTAGTAATTGACAAAGGTTAGTTGTGAATCTAAAACATTATCAGTAAAGTTTTTATACCATTATATTAAAAGTCATTGTTCCATCTTGCACTTTGAATGGATCCTTTGCCCATGCATAGCTTTATAACATCATGCTTTGGTCATTTGGAAAATATTGATTCACTGAATTATATATAACTTACAAATGTTGATGCATTTCATTATACAACATTTAAAAACCACATTCATTAATATCACCCCTGATCTCATCAGAAAAATCTTAAAGTGTTGGAAAACTGTCAAAGTCATGGTGGTAGATACATATTTTCCAAAATTCTATTGTTGTTGAAATTTAAAATTTTGTGTTTAGCAACAAATTCTATCAATTGTTTTCTTGAAGTAAGCAGTTCATTGCATTTATTTAAAAAAAAATGCTGGATCCCGGGAGCCAAGATGGCAGCCAGGAAGCAGCAATTTGCTTAAGCTCTCCCCCAGGTCCCTCCAAACACCTATAAAAAAATGGCTCATTCTAGAGCTGCAGAACCCACAAAATAGCAAAGGGAAGCAGGGCTCCAGCCCAGGACAGCTTGGATGATCAATGGGAAGGGTCTATCTCATGGAGCTGGGAGCAGAGCAGAGTAGAGCCCAGTGTGGGCCATGCCAGGATCAACCAGACTGGGAACAGGGTGGAACAGGCAGTGAGCTGTGGCAGTTACCAGACTTCTCAACCCACAAATGCCAAAGACAACAGTGAAGGTTAGTGGGAAAATCTTCTGGGACAGAGTGAAAAGAGTTTGCGGTTGGCCACAACCCCGGGGCCTCGGAGGTGGTGCAGCTCTGAGGCTGCTTTCAGAGCTACAGCTGCAGTTGCCTCTGGCCCCAGGCCCACCAGGTGGGAGGAGTTAAGTGGTGGATTAGAGGGGTAGTATAAAACCTGCTTTGCCCTGCCTGAATCTGGGTCACAATCCTGGTTGGTGGTACTTTGGGAAGAAGGCGTACTGATGTGGCAGAGCTTGCCTTGCAGAAGTAGCTCTGAAAATAGCAGTGCAGCCCCTCAAAGTACTCTCTACTCTACAAGCAGTCTTACTCCAACAAAAAACTCAAGAGTCAAGTAGTTGGCTGGGAACATGAACAGGCATCGAAAATGGTCTCAGATTCAGACTCAGACTTTGGAATCTCTTTTTGGTGACAAAGAAGACCAAAACATACAGCGAGAAGAAGTCAACAAAGTCAAAGAAACTACATCAAAAGCCTCCAAGAAAAATATGAATTGGGCTCAGGCCATGGAAGAACTCAAAAAGGATTTGGAAAAGCAAGTAAGAGAAGTAGAAGAAAAATTGGGAAGAGAAATGAGAGTGATGTAAGAAAACCATGAAAAACAAGTCAATGTCTGGCTAAAGGAGAACCAAAAAAATACTGAAGAAAATAACACCTTAAAAATAGCGTAACTGAAGTGGCAAAAAAGCTCCAAAAAGCCAATGAGGAGAAGAATGCCTTGAAAGGCAGAATTAGCCAAATGGAAAAGGAGGTCCACTGAAGAAAATACTACCTTAAAAATTAGATTGGAGCAAGTGGAAGCTAGTGACTTTATGAGAAATCAAGATATTATAAAACAGAACCAAAGGAATGAAAAAATGGAAGATGATGTGAAATATCTCATTGAGAAAACCATTGACCTGGAGAATAGATCCAGGAGAGAAAATATAAAAATTATTGGACTACCTGAAAGTCATGATCAAAAAAAGAGCCTAGATATCATCTTTCAAGAAATTATCAAGGAGAACTGCCCTGATAGTCTAGAACCAGAGGGTAAAATAGAAATTGGAACAATCCACCGATCTCCTTCTCAAAAAGATCCCAAAAAGAAAACTCCTAAGAATATTGTCGCCAAATTCCAGAGCTCCCAGGTCAAGGAGAAAATACTGCAAGCAGCCAGAAAGAAACAATTTGAGTATTGTGGAAACACAATCAGGATAACACAAGATCTAGCAGCTTCTACATTAAGGGATCAAAGGGCTTGGAATATAATATTCCGGAGGTCAATGGAGCTAAGATTAAAACCAAGAATCACCTACCCAGCAAAACTGAGTATCATGATCCAAGGCAAAATATGGGTTTTCAATAAAATAGAGGACTTTCAATATTTCTCAGTGAAAAGACCAGAGCTTAATAGAAAATTTGACTTTCAAACACAAGAATCAAGAGAAGCATGAAAAGGTAAACAAGAAAGAGAAATCATAAGGGACTTACTAAAGTTGAAATGTTTTGTTTACATTCCTACATGGAAAGATGATGCATGTAATTCATGAGACATCAGTATTAGGGTAGCTGAAGGGAATATATATACATAGACAGAGGGCACAGGGTGAGTTGAATATGAAGGGATGATGTCTAAAAAAATAAAATTAAATGAAGGGATGAAAGAGGAATGTACTGAGAGAGGGAGAAAGGGAGAGATAGAATGGGGTAAATTATCTCACACAAAAGTGGCAAGGAAAAGCAGTTCTGTTGAAAGGGAAGAGGGGGCAAGTGAGGGGAAATGAGTGAATCTTGCTCTCATCAGATTCAACTTGAGGAGGGCATAACATACACACTCAATTGGGTATCTTACCCCACAGGAAAGAAGGAGGAATGGAATAAAAAGGGGGGATGATAGAAGGGAGGACAGATAAGGAGGAGGAGGTAATCAAAAGCAAGCACTTTTGAAAAGGGACAGGGTCAAGGGAGAAAATTGAATAAAGGAGGACAGGATAGGAGGGAGCAAAATGTAGTTAGTCTTTCACAACATGAGTATTGTGGAAGGGTTTTACATAATGATACATGTGTGGCCTATGTTGAATTGCTTGCCTTCTCAGGGAGGTTGGGTGGGGAGGGAAGAGAGGAGAGAAATTGGAACTCAAAGTTTTAAAAGCAGATGTTCAAAAAAAAAAGTTGTTTTTGCATGCAACTGGGAAATAAGATATACAGGCAATGGGGCATAGAAATCTATCTTGCCCTACAAGAAAGTAAGGGAAAAAGGGATGGGGGGGAGTGGGGTGACACAAGGGAGGGCTGACTGGAGAGTGGGGCAATCAGAATATATGCCATCTTGGGGTGGGGGGGGGTAGAAATGGGGAGAAAATTTGTAATTCAAAATCTTGTGGAAATCAATGCTGAAAACTAAAAATATTAAATAAAAAAAGAAGAGGTCCCACTCTAAATTAGCATTATAACCTCTTTGGTAAAGGAAGAGAGTCCCTAATACAAAGATCAACAATCAAAAGCCATAAAAAGGATTGAAATCTCCTTCCTAAGTAGCAAAAGAAAAGGTTAATTCTGGGTACTTTGAAGGACACTTTCCTTCCAAAACCTCCAAAATTATTGGTTCTGGATTTGTGTTTTCTTTTACCCAATTTGGTATTAACTTCTGGGAGAAATTTTCATGAGTATTGCTATTTTTATGATTTCAGTAAACATTTTTATTTCCACAATATTTTAAATATATTAGTAGCCCAGAGAGTCTCATTCCATTTCATTTTTACATAGATCATATGAAGAGGATGGCCATGTTAGGTAATAAACACGCTGTGTGCACCATATGCCAAATTAAAAAAAAAAGCCTATCTCAAGCTAAAATTCTGGACACAAAAAGAGGGAAAAACAGTCCCTCCACCAAAGAGAATACATTCTAATTGGAGAGGAAATATGCAAACTGGGCACATAGATAATATACAGAGTTGCTTGCAGGTAATAATAATTAATAACAATAGTAACAGTTAACAATTACATATCACTATGTGCCAGGCACTCTGCCAAGCAATTTACAATTATTCTCTCGTCTGATCCTCACAGCAACCCTGGGAGGTGGGTGCTATTATTGGATAATAATTGGGAATCCATTTTACAGATGAAGATACTGAGGCAAACAGAGGTTAAGTGACTTGCCCAGGATTACACAGATAATAAGCAGCTGAGGCAGGATTTGAATGCAGGTCTTCCTAACTCCAACTCTGGTGCTCTATCCACTGTACCACCTGGCTGCCTCTACCACTAACCAATCTCAATTTTGTCTCCCCTATACTTCATGCCTCATCAAACTATTATCTCTATCTGGCTGGGGATGGTGGTTTATATTGCTGTACATAATGCCGTAAGAAACTCTACTACAGAGAAATCAAAGTTCTCAAATAGCCATGTGATAGAGGAGACAGAAGCCGTTATATTGGAGAACCACAGATAAGGAGCTGTAAGGGTCTGAAGAAGCCATCCAGTCTAACCCCCTTGTTTTGCAGAGAAGAACCCAGAGGGAAGAGAGGTTAGGGGATTGACAAAGGTCACAGAAGCTGTATGAAACCATACTAGGAGCCAAACCCAGCTCCCCTGCCTTTAGGTCCGGAGCTTTGTCATCACTGTGCCCCAACCAGGCAGGTCTGTACATGCTCCAAAGGCCTTTCAAGGACTTCCCCATGTTGACCAAACATATCTGTAGAACAGGAATATATTGATAAAAAGCTTTCTAATGGCTGCCAGCCCAGGTGTAGACAAAGAAGTTTATAATGATCGTGATGGTCAATCCACACCAATACTAGCTCTGGGATAAAAGCAGCAGAGAGATTAGTCAGTGACCTGAGAACTAAGGCCATGAGACCAGTCATTAGGCTAAGTTATGATGTTACAAATAAACCTGAGAATATAGTTACATACCTGTCTAGGCAATGATACTGGAGAATGCCCATGCGATAAATGCCTTGCATATAATTACATGTGTTTACTGCTGTACATGTGAATTACTGGATATTGAATATGCTTATTTCTTAATTTACTCTTACGTTCATTGGTCTGTGTTTTGTATTATGTTCATGCTAAGACGATGTCTGTTAGTTGTTCTGTGTTTATGCCGCTGCTTGTGGTGAAATTTTATTTTACTCATGAGCCTATTGATAAGCTTGTTGGTGTAGCTGGTTAGCTTTACTTTGCTAGTAAATGATTGATTGCTGTGTACTATGGATGTGCGTGTACTTTTGAAATCTGCATGTGTTATGGCCTGCATATAGTTAAGAATGTTAACATGGTTATATCCTTGCAGGTCATGCTCTGTATAGTGCTGTGTGTTGCATGTGCTGTTAATGTGCCTTGTTATATTTCAGTTTCAGTGGTACCAAACGGGGGTTCCCTGTGATACCAGCAAAATCATCTTTGTTGTATAAAATGCTGATGTTTGTGTTTATCTCTATAGGTACAGGTTTTCGACTTGCCCCAGCTGATCTTTGGGAGGGACTGCAAGGGATTCTGGCTGAGGGGAGGAATGGAATAGGAGTCCCAAAGTCCATTGGTAGGAAACTCTTCTTGTTGGAAATCAGTGCCCTTCCCTGTGTGAGGAGTGGTTGGGATTAGAGAGAGTGGAAAAAAAGAGAGCTGTAGTTATTTAAATCTTTTCAGAATCTCTTGGAATTTCTTCAGTCTCTGAAGTCTCTTTGGTCTAAGCAGTCCCTGCGGGTTCTGCAGTTTCTTCAGGTCTCTTGTCTTGTCCATCTATGCAAATGCTTTGAGTGCCACTGGCTTCCACCTTTTAGAGAGAAGGTGGATGATGTCAACCCCACTTCAGTTTGCTAAAGAGAGAATAAGACTCTAGGGAGAAGCTGCTATAAGATCTGGCCATCTCTATCATCTCACTATCCCCAGCTTGCTACACTGGAGACTTTGCGAAATTTCCCCTTTGAATGAGATCTAGGACTCTCTTGGCTGACTATGTATGGTCTTATATTGTCCTATGCACACCTTCTATGATTACTACCTTGCTATTGACTTGGATAAATGAGTATTTTTGCTAAAAAAAAATGCTGCTACCAAATATCCAAGTCTGAATAACAGTGTGTCTTCCAGTCATTTGTTCAAGTAAAGATGGTAATCTATGAAAAAAGTGCTAGTTCATCTGGCAACTCACATGATTGCACAAGTAGTCTTCCTGGAGACAACCATTACCCTTCAGTTTGCAGCAGAAGATTTATGTATACTTCCCATTTTGTCACGCAGAAAGTTAAAAAGACATTACTGAAGTGTTGAGATTTAATAAAATCAATACTTTCTATTACTTCATCAAGGACATTCTTAAGTTAAACTTTTTTTTCCACTGCAAGTGAATGGGGATGATAAATACAATAACTACTAGTACAATTTGGAGTCCATCCCTTGATTTGTGCTATGGCTCTAGGAGTTTTATTCAGAATTTTGTACCATCAACACAAAAGCCAACACAGTTGCTCCAGGATACATCAGGAGATTGAAAAAAGTTATTCAACACTTTGTGTATATCAGCACCATTTGTGTTTCTTGTCAAGAATTCACACAAAGTTCTTCAGTGATTTGCTGCTACCAGATGAATACAAGCAAAACATCAAGTTTAGCCATCTTCATACATTTGTCCAATTGTAAAACAAAAATACAATTCTGTAGACAAGATAGTCTTTATTATTGCAACCAAATTTTCATTTCACATATCGATGGAAAACTCTACTGTACACTTGTGAAAGGAGAGTGAAAAAAGCAAGTAACATCTTAGTATTATTGTAAAAATAGCTTTGACATTGCAGACCACTTGAAAAGGTCTCTTTAGGATCTGCAGGAATACTCACATCATACTCAGAATAGCTGTTCTAAAGGAAACAGCTGTTTCTGAAACAAATCTGTGACAATGACTAGTCACTTCCTTTCTGCTAAGATTCAGTTTCACAGAATTACAGAACTTGAGAGTTGGAAGGCACCTCATTGGCCATTAAAAGGTGCTCACCAAAAAAAAAAAATTCTTCCAGCTTCTTTAAGAAAGAGTTCCTAGCATATGAGCATGAAACTTCTGAGTAGTCTATGAGCCTCTGTGCCTTTTGACTTCTTATTACTATACAATATTCTCTATCTTATTCTACCATTCTCGTTGTATCCACTTTTGTCTTGAAGTCAGAGACTCATTCCATAGATATATTCATTGTTGATACAAAACAATCTCTGTCTCTGTCTCTGTCTCTTTCTCTCTGTCTCTGTCTTTGTGTCTGTTTCTCTCTCTCTCTCTCTCTCTCTCTCTCTCTCTCTCTCTCTCTCTCTCTCTCTCTCTCTCCCTCTCTCTCTCTCTCTCTCTTTCTCTCTCTCCCCCTCCTTCCCTCCCTCCCTCCCTTTCTCCCTTCTTCACCTTCATGCATATACCATATGTATGCATGTATATTTCCACCTCATCTACTTCATTTTCTACGGTAGGTGTTAGTACAAATCTTCATGATGGAGTTGTTTGTTCTAATTCATTAATTTTGCTTATGCTCACTGTGTGTACTTTAGGATGAGAGGGCCTGGTACCAAACAGGAAATTGTTTCTTGTTGCTCCCTTTATCAATCAATGGCCACAATAAGGTGTCCAGGGGTATATCTTACCTTCCAAGGAAAAAGGCAATCAAAATATTTTTCTAACAGGCACAATGAGTCCAAACAATGACCTCACCCCTGTAACCTTTCCAAGTGGATCCTCTCATCAACCATCTACTTTCTATTTACTTCAGGCAAAGTATCTATTATCTTTCTGTTTCAGACAGCTTTCTCAAACACAACAAAAGTTTGTCTGGCTTTTCTGACTTTACAATACTTTCACATTAGGATTAGAAAGACTTGCTTTTCTCCAGGCATTTAAAACCCTTTGCAATTTGACCCCTTTATACCTTTTTAGTCTTCTGACATTTTACTTCTCTCCATTCATCCTGGCCCAGTTACACTGGACTACTACATACCCTCAAGTAGGAGACTCTGTTTCTCATCTTGATACCTTTGCCCTGGGTCTCCCCCATGCTTGGAATGCTCTACCCTCTCACTTCTATCTTTTAGTTCCCCCTCTTCCCGCCTCCTTCTTCAAGACTCATTTTAAATTCTGCTTTCTAGAGGGGGGCTTTACGTGTTACTTCCAATTGCTAACACAGAATATCCTTTCAGGTTACATATATGTAAATATATACACATGTGTAACATGGAAATATAATACTGTAAATAGACTTATGTGTAAATATATGTGTTGTAATGATGCAGTTTGAGATGATCAGGCACCCCTCAAGGACTAAAAACAGGAGAGGGTCATCTGGAATGAATTCAGCAACTCAAGCAATCTTTAAGTCAAATTGGCAAAAGTTTACTGTAATGCTAATATGGTGGGCAGAGCTCCCTGAGGAACTTGCCACTTAACAGGAATGATGCTAAAACTTATAAAGGAAAAGTAGTGTATTATCTGGCTGATATGCTAATTAGGTGATAACATACAACCTTAATCACTACTGGAAACCAGGGGAAGGGGTTTCTCAGGGGTGTATTTTTGGTCTGTTAGGCCTGAAGCAAGATAGCTTTGAGAGTTGATGTCTATAGCTTAACCTCTGGATTGTATATGATAACTTTGGGAATCAATACATGATAATTCTGCTGGTACAAGATAGTCCTGTTTTTACAAGGTCGATTCTACAGAAGTCAGCTTGTTCTTGTAACTGGGAAAGACAGTTTGTCTTGCTGAGGCCCACTCATGAGTTATTGCTAGGCATAGTGTCCTTGGACTGAGGAGAAAACTGTTAGGGACAGTGTTTTGAGGCTAGGGAGATGATGTTGGAAGTGGGGTCCAAACACCCCATTAGTAGGTAAATATGCGTGTCTATACACATATGTAATATAGATAAACATAAGATGTATACAGATATACTGTATATCTGCTGTATGCAAAGTATAAATGTATACTATATATATCTTATATTTACCTAGTTATTTGCATGTTGTCTTCCCCACCCCACCTTATCTTAGACTGAGCTCCTTTAGATCAGGAACTTTTTTGCTGGATGGGGATGAGGGGTTGGGGTGGGGTGGCCTTTGTGTCCGAAGCGTTTAGCACAATAAATGCTTATTGACTGACTACCGTCACATTCTGGGTATTACTTTTCTTGTGTACCCTTACATTTTCAAGCCAAAACTGTGAAATCTTTGTTTCCATCAGCACAAAGTCAAAAAACAATAATAGCAGCTTTCTTCCCATTTATAGGCGGAGAAAAATGAGCAGAGAGGGTGGGTTCTGACTCCACCCTCGGCCTCAGTGTCTTTCCTACCTAATGGTGAGTTTGTGAATGGAAGCTCTGGATATGTGTTTATTGCCGTAACTATCAAAAGAGTCCGTGGAAAAAGGATTTTTTAGAAATGAAACGCAATTTAATCATACCAAAGATTAATACAAACGGGTTAGGGTCTTTTGTATCCGCCTAGGGCGGCGGCGGCTTTCTACCTGGTAAAGGTGACAGACAGGTAATCTCGCTCCTTTTGGCAAATATGTTACAGTACACACCTACTAAAGGGCTAATATATCTCCCCTGCCCTCTGGTCGCACAGAAAAAAAGGGAGGGGCGGGGAAGGAAAGGGTGGGTGTCACTCAGTGTTCGGGGCCAATGAGAGAGGTCGGGGCCCCGCCTCTTTTCCTGGGCTCTGCAGCAGGGCAAGCGCAGCAGGGAGGTGGCTGCTGCGAACCACCGCCCATCAGCTGAGAAATTCAGCCGGGTGCCTTCCGGGACGCTTAAGGGTGGCCGCCGGTGGAGGAGGAGGAGGAGGAAAAGGTGGAGGTCTCGGTAAGAGGACATCTGGGGCCCCTCGGCCGTCAGCGCGCCCGTGGAGCGGTGCCGATGCCTTTGCGGCCTGCCTGCTGTCTGCGGGGGTCTGCAGCGTTCCTCCTTGTTTGTGTAGTGTTCTGTCCGTTGGCCGCCGCCCTGGGTTTTGCCGCAGCTGCGGAAAGGGCAGTCTGAGCCTCCGGGAGTCGCAGTCACAGAGAGAGCGCTACTTCTCTCCGCCTCCCTTCCCCCTTCCCGGTTGCTGGGGCGGAGGAGGCCTGAGCAGTTTCTAGCAGTTTTGGGGCTGAGGGGCGTTTTTTCCTGACCTGACAGAAGGCCGGGTATGTTGGGGGATGGGGGGCCTCTAGTTCCGCATTCCCGGCGAGCTCAGCTGGCCCCGGGACTGCCGACTTGCCTCTCCCTCTGTGGGTGAGCCGGCGCTAACCCCAATTATGTTCCCAGATGTCCCCGTGTGCTTCTCGTTCCTGTTGCCTCTGTATTCCCAAAGCCATGCCACCTGAACTTGTTGCTCAGAGAGGACACTGGAGAGTAAAGTCAGTGCCCATGAGGGCACCAGGGGAATATGAATATAGTGTAACACTCCTATCCCTACCTGAGCCCTCCCGAGTCTTTTTTTTTCTTAGCTCATCCGGGCATAAGCACCATGCACAAAGACAACTCACACGTGAAGTCAGGAGGTAGGGAAATAGCTCTTGGTGTACTTTCCAGTGATTGAAAGTTCTGCTGGGAAACAGTGCCCCAAACCCCGGTGGAGTTAGCTGATGAGATGAACCAGAAATTCATAACTGTGCCCCTAAGGGATGGAGTTGACCTCTTCCTCTTTTCAACTCATGTGTTTAATAAACAAGTTTCAAAATATCCTTTCTGAACATTCAGGAACTGAAAAAATAGAATAATGTACTTAAATAAATGAACCATAGTTTATGTTATCAGGAAGTCACACATTGGGTTAAGTTCATTTGTTGGCTTTGGTTCAAATGTTTAATTTTCAATTACTTTTTTAAAAAAATAGTTAACAAGAGTTTTTGCAAACAAAGAAAACAGAGTCCTTCCAGGTTCTTCCTAGTCACTTTTTTTCTTGCATTTCTTGTAAATAGAAAAATCCATTGTCCAGGTCAGACCACATTTTTTTTTTTAATCTTTCAAGTTATTTTAAATTGAAATATAGTATCTTAAATATATTGAGATTGGTTTTGTTTGCACTGCCTCCAACATATTCCAGCTAGGCTTGTTCAGAACAATTTCCTGCCTATATGTAGACTCAAGCAAATCATTTTGCAGGTTTGTGAAATACTTCTCAGTTTTGTAAAGTCCTGATAGCTTAGTAGGCAACCCTTCTGGGCTAGCCTATGCCACACCTGTGCAAAGATTGGTAATGGTCCTGACTTATGTCTTGTGATATGGAATCAGTAGCATGTTGCTTCAAGCTTGTGACTCTGCAGGACTATGTTCTGGATTCTTAGTTTCCACATCAGTTAACAAGAGACCATATCAACTCACTAATACCCTGTCCCATCATTTTTTTTTCCTCACCTCTGGTCACTTTACTTTTACTCCTTATAACACAAATCCTATAAACTCTAGATTTTGGTTTTCTCTAAGTTCCAAATATTGGTGCACACAAGTAGTACAGATGTGAAAAAAGTAAGTGTTAACTTAAATATGGGATTCTAATTGATACGAAATTTGGGTGCTTGTCGGTTGTGGTGAACATAAAAAATCCCTGTGATAATGTAAGCTGAGATTGAAAAGGACTTGGATGCTAGAAGAGCCTTGAAGTAAATGTTTTTTAAAAAAAGGTCTAGAGAGAAAATCCCCAAATAGTCTATGATAGCTTCCATTCCGGGGAACAAGTTCGTCAAGTGCCTTTTGTTACTGAATAATAACAATAAGGGATAGATACTGAACCTGTCATTTCATTGATACAGGGAATGTCCAGATGTGGAAGCTGCTTCTACCAATGCCTATCAGCACCTTCCCTGAAGGTGCTTATAGTTTTATCAAGTTGCCTAAAACAGTGATAGATTAAATGAATTGTTCAGGGTGTGTATATCAGAGGCAAAACTTGAACCCAGGTCTATCCACTACACCAGGCCACCACAGTAACAACCATCATAAACACTAGAAGAACCAGGCACAATTGATGCTTTTTAAAAAGACACTTAAAACTTGATAAAGCTTAGGTATTTCTACATCATACTTCATGCCTTTCTCTCTATGTTTGTTATCAGTGTTCCTTAACATTCCAAAGCTTTTTCAAATAACAAAAGAAACAAAACATGTTGTTCTACTTATCAGAACCAAATTCATCAAATAAAAGGGTTTGGTCCTTCAAGGTATTCTTAAATTCTGGTCATTCTATGTTTTTGAGTCATTTCAGATGTGTTTAATTCTTCGTGACCCTATTTTGGGGTTTTCTTAGCAAAAATACTGGAGTGGTTTGCCATTTCCTTCTCCAGCTTATTTTTACAGATGAAGAACTGAGGCAAACAGGGTTAAGTGACTTGCCCAGGGTCACACAGCTGATAAGTGTCTGAGGCTGGGTTTGATTTTAATTTTTTAAAATTTAGTTTATTTTTAGTTTGTGGAATAAAACAAGCATTTCCATAACACAGTATGATATTTTAAAAATGATGATTGCCCATGAAACTGCAAATCCATTATGTACACCTATAGGCTAGATTTGAACTCAATATGAGTCTTCCTGTTTCCAAGCCCAGTTTTCTATCCACTTCGCCAGGCTGCCTAGCTTTGGTAGCTATCCTTCTATAATTGCTACAAATTCAGTGGCCTAAAAGGGAAGGGGCACATAAATCCTACCTTCATTATGGTTTTGACTTTGAAATAAACCAACAAGCATTTATTATGTGTTAACTATGTGACAGGCCCTGTATTAAGTGCTAGCATACTAGAATAATGACAACAACAATAATAATAATAACAGGCCCCAGAGTGCTAGAATCTAAGAAATCAGTGAGATTGATTTGTTGTCGTTTAAGATCCTTTGAGTACATTTTTTTATGTTTGTAACTGAGCACCTAGCCTAGTGCACTGCTGTGCTTCAGTGTTTAGAAGATCAAGAATTTTATTGGTATAATAATTCTCTCTGCTGTCATTGGTCACAAGTCTTTTATACCTTAGTAGTCTTCATGAGTTTCTGTCGTCAAACAATTTACCATTCTGCCTCCAGTAAATGTCAGTGACAACCCTGAAGGTTCTAAATAGGCTTTTTCTCATCCAGTAGACATATAGTCTGTCCCCAGGCCCATTCCAAAAACCTTTCAAGATATTATACTGGCATGGCCTTTAAAAACCTAGGATCATCTTGATATCATGGTGATGCCTCAGAATAAGACTCTAACGGTGGCACTTCACCTAGTAAACAATAAATGCTTCGGAATTGAAGTACCCATGCAAATTTTATACCCCACCATAAATATACTTTTACCCAAACTTTAAAACTATGTATGTCTAATAATTGAGGGGTACTGTTTAGTAAAATGCCTTTTGTTTGAAAAATCTAGTTTTAATTTATCTTTAAAATGCTCTTTAGAGATGACTTAAGGAAAAAAGGAGCCAAGATTGTTATTTGAAGCATGAAACCTCTGTCACCTCTTTAGTCTATTCTTTGGCATCTTTATATCCTCAAGTTTGTTTGAAAAAAAAAAATACTCGATTTGGAGTTAGAGGACCTAGGTTCAAGACTCCAGTTTTTCAGTCCAGATTAAGCAAGTTACTTAACCTCTCCAAGGCCTTGATTTAAATGTTCATCTCTTAAAATGAAGAGATGAAATCAGAGGACTTCCAAGGTCCCTAATTATAGGGTCTGGGGCAGAAAATTCTGTTCCCTAAACTGATGAATTTGTCGTAAGAGATCCAGTTTCTAAATAAAATGTTTCCAAAAGTCATCTCAGAAAAATAACAACAAATTTCTAAGTCTGAAGGTTTTTCTCTCTGAAATTAATGACCCTAAGGTTTCTGGTGGCTGAGACAATAGGAGCTTCCCCCCTCACCCCCATCATTGTATTTCCTTCTCTCAAGCACATAGTTGGTGCTTAGTAAATGCTTTTTGAATTGAACTTCACGTGCCAGCCTTGGTATACTATGCATGTCATCATAATTTTAAGTTAACTGGCAAAGTACTGACTTCTATGCACTGATCACAATGTCCTTTGTTTAGGCTAGCTCTAAAAGTAACTGTTTCTCTAATCCCTCTATATAATATATTTAATCATTTCTTGTCATTTATATTCTACCCTGAAATTGTTCCAGCTTTTTGAATTCCTAATATTCAAGTTCACAGAAATTTATGATCTTTTCGATTTTTATCACCATTTCATAATTTTATTTGAGCAGGTGCTTGCTCTGTGCTAAACTTTTTTTTCCTTTTTCTTTTTTATGGGTCTTGCCTCTTCCACCCATCACTCTTATTTTGAGATGATCAGTTTTTTTGCTTTTATTGTAAAGACAAAGAGAACAGTTCAAAGAACAGTAACTAGGGAATAGATAACATCCGACAACGACAACTTAGATCTACGAACAATCCCCATTCATTGCATTAGCAGTGACAGTAAAAGAGGAAATGAGGTGAAACTAAATGGCACCTGCTTGTATTTTGCTCCATTCTATGCTATGCGTTGTGAACATCAGCTTAGTGCAGTAGACCCTCAACAAAGTGCCAAGTTTCTCATCCTTTTGCTTACCTAGTCAATCACTCATGACCTTGACCTTTAGCCAAATTAAAAATATGACCTAGTTAAACTGTCTGAGAGGAAACTTGTTCTCAAGCTTTGATACAACATATTACTAAAGCCTCAATTGATTACATCTGCTGTTTCTTTTGTCAACTAATTTGGTAACTTTATCCTCCACCCAGTAACTGGCTTTATCTGATAAGTGCTTTTTATGTGATACTTTGTTACTTTGGAATTCTAATATGTAATTCCCTCAGGAAAGATGCTTGGGGGTGGGGCTTTACTGATTGTGCTATTGAATATAAAAATGGGTAATTTCTTGTTTTTGTAAGCTCAGAAAAATAGATCCTAAGAGCTTAGAGTTCTTGATGTCCATACTGGCTGAGGTTTCAACCACTTTAGGGGATAACATGGCCTAGAATATTTGAGGGAAAAAAAGATTTTTTTTCAATCTCCACTCCTGTCCAATATGGTCTCTTATGGGTCTCTAACTTCCTCTTCTGTCTCCCATATCCATCTAAATTTTCCACAAAGGAAAAAGTGGAAAAGTTTTAAATTAAAAAAATATATATTTGCAAGCTAGATAGACCAAAGAAACTTTTATAAGTAGTTTATAATGGTTACCAACCCTTGTACATCCTGCTGTTCTAAAAGCCACTGGACATAAATGATCCTGTTTCTTAATTGAAGATGGTAGCAGCATTGGTTTTATGGAATTCTTTTTGTCCTTTCTGTCATTGTCTATCTCTCTCCCCTTCTCCCTTTCTCTCTCCCCCTTTTTGTTTCCCCCTCCACTTTCTCTTCTCCCCCTTCGCTTGTTCTCTCTTCTCTCCCCCTTTTCTCCTTTCTCCCTTTCTTCTCTCTTCCCCTCCCCCCCTCCCTTCTCTCCTCTCCTTTTCTTTTCTCTATCTCCCTCCTTTGAATCATATCTGGGTTCAAATCCTGACTCAGCAATTTATTAGCTATGTGATCCTCACTCAATTTGTGCTTGAGTTTTCTCATCCGTAAAATGGGAATCATATACCTCTACCAGTCATCTCACAGGGTTGTTGTGAGGATCAAGTGAGCTAATGCTCATAAAGTGCTTTGAAAATCATAAAGGACTATGTAAATATCAACTGCTACAATTGCTTATTCATGGTCTCAGTGCTTCAATTTGGAACACTGCACATCCTGGCTCCCATACACTATCCACACTTTAATAATTAACATAGTATAATATAATACAAATTTTCACATGCACGCATATATTTATCAAGAAAAGAGCACATTTTATTTGATTGTTCTCTTTGTTAGTACTGTTTCTCACTCTAGTTCAAAACACACACACACACACACACACACACACCCCTTTTTTGCTTTTTTTTTTTTTTAAATTCCTGCTGATGGCTCATTTGGCTTTAAAAAAAAATCTCAGAAAGTAGTCTTAGGTAAAAATTGCTCTGACCAACCACTGCATTTTATGGAGTGAGAACTTACGCAGACATTCAATAATAGACTGTGTCATATGGTGATGTAAGTTTGGGGGCCTATTTTTAAGCAAAGAAGCAAGTGTATGAAGTTAGTTTAGATGACTTGCCTGTGATCCTCTAAGCTATGTGTTCTCGCATTCTGTATCACTATTAGCCATGGATTTGTTCTGAATCCCGTTAGTTTTGTTTAGTCCAGTGACCAGGAACCTGTGACCTTGGCCTTGAGGCCGCACATGGCCTTCTAGGTCCTCAAAAGTGACTCTGAATCCAAACTTCACAGAACAAATCACCTTAATAAAAGGACTTGTTCTATAAAACTTAGACTCAGTCAAAAAGCTGTACCGAAGGACTTAGAAGGTCGCTTGTAGCTTCTAGGCCGCAGGTTTCCCACCCCTGTTTTAGCCCATTGTGTCCTATTAGCTTCAAATAACTTTTTTTTTAAAGGACAGGGTGTGGTAAAGACAAGGGAATTGATACAGATCTTGAGGTCAAGAGTTGAAATTTTATGTTAAATGTGTTTGTTGGGGAATCAACATAGGGTTACCAACAAGTGGTTCAGAGGGGCTTGAATAAAATTCTCTCTGTAAAATGATACTTATTTTTCATAATTGTCCAACATAGACTTTGTCTGAAGAATGAACCGTACCCAGCTCATGCTCTTTTCAATTTCTGTCCCCTTTCTGCCTTTGTAATTCCTACTTAGGAAGGCCTATTTTTCAGGTCTCAAGCTAGAATCTCAGGTCCTCTTTGAAGCTTCCAACTGTGGCATTCCCCCAGAACCATCCAGTTTTGTATACGCCTCACCACATCATTAACATTCAGTTATGTCTTCTCTTTTGTTCTCTACTTGGTTAGTCTTATCTCTCCAACTGAAGGGCAGAATCTTTGAAGTCAGCAACCTTGTGCACATATCTGTGCAAAGGAAAGAGCTACTGCTTGAAAGGAGCTGAGGAAAGACCTTAATGGAGTTTGGTTATGATGTAGCTAATGTCTAGATTTGTCCTGTGAGCTTGTACATTAAGAGAAATGCTATCGTGTTTAGGAGATTCTGTGAGATGTGGGTTTAAAAAAAATGGATTTGTAGGAAAGAGAGATTTAATTCCAAGTTTACAAGCCTAGAATATTGGCAAGTCTGTGGTCTTAGTAGTGTGGATGTTAGAAGTGGGAGAGGAGATTGTGAAAAGATATTGATGATGTGTGGACAAGGGTATAGAAAGAATTTGGGAGAAGAAAAGAGCTTACATCTAGACTGCTGGAGAAATGACTGGGAAGGGGATGGGCTTCGGGAAATAACTTATCACTGTTTTAAGAAGTGGAATAGCAGAATTCTTCTGACTGAACCTCAGTGGGGAGGGAAAAGGAAGGGAATAAACATTTAATAAGGTCATGCTATGTGCCAGATACTGTGCTAAGTGCTTTAAAAAAAATTTCATTTTATCCTTACACAACAGCCCTTTAGATTTTGTGTTATCATTATCCTCATTTTACAGTTGAAGGCACTGAGTCAGACAGAGGTTAAATGACTAGTCCAGAGTCACACAGCTAAGAAATGGCTGAGGCTAGATTTGAACTCAGGTCTTCCCAACTCCAGACCCAGCTGCCTCTAAGTGGTTCTGGTTCTTCAACTAGAAATAGCCAGGGATATTTGATACCTTTTGAATGTACAGTAGACCTAATTAAGCCTGCTGAGCAGTCACCCTAAATCTCCAAGATAGTTCCCATACCAGCTTCACTGGGGAGGCAGAAAAATAGCCCCTATGATGATGTAGCCAACTTGGTACACATTACAACAAAAATTCTACACACTGCAGAACTTTGGCCAGGACTGACACTAGCCTAGTACCCTGGGGTCGAAGAAGATTTAGATTTGCCTTGCAGATGTAGTGAGATGAGCACAATTGACTCACTCAGATGCTGTACAAATTATCAGTTTTGATATGCTTATATTCCACCAGAGATTTTGTTATTTATTAGATGCCTGGTAGATTTGTCCTTAGAGAATTACAACTATGCCCCCAGGAGCTAAAGGCATGCTAGCCAGAGACTTTCTTCCCAAATAACCATGGATCAGGTTGGATGGAACGTACTCTCACCTCTTTTATTTGATTCATATCTAAACTCTTTGAATATTTATTTTGTTAACAATCTTGTCTCTGCTACTTCTTACTTTTAACATTTGATCTCTGAAAAAAAATGAACTTCCATCATGACTTTATGTAAAATTTTAGTTTTGATGACCTCGGGTAAATTTAGTATTTTCTTTTCTAGTCAGAATTTCCAGCATTTGTTTTCTTTGTAACTGTCAAGAACTCACTTCCTAACATTCTTTTTAAGCTTGATTTTGGGGACGCCATATCTACTAATGTTTTTCCTACTTATGTGTCCCTATGGTCTTTTATTCCCAGAGTTCATCTAGAATGTCTCCCAACGTGAAAACTTTATCCCTATTTTCAAATTCTTCTACATGTTATTTACATTCATCCAGTGTGACTCCAGTTAACCACCCATGTGTAAATGACACTTGTATTTATGTTTCCAGTCCTTACTTTTCACTCCTTCTCTTCTTCACTTCCCATTATCTACAGAAGTCACCCTTTGACTTTCTAGTTGAATCATGCATTTATCAAATTAGAGTGTATTATTTTTCCATCTTAGAATATTTTTATTATCATTTATAACACCAGTTTTACCAATGTCTTTTGTATTTTTTTTTATTATTTCAAAGAATTCTTCGTAGAAACAGAATAAAAAAGGGGGAAAACTCAAATTTTTTTGTTATATGCCATTGGTATTGATCTTTTAAATTCTTCCTGAAACTTGGAAGTAGCAAAGCTACTGCTCCAGCCTAGACATTACTCTAATACCATTTTACCGACTGCTTCCAGGACATTTCCATGAGCAGCCTGCTATAACATCAGACTTAGACTGTCAAAAATTATTAATTATCTTCTTCTAAAACAAGACTTCCCCTTTAGCAGCCTGCCTGTTCCTATTAATGGCAAAACTGGGCTCCTGATCCACAATCTTGAAACTTTAAATTCGTCTTTGACTCATCCCTTTCATTCCCTGGAAATAGCCACCATGTCCTGTCTCAATTTGTCCCATCTTTGCCAATACTGCAGTCCATACCTTTATCCCAACACTTCATGTCTTAATGCAAATTCAGTAAATTTAGTCTTACCAAGGTAGATTACAAGGGGGCATAGAGCACAAGACCAGAGTGGCTGAGAAAGCATTGCATTAAGCACTCTATCCATATGTAATAATCTGGATTGATTGAGGAAATAGTGTAGCATATGAGGAACATCTCAGATTTGATGGCTTTTTGTGTGCTTATTGGTGACCATATTTGGTCAGCTCATTCAGACTGGGTTGTATGAATTTCCTAATGTTAACTAAGAATCCTTTGCCTTAGATACCCTTCCCTTACAAATATAAAGAATCACTAACCTTATATATTAAAAAGACTTTGTCTTTAAACACAACTTAGTGGGGACAAAAGTTTGAAGTCTTTTGCTTGAATGTATATTTCATTTGATGCTTTTTTTAAAGGCCAATATCCTTTATTCTTCTTTGACATTTTTTTGGTACTTGGGCATGACTGCATAGTTCAGGCTATTAGCTGTTCACCATTTCTGGATACTTGCCCTATAAGCTAATTTGAGGATATCGGTTTCATTTTTCTGGTTGATGCTTTTAAAATGTCAATTTCTAAGTGAATTATTCTCATATGTAATCATGCAGCTCTGTTTTGTTTTTATTCTAGGTGATCATTTAGAGAAAACTTCTCATCTTTCCCCTCCCATCTGATGAGATTGGTCGATGAACAGATCAGCTATGTCTTATACTCCAGGAATTGGTGGTGACCCAGCCCAGTTGGCTCAACGCATCTCTTCTAATATCCAGAAGATCACACAATGTTGTAAGTTAGAATTTGCAAAATTTTTTTTTTGGAATTCACTTAAAACATTTATTATTAACTTAAACACCAAAAAGGGGGAACATTTCCCTTTACGCAGAAGAATACAAAAAGAAGATTCTCCATTTACAATAGAATACATTCTACACATTACTTTTGAAATAGTCCTGCTTATCTGTGCTTCCTTCTAATGTCCTTCTGTTCTATATATTAAAAACATTTAATGGCTTTGTTTTTGGCATCACTATAGATAACTCCCCTGACCTCCTCAACCCCTTCTCCCCATTATTCAAATCCAATGCAAAACCAAGAGAAAGAAAGGAAAAAAAAAGTATTTGTGGCAAATGATTATAGTCAAGCAAAATTAATCTATATGTAACGGCCGTGACCAAAAAATGTATGTCTTTTTCCGTACTATGTCAAAAGGTAGTTAACATATTTCATCACATGTCTTCTGGAAACATGGTTATTGCATTGATAAAAGTTAACACTGCAAAGTGGTTTTCCCTCACACTGTTGCTTTCCTCATATAAAGTGTTCTATTTACTTTACTTTGCATTAGTTCCTACCACCTAGGATTCTTCGACATTTCCTCATGTCATTTTTTATGGTTCAGTAGTAATATTCCAGGCTTCATCTTTAAAATGCTGTCCATTTTGTTTTCAATTGCTAACCACATAGAAAGAGATTCAGAGGAGGATAACAAATGATTGAGAGGATGGTATCGTGTAGCATGTGAAAAAATACTAAAATATCTGTTACACACACTTGAAAAATAAAATCTGAGGAAGGGATACAAATGCATAGATATCAATTGTGAAAGGTCTGGATGGAATGAATATGGAATATACTCAATATCATAATTTTTTAATTATAAGCTTCCCTTCAAAAGAAGTAAGTTTAGGACAAATGCAATGAAATATTCCTTTAGGATATAGTATGCATTTGAAATGCGTTATACTGAGAATTAGGTGAGTTTGTGAGTTATACTACATACATTGTGTGAGTTATACTAAGAATGTATGATGAGTTTGAAGGAACATTTTAATGAACTCATGGATCATAGATATGTAAGGTTATTAGAAGGAAGTAAACATATTTATATAATTATGTCTATTTATCAACCTTGATGTTAATGTAAGACAAGGTTCCCACTAAACTATTCCTTGGCAATACTGCCAGAAAGTAATAATAATAATAATATTGATGATGATGATGATGATAGCTAGCATGTAGCACTTACTATGTGCCAGGCACTGTACTGAATGCTTTTCAATTACCGTCTCATTCGGTCCTCATAACAACCCTGGGATGTAGGTGCTATTATTATCACCATTTTGTAGATGAGGAAACTGAAGCAACTAGAGTTTAAGTGACTTGTTCAGGGTCACACAGCTAGTGTGTCTGAGGCCAGATTTTATCTTGTGTCCCTGACATTGGAGTGATTCAATAGAACATTTTGATATTCTTAAGAGTAGTTTTAGTATCATTTTACAACTTCTATATGTCTGTAAACCTACACATATATCTGTATATTCATATATGCATACATATATATGGAAAAATAAAATCCAGCAACCATTAAGAACATACTACTGTGTGCTGGGAATATGAAAGTCCCTGCCCCTTTGAAGCTTATACCCTATTAGGGTAGATAGGATACATATAACTACAATGTAGGATAAATGCCTAATGGAGGTACCATGTGAGGTGAGGTCCAACGGGCCTCAAGAACAAATCAGCAGAGGGAAAAAAAGGCAGGAAAGGAGCATTACCGACAGACGTGTTCAGGGGAAGCTTTCCTGGAGGAAATGGCATTTAAATGGGCTTAAAAGGATGAGCAGAAAGTCAAGAGGTGCAGTGGAGGAAGAAAGGGCATTGCAAGCATAGAGAATAACAGAAACAGGGCCACAAAGGTAAGGAAATATGGAATACGTACCAGGTATGAGGAGTACTCCTATTTAGCTGGAAGTACTATGCAAGAAGATTGGAAAGACTAGGCAGTATCAGATTGTCAATCACCTTAAACCCCAAGTTTATGAAGTATGAAAGTAATCCTGTAGGACGCAAGGAATCAAGGAAAGGTTGTGAACAGAGGAGTAATGCATTCATACCTCTTCATAAGGAAGACAAACCAACATGAAGGATGGTTGGAAAGGAAAGAGAGTGTATGGACAATGGCCAATTAGAAAGATACAGTTTTCCCTTCTACATCATGACTTTGCCCATCGTGCTTTCAGTATATCAAGGGTCAGCATAAGAAATTAAATAGCAATTTTGGGGGGGTGTTTTACAGAAGCTGCAGATGATCCATGAAGTGTATCAGATAACACAGAAAATGTTTAGAAACTCAGAAATGCATAAAATATATGTATAGTATTATATATCAACCCAGATTTTACAATAAGGTACTGCGAACACCCCATAAAAGAATAAAAAAATCAGACTTCTTCTCTAGTGTGAAAGGAAGGCTAAAATATTTTACAGGGATTTTCCAGATTGAGAGGGTGCCATGCCCCTACTCCTTCCTCCCCCCCCCCCAACTCTGTGATGTGGAAGGGATCACTGTATTGTAATATTCCTGTCAGGCCATAAAGAGGGACTATACTAGGGTGATGATAATGAAATAGAGAAGAGACAAATATAAGGATTATTGCATAAGGAAAATCAATAGGATTTGGTAGCAAATAAGATATGACAGGTAAGAGAAAAGCTTTCAAGCAGGTCAGTAGGGAATTGGGTAAGTAATGTTGCCATTTACACAATAAAGTAATTAGGCTTAAGAAGGGGGTGGGGGTTGGTGCAGGGAGGTGCAGAAATAGGTTCTGTATTCCCTTGTAATTGGAAATTATAGTGAAATATCCAGTAGGCAGGATGTCCTGTCAGCAATATGAGATTTGAGTTTGGTGCTAGAATAGAGAGGCCAAAGCTAGTGCAGTAGCTCAGGAATTTTTTTTAGGAGGTGATAAATAAAGATGTTGGTGCAAAGGAGTTTGCCAAGTGAGATAGTGGGGAGACAAGAGAGATAGAGGGAATCACTGAATATTAGATTTGAGGACCTCCAAGATCATCTAGTTCAGTGAATCATAAGTATTTATTAAGCACCTACTATGTTCCAGGCACTGTGCTAAGTGCTGGGAATATAAAGAAAGGTTAAGAACAAAACAAGACAAAAACAATCTTTGCTTTTAGGAAGATCACGCCTGACAAAAGAGGTAATGGGGATGGGGTACTATGTACAGGATAAATTGGAGATAATCACAGAGGGAAGGCAAGTGGGTGATAAGTGTTTAGTAAGTGGTTATTATATGCTAGGCACTATGCTAAGCCTTCCAAGGCACTAGCATTAGCAGGAATTAGGAAAGCTTGTAAAAGGGAGAGTTTTAGCTAGGACTTGAGTTGTAAGGGACCTCAGGGGCCAGCTGATCCAACTCATACATAAACAGAATCCCAAGGCAAAGAACCCTGCAAAGCATGCATCTGGTAGAGTTAGGAAAAGGAAAAGGAGTAAACCAGACAAAGAAGTAGCAGTTAAAGAGATAGGAGAACTGGATGTGGTGATATCTTCTGAAGCCAAGAGAAAAGAAAATATCCAGATGGGTGGGATATTCAACAGTACCAAATGATAGAGAAGTTGATATGGATGAATATTGAAAAGAAGTCCTTGGATTTGGCATTAATTGGGTCATTTAGTAACTGAGATTAAGTGATTAAGGAAATAGTATGGAATAGAGGATTCGTGTGTAGACAGCTTTTAAGAAATTAAGATGCATGTGGAAAATGGAGAACCAAGAGAAGATGGGTTGATAATTTTTTAAAAAACCACACTATTTATTAAGTGCCAGGCACTCTGTTAAGTGTTAGGAATACAAAAGAAGACAAAATACAGTCCCTTTCTCAAAGAGCCTACAGTCTAATGGGAGAGACAACATACATACAAACAAATACAAAGCAGGCTATATACAGGATAAATAGGAAATAAAAGGGAAAGCAATGGAATTAAGAGGGGTTAGGGAAAGCTTCCTATAGAAGGTGGGATTTTAGTTGGGACTCAGGAAGTCAGGGAGGTCAGTAGTTGGAGCAGAGAGAAAGGAGAGCATTCTAGGCATGGGAGGGAACCAGAGAAAAAGCCCAGAACCAAGAGGTTCTTGCTCATGGTGGATGGGGTAGAACAGTCAAAAGAAGGCTTTTCAGGGTTGGGGAGACCTGAACACATTTATATATCATAGGAAAGTGAATGAAATGAAATGAAATAGAATGAAAATGTCTGAGAGAGAAGGAGTAGTTTTTGGAGCAAATTCCTGGAGGTTGTAGGAGGGGATTGTAATGATCACTATGATAATCACTCATATTTAAGTATTATACAGCTCTTAGGTGGTATGGGCTAAGGCTAAGCTTAAAGTTAAAGCCTAATTTAGTGATAAGTAGAGACTGGAAAAAAATGAAGAGAATGCGTGGTAGAGAAATATGCGAGGGGATTGAGTTAACTTTTCTGATAGCCTCTTTCATTTTAGTGAAATAGGAGGCTAGGACACTAGCTTTGGATTTTAGAGTAAGGCTAAGGTATGTGGGGGGTGGGAAGGCAGGGTGCTGGGGCAGCTAGGTGGCTCAGTGGACAGAGCATTCATTCTGGAGTCAGGAAGACCTGAGTTTAAATCTGGCCCCAGACACTTATTAGCTGTGTGACTCTGTGTAAGTCACTTTGCCTTGTTTGCCTCAGTTTCCCCGTCTGTAAAATGAGCTGGAGAAGGAAATGGCAAACCACTTCAATATCTTTGCAAAGAAAACCCCAAATGGGGTCATGAAGAATCAGACATGACTGAAAAATAACTGAGCGACACAGTTGGAGGCATCAACAGACGAGAGCTCTTGAGCCATCTCAATGGGCAATCATTCAGGATAAGAATTTAACAAGAGTATACTAGTTTCTGCTAGTAAGGTTTGGGGATTTAAATGATATGTTAATTCCTAGAGACTGAAATAGCATTTTTGAGTTCTCTAGAATACTCATTAAAGGTTACTTTAGTAGGTGGAAAGAGTTAATATACTTACTTCCTGATTATCTATTCACGTGTAGGTTTCATATTACCAAAGAATGATTTCTAAAGATGATGACCCTCAACTTGGTGAACAATATTAGCTTTTGCCATGCTTCTGTGATTTAGATGAGATAATGGATGTATTTAATAGAGCAGTTAGTACTTTTGGTGACTGCAGAGACATAAACATAGGCTGCTTAGGATAAGTAGGAAAAGACTTGGTCCTATTCAGGCCCCTTTCTCGTTGTGTTGTGTATTACAGGGGGACCAACCTCTCAGTTGGACTGTCTTAATAGTGTCCTGACTGCTCTCTATCCCTTTGGTTACTCTCTCTCCAATCCATCTTCCACAAAGCTGCTAAAATGATCTTTCCAAGGACAAGTTTGTCCATATTATTCTCCTGTCACAAAACCTTCCACAGTACTGCATATGGGATCAAATGCACCTTCTTTGTCTGACACATAAGGCTCTTGAAAATCTTACTTTTCCAGACTTTTTTCATATCATACCCTTCCCAAACTTTCTTCTAAATGAAGGTGACTTTTGTTGCCTGAACTTGATATTATTGTTACCTGCTTTTGTGCGTTTACACAAGCCATCCGTGATGGCTGCAGTGCCCCCTTTCATCTCTCCCTACCAGAATCCTTATCTTCCTTTCAAGTCTAGTTGCCATCTCTCTGAAGCCTTTGTTAAACTCCTAAGTTAGTTGTGCTCTTTCCTCCTTCAGTTTTCCTTGTACTGTATTTATTTGTGCAAATGTTACATTTCTCCAGCAGAATATAAGCTTGTCAAGCATAAGAACTTTTTTCTTTTTCTGATTTTGTTATTCTTAGAATCTAACCCAGTACCTTACATAGAGAAACCATTTGATAAATATTTGTGGACCTGAATTTACAGTCTGTGTTCTGGCCCTGATTTCATCCCCTCTTTCCACCCTTCAGTCTAGTCTAGTAGATGATGGTAGAGAAATATCTTCCTTATACTTTCCATTCTATTCTTTAGCAATAGAAATAACTGCTTCAGTTATTTTGATATTTGCTTATTTTGATATTGGGGTAGGATATCATTTTTATTATTTAGCTGTAATATATTGGAATTTAGTGGTGAGGCCCAAATCATGTGGGGAAAAAAAGGGAAGCCAACTGGAATTCCCAAGTGTGGTATTTCTTTATTGGTGGAAAAATGACTATATTGGGAGGGAGAATTCCCAATTCAGGAATTCCCAGAGAGAAAATTTGTGTTCTCCTAGGAAGTATGATATAAGATGAGATTATTAAAGAAAGCACTTGGGTATATGAAATATGTTGGAATTGAATTGAAATATGTTGGAATTGTGTATGGGGCAGGTCCTAGAAAGGAGCATATTTGGAGTTTTCTCATTAAATAATGATTCATAAGGGAGAGAGTTAATTGGGTGGTAATTATGTTTCTAGGAAGATATTTGCCATCGTGCTTATCACTATAATCACTATGTAAGAGGCTTATGACTTCGAAAACCTAGAATTTGAAGAAAGATAACTGTTAGACTCCTGAAATTGAAACTAACTGAAATTAACATAAAATGGATGAAATGCTATAGAAACAACCCCATCCTGAGGGATTGGTTTGTGAGTATATTCTTGGTGATAAGATTATGGCAAATTCTAAAGCTCATAATTTTAAGATAAGTTATGAACTGCCTGGTGTGATAATGGTACAAGCCCCATACTATTTTTGATTTCTGCTCCCTGGGAAGCGGAGGCTGGTAGATTGCTTGAGCTCCATAATTCAGAGCTGCAGTGGGCCAAAGGCAATCCAGTGTCCATGCTAAATCAAGCACCAGTATGGTGAGTCTCTGGCAGTGGAGGCCAACAGGATTGCCTGAGGAGATGGGAACCTGCCACAGTAAAAAACTGAACAAGTCAAACTCAGCTTACCTATCATCTCAGGGAGCCCCAGTCTCAAAAAAAAAAAAAAGAAAAGAAAAAAAAATTGGCAAAAGATAAGATGTAATCTCATTAATTATAACCTTAGTCTTGGCTAAGATCATACCACTGATGATTTTCAAGAAGTCTAGAGTAAACATAACTCCAGATTGTAAGGACTGATCTGCAGTGGAAAGGAAATCAGAAATGAGTGGATTTCCTTCCATTGAATTACTTTGTAGATACTGTGTACTATATGGCTTAACACCTAAATATATTTACTGTTATATGTTTCTCAGTCTACTATTTCCTTCTTCTGTTACCTTGGATAAGTGACTTGATCTTTTGAGGGCCTTAATTGTCTCATATATAAAATGAGGGATTGTGACTCAATGATTCCTAAGGTCCCTGCCAGCTCTACATCCTGTAATTCAGAGGGAAGAGTGCTCCAATTCTGTTCAATAGAACTGGTAATCCAATCAATTCACACACATCTATTAAGTGCCTACTAAGTGGCTGGTACCATGCTAGTTCCTTCCCCTTAAGGAACTTACACATCAACATACCTAGAGTTTTCAGTCCTTTTTCAATGGTGTCCAACTCTTTGTGACTCCCTTTCAGGGTTTTCTTGGCAGAGATACTGGAGTGGTTTACCATTTCCTTCTCTAGCTCATTTTCACAGATGAGGAAACAGATGAGGCAAACAGGGTTAAGTGGCTTGCCCAGGGTCACACAGCTAGTAAGCATCTGTAGCCAGATTCGATTCTAGTCCTGGCATTCTATCCACTGTGCCACCTAGCTGCCTATACCTAGAGTTACAGGAGGGCTATTCAGCAGATTACCTATCTCAATGAAAATGTAACATCCATTATAACTTGGTTCTAACTCTGTATTCCCCAAAGCAAACTTCTGTCCTACTTTGGTTTCCTGAGTAGACCAAAGTACTAGTGACTGGTACAGCAGATAAACTCTTTTAGCCTCAGTTTTCCCATTTGTAAAATGAGTATAAGAACCAGATTAACCACCTCACAGAGTTTTTGTGAGAATCAAATGAACTAACATGCAAAATGCCACGACAACCTCAAATCATTAAATAAGTGGTAATTGTTGTTATTATCATCTCCATCGTACATTAGCATTCTGGGTAACAAATCTGTCTTTTATGAGTTTGCTTAGCATCATTCAGTCCCCACCCCTCATACCCTCACTCCCACCCTGCCCAGAGCCTGTTCACTGACTAGTGAAGTGGAAAAAGCAAGTTTCTGAACCAGTGAAGATGAACAGTTTCAGAACTGTCTTTAAGCCACCAAAGCCCAAATATCCTGTGAGATACACCCGGAGCCACAAGAGAGATTTCTCTCTTATTTACCACCTCTCAATTACAACATGTACCAGAGCTGAGTCTGTGAAGGAGGCTTAGATAAGTCTTTCAGTTATCACTTATTAATTGATTATTGTGTGCCAAAGCACTGTGCTTTTTGCTGGAGTATAGTAAGTAGTCGAACATGTGGCATAAATTCAGTGCAGAAACCTTGTGGAAATGAAAGACAGAAGTGTGAACTTTCACTTCACTTTCTGGGGAAAAAAATCCTAATAGCACTTTCTGTGTTTGAATAATGAATACCTCAGAACTTTTAAAGTGCCTCCTTCATAAGGTATCTTCTGAGCCCTTGTGAATTAACAGTCTTATAAAAGAAAGTTGAAGAGAAAATGGCATTTGGATGTTATTTATCCTTATAATGAACTCTTGGTTGGAGATGTGAATCAAAGAATTTTAATGGGAAGGGGTTTCTAAAGCCATCTAATCCATCCTGGACTGATCAAAAATCCTTTCCATGATATCCCCAAAGGGCCATCCAACCTCTGTTTGTAGACATCAAGTGGAGGGCAACCCACCCCTCCTGAGGGGGCTCAGTGGAGGGGGAACCCACCCCCTACTGAGAAGGATCATTCCAATGAATTATTATTAAGCTTTTCCTTGAGCCAAACTTGCCTAATTCTACTATATGGGACAGAAAACCTCTTAGTCCTTTAAGTATCATATAGAGTTTTGATGAACTCCAACTCAGTCATTTTAAATATTATAGTTAGACCAATTAACTTTTCATATTCTTTTTAGTAGGCATATGACAACTGGTATCATTTTTCTCAAGTTTCTGTCCACTCTGGTTTATGTAGAAGTAATAGTGTAGTTAGGCTGCATGGGGATAAATCAGCAGAGCTTCTGTCCAAGAATATTAGATTTTTGGGTTTCTTGGACACTGAAACCTGAAGAAATAGCATGTATAATACCTGTTGTGTACAAAGCACAAGGCAGATAATACTCTCTGTCTATGTCTCCCTCCCCTCTTTCTTTCCTTCCTTCTTTCCTCCCTCTCTCCCTCCTTCCCTTCCTTTTTCCTTTCTTTTTTCCTTTCTTCTCCTGAAGGTGGATGCTGAAAGAGAGAAAAAACAAAGTGGCTATATACTGGAATTCTTGTGAACTGAACAAAATACATAATATAGATTGTATGCAGGAGGATTTCAGCATGTAGAATATTGGAGATCATCTGATCATCTCTTGTGAAACTTGATAATGTTCTACTGCTTCACATAGTGAAGTCATTAAAGTATTGCTGTAGAGTGTGATGCTTAAAAAAAAAAACCACTTTAGTTCAAGTGATAAAACATATCTCCCAACCCTCCTTTTTCACTTCTGCTTTGTAATCTGCTTTGGCTTCAACTATTTTTAGTGTTTTAAAAACAATTTTTGGTTGTCATCTTGGGAAGGCTAAAAGTTAATAATAAATATCTACATTTCTAAATGGTGTTGAACATATATTTTACCTTTCACATATTTTTTCTTGTGGATTGCAGACATCTAATGAATTGAAATGGTCTTCCAACATTAGGATGACCAGTTGTCATGGGCCTATTAGTTAGGATGACTAGGCCCACTTAGCATTAAAATACTAGTCAGTATTTCTATATATTGCTTAGCCAATATTAAAATATATATATCATCCTTATAAATCTGAGATGTAAGATTAGCACATAAAGGGATTAACATGTAGCTACTGTGTCCATAAGACTACAGAGCAAGTTCAGAAACTAATTGAGCTGCTTTAAAACTGTAGTTGTTCTTTCTTTCCTTCCTTTTTTCTTTTTTTCTTCCTTTATATAAATTTTTTTTAAAACTCCTATTTGAAGAGGGAACATGTCTTTCACTCCATATTTGCACAAAAAAAGCTCAGGTCACCAGATTCTCATAATATTAACAAAACAAAACCACACAAAAAACACAACTGAACCTATTCCCCCTCCCTCCTAGAAAAGTTGGTGAAACTTCATATGTACCATAGAGGTGGAGTTGTTTATCCTTGGGTAGGTCAGTAATAAAAAGTGGGAGAGAGGTGGTTAGGTAAAGGATTTTGAAAAAATATACTACTTCCTTCCGAATAACCTACCTTGGATGTTACTTCTGAAAATACTGGTTGGATTTTTAAATCTCCTTTGGGAAGGAGCAGTAATTAATTAAACAGCTTCATTGGCTCAATGGGTAGGATTTTCTTCATGACTAATAACAGGTGCTGGTTCAGATCAGTGATAGGCATGAAAATAAATTTCTTAACATAGGTAATATAAACCACTCCCTCTCCCCAATTTTCCCTTTAGATTATAGTCTCGACCTAGCTTTATAGGCTTTATCTCCCACAAGAGTGAACTAGTTGGGCTGGTGTGGGGGTGGGAATCTCCAGTCATCCTAATCTATATCTTGCCACTGGACCCAGATGGCTCTGGAGGAGAAACTGAGGCTGGTTACTTTGCACAGCCCTTCCTCACTTAAATTCAATTTACTTGCAAACTATGGCATCACCTTTATGATGTCTTGGTCCTCTTTGAGAACAAAGAACAAATAGCAACAACAACAACCCAGAAGGGTGGCAGAATCTTTCATTCACGGGATCAAAGAGGACCATAAATTTAGAGCTGGAAAGAACCTTGGAGTCCATTTAGTCATACCCCCTCATTTTATAGGTGAGAAAACTGGGGCCTACGGAGGTATATTGTTTTGTTCAACATCCTACAAGTACTCAAAGGCCAGATTTAAACCTGGGTCCTCCAAGGAACTTTGTTATTTTAAGTTGTTAAAAAGCATTTAACCTTGACGGTGAAAAAACTCTGGGTTCTTATTCTTAAATGAAAAGGTTGAGCTGAATAATTTCTAAGCCTTCCAGCTCTGAGATTCTGATTCAATTCAGCAAACATTTATTGTCTCCTATGTTGAAGGCACTATACTGGGATTGTAGAGATGAAAACAAAATCAAGGAGAGTACATTCTACTGGCAGGAAGAGAGAATGCAACATACAAAAATTAATGAATCTGTGGTAATTTGAGGAGGGGGAAAGCATTCCAAAGTCCATCCTGTTCATGAAGAGTATTAACTGTCATAAGTTATTGAATTGTCGGAGAGGAGAGTTTTACCTTAGATGTTTTATAATTTCTCTAAAAACTGAATTGTTTTTTTAACTGAGGCATTTGTTATGTAGGTGCATATTGCTTTACAGAATTGACTTATTCTTTTGAAATTTATTTTTTTTTAATTAAGAAAAAATCTATTTTCTCTTCCTTCTACCTTTCCTCTCCCCACTGGGGGGAGGAAAAAAAAAGACAACCTTGTAACAAATATACATAGTAAGCAAAACTAATTCCCTCATTAGCAAAATCCAAAAATATCGTCTCAGTTTGTATCCTGAGTCCATCACCTCTCTATCAGAAGACGAAATAGACCTATTCTTGTGAAGCAGTGAAGTATAAGCAGTCGTATGTTTGAGTTGAATCACATCTTAACTATATTAGCAGACATATTATTTATAAATGCATTTAATTCTTTCATTAATTTTTTTACTTCGACAGATAAACAATGGGGTAAGTATTCTCACTGTTTGGTAGCTCTTGAACTCTTTTCACTCTCACCATGACTTAAATTCATTCCTGTACTTGCCTGTCTTCTTTATGTGGTGCCTGCACTATAGCAAGAGCGTCCTAATTGATTTCTCATCCCCATTTTCTCCTTTCTCTAAGTCGTCCTCTCATAACTGTCAAAATGATATCCCCAACTTTGTATTCCTAAAGCATAGGTCTGACCAAGTCATTCCCTTGTTCAAGAATTTCCATTAGTTTCCTTATGCTTCTAGAATAAAATACAAATTCTTTTATATCACATTTAAAACCAAACTCTATTTGCTTTTCTTTGTATATGTTGCTTCCTCCAAGAGAATGTAAGCTCCTTGAGATCAGGGACAGTTTCAGTTCTCTCTTTCTATCCTTCACACCTGGCATAGTATCTGGAATGCAGCAGGTGCTTATTAAATACTTATTGAAGGACTAAAACAGGCAACCATAAAAAATGGCCCTCAGTCTCTTAGGGTTCTTTAATAGTCTTGCAGTTATGGTAGTGTTATTGAGAAAGTGTGGGCGCCAGGATGCTAAGAACTACTGGGTTCTTAGATCATCTACAGCCGTTGGTTTAATGATTGCTACTTGCAATGTGCATTTTTGTCTAGTGGTTAAGGAATTGATTCACCAAGAACCAAGATTAGTAGAAAGACATGAGACAAGAATCATGAAGGATAAGAATAAATGGATTGGTAGTATTCTACATAAATTGAAGTGGGTATGATGAGACCAAGGTTTCACTGATATGTTGACATGTTAACTTTTATAAAATACTCAAATTTAATGGGGAGATATACAATAACATGGAATATATTTTTTTTGTTTGTCTGATTTGTTCATTGTATCTCAAATGCAACAGCAAATTGATAATAAGATTCAGTTTGTAGATTTCACGATGGGCTAAAGAGCTCATTTATACTGAGAGAGTACCAGTAGAATTTGACTTCCAATTATCCTGATTCCCTGTTATTTGCTTAGTTAGTTCAATGTCTTTTAATCAGTGTAATACACCTCAAAACAATGGCTCTTATCTTAATTCTGTGAAAAATTTAAAGTGAAAGTGGTGATCTGATTTTTTAGCAAATTGGATATTTCATCAAATGACTTAAATGGAGTATTTAAGAGTGATTTTCTATAAATGTGCCTTATACTTTAGGTTCTTCAGAAATTGCTTACAGCTCAGCATTATGAGCTGTTCTTAATGCAATTTTAATTTCACTGCGATAATGAGATGGTTTTTTTTTTATTTAAAATGCCAGTTACATACTTTCTATGTTGGATTTGCAAGGCAATCTGATTACACATTTCAAAATGACAGTGCCTTTTTCCTCTTAAAAAGTGATGGGAGAAGAAAGTCTAATTGTACCTCAATCTAGTTTTATATACTGATTTAATTTTAGACTTAAAAAATTTTACAACCTCCCCACCCCAGCAAGGAAAAAACAAAAAACAAAATTATCTCTACCTCATCAGAGCTATTTTCTTGTGCTACTCTCCAACTCTGGTGAGCTATCCACTTCGTTTCTTTGAAAATTCTAGGTTATTGTTTCCCAAGCCATTTTGGCTCTGGAACATATTTTTTTTCAGCTTAAAAAAACATTTACAGGACTTATAGATACTTGTCTAAAGAGTATGGAATGTGCCTTGGAATAGAGGGGGTAGTGAAGAAAATTTGAAACTATGGAAAAAAGAAAGTTTATCCTGAGCAAAAATGGTGTATGCAGTAAACACTTTGATGTACGCATAATTTCTACATTTATTATTTTAGAGGGGAAAGATTTCATTCACATAGTTTTCTCATGGAGCCACAATTCGCATTGTTCAGAGACACCTGGGTGATAGAGTGGGTAGAGTATTGGATTGGGTGTTAGGAAAACCTGAGTTTGAATTCTGCCTTAGGTATTTCTTACCTGTGTGTACCTGGCCCAGTAATTAAGCTATCAGCTTCCATTTTCTCACCTGAAAAAAATGGGGATATTAATAATTCTTACCTCATAGGGGAGTTATTAGTAGGATCAAATGAGATAATATGTAAAGTACTTTGCAAATCTTAAAGCTCTATATAAATGTTAGTTATATAATTCCTACTATTGTTCAACAATACAAGGGTTTTATAGAATGAAGTTTAGGAAGCATTGTTCTAGTGAATTAAGAGAACTTCCTTTGTCCTGTGATTGGCTTGATCATGTCTCATGGAATTTAAAAAATACATTTATCTGGGCTTATCAATCATTAGGTAGAGAAACTTTTAAAAATTATCTGAATTTGGATTATATTACTAAATCTAAACTGTAACTCCATGTGAATATATATAAACAAATGTTTGGGTTTTAAACAACTCAGGAAGCTTTCATACAAAATAGAGATTAAATGTCACATAACAGTATCACAGGGTCTTTGCATCATTAATTTAGAGCTGGAAGGGACCTTAAAGGCCATCTAGCCTAAGCTTCTCAATTTCACAGATGAGGAAACTGAGATCCCAAAAGGCTAAAAGATTTGTCCGAGGTCACATAGCTAACAAATATTAGAAGTGAGATTTGAACTTAGGTGCTTTGTTTCTCAGGCTAGCATTACTTCCATAGCCACGTGCTGTGCCTTGAGGATGATGGTGCTTCAGATACTTGGAGACTTGTTTTGTGGAGGAGGGACTATACTTGTTATGCTTGGTTTCAGTGAGCAAAATTGAGACCAGTAGGTAGGAGTTTTTACAGCAATTGATTTAGGCTGAAGGCCAGGAAAAACTTCCAATTGTAATTATTCCAAAGTGGTATCTGTAGCCTTGGGAGGTAATTGGGATGTGACAGATGGTATTCTTGTTCAGGTACAGGTTGGACCAGATGAACTCTTAGTTCCCTTCCAGCTCATAGATTTTGTAAGCTATGGAAGGCATTTTAAACAAACTGGATGGCATATGGTCAGCCTCTGAAGCTGGATGGAGAAGGTCATAAGGGCACTAAGTGTGTTGATGCTTGGCAGAAGCAGACAGTACTGAAGAATAGTAGTCAGGCAAAAGGGATGTGTATAATTAGTAAGTGGCCATGCTTGGGAATTTAGATTTGTTGTAGCAGGCTGTTGAAATTTTGTGCTTCAATAGTTGACATAAAAATGATGATTTAGAAAAATGATTCGTACTGATAGAAATAAATTGCATGGAAATCCACAGAGAGCCAGGAGACATTCTTGCCATGTTGGAGACTACATAGCTCTCTGAGAGGAATTTGTTTATCCACAATTTAGGTATTAGTGCTTATTCCTTTCATCACTAGCATCTTTTGTTGTTGCAGACTCTGTCTTCAGGTGTCTCCTGTTTTAAACCTTCCTAGAAGCCCTGAAATTCCTCATGAGAGCTTTTCTCATTCTTTTCTTTCACTGAAGCAGCCCTCTTTCTTGTTTATGCCTTCTGTCATTACTTCATGGCCACCTGTTCTATAGGAGCATTGATTTATTTAGAGCTATTGGTGATAACCCCTCTGTGATCTGACAGCTTTTCCTGATGCTGTCTTGAAGGTTACCAGGCACTTAAAATGAACAAAGAAACAAAAAATCACACCTACTCCTTTGCTTTACTATTTGTCTTACTACTTTAGTTCTGTAGCTTTTGATACTAAACCCTAAAAATAACAACCTCCTGTCAGATATGTCAGACATTTTTTTTAAAATTTTTGAGTTCCAAATTCTATCCCTCCTTTCTTCCCTCCCTGAAATAGTAAGCAATCAGATAGAGGTCATATGTGTGCAATTATGTAAAATATTTCCATATTAGTCATTTTATGCAAGAAGACTCAAATAAAAGAAAAATGAAAGAAAATGAAAAATAGCATGCTTCAATCTGTATTCAAACAGTATCAGTTCTTTCTCTGGAGGCGGATAGTATGCTTCATCATTAGTCCTTTAGGATTGTCTTGGATTATTGTATTGCTGAGAAGAGCTAAATCATTCAGAGTTCTTCTTTGAACAGTATTGCTGTTACTGTGTATACAGTCCTTCTGGTTCTGTTCACTTCACTATGCATCAGTTCATGTAAGTCTTTCCAGGTTTTTCTGAAATCCTCCTGCTTGTCATTTTTTATAACATAATAATATTCTGTCACAATCATATACCACAGGTTGTTTAGCCATTCCCCAATTGATGGATGTCCCTCCAATCCAATTCTTAGCCAGCACAAAAAGAGCTGCTATAAGTTTTTTTGTACAAATAGGTCCTTTCACCTTTTTTTTTTTTGATGTATTTGGGACATAAACCTAGCAGTAATATTGCTGGATCAAAGTATGCAGTTTTATAGCTCTTTGGGCATAGTTCCAAATGGCTCTCCAGAATGGTTGGATCAGTTCACGACTCTACCAACAGTGTCTTAGTGTCCCAGTTTTTGCACATCCCTTCCAGTATCCAACATTTTCCTTTTTTGCCATGTTATCCAATCTAAGAGGTGTGAGGTGGTACCCCAGGGTTGTTTTAATTTGCATTTTTCTAATCTATAGTGATTTAGAGCATTTTTTTATATGACTATAGATAGCTTTAATTTCTTTGTATGAAAACTGCCTGTTCATATCCTTTGGCCATTTATCAATTGAGGAATAAGTTGTATTTTTATAAATTTAACTCAGTTCTTTATATATTTGAGAAATTAGGGCTTTATCAGAGATACTTGTTGAAAAATTTTTCCCCCAGTTTTCTGCTTTTCTTATAATTTTGGTTGCATTGGTTTTGTTTATGCAAAAAAACTTTCAAATTTTATATAATCAGAATTATCTATGTGACATTTTATAGTGCTCTGTATATTTTCTTTGGTCCTAAATTCTTCTGTTATCCATAAATCTGACAGATAAACTATTCCATGCTTTCTTAACTTGCTTATGATATCACTCTTTATGTGTAAATCATGTATCCATTACTACTCATCCTTTAAATCATCTGTTTAAGTCACCTAAGTGACCTCTTAATAACAATCAACCAATATCTTTTCTTGAACCTTTCCTGATTATTCCTCTCCACTAAGCAATAGATTCCAAAAGTTGGCCTCATGCAGGATTGGAATTGGAATGTCCATTCTAGAAAGAAGTGCAGTCATCATATATGAACATCCAATTTGTCTGGCTTTCTGTGACTTTTTCTATGGAAACCTCAATTATCTATAATTTTGGGTTCTGACATATGCTTCCTAATGAACTCAGTCCTACCATATCATGTTGTTCTTTTCTTATTGTTTATTTTACCTAGATTTGTAATTCCATTGGTTTAAGAAACTCCCTGTACCAGCACAGATCTGCAGATCTGTAATTTATATCCTTACAAAGTTCTTTGGGACAGTGGGAGGTTAAGCAGTTTGCCTTGTATGGGTCAGGGGCAAGATTTGAACCCAGGGTATTCCTGACAGGATTGAGGGGCCGACTCTGTATCCACTATGTCATACTGCCTCTTGTCTTAACACATAGTAACTTTAAACCTCAAAAAAAATTCCTTTTTGGTAACCTCTTTCCCCACCCTGAATTTCTAGAAGGAATCAAGTAACTTTAAACTGGAAGCCTGTAACAAAATTTAAGTTGCTTAAGTGGGGGGGGGGGGGGGGACACAGCAGGGCTCAGGTAGGAGTATTGTAGTATTCTATTTCCATAAAGAGCTAGATGTTTCCTTTTGAGGTCTAACATGTTAGATGGGAGCCTGTAATTCAGTGAATTTGAATGCTGGGATTTCTCAAGTCTCTACTCTCTTCCCTATTTAAGCTTCCTTTTTTTTTTTTTAATCACTAAGCAAGTCAGGCCAGTTCTTTGAGATATAAAGATGCTAAGTTATTGCTCTGTGATAATGTCACAAGACCGATCATGGGATAGAGATAGTATTGAAGGAATTACTGTTGTTTCAATAGCAAGCTTTTAGACTTTTTAAACAAATGCTCCTATGGTCTTGAAAAGTTTTTCTACTTGTAAAGTTTTTTTTTTCCAAAATGGAATGAATTTCTCTTAAATTCACATGTGAATTAATTATTAATTTAGCTTTATCTCCAGAATATTTTTTTAATTTTAAAATACTAACTTCATTTAATTTGGTTTTTTTAACTTGATACACATGTTTTTATAGAATAGATAGGTCTTAACAAATTTAATTCAATTTTTTTTTAAGCACTTACTATGCCTGTTACTATTCTAGGTTTCTTCAAGATAATTACATTCTAAGGGTTTTGGGACCAGGGGATACAACCTGTCACAAGACAGTAAATACAAAACAATGCAAAGTAATTTCAAATGGGAGAGAGTACTAATAAGGGAATGGGAGGGAGTAGACGTAGGCCTTTTGTTGGAGTGGGCACCAGAGCTTTGCTTTCAAGGAAGCTAGAAATTTTATGAGGCTGGTGAGGAGAGAGAAACTATAATAACAAGACCCTTTATGGAGTATATTTCAGGAAAAGTGTAGTTAATTGTTAACAACAACAACAAAAAACGGACATGTCCATTAACTTTGATACTTTTGTACTAATGTTACATTTGACCGGAATTTTGTTGCCTTTCCATGGTGATTTTATTTGGGTTGTTATAGCCTTAGTGTATATTAATCCCCATTAAAAAAATAATAGTAACAGCCTCACTTTCATTTCAGCTATTTAGAGGTAGGTAAGTGATTCAGTGGATAGAGCACTGGGCGTGGAGTCAGGAAGACCTAAGTTCAAATTCAGCCTCAGACACTTACCAGCTGTGTAACCCTGGGCAAATCACTTAGTCTCTATCTTCCTCAGTTTCCTCTACCATAAAATGGGGATAATAACAGCATCCAACCTCAAAGGTTGTTGTGAGGATCAAATAGGATAATAATATTAAAGCCCTTAGCCAATGCCTGGCACATAGTAAACACTATATAAGTGCTTATTCCTTTCCCTTCTTCTTAGATAAAACCCTCAGGACTTGCTCATGAAGTTTAGTGTTAGTAAAGTTACTCTTAAGGATGACTTGTATTTTGAGGCAACTAGGTGGCACAGTGGACAAAACTCTGCACCCGAAATAAGGAAGACCTGAGTTCAAATTTTAGCTTGTTACTGTTCACTCGTGTTCTACTCTTTGTGACCCAATTTGGGTTTTTCTTGGCAAAGATACTGGAGTGGTTTGCCACTTCCTTCTCCAACTCATTTTACAGATGAGGAAACTGAGGCAAACAGGGTTAAAACTTGCCCTGGGTCACATAGCTAATAAGTATCTGAGGCTGGATTTGAGCTCAGATCTTCCTGACTCCAGGCCTGGCATTCTATCCACTGTGCCATCTAACAGATCACTTAACCTCTGTTTGCCTCAGTTTCCTGAACTGTAAAATGGGAATAGTAAAAATAACCCATCTGTCATGGGAATAGTAAAAACAACCCATCTGTCATGGTTGTTGTGAGGCTCAAATGTGATAATATTTGTAAAGCACTTAACACAACAGAGTAGGTGCCATATAAAATGCTTGGTTTTATTATTAATATTTATTAATATTTTTCATTTTATGTATTTTTCAAAGTAGTTTCAAGGACATTTATCTCCTGATCTTCATAACACTGTGAGAGAGGTAACAGAAGGTGGGTTGTGATGAAGAAACCAACAGAATTCAGGTGATTTACTTAAAATATGTAGTTCATAGTGAAAGCCGGGACCCATTTTACAGTAGAAGAAACTGAGGAAGACAGAGACTAAGTGATTTGCTTAGAGTCACACAGCTAGTAAGTGTCTGAGGCTGAATTTGTACTTGGGTCTTCCTGACTCCAAGCCCAGCGCTCTATCCACGGAGTTACCTACCTGCCTCTAGAGAGCTGACTGGAAGTGAAAATGAGGCTGTTATTGTTATTTTTTAATGGGGATTAATATGGTGGGAGCTAAGTCTTTTGACTCCTAGCTTGGTGTTATTACCAGTAGTAATACCAGTGTCTGAAAGCTGCTGGAGATCTTATCAAGGCACGGCTAACCCTCTTCCCTCTGGACTAGGGGCATTGCTGATAACTGACATTCCTGTAATACTTGAGAGTTTGCCAAGGGCCTTTGCTTGTTTCTTCTCATTGGATCCTCACAAATCTCTAAGATATGGTAGATAAGATGATTAGTATACCCTCCTAGTTATTTGAAGAAATCTTATTCTTACCTTGTGATAGACTTTTTTGGAATTTTCTAAAGACAAAATCCTGCTTGCATGTGTCTGCTTAATACAAGAGTTGGTCTGGTTGGCAGTCAGGTACAAACAGGAGGGTACTATAGGGAAGGGCTGTTCACTTCCCCTACAACTTAATGCCATTTTGGTGTACAACATCATAATTGTACAATTACAATATTGCAGTACAAAATGTATATTACAGCAAGACCTTGGTGGAAATGAGGGCAATACACCCTAGGGATTTTATGTACTTTAGGAATATGTGCTGGGGGCTTTTGCTATAGTAACCTTTATTAGTGTAGCAAATGGTCCCTTTGTCAACCAGCATGATGTTTCTTTTAGTTTTGCCACCAGGTGGCAGCAAAGACACGCACAAAAGTATTAATCTAATGGTATGATAGTATAGTCTATAGTGTAATAGTATGAAATAATATAATAGTCAATAGTATAAAACCATGTAATTCTTCTTCATTGAACAGTATGTTCACTAAAAGTATTAGAGGGTGGCAAAATGATATTTTTATGGATTATTGGATATATGGATTTGAGTTAATCAGAGTGAAATTTATATCTTAAAACATAGCCTTAACCTTTTTGGGGGGTCTTAGCCCTGCCTTGTCAGTCTGATTAAGCCTATGGATCTGTTCTCAGAATATTATGTTTAAATATCTAAAATAAAATACATAGGGTAACAAAGGAACACAGTTATACTGAAATAAAGATGTATTTTTTTATTGAAATTCACCAACTCCTGAAAATCTTCACATGGATACAGCTTAGGGATCTGTGAACCCCAAGTTAAATGATCCAGTCATATAGATAATGCTGGTTTTAAAAAAATGTAGCAAATGCTGGAATGCTTTGTGATTATAAAAATGTTCTTTCAGTGATTCCATTTACAAAGCAAATTCTTAAAATTCCTGTTAATGGAAAGGAAGTAGTCATGTGACTGGTACAAAATAGTGACTTATAAAAATTAGATTTATTGTCCTAGTTTTTGTAGAGGATTACATAAATGCATTGAAGAGCTTCCTAATGAAAAGAATCCAATGGCAAATCCTATAAGGTTAAGATTGTTTGTTGCCACAGGAATAAATAGAATTTTTTTTATTTGCAAATTTGTATTTTCTTAGATGTCATTAGAATTTTCACTAATACTTTGAACAGGTCTGTTCTGGAATTCATAATATCTTATGTTTACATAGTACTCCATAGTTTACAAAATACCTTTTTCACAACAATCCAGTGGGAAGTGCAGATATTATTGGCTCCATTTTATAGATAAATAAGCCAGGGCTCGGAGGGATCATAACTGCTTCCTGTTGGTGTGGCTAGTAAGTATCAGACTTGCATCTTGAGCCATCCTCTGATTCCAATTTCAGTTTTCTTTCCATAGACCAACTCTTTCAAACACCAATCTATTGTCAAGTGCTGACCTGTGGCAAATTTTTACTACTAAGTGGTCTTACTTATTAAATTCCATTTATTTTTATTTCCATAATTATAAATTGTTTATAATTATGTACCTATAAAATATATTTATAAATTGTTCATCCATGACAATTATTTAATTATTTCTGCATTCTTTATTAAAATGTATTTATTTGTAATTTTCCATTTATTTTTCCTGGGCTTGTGATTTCAACCAGTATAGGTTGATTCAGGTGAGGAAACTTATTTTAACCAAAGTTTATCTGCAAGTATTCTTTACCTTATAAGCTTAAAGAGTTAATTGTCTGGCGTAGTTAGAGGTTAAGTGATTTGTCCAGGTAGAATAGTCTATGTCAGAAATAGGTGCTCTCTGCACCTTAGTAGTAGTAGCTTTTTATGGTCCAGATCAGTCTTCCTGATTCCAGGCTCAGTGCGCTATCCACTGCACCACCTTGCTGCCCCAGTAGCCATTTAATAAATGTTAAATTGATTCGATCAGTGTACTGCCACAGAGCTCTTTTATTCTTTGGTTAACAAGAAGGAAGATTGAGGTGGCAAAGGAAACATCGTATCCTTTTAAAGTAGTTCTGTTACATGCTTTGCAAACTTTGAAGTACTATGTAAGTATTAGCCTTTATTGTTTTTGAATCTTTTTTTCTGGAAAGGAATTATATATAGCCTTTGCCTTGTCTGTGGGTAATGATTATTTTATAAGCCAAGAAGAAAAAGAATGATGTGGGGATGAAAGACTAGTTCAGATAACTTCTGTCTAGAGGCTCTAGACTCAGGGTCTTATAGAAGTGAATGGTAAAACTAAAAATAAGTAAATTAATTTTTAAAAATGGGAAAATAGGTCAAAAATAGAAAATTCTTCCCTGTGTTCAGAGAGGGAAAGCAAAATGAACTATAAAAAACGGTCTGATTTTTTTTTTTTTTGAAACGAGCAATATAGAAATAGTTACTGTGAGCTCTGTGTGTGTGTGTTTTCTGCCAGTAGTCATAGTTTTCAATCTTTGCTTGGAAACAGAACTCACTGCATCATCTTTTGCCAATAAAGAAATGAAATATAATTTGTAGAATAATTTCCAAAATTGCCTTGGGAATTAGAATATCATTCCCTCTATCCTATAAATAAACAAATAGATGATGATTGTTGCAAAATATTTAAGCCCCTTGAATAAATCACTCATTTCAAAGGAAAAGGGGGTACAGGATCTTTTTTTCTCTTAGAAATGAGTGAAACCTCACTATTTTGAAGATGATTTTAACAGCTCATTTCCATTTGACATTTTATTTATGCACGTGTAAAACTGGAAGGCTTTCCCTTTACTGGACAGCCAACAGTCTTTAGTGGAGCTATTGTAAACTATAGGTACCTAAGCATAATGCTATTTTTAACTTAAATTCTCTTACCCTGTTTAACTTTCATAGTAAGACACGGGATGTAAACAAGCATTGAAAGCAGTAACTACTTTGGTAGGATTGGCTTATTTACATATTATGTAATCTTGGTATTAATTATGGAAGCATTGAACTATTTGCCTCAGCTGCAGAATTCATATTCCAATTTCCCATTACCATAAGTTCTGCATTACTGCCCAGTAATGTCTGTTTTAAGTTCTGTTTAAGCAAAAAAAAAATGTGAAAGAGATGAAGAAAGTTTATAAGAAATGTGTCTGAGTCTTCATAGTTCCAATCTGTCATCTTTAGATTTCTGTTAGGATAGAGGTATAACAAAGAAATTGAACCCACAGTGACCTGAAAATCTTTTACCCATTAGTTTTAAATTCTTTCCTTATAACACAGAAGAATTGAGATGCTAAAAAATAGCAAAATGGACAGAATCAAATTTCATCTCTCTGTCTTGTCCAACCTTAAGTGGTAGAATATATTTATGACTCACAATTTTTTACATGATTCTCCAACAGCCCTATGAGGCAGCACAAGTATTATTATCCCCATTTTAGAGATGAAGAAGCTGAGGCTGAGGGACTAGCCACACGGCTAATAAATGGAAGAGCACTGGCAGCCTTGGAGCCTGTTTTGCTGACTGAATTATTTAAAAAAATTAGTAAAATAGGGCAGGGAAGTGCTGGTCCTGCAGTCAGGAGGAGCTGAGTTAAAATTCAGCCTCAGATACTTACTAGCTGTGTGACCCTGGGAAAGTCACTTAAGTGAGTTTGCCTCACTTTCCTCATCTGTCAAACGCACTAGGGAAGAAAATTGCAAACCACTCAGTATCTTTGCCAAGAAAACCCCAAATAGGATCACAGAGTTCACAAATGGAATGACAAAACAGCACAGAAATAGGGCAATGGAATCCAGCTGTGATAGAAATGAGGCAGGCTGGGAAGAAGAAAACCTGCTTTCCTTGTCATTTGGTCACTATTTGTAAAGTATAGGAATCTCAGTGAATCTGCTGGTAACTGAATGAAATATTAGGGCAGTGGAACAGTAACTAGGAATATTTTTACCTGGGGCAAAATCAGATGGAGAGAGTGTGATCGAGGTCAGATATCTAGTAAATGAAAGAGCTGGTATTTGAACCTGCAGCCTCTGATCCAGTGTTCTTTCTGCTCTACTGTATCGCTTTGTTTGTAGATGTAGAAATTGTGGCTTAGAAAGGTAAAGTCCAAGTCACATATCAAGTAAGTGGTAGAGCCAGGATGATATCTATTTTTAAGTAACTGAAGGGCTGTCATTCATGCATTAAAGGAATTGGATTCATTCTGTTTAATGCAAGAGGATTCATTCTCTCTCCAGAAAGACAGATTTAGGCTTGAAGAAAGGGGTGTGGGAGGGGGACCCTAACAATTAGCTCTGCATAATAAGTTCCATTGTACAGATGTCAAATTTGAGGCACTGCTAGTGGTTGAAGCAGTTGGCAGATGAAATTGCAACCAAAAAAAAAATAGAGAGAGAAGAGGAAAGGGTTCAGATTAGAGCCTGACTTAGAGCACCTGACTTAAGGAATCAGGAAGAGGAACCAATGAACAGGAGAAAAAAAGGGGTAGTTGGAGACAGTAGAGTGAGAGCTGGTAATTTGTAGTCACAGGAAGAAAGGAAAAGATTGTTGAAGAAAAAGAGTTGTTCAACAGTGTTTAATAATACAGGAGAGGTCACTATGAAAGGACTATTGATTTGTTTGGAAAGAAATCATTGGTGATCTTTGAGAAAATAAGTTCAGTAGAGTGGGGGAGGGGACTGAAAGTCAAACTGTTAAATGAATGGTATGGATGTGGAAGCATCAAATAGAAAGAAAGAAGTGGGACAGCCAACTGACATCATAGAATGGTTGAAGAAAATTCTCCCCTATCCCAGGAAAGAGTGTATGTATAAGAAAATAGGAAGGAAATAGTGGAAATTGAGAGTGAAGTTTTGCATATGTGTGTATGTGTGTGTATGAGAGAGAGAGAGTGAGAATGAGAATATATGTATTATAGCTAGGTCCCCAAAAGGTGGAAGAAAATGGAATCAAGGTGGTAGACAGAGAGATTAGATGGGGAGTTGAGTAGGAGAGTGGACTCCATAGATTCCAGAGTTGCTTACAGATCTAGGATTAATGGAAAATTAGCTCTGAGTAATGATTCAGGCATAAAAACCTGCCTGCTGAGATATAGTTCATAGCTAAATTTGCATGTATTAAAAATACTAGTAAAAATAGTTTTGATTCAGGCGAATCTGAAGTAACATTTCTTAACTAGCAGCTGGACTATTTGTGAAATGGAGACCTCCCTGAAAGAGAATTCCCAGCACAGCATGGCCTTTCTACATTTATTTCACTGAATATTTCATATGGCTCACTGTGTCATTTGTTTGATAACTATGATATAATACTTTGAAACTATTACACGAAAAGCTTTTTATTGCTGCAATAAAGCAATATTCTACATAAAATAATTTATTGAATTTATTGACTTGGATTTTTTTCCCCTCATTCTTTCTAATAGCTGGGGAAATACAAAGATCTTTGAATCAACTTGGAACACCTCAAGACTCACCTGAATTGAGGCAACAACTGTAAGTGTTTTTTTTTTCCATAATAACCAAAAAAATCCATATTTTGTGTTATTTGCAATATAGCGTGTTATTTGCAGTATATTGCTCTTTTTTAAAATCGCATCATTCCAAAATTGGTTACAAAGTTTATATTTGGGAAATGTTTTAGGATAAGCAGTCTTAACAAATGATTGTGATACCCAAGGACCTTAGCAGGCCTTTGCTTTTGAAACAGGTGGTTTCAGGCTCTTATAGTAGAACCACGGGCATCTTGGGTCACCTCCAGGGCAAGTTCTCATCTAGTCCTGGAACTGCTTTGAAGAATCATCTAGAAGACTTTTGGTAGGTCCCAGAGAAGTCCATTATGCTTGAAGAGGCTCTATCTATGTAGACTGCTATAGACTTGATGGGGAGAAATTAGATACTGGGAAAGAATCTAAAGGTCAAATGGCAGCACTCAGTGGATAATGCGAGTAAGTGGCTCCTTTCTTCTACCCTCTTCATATCCAAAGAGGGGTAGGGAGTGGCTGGTGGCCATCTCACTAATTATACCCTTAAACATTTCTTGCCACCTTCATACATTTTATTATTGTGATACTACATCACCTTACAACTACATGGGTTTGATCTACCCCAAAATGTTGCTTTTCATACTAGAAGTCACCCAATTTTTAATTAGTTGGAAACATATTAAATGTGAATAATCCCAAGAGAACTTCTGGTTTAATGTTATTAGTGTTTTCAAAAGAGTGAATTATATATAGAACACTATTTCGGATAGATAATGGGGGATTCATTCTGTATATATTCATATACATACTTATTGTCTTCTATATTGACATGTGAGAAAATCAAACATTGATTTTATATTTGATTCCATTCTGTAATTGGTTCTCTATTCTGTAACTAAGCCATGTTTCTTTGTCTCTGAGTTAAGTTCAGAAGTTCATGAGTCCAGAAGTTCAGCTTTCCTCTCTTGAATTGAGTTTTAAAAGTTGTTTTCCTATAAATCTCTTTAACAGAAAGAAAACCATTATCTCTGTACCACTAGCTGCCCTTGACAACTAAAAGAAATCTGTTGTCCTTGAAGGGTACAGTTGGATGCCAAGAAGTCTGGTCTATTATCTCTGCAACACTGGCTGTCCTTCAAGAAAGCGTGGTCTGTTATCTCTAGGACGCCAACCATGCAGGTGGACTCCACCAGTGAGCTTTCCATAACAAGATAGAAGGAAGCATTATTGCTAGCCCTGCATTCCAGACTGCCATCCAGTCATATTGTTTTCCATCATCTATGACACTTCAGACTTTGTAACCAATCATATTGTTTTCCATCTGTGGCTTCCTGTTCTTTGTTGTGTTTTCAAAAACTATATGAAGGCTAGTTAGCCCCATCTTGTGGTCTTGACTTGGAGTCCAAGACCCTTTTATTGTTGACTACTAGTCTTACCAATAAAATGAACATGCTCTGAACTTTATTGCCTCAGTTTACCTTAATTTTTAAACATAACAAATGTAAGGTCCTTATGAGTAGAGATTGTGTCCTTCATTGTAATTTTATTCCCAGTGGGCACATACTAGGCACTTAACAATTACTTATTCATTGATTGATGGATGGGGTCCAAGTCTGGGAGTCAAGATACTTGTCCCTTTTCTTTCTTGATAATTCCCATGGATAAATCACTTCCCTACTCTGGGCCTCAGTTTTTTCATTTGTAAAATGAAATATCTAACCTCTGTGTTCCCTCCCAATTCTAATGTTCCATGATTCTAATAAGATTTTATAGAGTTCAGGTAATTTTAGAAATGATTTTTCAGAGGAATGACAATCTTAAGGAAGTAAATTTGGCATTTCATAGCCAACATTGAGACAAAGAAGTAAAACCTATAAGACAGAGAAAAAGAAGAGGATAAACAGTAGGGCCAAGTGTGACTTGACAATTTGACCGTCACCTGTTTCAACACTATCATCTTAAATATTTAGTAAGAGGTGACTGTGCCAGGGCCCATAATAGGTGCTGGAATCACAATAAAAAAATTAAAATTAAAATAATTCCCATCCAAAAGAAACTTAAACTTTGTTGAGAGAAAACAGAATATATGTTGAAAATTAAATATGAAATATATTCACAATAGACACAAAGGTATTTTGAGGTGGAGGTGGAGACAGCAGAAAAGAAAGAATGTAAAGCAAGTTTGAAGTTTTAGAGGAAATCTTGTGAAAAAAAAGGGGCAGCTAGGTGGCACACTAGATGAAGCATTGGGCCTGGAGTCAGGAAAACTAGAATTCAAATCTAGCGTCTGATACTTATTAGCTGTGTGAGCCTAGGCAAGTCACTTAACTCTGTTTGCCTCAGTTTCCTCATCTGTAAAATGAGCTGGAGAAAGAAATAGCAAAAACTACTCCAATATCTTTCCAAAGAAAACCACAAACAGGGTCACAGAGTTAGACACGACTGAAACAACTGAACAACATGAAAACAGAGTAAAATTTAATGGAAATGATGCATTTTATGGTTAAAACTGTTTCAGTGAAGTTAGTAAGGAACTGCAGTCTTGATGTTTAGAATTGATCTCCAAGGAATCTTTAACAAATTACAGAATTTTGTAGCTTTTAAAAATTGAAAGATGAAGTCAGAATTTAAATCAAGATTAGACTTCACCCCTTCCATTCAATTCATATATGCAAATCTATTGTGTGTAGTTTTAAAGATGGCCAGCCTTTTCATCTTACAGATGAGGGAACTGAGCAAGATCAAATGCTTTGTCCAAGATAACAAAGGGAATAAGTAGCAAAACCAAGATTATGACTAAAGTCTTCCAAATCCAATTATGTCCTACAACTATCACTAGAGAGAGATGGTTTTCTTATAATTTCTCAGTTTTATCAGGAATTTTAATGTGAATAGTGTCTAGAAGTGTGTCAGACACTAAGGATAAAAATTCAATGAATGAAATAGTCCCTACCCATAAAGAACTAACATTCTAATGGGGAAGATAACAATTATATATGAGTATGTACAGAGTAAATTCCCTGTGCTCTATCTCAAATCAGAAAATTCGTGTTGTACATGCAATTAACTGTATTGAAAACACTAATATTAACCCAGCAGCTCTCTTAGGATTACTCACATTGAACATATATTCCAGCTAGTTAAAAATGCTTTCACATCTACTGTCTAAAGCAGTATTTAGGGCTGGATCAGAAAAATTCACCATCTGGTTGTAAGGTGTTGGAGTACCACACAAGTAAAATGTATTCAAGTGACAAGAAATATTTGATTATATGCTTCTTAGACATTGTTTAAGCAATCTTTCATCTTTTTTTTCTTTTTGGGCTTTCTTGGCATGACTAGGAAATGCTAAAAAAAACTTCAGCAAGTTGATTAACATTTTCATGTAGCAATTCATCAATCACCTGTCTTGTGTTTAGTTATGCATGTGACAATGAGTGGAAATCTTTCCCAAGAATTTTTACCCTGGGGCCTTGAAATGTAATCAGAAAGTTTCTAAACTGAAAAAGGAGGAAGGAGAAAACTGTAGGGAGAATTCATTAGTGATTTCTAGAAATTCATAGAAATAAAATTCCAAGAAATTCAATAATTCCATGAACACATTTGTCTGGACACATACGTATCTTGACAGAAAAAATAGGTGAGTTCAGGAAACAGATCATAAGGCCAACAGAGAGGCATGACAGTAAGTGATGGTAGACTTTCAGTTACCTGTAATTCACTGAAACTTTCATTACCAGCAACAGAATAGCTAATAATTACTTGAATTTCCTGAATGATTCTTTTATCCCTCCAAAGATAGAAGATTATCTACTAGGAGTAATTTTATTCTGGGTTTGATTCTCAACAAGGAGGAAATAATTGGTGGGGATGATGTTAATGACAATATAGATGAGGAAAGAGGCCATTTCACTTTAGAATTTGTGCTGGATGAAGAATATATACAGATATAATATTAACAGATATAATATAGTTACATTCACCCTGGATTATGGGAGTTTTTTTTTTCAAAATGTTCAAATAGAGAAAAGGGAGGGACCTTGTGCTGAATTTTTGCCAGGGATGTTAGTTTGGGAAGAATGAGAAACTCTCAAGAATGAGCAAGACACAAAGAAAAGGAAGATGATGAGAGGAGTCAAGCCTATCAAAGGTAGTCTTTACAGATACTATGTCTCTGTAATCATATATAATGATCTCCTGGTTCTGCTCCCCTCACTCAGCATCAGTTCATATAGGTCATTCCAGGTTATAATGAAGTCAATCTGTTCTTCATTTCTTATAGCTCAGTAGCATTCCATTACATTCATATACCACAATCTGTTTAGCCATTCCCCAATTGATGGGCATTCCCTTGATTTCCAGTTCTTTGCCACCACAAAAAGAACTGCTGTAAATATTTTTGTACATATGGATTCCTTTCCCACTAGTATGATCTCTTTGGGATATAGCCTTAGAAGTGGTATTGCTGGGTCAAAAGGGTATGCACGTTTTTATAGCCCTTTGGGCATAATTCCAAATTGCTCTCCAGAATGGCTGGATCAGTTCACAGCTCCACCAACAATGTAACAATGTTCCATTTTGCCCACATCCTTTCCAGCATTTATCATTTTGCTGTTTTGTCATGTTAGCCAGTCTGACAGGAGAGATGTGGTACCTAAGAGTTGTTTTGATTTGCATTTCTCTAATCAATAGTGATCTAGAGCATTTTTTCATATGACTATTGGTATCTTTAATTTCTTCCTCTGAAAACTGCCTGTTCATATCCTTTGACCATTTCTCAATTGGGGAATGACTTGTATTCCTATAAATTAGGCTTCGTTCCCTGTATATTTTGGATATGAGGCCTTTATCAGAGACACTGGTTGTAAAGATTTTCTCCCAATTTTCTGCTTCCCTCCTAATCTTTGTTGCATTGGCTTTTCAATTTACCATAATCAAAATTATCCATTTTGCATTTTGTAATGCTCTCTATCTCTTGTTGAGTCATGAATTCTTTCCTTTCCCATAAATCTGACAGATAAACTGTTCCTTGCTCTCCCAAATTGCTTATAGTATCAGCCTTTATTCCTAAATCATGAACCAATGGCTAATGAACCTCTAGAGAAAATATTAAGTCTTTTTCAAGAATAAGGTAGGCCAGACCAACCCCATTCCCTTGATGAGAGTATTTGTTTTTTTTTTATCTTTTTTTTAAAATTTATTTATTTAACATATTTAGTTTTCAGCATTGATTTTCACAAGAGTTTGAATTACAAATTTTCTCCCCATTTCTACCCTCCCCCCCACTCCAAGATGGCATATATTCTGGTTGCCCTGTTCCCCAGTCAGCCCTCCCTTCTGTCACCCCACTCCCCTCCCATCCCCTTTTCCCTTCCTTTCTTGTAGGGCAAGATAAATTTCTACGCCCCATTGCCTGTGTATCTTATTTTCTAGTTGCATGCAAAAACTTTTTTTTTTTGTTTTTGAACATCTGTTTTTAAAACTTTGAGTTCCAAATTCTCTCCCCTCTTCCCTTCCCACCCACCCTCCCTAAGAAGTCAAGCAATTCAACATAGGCCACATGTGTATCATTATGTATAACCCTTCCACAATACTCATGTTGTGAAAGACTAACTATATTTTGCTACTTCCCAACCCATCCCCCTTTATTGAATTTTCTCCCTTGACCCTGTCCCCTTTCCAGAGTTGATGAGAGTATTTGATTGGAAGATCAGGTGAATGTTAAACTTCAGTAAAGCATTTGATATTATCTCAATCAACAAGGAGGTTCGCTGGGGTCTCAGGTGCCCCTAGCCAATGTTTCAAAAACTACTTTTATACTGTCTTTGTCAAACGAGTCCAGAATTAGGTCTGAGATCAAACTCTGTGGTGGAGAAGTTAACCCTGATTGCCCTACATAAGCACCAAAACTTCCTTGCTTATAATAGTCCTGACTAGTGTTGTTAGAGTGTGTATGTAGGGGGAATGAGTTCTCTCATGCCTCCATAGTTCCACTGTTATCCTGAACCACAATATTAGTCATCATCTTACATTCTTCACAAGGTGATTTTAGTCTTTATCTTTATACCACAGTTAATTTTCTTCCAAAACTGCTTAAATCATCTCTGAATATTTTCTTCATATATATGTGTTTGTGTGTGTGTATTTACATATATATATTTCATAGTTTTTATTAAACTAAATTCTTTTCCTACTCCTTTCAGATGTCAGAATATTCAGCAATGATAGACATATCTACTTTAGCAATTAATAAAACACTTTTTCTGCCCCCATTAGCACTAAACTATTCCAAATGAAAAAGGCAGTATCTTACAGGGAAAGTACCTTGCATTTGGCTGCATTGAGAGGAATAGTATCCAGGTAGGGAAGGGAAGGTGATAGAGACTCTGCTGTGGTCAGATTATATTTGCAGTGTTATGTTCCATTCTGAGTACTACATTTGGGGGGAGGGGGGCGGGGTGGGAATTGATAATTTAAGGCATGGTCTAAATAGCGAATTGTTTCAAGATTATTCCACCTAAGGAGTAATTTAAGGAATGGGACATTCTTTAATTGAAGAATAGAAGAGAGAAAATTAAGATGGGACATGACAGCTTTCTACATGTATTGAAAGAACTGTCATGTGGAAGAGGGTTCTTAGCCTCAGAATGCAGAAGAAGAAACAATTAGGTGATAGAAGTTTGGAGAAAAATATTTTAGTTCTATGTAAAGAAAAACTTAGTAGCAGAGATGTATAAAAGTGGGCTGCCCTGGAGATAGTAGTTTCACTCTCACTGGAGGTTTTTAAACAAAAGCTGGATAGCCACTTCTGAGAAGTAGGAGGCAATGTGGTGTAGTGGATAGATTGTTAGATCTGGTGTCAGGAAGTTGCTGTTGTTGTTGTGTCGTTTCAGTCATGTCTAACTCTTCATGACCCCATTTGGGGTTTTCTTGGCAAAGACACTAGATCAGTTTGTCATTTCCTTCCTAGCTCATTTTACAGATGAGGAAACTAAAGCAAATCAGGTTAAGTGACTTGCCCAGGGTCACACAACTAGTAAGTCTCTGAAGCTGGATTTGAACTCAGGTCTTCCTGACTCCAGGCTCTGCATTCTATCTACTGTGTCACCTAGCTGCCCTAGAGTCAGGAAGCCCTGCATTCAAATCCTTCCTTTGACACTGTCTGTGGGACCATGAACAAGTCATTTAGACTCTTTGAATCTCAGTTTATTCATTTGTTTAATATCAATAGTACAGACTCCCCCAGGTGCATTGAGACAATGTATATAAACTCTAGCAAACTTTAAAATGCCTTAGGTCAGTTATCATCATTCCTACCACCAAGTAACCAGTTATAGCCAACTGGAATACTTCCCTGGCACCATGGACAGCTGCTAAGGCCTTAAACATATTGAAAAGTTACTGGGCACTCATGAGTTTGAATTTTCTAGTATCATTATGGTTTCCATTTGAGCCAGTCTAACTCAAATAATTTAGTCTTTAGAAATGCAGGAAAGTTGTAACATTGAGTCCATGAGTACCATAATGATTTCCATTAGAACTGCTGTCCAATTCCAATTAATTTAGCCTTTAGAAATTCAGTATACTTCCTGCATGTTTTCATTCTGGCAAATTGAACTGTGAGGTCCAAGATTTAGGAACTATTCGCCAGCTACAAGAAAAACTCCCAGGAACGGTCCAAAGGTTACTTAAATGTGCATTTTTAACAACCAATCTCCAGTTCCATGTGCTCTTTTTCCGAATTCTCATCTCCTTACAAGTTATATTTTACTTTTATCAATGCCTACATGCAGATAACATTAATGCAGTCTTTGTTACTAGCAAATATTACACAAATAAAATGGAAACTTAGACAATTCCTCTGAAAATCATGTAGGAAAAAGAAAATTGAACAGTGAGTCATGAGGCCTAGCTTTAGTCCAGGTTTTTGTTACTAACAAGATGCTTGTACTCAGGTCAGTCACTTGTCTTATCCGACCCCTAGTTCCTTCATCTGTAAAGTGGCAGAGCTGGTCTAGGTGAACTCGGAGGTCCCTGCCACCTCTGGTGTTCTATGATCCTCAGGTGACTAATTAGTTTTTATTTCCACCTTGCAGTGATTAATAACCTTAAGCAGAATAGCCGCTCAGTAATTATCATATAGTAGATTTCGTAGTATGTTTTTCTGCAGTCTTTTAGGGCCATCTTTAAACAATTCTTCTGTAGAAGAATTAATTGGAGTTGGTTTGGGCACAGTTGTTGACTTAAATGTATTCCTGGACTCTTTGGCTATAATAATTTTGTTTTCTCACTAGGCAACAGAAGCAACAGTATACAAACCAACTTGCCAAAGAAACAGATAAGTACATAAAAGAGTTTGGATCTCTGCCCACCACCCCAAGTGAACAGGTATTAAGCTTTTAGTCATATTGGTAATATGTTTACGATAAAATAAATTATTAAATTGTGTTGTGATGTATTTTAATCGTACATTGGCCACCAAGTTTTTTAAGGTTGTTGCAGGTTAGTTCACAGAGAAAAAAAAAATTTCTAAGCAGTAGCCCTAATCCATAATTAACCATAGGCATGATGCTTCCTCTCCTGATTCTCCAAACACTTTGTTATTCAAGCGCTACAGATTAGGGTATTCTTTAATTTTTTTTTCTATATTGTTTTGTCTGTATAATGTGGAATTTGGAAGGTGTCACCATGATAAGTTATTGAGTGTGTGCATCTTTAGGAAAAAGGTGCTTAAACCATTTTGTAATAGTCGAGAAATTAACAACTAGCTTTTGCATAGAAAATTTAAGTTTGCAGAGTTTTTACAAGTCATCTCATTTGATCCTCACAATAAATCTGTGAGGTAGATGCAATTATTATTCTCATTTTCCAGAGGAGGAAACTGAGACCTCAGAGGTTAAGTAAGTTACCCAGGAACAAACAGCTAGTAAGTGTCTAAGGCAAAATTGGAACTCAGATCTTCCTGATTCCAAGTCCAGAACTCTATCCACTGGGCTGCCTAAGGAGCAGGAAGGGAATAAACATTTATAGAGTGCCTACTGTGTGCCAGACACTGTGCTAAGCATTTATGTAAATATTATTTCATTGGATCCTTGAAACAATCTTGCTGTTATTATCCCTGTTTTACAGTTGAGGAAACTGAGGCAAATGAAGTTAAATGACTTATGCACAGTCATGTGATAGTAAGTGTCTGAGGCCAGATTTGAACTTAAATCTTCCTGATTGCAGGCCCAGCACTCTGTCCAGTGTTACACCTAGCTGCATAGTAAGCATTGGTAAGAAATCCAGCAACCTGGAAATGCATAGCACTTGGGGATGCTAATAAAAAACCATTCATTCATTTCTTCATTCAATAGTTAAATTCTTACTACGTGCAAAGTAATATAGTAGGTGCTGGGGATATTTCAAAGCTAAACAATGACTTCATGCTCTTCAGAATTACTTTGTCTTTTGCCAATGGAAAGTTGCTTCATTAGGTGACTAAATATGAACATGGAAAAAGTGAAAAATGAAACAAAACAAGATGTTAGCACATCTTGTAGACTGGACAGCTTAATTCTAGCAAACCTATTTCTCTTTTCTGCAGCGTCAAAGGAAAATACAGAAAGATCGCCTAGTTGCTGAGTTCACAACTTCACTAACAAACTTCCAAAAGGTCCAAAGACAAGCTGCGGAAAAAGAGAAAGATTTTGTTGCCAGAGTAAGAGCCAGTTCCAGAGTCTCTGGAGTAAGTATCTGAAAATTCATGGTTAGAATAAAAGTACCATGATCCTTTTGAAGGATTACTTAGTGTATATATCAATTCTTAGTCATTTTGTGTTTGACAGAAAATTCATTTGTTCAGAAAATGTTTATTGAGTACCTACCATGTGCAAAGTGAAGATTTTGGTGAATCTATTCTTTGCAAGTTGTTAAATTCTGAAGGATGTGGCCTAAGTATATCCTGAAAGTAGAAGCCTTTCATCTTCCTTTATTTTTTCTTCTTCCCTACCTAATTATAGAATCAAGAGAATAGAATGCATTTTATAATTACTATGTCTGTTCCTGTGTCAGTATGTTTTGGAATTCTTCAAATAGCCTGTCCTTCATGGAGCACCTCCTTCTTGGAAATGGTCCAACCCAAAACTTGAATTTCACAGTGGAATTTTCTGCATGTAACTAATGATGCTAATATTTGCCTCTCTGGTTATGTGATTTATTATTCTTTGAGGTTTTGTATACAGGAATTTTGACTTTATTGTCTTCTTCTGAGTGTATGTTTTGCTCTCTCTTGTCACCATAGTAACTTTCTATGAACAGAATTTTTTTCTGTTTGCTCATTTTCCAGCCTATTTCTTGACTTTAACTCTATACTAAAGTGGGGCTCTGCTTCCCAAGTGGAAGAGGCACTGTCCTGAGCTTCAGGTTTTTTGTGCAGGAGTTTGCAGAGGTCATTCTATGGGGACCTGTAAGTTTTTGGCTCTTCCAAGGTGGTTTGATCTAGGGAGAGGTGTTTTTGCTACACTCCTGTACTGTGCACTGATTTGTTTTGCGTGGGGTTTTCAACCTTGGAACTGTGACCAGGGTCCCTGCTCCCTTGGGGCTGCAAACTCTGCTGTGCTAGTACTCCTCCTCGAACTGGAACTCAGACCCAGGACTGCAACCCAGATCCAAGTATAGGCAATGCAACAGAGTCCTCCTGCCCCTGGTGCCAGCAAAGGGACTCCTGTAAATCTCCCTCTGACCTATTATCTGATCCCCTTACCATCTGTTGGCTGAGAATTCTGGAAACTGCCACTGCTGCCACTGATTCAGTCACCATGAAACCTGCTCCCGTTTTGCTTGGGCCCAGTCTGCACTGGCATGGCCTGCTCTGAACGACATTCCCACTCTCACCCTGGTGCAACAGACATTTTCTGCCAACCTTCTAAGTTGTCTTGGACCAGAAGATTGTTTCATTCTGTCTTTCTGTGGGTTCCGTCACTCTTGTGTGATTATGATGAAAAGTTTTCAAGTAAATTGGGTAAAGACGTTATATAGATACAAATAAAATTAATATAATCATGAGGAATGTTTTTGATAGATTGGGAATCCAAAATAAAACCACAAAAACCACAAACTTTTCAGAGTTAATCTGATTTTAAATTGCGTTAGAAAAGGAATAGAAGTGATTTTATCAATGATGATAACGGTTCCAAGGAAGTACTCTATATTTAGCAGATTAGTATTTCTCATTTGTTCTATGTAGCATATGTTATGAATACATTACTAAGTTAAGCCTTTTGTGTTTCTTTTAATAGAATGGTGAATTTAAAACAAATTCTGGTTTATAACAGTCTATATACAAAGTATCTGGTTATAATAACTTTCATAATTTTAATAAAATAACTATAACTTTTTCTTTCCTGTTCCTTTTTTTCTCTTCTTTTTCCCCTTCACATTCCATCTTATCATTAAATCACATAGGGTGGTTTTCCTGAAGATGGTTCTAAAGATGGGAATCTTGTGTCTTGGGAAAGGTAGGTAAGAGCTCTGCCATTACACTAATTAAAAGATAGGTTCAAATTTGTAACTGTTGTTGTGAAATGAAACCCTTTGAGCCAAAATTAAAACTTTCAACGTAACATCTTTCAAAAATGATAATAAATTGAAGACAAGTGTTCAACATTCATTCCTTAGAGAAAAAATTCAGAACAATTATCTTTAAAACACTTGGATGAAAAGTATTTTGGTTTAGTGGAAATCTATGAGACCAAAATAAATTATTGTTGACAACTGGTAACTGGTCTTTTTGTTTTAATAAAAAAAATACGAAATCTACAATGAATTGAATCCTAAAAAAAAATTCAATTTTCAAATATACTTCTTAGAATTGTAAAAATGAGATTAAGATCAATATGGATTAAAATAGCATAATCTATTGTCGGTAGAGAGATTAATTTGGCATGTTTAATGTATACATTCTGTTAAGAAAACGTTTACAAAAGCAATTCTAAACCAGTAAATCTTCATCCATAAAATATGAGTCTAATTAGTTTTTTCCTACTAAATCCAGCCTGTGTTTTACCTCCCTCTTTCTCCAGTCAAACCCAACCCCAAGCTCAGTTGCAGGATGAAGACATTACAGAAGATGATCTCCGCCTTATTCAAGAGAGAGAATCTTCCATTAGGCAACTTGAAGTAAGCTCTGCTATCCCCTCCATCTATAACAGCCAAATCTACTTGCAGTAAGGTCTTCCCCGCCAAATCTACTTGAAGTAAGGTCTTCCCCGGGCTGGTTTATTGCCTTAAAGATAAGCAGTGAGTTGAGAGGAAAGGATGCAGGATGATGTCAGGGAAAATCATAAGCAAGTCACCTTTAAAGTATAGACATTAAAATTATTCCTTTTTGGAAAACAATGGACTGTTTTTCTTAGAAAAGAAAGCTGTACTTAAACAAGAGGTGAAATGCCATAGGACATTTATGGAAAAAAGGCAAGGGTCCAGTTATTGGATATTCGTCAGCTGAGCACAATAGCCCCTAGTGATTTAGAAACACAAGAAAATAATTGTGGTGGGGAATAGATAAAAAGCAAGAAGAGTCTATGGATTCTGGGTGGTTCCCTAGTATCACATGACCTACAATCTGGAACTATATAATTCTTCTGTTACTAAACACACACACACATACATATATATACACATACACGTATTTCCTTATGATACTGCAAATTATTTAGTACAATGGTGTCTTATATGTGTATATAACTTAACTAGGTACAACAATATAAAAATTTCTAAGCGGCCTCTGGTAGAATCTATTTTTCTTCTACTAGTGACCCAGTTATTCTTTCCAAACACTTTTTAATCACTCACTATATGAAAAAACACTGTGCTAAGTACTGGGGAGTTAGAAGTGAAAAATTACATAGTTCTGATTCTCAAAAAGCTTATTTTCAAGTACAAATTGGGGTGCAGGGTGGAGAATAAGGCATTTATATAAATAAATGTGATACAGAGTAGAACATTATAGAGACAGAAGAAAGTTCCAGGGAATGCTATGAGAGTTTTGAAGAGGGAGAAGGTGAAAATCTGATAGGGAGAGACTTAGGACAGGGGTGAAGAACCTGTGGCCCTCGGGGGGCTCATAGGTGGTCCTCTAGGTCCTCAAGTGCAGCTCTTTGACTGAATCCAGACTTCACAGAACAAATCTCCTTAATAAAAGGATTTGTTCTGTGAAACTTGGACTCAGGCAAAAGGCCACATGCACCCAAGGACCTAGAAGGCCACATGTGGCCTCCAGGCCTCAGGTTCCCCACCCCTGCCTTAGGAGAAACCTCCTGGACGAACTTTTATCTGAGTTAAATCTTTTTAAGGAAGGCAGTGTGTGAGCTTAGGTGCCCTCTACTGGACTAAAATAAGTATTCTTGTTTGGAAACTTTAAACAACTAAAAAGGAATGGATTATCCTATGGGACGTTTTATAGCTCTGTGATGAGATCAAAAGACTTTTTGGTGCCTTAATTTTATTAATAATAAGTAACTAAGGTACTTTACATAGAGGATAGTATAGTTGAAAGAGCACTGTACTTTGAATCAAAGGCCATGGCCTCAAATCTCATCTCTGCCACTTAGTCCCCATGTGAATTTGGGCAAACCATTTATCTTCTGCATCTCTATTTTTTTCATTTGTAAAATACAAAGGGGAATTAAATGATCTGTAAGGTTCCTCTTAGACCCAAAATATTTTGTAAATCTATATAAATCTGAACTATTAGGATCATTATTATTATGATCCTATGATGAACTTTTATGTTTTAAATATACCAGTTACTTTAAAATCACTTAATTTAAAATAATTACAGATGCTATTGCTTTATTTTTAATTCATGATAGAGGCAGCTAAGACTTGGACTAAGACTAAGTAAGACTTGGATTCGAATCGTACTGTTGTTACTAATTTTGTGACCCTGGATGTGTCATTTAGTCTCTTTGTGTCTAGGATTTATCTCATTCATAGATAAGCAACAACCTGTGTTCTTAGAGAGAATTCCCACATAGATCATATCCTAGATTGTTTGCTTTTGCCTCTCCAACAACAATGATGACAAGACACATTTGTTAACCCCCACCATGTGCTAACCACTGGGGACACAAAGAAAAGGAAAAATAATTTCTGCCTTCAAGGAGCTCATAGTCTAATGGAAGAGAAATCATACAAACAATTATATACAAACAAGATATCTATAGGTCCTTATTTGTGCAAACAATGAATCCTCTGAAATGGTTGTACATTAATTGCATGTACATTAATTGCATGTACATTAATTAAAGTTATAATTATGTAAAATACAGCAATTGGTTCAAGCCCAATGGAAATATGCAGTGTGAATTCAAATAATGTTACTGCTCGAGGGGATTAATTATTCACACTAATCAGAACCTTGCTGTACATGTGCAGAGTATATATATGACATTAGCATTAATATAGTTAACATGGATAGATATAACCCACATTAAGGAAAGCTCTTTGGGGTCCTCAATAATTTTAAGTGTAAAGGTATTCTGAGGCCAAAAAGGTTAAGAGGTTCAGTTCTAGATACTATGTTTTAATGATTGGAAACAAAGATGGACTTCACTTTGTGGGGGTTGGGGGGGAGCTCTCTTTTTACATTATTGATTTATTCTAGGCTTACAATGCCTCCAAAACAAACAAACAAAAAAATCAACCCTTGATCTTTTTCACATGAACTGTCATCTGACGGTGCTTTCCCCATCCTCACTGTGCAAGTGATTTGTTTTTAACCCAAATGTGTCACACACCCTGGTCAGGAAATCCAAATCTTGTTCTCAGACAACATATTCTTAACTAACTGTTCCCTTTATAAAGTACCAAGTTTTTTTTGAACCCTCTGTCTTCATTTGGCAGTGGTGAAGAAAACACCACCTGTGTGACCTTATAATCTTGGTTTCTTCCTCATAACTTTGTAATCCCTTAATAGTGCTTTCCAAATTTCTTCTGGCAGTATCACTTATCCCCATGTGAGTCATCAAATTGGGTACTGGTTATTCCATTTCAGAAAAATTGTCATGTTCTTTATTATGTCCCAGAAATGTACCCTCACTGAGAGAGGCTTGTCATCAGAGCCATCAGCATAGTTGCTGAAATCAGTAAGGATGGTGGTAGGAAATGGGGTATTTCGAGGAGGTCATTTGATAGTGAGGTTTTAAAGAGAGTTAATATAAGTAAGCATGGATTCCAAAGAGGGCAAAGTTGTTGGATGACAGTGGTAAAAACAAGTTCTAAAAGGGGTATAAAAGAAAAAGGAGTAGTGGGACCTTATATTTCTGCCACTGTGCCGGCGACAGGATGGAGTGGACTGATGGGAGTGGTGTCTTTCTTTACTGAAGGCCAGATTTTAGTTAAGGCAAAGGAATGGAGTTGAAACTCATGGACAAAGTTTGTGATATTAGTTTATCACAAAATAGACATTCCAGTGAGCATAATGGAAGGGGAAAATGGAAGAGAGGAACAAATAGTGTAGGACTTAGAGCATAATGTGAGCAAGCTGAGGAAGGAATTTGGAGATAAGTGGAGAACTTCTTAATGATAGAGAAGAAGGAAGCAATGGGTATTAAACAGAGTCCCAAGAATTTCCTTCATAGGTAGTAGCATGGTATGTACAACATGGTAAAAACCATAAACCATACCTCTAGAGAATGGGCTCTGGTGATGAGTGGCTTCTCAATTATTCAGTATAATAGTAACTTTCCCCTGGAATTATCTATATTATTACAGATTTGAGGTATATACCAATGCACAAAGGTATGTTTATGTGTATTTTATGGGGATGAGGCAAGATAGTAGGAATGGGTGGTGTGAGGTCTTAGTTTCTGCTACTAACCAACTACTATATTCTTTTCCCCATCAGGCTGATATTATGGATATAAATGAAATATTTAAGGATTTAGGAATGATGATCCATGAACAAGGAGATGTGATAGGTAAGCACATGTAATTTAGATGCATCAACATAAAGTTGATTTCACAAATGGTTTCTCCCTGGGGTTTTACTTTTTCACTTTCCTTTGGCTCCTTTGGGGGCATACATCAACACCATTCCTCAGTCTCACAGGACTTTATGTTGACTGTGCTGTTTAGTTCCAGCACTTTGCACGTATGGGGACAGACCTTGTTTGGGCTTGCATTTGCTGGAGGCACAAGTGATTATTGCTGGCGGTAGTGAAAGGCATCGTGATGTCAGGATACCCAGTGAGGAAGCCTTTTGCTGCTGCTACTTCTAAAAGAGCACAATCTTAACCGACTTTAAGTAGCTCTGAGTTGGTTCTTCTCCTAGCCCCTTCCCCCATCCCAACCTCAGTTTGAATTATTGAATTTGAATTCAACTAGTTCTAGTCTCCCTGACCAAGAGTCTACTGGAAACCTGGGATTTGGTAGATTAATCCAGAATTTCTTTTGAGAAGATTCTCTAATATATGTGCATTTTTTTTCCTTTTTCTTTTAAGTAACATTTGTCTTTTTAAAAATAAACAACTGATTTTTTTTTGCCTTCAAATGATTTTTTTTAATTGAGCTATTTTTGTGAAAGTCCTGGAACTGGCATATTTCCAGCATATGAAAGACATATATTAGATGTAACATGATTGTGGAGGAAAGAACACTAGATTTGGAGCCACTACATGAGAGATCTTGGCAAGTCTCTTTATTTCTTGGGGGCTCAGTTTCCTCATCTGCAAAGTGAGAGGATGAAACTAAATGAGCTGAGGTCCGTTCCAGTTCTAACCTTCAATCCAATGTATGATCCAAAAGCAGATCCCATTTGTGTTGGGTGTCACATTATTCAACTTTAACCCTTGCTGTGTGACTTAAAAAGATTAAATCTAGTCACCTTAGCTCCCTTTTGCTACCTCAGCAGGACACTGAAAAATCCCAAGAATTTATAGGGTTAGTCCTGAGGCTGGTGAATGACACAATTTCCTGTTTCTTTTATCTTAAATAATAATTATTAAAGATATATGTGCGTGTGTGTGTGTGTGTGTGTGTGTGTGTGTGTGAGAGAGAGAGAGAGAGAGAGAGAGAGAGAGAGAGAGAGAGAGAAAACTAAATAGAACATAATCTAAAACAGATCACATTTAATGGGCATTTAGTCCTTAAAATCATATAACATATGCATAGCACTTTACAAATCTTGAAGTGCTATATATGTGCTAACTATTGTAGCTATTATTGTTATTAAAACCAGGGAGTGGTACAGATTTTGCTGTTTGGTCCAATTAAACATTTGGTATCCATATTTTCTTTGTCCTAAATGAGGTATCATTCTTGGGAAGGATCAATTGTTATTTCATTTCTACTCCATAAAGACTTCAATGATGGGAATAAATTGTTCGGCTCTAGCGGGGTGATGAATCTTCATATTAATTACCATATTTGGTATTCTGTTTTGTGGGGGTTATTGGAGATTGTGATAGAGTGAAAACTAGGATTCCATTACAAGGCTAAATGATCATACTTTTATTCTTCACTTTATTCAGTATTGGCCTTGAGGCATGTCAGTGGTAAACCATAATGGCTAGATTTTGAAAACCAGAAACTCAGATCACCTTAAACTTAGGTCAGCTTTGAGTATATCTGAAGATATCAGTGACCTTGGTTGAATGAAGAGGAATGCTTGGGGCCACTCTAGAATTGGAAAATGCACATCTGGAGATGTTAATTAACGGATACATGTCTGTGTTTTCTAAAGACAGCATAGAAGCCAATGTAGAAAATACTGAGGTACATATCCAGCAGGCGAACCAGCAGCTATCAAGGGCTGCAAATTATCAGGTAATGATACAAATTCACATATCTCTGTTATAGTATCTAATATTAATCTTTCTAATTATATTTTTGGTTTCCTTTTTTAAAGCAAAAATCCTAAAAAAGGGAGTGGCAGGGTTTGGAGATTTAGAGTTTAATGTGATAGAAAAAGTTTCATAACTAATTTCTTTTCATGCCATCAGCATGACTGCAAAGTAGAGGCATAGTTATTAACAATCAGAGACTGGCTGGAATACAAAGCTGAACTGCCTTTATAACTCAAGGCAAGGGTAGCTCATTTAACTATAGCAAATGGCTTTCCACTACTCCCTGTCAATGAATCACCTTCATTTCTCTCTTTTCTCCTCTTCCCTTTCTCTCCCCTTTTTCCTTTCTACTTTTATTTTTTCTCTTCCTCTTTTTTTGTCTGTTTCCTTGGGCCTAATAATGACACCCACAGTTTTATTTAATAGCCTGAGGGACTAAAGAGATTGTTGTTCTCTATCCTAGAGTTACTCACTGGCAGACAGATAGCCAGGTAAGCTCTGTAGTACCTAACCAAGTATTATTAGTTTGGTTAGTGAATGGCAGACATTTTACTAGTTCATTTTTAACCACCACTACCTCCCCCTTAAAAAAATTACTGCTATGTTGACTCTAGAGTCCCTGAGAAGGTGTAATCAGAGGTGGAAGAATAGAACTTCAGTGAATCATTGGAACTTAGGGGCTTGAATTCTGGTCCATACATATACAAAGAGCTACTTTGTAACAGGAGAGCTTTGGTCCTAGAGGATTCTAAAAAGTGGCTGGAAAGAAGGCCGTACTTGTTTGATTGGAGGTTTTCTCCTTAAGTTCATCTGCTACAATGCCTCACTCAAAACTCTAGGGTTCAAGCTAACTGTCCTTTTATTTAACAACAAACATGCTCTAGTGATCTCGAGTAAAGCAGTTTGTTAGGTAGAAGATATTAGGAAGATATTCTCTATCAGGAAGGTTAAAAAAAACAACATTCTGGAGAGGTGACTACAGTAGATTGAACATGGGAAGGAGAAGGCTTTTCATTTTTTTTTTCATTAGAGCCTGATTTTAAACCTACTGTGCTGTGAAAGCTATTCTCAGATGATTTGGAACTTGCTATAAATCCTTATTACAATAGTAGCCAAGGACTTTCCCTAGTGAAGTTAGGAATATAACAGAAACTTGTTCAATAGTCATGAAGCTTAGTATAAGTTTAGGATCCGAAAGAGAGAAACTGAGACTAAATGAGTGTAAGTTTAGGACCATTATCTCCTAAAATACTTTTGTTTATTCACATAGGCTCATCATTTCTATGATCTTAGCAAGAGATAGAATTTTACAAAAGATAATAACACAATTTTGGAGATGTCACTGAATCTAATGCCTCTGGTTCTTTTAGGGGCAGAGGAGAAGGGAGAAGTAATTGTGTCTTTTGAATTCTGAAAGTCCTTGTACTTTAAAGATTTATCTTTGGCCTTTGTGGTATTCCTGTTCCCTTTGGAGTACATTAACAAATCTTTCTATTCCTTTTAAAAATAAGAAAAATGACTTCTCCATATTGGTATGATGTTTCAAGACAGAAGAAATGTGTAAATCTGTTTCTGACTCTAGATTGAAGAAATGGAACATAATTCCTAACCCATGGACATGGAAAAGGGCAGCCCCATAATGCCAGCTTATGCTGTCTAATGTATCATCCAGAAATTTTTTTGTTTTACACTTTTATCCGGGGGTTGCAACTTTTTACCTGGCTTCTGTACTATTGATAGGAAAGATATTGACCAACATGTTATACTTAATTAGAAAAAAATGAGGCCCCTGGGTTCTCATGATTCACTATGGTGCTATCATTCCATCCTTCTCTCTGCCCTTTCTGGAAATGCTAATATTTTAAGGAAAAACACTTTTTCCCAAGTAGTTTCTTAAGAACATTAAATTTTAAAAATTAACAAGATCTTATAATAGTATTTAATGACAACACTTAATTTTTTATTTTCTTTTTTTAAATGCCCTTAGCAGTCAGAAACATAACAATATACAAATGTGGATAAAAATGATTGTACATGAAACCATGAGCCTTTATTATACACATTTTGTTTTATAAAAGTATGCATTACATTTAACAAGGAAGTAATAAAATTATCTTGTCACCCTCTGAACTTTTTCACCCATTTTTTTTACATATTATTGATATCTTTTTTCTTTGCAACTCTATCACTTCCTACTAATTCACCTCCTGACGCCAAAGAGAAACCCACCCTTGTAACAAGCATAGTCAAGCAAACTCCTTGAATACATTGGCTATTTCTAAAAATGTATGTCTTGTTCGGTACTCTTTGTCTATCACATCTTTCCCAAAAGATGGGAGAAACGCTTCATTACTCATCTTTTGAAATGAAGTCTTGACTATTCACAGCATTGATTGGAGTTATGAAGGTTTTCAGTGTTGCTTTCCTTCACATACCTAATCTGTACCAATGATCTACTTTATTTCTTCCCCCAAAAATTCTTGATCTTTTTTTCTTTCAGATGAATTTGGTTATTGTACCTAGTTCTCTAAAGCAACTCCTTGTGTAGCTGCATTATCTTTTATTATATTGATGTGGTCCAGCCACATAGTATTTTCCTATTAAATCTTCCCTTACTTCTATAATTTTTGTAGTTCTATTCATTGAAGTCCTAAATCTGCCTTAATAGGTTGATTTCCTAGGTTATTTTATAGATTTTGCAGTAATTTTGAATGGATTTTTTTTCTATTTCCCCTCCAGCATTTTGTTAGTAATACACACAAAAAAAAAAACTACCAATTTTTGTGGGGCTCTTATATCCTACTACAGTACTGAAGTTATTTTTTCAGTTATTTTTTTTTTCATTTCATATCTAGGATTCTCTAAGTACACCATTATATTGTCTTCAGATGGCAGTAATTTTGTTTCTTCTTTGCCTATGCTTATTCCTTTTATCTTATCACTATAGTTAATATTTCTATAACCAGAGCAAATGTAATGCTGATGATGGGCACCCTTCCTTTGTGCGCCTGATTTGGGAGAGGTCTAGTGTTTCTCCATTGCAGATAATATTAGTCTAGAGTCTAATATTTATTATATTAAGCAAATGTCTGTTCCTATGTTTTTTAACCAACATGTAAATTTTAGAATACAAGTAAATTTGAAGAAATTGTTGCAGTTAAAAACTAGAAACTTGATTATAATTTTAATTGAAGCATATTCTTTGGATAAAACAATAGCAATACAGAAATTGAAGAGAGTTACTCAAAATGTTATTTGAAGATATAAAAAAAAGTTGTCTTTTTTCCAAATAAGACAGAATTGACATCTGAGATTTATCCGTCAGACAACATAAGAATTATATGCTTAATCGACATCTGAGGTTTATTTTTCTGTTAGTTGCAATATAAGGACTATGTGCTAGGTTTACAAAGATAAAGTACAAGATGACCATTTTCATTTTGTGTTTTTTTTCCTACCTGCAGCGCAAGTCCCGAAAAACTCTGTGCATCATCATTTTTATTGTTGTCATTGGATTGGTGATTCTTGGAGTCATCATTTGGGGATCTTTGAAAGGAAATTAAAAGGAAGGCAGTGTTGCACTACATCATCTAAATTATGTAGGAAAATTCCTCTAATTGTAGTTTTTATCATTGTATAGCTGTTGAGTAAATTATGGTTTCCATACCTTGTCATTTTTATTTGAGGGGAAGCTTCCTTTGGTTTAAATACAATATTTTCTAATATTGAAATGTTTTCTAAATTTTTCTGCTCTTGTCATATTCTTCAATGTAGCAGTTACTGAATTTTTGTCCATTTTCAAATTTACTATCGGTCCGTTGTTTAAGTTGTTGACTGTTAACTTAGTTTTTGTCATTAAAAACTCTTGTGTCATGTGTGCATCTCTATTGCTGTACATACTTGTACCTAACTTTCTTTTGGCCCAAGGAAAATATCTGATTTTAATTTCAGTTTGGGCTAGTGGAGGGAATATTGTCAAACAGCTTAAAAAATTGGTTAACAGATCTCTGTGCTGCTTAGTTCAAGACTAAGATGCCAATATGCTTTTTCTCGGGTTATTCCTTCTTTTGATACCTGTATCAACCCTGAAAAACAATATATGGACACGATCTTAATTTGTCTCATACTTCTGACTTGTATTTATTAAGCATTTGCTGTAGCGTGTCTGGTAAATACCTCTACAGTGAAGGGTGATGGTGATAACATAGGCTGTATTTAGCTCTTAATTCTATCTGGAGAAGTATAATCTTTGTAAATGTTTACTGTGCAATTGGAGAAAAAATTATAAAAATGCTATAGCTGATAGTTTTTGGATTCCAGAAAGCTTAACTCGTGTGACTGACTACACTGAAAACAGAAACCCAAGTTTTTTGGTGGGTTCTTACTTACCTTCCCTCGTAATGGGGAAGTCACTATGTTCATGGATCAAAATTGCCATTGTTAATTAACACACTGGCTAGTTTGCCCTGGTTTCATTGTTTTGCTCTTTCTTGTTTGTGCCATTTTGTACCATCCTTCATTAGAATGGGGATTGGGTGTTTTGCCAGTGAACCCACTAGCCTTTTTAATTAATGTTGTTTTAGTGCAATTATCTGAAATATTGTAAAGTGGATTCTTTCTATTCGGATTCTGTATTTTATAATGTTCTTGTACAGCAGTTTAATAGTGAATGCACTGTTTACATGGCAAGCTATGAGACTTTAATTGGAAACAAATAAAATTATCTAATTTAGTGAAATGTAACTATGCAGTCAAAATAAAGATAATTTAAATTGTCTTGGATTCAGTTTTTTAACTCTTTTACTCTTTAAAGATAAAATGGATGCAGTATAATATTCCTATTTTATAGAAATTCTATTTATAGTCTCAGTTTACCTGGAAATATTTTTTAAAGCACATGATAAAACCCTTTCACTATTTTGAATTAATTAAGGGTAAAGCAGTTCACAACTGGGGAGATAATTTGAAGTATAGTATTTCTTAAAAAATACAGTTGTTTTCCAATAAATAAAATAACTCAAATCACCAAGTGTTGTCAAAAGAGGTTCCACAATACATGCTTTTAATAAATAAAACTAGTTTGTCCCCAGAAATGAATTGTATACAAATCTCACTTTCAGCCTTATTTTGGAAAACTCCCCTTTACCCATACTCTATATCACCCAAACTGGACTCCTTGTCATTCCCCAGTCACCTCCTGCTCTCTTCTAGTCCCATATATTTGTGCAAATTCTCTCCTGTGCTTGGAATAAACTGTTCCTACTTTCTACACATGTTGAATTTGCTTTCTTAGAGTAGGGATACATATACACACATATATGTATGTATATGTGTGTATGTATACATGTATGTTCATCCCTACTCTGATCTCTTTGAAGTTGGAGACTGTCTTTTTTAATCTTTGTGTTCCCAGTGGTTAGCACAGTACCCTGAGCATTTAATATCTTTTCCCTAGAATTGAATAAATATTGTTAAATTGTTTTAAAATATTCTTTTCTTTGGGTAAATATTTTCATCTCAAATCTTTTTTTATATTAATTTGCGTAGCAAATACTTTGTAGAAGATAGATCAAATACCCAGCCTCGATAGACGAAATTCTAAATCAGAGACATTCTGAATAATGAGGTTTCATTTATATTTTTTATTTATTTGACAACATATGGATGATTGTCTTTCCCCCACTTAATTGACATTAACACCCATATACTCCAGCCATATACCCCCACAATCATCCCCCCTCTTTTCCGTCTCTATTTGTTGATTCCCTCATGTTTACAGACACATCAATCTTTCTTCCTTATTCTTAAGAAAATAGTCCCCACTAGCCCTTCAAACTAGTGTTCTCCGTTTCCCTCCTTTCTCAGTCAAACTCCTAGAACAAAAATTGTGCATACTTTGCTTCCTCTTTTTCCTCTCCTCTCACTTCTCAACACCATGAAATCTGACTTCTGAGTTCTTCGCTCAACTGAAAGTTACCAGTGATCCCTTGATTGCCAAATCCAATGGCTTTTTTCTCACTTCTCAGTCGTTCACGACTTCTCAGCCACATTTAACCCTGATGACTACTTCCTGGTTACTTTTCTGTACTATCAAGACTGCTTTCTCTTGGTTCTCCTCTCAACCGCTGGACTGCTCTTCCTCAGTTTCTTTGATCATTAGATAGATAGAGAGAAATAGAGATATAGACTTCTCTATCTCTATCCATAGATAGCTATCACTGCCTAATTATGGCTGTGCCCCAGGGCTCCAGCTTGATTCCTTTTTGCTTATTTCACTATACTATCTCTCTTGGTAACTTCATCAACTCCTATGGGTTTAGTCCACTCTGTTTGGATGATATTTATTTTATATGCATATATATGTATATTATATATATATATGTGGGTATGGGAGTGTGCATGTATACATATACACATATATAGTTTCTCTCCTAAGCTCCAGTTCTATACCACCAACTGCCTACCAGACATTTTGAATTGGATGATACATAGGCACTTCCAACTCAGCATATTTAAAGAAGAACTCAGTATCATTTCCTCAAAACTTTTCCAAACTTCACTATTACTTTTGAGAGCACCACTATCTTTCCATTGACTGATATGCCCTCATTTCCACCCACATAGCCATCACCCTAATTCATATTCTCATCATCTCTTGCCTGAACTATTACAGTATTCTTCTAATTGGTCTCACTGCCTCAGATCTCTCCCCACTTTAATCCAACTCCACACATCCACCAAAATGATTTTTCCCAAAGAACAGGTTTGAACATATTCTCCTAATCAATAAACTACAGTAGCTCCCTCTTGCATCTGAAAGCAAATATAAGTGCATTCATTTAGCTTTTAAAGCATTTCAAACCTGGACCTAACCCTCTTTTCTAGTCTTATTGTACATTGTTCCCTTTCATGCAGATTTGTGATCCCTAGGGTTTTGATGACTAGGAGTTAAAAAGAGCATGATACTACCTTCTCTCTATTTTTAAAAGTTCTAAACTTAGTAATATAAATAAAAGTATTAAAATTTTAAAAATATGTCATGTAAAATTATAAATTCTTCATTATTTGAATTAAGCAATTTTAATTTTAAGAAAATGTTAACAAAATACTCTCTTTGCATATGGATACAGATGCTTTTCTTGATAGCTCCCTTTTCTGCTTCATTGAAGTTACACCTTCTCCTCTCCTATTTTTGCCATTGCTCCTGGGCAACTAAACTACAAGAAAAGATGCCCCCAACACTTGATGCCTAAGGGCCCTAGAAGTACTTGTTCTAGTCCTGGATAGGACCTTCTGGGACAACAGCCACCATATGATGTAGAAGGAAGTATTACTTTAGAATGAGAGAATCATGGGATCAAAAATTTAGAAATGGAAGGAACCTTTCACCTCAGTATAATTCAGGGGTAGGGAACCTACAGCCTCAAGGTCACATGTGGCTCTCTAGGTCCTCAAGTGCTGCCCTTTGACTGAATCCAAACTTCACAGAACAAACCCTTAGTAAAAGAATTTGTTCTGTAAAACTTGGACTCAGTCAAAAGGCCTCGCACAAGGACCTAGAGGGCCACATGTGGCCTCGAGGCTGAAGGTTCCCCACTCTTGGTCTAGTCCAATCCCCTTATTCTGTAGATAAAGTGAGAAGAGAAGGGTTAATTAAGTCCAAGGTCACACAGGAAGTTAGTGGCAGAATAGGGCTCCAACTCTATTATACCTTGAGTACCTGGGTTCAAAATTTTCTGAGTAGGGGCAGCTAGATGGCACAGTGAGTAGAGCACTGGCCCTGGAGTCAGAAGTGCCTGAGTTCAAATCCAGCCTCAGACACTTGAGACATCTACTAGCTGTGCAACCTTGGGCAAATCACTTAACCCCAATTGCCCTGCCTTCTCCCCTGGAAAAAAAAAATTATCTGAGAACTTTTGTACCTTTGTGTTAGTCTCTACTGTGCAAATAACTGGGTCATCTTAGGGAAGCCCTTCAACCTGTACGTGTCTGTTTTCTCATTGGCGAAATGAGGAAGCAGGGCTAGTGATCTGTAAGGTGCCTTCTATTTCAAAATCCTATAATCCACCCACATGATTGCAGTCACCAACTTTGAACTCTTCAAGGTTTGCAGAACACTTCACATGCATTTGAACCTTACAACAAACCCTACAAAGTAGGACGTATTAAATTAATCATTTTAGGGTTTAGAAAATTCAGGGAAGTTAAGTGACTTTCTCTTATTTATACAGCTATTAAGTGTTTGAAACTGGATTTGTATACATGAAGCGTGGAGATCCTAAAACAGACGAAGTGATTCTCTGCCCTTCCAACTTTGACTGACACAGTCTTGTATTCCATAATTGTTTTCTGTATATCGCTCTTTTCTCCCAGAGGTGATCTTTTCATCATATAGAGTTAGATTTTGAAGTCTATAGCTTGAGATATGTTGTTCTTCTTAATGTCCTCTTCCCGTACTTTGTAATTATGTTAGCTGTGACAGAGTCCATGGTGTTGTATTAGCTATGTGGCCAAAACTAAGATATGTTCTTTACTTCGAGATCCAAATCAAAATTCAATTTTCCCATTAAGAGAAATATTTATACTTTGAGTTCAGGGTTAACCTGGAGAGTGGGACATGATAGCAGTCTTCGAGTATTTAAAGGCTGTCATCTAGAAGAAGGATTAGACTTATTTTTTCTTGTGCCCTGAGGGCAGAAGTAAGAATGATGTGTGAAAGTTACGAAAAGGCAAATATTATCTTGAAGCCAGGGAAAACTTCTTCACCATTAGAGGGATACAAAAGTAGAATGAGGTGCCTTTGGAGGAAAAGGGTTCCCCCCCTCCCTGCAGTCATTAAAACAAAGGCTGGGATGATTACTTTGGGGAAATTCTGTAGAGGGAATTGGGTTCGAGTATGCATTGGCTTAGTTAAGTGGCCTCTGAGGTCCATTCCAGCTCTGAGTTTCTATAGTTCTGTGAATCAAAAGCCCCTTCCCAAAGCAAATTCATGGCCTTGAAGCGTTGGGACCTGAGGCTTGTTTGGGTGAAAAGTTCTTCCCTTTGTATACCTCTCTCCAGAAAAAGCTTTAATTCTCAGCATTTGTTATTGTACAGTCATTTTTCCATCAGGTCCAATTCTTTGTGACCCCATTTGGCTTTTTCTCGGCAAAGGTACTGGAGTGGTTTGTCATTTCCTTCTCCAGTTCATTTTACAGATGAGGAAACTGAGGCAAATAGGGTTAAGTGACTTGCCCAGGGTCACACTGCTACTGCCACCTTGATGGCCCAATTCTCTCCATATAACAAATCAAAATGTAGTTGTTGCCTCGACTTGATTAATTCTCTCTAAAATGGTAATTTGCGTGTAAAGTCTGGGTCTTACTAACTGCAACAACTGACCCACCACAAAGACCATAACTTGGACCATATTTTTACCTAAGGAAAAACAGTTGAGGAAGTGGGGCATGACGAACATTGTGAATAATGATAGAGTCCCTCCAAGGAATGGGTAGTGTGGGGAAAATGAGAAAATAAGGTACTCTTGAAAGAGGTACTGTGGTGATGGAATTGGAGGGTAGTTGTGCCAAACAGCAGAAAATTGTGAGGAAAGGCATGGGGTTACAACTGAATGGTCATTTCTTTCCTGAAGTAACTACAAGGAAGAAACAATACTCCCCTTAGATGCTGGATCTTATGGGCAAGGGGCCATCTACTCTATATTAGTTCCAGCTCTATCTAGAGGCAGGAGCCAGAACTTAGGCTTGGAGGGTCATGGTGGTTAGAGCCCATGTTTACCGAATGAGTCTTCAGAGTAGTAGGTAGAGTATTAGGGACCAGGAATAGCATTGCTACATCGAATTTTGAAATACATGCACAAAAATATACAGGCAGAGAAATTGGAACAAGTTGTTGGCAAAACACACCTAGTATTATTTTAACTCCCCTTGGCTAACATCTTAAAATAAATAGATATATTTTCATTTTGCCTAAGCAAGATGAAATGAAATAAATATTTGTGATAGCCAATGGCAATTCAATCTTGCTCAGAGTTAAATACTGTATCAACTTACCCTTTGGAATGCAAAATACATAATTCAATTTTTTGGTTGCACCTTCCAAAAATGACATTTTTTTTCACACTTTGCAATTATAATAGCAGCTACAATCTACTACTAACTTCATATCAGTACTGCTCTCTCCACAAAATCTTAGTAGTAGATCCAAAAAAACTGTTAGAACTGAATAACTGACACACTATACTTTCTTTTAAAAAAAGAAAAATCAGGCACCACTGCTCCTGGCAAACTCTTAAGAGGTTGGTCAGTTAATTAGTGAGAGTTGGCTTCTTGTTGGTTTTGTGTAGGAAAGGCATTTTTTGTGTCCAACGTAAGTGGTGGAAAGTAAACCCAATTTCCTGTGCACTCTGTATGTGAAGAAAACCTTGATTTGTTTTAGAAGGAGAGCTTCTAGGACTAAACTGGGGCTTTAAGTAAATGTTCAAGGGTATTAATTCCCACTTTGGCCAGCCCTAAGTACAAATTTTTAAGGGTTTACAGTAAATATTGTAAGAAATGTAGTTGCTAGCTCCAAACCCTATGACTCATCTCTAGAAAATTTAAGAGTAATTATTTAAATTACAAGTAAGGCTCACTAATGCTGATTCCTTTTTCTGTGTAATGACAAGTTAAGACATCAAACAATTCATATGTATCTTCTGAAGAAAGGAAAAATATATTGAAGAAAGTGTAAATAGATATACAAATTGAAGAGTAGGATATATTACTATTTTTAAGTGACGTGACCAGTTGAAAGACAGATTATTAAGAATTTTCAGGTCAAAATAGATACTTTTTGTCAAAATTGACATTTGGAGCAAAGAACCAAAATACAATTCAATGGGGAACTGGAAACTTTGTTTTCTCCCTGCCCAGATCCAGGTGCCGCAGTTAGTGAGGCATAATTTTAAGGAATGAATGTATAGTATGACTACAACTCATTTATTTTCACATCGCCAAATTAAATTTCTTAATCTCCATGAAAGTAACCCTTATTCAGATATTTCACCAATGTTTCACTATGAGAGATTTATGGAAGTTTATTAAGATAATTGTATATGCTTACAAGTATTATGGCATTTTTCCTGTGTGTTGGTCTTTGTTTCAGTTAAGATTTGTCTTGTCCTAAATCAGAGGTAGTCTTTTTACTTTGTTCAAACCACTTTCTGGTCTCTGCCCAAATTTTTTCCTCAGTAATTTGAGAATCCCCCATGTTGCAACAAACTTTTGCTTAGCCAAGAACATGACCCATAATTCTCTTTGTTTTCCTTTGGAATGATATTGAAACTTTAAAACAGAGGGCTCATTCTTTATGAGTAGAGAAAATATTCATGAGATGGACTCCAGAATCATCTCAAGGTATTACTTTTTTCTAGTTCCAGAAAGAAGTCTCTCATCGTAAAAAGGAAGAAGTACAACAATGGTGTAGCCACTGTGAGGGAAACCCAATTGGTCTATCTTCATCATCCTCCCCTCCCCCCCAACTTTATCCCCCAGATAAATTGATATTCCAAAAGCACCAGTCTGACTGTCCGGCTTTGCTATTCAAGAAGCTTCAGTGGTTCCTCAAGACCTTCAGAAAAAAAAATACAAATTCTTCTGTTGGTCATTTAAAGCCTTTCACAATCAAAGAGCAACCTATCTTTCCAGGCTGATTACATTACTTCCCCTCACCCACTGTATGTTCCAGACAAACTGACCTACTTACAGTTTCTCCATATGGCACATCTCATCTCCTGGACCTCGTGCCTAGACTGATATACCAACTCACTGCTACTTCTTGGAATAGGGGCAGCTGGTGCAGTGGATAGAGCATCAGGCTTGGAATCAGGGAGACTCATCTACCTGAGTTCAAATCTGGCCTCAGACACTTACTAGCTGTGTGACCCTGGGCATTTACCCCTGTTTGCCTCAGTTTCCTCATCTGTAAAATGAACTGGAGAAGGAAATGAGAAACTATTCCAGTATCTTTGCCAAGAAAACCTCATATAGGGTCATGAAGAGTCAGACATCACTGAACAACAACACCTCTTAGAATCTCTAGTTGCAGTCAAGCCTCAGCTTAGATGTCTCTTCTATGAGAATCTTTTCCTGATTTCCTCAATTTTTTAATTTTCCCACAAAACTACTATGGAATTCTTTTTTTGACCAAACTTGTGATTTCTTCAGGCATCTCTAAATGTGGGACTTCTTGTACCAAAGCAAATTAGCCCTTTCTCTGAAATGTATAAGCTTAAAGAGTTGCCTGGGGCAGTGAGCATTTAAGCACCATACCCAGAATTACCCAGCTGGGATGTGTCAAAGGCCTTCCTACTCTGAGGCCTGCTTTTTGCCCACTATGCTACACTCCTTCACTATTTATTTTCTGTGTATTTTGCATTTTTACTTTATTTATGTTTTTGCCCTTGTTTATTTGAATACATATTGTTCCTCTTTGGACAGGAGAACATAAGCTCTTCAAGACTAGGGCTTGTTTTATTCTTTGTACTCACATTCACAGGGCCTTGCAGAGTGCCTGGCACATAGGAGATATTTAAATAAATCCTTGTTGAATTGAATTAAGAAGATTCCAAAAAAGGAGAAAGGAGCTTTCTGCCCTCTCTGTTGTACTTGACGCTGCTGACTTCCCTCATCTGGATACTCCTCTCTGGGTTTTTGGGATACTCCTCTCTTGATTTTCCTCCTTTCTATTTGACACTTTCTCCAGTTTACGTATCTCATCCACTAGCTGTGTATACTGCAGGGCTCTGTCTTTTCTCTATTCATTTCCTTGAAAAGGCTGTCTATAATAGGTGCCTCCATTTTCCTCTCACTCTCTTCTTAACCCCTTAAATCTGGCTTCTGACCTTATCATTCCACTGTATCTCCAAAATTTCTAATGATCTTTTAGTTGCCAAATCCAACAACCTTTCCTCAGTCCCTATTCTCAATCTTTCTGCAGCTTTTGAGGCTCTTGATCACTCCTTGATACTCTTTTCTCCTTAGGTTTTCAGGACATCACTCTCCCTGGTTCTCCTCTTGCCTTTCTGAACAATCCTTTTCTGTCGCCTTTGCTGGCTTCTCCAGATGGTGCCTTCCACCACCCATAGGTGTCTCTTGGGATTCTTTGCTGGGCCTTCTTCTCTTCTCCCTCTATGCTACTTCATTTGGTGATCTCATCAGCGCCCATGGATTTAATTACCATCTCTATGCTGATTATTCTCGAATGTACCCTTCCTGCCCCAATCTCTGCTGACCTCCAATCTCACATCTCCAATTGCCTTTCAGACATTTTGAATGAGACTTCTAGTAGACATTTTAAAGTTAGTATATCCAAAACAGAACTTATTATCCTTCCCTGAAAAACCTCCCCCCAACCCTACTATTTTTTGCCTTACTGTAGAAAGCATTCCCTCAGGCTCACAGCTCAGGAGTCATCCTAGATTCCTCCACTATCTCTCACCCACCATATCCAAATTGTTGCCAAGTCCTGTTGATATCACCTTCGCAACATGTCTTCAATATGCCCCCTTCTCTCCTCTGACACTACCACCAGTCTAGTGCAGGTCTTCATCACCTCGTACCTTGATTTTTGCAATAGCCTGCTTGTGGGTTAGTCTGTTTCAAGTGACTCTCCACTCTAACCTGTCTTCCATTCAGCCACTAAAGCGATTTTCCTTAAAACACAGGTTCAATCATGTCACTGCTCTACTTAACAAATTCCAGTGGTTTCCTATTGCCTCTGGGAGCAAATACAAAATTCTGTGTTTAGCATTCAAAATAGGTTAACCCCCTCCTACCTTTTCAGTATTCTTATACCTTATTCCCGATCTGAACCCTGACACTGGCCTCCACCAATAAGACATTCCATCTCTTGGTTCTGGGCATTCTTTCTGGCTGTCCCTCATGCCTGGAATACTCTCCCTCCTCTTCTCCTACTGTTGACCTCCCTGGCTTCCTTTAAGTCTCAGTTAAGATTCCACCCTCTGCAGAAAATCTTCCCCAGTCCTTCTTAATTCTATTGCTTTTCTGCTCTTAATTATTTCCTATTTGTCCTGTGTGTAGCTGACTTTGTATGCATTTATTTGCATGTTGTCTCCTCCATCACATTGTAAGCTCCTTGAGGGCAGGAATGGTCTTTTGCTTCTTTTTGAATCTCTAGCCCTTAGCAGAACACCTGGCTCACAGTAGGTGCTTTTTGTTATTGTTGTTAAGTTGTTTCAGTCATGTCTGACTCTTTCTGATGCCATTTTGGGAGTTTCTTGGTGAAGATACTGAAGTGGTTTACCATTTCCTTCTCCAGCTTATTTTAAAGGTGAAAAAATTGAGATAGACAGGGTTAAATTACTGCCCAGAGCCACACAGGTAGTAAATGCATGAAGCCAGACTTGAACTGATGAAAATGAGTCTTCCTAATTCCAAGCCCAGCAATCTATCCACTGTGCCACCTAGCTGCCCATCATTAAGTAGGCACTTAATAAATATTTGCTGATTAATTGATCTTTTTGGCACTTTAGTGGGAGCTAAAAAAGATTTCTTGTACTATTAATAAGCGATTTTTAAAGAAATGTTCAAATGTTTTAAGATTTATCTCATCCTTTTAAAATTCCATTTTGTATACATTTTTAAATGTGTAAAATGTATTAGAATAGTACATGTATATAATTTATAAATATATTTGCATGTATGGAACATGTACTCAAAAATATTTTATTGATGGGGTATGTTTGATCAAAAAAGTTTGGAGGCCACTGATACAGATAATTTTGGTATAGTTTTTTAATAGTTTTATTTTGCTGTCAAATTCAAAAGCATTTTTTCTTTGCAATTCTACTGTAAGTATGCCTCTTTTAAAAATCATGTGAGACATTTTTTTTTATTTCATGATTAGAGAATTTTTATCAATTGTTGATTTTTGATGTCCTCAAGTCCATTTGTACTACTATGTAATTTTCCCAACAGTTTTTGTCCAACAATGAGTCGTTGTACTATCACTGCACTAAATAATAATATTTAAAAAAAGAAACATGGTACTTGACCTCAAGGAGATTATAGTCCACTGAGGGAAGATAACACAAAAAGAAGCTAAGAAGATGGTGTCCAGAAGAGGGAAATAAAATGGGATAAAGGTGTTGGAGTTCACTACATAGGAAAAATGATTGAAGAAAGGAGGGATATTTAGTTTAGAGAGAAGAAGACAGGAGGAATGTGACAGCCATCTTCAAATTTTTAAGGGTTATCATGAGGAAGAGGGAATATGCTTGTTCTGAATGTTCCAGAAGTCAGAGCTAGGATTAATGTGAAGGGTCAGATGATTTAGAAATAAATCACCATTCAAATTGAACCAAGAGTGGACAAGGTTGCTTTAGAGTTACATATCCTAGCTAAGAAGTATTTTTTCTTAAAGAAAGGTCAGGCACACACTTCTTGTTCTCACTGAGCTGTCCTTTTTGGTACGTCAATAACTATAAGGAAACCAGTCAGAATCTTAGAGTCTTAGCCATCTCTGTTTCCAGTTTCTGTACCAGTAAGATATAGACTTTTTTTTCCTGTGGGGGCTGTAATTTGCCAATATAAATGGAAAATGGGGAAAGTGGGATAAGTGGAACATTTCATTCAGTATTCTTCATCTTTCTTCCTGGACATCTCTATTTGCAAGTTACATAGGTCTTTGATATTCTTGTTTTTTCCTTGATGGGGTTTAGACTATGGTAGCCCCCTTGAACTCCCCTTGAATCTTCCCACTAGATGAGGTGTTTGTCTTGAGGCCATAAGCCTTTCATTATTTCTAGGCCCAAATCTCTAGGCTAGATTACCCTTAAACTAGCCTAGCCCTACATTGTCTGTTATCTCCAGGTAGCCTTCAGCTACTTGCCACCCTTAATCCCATTCTCTTGGTTGCAGGAGTCTGACCTCACCCAGGTCCCATCAAGCTCTTCCTCAAGACCCTCCCTAAACCCCTCCTCCCATCATCCCAGGACCACCCTAGATCCTCCCACAATCTTTTGTATATAAGTTTCATCTTGCCCCTATGAAAGTGCTCAGATTCCATCTACCTCAGATGGAATCTAACCCACTTGTGGAAAGGAGCATTACAAATGGTGAGATTTCTTAAGACAATCCAATATGGCAAATCTGTAATAAACTCTTTTTCTCTTTGGCTGTGAGAAGGCTTGAGTCCAATTCATTCAAGCAGGACCCAGTGTGTTGGTATTTTGGGGTCTTGAGCACCCCTAAAAACATAGTTCCTTGACTTCATCAATAAAGATATGTTAATGTACTAACCAAATCATAATTTAGAATCTTGGCTTCATAGAATATTTAGTTTCATAGACTTATAGATCCTGAAAGCATGATCAGTCATGTCCAACTCTTTGTGGCCCCATTTGGGGTTTTCTTGCAAAGATACTGGAATGGTTTTAGCATTTCCTTCTCCAACTCACTTTACAACTGAGGAAACTGAAGCAAACAGGATTAAATGACTTTTCCAAGGTGTCACATAAGCTAGTGTCTGAGGCTACAATTGAACTCAGGTCTTCCTGACTCCAGGCCGTATGCTCTATCCACTATACCACCTAGATGGTTTATCTGCCTCTCTACTATCTTATGGAGATAGTATTAAGTAATGGAAAGAGGCCAAGACTTGGATTCAGAAGATTTAAGTGGAGTTTTGGCTTGAATGCTTGTTCACGGTGTGACCTAGAATAGGTCACTTAATTTCTTTAAGACTTGGTTTCCTCACTTGTACAATGGAGTTTAATAATACTCTACCTAAATACATCAAAGAGATATTGTGGGTCTTAAGTAAGAGAATGTATTTTCTTAAAGTGTTTTTTAACCATAAATGGTGATTAAATGTCAGCTTTTGGTTGGGCCGCGTGGACCAACCAGACCAGGAGCCAGGTGGTACAGGCCCTAGCGCCCTGAATCAGTGAGCTGTGTCAGTTACCAGACTTCTCAAACAAGCACCAAAGACAACAGAGAAGGTTAGTGGGAAAAGCTGTGGGGAGTGGAAGGACTTCACTGTTTGGCCACCACCCCTGGGACAGAAGAGGTGGTGCAGCTACAGAACTACAGCTGCAGTTGCTTCTGGCCCCAGGCCCACCTGGTGGGAGGAATTCAGTGGCAATTCAGAGCAGAAGTGCAGAGCCTGCATAAGATCTGAGTCCAGTCTGGGTTGGGGGTTCTTGGGGAAGGAAGAGTGCTGATGTGGCAGACCTGGCTGCAGTAGCTCTGAAAACAACAGCGCATCCCCTCAAGCTTGGAACAAAGTACTTTTTACTCTACAAGCAGTCATACCCTGATGAAAAACTCGAGGGTCAAGTAAGTTGGCTGGGAACATGGCCAGGCAGCAAAAATGCACTCAGATTCAGTCTCAGACTTTGGAATCTTTCTTTGGTGACAAAGAAGACCAAAACATACAGCCAGAAGAAGTCAACAAAGTCAAAGAGCTTACATCAAAAGCCTCCAAGAAAAACATGAACTGGTCTCAGGCCATGGAAGAGCTCAAAAAGGATTTGGAAAAGCAAGTTAGAGAAGTAGAGGAAAAATTAGGAAGAGAAATGAGAATGATGTGAGAAAACCATGAAAAACAAGTCAATGACTTGCTAAAGAAGACCCAAAAAAATACTGAAAAAAACAACACCTTAAAAAATAGACTAACTCAAATGGCAAAAGAGCTCCAAAAAGCCAATGAGGAGAAGAATGCCTTGAAAGGCAGAATTAGCCAAATGGAAAAGGAGGTCCAAAGGCCACTGAAGAAAATACTACCTTTAAAGTTATATTGGAGCAATTGGAAGCTAGTGACTTTATGAGAAATCAAGATATTATAAAACAGAGCCAAAGGAATGAAAAAGTGGAAGACAATGCGAAATATCTCATTGGACAAACCACTGACCTGGAAAATAGATCCAGGAGAGATAATTTAAAAATTATTGGACTACCTGAAAGCCATGATCAAAAAAGAGCCTAGATATCATCTTTCAAGAAATTATCAAGGAGAACTGCCCTGATATTCTAGAGCCACAGGGCAAAATAGAAATTGAAAGAATCCACAGATCACCTCTTCAAATAGATCCCAAAAAGAAAGCTCCTACGAATATTGCCACCAAATTCCAGAGCTCCCAGATCAAGGAGAAAATACTGCAAGCAGCCAGAAAGAAACAATTTGAGTATTATGGAAACATAATCAGAATAATCCAAGATCTAGCAGCTTCTACATGTGGAAAATATTATACTATTTTATATCATTTTTAATTTCAAGTAGACCCAGAGCCTGAATTAATGAGTAACTGGATGAAGATCCAGGACCTGGGCTTCTTTGTTCTCTCTAAAAGTTTGCTCAGGAAATACCCTTATCTCTGTCAACAAAGCCAGACTAGGCTGACCCTCGTTAGTCATCAAGGATGAGACCCTAATCCCAAGAGATATCACCTTGCTTAATATTCTATTGGTATATACTATGTTATGGAATGTAATGAGACACAGAGATGCTAGGTTGTAGTTTCAACTGACTTTTGTCAACATCCTTTACAACTCTATTCAATTAAGGAAAATCCTTGTCTTATGGTCAAACATACCTGAGAATCATAAATTTAAGTAACATGCTGAATTGTGATTGTTCTAATGAATATAAAACCTGTTCATGTTTCTGTACAAGTCAGTCAGACATTCTCTGGCTCAATCTCATACATGTATGTCTGTTGGCTATGCTTATGGGAATTAATATATATGTAATACAATTTTTTTTTATTATCTAGTCCGTTGTTTCCTTTAACCAACATCCAGGTTAACATACATTAAGAGATCAAAGGGCTTGGAATACAATATGCTGGAGGTCAATGGAGCTAGGCTTAAAACCAAGAATCACCTACCCAGCAAAACTGAGTATCATGCTCCAAGGCAAAATATGGATTTTCAATAAAATAGAGGACTTTCAAGCTTTCATGGTGAAAAGACCAGAGCTGAATAGAAAATTTGACTTTCCAACACAAGAATCAAGAGAAGCATGAAAAGGTAATCAAGAAAAAGAACAAGAAAAAGAAATTGCAAGGGACTTACTAAAGTTGAACTGTTTTGTTTACATTCCTACATGGAAAGATGATGTGTATGATTCATGAGACCTCAGTATTAGGGTAGCTGAAGGGCATATGCATATGTATATGTGTGTGTATGTATATATATGAATACATATATGTATGTGTGTGTGTATATGTATGTATATGTGTGTGTGTGTGTATAGATGGAGGGCACAGGGTGAGTTGAATATGAAGGGATGATATCTAAAAAAAATAAAATCAAATTAAGGGATGAGAAAGGAATATATTGAGAGAGGGAGATAGGGAGAGACAGAATGGGGTAAATTATCTCGCATAAAAGTGGCAAGAAAAAGCAGTTCTGTAGGAAGGGAAGAGAAGGCAGGGGAGGGGGAATGAGTGAATCTTGCTCTCATCAGATTTGACCTGAGGAGAGAATAGCATACACACTCAATTGGGTATCTTACCTCACAGGAAAGAAGGAGGAAGAAGATAAAAAAGGGGGGCTGATATAAGTGAGGGCAGATGGGAGAGGAGGTAATCAAAAACAAACACTTTTGAAAAGGGACAGGGTCAAGGGAGAAAATTCAATAAAGGGGCATAGGTTAGGAAGGAGCAAAATATAGTTAGTCTTTCACAATATGAGTATTGTGGAAGGGTTTTACATAATGATATGCATGTGGCCTATGTTGAATTGCTTGACTTCTTAGGGATGGTGGGTGGGAAGGGAAGAGGGGAGAGAATTTGGAACTCAAAGTTTTAAAAACAGATGTTCAAAAACAAAAAAAAATTTTTTTGCATGCAACTAGAAAATAAGATACACAGGCAATGGGGCATAGAAATTTATTTTGCCCTACAAGAAAGGAAGGGAAAAGGGGATGGGAGGGGAATGGGGTGACAGAAGGGAGGGCTGCCTGGGGAACGGGACCACCAGAATATATGCCATCTTGGAGTGGGGGGGGTGGGTAGAAATGGGGAGACAATTTGTAATTCAAACTCTTGTGAAAATCAATGCTGAAAACTAAATATATTAAATAAATTCAATAAATAAAAGAAAAAAAGTTATAAGTTTTACCAAACTTAATACATGAATGACTAGGCAAGGGTGTGTCTTCCTGGCAAATCAGCCCTAGTGCAAGGGAAATCAACATTTTGAAAGCAAAGTGAGATGAAGAGTAAATTAATTTCTAGGCTATGGGCAATTATTTGCTTAGTTGGAGATTGGTGTTAATAATACTAAAGTCACAAGCTGATTCTCAGTGGAGAGAGATGGCTTAACCTGGTTTTATGACTGCTTGTATCCTTAGCTTCAACTGGCCAAATTATAAATACGGATGTGGGTTTGGCATTTAAGCGAAATGACAGAAATCCATCATCACCTTTTAAAAAGTAATTAAAAGCATACGATCTGCTATAGAAAGATCAGTAGCATCATCTCTACCTACAAAGGGAAGCATTCAGGCTTTTTTCCATATTAGTTGACTACCTCCCACAATCACTTGTACACATTAATTCCTTGCCAGAACGTTTGTGTTTTTCACTAGCAAGACAACCTTAGTCACATTCCAGGCATGACAAATGCCTTGACATGTTTTTCTCCCCGAGGCACAGGACAGCAATCATCCGAGGACTTGAAAACTCAAATTAAATACTCAATTTAGTCTTATGTCTTAAAAAAAAGATATGCAAAACAAAAAGCTTCTCATCCTCCATTAATAATATATAACATATAATGCATTCTTTCTTTCTATCTATCATCTCTCTATCTCTATCTATCTGAAAGTATTGGTTTAAAACTGAATGGTAACTATATTTTTAGAAGTAACAATATAGTAACTATATTTTCTGAAAATGTTGATTTAAAACTGAATGGTAACTATATTTTCCATGCCTGACATTGGTTGTTACCTTTAAGGGCTCTCCAAAAGAAAAAAAGAATGGCATTGTTCACCTTTTCTATTTTCTAAAATCCTCTATGTTGTTCTTAAGAAGTTCTTTTGCCATATTTTGAAGTTGAAAGTTGCAGTCAACATGTTTATGAAAATGTATTTGAAAGACCAAATAAGAAAACTGAAATAAGATGGAGATGGCCAGGTTTGGAGCTGCCCAAAGCACCACACTCAAAAGGAGATTTTGTTGCTGATACATACACCCATTTCAGATAGGAATATGAACTTGGCTTCTCTAGGCTTCATTTGCAAAATTATCAGAGTATCTTGATAGCAAAGCCTACAACTGTGCCCCATGCTCCACTCAGATATTTAGGAGTGTTTTCTAGATAAAGTGCTTGAAATAAGTTTTTGGGATGGAGTAAGTCAGTCAGTCAATGAACAAACATCTGTTAAGTGACTACTATGTCACAGGAATTATGCTAACTGATACAAAGAAAGGCAAAAACAAAAACCAAAAAACAAACCAGTCCTTGATCTTTAGGAGCTCACAGTCTAATTAGAGAGACAGCATGCAAACAAAATACATACAAGAATAATCAACAGAGAGGAAGGCATTATGCTTATGGAAGAGCAGGAACGACTTTTTTTTAGAGGGTGGGCTTTCATTTAGGATTTGAAGGAAGCTAGAGTTGGCAAAAGACAGATGAAAAGAGAGAGGAATTTGAAGGGATTCCAAGGAATTTTTTAACTCAAAGTCCCAAAGTTCATGCACCTTGAATCAGCACTAGACAAAAGCAGTTTTAAAAATTGGCTTAATCCTATATATTTGGATCAGTTCCCAGTATATTTTAGAAATGAGGCCTTTATCAGAGATACTAGTTGTAAAGATTTTCTCCCAATTTTCTGCTTCCCTCCTAATTTTTGTTGCATTGGCTTTTTTTGTACAAAAACATTTCAATTTAACATAATCAAAATTGTCCATTTTGCATTTTGTAATGCTCTATCTCTTGTTGGTTCATGAATTCTTTTCTTTTCCATAAATCTGATAAGTAAACTATTCCTTGCTCTCCCAAATTACTTATAGTATCAGCCTTTACTCCTAAGTCATGAGCCCATTTTGACTTTTATTTTGGTATATGGTGTAAGATATTGGTCTATGCCCAGTTTCTGTCCTACCATTTTCCAATTTTCCCAACAGTTTTTGTGAAATAGTGAATTATTAGCCCAGAAGCTGGCCTCTTTGGGTTTATCAAAGAGTAGATTGCTATGGTTGTTGACTTCTCCATCTTGTATTCTTATCCTATTCCACTGATCCACACCTCTGTTTCTTAGCCAGTACCAGGTAGTTTTGATGACTGCTGCTCTGTAATACAGTTTAATGTCCGGTATGGCTAGGCCACCTTCTCTAGCATGTCTTTTCATTAATACCCTAGATATTCTAGACCTCTTGTTTTTCCAGATGAATTTTGTTATAATTTTGTCCAGCTCAGTAAAATAATTTTTTGGTAGTTCAATTGGTATGGCACTGAATAGATAGATTAATTTAGGTAAAATTGACATTTTTATTATATTAGCTTGGCCTAACCATGAGCAACTGATATTTTTCCATTTATTCAGATCTGACTTTATTCGCGTGAAAAGTGTTTCATAGTTATGTTCATATAGGCCCTGGGTTTGTCTTGGCAAATAGACTCCCAAATATTTTATAGTGTCTACAGTAACTTTGAATAGAATTTCTCTTTCTATCTCTTGCTGTTGGGCTTTGTCAGTAATGTATAGGAATGCTGAGGATTTATGTGGGTTTATTTTATATCCTGCAACTCTGCTAAAGTTGTTTATTATTTCAAGTAGTTTTTTACTTGATTCTCTAAATAAATCATCATATCATCTGCAAAAAGTGATAATTTAGTTTCTTCTTTTCCTAATCTAGTTCCTTCAATTTCTTTTTCTTCTCTTATTGCTACAGCTAACATTTCTAGTACCAAATTGAATAGTAGGGGTGATAACGGACATCCTTGTTTCACCCCGATCTTATTGGGAATGCATTTAGCTTATCCCCATTACAAATAATGCTTGTTGATGGTTTTAGGTAGATGCTATTTACAATTTTAAGGAAGGTTCCATTTATTCCTATGCTTTATAGTGTTTTTAATAGGAATGGGTGTTGTATTTTGTCAAAGACTTTTTCTGCGTCTATTGAGATGATCATATGGTTTCTGCTAGTTTTTTATATATAGGAATACAAGCCATTCCCCAATTGAGAAATGGTCAAAGGATATGAACAGGCAGTTTTCACAGGAAAAAATTAAAGCTATCTATAGGCATATGAAAAAATGCTCAAAATCACTACTGATTAGAGAAATGCAAATCAAAACAACTCTTAGATACCACATCTCTCCTGTCAGACTGGCTAAAATAACAAAACAGGAAAATGATAAATGCTGGAAAGGATGTGGGAAAATTGGAACATTGTTACATTGCTGGTGGAGTTGTGAGCTGATCCAGCCATTTTGGAGAGCAATTTGGAACTATGCCCAAAGGGCTATAAAAATGTTCATATCCTTTGACCCAGTAATACCACTTCTAGGGTTGTATCCCAAAGAAATCACACAAGCGGGAAAAGGACCCATATGTACAAGGATATTTATAGCGGCTCTTTTTGTGGTAGCCAAGAATTGGAAATCAAAAGGATGCCCATCAATTGGGGAATGGCTGAACAAGCTGTGGTAAATGAAGGTAATGGAATACTATTGTGCCATAAGAAATGGGGATGATACGGACTTCATAACAACCTGGAAAAACCTACACGACATAATGCTGAGTGAGCGGAGCAGAGCCAGGAGAACACTGTACACAACCACAGATATATGGATTCTGTGAGGACCAACCCTGACAGACTTCGCTTTTCTCAGCAACACAAGGTGCAGGCACAACTCCAAAGAACTCACGATGGAGAATGCTATCTACATCCAGAGAAAGAACTAAGAAGTTTGAATGCAGATTGAGGCATACTTCATGCTAGCCTTTTTCTCTTTTCTTTTGTTTTTGTTTTTGGGTTGTTTTTTTTGTTTTTGGTTTTTTTTTTTTTGGTTCTGTTTTTTCTTTCTCATTATTCATTCCATTGGTCATAATTCTTCTCCGCAACTTGACTAGTGTATAAATTAATTCAATGCGAAGTCATTCGTGATAGTTATATGAGATTCCATGCTATCTTGGGGAGGGAGGGGGGAGGGAGGGGGGAGGGAGGGGAGAAAATCTGGAACTCAAAATTATGTAGAACCGTCTGTTGTAAACTAAAAATAAAAATAAATTTTAAAAAATTGGCTTAATCTTAACCTAGGACATTTTGCAATATTTTGTTGACTCAGCCTCATAGCCGTGGATGCATACTAAATAAGAATTTTTTTTTGGAGAGTCACCTCAAAAGGTCTTAGTCACTCTTAGCCTCTTTTCTTGGTTGGGTATATTCTCTTAGTTTGACTCCACTGGCGGAGTGATCTTTGACCTTTGAGGCCCAAACCAATGGTAGCTGAGAAAAGATTCTTCTAACCACAAGGTCATATTTGAACATGAACTTTGTGGGAACAATGGTGCATAGAAACCATTTTAAGTCTGAGTCCATTCTTCTCAGGGACCAAGGTGATTTACAGAATTGAACTTGCTTAGGAAAACTAGAATAAACTTATTAGAGAAGTTGGTACAAAGTTTACTTTAAACATAAAGTGATCTTTTCTTTCCTCCTGAAAACAAAACTTGAAAACTTGAATGGTGAGCTAAATTTTCCTTTTCTGGTTATCAATCTTAAATGCTTTTTCTTTCATTTTGAGGTAAAAACTTAATATTAGTTACTATCAAACTTGAATTAAGTGAAAAAACCCTTAACAAAAACATGTTTTGTAGAAAAAATTATATAGATTTAATCTACAAAATCATCTAAGCTTTGCAGGGATCTATCTATCTATCTGTATGCGTATGTGTGTACATCCCTGCAATGTATATACGTATGTATGTAAATTTATTTATAGTCATTGGGTTAACATAGAAGAGTTGCAAAATGCCAAGTGCCTGCAATAAGATAAATAAAAATGGACCAAAAAAAAAACCAACCTGGAAAATTTCAAACTTGTCTTTGAAGCCTTTTGAAATGTAATCTTTAATGAAAAGAAGAACTAATGGGAAAACATCTGTTGGAAATTGTCGCATAATACTAAGTTCAGAACAACATTGCACAATAGTGACTGATGGATCAGAGGGTCTAACTCCCTTTGAATGGCTATGATGACTAAGTCAGAGCAACATTTGACATTGGAAAACCAATTTTGTTTACGTTGAAGAAAATGTACTGTCGATTGTTTTAATGAATATAACGAGACCCACAAACATTTATATAAACTGTAGTACATGTTCATATTACTTTGCTTCAATTATGTTTTTTTCAAAGCTCGACAATCAGCACCATAAATGAATCCATATGCATAGAATAAACAAACCATCATTCTCTCTCATATTTCAGTTCAGATTTTTTCCCAAGAAATACATGGATCAGAAATTCAGAGGTAGCAGGGAACTCACAGGTCTTCTAGTGCGATAAGTTCATTTTATACATGAAGAAACTGAGGCCTGCAGATGTTAGGTAACTTGCTCAAGAATGCTAAAATTAACCAAAAAGATTTTTTTTTAATGGGAGCAGTGCAAAAGATAACAGTTATAAACTAAATGAAAATAGTGATGATGCTACAATTCATAATAAGTGAATAAAATTTGAATGCAGAGATTTGCTAGACTGAAATGGATGACATAAAAAAGGAAAGTTTAACATTGCTAACTTATTTCATTTTAGGAGTAGGAAATAGTTGTTTTGTTGTTGTGGAAAACTTCTACTAATCATGATAAAACAGAGTGCCAACTCATCTCTAATTTACAGTGTTAAATAATTGCTTGGGGCCGCTAAGAATGCATATGACTTACTCAACATCACACAACTATTATTTACCAAAAGTAAGACTTGATCTCACATCTCACTGACTCCAATATTATTCCTTTATTAATTCTGTTTCTCTTCCAGTTCAATTTATGGCCAGTAATTCTAATGAATGGAAACATAATCTCTAAGCGCAGGAACTGGAGCAGTCTTACTTTTTCTTTGTATTACAATTTTCCACTTAAGCCAGAATGCAGAATTTGGAGTGACAATTGAATATCCAAGGCATGTTTTAACCTATACCTAGCATGTAGCTTTCTATGTGACTGTTTTTCCTCTTTTGGTTCTTCAGGGTTCAGTGACTCTTTTCTTTCTTCTTCCCTGCAACCTTTAAAGGGGGAAAAAAATGATCCTTCCTACGACCCATCCAGTAATCTTTGTGGCACTTAGGACTTATAGTTGAATCTACCAGGAGTGGTGAATCTTAGGCTCTCTTTCTTCCTGCCTCTGTTGCTACCATCCAATGGATTGGGACTCCTCATGATTTTCTTCCAAAGTGTAAAGCTCCTTTACTTCTTGTAAAGGGTAATGCTTCTAGAACAATTATTTTGAGAGCAATAAGAGAAGGAGGACAAGGGAAAAGGAAGGAATAAGAGAGAGAGAAACACACAGAGATAGAGAGACCATGAAAGACATAGAGGCAGACAGAAAGGGAGAGCCAGAGAGGGGGTGGGGAGTAGTGTGGAGGGAAAACAGACAAGAACAGAATGCAGGGGAAGCCAACATTTAGACATTTAGGTTGTGGGAGGAGGAAGAAAAATCAGTGAAAAGACAAGGAATTATTGAGAAAGCTTGGCATACTGTATAGAGTCCTGAATTGGGAGTCAGGATGACCTGAATTTGAATTCAGTCTCAGACATTTGCTATCCGTACAACTCAGGTCATGTCATTTCGCCTTTCTTACCATCAATTTCTTCACCTGTGAAATGCAAATAGTAATAGTACCTATCTCACAGGGTTGTTGTAAGGGCTTAAAGAGATTACATGAAATTGTTTTGGAAATCTTAGGGTGCCAAAAAAATTTTAGCTATGATGATGATGATGATGATGATGGCAACAAGTGGGAGGAGAACCAGAAGAGAATATTGTCCTAGAATCTAAGGGAAAATAAACTATTTTTAAAAAATATTATAAACTTGACAAACACCAGCAACCATGATCATTCTACATGAAAAGAACAGAAAAAGAGGCTTGCTATAATCAAACTGTGTTCCTCTATTTTGTATAGCTTGGTTTTTAAAATAAATATAAAGATAATAAATTTAAGCTATTAGACTTTGAAATTGAACTAAGGTTTTTGGAACACGTTGTATATAGTAAATTTAATACAGTGCTGCCTATATTGCTCCACTTGTCTGTTTCCCCTTCCAAGCTTCCTTCTGGTCCCCTCTGTTTTTAAGTGTTTCATTGATGCATTTTAATTTTTTCCTTCTTTTTTCTTTGGTATCACTATCAATATCCTCTAATTCTCCTACTCAACTCTCTTTCCTTCCAAAAAAAATCCAAAAAAGAAAACAAAAGAAAGCCCTTTATGACAACAAATAATTGTGGCCAAGCAAAACAAATTCACATATTGGCCATGTCTGAACATCTTTAATCTCCTTCTGCACTTTTAGCCCATCACTTCTCTGCCAAGAGGTGGAAAACATGCTTCATCATGAGCCTTCTTGAGTTGTGATTAATCATTGAATCCTCAGAGTTCTTAAGTATTTCAAAGTTGTTTTACTTTAAAATATGGAAGCTATTGCATAAATTATTTGCCTGGTGCTGTTCACTTTACTCTGTCATTTCATGAAGGCTTTCCCACTTTTCTCTGAATCTGTTTCTTTCATTCTTATAGCATAATAATATTCCATTGTATTCTTACTCTATAACTTGTTTATCCATTCCTCAGTTGATAGGCATACTCATTTAGTTTCCAAGTCTTTGATATAATAAAAAGTTCTGCCATAAGTATTTTGGTACATACAGATTCTTTCACTCTGTTTTTGATCTCTGGTATTAATATCATTGGATCAAAGTATATACACAATTTAATGGCTTTCAGGGTATAGTTCAGATTGTTCACCAGAATGTTTGGGCCAAGTCAAAGCTGCACCAGCAGTGCATCAGTGTTTCTGCCTGTTCATAAGTCCTCCAACAATTGTCATTTTCCCTTTTTCCTGCTCATTTTTGGTAATTTGATGGTATGTTGTAGAACTTCATAATCATTTGAATTTGCATGTCTCTTATAGTGTCTTGGAACATGGTTTTTATGTGGTTATTTATTATTTGCATTTTTCTTTGGAGATATCCTTTTTCATAGACTTTGACCAGTTGTTATCATGAATACATATATTTATAATAACAACCATTATATATGTATGTGTGTGTGTGTGTATCCATTCCTAAAATATCTTGGATATCAGATGTTTATCAAATAAATTTGCTACAAAGAATTTTTTTTTCCATTTGATTGTTTGTTTCCCTTTGGATTCTAATTGCATTAATGTTTGTGTAAAAGCATTTCAATTTTATGTGATCCTAACTCTTATGATTTTCTTTACACCTTGTTTGGTCAAGACCTTTCACCTTTCATCTGTCATATTTCTTAAGAGTTATTTGACCCACTCATAAAGGCTATTTGTCCCCAGGCCAAGCCCCACTTGACCATTGTTTGGTCCCTGACTGGTTCAGGGTAAATACAAATAGAAATTGTTTCTGTTTTGGCCAGAAACCCTGAGGGTCTTCTCCTCCCAGATTGAATTTTTTTGACTAGGTAAAGAGGCCATTCTCTGCCTCATTTCTTACCTAGCCTTCATCACTCAATGAACATTGAACACTGAGACCTGTTAAAGACCTTAGCTTAAAAAGGCCTAGGTCTCTCACTGTATCCAGGGCCGTCTCCAGTCATCCTGATTGATATCTTGCCACTGGATCCAAACGGCTCTGGAGGAGAAAGTAAGGTTTGTGACTTTGCACAGCCCTCCTTCACTTCAATCCAATTTACTTGCATGCCATGGCATTACCTCTATGTTGTCATGGTCCACTTCCAGAAAGAAGGATAAACAATAACAACAATTTCATCAAGAATTCAGTGGAAGAGGTTCAAGGAAAGGAATAATCAATATCAAATTTTTTAAAAGTGTCCAAAAAGATTGAGGACTAGGAAAATGGTTTTGTGACCTTTGAGCTTTGTTTCAGTGCAGTGGGGGGCGGGGGAGGGGTTAAGGAACGGGTAGAGTAGTAGAAGCCAGATGATAAGGGTTTGAGGAGTGTAGGGAGTATGTCAGGAAGTGGAGGCATTAGGCATAAAATAGTTGTTCAAAAAGTTGTTCTGTAAAGAGAGGCAAGAGATGGGATGATAGCCGAGAGATTAATAGGATCTGGAACACCTTTCTAGTTTTAAGATAAAGAAAAATGATATACATATGCACACACATATACATATACATATACATATACACATACACATACACATACATATGTGCGTTTGTTTGGACAGAGGGAAAGGAGTGGGAAATTTTGAAGCTACAGGAATAGCTAGCTAGTTCATGAAGCAACAATCTGGAGGAAGAAGTAGGAGGGAATGAGAGAACACAAGTAAAGGAAAGGGTAGCTCTGAAAAGGAGAACAATAAGAGATATGTTTTCCTTCCAGAGAAGAGAACATGCTCACCACAGAACAGATAAAAGTATACAGAAGCATGAATACACTTGGAGGCTTTTTTTCTTTCCATAACAGAAGAATCACTTGAATTTTTCTGGCCACATAGAACCTGAACAAAAAACCTGTATGCAGAAAAAAAGTTTGTAGAAAAGAGAGGTCTGGTGTCTTAAATTATAGGTGTGGAATGAAGAGATTACCATCCACATACTCCTTCCTGATACGCTCACACATTTCTGGCCCCCAAGAAAACTCTGTGTAAACTCTCAAAGGAGTTTATGACTGCTTGATCTCCTCTCACAAGAAGAGAATGGAGCTCAATAAAATTTAAGTACCAGTATCCTCAAAAGAAAAAAAAAACAACAATCTCTAGTTTCTGATATATAATTGTAGATTGTAAAACATGTACTAACTGTTCCATTTGGTCTGACAATACTAATAAGAAAAAGTTCAGCCTTTGGCTGAAAGTTAAAAGAGTCCTTCTTCAAACTGTGATTTTTCAGGCCACATTTGAAATCACCAAAGATGAACTGAAAACCTAGTTGAAACAATGAACAACTTTAGCAAAATTGCAGGATATAAAATCAACTTACACAAATCATCATCATTTCCCTATGCTACCAACAAAACCAAGCAGCAAGAGATAGCACAAGAAATTCCATTTAAAATAACTTCAGACAATATAAAAATATATTAAAAAATATGTGCCAAGACAAATGCAGGAACTATATTAACACGATTACAAAATATTTTTCACACAAATAAAGACAAATATAAACAACTGGAGAAATACTAATTGCTCGTGAGTATTCTAAGCCAATATATTAAAAATGAGATAATTTTATCTGTTATTTATTCAGTGTCATATTAATTAAACTGCCAAAGAATTATTACATAGAGCTAGAAAAAATAATAACAAAATTCGTCTGGAAGAAAAAAAGGTCAAGAACATTGAGGGGCTCAATGAAAAAAATGTGAATGAAGGTGGCCTAGCAACACCAGATTTATTTTTTTTTGTTGTTTTTTATTTAGTTTTCAGCATTGATTTTCACAAGAGTTTGAATTACAAATTTTCTCCCCATTTCTACCCTCCCCCCCACTCCAAGATGGCATATATTCTGGTTGCCCTGTTCCCCAGTCAGCCCTCCCTTCTGTCACCCCACTCCCCTCCCATCCCCTTTTCCCTTCCTTTCTTGTAGGGCAAGATAAATTTCTACGCCCCATTGCCTGTGTATCTTATTTTCTAGTTGCATGCAAAAACTTTTTTTGTTTGTTTTTGAACATCTATTTTTAAAACTTTGAGTTCCAAATTCTCTCCCCTCTTCCCTTCCCACCCACCCTCCCTAAGAAGTCAAGCAATTCAATATAGGCCACATGTGCATCATTATGTATAACCCTTCCACAATACTCACGTTGTGAAAGACTAACTATATTTTGCTCCTTCCTAACCTATCCCCGTTTATTGAATTTTCTCCCTTGGCCCTGTCCCCTTTCGAAAGTGTTTGTTTTTGATTACCTCCACCCCCATCTGCCCTCCCTTCTATCATCCCTCCTTTTTTATCTTCTTCCTCCTTTCCTGTGGGGTAAGATACCCAATTGAGTGTGTATGGTATTCCCTTCTCAGGTCAAATTTGATGAGAGCAAGATTCACTCATTCCCCCTCACCTGCCTTCTCTTCCCTTCCTACAGAACTGCTTTTTCTTGCCACTTTTATGTGAGATAATTTACCCCATTCTATCTCTCCCTGTCTCCCTCTCTCAATGCATTCCTCTCTCATCCTTTAATTTGATTTTATTTCTTTTAGATATCATCCCTTCATCTTCAACTCACCCTGTGCCCTCTCTCTCTCTCTCTCTCATATATATATATATATATATATATATCTAGATATATCTAGATATATATATCTAGATATATATATATATACACATACATATATACATACATACACACTCACATATACGTATATATACATACATATATATATATGTATATATATATGTATGTATGTATGTATGTATGTATGCATATTCCCTTCAGCTACCCTAATACTGAGGTCTCATGAATCATACACATCATCTTTCCATGTAGGAATGTAAACAAAACAGTTCAACTTTAGTAAGTCCCTTGCAATTTCTGTTTCTTGATTACCTTTTCATGCTTCTCTTGATTCTTGTATTTGAAAGTCAAATTTTCTATTCAGTTCTGTTCTTTTCACTGAGAAAGCTTGAAAGTCCTCTATTTTATTAAAAATCCATATTTTGCCTTGGAGCATGATACTCAGTTTTGCTGGGTAGGTGATTCTTGGTTTTAATCCTAGTTCCATTGACCTCCAGAATATCATATTCCAAGCCCTTTGATCTCTTAATGTGGAAGCTGCTAGATCTTGCATTATTCTGATTGTGTTTCCACAATACTCAAATTGTTTCTTTCTGGCTGCTTGGAATATTTTCTCCTTGATCTGGGAGCTCTGGAATTTGGCAATAATATTCCTAGGAGATTTCTTTTTGGGATCTATTTGAGGAGGCGATCGGTGGATTCTTTCAATTTCTATTTTGCCCTGTGGCTCTAGAATATCAGGGCAGTTCTCCTTGATAATTTCTTGAAAGATGATATCTAGGCTCTTTTTTTGATCATGGCTTTCAGGTAGTCCAATAATTTTTAAATTATCTCTCCTGGATCTATTTTCCAGGTCAGTGGTTTTTCCAACGAGATATTTCACATTGTCTTCCATTTTTTTCATTCCTTTGGTTCTGTTTTATAATATCTTGATTTCTCATAAAGCCACTAGCTTCCACTTGCCCCAGTCTAATTTTTAGGTAGTATTTTCTTCAGTGGTCTTTTGGACCTCCTTTTCCATTTGGCTAATTCTGCCTTTCAAGGCATTCTTCTCCTCATTGGCTTTTTGGAGCTCTTTTGCCATTTGAGTTAGTCTATTTTTTTAAGGTGTTATTTTCTTCAGTACATTTTTCAGTATTTTTTTGGGTCTCCTTTAGCAAGTCATTGACTTGTTTTTCATGGTTTTCTCATATCCTTCTCATTTCTCTTCCCAATTTTTCCTCTACTTCTCTAACTTGCTTTTCCAAATCCTTTTTGAGCTCTTCCATGGCCTGAGACCAGTTCATGTTTTTCTTGGAGGCTTTTGTTGTAGTCTCTTTGACTTGGTTGACTTCTTCTGGCTGTATGTTTTGGTCTTCTTCGTCACCAAAGAAAGATTCCAGAGTCTGAGACTGAATCTGAGTGTGTTTTTGCTGCCTGGCCATATTCCCAGCCAACTAAATTGACCCTTGAATTTTTCAGCGGAGTACAACTGCTTGTAGAGTTAAGAGAACTATGTTCCGAGCCTGGGGGGATGCACCAGCTCTGCCACACCAGCACCCCTCCTTCCCCAAGAACCCCCAACCTGGACTGGGCTTAGATCTTCAGCAGGCTCTTCACTCCTGCTCTGATCCGCCACTTAATTCCTCCCACCAGGTGGGCCTGGGGCTGGAAGCAACTGCAGCTGTAGTTCTGTAGCCGACCCACCTCTGCTGCCCCCCAGGCAGTGGCCCAACTGCAAACTCCTTTATAACTCTGTCCCCAGCAGCTTTTCCCACTAACCTTCTCTGTTGTCTTTGGTGTTTGTGGGTTGAGAAGTCTGGTAACTGCTGCAGCTCACTGATTCAGGGCGCTAGGGCCCACTCCACCCAGCTCCTGGTCTGGTTGGTCTGTGCCGCCCACACTGGGCTCTGCTCCACTCCGCTCCCAGCTCCGTTCAGGATAGACCTCACCCAGAGACTATCCAGGCTGTCCTGGGCTGGAGCCCTGCTTCCCTCTGCTATTTTCTGGGTCCTGCAGTTCTAGAATTGGTTCAGAGCCATTTTTAATAGGTTTTTGGAGGGGCTCAGCAGGGAGCTCATGCTAGTCCCTGCTTTCCAGTTGACATCTTGGCTCCGCCCCTAGCAACACCAGATTTCAAACTATGTTACTAAGTGGTAATCATCAAAATAATCTGTTACTGGCTAAAAAAGAGTGGTTGATCAATGGAACAGATTAGGTACATAAGACACAGTAGCAAATGACCATAGTAATCTAGTCTTTGATAAACCCAAAGGTCCAAGCTTTTGGGTAAGAACTCACAATTTGACAAAAAAAAAAAGCTGGGAAAACTGGAAAGCAATTTGGCAGAAACTAGGCATAGTCCAATATCTCATACCATAAACCAAGATAAGGTCAAAATGGATAAATAATTTAGACATAAAGAGTAATGTCATAAGTAAATTAGGTGAGCTTGGAAAAAATGTACCTGTCAGATATCAGGATAAAAGAAGTGTTTATAACAAAACAAGAGATAGAAAGAATCACTGGAACTAAAACAGAAGATTTTCATTACATGAAATTAAAAAGCTTTCACACAAACAAAATTGATGCAGCTAAAATTTGAAGGAAAATAGGAAATTGGGAAAAATTTTTATGGCACATATTTCTGATAAAGAACTAATTTCTCAAATATATTGACAACCCAGTCAAACTTATAAAAATAAGAGCTATTCCCCACTTGATAAATGGTTAAAGGATAAAAACAGGCAGTTTTCAGATGAAGGAATCAGAGCTATCAATAGTCACATGAAAAAAAATTATGTAAATCACTACCGATCAGAGAAATGCAAATTAAAACAATTCTGTGCTACTACTTTACACCTATCAGATTGGTTAACATGACAGAAAAGGAAAATGACAAATGCTAGAAGATATGTAGAAAAAATTAGGACACTAATGCCTGGTTTGTGGAATTGTGAACTAGAGCAACAAATTCTGGAGACCAGTTTGGAACTGCGCCCAGAGGTCTACAAAACTGTGCAAATACTTTGATTCAGCCATACCACTACTGGATCTGTATCCCAAAGAGATAAAAGAAAATTTAAAAGGATTTATTTGTACAAAAAATATTTATTGCAGCTGTTTTCATGGTGGTAAAGAATTGGAAATTAAGAGGATCAATCTGAATTGCTGAGCAAGCTGTTGTATATAATTGTGATGGAATGCTATTGTGCTATAAGAAATGATGAGCAGGATGGTTTCATAAAAGTCTAGGAAGACATATGAACTCATGAAAAGTGAAGTGATTAGAACCAGGATAATGCGCAATAACAGAAATATTGTAAGGATGATCAACTGTGAAAGACTTAGCTACTTTAATCAAGACAATGATCCAAGAAAATTCCAAAAGACCCATGATGAAAACTGCTCTCCACCTCTAGAGACAAAACTGATGAACTCTGAATGCAGATTGAAGCATACTTTTTTTACTTTCTCTATTTTTGTCTGTATTTTATTTTGCAATATGGTTAATATGCAAATGTTTTGCATAATGTCATATGTATAAGTAACATCAAATTGCTTGCTTTCTCAAGGAGGAGGAGGAGTGAAAGGGAAGGAGAGAACTTGTAACTCAAAATGTTAAAAATGAATGTAAAATTTTGTTTTACATGTAATTGTAAACTATATAACAAAAACATATTTAAAGGAGAAAATAGCAACAATTTAACCCTTTGAAGTAATATTTCATTTCTTATATGAACATTTAAAAACCCAATCAAAGGAACAAAGAAAATGTCTTGGTAAGGACACTTTATAACCATTTCCAGAAAGACAGGAAATAGAAAATAGTAAGAATGAATAAAGAAAATGTATAACTGGTATATGTCTTTTCAGGGAGATCAGTAGTATTTGTGTATGAGGTCATTTCCATATTCCTAACTTCTTAAGAGATTTAATATTTAGAAAACATCAAATATTTTAAGGCTTTAAGGAGTGTCTAACACCTTCACTCTTTTCCTCCCTATCCAAAGAAAATTGAGTAGAAAAATAAACTTCTATGTAACATTTGTGTTGATGGCCTCCATCACTGACCAGGACATATGTAGCCATACGTTCTCTGTATTTTGAGGCACCAAAGAGATAGGAAATATGAAGCCGAGAAGCTTCAGAGAATCATAGTAAAAGGACACAATGAAGTAACTTTTAAAGGGCAAGGCAATGCTCTTCACCTATTGGTACATTCTTCCCTTCTACCAGGGATTCTTGACTTTTGACACATCTGGGGAGAGGGAGGGTCCAAAGCTGGAGGTGATCTAGCTGGCTGAAACACAGGGAAAAAATTATGAGGAAGAAGTTGGTATATGAGTAGAGAAGAAAATCACCAAAGGAGCATGGGAGATCAATGGGGTTAACTAAGGATAATCCTTTAAAAGTTACTTCTCCCTACCTCAGCTAACCCCACCCCTCCTACCCCCACCTCCAATCCTTCTAGGTATTGCTAGAGGAAGAGACTTCAGATGCTCATTGAAAGCAGTCCCACTATTCTGGAATTCAAACTCTGTACCTTTTACTTTCAATTTCCATTCAGTAAATACACTTTGATTTGAATGAATGAATGAGTGAATAATCCATTTAGGATCAGGCTGATGTGAAAAGAAATGAAGAGCCTATAGAAATGGGGGTTAGGGTCTTTTGATGTTATAAATTACTATAGGAAATATTCATAACCTTAGATAGAAGCATAGGCTGGTGCTGTAAGAGAAAAGCTGGGAAAATGAGACCAAATAGATCTTGTCCACACAGCAAAGGACTATACAAAGAGGAGCGGGGTGAAGGTCCACTAGTTCCTGTCCACTCATATGCAGTTATTCAAGCTGGTGGCTCAGGACCTGAAGTGCCATCTGGTGGCTTAATCAGAAATAGCCATTTGGCTATCCAGCCACACATATATAACAAGGATTGGTCAATGAGAGCCCAGTCCTGTGAGCATGTCTGGTGGACCCATGTGGATATTTTGTGAGCTTTCTTCCAGATATACCTGGGAATGTATCCCTTCCCTAACCCTACCTTTTACCCTTGAAGATAAGGTTCAGACACCATCTTCAGCATGAAGTCTTTCTTGATCTCCCAACTGCTAGTGCCCTCCATCTCATAATAACTTGTATTTAACTGCTTTGTCTACATATAGTTGGGTGTTAATTAACTTCATAGTTATTCCGTACACATTTTATATGTATTAGTCATCTTCCGGCATTAGAATGTAGGCTTATTGTGAATAGGAGTCATTCTTTGTACTTGTATCCCTGTCACCTATAGTACAGTGCTTGGAAGACAGTATGAACTTAATAAATACTCATTGATTGATTTTTATCTTGGTGTCTGATAGACCCACATCCCATATTTTCTGGACTGATGGCCCCCTTTGTCTTTGCTGCCTAAATCCAGTTATTTTCCATCCTGCAAGGTACTTGTATTCCCCTAATTCTTCTGGTCTCAGTAGGGAACAAAAACTGCTTTTTCCATTATTCCAAGTGAGACACAGTAAGTTTAAAAAATTATATTCCCAAATATGCTAAGTAATTGACATTAAGCAAAATTAGGTTCAAAGTCTATTTTGATGAAGTTTATAAAGGCACAGAGTTTTCCTTTTGTTCAACCCTCTCTAATCCTGTCTGTTAGTCAAAACCAAATTGTCCATTTTTATCTTTTGGGAATCTTCCTTTTGTTCTTACCAAACTGATGAGGGCTTGGGTTAGTGGAGAAGGCCTGAGTAGTTTGCCTCTGCAACCCCCTTTCTTGTAGTTGGGACAATGAATTATTAAGGTGCTATTGGATACTGTAGACCTGGAAAACTCATTCTCATATCTCCAAGACATTATACAACAAACAAAGATCATTGTAGTGGAGAAACAGCAAGGTGGAGGTGAAGCTTAGGTAATTACTCCTCATCTGGTTCCAAGATACAGTGTGGGAGGGAGGATATAGAAGCTGTTTTCACTGTCTATAGATTGAAGAAGGAGACAGTACACCCAGTGAAGGACAAAGGCATTATTTATCCTGGCTCTGCCAAATGTACCTTACCCAATGTAGGTTGTGGTTAAATTTCTGATTATTCATCTCACTGAAGTCTCTCTGGGTTTACTGAATAGCGGAACAAGTATAACTCTCAGGCATGTAGAGCTCTTGTTCTCATTGGCCTTGAATGACATTTGAGGATAAGTATCTGAGAAAAATTTGGGCTGATATGGAGCCAAAAAACCAGCCTGAAATAAATAGTGCTATTTATGAGAATAATTACTGTTTACCCCCCATGTGCAAAGGAACCACTGTGAGAGGAAACAAGTGATTGTCGCGAATTTTGCCAGAATTCTTCTGACAAAATGAAATATAGAACTGGAACAATGATCTAGTTCAAATCAAATATTTGTCTTTACCTCAAAAACCCAAGAAACTGAGCAGAAAGTGTCTGTGGTGGGGGAGAGGGTGGCTTGAATTTCTGGGAATACTTGCAGATGAGTAAACCAGTCTCACAGATTTGTAAATGCCCATTAAGTAGAAAAGGGCCCTTAAGTACATTAGTTAGCCGGGAAAATGGTTGCTTATTATTGCCTTAGATTTACTTTAACATGCCTGGAACATGTTATAATACCATCAAATTCTGATGATCTCTTCATTAATTATTCACTTTATGGTTTCTTTGTGACAAATTTGTAACCCCTGATTTGTGCCCATGATTCTTCTGTCACATTGCTAGATTGCTTTCCTCTACTGTTTGTTTCAGGAATCCGAAGTAACATTAGACTTGATGTTCAGTCATTTTTTTTGGTCATGCTGACTCTCTGTGGCCCCATTTGGGGTTTTCTTGGTAAAGATATTGGAGTGCTTTATCATTTTCTTCTCCAGTTCATTTTACAGATGAGGAAACTGAGGCAAACAGGATTAAGTGACTTGCCCAGGGTCACATAGCTACTAAGTGTTTGAAGGAGTCTTCCTGACTCCAGGCCCAGTGCTCTATCCACTGTAACACCTAGCTGCCTTTAACATTAGACTACAAAAACATAATTATGATGTCAAATGACCTCCTACAAAAATAACCATATGATGCATTCCAAAGCCCCATAGAAATGACTTCAATATTACTGTAGGGATTATCCATCCCTTACCATTAGCAGAAATGAAAGCTGGCCATATTACCTAAATATTTAGCCTACTTTAATGACCATTAGGCCAGGTCCTTGCAAATAGCTCTCGGTACCCACCTACACAACTGTACCTTATTGATTGCCAGGGCAAACTGAAGCAATGAGCATTTCATAGTCCTGCTTGGGTTAATTTGCCACTTGTAAACATGGCTTTAGTCAATGAATTAGTGAACCTAAAGGGAGATAAATATAGCTATACACACACACACACACACACACACACACACACACACACACACACACATATATATATATATATATATATATATATATATAGACACATACACGCATACATATGTACATAGGTTAAACAGAAAATATGATAATATGATTGCCTCCTACTCTCTAAACAAGTTTAAATTTTAACAATATTAGAGCACAGAATTTCTTCCTCAATCTTTTTTTATAAATAACTTTAAAGAATCACTTCTTACACCTCTTTTACTCCCTACTCAGTGAGCCAGCTGTAATAACAAAAAAAAAGATAAAAAAGCACTTTAGTAATACTCACCAACATATCAACCACATCTAATAGTGCATGTCCCCCAGCTCTGAAAAAAAAGAGGGGCAAATGAATTAATTTCAAAACTGGGGTCAAATTTTGTTATTATAATTACATAGAATTTTGTTTCACTTTATTGTTCTTTCTACTTACATTTGTGCATTTTTTTTGTTTCTTCTTACTTTACTGTGTATCAGTTTATATACATTTTCCAATGTTTCTCTTAATTCTTTATATTCATTGCTTATGGCTCAGTAATACATTTATTATAATTTAACTATTTCCCAATTGATTGATGCCCACTTTCTTTCTAGTTATTAACTATGATGAAAATGGACTATATTTCTTAATTGAGAAAAAGAAGAATATTTTTTCCCTTGCTTTATAGTCCAAGTTGCATTACAGTCAGTGACATATTGCAAATAATGCTCTGGTGTTATTACAAACATTTGTAAGAGGAAAATGGGGAACAAGTCCAATGAGATCAAAATGGCCATGTTGTTGAAATGTTAGAATTCCTCTCCTTTTTAACATTACAAAAACAAACCCAATTCTTTCTGAATGAAATCTGATCAAATAAACACAGCTCTTTCAGAGGACTTATTTAAATAAAACCAACATCAAAGTTAAAACTATATGAATGAGTAGATATATTGAAAGTCAATGCAACTTTCTTCAATAGGCTCTTTCTCTGTATTTCATTAGCATTACTTTTTCTATTTATCTATTTATTTATTTTGAAAGTAAGTTTTAGTAATGGCTTTTGTTTGTGACAAAATCCAGACTACTAGGTCCCCTCCCCACCCCCACCCCAATTATACAATTGTGAATCTGGATAATTGGGGCAATGTTATAGTTTATTATTATGTTATTAATAGAGATAGTGATTTTAGGAAAGGGAGTGAAATAGAGGGGTAATATGAATTAGGGTTTCGATATGTTGAATTTGAAGTGATGGTAGGACACCCTTGTGAAAATATGCAGGGGCCATTAGAAAATATGCCTGTAGAACTGGGAAGAGAAGCTAGGGATGTAGATATGATTACAGGAGTCTTTCACATAGATTCTTTAGAGATTTCACATAGCAATTTTAGCTGAAGTAATGAAAATAGATGAGTTCTTAAAAAGAAAAACCAGTCTTTGTACCAAGATGGCTAACTGACTGGGAGGCAGACTACTCAGCATCTATAGTCCTGAAGTATTCATTATTACAGACTTTGCAACTTTGCAGTTTTGCTTCTTGGAGGGTGTCTATAATGTTACCAGTGTCTGTCTGCAGATTGGCTACCCAATTGTCATATCAATGGGTACAAGGGGGTCCTGTCTGGAGACTGAGTATATCTTGACACTTGCTTAAAAGGTAAAGGCTTTTTCCTTAATGACCTTTCAGTATTTGTAGCTACTGGCCTAGGGCAGAGGTAAACAGCTGCTGCTGCTGCTGCTGCTGCTGCTGCTGCTCCCCCTGCTGCTGCTGCTTCAGGCAAGGAAGCAGCAAAGGAAGAGTCAGAGGAGTCTGATGAAGATTTAAGATTTGATCAGCTTGATTAGTTCACAATAACTTCAGCTGGTTTTATTTATTAAAGAAAGACAAAGAATGCCCATTTGTCTCTGCCTCCATTTTCCATGTGGGCATTTTTAACCTGAACGATTTGCGAGCTATAAAATAATTCTATAAAATTGGGATAACTAGCATTTGCCTTTCGGGGTTGTTGTAAGGATAAAATGAGATAATATTTATAGAGCACTTTGCAAACCTTAACCTGTTATATAAATGATGGTAGTAGTAGTCATCATTGTCGTTGTCTAGCAAAACCTGGAATTTCAGACCAGAATGAATAATGGCCAAAAAATCCAATGAGTAACTACAGTGAGCAGGTCAACATCTACCACAGAACTACACAAAAATTTAGCCAGAAGCCCACAGGCAGTAGAAAACAAAAGTCAGCAGCAGCACAGAGTAAATTTCCAGTACAACAAGAACTAGGACACATGTAGCCTTCAAGGCTCTGTGTCTGGGGACTACAAAGGAAGAAGAATTCCCTGAGAAATCCCTAGGATGGGGACATTGGAAGCCTTGGGGATCTGTGGCATTCAGAGACCAGCATGGTTCCAACCAGTGTGGTACTGCAGTGCTCACACTAGGATGTCTCAACCCCAGGGGCTGTTAAAGCACTTAACCCTTTCCTGGGACCACAGAGGGGGCTCTGAATATTGAATGCTCTGGACCTTAAAGATGGAAGAGTTGCTAACCTTGGAAGGCTGAGGTAAGCACAAGCCCAGGGGACCTACAGTGAAACCAAGCAGAGCTGACCACACCACCTGAAAGTATAGCAACAAATCAGAGGATTACCCCAGCACAAAGCCTCAATTCAGAAACTGAAGCAGAGGGATGAAGAACTCAGAAGGAAGCACTGATGTGTATGAATATTATTGCAAATCTAGAGATCCTCCAAGAAAAGGAGCAAGTAACGCCTCAAAAAAACTGTAAGACTCAAAAGGAAAAAAGGGACTTTCCATAACAACTACATGAATACCTAGGACAAATGAAATGAGATTTATATTTAAAAAAAAAAGCTCTAGAGAAAATTTTGGAGAGTAAGCATCTTAGTAAAAGTGGTGAGCCTTATTCAGAAATGGACTTCCTGAAAATTAGAACAGACACCTTCAAATCAATTACTATGACACAACAAGAGATAGTGGAACAGAATCAAAAGATTTTTTAAAAATAGAAGAAAATGCAAAAGATTTTTAAGAAATAGAAAAAAATCTGACACAAAGAAGCAACTTACTTGAAAAACAAGTAAAAGAGAGATAATTTAAGAATTATTGGATTCCCTGAAAGCTACAATCCAAAAGCAAAAGTGTAGACATTACACTTGAAGAAATTATGAATGAAAACTGTCCAAATCTATTAGAACCAGAGGGTAGAGCATAGATAGGAATACTCTACTGCTCACTTCTTGAAAGAAACCCCCAGAAAAAGTTCCCAGAAATGCTATCGTCAATATCCAGAACTCCCATGTAAAAAAAATTTGCAAGAATCTAGAAAAAGTAATTGAAGTACCGAGAAATCAGTCAGAATCAAAGAACTGGATGTTTCTACTATAAATGAGAGGTCTTAAAATACACTATTCTAAAGGGCAAAAGACATAGGTTTACAACCAAGAATAACTTACCTTGCAAAGCTGAGCATAATTCTGTGAGAAAAAAATATATACCCTTAATGGAAAGAGGAGTTTCAAACATTTGTGATGAAAAGAAGAAAACTGAGTTGGAACTCTGAAATATGAACATGTGTCCATGGACAACTAGAAAGGCAAATTTGAGTGCTTAGAAGGTGGTTTGTGGTGATTTAATGTTCACATTCCAATAGGAGGAGAGGAAACAAGTTTCCCTTCAGAACCTTAATGTCCCCAAAGAGTACTGAGGGAGTTAAAAAAAAACCCCACAGAGTTCCAGAAAGGTGGATAGATTGTGTTCTCAGGGTTCAAAGACAGGAAACAGAAGGGAGAGTAAAAGAAGGAATTCACTAGTGTAGAAAGGAGAAAGGAAGAAGGGGCAGAAATTGCTGTTTCTTGTTTGGTTTATGTGATAGAATATACAAATATAGAGGAAAGGGGGAGGGAAGTAGGTATCATGTAAGCTTAGTTCTTATCTGAAATGGACAAAGGAGAGTCGAATACGTGAGCACACACACACACACACTCACACATACACACACGCGCACAAACACAGAGAGAGAGACAGACAGACAGACAGACAGAAGGACAGACAGAGAGAGACAGAGACAGAGAGAGACTGAGAGAGAGAGAGAGAGAGAGAGAGAGAATGAGAGAGAGAGAGAGAGAGACAGAGAGAGAGTTTGGTGTAGAAATATTCTAACAGGGAAACAAGAGAGAAAAATGAAGGGTTAGAGGCAGTTTAAGATGAAATATAATCCCAGGGAGGAAATAGTAATAAGCAAAACAAACTTCCTGATCTCAAAGGGAAAGGATTGAAAGAGAAAATAAAAGAAAATTTAAAAGTTAGAATGTAAGGGGCTGCCTTAGATTATCTCTTTGACATTTAGGGAATGGCTGAACAAACTGTGAACTCCTTCACCTGTATGAACGCAATGGAACTTTATTGTGTCATAAGAAATAAGGAAAGGCATGATTTCAGAAAATCCTGGGTATTATGAACTGTTGCAGGATGGAGTGAGCAGAATCAAGATAATTTATGTAGGGATGGTGACATTATAAAGGAAAACAATTTTGAAAGATTTAGCAACTCTAATCAATTCAATCACCAACCACTTGTCCAAAGGACTTATGATGAAATATATTACCCACTTCTTGAAAAAAGAAATAGTGGACATAAAGTACAGAGAAATACATTTTTGAACTTGAGAAAAAGTAAAAATAAGGCATAGAAAGGCGAAGGCCCAAGTACTGGAGAATAGCCATAACAAGGAATGAAGAGAAGTAGAGAAACCTTTCATGGAGACAGAGAAAAAGTTACTGAGGGTTAAAAAAGAAAACCATCATCACATCTTGTCATGAAGGGAAAAGGAAAAAGAATTTTAAGAATTTAAGGAATTTTAAGTGGACAAATGGCACAGAGAGGAAGAGCCACTGGTGGGGAAAAAGTCATTACAAATAAATGGGTTATAAAAATGGAAAGAGACAGCAGAGTGAATGAGAACGAGGCTCAGTGCAATGGCAGCAGGTAGGCAGATTGAAGATGAATACCAGGTCCATTTCTTTGACATCAGAAACAAGAGGTGTCTTACTCCTTACAACTGTTTATTCAACCAAAGGAACAGGAAACAATAACTGACTAGAACAGGGCCAGTTTTCAGACAACACATGAAATGTAATTGAGATGTAATTGTGAGACAACTTCTTGCATCAGTCTTTGGATCTTATTGAGGTTCTGGTCAGCATAGCCTGGGTCCTTAGTTAAGATTTTCAAAGCAACAAGTAGAGGAGGTACAAGTTCCCAGCCACTCAGGGTCAAGTTCAAACAATGCAATAAAGATTTCTCACAATTCCCATCACTGAATAAAGTTTTCTTACAGTACAGAAATTGGACTAGGCCCATAATTGAATAGAAAGGGAACTGAAGTAGATCCAGAATTGAGTCACAAGATGAAGTCAATTACGGTTCAATAAATTTCCACATTATTAAAATCTGTGAGCTGCCATCATTCATCTTATTGAGTGTTCAATCTAGTCCTTCCCTTTTCTTTCTGTATTACTTTTTTGAGTTTTATCCAGATTCAAGTTATTTTATAAAAAATAAATTTTATAAAAAATTATTTTTTAAATAAAAATATGTGGTTAAAGTCTGGGAAAACAGGAAAATCTACAATAAAAGATTCCAAATTTTTAAAAAAAGAGAGAAATGGATTATAGAACACCGACCCTGGAGTCACAAGGACCTGAGTTCAAATCTGGTCTCAGACATTTATTAGCTTGTGTGACCCTGGGCAAATCACTTCACCCCTATTGCCAACCTTCCCCCACCCCCCCAGAAAGGAAAGGAACGAGTTAGGTTGGCTGATTTTGAATGCCCCTCAACATTCCTGTTGTTGTTTGTCCTTCATTCTCAAAGAGGACCATGACATCAGGAAGATGATGCTATGACTTGTAAGTGAATTGGATTTAAGGGCTGTGCAAGGTTACCAGCTTCGCTTTCTCCTCCAGAGCTATCTGAGCCAGTGGCAAGATATAGATCAGGGTGACTAGAGATGACACTCTGCCCCCTTGATATTCTACAGTTTTGATTACATGATTTGGTGATTAGGTCATTGTTAACTTTTGACAGAACAGTTTCAGGAGAATGTAAGGACAGAAATCAGAATAAAAAGATTTAGATGTTTTTATTGAGCCTACACCTCACCTACATCCCTACCTACCATCTGAGAGAGCCTCAGGACTGGAAATGAGGTGTACTTAAGCCAAATCATTAGAACCATTGAATGGGCATAGGTTTTGGAAATACATCTTTTTATAGATCATTACCCTTAAAGTCACTAATGTGAAAAAAAAAGAGTGAAAGTTTTGCAAAGTAGGTGATTGTCCTAAGAGCTTACATTTTACTGAAATACTGCATCAGTATAGAATGTTTTATAATCAGTCTACTGTGGCAATTGTAGTAATTGTGAAAGATGTTTCCCTCAGCCGTCTGGATTTTTAGGTGAAACATTTATTTTCTTTGAAGTAGATAATTGTTTTAATTCCCTACTTCACTTTATCAGAGGGATTGTGACAAAGACTGTCTCATGATAATATTCCCTAAGTCCATTACAGTTCTTATAGACTGGTTCCAAAATACCAAGCGCAGTATTTTGGCAAAAAAAAAAAAAAAGATAAGCTTTTTTTTAAAAAAAAATGAAATTTTTTGAAACTTTCATGCCTAGACAAGACATTTTTCAACTTATTTAAAAGTTATTGTCTTTGAAACTCATGCTAACAATTTATAGTTAATACGGTGTAGCTATAGGTCAGGGCAGCTAAATGACTTAGTGAATTGAGCACTAGGTCTAGAGTCAGGAAGATCTGATTTCAAATCCAGCCTCAGACACTCACTAGCTATGTGATCCTGGGATTCACTAGTTGTGTGATCTTAGGCAAGTCATTTAACCTCTGCTTGCCTTAATCCCCTGGAGAAGGAAATGACAAACCACTCCAGTATCTTTGCCAAGAAAGCCACAAATGGGTCAGGAAGAGTTGGACACAAATGAACAATAGGTCAGGATAGGTACATAGATGTTTCGGGGGGTAATGATAAGGTGCTGGTGATAAATCTGTGTACCCGTGAAAATGCACACTCAAAATGGATATTATAGTAATCACCTTTAAATCCATATGAGAGATGGATATAATAGGCATATTCCTCCTAATTTTTCAGCTCAGTGTCATAGCTTACTTTTTCTAAACTTCAAGTTAATTTCTTGGCCTCAGAGCAGTGGAGTGGGAGACAGAGAAATGAATAGTAATAAGTGAAGTAACTGTGGTTACATAGCAAAATAAAAAAAAAGACTGGGTTAATGTGCCTTAAAAAGCCAATTTCAGTTCCCTTCACAGACCAAATAAACTTGTATTCTGTCTTTTTTTTTTCTTATAAGCCCCTGACTGGAAAAGGACTGGTCGAAGGTCAATATCACTGTTATGTGATTCATAAAAAAGTAAGTGTTCTGCAAAGAGATGTCAAAAGCCTTGGGTCATATTTGAAAATCTGAGAATGGCTCTCTTTATCCCCAAAGCAACCACTCTCAAGAAAGCCAGAAAAAAAAAATGGCCTGCCTGTAATTTCAGTCATCCTGGAAATGACAGCCTGTGTGGTATAGGGAAGAAAGGGCTGGATCTGGAGACGGATGACTTGAGTTCAAATCCTCTCTCTACTAATTACAGCCTGTGTTACCTAGGACATATCACTTCATCTCTCTCAGCTTCAGTTTTTTCATTTGTAGAGTAAAGGGGGGGAGGTGTCCTAGGTGATTTTAAGAGCCCATTTCAGTTCTCAATCCTCGTCAGGCTTATTATAGAGTGGAAGGTCTAATAAGAGCAGGTGAGAATTCATGTTCAGGAATTCAAGCTGTTGCTGTTGCTTCTTGAGTCCACTGGAAAGCAGGAGTTGAGTGCACCCCTGGTAGTGTTTGTGTGGGGTCCTCTCATCCCATCACACTTTCCCTGTCCTTTGATCTTATTTGCCCTGGACCTCTTCACCTCTGTATTTACTGTTAATGACATGTTGGTAGTATAACAGTTGCCTTGTAACCATGTTATTGGAGTCAGCTGAGGTTACAGGACCCCTTGCATGTTTTTAATTATAGGGATCTTAAATGGTTTTGCTGCTTTTCCGTGCTTCATTTTTAGACACGTTTTGTTGCACTTTTCTTCTTTCCCTCCATGCTTTTTTGCACAGTTAGGTAATTTCAGCATGAATCCTCTCCTTTCACCTTTTATGGGGCAATAGCAAGAGCTATTTGAATTCTTATTTTCAAAAGTGAATCAGATGGACATTTCTCAAAATAGAATGGATTGGCTTATTCAGAGACAGGTGTGATAGGAGAAAAACAGGGGCAACCTCACTAACTTTCCACAACCTTGTCCTGGAGTGGGGGTGGGGTTATTTCTAGAGCTAAGGGCAGCTAAATTTCCAGACATATTAATTTTTTTTTGCCTTCTCTTTTTTTCCTGAACTAAGTGACGCAAAAGCCCATCCTTTTTTAGACACAGGTATTTCCCCAGTGATGACGTAAGGCTCTGAATCATGGACGATCTCAACTGCAGAAAAATCACAATTTTAGGGGACTGAGCAGGAAGTGGAAAGACCTGTGGTGGATGGAAGTGGTCTGCGTTATATATTGCCAGTGATGATTGGCATGCAAGAAGTATCAAATAGACACCACCAAAAACATGTGGTAGGATGACCATTTATTGAGTGTATTGGAGGAGAGAATTCTTTTTAGGCATATTTTGGAGTTAGAGGGCCTGGAAGGCCATCTGAGGTCAACTCTGAGAGTCTGCGTGTCTTGGTGTATGAGCAGTCTGGTGGGAATAACATTCTAATCCCCTCTTCCCTAGATATTTATGCAGATTAGTCAAGTTTTTTCCTTAAAAGGCATTTCAACTGTTATTGAGATTTGATTAGCTCAGGGCAGTAAGGTTTGGGCCATTGACATGGGTTCCTGTTTGCTTGCATATAAAGAAAAAAACAGGATATGAGGAACTGGAGTCCTTCTCTGAGGCTTTAGACTGTAGACCAGCAGTATGAATAACATTGGGAAACAGTGCTCAACGTTTTATCCTGGATAGACATCCCTTACCTGTTCTGAACACTTCCCTTTCTAAAAATAAGTGGGGCTTCTTTTTTCAAGTAACTATAAGATGGGTGATGAATGTCTCATTTTGTTCCAATTTTGCAATGAAACTACTGGCCTGAGTCAGGATCAACTCACTACAACTAGAAAAGGTAGTGATCTATTCAACTAACAAGAGATATTCATAACAGACAGTCTGTGGGTGCCTACTAGCATCCACAAATTATTCAAAGCGCTTGAAGAAGACCCCTAGCATGATGTTTAGACCATCTCTGAATGAGGTCTTCAGCACAATGGTTAGACCATCTCCAGAAGGTTAATGGAAAGACAGGGACAAGAATCACACAAGATGAAAAGAAATGGATGGTTCACAGTCTGCAACAGTGGCTCACACCAATGATATCTCAGATCCATTGAAGCATCAAAATAATGAAATAAGCATCTCAGCTGACATTCATAGGTACAACATGTCCAGTATAAACTAGATGAAGACATCTAACTTAATTCACTAGGACTTAGTGATAAAGGAAGCTGACACCTAGTTTATAATTTTGCAAAATTTTACTGAATTAGGTGGAGCAGTGAGTAGAGCACTGGCCCTGGAGTCAGGAGGACCTGAGTTCAAATTTGGCCTCAGACACTTGACACACTTACTAGCTGTGTGATCTAGGACAAGTCACTTAACCCCAATTGCTCTGCCTTCCCTCCTGCAGGGAAAAAAAAAATTTACCAAGTCAGTAGAGCTAGTTCTAAAATCATAATGACCAGTATTCAAATTTGGCCATATGATCTTGAATCAGTCACTTCACTTCTGAGTACCCCAGAGCACTCTAATACTCTCAGTTGATGAGCAAGCATTTACTGATCTGTGCTGGTAGAGGGAGTTCCCTTATCAGGATTTGTATGCTGAGTTAGTAAGCAAAATGGGCTCTTAGCACTTAGTTCAACCAAGTGCCCTTGAAGAGTTTGGCTTTTTTTTCCTTTGAGTAATTCAGGGTATTTCATTGAGTCTTACTAGGTGCTAAGCCCCAGGCCCAAACCCCTATTAGGTGTTAAACCTTAGTGGGTGGGTGTGGATTGGCAACTAAGGTGGGGCCCAAGGTGGGGCTAACTCCAGGGAGGGCCTAGTTTACATGTCTGAGAGAGCAGAGGCTTTTAGACCACGTGGGTTTAAGTCACCTCTTTGTGACGATTCTAGGTCATGTGGGTGAGTCACATGTGTGACTCACCCCTGACCCTGAAAAAGATCTAAAACCAGGGGTTGGCTTTCTATTCTTTGGGGCTCTTACCCACAGCAGTGGTGGCACGAGTGACTCTGGGCCAGCCCTCGCTTTGAGCTCCCAGGCTGAACCTAGACATTGGTAACCATGAATCTGTATTTGGTCTGTCTGTCGATGTTTGTAATTTATTTGTATTTTTCTCTGAAGTTTAGGGTGCTGGTTTTTTCCCCTGAACTAAGTGAATGATATTTGTATGCTGAATTAAAGTAAGCTTGCTAACTCCTTAATGTTGCTTTCCTTATTAAGGCAGATCGAAAGAACCTGTGCTTTTGCAGTGTGTTGGCAGCTTTCTGGGTGCTGGTTATTGGTGGATCTTACACCCCCACAGAAGCTGCTAGCTGGATTGTTGAAACATATGCCAATGAAATCATAGATCTGAAATCACAGATCTTCTTCTCTTTCACTTCCCTAAAAAAAAATCCCTAAATAAAGACCCAAATTCTAAATTTTTATTCTAACCCAGGAAGTATTGTTTTGAAGTCTTGCCTGTCCATAACAGTTTGTCTCACAAAGTATCTTGTGTTTCCCACACAGAAGTTCCCCCAAAATTGATGGCAGGCCTGAAATCTTTCTTTCAAATCCTTCCCTTCCCAAATTTGCTTGTTAGAAAATTAAAGATGTGATCTACATCTTCTTGGAGTTACGAGATCCAGAGTAGGTGCTGAGGGAAATAGAATAGAAAGAAAGGGGTTGGAAAAGTGTGTACGAGGAGGTGTGAAGGGGGAGGCAATAAGCTACATGCGTTTGTCCTTCTTTTCTGAAGAGGACCATGACATCAGGGAAATGATGACATGACTTGCAGTTGACTTTGATCTGAGTGAGGGAGGGCTGTGCAAGGTCACCAGCCTCTCTTTCTCCTCCAGAGCCATCTGTATCCAGTGACCAGATATTCATCAGGATGACTGGAGATGACTCAGAATGCAATGGGAGACCCTGGCCCTTTTAGGCTTAGGCCTTTTCATGTATTCACTTAGAGTGAAGTAATGCCCATTCAGTGAATAGGCCTATTTAAGAAGTGAGTGAAGGGATGGCCGCTTTAATTAGAAAAAAAAGAAAAAAAAACCAAGCTGGGAGGGGAAGACCCTCAAGGTTGTTGTTCTATAGAGAAACAGTACCATTGACATTCACTCTAAGCCAGCTAGGGGAATAGTGGCAAAGGAGGTATGAGCTACAGGAATGGCTTAAAAGTTCATGCATTCAAATCCAAAGGTAACAGATTGTTCCCTGCCCCCTCATGATTTCTTAGATTTAGCAAGTTTGAATTTCATCTATGGGATTTTCACTTGAAAAGACACGAGTTACCAGACGTAGCCTGGTATAGTAAAAGAAGCTCTGGATTTGCTTCTGGAGAGAATTGGGTTTTTTCTCTGCTTCTGACACTAACTTTAAAAGCATTAACAAATCTTTTGAGCCTTCTGAATCCCAAGTTATTAAGATCTCTCGTGTAAAGTGTGTGTGTGTGTGTGTGTGTGTGTGTGTGTGTGCGTGTGTGACTATACCTGCAATATTTAGCTTTCAGATTTGTTGTGAAGCTCACTAAGATGACATATATAAAATGCCACATTAATGTTAAGCTATTGTTACTATTCCCAATTTTGTTGGTCATTGCCCTAGTGTTAATGTCAAAAAGGCAACTATTTTCTCGTTCCTTCAGTAGTGGATGTAGTATTTCAGGCATAGTAGTTTAAGCACTGTTTGTTTCTCAACTTTGTGGAGAATACCCTGAAGCTCTTCTCTCCTGTATATAGCCCCCTCTTCTCACTTTTTTTTTTGCTTTGTTTCAGTTACTCTGTATGTTTCTCTGATTCTTAATACATTGGGGTGGGGGTGGGTGGGTAAGAGAAACAAAAATATCTATTAGATTGAATTTTTTTGGCCATGCTTAAAATAAGTAGGAATTGTCATTTCAGAAGTCTTTTTACATTCAATGAAGCGTGAATTCCGTAACGGGCTCAGAAAAGAGGGTCAGGGAGCTGGGAAAGAGGAACACTGGCAGATTTTTGGTTACCTATATTCTGACTTTCCCATTTAATCTCACTAATATGCAGCCTCAAATACAATATGATAACATTGTTCTCTAAAAATGTACAATTTTTTTTCCCAAAAAATACAAACATTTCTCCAACCCCTTTCTGCTTTTTAGCTTCCTTTCTTTTTCTACAATACGTCTATTTAGATATTCTATTTACTTTTCTGCTAATATAGGCAATTTATATTTTTGTACACATTCTTCCATTTCACTTAAATTGCTAAATTTATTGACATATAATTATCAAAGCTATCTAGTACTGGCTAAAAAATAGGAAGGTAGATTAGTGGAGCAGAATAGACATATAATTTACAGCAGCAAATAAATATAGTAACCTTGAATTTGACAAGTGCAAAGACAAGTTTTTGGGATAAGAATTCATTTTTTGGTAAAAATTGTTGGGAAAACTGGAAAGCAGTCTGGCAGAAATTGGGAATAGACCAATATCTTACACCATTTACCAAGATAAGGTCAAAATGCATGACCTAGACATAAAGAGAAATAGTACAAGAAAATTTGAAGAACATGGAATAACATTACCTACGAGACTTATGGAAAGATGAACAATTTATGAATAAACAAGAGTTAGAAAGCAGTGTGAAATATAAAATGGATAACTTTAATTACATTAAAGTTTTTTGTACAAATAAAACAAACATAGGAAAGATCAGAAGGAAAGCAGAAAATTGGGGGGAGATTTCATGACAGTTTCTCAGATAAAGTTCTCATATCTCAAATATGTAAAGAACTTTGTCAAATCTATAAGAATACAAGTTATGCCCAATCGATAAACTGTCAAAAAATATGAACAGGCAGTTTTTCAAAGAAGAAAAAAAATTACACAATAACTTCATTATCTATTTAAAAGGAATAGCAAGTTGTACATAATAGATTTGTAGTTTCACGTGTAATTATCTTTTTAAAAATTTCACTATATTATAGAATGCTTGTTTTATTTCATAAATTTAAAACAAAATAAATAAAATTTTTGAAAATTTGAAATATGGGACTTTTGGAAATATTGGGACACTAATGCAATGTTGGTAGAGTTGTGAATTGATTCAATCATTTTGGAGAGCCATTTAGAATTATGTGTAAAGGACTATAAAATTGTGCATATACATACCCTTTGATCCAGCAATACCTCTGATAGGTCTGTATTCCTAAGAAAGCATAAAAAAGGGAAAAGGACCCACATTTACAAAAATATTTATAGCAGCTCTCTTTGTGGTGGCAAAGAATTGGAAATACAGGAGATAGACGTCAATTGAGGAACGACTGAATGAGTTGTGGTGTATGATTGTGATGGAATGCTATTGTGCTGTAAGAAATGATGAGCAAGAAGCTTTCAGAAAAACCTGTGAAGATGTGTATGAACTCATGAAAAGTGAAGTGAGTAAAACCAAGATAGTACAAAACAACAGCAATATTTTAAGGATGATCAACCGTGAATGGCTTAGCTATTCTCAGAAATACAATGATCCAAGACAATTCCAAAGGACTCATGTTAAAAAAACAAAATGCTCTCCACTTTCAGAGAGAGAATAAATTGAGTCTGAATGCAGATCAAAGCATACTTTTTTATTTTATTTTTCTTGCTTTTTTTTGGTCTGTGTTTTCTTTTGCAACATGGCTAATATGGAAATGTGTTTTGCATTACTACACATGTATAATTTATATAAAAATTGCCTTCTCAAGCTTGAGTGAGGAGTGGGAGGGAAGGATAGAATTTGGAACCCAAAATTTAGAGGAAAATGAATTGTTAAAAATTGTTTTTACATGCAATTGAAAAAAGATAAAATAAAAGATGGGCCTTTGCTGTGATGGAAAGGCCCAGAAGCATGTTAGTAAAAATGCTTTGCAATCTCCAAAAAGCAATTCAGTCCACTCTCTTCTTCCTTTTTAACCTTGAGTCCAATTCATTGTTCATCTATATTGTCTATCCCAGACAAACATTATTAGACAAGCTCTTGAGGGTGTCCTTTCATATTCTAGGGGGAATATTAGGTAGAGTGTATAGAGTCAAAAGGACTTGAGTTCAAATACTAACTCCCATACTCCTTAGCTGTGTGACCTGAGGCAAGTCACTTAATCTTTCTGTGTCTGTTTTCTCACATGGATAATAGGGACAGTAATAATATCTACTTCACAGTGTTGTTGTGGGTATCAAATGAGTTAAATATGTAAACCACTTTATAAACCTTAAAGGACTGTATAAATGCAATTTATTATTATTGATGCTTTCATCAGCGTCCACTGATCCTGACAATAAACATTCTTTATCCATTTGGACATTTGGACAGGCCAAACCCTTTTGAGTGATTACAGATTTCTTCTTGGAGGTTCTGTAAAGTCTTGGAGGCACCATCTGCAGGGAATACTTCCTTCACCTGAACTATGTGCTGGATCATACATATATATGACTTCTATAATATTTTACCAATTTTTCTTCCTACAGAATCCTCATCACTAATTTAGGTCCTGCCCCTCAAGCTGATGATATAACTACATTTACTTTGCTTTTGTTTGATATGTAATTAACATTTCTTCAGAAATTACGTGTTGGAACACTTTGTTTATAAATGACTAAAGAAAAAATTCTACATTATTCATAATTGGTCAGCATTAATTGCTGTTTCTTATATTAGACTAAGGATATTGACAAAGCTTACTTGTCATCCAATTTAAAGGGATAAAGAGAGGAAAGACTGGGGGCCAGCATGCAGACTAGTTTGTGTTTGTGAGAGAAAGGTCAAAGTGACAGCAGTGGATGGGAAGAGGAAGACACCTCTTTTTTGGACATTGAGATCTCCTAATCCTTCCCATGGGTGAATTTACCTCACAAGGGATTGGTTCTTTGGCCCAAAGAAATACTTTGCTAACAAAGTATTATGTTAACTATAATAGCACCTTAATCTCTGCAGTAGTATTGGAGAGGAAGAATAGGATAATATTTCCATTATTGCAACTGTTCATCTTATATTGTGAACACATAATGTTGGTTATATTTCTACTTATAAACAGATTATTTTGATTGATATTACAGTGAAGAAATAAAAACACACAATAGTGAAGTCAGCAAAAAAAAACCAGACAAACCAATCCGACTTTTTTTTTTAGCCAATTTGATTATCAATAAAAACCGTCTAGTTTGTGCCCAACACATATTTTAAATTACTTTGATGATTACCTTTACTTAAGTACCTACTAGTGTCATCAAGGGTCACAGAGTTACTTGGCAATTTAAAGAAAATGTGGCTACTATAATTTTCTTGCTAATCTTTTACAGCTGAGAATTCCAGGGATTGATTTTAGACTTGAAAAAGGAGAGATTATTTATCCATTTGTTTTAAGCTTGTTAGAAGTCCACTCTCATTTCACTTTTTAAAGAATTCAGGACTCCATCCTACACAGCCCTCCATCTCCTTCTGTGAACTGGGAAGTGAATCAGATAGTTACCATTTTTACTCCATAGGGATAGGTTCATTGCTTTGACTCTAAGAAAAAGAAAAAAAAATTAGGAAAATATGACTTATTTTGCTTCTTCCTATTTTTACCACTATTTCAACATTATGTTGAAGAAAAAAATGCCAGTATATGGTCCTGAAAATGCTCAGGTAAGAGCAAAATTGATAGCATAGGATTTTTGAACTTTATATCAGAGAACTTCCAAACTAGATTGTCTCCAACAGGAAGACTGCAACTGTTGCTTTCCGTTCAGGCATTGAAAAGTTTGTTTACTTTTGAAAGTTTTTCATGGCCTCCTACTAAGAAAGGCTTAATGATGAGAAATCTTAGCCTTCAATGGGTCAAAAGTAAACACTGTCCTCTTTTGGTGTGTAAAAATCATTGCTCTAATGATGGTGTTACTCATGAGGTTAATTTTGAAATATTTTAGTGTTAAGCCCTGTACAGTGAAATTAATGCAGATTGCAGTGCAAGAATGAAAATTATATGGTCAATTGAGGCAATAGATACAATTAATCTAGATAATTTGCTTTAAAATAATTTTTTTCCTTAATTATCAATCATTTGGGGGCAATAACACCTTTTTAGCTCTAAATTGCAGCTGCATAAACCCAACATAATGATCCAATTTGGAGCTTTTGACATGGAGAATACCTAGTGTTTAAATCTAGAGTTCAGAGTGATAGGGAAAAGGCACATAGCAATTTAGGGAATATGTTTATGAGCTTATAAGCTATCCTTGACCTCATTTTTAGTTGGTTTTTTTTAAAATTCTAGTACATATAAAAGACTTTCCTGAATTCACATCTGTCAAAATATTTCATATTTAGCTTTTCAGAAATGGTTAAATTAATTCCCCTTTGTTTGAGCTTCTCTTTGTAACATCCCTCTAGTTATTTAAGTGCCTAAGATTTTGATTGAATTTTTAAATTAGCATTTGCTTTTTTCCACTTCATTCCTTGTGACTGCCTATTGTAATGAACGCTTTAAACTTTTCCTAAAATTACTAGGTCTAGAATCACTTGGATTAATGGTCCTTTCACAGAACTCTCTGGGTGAGGTTTAATTTGAATTCAGTTTTGGATTACTCCTAGAGGTGCATTTTGACTAAAATGAAGTCCTGCATTTGAACTAATGGGCAATTCATTTTAGTTTATAGAACCATGCTCATTCAAATACTAAATCCACTGATTTTCTTGGTTTTCACAAAATTAATGCACTACTTCCTCTCACTGGCAATCAAATATCTATTTAAGCTCAGATTGTCCTGATATACTGGGAATGCATTGAAATTCACAACACTGCTGTAATTTTCATTTTAAATTTGGGCTTGTAATCTACTGAGTATACATTTTCTGGGAAAAAAATCTGGGACATCCCCAATAATATTCAGAATTTTAAGGAGGGACATTTATATTTAAATTTAAATGAATATGGCCAAACATGTCAAGGACCGGTGATAATAATTTTATTTAGTCATTTGGACATGATCTTTGGAAGCTACTGCTGACCAACTCACTACTATCAGGTTCTACAAGATGAGGTAGAGGAAGGGAAGTATCTTAGTGGGACAGAGATAAAGGTGGAGGTAAACAACAGATGAACAATAAAACAAAGCAAATTTAGCAGTGATAACATGGGCAGAGGAGTGAGGAATTTTTTTGCTTCTGCCCATACATAAACAAAGACACCCAAGCATTAGGTCAATGATTTTTAAGTGACTTCTATTCAATCCCAGAAGGTTTCTAATAATACCATTTCAGAATATAATTTAGAGACACATAAGTGTGATTATGGGAAATGTTTGTAAAAGAATTTTGTGTCTCTTAAGGGGCTCTGCATCTGGCTGAACTGTCATTAGATTGCACATTTTTATAGATGAAGAAAGATCAAATTGAGTAAAAAAGTGCAGGTGATTTAGGAGGTCCTATTTTTAGTTTTCTCAGTTGAGCAGGAATCAGTCAGTCAATGAACATTAAGTGCCTACTATGTGCCAGGCACCTTACTAAATACTGGAGATACCAAAAAAGGTAAATAGTTTCTACCCTCTAGGAGCTCATAGTTCTAATGGTGGTAGTGGTGGGAAGACAACACAATAAAAAAAAAGCTGAAAAGAAGGGTGGGGTGAAAAGGGTACCCAGTGCGAAGCAAAAAAAGTCCTGCACCTTGTTGGGAAATGATGAGATGGTTACCATGGGCACCTGCTAAAATGAAGAATCTGGGAATCTACCAGGATGTCCAGCAATGACCCTTTCCAAAGAGAAAGAGGGAGGGATGCCAGGGTCAGAAGGTACTGAGGAGGTATGAACTTCAGAGTTGGTGTGATCTTTTAGGATGATTTGGTTGTGGAGACCATAAAGAAGTTTGGTTTAACTACATTGATGAATTGATTTTGTCAAATTTAAAAATATGGGGTTAAAACTATAACACTTTGAAACTATTCTCATTTGTCTTTGACTAAATATTTAGAGGAAAAGGTTTTTGGTGTGTTTAAGGGATTTTCCTTGTCTGTTCATATGGCGTTTAATTTTCTTTTTGCATAGTTATTTCCTGTATGATTACCCCTTTCTACAGTTATCCTTTCCACATCACAACTTTGGCAACTGGAGTTGCGACATACTGCAGATCAGCACAAGAAATTATTGTAAATGAAAATTTGGGGGGATATTTTTTTTTCTAGAAGCTGCAGACAACACACAAAGGCCAATAGACCACAGAACTTTGACCTACATATAGCCTTGACCAAATTTTACAATAAGGTACTGTAAATACCCCATAAGAAAAAAAGAAAAAATCAGACTTCTTCTCTGATATAGAGAGGGCCAAAAAATTTTATATGGATTTTCCAGATCTTTGGGGCACCATACCCCTAATATCTTAGATGTGGAAGAGATAAGTGTACTTTCTCAATGGTAGAAGTACATGGGAAATGGGGCAGAAGGTTCTAAGAATCATACACAGACTTTTTACACTATATACAAACATTTCTCTGTTAGTGCTATTATTATGACATTTGTATTCAAACATTGATTAACTGATACAGCATTGAAGGAAGTAAACCATATTGAAATAAACCTTCTATTCTAAATGAAGCCAGAATACATAAATATATCGCAAATAAATGGAGGGAGGTTCGCTGGTTATCCTTAGAGATTTGAGTAAAGGATTTCATAGAGTTGGTTCATTGGTGAGCAAAAAGCAACAGAGAATAATTTTATAGCACTTGGTCATTTTGATTTGCAGTTCCCATCAAGAGTAGAAACAAGTGGATGATTATGAAAATTAATGCAGCTCATGTATCAATATCTATTTTAGATGAGTAAGAAGCAGAGATAACTTGACAAGATCTTTATAATGTGCCATGATACTTAGTGACTTCGAAGTGAAGGTGTACATGAGAGAGTTTTATAAAAATGTTGAAAATGTGACTTGCCTATGGAACACAGCTAGATGATTCAGAACCTGGAAATGAGAGATTCTGACCTCTTTCCATATAGCTGTGATTTCTTGTTTTCTGGTCTCATTGATAGCTATGTGAATCTGATGTGGTTTAATCCTCCATTTGTATATATTTTAAATTTTTCAGTAGTTTCATTCCTGTAGATAATGAATTCTTCTTTCCAGAAAAGAATTGGAAGGTTGTGGGTATGGTAAAAACAGACAATATCACTAGGGAAGGAAGCAAACAAGCATTTTTAAGTGCTTACTGTATGCCGAGCACTGTGCTAAACACTTTACAAATATCATCTCAATATAACAACCCTGGGAAGTAGATGGTATTATTATCAATATTTTACAGTTGAGGAAACTGAGGCAAGCAGAGGTGAAATGACTTACCCAGGGTCACAAAGCTAATAAGTTTTACAGGCTAGATTTGAAATGAACCAAGGTCTTCCTTACCCTAGAGCCAGCTCTTTATCCACTATGCCACCTATCCATGTATAGTCATCTCATTGACTAGGTATAGCAAAGGTCACAAAGAGCAGCAAATTAGAAAGGGTGAAAATGAAAAGATCCTATGATTGTAGGATCATAGATTTGAAGTTGGAAATTACTTCATAGATCCTGTATTTCAACCTAATTTTAGAGATGAAGATAAGATTGTAAACTCCCTGAGGGCAGGGATTGTTTTTTACCAGTTTTTGTATCCCCAGCACTTAGCACAATGCCTAGTATATAGAAGGCATTTAATTTAATGATTGATTCAGATTTCTTACATCTTAGAGAGGAGGGAGGGAAGGGAGAGAGAAATAGAATTTGAAACTCAAAATTTAAAAAAAAACCCACAAATGTTAAAAATTGTATTTTACATATAATTAGGAGGGGGGCAAATAAAATATTATTTTAAAAAATAAATGTTGATTGAAGAAATTAAGGCCTAGAGAGACTGTGACTTATGTAAAGTTGCACAGTGTTTAAACGTCAGATCCAGGATTTAAATTCAAGTTACCCAACTCAGAATCCATACCATGTTGCCATCTAATCCAACCCACCTAAACTAGCTGTTGACTTAAAAAAAGGTAGAAAACAGATAAAAGTAAAAAGCATTTACTATGATCGTTACTATTTCTTACCAAGTTTTGGTTTTGTTACAAACCTGTTATATCAATATGGTGAGCTCCACAGAATCAGTACAAATCAGAAACTTGTCAATAAATTGTTGTCTTAAAGAGTTTCCAGAGTTAATGAAAAAGTTAGATGACTTGCCCCTGGTCATTTGGTTAATACCTGTTAGATGTAATACTTTTACTCACATCTTCCTAACTCCAGGGTCAGTCATCTAGCCACAATCACTGTTAAGAGACAGCCTGGTATAGTGACCAAAGAATTGATCTCAGAGTTATAAAGATCTGGGTTCAACGACCACTTCTGACAAGTTGACTCTGATCCTAGGGAAGTCACTTCACTTTTCAGTTCTCCAGAGAATTCTGTAAGAGTCTAAGTTGCGGAGCAGGTGCTAATCTTTGGTAGACAAAGTTCAACACCAGGAGCTCCCTACACCAATAAAACCACAATTCCGGTCACATCAAAACCAAAACCAATCATCACAATGAGAAGATCAGAAGACCCTAGAAAATACCTTGCCCAGTAAAAAAATCTCCTTGAGAATCACAGAGACATGATAGCTAATACCAACACAAGTTTAGAAGATAAACTAATTTGTAAAATATTAAGGAATAGGGAACAAACTATACAATCACAAAATAACTAAGGGGAGAAACTCTCTAGAAAATTTGTTATGAGATTAAGTTGAATCATACCCAGAGCATCCACAAATAAAATTGAAAAGGTCAACAAATAGTTGTGAAATGGAATAGATTCTCCCACATTTCTATAATAATATATTATGATGATGTACAATAGATCCACCAAATTTGAATGATAACATATGTGGAGGGGGTAGGATAAGCATTTATATGACACCTACTATGTTCCAGGCAACATGTTAAGTGCTTTGTAAGTATTAACTCATTTGATCTTCACAAAAAAACCTGCAAGGTAGGTATTATCTCCATTTTACAGTTGAAGAAAATGAGGCAGAGAGAGGTGAAGTGTCACACAGCTAGTAAATGTCTGAGGCCAGATTTGAACTCAGATCTTTCTGATGCCAGGCCCAGAACTATCTATTGTGCCACCTACCTACCTTATTTGTACCCAATATGTTATTTAAGCAAATAGAAATGAAACTAAAGAAAATTAACTCACATAAAGTGGCTGGATTTGACCAAAAATGTACAGAGGAAATCTATGTATGAATTAATACAATTTTTAGATCAGTCAGAAATAGATTTTTTTCAAGATATCTTCAGGAGGTGAAAATTGCAAAATAATCAAAAATAACATAGATATTATTAATTCTCTAAACAAGTGATTAAGAGACCCAATTTGCCATTTTTTTCACCTTATGGAATTTCTTGCTTCTAAGAATCTGTGATCAGTTTGGGTATTCTCTCTGCAAATGTAGATTTCAATTCATTTCCTTAAAAAACGCAACCACAGAGATAGCTTTGTTGGATGATCCTCTAATCATCAGTATCAAGTGAGGCACATGTTTGGGTATATTTACCAAAGGGGTACATTATAGGTTGAAAATAAATGTTTATCGATTAATTGTTGACAATATTATGATATATCTTTAGATGGAAAACATGTCTAGTTTGTCCATAAATACATGTATTTTTGAGGAGCATAGCAGATGATCTGTGAGTTGAGTTAAGAATTAAAGAGAAGGAAGACAACCAACTGTATTGGTTTTGGGAAATACATAGCCCTTTCAAACATCTTAAATTTTTCCCTGTCACCAAAACCTATCTGTTCAGTACTATATATTTTTTCTCTTTGTGGTGTTAAGCATCATGATTTCCAGATTCAAAACTATAGGTAAAGGAAATACTTGGTGGGTACAGATAGGGTATAGAATATTGTCAATTATGTCAACTACTCTTGGTAAGTCCATGTATATCAATTACCTTATGACTCCACTCACCATCCCATTGACTTCCAAAGCAACCCTTCCTGGACACCACTCATACTCTTTTTCTTACCTGTTAAAATGTGAGCTCCTTGAAGGTAGTGAATAATATCTTGTCTTTGTTTTTAATATTCCCTGTGATTAGCACCTGGGAATTTACTAAATTTACTAAATACCTTTTCATTATTTCATTTATTCATTCATCCATTCATGACTTTATTCACATATGAATGGATTGCAATATACATTGGCAGAGAGAATGCCCAAATTGATCATAGCTTCTTAGAAGCAAGAATTTGAAAATGTATAATTAGAAATACAACTTAAGAAAGAAGATGAGTGGATGAGTCAGTTGAAGGTACTGAAAATACTCTGTGTTTTTTTTCTTCTATAGATGACTTAGGTTTTCTGTATCTCAGCTGACTAAACTGCAAACCCAAAGACCTCACAAAATTCTGTGGAACATAATTAATACATGATGACAAAAGATTACAAAAAGGCTGTGGAAAAATTTAAAGCTTAATTATTAATCATGCTAACAATTTATCTATAAAAACCACTGCTTGTGGAGCCCAATAACATTTTACCAATAAAATAAATTAAGTTGTTTTAGATGAAAATTTCATTTTGTGAAAATTACCTGAATGAATCATCAGCAAAAGATTTTAAAATCAGGGTAGGTCTAATCATTCAACCAATCAACAAATCCATCAATCAATCAAATAATAAACACTTATTAAATACCTACTATATACTACAGGTTGTTCTGAGTACTAGGAATTACAAACACATAAATATGGCATTCCCTGCCTTCAAGGAGCTTAAGATCCACTGAGGAAGACAGTATATAGAGGGACACAAGTATATCCAGAATATGTGAAAAATCAGTCAAAGTAATTTGGGGAATCAGGGCATTAGCAGTTGGAAGGAATCAGGAAAGATCTCAATGAGAAGGTGGTACTTGAGCTGAATCTTCAGGGGAGAATGGATCATTAAAGGCAGATGGTCTATTATGGGCATTGCCAGAGCAATTCAAGACAATAAACATTTCTTGAGTCTACTATGTGCTGGTCACTGGGGATATGAAGAAGAGTTAAAAAAAGAGAACAACAACAACAAATAGTCACTACTCTCAAGAAGTTCATCGTCTAGTAAAGTATCTATCATGTGTAAAGAACATTGAGAAGACTGGTTTATTTCAACTGTAGGGTATGAACATAGTAATGATGTATAATATGACTAGAAAGACAGGGAAGTAAGTGGCTCCAGAGCAAATTACACTCTGTAGATCAATCCTAACCCATGCCAATATTTTTTATATAAGTAAAAACCAAAACACCTTATCTTTGAATGTGAATTTTTTTAAAAAAATGATGTGTCACAAAAAGGTGGCATGCAGCCCAAAGTTGTGTATTCGAGGTGGTGAGGGAGTAGGACTTTCTTTCCTGGTGTGAGAGATGATTCATTTTGGACCCCTACCCACATTCTGATCAGTATTAATCAGTTCAGCATGCTTCTATAATGGGTAATGATTATCAATAATTATTAAGTGACATTGACATACTTATCTAGTAATGCATTTTTAGTTAGGCATCTATTAATAGGAATGAGTAAACAATGTACTAATCCGTATTTTACATAAATCATATAGGAAAAACTAGATAAAATAGGTACTTAATAGAAGGCCCCTGTAATAGGCCTCATATTCTCTATTTGTTTACTACTATGAAGCTTACTTGTGTAACCACAAGAATGCTCACATGGTGTAATAACAATGCTACTTGTCACTACAGTGGCTAAGACAAATAACACCAGCACACAGGAGGGCTGCTAGCACAGGTTCTTTGATATGCTTTTCTAAGGAAAGCAACTTTAAGTGGTTTACAATCTTACTTTAATTAAACGTACATATATCATTCACTTAGTTCAGGGGGGAAAGCCAGCACTCTGAACTTCGGAGAGTACACAAACAGAAATTACAAGCATACATTATATAAATAGAGCAAATAAACACAAACCAGTAGATAGGCTCCTAACTCTCTAACTATAGCAATACATACAGTTACCAGAGAGAGAAGTATCAACATGTGGGTTTTCAAAGCCAGGGGGCTCTGTGACAGCTACCCAGAGTCTGGTCTGGTCAAGTCACATGACACTCTTTCAGTGAGTGAGAGCCCCAAAACAAAATGCCAACCTCAGATCTTATATACCCTTCTCAGGGTAAGAGGGCATCACAGCCATGCTATTCAAACCCATGTAAACTAGGCTTTTTTTTCTTTAAGCAGGTCACCAAAGACTCTTGATTCAATCAAAGACTCCCAATTGAAACAAAGGCAAAACTCACCAAAGGCACTTGATTACCTCAGTGCTGAGAAGAAGCACTCAAACAAAAAAAGCAAAAAGTCCCACTTTGCTTGCCATTACATTTGAAAGGCAAGACTCATCAAAGGTACTTGATTACCTCAACATTCCAAAAGGGAAAACAGTAAAAAAAAGTCCCACCCTGATTACCATTACACATGGACATCTCCATCCTGTTGTGCTCAAATTCCATGACCAAGCCAAGCAAGGGCGGTGTGGAGCAGAAAGTCCCCCAGTTTGTTTTTGGCATATAAGACTTATACCATCTCCTCTTGCTTAACATGAGGAGGAATCCATCCATCTTATGACTAATTAGTCAGTGGAGATATTCCCTGCTTCTCATAACTACCACCACCCCCATCCCCACCCACTGATATAACATTTCTAGGTGATACATAATTTTTGGCCCTTGAAGCAAGGTCTATAAACCAGTGGGATTCTGTATTTTGTGTAGCCCCACTAGAGTGTTCAGGTATCAAACAAGGTATCAAACTTTATAAAAATAAGGCCCTGGAGAAAGGAGACATCTCAAATTGTGAGGAAGATCTGGAGTCCACTTCATTAGATGGGGCCAGGTCCCTTTAAGAAAGTGCTCTTTCTGTAATGTGGGTGTCATTTTCCCCACACCGATATTTATTCCCACCTGGTCTCTCTCCTTTTTTCCAAGGTCTTCCCAAGTTGCTGACAGCTCTAGCTGCCTGTTTCCTACAGAAATCAGATTTCATCATTTCTAGGATCCTTCAAAATATGGGGACTTTGGGCAATTGACCCTACTTGCCTAAGTCTAGGTAAAGTTCAGCCATGAAAACCAATGGCAGAATCATGTGCATGAGCATGTACTTCTAGAACCTTTTGTGCTTAGCAGTAAGCAAATAAAGTTAGGGATCTGAATGTAAATTGTTCCCATTCCAACTATTCCAATCTCAGTGATAATAAAATCCTTTCTATAAATGGAGGCTCAGTAATAGCCAACAAAGGCGATAGTCTCTGTTCAACTGTTATCCCAGAGCACTGAACTAACAGAATTTTACCATTGTGACACCATGTATAGTGTATAATAACAATAAAACCACCTTATAATTGTATATCATTGTAAAGTATACAGAGACTAAAGAAGATACATTACTTGATGTGAATAAATGAATAGCTGATATTCACAATAATTCTGAGAGATAGGCAAGGCCAGTATTAATATTCTTATTTTATAGACGAGGAAACTGAGTCTCAAAGAGGTTAAATTATTTGCCTAAAATAACACAAGTAGACAGTGGCACAGTAAAATGATAGCTGTTAAAGAGAGTAAAGTGGTGATAATTATTGACTGTCTTTGCGTAATTTATATGCGAACTTAAGTCTTTAATGCATATCTGAGGCACAGTCCTGGGTGACAGTAAATTGTAGGGTACTTTGGAGGAAGCCAGTTAACCCTATGTCAGTTTTCTGTGGCCTATGACCAAAGTAAATAGAGTATTTCTCCTTGTTCTTGTTCTTGTTCTTGTTCTCCTTTTTCTCCTCCTCCTCCTCCTTCTTCTTCTTCCTCTTCCTCTTCCTCTCCCTCTCCCTCTCCCTCTTCTTCTTCTTCTTCTTCTTCTTCTTCTTCTTCTTCTTCTTCTTCTTCTTCTTCTTCTTCTTCTTCTTCTTCTTCTTCTTCTTCTTCTTCTCCTTCTCCTTCTTCCTCTTCTTCTTTTCTCCTTCCTCCTCCTCCTCCTCTTCCTCTTCCTCCTCCTCTTCCTCTTCCTCCTCCTCCTCCTCCTCCTTCTCCTTCTCCACCACCACCACCACCACTACCATCATCACTGGCACCATCATTATTCAGAAAATAAAGCATCACCTTCTACATAAACTCTTTCCTAATCCTAATTCCCCTAGCAGTTGTCTCTGTCAAAATTATTTTATTACTTATGTATTTTTATATATTTTGTATGTACTTATGTGCTACATAACACAGTATATATATATATATAGATACTATGTGCATATAACATGTATTGCATGTTATATGTAAGACATTTTGTTTTATATTACATGTATATTATATAAATGCACATATAGGATGTCCCCAAAGTTTTACTTCATTAAGTCTTTGGGAGCATCATGTATATTATATGCATATGAGTACATTATATATTATCTGCATATTATGGGTATATATTGTATCTATGTATATGTGTATACAAACAGACACATGCTACACCCCTCCCATAGAATGTAAGCTCATTAATGTAAGGTCACTTAGACCTTAAAGTAAGGTTGTTGGGTTTTTTTTTGTCTTTGCATCACAAATGCCTAGCACAGTGCCTGCCACAGGGTAGGCACTTAGCCAATACTTGTTAACTAAGTGATTTCCATCATCATCTGCTGTGAATTATTGAGCACATCTAGAATCTATGTTACTTTTCTTGTTGTAAATTATACTATTTTGTTCTCATCCTTAAAAATCCATCCTTGTGAAAGAAATTATTACAATGGTCATTTAGTAACCTTCAAAGCCTTTTTTTTTAGAATGGATAGTGAGGAATGGAGAAAATATTTTGTGTTAGGTCAAAAGGAAACCAAAGTTCTATTCTTAGCACAGACTCACTGGATGAACTTGGACAAATTGAATGACCTCATGGTTGTGCCTCTTTTTGTAAACTAGACTTGAGACAGTGTTCTGCCTTCTCTGTAGAAGTGTTGGAGGATCTTTGAGGTCACATATGTAAATATTTCTCTTTGAGTTACCTAGAAGATGGGAATTTTTTAAGCATTAAGTATTATTGTTACACCTTTGGTATGCTGAGGGAAAATTGCTTACACTTATGCTATTCCAAAAGAGAAATGACCTACTTTAGACACTCCTTGCCCTCACCAAGTGCCTTTGGTTTGACTCTCTACTGGTCTTGGAGATTTTTTTTTTTGCAGTTGACTAATGTGGAAATATAAATAAACCTTTGCAGCAGAGGGTTTGTGGGTGAGAAAGCTTGGCATGGGTGCAGGCACACTGGCTGATCTCAAGCTGTACTTCTGAAGGGGGTGAAGGCTAAAAACTGTTTAAAGGGTGATTTTAAATTCCCCCTTGGAAAACACAAGAAGATGATTCACGGTAAAAGTGCGACATTTTGTAAGGTTTCTAGGATTTAAATTAGATAGGATTTCATTGAATCTCTGATCTTTTATGCCCACTGTTTTGGTTTTTTTTAGATACGTGTGAAAAGAAGGCATGGGGGCAGTGCGCCCTTACTGACATGGCTAGAAAATAGTAGGATTAATTTGACACATTTCAAATAAGGTATTGGAAAAATTTCAAAATCAATTCACCTGTTTCCTTCCCATTTATTCTTCAATGAAAGCTATTTGGACAACCTTTCCACAGTCTAAGAATCTTCAGATTTTATTTTTATTGATGTTTAGGGGTATTAATTTGACCAAATCAGTAATAGTAGATAGCATTTATAGAGTTTTTTGAGATTTGTGAAGTGCGTTAGAAATATCTCATTTTGTCCTAACAATAACCCTGGGAGGTTGGTACTATTATTATCTTTATTTGACAGGTGAGGAAACTGAGGTGAAGAGTGGTAGTGATTTGGCCAGGATCATATTTAATTAGTGTCTGAGGCAGGATTTGAACTCTGGTCTTCCTGACTCTAGGTCTAGCTCTCTATCCATGTCACCGCCTTGCTTCTTGTTACCACCTTGCACCCTTCTTTATTTTTTTATATGAATGCAGTGCTTCTCCTCACAATTTTCGAAAGTGTTAACAATTTACCTGGTAATAATCTTATTAGGAAAATTCAAGCTGGAATTAAATGGAAAAAAAGGACTAGTAAATATCCCATGAATCCCAATAGTTTAGCTATAGCTCTTTCATAGGATCATAGATTTAGAGATGAGAAGGACCTTAGGGGGGTCACAGAATTTTTATATTCATTTTTTAGCTGAGCTAACTGAGGTCTAGACAACTGAAAGGACCTTCCTGGAATCACACAGGTAATGTTAGAAGTGGGATTTGAACCCAGTTATTCCTGACTCCAAGTCCAAAACTCTATCTACTATGCCATGCTATGTCTCAACAAACCTTCATTGAACACTTACGTCTTTCTATAAATAGAGGCAGCATAGTTGTGGTGGACAGAGTACTGGTCTTGAAGTCAGGAAAACTTCTGTTCAAGTTTTCCCTTTGACCTTACTGTCTACATGACACCAGGCAAGTCACTTGACCTCTTAGTGGACCAGGCATCCCTCTAAGAACAAGTGCCAATTCACATTGGTTGAAGAAATCTCCTCACCTGTTTTTACCACAAGAAAAAAATACTTAAATCCAGAGGAATTCTGGTAGGCCTGAATTGTTTTAGAATAGTTTCTTCATCTTTTCCCCCCTCAAATTCTGGGTCAACTCAGACCAAAACTTGATTGGTCTTCTGGGCACAAATTAAGCTCATAACTGTGTTCACGTGGAGTTAGTCTCAGGTTGGTTTTTATTGATTTTAATATTTGTTAAACTCTTGAATTGGATGAAATTCCAGACATGAAAAAATACAAAGTCCTTATTTACTCAAAGATTTCACATTAATGGAAAAATAAGATGAAAAATTTATGACTTTCTTTCTTTTCCATTTATGCAAATATAGACTTCAGCAAAAACTAGGTATTCAATTATGTTATGGATCTTAGAGATCATTCTAGTTAGTTAATGTCTTTAGAAGATTAGGGCATCAAAATGAGTTTTGAAAGAAAAACAAAAAAGTATAAGTTGAAGTTTGTTTAAAGCATGCAAATAAGCAGGAATCCAAGTTGGAGAAGAAAACAAATTAGAGCAATAGGCCATGCTTTAGGTGGAAAACTTAGAGACTGATGAAACATAAATCTTATGGGACACTATTCAGTTTAATAAACTAAACATTTAAGTGCCTAATATGTGCTATGCAAACAAAGACAAAATCCCTTAAAATAATTTTCTCAAGGATATTCCTTTCTTTTCTGGTGGGGCAGGGCATAAGATGCATACAGACATGTAAATAGAAAGCAATATTAGGAAGCAGAGAACACTAATGACTGGGAGAGGAGGTCATCCTGAAAGGCTCCCTATTGGGCAGCTAGGTGGCACAGTAGATAGAGTCCTGGGCCTTGAGTCAGGAAGACTCATCTTCCTGAGTTCAAATCTGGCCTCAGACACTTACTAACTCTGTGACCCTGGGCAAGTCACTTAACCGTGTTTGCCTCAGTTCCTCATCTATAAAGCGACCTGGAGAAGGAAATAGCAAACCACTCCAGTAACTTTGCCAAGAAAACCCCAAATGGGGTCATGAAGAATCAGTCACACCAAAAGACTGAACAAGAGGAGGTGGCATCTGAGCTGAGCCTTGAAGGAATTTGAGGATTCTAAAAGGTGGAGGTGAAAAGGGAATACATTGGAGGGATGATGAGGGGAGAGAGCCTTTAAAGACAATGAGATCAGAGATGGCTTGCTAAGTTGGGGGAGCAACTACTAGTGTAGTTTGGTTGGAATACTGAATGTATGAAGGAGCAAAATATGAAAATATGAATTGGCTGGAATGGTATCTGGGAGCCAGACCAATGGTTTATACATGCAAGTAGAAGACTGAGGAAATAACAGCTTCCTTTATAAGGATGACAGCTCCTCCTCAAGGGGAACACCTGCCTTTTACCTTTCCCGGTATTCCCAGTGCTTAGCACAATGCCTGGCACAAAGCAGGCACTTAATAAATGTTGACTGATTGCCAAGCTCAGGGGCTGAAAATAGGAACACATCAAAAAGGACTGACTAGTCTCCAAGGGTAGAGTATGAAGGATGTTCCACCCAATAGTCAGGACTCTCTCTGAACAAAAAGACAAAAGACTCTCTTCCGTACAGTGGAAAGACAACTGGATTTTGAGTCCGAGGACTTGGTTTTAAACGCTGGTTTTGCTATTCATACCATAGCCTATCCATTTTAGCTAAGTCACTTAACATCTTTTGCAGCCTTCTATTCAAAATGAAGGGCTTGCCTCTATGGAAGTGGAAGAGAAAAAAGTAAACAGCAAGTGTAGGAAAAAAGAGAAAAACTTTCCCTGACTTTCTTTTCCATACGATAGATAATAGTTGTATTCCGCACAAGCTCCTCCCTTTACCCCCACTTCCCCTCTTAAACTTATTCTGACCGCTCATCAAGTCACTATTTCTTCCTCTTCGTGACATTCCTCAAATGAACTCTTTCCTTTTTCCTCCCAAGAGAACAACCCCTACCTCTTTCCCCCTCCTCTCAAAGTCCTCTTCTCTCCCCACCCCCATTTCCCTTTCCGCTATCTTGCTATCTTTACACCCATCGCCTTTGCTCTCTCTTCTTTTTATCTTTCCTTCTTCTTCCAGGACCCTTCTGTCCCTTTCTGAGCCACCTGCCTCTCAAGATTCTGGGACCCTAGTAAACTGCTGAAAGATCCCAAGTGGACCTCAGATTTGGTGCTGAAAGGGAAGCTGGAGATCATCTAATTCATTTTACAGATAAGGAAACGGAGACTCGAGAAGTGATCATAAAGTTGCAAAGTAAGTGGCAGCGTCAGAATCTGAACCCAGATCGTGGGATACTAAAACCAGCGCTTTTCCCACTGAACCACAAGAAAAAAAGATGTGGCAGTACGCGACTAGACGAGACTAGACGGGACGGGAGCAGACTGGTTGCTGGGTCTGGGGCCGCCTAGGGCTCAGCAGAGGGGCGGGCGGGCTGAGGCAGGCCGGCCCCCTCCTGGGCGCGGCGGGCGGCCGAGTGGAGCAGCTACCATCTGCTGGTGCGGGGGTAGGGGTGGGGAGGGGGAGGAAGGTTGGGCAGGGGAGGGAGCGGGGACCGAGGGAGGAGGTCCCAGCCAGTCATCCTCCCAAGTGGCTCTTTTTCTCCCACTCCCTTTCTCTTTCCTCTCTCTCATTTGCTCAGGTGCCCAAAATAAGAGGAGAACCACAATGTGCCGCTGGTCCCTGCTGTTCCTGTGGGGTCTGCTCCCCGGCAGCGCCCCGGGGGGAACCGGTCGCAGCTACCCACACCGCGCTCTCCTGGATTGGGAGGGCAAGTACTGGCTGCATTGGGGTCACGAGGGCAGCACCCTTGCCTTTCGCCTGGAGGTGCAGACCGCTGGCTATGTAGGCTTGGGCTTCTCTCCCACCGGAGCGATGACTTCAGCGGACATCGTCTTGGGAGGGGTGGAGAACGGCAGTCCCTATCTGCAGGTAAGTGCCCCTCTCCCCACGGGACTGGATGGCCCCTGCCTCACTGCTTTCCTACCTCGTGCCCTACGATATGTATATGGGGGAGACTGGGCGCAAGCAGCAGGGACCAGATGCTTGTGTTTGTGCATTTGTGTGGAGGTTGGGGGTCTTCAGAGACTGACATTCAGAGCCACACCATCAGCCTTTCCCCCCGTTAGAATGTTAGCTCCTTGAGAAGAGGGATTATTTCTTTGTAGTATCTCCAGCATCTGGCGAGTAGGCAACGGCTTTTTGATGGATTGATTGGAACCAGGTTCAGAGCCGTCAGTCCCCACCTTCCGTGAGTTTCAGCCCTCCCCAAACTCCCACTGAACTAAGAACATCCACTGTGCCACAGCAGTCTCAGTCTTGCCTGGGACAATGCTCTGACTCTGTCGGAAAGCGCGAGTGGGGCTCTTGGGGGTTCCAGACTACAGCTGCTTGCATTTCCAAGGGGCAGGCTGCGGGCTACAGGAGCCAAAAGACTTCCCTTCTTTCAGTTCATTCTCCTTGATGGCTTTCTGACTGCTGTCACTCCATGCTTTCCATTGCTCTTCAGTCCTCGAATTTGGGACATCAACAGCGCTCTGTGCTGGACAATCTCGCGTCTCCTTTCTTTGAGCACCTTACTAACAATACGCACGGGATTTAATGTTATTCTGCCAGAGCTTGCTACCCTGGTGCGGAAGTTCTCTATCCCGGTCACCATCCTAGGGCAGAAGGATCTTTTCGAAGTATTCCCTGCCTTGTGGGTTGCGTTGGTCGGTACCCACATTCACAAGGTTATCACGCCTCTCAATGGAGGTGGAAGATAGCGTTCGAACCGCGCTTTAGACAGTTGACAGCTGCTGTCTTGCCAGACGGCTCATATTTCTCTTCGTGAATAAGAAAAAAAAATAAAGTGGATTCATCAGGTGATTAAAATGAATCGGGAAATTATGTCATCTGGAGCCTTTCACTGTCTTCACCATCAGCAATAGTCCAAAAAAAAAATACTTTTACATTCCCGAATCATAATGTACTTTGAAGTTATTCTTTTAGTTTTTTTTTAAAAATGGTTCATAAAAATATTAGATACTAGTCTGCTGATGGTCCATAGGACATCAGTTCAGAGCATAATCTGAAAGATCTGTAAATAAGATCAGTGAATATAAAACACAATTTACATTCACCTAGAAGATTTTTCCACGTGCCCTTGCCAGTATGGACTTCTCGGATCCTTCTATCCCTACCAACACATTTAGTTTGAGATATGAGGAAATTAGGATTCAAGAACACCTATTTTGGCAAGAAACAACAAAGCTAATAGCAAAATTTACTAAGCATCGTCCTATCTTTAGTTTCCTGCCATTTTACAGGAGACTAATCTTTTTTTTTTCTTTTCAGAATTTCATCACTCTTGAAACCTAAAATATAGTCTTTGGAAATAAAATGATACTTGAGAATTTCATTCTGTGAAATAAGTTATTGATAACAACTTCCTCTTGGTGCTTAGACACTAACTTTCTAAACCAAATTTTTGACCTGAAGGCGTGCCTCAGCAAGTTGAATGACTTTCTCTTGACAAGAAGTAGATAATGTCTTCTTAAAATGAAACTTTTTCCTTTTATTTTCTTTGATAATCTGCCTTTTAGCAATCCCTGCATCCTCCATTGGAAAGGGCATAGGGTAATCTTATTATATAGATATATAAAATAAGGTACTCTCTTTAAAGATTAGCTTAGTATTTTTCTCCCAAGAAAGAAACATTTTAGAGAGTCCACACAATTTGATAGAAGAAAAGCTAAGTTTAGAATCTTGTTTCAACATAGGTAATAGCTTTAGTACACATACAAATACAATGAATTTATATTATAATCCCATTAAACATTTATTAAACTTTATTAAGCTAAAATGCATTTTTCACACTGTTGGAATTCAATAAATGTTACATGTAGATGAATTAGCATTTTTCAATTCATAATTTAATTTAATTTTGTAATTCAAATAATCCATTGACGTGTAATATAAAGAGACACAACTAGAGATCCACACTTTTGAAATATATATATTTTAATTATAAGGGAAGAGGAATTTTACCATCTTTTTCATTTCTAATATGTTCAGTTTAAACATTAAGCTGCAAAAGACCATTTCCCCCATGAGCTATAACGTCATCACTTTTCCTTCATTTCATAACATAGAGAAACTCAATGAATTACTTTAATCAGGTTCATAGGAAGATGGAAAAGAAACTGAAGAGCATAAATAGAAACATCCTTCATTTAGTATAATTCACAGGAAATAGAATTAAGCCATTCATCTTGTTATTCCAGGTTGAATTCAGATTTCAACATATGAAATTGAATATTCTCACCAGAGTGCCCTCATGTCCAGTTTCTTACTGGTTTGAACAATGATTTCAAGGAAGTATGGTAAAGTAGAAAGAGCATGGAATTTGGAATCAGCCAACACAGGCTCTCCTCAGTACTACCCTGTGATGTCACTTTTATGAACCTCAGGCTCCTTGTATATAAAATAATGGGGTGAGATGGATAATCTCTAATGTTCATTCCAAGTATGGGATGAGGGGCAAGGAGCATTTTAAATGCTTTTTATGTGCTAGAAACTATTTTAAAGCAAAAAGAGAGGCATTCTCTGCCCTGGAGGAGCTTACATTGTTATGGGGGAGGATAACACAGAAAAGAGATCTGAAAAAGGGGACAGTCAGTAAAGAGTCCCATGTAGTCAATATTATCTCTACTTTAAACGTATAGAAATTGAGGCTTAGATGTCAAATAAGTTACCCAGGACCACACTATGGAGACATGAACTCAGCTCTTCTGATTTCAAGTTTAGAGTCATTCTTCCTGTACCTCAAAGTCTCTGAGGCTTAGGTTCAAATCCAGGTTCTGGGGCCTTGAACAAGTCACAAGTTTCTTTAGACTTTACTCTCCTCATTTCTAAAATTAGGGAATTTCGTTAAATGATCCCTAATGTCCCTTTCTGTTGCGAAACTCTATAGTTATCCATGACCTTCTATTTGGACCACTTCTTTAGTCTTCGGATTGCTGCTGCTATATCTATCCCATTCACCACTTGCTACCACCTACATGGCTTCCCCTCATAGGGGCTAAGCAATTGTTCAATCATCTGCCATCTATAACCCACCCTCCCCTCTACTTCTTGGGAATCAGTGGGTGGTCAACACCATGGTCACTCCTCCCCTACAGGAAGGATGTCTGAACTTTGCTTGGCCCATCACTTTTCAATGGTTGCTAACCACTCTTCTTGACAGCGTGAGGCCACCCCAGACAGCAGTGTGTGGCATTTGCCTGATAGTTTGTTAAGTGACTTTGTATTTTGTATTTTTGCACATTTATAGGGTTGGGAAGGGGAACACTGAGGTCTGACCTTTTATTCACTAGTCCTTCCCATTCTGTGAAATTAATATAACCTTGCATTTAGAATTGTTTTTGAGAATTGTATATTGGGCCACACAAGATGCATATATTAAGATAAAAACGTGAAATGAGAGAAGTGTTCAGTTACATAGGGAAGACTATCTCATTCTAACGTATCAGATACGTTGTCCTAGGGAGATTTACCTTTATTACCTATTATATGGCTCGGGTTGGTTTCTCTACTGACTATCTAAAACCTAAGTGCCTAGGGGCAACCTTTACTTGACTTTTGTAATTGCTCTTTAGATCTTTGTGTAAATGAATGGGCTTAACATGCTTCCCTGATAGATTCATGTCCTGTCCTTGTTCCCCACCCTTGTGGGACACAGTGCAACCCCACCCCCATCCCAACCACATAGCAGCTGAGGAGCCCCATTTTGAGACAAGTAATCCATGCTGATGAATGCCTGTTTTGTGTGACTTAGAGAAGAGAGTAGCATTGTGAGGTTTGTCTGTTGCAGTTACACAAAAATTGATTCATCTTCACTCTGGAGCCATAAATCGTTAGTGAATGGGGAATGAAACATATGTTATCATTTGTTACAGCCTGGCTTGTTAGCTGTCACTAAAACCAAAGCATTTCTATTAGAGAGAGTAGTCTTCAGTGGCAGCTTAATTGCTCCTAGGCTGTTCATTGGGAAGTGCTTGGAATGGGATTTTAAATAACAGAAAACAGGGAGCATTCTTTGTGGTTAACGATGTGCTGCTTTTAAGTGCATCCCTGCCAACGGCAACAAAGAAATGTTTGGAAAGCAAATTGGAAGGCCGGAGAAACGTGAAGATGAGAAGTGTGTGCCACATTGACCAAGCTCAGCTGGTGCTTTGTTAAGAGATATTTATAAGCCTTTGAGCAAAGCCAAAAAATTTTCAGATGACAAAAGGATCCATCCAAGCTTCATGCTTTGGTGTTATTAGTAATAAGTAGACACGCTATGGTGTAACACAATGCTCCCTCCAGCAGTATTGTTCTCTCTGGCTCAAAAAATGACTTCAAAGAACCTGACTGAAGAAAGGCAATTTAGTGAACAATGTATCTCAATTGATACAAGTAGTTGAAATGTTTTGGAAACCAGCAATTTCACCATTGAAAGTAGGAAGGAAGAAATCCTGATGCACTTCAGGGAATAAGAAGTTCATTTTTTTCCCCTAGTTAATTATTGGTATTGTGATAGGATATTATTAACATTTTGTTGTTTGGGAAAAGGATATAGTCTTCCATGGAATCATATGATATTAAAGCTGGAAGAAACATTAGAAGGGGAAAAAGTGTTAGAAGAGGAGGAATTTAGAATGGGAATAAGCATTTATATAGCACCAACTATGTTCTAGGAACTGTGCTGAGTGTTTTATAATATTATCTCATTTGATCCTCATAATAACCCTGTGTACTGTTAGTATCACCTTGTGGTTATTATGGAGGTCATCTAGTCCAATCCCTTTTTCTAGCTGATAAAAAATTGAAGACAAGAGAGAACAAGCAACTTATTCAAAGTCACTCAGCTAATTAATGGCAGTCCCAACTAGAATCCAGGTCTAATGAATTCCATTACTTGGCCTTTTTGTGTTGTAGTGAGATGTGCTATGTAGAAAACCCAAAGATCTAAAGAGGGAAAAGATTTACAGCTGAAAGGGGCCTTAGAGATCATCTAGTCCAGTGGTTCTCAAACTCTTTGGTCTTAGGACTCCTTTACAAGCTTAAAATTATTGAGAACCTCAAAGTACTTCTGTTTACATAAATTATATAGATATTTACAGCATTAGAAAGGAATCCTAATAATTTTAAAATACTTATTAATTCATTAAAATTTTAACAATCCCATTATATGTTGACATAAAGAACATGAAAAAAAATCTATATTTTTTTAGAAACAAAATATTTAGTGAGAAGAATGGTGTTGTTTTATATATTTTTGGAAATCTCTCTAATAGCTGTTTTAATAGAAGACAGCTGGATTCTCATGTCTGTTTCCACATTCAATTTGTTGCATCATGTTATTTTGGATGAAATATTTTAAGAAAATCTGACCTCACACAGATATGTAGTTGGAAAAGAGAGTATTTTACTAGACAAATAACCCCTTCATCTTATTAGGAAAATAGTTTTGACCTCACAGACTTTTGAAAGGATCTCAGAGGTGCTCCAGGTTTCCTGCATTATACTTTGAGGACTACTAGTGTGGTCTGACACCCTAATTTTAGAGATGAAGAAACTGAGGCCCAGAGAATTTAAGTCACTTCCCCAAGGGTCATACAGGTTGCAGAAAAGTCAAATTCAGAACAAATGCAGTGTTCTTTCTACTATAGTATGTTATCCTTACCAGACATGAATATTTTACAGTTGTAAATTGTTATACAAATGTGAGCTATTATCAATATAACTATAAATTAATTATATTGAATATCTAGATGCTATACAGTAACTTGTCATCAATGGAAGAATTTTTAAATGGAAACATATACAGAAGAGAGCCACTAAGAGTGATTTTATTCAATGACCCTTCCACAATACCAGATATTAAATTTAGGGTTACATATCTGAATATTTTTCAAAGGAGAAAACCAGTTTTATATTACACTGTTATATTTTAATAACAACTGATAACTAATCTCTTCTAGTATTTGAGAGTTAATTACAATTTTCTGAAGATATCAATTCCAAGATGATTCTGCTTATAAAGTTAACAAGAGTTATGTGGGTTCTTAGGGATTGTCTAGTTTATTCCCATCTCATTTAACAATATCATAAGGTCCAAAAGAACCAGGATAGTGTCTTTTCAAAACTTTGCATCTTCCCATTGCCAACCACAGCATTTTGTAGACAGCAGGTTACAAGTAAATATTTGTTCAATAAATGAATGAACCTAACAGATAAGGAAACTCAGAGCTGGTTAAGTAATTTGCCCAGCAGTAAGCACATAGCTATTTAGCCATAGAGATAAGAGAAATCCTAACTCCTCAGTCCAGACTTTCTTAAACTATGGTTTTTCATAAACGTTCAAAGCTCAAACGACTTCTTAACAACATTTTTGAAAAGTGGTAATTTCCTTATGAAAATGTAAATTTTTTCCCTAATTACTATTCATCCAGATAAAGACGTAGTATATGCTCCTTGGTCTTCTCTTACCATTTGTCAAATATGTATTTTAGGAAAATATGCACCAGTAGACAGGAACTAAGTCAGAAAATAATAATAACAAGGACACTGTAACAACCATGGACTTCTAGCATCGATTACAAGTTTCTGAAAGTTGTTTTTGCCAAGTTCACTACTGTATACATATTATGAAACATCAGCTGGCATAAACTTCAAAGAACTCAATAGATGTTGAGCATAACAAGCTGTCTGCCTACAAGAAATATAATTAAGGCTTTCTCAAATCTATGTGTAAACTACATGTTCTTTCCTTTCTCTTACTATGATATTGTTTATAAATATGTTTAGTAAACTACAAGAGTCTCTAACTTTGATCTAGCTTGCCAATGACTTTTATAAAAGTTTGTTTTTTATTAGTGGCTAAACTTTTTTTCTTTTGCCTTGTCTCATTTTCTCATCTATGATGGCAATAGGTACATAGCATTATAAGATTTAGAGCTGGAAAGGATGTTAACTATCATCTAATCTGTCTTCCTCATTTGACAGATGACAAATTAGTTTCAGAAAGGTTGTATTTACCCATGGTCATGTAGGAAGTAAGTAGCAAAGCTCGTATAGTGTGCCCATTATGTATTTACCACTAATCATGTCACTATCACTGATTTCAAGTATTCTCTGAATTCTGGGTTCACTTGTACTGGCATCCTCTTCTTCTGCCCTTTCATTCCTGCACCCTTGTACAAGTACCTTCTATACTTTCTGTTTTCCAGCTTTCTAGCACCCCTTTATGTCTATCTGTCCATCTTTTTGTCTGTCTCTCTACTTATCCATCTATGTCTATCTGTCTACCCTACCATTTCATATTATTGATGTGATAGTTCCAATGCATATTAGTACAGACAGTTCTCACTTTATACAAGTGGACCCTTCTATGGACTTCTATGTAAAGGTAATGCGAATTTGCCAGAGGATATGGGGAAGGAAGGGAGGAAGGCAGGAAGGGACTTTGAGAACAGGAGGAGGAACACTTTGGGATTCACCATGTAGGGGATTGGTCAGAACAGAGAAGAACACGAGGCAAATGTTTGGGGGCTGGACATGGACAGAGACAAGAGAGGACAGAAGGACAGGCAGGGGCCAGGGACAGACACGGGGCACCTGAGCCCCAGTAGAAGATAGACACACAGGGAGCCTGACAGGCAGTCTGGTGGGCAGAGTGGGACCAAGATCTCCTCTTTCAGTACATGAGGTCTCAAACCAAGCTTGGCAGCAGCAGTGGCAGTCTCTCTAAGCACCTCTTCTGTTTTCACATGGAGGAGTTTATTGAGTTTCTTTGGGGGGGGTGCGGAGTGGGGGGGTACAGAGCACAGAGCCAAGGGGGAGGAGCACAAAGAGAGAGCACGGTGAAATTAATGTAGTTTTTTTAGAATGCAGATTTCTTTCATAATTCTTTATTATTTTCATAATATATATTTGCACAAAACCATAAAGAGAGAAAGGTCTGTAAATGTTTTAATAAATCTATGTGGCTGAAGAAATTTGTCCCTTGGTGAATGACTGCTGAGAAAAAAAGTCAAATATAATATCACTTTCAGTTTAACTTCAAAACCTCTACATCTTAGTGGGGGAAATAGAGTGCTACCTCTTCATCCAAAGCTAGACTTTCACTATAATGGCAGCCCAAAGGACAACATTATAGGTGAGACTATGTTACAATGTTACTATGTCATTTCCTCTTATGTGGAGCCCAAGAAGGAAGTAAGCTATCCTGAGTTGCATGGTGGTTCCCATTATAGTGAAAATCTGGTGTCGCTAACATAGATTTCAAAACAAGGACAGTAAATGAACTTGCCTCAAAATTTACATTTGCAAGCAAGTCCTTTTTCCTTTGACTCTCTGCCAGGAGTGCCTGCCTATCACTTTTATTGACTGGAACATCCTGAGAGTTCTGGATTCTCAAGGTGGCAGGCACAGCTTCCAGCATTTTGTCAATTCTCATAGTAACCAAGCACTAGGATACATGTCTCTTCCTTCAAACTTTTCACTAGATCTAGTGTGCAGTAACATTGGCTCAATTCACATTTGGAAAATCCTAAACCTTCAGATCATCCATACAAACACATCTCTTCTTCTCCTGGAGGTGCTAATGAGCATTGAAATGGCCAAAAGCCATAGAAGCATAGGAAAGCAGCAGTGGCTGGGGATTATCAGTCCATAAATGGTGGAGTATTGACTGTACGGGTAAGAAATGAGTCAGAACTGCCCCAGTTCTCCACTTCCTATTTATTTTTATGTGGGAGTGGAAGAAAAACTTCAATTTAAAATTAAAATCTCTGACTGAGTCAGAAATAGAGGAAAAGATGTCTTTGTTTAGTTTATATTTGTGTTCATCTTAACGGCTAAAGTCTTTAGAAAAATCTTAGTACATGTAACAGGATTCAAAACTATGATGCTTTTGACAAACTCTCCTATGATATCCATATGGGCAAGATGGAGAGTTGTGGACTGTGCAACAGTACAAGCAGATGCAGTGATCTTTGAACAATCAAATTTAAAAGGGCTTGGTTCCTGGATCAGTGTCAACCCAAAAGAAGGTCTTTGGTGTTCTGCCAAAGGATTCTGACCCTTGGTCATGTCTCAGTGTCTCAGTGAACACTTTTTTCATTGACTTGGATAATGACATAGAGAGTATATTTATCAAATTTTTTTCTTGAATAAAGGTGAGAGGGATAACTACTATTGGTTGCAAAAATAAGATTTTGAAAGATCTTGATAGGTTTAAATGATAAGCTTATAATACAATGATTAAATTTAATGTGAAAGCATATAGACTAGGTTTAAAAAATGAATTATTCAAGTGTAGGGGTAAGGTCTAACTAAATGTTATTAGGGGATATTTAGCTTGGGGAAAACTTGGAGGGGGAGGGGAATAGATCAATCAATACACATTTATTAAGTACCTACTAGGTATGATAATCCTCTTCAAATATTTGAAAAACATTCAATAAGGATGGTTCACATTTACATAATGCTTTAAGGTTGCAAAGTGGAATTTCAATTATTTACTCTAGGCCAGGGGTGGGGAATCTATGATCTGGAGGCCACAAGCATCCCTGTAGGTCCTTGTCAAGGAGCCACTTGGCCTCGAGGCTGCAGGTTCCCCACCCTGCTCTAGGCCCTGCACAAAAGGGTAGAAGTTATATGGAGGTAGATTTTGACTCAGTCTAAGGCAGATGGCTCTAACAATTTGAACTATTTAGAATTCTGGCATTCCTGTGACAGAGTAATCTCCCAATCACTAGAAATCATCAAACAGAGGCTAAATATATCACCTTTCAGTGAGGTTATAAAGAGAATTCCTGAAAGTAGTGGGAGGTTGGTCTAGAGCAGACTCTAGACAACCTCCAAGGTCTCCTATGACTTTGAAGATTTTATGATTCTATAAATATGGAAATCAGTCTCATTACACTTTTTCCACATCTGTAGTTGTTAAGGAAATACATAATAGGAGAGATAGGGATCTACTAGTGAGATGTAAATGAGTCTATTTGAAATAAGTCTTAAATATGTTACCATGGTCAGATCTTTCTTTTAAAAAAGTTTATTTTCTAAACTAATCTGTTCTAACCCAGAATGTAATATGTATTATATAAATACTGGGGAAGGAGGTGTATTGTGTAATTGGCTAAGGATAAATTTTGGTAGTGAATTATGGAGAACTCACAGAAGGTACACCATTCTGACAAATTGGAAGTTCACAATCCTCTTATCTTTTACTAGCCAAAATTCCTTCTAATTATTGGATGAACATTGATAGATTCTGAGGAACAGATTTAAGTGAAAAAAAAAAGTGAAAATGGAAAACATAAGGGTAGAAGAGCATCTATCCTATAAGATAGATAAAAGCTCTTGGAACATGTTTCTCATGAAAGTTTGTTGCTAGAAAAGACAATATTCCAGGCTAATACCATTTAACTTAATATATTAATATTTGCATATTAAATGTATATTAAATATGTGAGCAATATCTAATGAAGGGATGTCAAAGAAAGGAAGAGAGAAAGAAAAAAGAGAAAGAGAGAAAGAAAGAAAGGGAAAGAAAGGAAAGAAGGAAGGAAGGAAGAACTGATATGAAAGGAAAAGGAAAAGTTCTACAATTTGAATGACTCCGGAAACAATCTTAAAGGCCCCTGTTAGAATTCAGTTCAATTCAGTGAACATTAAATGTGTACTCTATGTTAAAGGAGATCCAAAGACAAAAACTAAACAGTTCCTATACTGAAGGATCTTACATTCTATTGAGGGCATATAGCCGATACACAAATCATTAAAAATGAGAAAAAATGGAGGAATCAGGAAAACCTTTTCAGGTAGGTAGTACTTGAAATGAGTCCTAAGAAAGTTAAAAGGAAGGATATTCTACCTAGGCATTGTTAAAAATCTGTTCAAAGACATGTAGGTGGGAGATTAAAAGTCAAATCTGAGAAATAACTCAAACTAAAGCCCAGTTTGGAGGAATGATGGGAAATCGTATGAAATAAATTTGGAAAAGTAAATAAGGAGGGTTAAAATAGTAAAGTATGAAGAAGGGATGAGTTTTTAAGGGGGAAGATATAGTTTTATTCTGGAAATAAAGTGCTTCCAACTTCCATTGGAAGAAAAGTATGCCCATCTTTGCTTCTCAGGCATGTGAGTCTAAAGTGCAGGAGAGAGCAGGCTAGCTATCACAGATTTGGAAGTCATCTATATAGATATGTTAATTGAGCCAATGATGAACAGAGAGACAAATGAAAGGGAAAGAGAGGAGATGAGATGAGATGATCAGAAATTAATAGAAAAAGTTCCAGGAAAGAAGAGATAGTGAGGGATACCCACGTTTAAAGAGATTGAGAAGAAATGATGAGACAAATAGGAAAACCATGCTAGAGCAATCTTATAGAAGCCAAAGGAGGACAGATCGTTCAGAGATAAAATCTCCAGAAAGGTAGAGGAAGACAGTGACTGAGGAAAAGTTATCAGCAGTAATGAGAGCGTTGGTAATTTTGGAAAGAGTGGAGTTTTTTGTATGTTTGGGCTAGAAGTCATATTGGAAGGGTTGGAGAAAGCAGTGGAAAATGAGACTTATTGAATTCTACTAGTGGTTGTTTTAATATTGCTTCTGAATTCTGAAATTCTTTCAAAGACTGGCTCTGAAAAGGAGAGCATATAGGATGATCCCATGAGGGGAATGGCAGGTATTTTAACCATGGAGAAGACCTGAGTATATAAAAAACAGGGAAGAATTCAGAGTATAGGGAAAAATTAGTTAAGAGAATAGGCACTTCCTGATTAATTCTGGTACATCATATGTACAATCGACAAGTTTTACTTCAAAATTGTAATGTCTTTTCCCCAAGATTATTTGGGCTAGGTCTGGTCCTTTCTTCCTGTACTTCCTCAGGCATTTCTAATCACTAGAGGTTTTAGATTGACTATTATGGAGTAGGGCACCTAGGTGGCACAGTGGATTAGTGTCCTGGGCCTGGAGTCAGGAAGACTAATTTTCCTGAATTCAAATCTGGCCTCACACCCTTAGTCACTGTGTGACCCTGGGCAAGTCACTTCACCCCGTTTGCCTCCGTTTCCTCATCTACAAAATGAGCTGGAAAATTAAATGGCAAACCACTCCACTATCTTTACCAAGAAAACCCCAAATAGGGTCATGAGGAGTTGGACATGACTGAAAAAATGACTGAACGGCAACAAAAGTGCAATATAGCAGCTAGAGAGCCAACTCAGGGCCAGGAAGACCTGGGTTCAAGTCTTGCCTGTTGTATCTATTGGCTTTGTAAAACTCTGGCCAGGTCACTTAGCCTTTCAATGCTCTATTCATCTTTCTAAAAGTACAAATTGTAGAGAAAGGTCCAACCTGTATCAGGGGAGGGAGTTTCCTAAACTAGGAACCATATATGTCATTGAAATCACAGGTCCAGTCCCTCTCTGTAGCATGAGGTATTATGTAGCATAGTGAATAGAGTTAGGAAGACTTGAGTTCAAATCTAGCCTCAAATATTTACTAGATACATGATCCTGGGAAAGTAATTTTACCTAGTTTCCTTAATTTGGGAATGATAACAACACCTAGCTCAAAGGGTTGTGAGGCTCAGATGAAATTTTATATATTTCTATATAATCATATATAATATACTCATGTAATACATGTCCACAAAGTACTCTGAAGATCTTAAAAGATTTGTGAATGTTTGCTATTATTGAGCAGTAGTGCTTCTACGTGTATTAAAAAGTTCTCTCATTAAACTGAGAAAGTTTCCATTTCATCCAAAGTGATGCCTCTCTTCAGATAGGGTACATCTCTACCATTGTGTCCTCACCCAAATTTCCAAGATTTTAAATTAAAGAGACTACTCTAATTAAAAACAATGTACCATATACCGATGGATGTAGGGATGGGAAACTAGTTGGTCCAGCTGTAGATGTGGTGTTTACATACTTGGTTGGTAACTTTAGAATTTTTCGGGATCAAAGATTCTCTTCAGCATAAAGGTATTTGCTATTGCCTCTGTCAATATCATCAAACTACCATAACACACTTTATGGAAAATGGATATTAAAAACAACAATCTTTGAAGCAACAAGGCTTTTGAAATATTTGTTTTTAAAGCCCCACTACCTGCACCTGTTGAAGTATATAATGACAGATGGGAACGTTTTTTCTTGGGGTTCCTCCAGCAGCTGTGCTTACATTCTCCAAGGCCCAAACGGGGTCTTTTATTACCCTCATAAGAGTGTGGACTCCAATCTACTTTTACCCACACCAGTCAGAAAATTTCTCTGGAGTTTGTATTCAAAGGAGAAAGAAAAGAAGTCATGGTTTGTGAAAGTTTAACAAGTTTTCTAATTAGACCCATAGATAATCAAGGCTAATATTTCTTTTATTGTTTACATTTCCATGTGATAGATGTCAACTACATGTCAACTTCTACTAATGTTGACTTGTAGAATGGACCCCAGTTTCATATTTTATATGTAGTTTTTAAAAAAGAGAATAATGAACTTAAAAGTAAAACATATCATTAAAACCTGTTTTAGGAATAATGCTTCTATGACATCTCAAGAAATATATTTTATTACAGAACAGTATAGTCCTGGACAATTGATGGATGTTGTTATTGCAGTGAAAGATGCAATACACAAGCATTTAAAATACAATGAAATTAACATATTTTCATACATTAAAGATACAATGAATTTGTATACTTGAAATATTTCATTAAAATTATTTCCTAATTTGGTAATGTTTTCTTATAAAACCATGACTGTGTTAGGTCTATTTAATTAGAAATTAGTCACTTTGAAGATGAAATTTATATGTAAATGATCTTTATCATTTTTAATTAATTAAAATATTGGTAGGTACTAAGTAAATCTTAATGTCGTTATATTAATAACTTGAAAGTTAAAGTTCCCCTCTTTTAAAGGAAGATTTTCAAATTGTAAATACACTGGAACCTTTCTAAAATAATATCCATTCTAGAGTAAAACTCATTATAAGATTGGCCTGGCTTTAACCCAATCTAAAGGGGTTAACCAAAATATTCATTGCAAATAATATTGGACTAAATACTATTAGTGTGAATTTATCAATGTAGTTTTAAGATATTAAGAAAGTTTTGTTGGCAGCTATTCTGAGTGGGGAAACCTTAAACATTTTGGAGTTTTTTGTGAATTTATGGGTTCAGAAGCAGAGGAAGAAAGAAAGTTATAAAAATCAAGAATAACTTAGTAATGATGATATAGACTTGGTTGTAGCTTTTTAATCAAAAATGTATTTATTTTATCTAATCCAAATCTTTAAATGCTCTCCTTCTGGCCTGCCCCCCAGGACTTCTACTATCCTAGTCGTACTCTTCTGGACATATTCCAGTTTGTCTAGACCTTTCCAAAAATGTGGTACCAATGACTGGAAACAGTTCTGCTGATGGAATCAGAACAGAGGAGAGTACAGTGGAACTAGCTTTCCTTTGTTATGGATGATATTCTTTATTTAATGTACCTTTAAAAATCATGGTCTTCCTTTGGCTGACTGCCCTACCGCACTGTTGCCTCAATGAGCTTGAAGCTCGTTAAACTATGTACCAGTATATAGCCATACCTCCCCAATCCTGAAATTGTAAAACATAATGTCTAGGCTATTTTTCTGGTGATAGTGTTCAGGTAGTCCAATGAGTTTTGAATTGTTTCTCTTTAAATCTATTTTAAAGTTCAGTTGTTTTGGATGTTAATGGATTGATGACAAATTGCATGGGTTTGTTTTAATAGTGCCTCAGAGATAAGGATAAGATTCTTGTATTTTGTTTTTTCGGTCTTGTTTTAATATTTCTTGTTTCATGGACTCACTGGCTTCTCTTTGGTTCATTCTAATTTTCAGTGTTAATTACTTGAACAAAGTTTTGTACCTCTTGTGCCATGCTCTTACTTCCCTTTCCAATTCTTTCCTCCATACCTCTCATTTATTTTCTAATTTTCCTTCTGGCACTCTCATTTAGTTTATAGAAACACATAAAAGCTGGTGCCTTCAAGCTCTTGGGGCTCCGCAAACGGTATGATCCAGGGCAAAGTCTGATTATTTCTCCCCCAGTCTGAGCAGCAGTGGACACCTGTTGTACTTAGCCACTATCATCCAACTGGGAAGCTCTGATGGTTCAGAGTGGCAGATCTGCAGGGTCCTCTTTGATTTGGGATTCCTGACCTGGTTATTCCTCTGAAGGCTTCAGACTGAACTTGAAGCTAGAACAGAGACTTTGTTCTGTTCCTGAGGCATGCTGTACTGTTGTTACTTGTTTTTTGAATTTGTTCCTCTCTTTGTATATCTATCCAGGGTTTATGATCTTACATCGTCATGCCCTGCCTCAGGCACAGTTCCCTGCTCAGTCCACCTTGATTCTGTGATCCAAGACTGGGCAATAAAAAACAAAAGGGATAGTTTTTTTTTAATATTAACGATCACACTATAAAACAAATTAGAAGAGAAGCAGATCATCTACCTCTTACAGCTATGGGTAGGAGATGTTTTCTTTAGTAAACAAGAGATAGAGGCAATCGTAAAAGATAAAATAGATAACTTTGATTACATGAAACTGAAAAGCTTTTACACAGACAAAATTTATGTATCTAGGATTAGAAAAGAAGCGGTCAAATGGGGAAAAATTATTTGTATTAAATTTCTCTTATAAGGGTCTGGTACCCAAAATATTTAAACAATTTACATACATAAATACACACACATATATATGCATATATGTGAGTATATAAACATACCATATACATGTATGTATATGGTATGTATATATGTGTATATACTCATATACACACAGATAGATAGATAGATAGATGTATATGTGTGTATGCCATTTCCCAATAGATAAATGATCAAAGGATATGAACAAACAGCTCTCAAAAGTCTAACTGCAAGGTATTCACAACAACAGGAAAGAATGTTCCAAATCACTAATAATAAGAGAAATGTAAGTCAAAACATCCCGGAGGCTTAGCAACACATCCTCCAAATCGGCGAAGATGGCAGGAAATTGCAATAGTCAGCACTGGAGTGGTTGTGGAGTGATAGGCATCCAGCACATTATTGATGGAGCTATGAAATGGCATGACCATTTTGGAATACAATTTGGGAGTGTACAAGTAAAGCGACTAAAAATGTCCATACTCTTTGAACTAGAGACACCACTCCTGAGTCTGTATCCTTAGGAAACCATTGAGAAGAAAATCCCCACATAAACAAAAATATTATCTTGTGGTTGTTTTGTTGTGTCTGACGCTTCATGACTGCATTTGGATTTCGGCAATGATATGGGAGCTGTTTGCCGTTTCCTTTTCCAGCTCATTTTACAGATGAGGAAACTGAGGCAAACAGAGTTAAGTGACTTACTCAGGGTCACAGAACTACTAAGCGTCTGAGGTCACATTTGAACTCAGGATCTCCAGGCCTGACACCCTATCCACTGTACTACCTAGCAGCGGCAGCAGTGACGACAACAATTGGAAACAAAGTCAATGCTCATCGTTTGGGCAATGGCTAAATAAATTGTGGTATATGAATGTAATAAAGTATTATTGTGCTTGTAAGAAATGATGTGTGTGAGGAATATAGAGAAGCATGGAAAAATCTATGTGAACCAACATAGAGTGGAGTAAGTAAAGCCAAGAAAACAATATACACAATAACTATGACAATTTAAATGGGGAGAAGAACCAAACACAAAAAAATCCAAAGTGAATACAAAGGGCAAGCATTATTAGAATGACGAAATATGAGAGGACATCCCCAACCCACCCCTTCACACAGGAGGTCCACAGGTGCTATACATTGCATATTTTTATCCTTTTTCAATTTATTGATCACTTGTACTGTTTTTTCTTTTCCTTTTGTTTATGTTTATTTTGTCTTAAAATAGTATTTCTTACGTGTGGTAACTCTGGGAGGGTTAAAGGAGAGATACTAGGCATAATTATGATAATGTTTACATCATCTCAAGTCAGAAGACATCAAGAAAAAATTAATTAAAAAAAATTAAGTTCCTTAAGGTCATAAACCATCTTTCTTTTTGTTTGTATTTGTAGTTTCAGCACTTAGCACTGTGCCTGGCACATTGCAAGCACTTAATATAGAGTTAGTGACTTGATAATTTAGAGAGTAGAGATGTGTTCTTTCAGGCCTGTGTAGCAACAATGTTGCTTGCAGCTACTGTGGCTGTGTGAGACCAACAAAAACCAGCACACAGAAGGGCTGCTAGCACAGGTTCTTTGATCTGCTTTTCTAAGGAAAGAAATTTTAAGGAGTTAACAATCTCAGTTTAATCAAACATACATACATCATTCACTTAGTCCAGGGGCGGAAGATCAGCCCCCTGAACTTCAGGGCAAATACAAACTGAAATGACAAACATCAACAGACAGACCTTGCCTGTTGCCTTCATAGTTGCCAGAGAAGCACCAACATCTATCTGTCTGGGTTACAAAGCCGGGGGGGAGGCTATTTCAACGGCTTGCCCAGAGTCTTGTCACCCATACTCTTTCAATGAGGGTACCCTCAAAAGTCAAACACCAACCTCAGATCTTATATACCCTTCTCAGGGCCCTGGGGTACTTGATTACCTCAGTGCTAGAAGCACTCAAACAAAGAACAGTGAAAAGTCCCATTTAGGGTGTGGGAAAGGTAGTTAATCCCTAGTACCACCCAATACATGATTTCCAATCCATGACTCCCAATTGTCTTAGTGCCGAGAAACATTCCAAGGTAAAAAAGATCCCACTTTACCTGCCCCATTCAAACAAAGGCCAGAATCAATTAAAGGCACTTAAGAGAAGAACAGCAAAAGCCCTGCCCTGATTACCACTACAGTCTGCCATCTTCTTCTCTAGGAAGGAAACCACTTGGAATTTGTGCATCATCAGTGTTACTTGGTCCTAGCAGAAATACAAATAGTAAATTCTGTACTTTGCTGCAAAATTTGCTTTGCTGTATACTTACTTGAAGTGAATGCATTGTCTTCTTTTTGCCAAGAGGCCAGTCTGTTTGGCAACTGGTTGTAATTTTGCCATGCCTTTTGGTTTTGCTGAGGGGTTTTTGCTCCCTGAGGACTTTTGCTAGGGAGAGGGACTGGACTTCTGATTTCACTGATAGAAAGAATTCTTTGGTGAGGAAACTCCTACTTATGCAAGTTGTACCTTCTCTGGAACTTAGAGTTTTAGAGAATTGATAAGGGCATAAAGAAACTAATTTGTCCAGGATCACACAGTCAGTATGTAGCAAAAGACCAAATTTGAACAGAGGAGTCCTCTTGGTTCTGTGGCTAGCTTTCTCTCTATCCACTATGCAGTCCTGCCTGTCATGGGGGCTTCTTGGGAGAGGGGGAGAGAGTTGATTTATTTAGAGACTTTTCTCAAAATAAGACAACATAATCTACATTACTGCTCTTAATTGGCTATTAGTATATTCTTGCCAATCCTTAAAAAGAGAGAAAGAAATAGAAGTTTATAGAAGATAATGCTTAAGTAGAAGTTGATAATCTAATTAGATTTAGCCTCATTGTATCTCCTCTCTGATGATCTCCAGGTGTCTTTTGATTATTTTATGGCTGCTTGGATCTCTGTATTAGCTTCAGTTTTGAATTTGTTCACTCCGATTCCATTCAGACCAACTATTTTCAGGGAATGGTATTTAAATTGTGGGGAAAGGACATAGGTACTTTTGGAATATATATCAGTTGAGGGGTAGGATAGGCTTGAAGTGCTGTAATGGAGTCCACCTGAGTGGAGAGAAACATCAAGTGGTAGGAAAGGAATTAAGAAAAAAGAGATGGGGATGTCAAAGACAAATTTTACCAATTACAAAATTTTATCTTAGCTTAATGTTACGCCTAGGAAAGGGAGAAGAAACTCTTTTCCTTTTTCTTCCATCTTGCCTTTTTCTTTTCCTTGCCAATCCCCACCACACACACACACACACACACACACACACACACACACAAACACACACAAACACACACACACACACTCACACACACATATACACACACACTGAAAAGATTTCTGTTCTTAGTATCCAGAACTTAGACTGGTAATGTTAATATAATAGTATTGTTTAAGTGACATGATAAGCCAAGTAGTTGTTTTAAGGAACCCAAAGACCTAGGTTTTTGGAGTATAGGAAGCTAAAGACCAATTGTGACATTATTTATGTGGGAAAATGTGTTTTAGATGACAAGCAACTAACTATGAAACAAACTTTTAGAACTCAACCCCTCCATTCATATGGAACTGCACATATATTCCACCTTACTTTCTTTCCCATCTAGGAAAAATTTCTGCTTTCATTAGTTCTTCTAAAGTATTTAATAAAAGGTCTATTATAGGATTATCTTGCAATGATTGCAAAGAGAAGGAAGAGAGCTCAGTCATTGTGATATATGTGTGAGATGGCTCTAAGATCTGTAACTCGTGGTTTCAATTTCAACATTTCATGCTTCTTTGAAGCTGGGGCATAGACTTTGGTACATTGCTGGGAAGCTGTTGGTGGAAAGGTGATGCAAGGAGGGAGAAGGAATACTGAGGCATAGTGTCAGATGACTTAAGTTTGAATCTACTGTGTACATTCAACTTTGGGCAAGCCACTTAAAGATTGTTTTTAACATATCAAGATATTTGTAAAAGGGAGGGGTAAGAAGAGAGAATGTATTCTACCTCTCGATTCTATGTGGACCAGTGTTTTAACATGACAGATCACAACTTTGGGGATTCATTTTAAGACGATAGAACAAGGTACTAAATCGGAAAGTGTTAAGAAGGATCCTCTTAAGATCTAAAAAAACCAAAAGAAAATCAGAAAGAGAGAGAAAACTGCTTTAAGCAAGGTAAACTCTGGCAGTGACCTTCCTGTTACTGAGCTCCAGGAACAAGCATAAGGGAAATGATAAAACTGAATTGAATAAGATGAGTAGTCTTAAGGCATACTTTTCAATTTGTCCATTTAACAAAAACAACAAAATCACTCCACTTGGTTCAGCTAAAATTTTAGCCTGAATGTGGTTTTTAAAGGGACTGACCTCTTGACCCATTTCAATGGATTTTTCACTTTGCATCTGAATGTTTCATGTCTTGTGGAAATATCCTGGGTTCATGAGAAAAGTCTGAAATAGTTTCTACACAATAATCCTCAGATTACTTGAAAACAAGACCAACATGGGATTTCTTATTTGGTGCTTGTTATGCAAAATGTTTGAATCTAACCTTAACTCAATTTTTTTTCCACTAAATATTGAGGAATCATCTATTTTTAGTAACAAACTTTCTCCTTGGACCCCCATTGCTCCTGACTGATGGTTAAGTAATTATAGCGCTTTTCAAATAATTGACTTCTGTCTTTTTAGATGCTGAGCTCTCAGCTGCTTGCAAAGTGAAATCAGGAGGACTCTTCAACCAGACCAGTCAAGCACTACCCTCCATTCTAGACAAAGAATCCTTTGTAGGTCACATTACAGAAAACTCTCTACTATGAATATTCAAATACAATATATGCTTTCTTTGGTCATTATAGATACTTAAGGTTTTAGGAGCATGGACAGTGACAAGATTCCAGAAATCCTAAGGAAAAAAAACTGAGCATAAGTCATATGTTTTCATCTTGATGGAGAGTAGTAAAGCCAATTGAATCATCATGTGACTATTTAGACCTATTGCCAAAACATCTGTATTTTGGCTATTGGATTTTATTTGGATCACTGAATGAGGAATTTAGAATTCTGAATCCCATCTGTGTACTAATTCACTAGGTGACATTGGATAAATCACTTTACCTCTATGGGCTTTAGATTCATAATTTGTAAAATGGGAGTGGGTGGATTACGACCTTTAGTGTGTCTTGTAGTTCAAACAGTCCATGCATATTAGCCACAGTATTCTTAATGTGCTGGACCTTTGGGCTCTTTTGTTAAAATTTATTTATTTATTTTTAGTTTCCAACATTCACTTCCATAAGTTTTAAATTTTCTCCACCTCCCTCCCTTCTCCCCTCTCCAAGACGGCATGCTATCTGATATAGGCTCTACATATACATTCTTATTAAACAAATTTTCACATTAGTCATGTTGTATAGAAGAATTAGAATGAACGAGAGGAATCATGGGAAAGGAAAAACAAAACAAAACAAAAAGAGAGAGCAAACAGTATGCTTTGATCTGCATTCAGACTCCATATTCTTTCTCAGGATGTGGATGGCATTTTCCCATCATGAGTCTTTTGGAGTTGTTTTGGGTCCTTGCATGGCTGAGAAAAGCTAAGTCTTTCAAAATCAGTCATTGCACAGTGTGGCTGTTACTGTATACAATGTTCTCCTGGTTTTGCTCACTTCACTCAGCATCGGTTCATTCAAATCTCTCCAGGGTTTTTTTAAAGCCCGCCTGCTCATCATTTCTTATAGCACAATAGTATTCCATTACAGTCATATACTACAACTTGTTCAGTCATTCCCCAATTGATGGGCATCCCCTCAATGTCCAGTTCTTGGCCGCCACAAAAAGAGCTGTTATAAATATTTGTGTACATGTGGGTCCTTTTTCCATTTTTATGATCCCTTTGGGATACAGTCCTAGAGGTAGAATTGCTAGGTCAAAGGGTATGCACATTTTTATAGCCCTTTAGGCATAGTTCCAAATTGCTCTCCAGGATGGTTGGATCAATTCACAACTCCACCAACAATGAATTAGTGTTCCAATTTTCCCACATCTTCTCCAGCATTTATAATTTTCCTATTTTGCCATGTTAGTCAATCTGGTAGGTGTGATGTGGTACATGAGAGTTGTTTTGATGTGCATTTCTCTAATCAATAGCGATCCTTTGGGCTCTTAAAGACAAAACATCTTAAATCATCTTAAAGTCAAATTCATAGAAAGTGGAACTACTGAACCAATCATTAATGATGATAGTGTCAGGATTCACCTTAATATTTTTTAACATCAGAGATCTGGATACAGGTATAACTGGTCTATTTATGGTATACTTACCATCTTTGCAGGTGACAGGCAGCTAAGAGTAGAATTAAGAATGTTTGAAGGCAGGGACTATTTGTTTTTGTTTCTCCAACAACTAGCAGACTACTTCACATAGTAGGCACTTAATAAATGTCCATTCAGTTGAATTGAATAATTAGAAAATGGATTTGCAATCCAAAGAGATCTTGAAAGGTGGAAGCCATGGGCAGAAGTTAACAAGTTTAAATTTAATAAAGAAAAATAATTTCTTGAGAGGTAGCCTGGCATAGACAGCTGGCTTGAAATTCAAGGCCTGAGCTCACTCCTTTTTCTGACATATATTGCCTGTGTGATATTGGGCAAGTCACAGAACATTAGAAGTGGAAGTATCTTTTAAGTAAATTAATCCAAAATCTACCTACATAAAATCCCATTTAAAACATTCATGACTATCCAGCCTGTACTTGAAAACTTCAAATAAAGGTGGGAAAATGACCACTATCACCTAATAATAACGCTGTTCATTTACCTCTGAAATTTATTCCTTCCTTTTATATTTTTTCCCTTGGAAAGATTTAATTTATTACTGTTCAGGTTTTATTATTGCTATTATTTACTAACCAATGTATGCATTCTTTTAAGCCAGTGATTTAAAGGCTTCACTTATTTATTTGTTTGTTTATTTATTTATTTAGACTTAAGAAAGTGATGAAGAAAATGTTAATACGCCCACTGAACTTAAAAGTTTTTCATGCTCTTTTTAAAAGAGTTAGTTCTTGTCAGCACATCCATACTTATACTCTTATGTATCTATTATTTAATATGTATTTGAATGTTAATATAATAGAAAAAGACTAAAGAAGTTTGTGATAGGCAGGCAGAGTTTAACATAGAATGATAGGGTTTTTGTCGCTGGCAGATATGCAGGGACGTGAAACAAGTGTGGAGGGTGAAGGCCTTGCATACCACTCTTAGTTTTGTTTTATTTTGTTTTCTCCTAGCTCATTTGCATTTTAATAAAGGAGTACTTTGGAACAGAAGTGATTTTCCTTATTAGAGCCTCTATTCTGGTCTTGTGAATTTGGGGAAAGTAGAATCTTTGAAAAAGGTTTTTGTGGATACATATTCACATGTGGGAATTAAAAAAGAAATTAAAAGAAATTTTCTAAGTCAGAAAATTGCCTGGGACCAAATATTTCAAGTCAGTGTTAGAAGAAAACTAGTTAAGATAGATTTAATCATAGCCTGGGACATCCTGCTGGCATTTCTTGATTTCTTGGTTATGGGTGATAACTGATAGTGTTTGAATATGCCCTAAAAGATCCATATCTCTTTCTGCTAGTGAGTATATTTTCTAACCACTGTACCCTAATTGAATAGAATAGCAGATGGCCCTGAAGAGGATAGACATTTGAAGACTAGCACATAGTAACAGAGAGAAGTCGAGTGTCCGTGAGACCAGTGGAAACATCCAAAAGAAACAAAATTATGGAGTGTGGGGAATGTTTTCTAGCAGAAACAACGTACCCTATGGAGCACATGTAATTGGGCTAGTAGTTGATAGTGGTATCTCTGCCCTAGTAATGTGTGTGCCTTCGTCATACAATCCTCTCTGTGTGTGCCTTCCACACATGTGACATGACCACATACTTTATGTGTATATCCCTCTCGATGGTATGGTACCACAGCATGGTAAGCCATGATATAACATATACTATATTTGCAAGAGTAAAGGGAATCTATTTCACTTTATTTGCTGTTTGATTGAACATCTTTGACTCTGAACTAATGTGTCCAGTTATCTGGTAAAAAAAATATAAACACATTGGTGGGACTCATGAACTATTGATCTGAGTGGTTACTGAGCCACAGAATAAATAAAACCTTGTGGGTTTTGTGGGGAGGTATGGAGAGGGCAAACAAATCATACATTTTATTACTGTTTAATTTGTCTCTACAGTTCCATACGATTCTTTTTTCAATTATTTTTTGTTATTCTGATCTTATTAATACTAAACAAATGTGAATATTTCCATGGAACAGTGAAAAGAATTGTATGTGAAACCACATGTCTTTATTATATACAACTTTTGTTTTTAAAAAGAATATAATAAATGCATTATGGCCATTTCAAAGCAGCCCTGCTTGTCTGTCTCCTTCCAACCTCTTTCTTTTCTGTACTCTTAAGAATGCTAAACTGACCCTCTTTTCTTTTTCCTTATCATTACTCTGTTCTCCTTCCCAAATCTCTCCTAACGTCCTATTAAATAAATCCTCCCTTATAACAAAGAAGCATGGTCAAGCAAAACAAACACACACATTTTTCATGTCCAAATACGTATATCTCAATCTGCTCTCCATGGCCCCTGCTTCTCTTTAGTGAGAGAGTGAGTGGCATACCTACGGAGTAGTAATTGGCCATTGCATTGATCAGAGTTCCTAAGGTTTTCTTTGTTTTTGTTAGCTACACTGCCAGAAAAAGCAAATGCTGTACTTTTTTTGGACATCTTTGGATCTTTCTATCATGCCCTTCTTCACTGGGAAACCTCATTATCATGTAAGATTGAATCTGCCTGATACTCACATTTCATCAGTATCCTCTGTCTCTTTGATTGAACCCTTTGCCTGGATGGCAGGGCCATAGGCTTTAGGACCTGTATTTAAAGTGGGGGCTCAACACAGTTTTTCTCCTAAATGACCACACAGCTTTTGGAATTCTCTAGAACTTTCCACCATGTCCTGGTGTCAGGGACCATCTCCCAACTTCCTGCTTTTCAGCTTGCTTTTATGTGTTGTCTTCTCCCATTAGATCACAAGCTCTTGAGGGCAGGATCTTTCTTTGCTTTTGCTTTGTATTTGTGTCTCCAGCATGTAGCGTAGTGACTAGCACATAATAGGCATGGAATAATTTTTTTCTTCCACTGACTGGTTGACTTTACTATGCTGTAGTTATTGTGCAAGTTATTCTCCTGGTCCTGCTCAATTCGTGCTGCATTAAATAATACAAGTCTTCCCAAATTTCTCTCAATCCATTCCATTCGTCATTTCTTATAGCATACTAATATTCTATTCCATTAATGTACCAAAATTTACTTTGCTATTTGATGGGTACCTAATTTGTTTTCGATGTTTTCCTATAGTAAAAGCTGCTGCTATAAAATACATTTTGTACTGTTTTAGAATTCTTTGCAGTATATGCCTAGTAGTAGTAGTAGTAGTTGCTGTTGTTGACCCTTGATTTTGAAAGAGGACCAATGCCATCATGAAGGTTAGATTTCGACTTGCTGGTGAATTGGATTGAAGTGAGGCAGAGTTGCTCAGTCATCAGCCTAACTCTTTCTTCCAGAGTCACAGAAGTCCAATGGCAAGACAAAAGTCAAGATGACTGGCAATGGTTGGGATGGATGCAGTGGATGACCTTGGTGTCTTCAATGTCTGGCCAAACTCTAAGCACTCCACAGCACCTGCTTCAAGTGCCTTCATGGCTGTTGGAACAAATTGTTCTCATCTATACATTCCATCATGGGAAGACTTCACATGTTTGGGGCAGACATCCCCCTAACCACCCCAAGTCTGCAAAGACTAGTACTGATATCATTGGGCTAAGTAGTGTGCATGATCAAATGAATTTGTGGTATATTTCCTCACTGCTTTCCATAATGTCAGGACCAAGACACTGCTCTATCAACAGTACATTAATGTGTCTGTTAACCTGTAGTACCTCAAACAATTGTCATTTTCCTCTTTTGTCAGGAACTCAGAGTTGTTTAAATTTGATTGTTACATATCTATTTCTAAACATGCCCACAGGTAGGACTGATGAAGACTCCATTCTTTATATAGGTTCTGTGCAGGATGAGCAATGCAAGTTCTCAGTAAAATAAAGAGCAAATGCAGTATCATGTAATGACTACTAACTTTTGGATTAAAGCCTCTGGGTCAGGAAGACCTGAGGTCAAATTTTGCTTTTGCTGGGTAATCCTAACCAAGCCTCTTAACTCTCATAGCCTCCAATTCCTCATCTATAGAATGAAGTGGTTAGGCCAGATGTTTTATGATTGCTTTTAACTCTAATTTTAGGACCCTATGATACATGTCTGAATTCTAACTTTACAACTCACTCCCTGTGTGAATGTGAGCAAGTCAAGAAACCTCTTAGGATCTTAATTCCCTCATCTGTAAAATAAAAGGGGTTAGGCTAAAATGGGTTCTAATATTCCTTTAAATTATAATATTCTATCATCTGAACTAGACATGGAACTCAATGTCATCCTATAAAAGTATCAAATATAAATATTGTAATCTTCAGAGGCAGTATATTAAAGAGGACAGAGTAGTAAATAAAATGTCCTCTTGAGAAGTATTTTGAAGAAGAGAGAAAAATAAATAAAAATATCATATAACCACTTTGCTTCAAAATTCAGGGACAATTACTAGATATCTGAGCATGATTGCCCCAGACAGATTCAAATCTTTTCCCAATATTTGCATTTATTTTGTAGAGCACTAAGATTATTTAGTGAAATGGTTCTTAAAAAGCAATTTACATATTAGTAAAAATTATTGTACTTGTTATCATTTAATAATACTTAGCTTACTTTTCTACTATCCAACATATATATGTATGTATATGTATACGTATACACATATAATTTTTAAGTGAAAATGTTATTTTTTGCCACAAATCTAGATTATCAACACTTTTAATAGATTTTGTTATATCCCATATATCCCATAAATCACTAAATCACTAAAATGACCAATGAACATTGGTTCTTGACCTTTTATATGTGTTAACACTGTAAATTGGAGGCATAAGGAAAAAGGAATATTTTGCAGAAATGTTAAGCCTGTAGTTTTAATAATTGAGCATATTTTGTATGGTATATATTTTGTGAACCTTAAAGACCTGTATGATTATTTTTATTGTTCTTGGAATTATTACTGCTATTAGATTACTAAGAATGACTTCAAAATCTAATATTCTGAGATGGTAGTAACCATGCCCTGACTTATTTCTCATAATATTTCTACCCTCAACTTGAATAATTCCGGCAACTGTGTACAGTGACAACTCACAACAACAAATCTCAGAGTACAAAGAAACAGCTAGTTCTTTGATCCCTGGATCATAGGGTATATTGTCATAAACCTACAGAGACAAGGACTCTGTTTTTTAGACAGGGTTTTATCTTCGGTGGGAGTGGTAGATGGATGATTTGCTTTACAATTCTCTTCCTCAATGGCACACTGGAAAGAGGACTGTTCCAAAATAATGAGATCTTAGTTTTAATACTGGCATTACTATTTACTATTGTAGCTATTCAACCTTGAAATTTTTTTGACTTAGTTTTCTTTTCTGCATGAAGATGATCTATAAAGTCACATTCTCTGACCTTGCCTCTAGAAGGAGACAGAAGAAAAGGTGCATTCAAAGATTTTTTTCTTACAACCATTGTTAGATTAGATCTTTCAAACTTTTTTGAGTTCAGTTCATTTCTGAGGTAATAGCAATCAGATTTTAATTTTTTTTTCCTTTTCTGTATTTTCTGCAGGATTATTTTACAGATATAAATAGAGAATTGAAGAAGGATCCCCAACAGGACTACCATCTAGAATATGCCATGCAAAATAGTACACACACCGTAATTGAATTTACCAGAGAGCTACATACTTGTGACATAAATGATAAAACCATAACGGTAAGAAGGTTTGAATCTGAATTTATATGTAAATAAGTGCATTGTTGAAATGAATTTTATATTATATTGGAAGCACCAAGTCCCTACATACGGATTTTGAAAACAAAGTCACACTTAGTTCATATATAAGATTTTAAAAATGAATATTTTATGGAATTTGATGTCTCCACCTGATTTAATATATTTCAGATAGTGTTATTGGGATGACATGAACAATAATTAAGAAAAATGGTAGCAATAAATTTCTTTGTTAGATGAACACAAAACCAATTTTAACTTTCCTTTCATCTTTTCAAATGAATTATCCCATCAGCTTCAAATAATAAGATCTCAGAGTATAGTTACTCCCCTGTGCAATTTTTAAAGAATTATGAAGCTGAGAATCAACTTTCTCTGTGGAACACTCATGTTTTCAGCTTTCTTCTGATGGATAAAAGAATATACAAATTTAGGAATCAACTTGAAAACATCTGAGATTCTTTCAACTACAGTACAGGCATTCCTTAAGAGAAAACATCAAAATATGTATTGTGCTTCAAAACTATGATGATGCAGTCTGTAACAGCTGAAATTTTAGTATACCTTTCTGTGGGTTCAAAATGGATATAGGATCAGAGTTTGAGACGCAATGAAATTGGTAAGATAAAGTAACTTGATACTTTTCAAATTTATTATTATTACTACATTGATGTTGGCTTGATCAACATATATCAAAGCCCCTCCAAGTCTCAGTAGAAGCTTCATGAGTTCTTGTGGACATAACATCATTATCCCCTGGTGGACAAACTTCTGATTATAAATATCTCCACATTTAGCTAGGTTGGTCATGGACACATGGTTCATTGAAAGGTTGTTAGTGGAAGTCTTGGTTTGATAACACCTGCGATAGTTCAGTTTATTCCAGCACGTCCTTCAAGAATCGATGGTGACCTGCTGTATATAAAAAGCATGGAAATAGGACTTCTGGAGGGAAAGATAGAATGATCATATTAATTGATTTATAACTACCTTTTCCCTTAGTCTTATGATAATGAAGCATTAATCTTTTTTTAAAATATTGGATATTAAAACGAATGAGGTAATTTAAACCCTGTTAGGTCATGCAACTGAGATACTTAGATTCTTAGACTTTGCTTATGTATGTATTGAAATACAGTCATCAGAATATTAAACAAAAAATAAACAAGGTTACAGTCCAAAGTTTAAGAACATTTGACTTAGGAGATAGGTCGTGTGACACCTTAGAAAACACCACATGTTATATTGGAATTAATTCCATCTCTATATGTTTATTTTTTTTTTAAAGATCATTGATTTCATTGGTTTGGGTACTCCCTCTACCAGCACTGATAACAATCCATCCACACATTGAGTTGCTTATATACTCCCAAATTTATCAATCTGAGGCCATTCTGGTGATGAACCTCTAACTCCTGTATTGAAGAACAAAATATTTCTTTTTTTCATTTAGTAAATTAAGATATTGAAGCAATAATTATATTTTTAAATGACTCTGATTACAGACATAATTAAGAATGGATCAAAATGAAACAAAAAATACATGCGTGGTCAAGATTATTTCATCAACTACAGAATGCAATCATTGTCTAATATTGAAATAATAGTCACAGTAATTCCGTTTGTTGGGGAAGGAACACAGTTAAGTTTTGAAAGGAAAAAGCTTTACTTTTTGTATTTCCTTTCAAAGCTGTTATGATGGAGCAGCTGTCAGTAGTAATAGAACTGTGTGGGTGGTCTGAGCACTAGCTTTTTTCCTTTGGCCAGACTTGCTGGTTCAAAACAGGAAACTTATTTGACTTTACTGGATTGTCTCAAGTCACAAATGTTCAAAATGGTAGAATTTCCCTTATTACAAAAATGATTATAGATATTTGCTATTGTTGTTTAGTCATTTTTCAGTCAGCCCTACTCTTCGTGTCCCCATTTGGGGTTTCCTTTCCAAAGACACTGGAGTGGTTTTGTCATTTCCTTCTCCAGCTTGTTTTATAGATGAGGAAACTGAAGCAAACAGGGTTAAGTGATTTGCCTAGGCTCGCACAACTATAAGTGTCTGAGGCTAGATTTGAACTCGGGAAGATGAGTCTTCCTGACTGCAGGCCTGGTACTCTATCCATCTAGCTGTCCCTGATTATACACGTACATCAATAAATCAATATCTCATTTATGGCTCCATTTGCATTTTATCAATTAGTACTTCATACATTTAGAAACCCATCTGGAACTTCAGTGAATGGTGGTATACTAACTGCATGGGCTTTTTCTTGTGAAAACAGACAGAAGTCCTGAAATGAAATGTGATTTTGATGTTTTTCTCCCCAAAATGATCAATTGCACATGATATTGGGCAAAACTGTGGTCTGTGTACTTCCCAACACGAATATTTGTATGTATGGTGGTAGTTAAACCAAAGTTATCTAGTGTTGTCTTTTTTTATCAAATCAATGACACGGGGTAATTGCTCTATCCCTCTATTGGGATTAATTGTGTCATTTTCCAAGAAGCAGTGAAAAGAGAGCTAGTCTGGGAGCCAGGAAGACCTGAGTTCAATTTCCACCTTTGATACAAATTGACTATATGACCTTGCACAAGTTATTTGACTGCTCACTGCTATACACAACTTTCTAAGATAAAGGTTTTATTAAAACAAGCACTTTTCATTTTTTAAAGAACAGAAATGTATTTTCTCTCCATCCCACCTCTACCTTATTCAAAAAAGAAAAGAAAAATAAATTCCATGAAACAAATATGCTAGTCAAATAAAACATATTCATTGATTGGCCATGTTTATACATACGTATAAACATGGCCAATGAGAGAATATATATAATATTTCTTCTATTGTACAAATTATTTTCCTTGTTCTGCTTATTTCATTCATCATCAGTTTATAAAGGTCTTCAAAATTAGTTACTTTTATAATATTAATATTATATGCTTTTATTTATGTTTTTACCCTTTGTTTACTTACATATCCTGCTTTGAAAAAGTTTTTGATTTGTTTATTAAATTAGCTAGGCTGTAAGGAAAGGACTTGTCTGAAATTCATTTTCATAAAATGGTATTTTCATTTAGGAAAGCACAGTGAGAGTGATATGGGCCTATCACCACGAAGACATTGGTGAAACAGGTCCTAAATACCATGGATCTAATCGGGGAACCAAGAGTCTGAAATTGTTGAATCCAGAGAAAACCAACGTTTTGTCCACAGTCTTATCATACTTTGACTTGAGAAATAAAAACGTAAGTCTCTTTGGGGTTATCTATTACTTTAAGATGAAAGTTTTGATGGAACGGAGTACATTTCCTAAACCAATTGCTTTTGTTTACATGGGAAAGTTGTCTGACTTTCATATTTCCCTTCTATTAAGACAGGTGCCAATTCCAAATAAAGGCACGACATATTGGTGCCAAATGTTTAAGATACCCGTGTTCCAGGAAAAGCATCATGTGATAAAGGTAGGGAACCTACTCACAGATTAAATTCAGTCTGCCGATGTGTGACAATTTTCTGTCTTTAAGCAAATATCTTGGACTCACATATTTCAAGTTAGAAGGGTTAAGGATAGAGTTAGGGTTGACCTTAGAGGTTATCTGGTCTAGCTTCCTTGTTTTCTAGTTGAGGAAACTGAGGTCTAGGTAGATTAAATTTCTTTTCCGATGTTGCTAGGTAATAGATGGCACAGCCATGAATCTAGGTCCTCTGACTCTATATCTAATGTCCTTTTCAGTAAGCCAAATAAACAGAAAAGATATTTTAATTTGTCACACCTGGGTGAAATCATGTGGACTTTGAATCATGGATCAGTTTAAAAAAATAGAACTAGTTGGCCAAATAGTGACTGGCTTAAGTTTCACCAACTTTTGTAAATCTCAGAAAATACCATCACTTTAAATGCTGTATTTTTTATCTGTATAAAAGTCTTGCTTTTACATACCAGACATAAAAAGTCTTCCAAGGAAGAAGAGTAGCAGTTATAGGTCTGTATATTTGTATGCATGCATGCATGTATTGTTTTTAATAATGGAAAGTAAACCATTCCATCAGGTGAGGTAACAAGGATGCCAACTTGAAGTAGAGCATTGATATTTCTTTGCACATTCCACCCAAGAGGGTAGAAGCTAGTAAACAATCATTCAACAAACAACACTTACTGTGCCCAGCACAGTGCTAGCCACCAAAGAGCATAAAGAAGCACAATTATCAAATTGCATACATATACACAAATACACGTATACATATTCAAGAGAGCTTTGCAAAGCTTAAAAAGCTATATAAAAGCTTGCTACTATTATTTATTATCCTCATCACTATTATTAAGACATGACGACTGTTCTCAAAGAATTTGTAACATAATTGGGAAACAAAATTAACATCTGTGAAACAATAGCAATAGAAGATTATGATTATATATGTATGTATACGTATATATATGTGTGTGTATATGTATACATGCATATGCATATATGTATATATACATACACATATATGTGGAAAAATTTATGTCATCCTTGACTCCTCTGTATTGTCCTCCCCATATCCAACCAATTGTCAAGTCTCATCCTTTCTACCTTGATAACTTTACTTCCTATCCACTCTCTTCTCTCCTCTGACACTACAACCATCCTGGTGCAGACTGTCATTATGTCATGGCTAGATTATTGCAGGAGCTTGCTATTTGGCCTCCCAGCCTCATTTCTTCCCACTACAATTTATTTTCCACTTGGTTGTCAAATTGATCTTCCTAAACCACAGGCCTGAGTATGTTTCTCCTCTATTCAATAAATTTTACTGGGTCCCTATTACTTCTAGGGCTAAATAGGAAATCCTCTAATTTTTAAAGCCGTTTGTAACCTGGACTTTCTAAATTTCTAACCTTTTTATACCTTATTCCCCTCCACCAACTCTGTGATCCAATCTGGCTTCCTTAAACATAACCTTCCCAATTCTGAGCAGAAGGATTGAGCATTTGCTTAAGGCTTGATTTGAAAGGGATCAGAGAAGTCATTTAGTTAAAACTAAACAGCTTACAGATGAAGAAATTGAAGCGCCGAAGTGTTAAGTGGCCCAAGGTTATAAGGCTAGTAATGGGACCTTTATTTTATCCAATATTTTTTATACCTCAATTGGTTTATCAGCTATTGGAAATTACATTCTCTTTCTCAATAGGGTATATAATTAATGTATATATTAGTATATAATTAGAATATCATATGTGAGCACTGAGAATAGAAAGGAGTATATGATTTAGTTCTTTCCCTCAAGAAGCTTAAGAATCCTTTTCAGGAAAGCATTTATTTTACTCAGTTCAACAGCATAAAAATACTTTTATTAAGTGTCTACTATGTACAATGCATAGCTCTGTGGTGGAGTTTTTCCTCTATTTATTCCTTCTATAACTTCTATAACTACTAAGTTAACTTCTCTTCATGGAAGAAAGAAAAACTAGGGATCTTATCCAGTTTGCTAGTTTTTTTTTTTAATTTTTGGAATAGCACTTGCAGAATTGAGTGCTACTTTAGGAAAGGAAACATTAAAGGTTTGAGATAGTGTCCCAGGGAAGGTGAAATATATCATTATAATTGCATACCATAGTTAAAATGTGGTATGATTAAAGAGAATTCTAGTTCTAGTCAGAAGACTTGAATTTCATTCCTGGTTCTACCACTTACTACTTGAGTGACTGTGAAAAAGTGACAGCTTCTACTAGTCTCAGTTTCTTCATCTGCAAATTAAGGATAAAATAATTTTGCACTACCTACCTTAAAGAGTTGTTGTAATAAAAGTGATTTGTAGTTTGTGAGGTGCTGCATAAAAATGTAATGCCATCATTACAACCACCATGACAATCCTGATTGACAACTGAGATCTTGAGAGATTTGTTGTACTGTTTTCATTGTAATAGAGCAGAATATATGACTTACCACTAAGTTAGATTTTATTGTGTCTTTATATTTCCCTGAGTTATACAAATGTGTACTGTTTAACTTGGCAGGATGTCTCTGGGACAAGAAAATCTAAGCAGATTTATTGGTCATTTCCCCCAAATCAGATATCCATGAAATGTCTACAAAGCCAGAGAATTGAATAGCCATGAAATATGCGCTCATATAGATCTGTTTTCATGTACTATCCCATTTCATTTTTAATATCAACAAGTTAAAAAGAAATTCTAGCCCAGTTTTCCCATTGCATGAGTCATTTCCATTTTTTAAACAGGATACTATCTGCTGAATTCTCCAACATTAACACACTTCTGTGTTTCTGAAATGTCAGCAAGGTTAGTGTATTTCTGTTTCAAGGAATGCATAAAACTCTCAGTGTTCAAGTCTGTGAATTGTGGGAGATTTTGCTTTCCCAGTGTCAGACAAGGGATGTAATTCTTGACAACTGGCAGAATTATCTCTGTGAATCTCTTTGCTTTTTTTAAATTTTGGCATAACACATTTTTTTCCTCTCTCTCAAGGTATTTTACTTTTTTTCCTTATGGATATAACATTTATGTTCTGAGTATTGAGAAGCAGCATGGTATAGTGGCTAATGAGCTGGTCTTGAAGCTGAGATATCCTGGGTTCAAGTCTTACCTCTGATATTTGCTGAATGTGTGATTCTGGGCAGGTCGTTTGGCTTCTTGGTTTTCTAGTCTACTCTCTAAAACACTATGTCACGATGATCTGCATTGATACAGGGAGTTTCATCACTCTAGAATTCCTTCTACCAATGAAATCACAAATCCAGTTCTTATTCATATTATGTGCACCAAGTTGAATTCCTATAGCCATGTTTTTTTTTGTTTCCTGTTGTTTTTTATTATTTCAAGACAATGTGGAAGAGTAATAAGAGAACTTGACTGAAAGTCAGGAGAACTAAGTTTCCAGTCTCCTCCCTGTACTTCTGCTAATCAACCATAGAAAAGTCATTTATCTTTTCTAGTCCTAAGGTTTCTCATTTGTTGGCTTAAATTATCTTTAAGTTTCCTTCAATCTCCAGTGTCCCTTGAATGTATTTTTTTGTATTTGTATGTTTTGTCTCTTCCAATATCCAATAAATTTTTAAACAGTCTTATTCTATTTGTCAGGGCCTCGTGAACAGTAACAACCAGTGTCATGAAACCTCTGACATGGGAATGCCTACCTATCATGACAAACTAGGGAGAGGCTCAGGTGTTGTCAAGGACATACCTGTCATTGGCCTTGTAATGTGTAGTCATCATTGCTCAGCTCATGTGTGCTCTGAGCCTAAGACTTAGGGCAACTTACAGCATAGCCTGATGCAAAAGTTTTTTTCAAGGAAACTCAAAACCCACGGAAATGCTTTTGTCTATTTTCATTCACTCTGCAGAAATGAAGTTTTCTTACATCTTTGCTTTCCTAACTGCATTGCTTCTCAGTGTAACTGTGATTTGTAAAGATATTCTATTTGCTACTTCCATTTCATAAGTTGGATCATTACTCCAATGTCCAAAATCTCTTCTTACCTCAAGGTATTTCACACCACCATTGAAATTCTTCATATTGAAGTATTTTTAATACCACCTCCAACACTGGTGTTCTTTTTCTTCTTCTTCTTCTTCTTCTTCTTCTTCTTCTTCTTCTTCTTCTTCTTCTTCTTCTTCTTCTTCTTCTTCTTGTTTTGTCATGACAATTAGCATACTGAATGACTGTGGACATGTTAGGGAAAAAATCAATGTTTTACAGAAACACAACCTCTCAATTCTCTTCTTTGGAGGTTGCCCATGGTTAAGCTGTATCTTGATTATAATTATTTTGACCCTTGCTCTAGAAAAGTTCTTCTTGTCCTCCTCCTCCTCTTCCTCCTGCTTCTTCTTCTCCTTTTCTCCTTCTTCTTCTTTCTTCTACTTGTCATCTTTGTTATCCTCCTCATCCTCCTCTTCCTCCTCCTTCTTCCTAAGGCAGCATATCCTACTGTTGGGCAGCTTTAATTGTTAGTTTTTTAATTTTTTTTTACATTAAACCTAAATTTGCCACTTTGCAACTTCCATTCTTGACTACTAATTCTGCCTACTGGGGCTAAGTAGAATATCAGATTGTTCTTCAACACTGCCATCTTTTAAATACTTAAAGGTTGCCATCAAATCTCCATTAAGTCTTCTTTTCTTCAAGATAAACATCATAAATTTCTAAGCTAATCCTTATATGGCAAGTGCTAAAGTCCCTTCAACATTCTGGCTGCCCTCCTCTGGATACTCTCCAGCTTACCAACCTTATCACTAAAGTATAGTCTCTCAAACTGAATACAGTAATTCAGATGCACCTCTGGTATGGTGGGATTATTATCTTGATATATGATCTGATGCTCAGTATGCCTTTCTTAATGAAGTTAAAAGCTGAATTAACTTTATCACGTACTTTATAAAACCATACATCTGGTTGGTTGTTGCTGTCCTTCGTTATTGAAGAGGACCAAAATGACATCACAATGCTATAGTCAAGTTTCAATGTGTCCCACTATGGCTGATCAGACCAGCATGAGCTTGGAATGCTCTACCACACAAATAGTTCATGTGAATTGGGGTGGATATTCTAAATTTGTACATCCCGCATTTCCTTTGAGCTGTTTCCATTCTGCTTTGCTCATAGAGCACAGCACCTTCTCTGATATGGGCATGCCATGCTGAATGGTCCTGTGCCAGTGTCTCCCATGTCACACAATCAATTACAAAGTTCTAGAGAGAGACCTTGAGTGTGTCCTTGTATCACTTCTTCTGACCACCATGTGAGTGCTTGCCCTGTGTGAGTTCTCCATAAAATTGTCTTTTTGGCAAGCATACATTTTGCATTCAAACAGCATGGCCAGTCCATCCGAGTTGCACTCTCTGAAGCAGAGTTTGAATGCTTGGCAGTTTAGTTTGAGTAAGGACCTCAGCGTCTGGTACCTTATACTGCCAGGAGATCTTCAGAATCTTCCTAAGACAATTTAGATGGAAGCTATTCAGTTTCCTGGCATGGCACTGGTAGACTGTCCAGGTTTCACAGGCATACAACAATGAGGTCAGCACCACAGCTCTGTAGACCTTCAGCTTGATAATCAGTCTAATACCTCTTCTCTCCCATACTTTCCTCTGGTGCCTCCCAAACATTGAGCTAGCTTTGGCAATGCGTGCATCAACCTCATTACCAATATATACATCCTTGGAAAGTATTCTAGGTAAGTGAACTTATCCACAGCATTCAAAACTTCTCCCTTTGCTGTAACTGATGGTTCCACATATGGATGGTGTGGTGGTGGCTGATGGAGCACCTGTGTTCTCTTGGTGTTGATTGTTAGTCCAAAATTAGCACAAGCAGAAGAGAAGCGATCCATACTTTGTTGCATCTCAGCTTCAGAGGCTGCATTGAGTGCACAATCATCTGCAAACAGAAAATCATAAACCAACACTCCCTCCACTTTGGTCTTGGCTTTTAGCCTTTTCAAGTTGAAGAATTTATCATCAGTGTGGTCGTTGATCTTGATGCCGTGTTCATCTTCCTTGAAAGCATTTGACAGCATAGCTGAAGACATCATGCTAAAAGCACGGGAGTGAATACCCAGCCTTGTTTCACTCCATTGGTGACTGGGAAGGCACAGAGCATTGTCCATTACCTAGAACCCAGGAAAGCATGCTGTCATGAAACTGACATACAATAACGATGAACTTCTCCAGCCAACCAAATTTTGACATCATTTTCCACAAGCCCTCATGACTGACAGTATCAAAGGCCTTGGTCAGATCTACAAACTATAGATCTAGAACTGAAAGGGACCTCAGAGACCATGTTGTCTAACTCCTTCATTTTATAAGTGAGGAAACTGAGACTCAGACAGTTTAAATAACTTGCCCAAGAGCACATAGAAGTTATTTGTATTATAGGGTCAGCAATCTTTCTGCTGTCCCATTGTGCTTCCGTATCAATCATATTGCGTGTGAAGTACATTAAAACCACCTTTTCACACATGTTGCTATCTTGCTATAGCCTTCACTATCTTGTACCTATGAAATTGTTGGGATTTTTTAGTCCAAATATGATTTTGCATTTATTTCATAAATTTCATGTCATTCAATTTGGCCCAATATTCTCTAGACAGTCAAAACCTTTTTGAATCCTGACTCACTTGTCCAACATGCTAACTCTCCTTCCATCTCTGTCATCTACCAATTGGCAATTTAATGAGCTTGTCACCTCTCCTTTTATCTGAGTCACTGACTTTCCAATCTGTATTTCAAGTGCTATTCTCTCTTGGGCATTACCAACCAAATGTCCCATAAGTATCTTGAACTTAAAATGTCCTGGTCAGAATTCATTATTTCTTTTAAAGATACCACCATCTTTTAAGTCATCTAACTCCTAAATTCTCCAACTTCCCTCACTCTAATCAATTGCTTTTCAGTTGCCAAGTTTTATCATTTCTACCTCCACAACATTTTTTTTATCTGACCTCTTCTCTCCACTCAACGGGCCACCACACTGATTCAGGATTTTATCATCTCTTCCCTAGATTATTGTAATCAGTTCCATAATTGGTTTTCCTTCTGTGTCTCTCCCCTCTCCAATGAATCTTCCACACAGCAGAAAAAAGCAATAATCTTAAATCACATGTCTAACTATGTCATTTCACTAATTCAGAAAGCTGCACTGACTCCATCTTTCCTCTGCTAAGATAAAAATGTCACTGTTTAACATTTAGAGCTCTTCATAATACGATTCCATCCTCTTTTCCTAGAATTATTATACATTTCTTCCCTTCCCACACTTTATATGTCTGGCAAAACCATCTTACTCAATGTACCTCATATACAACATCCCATCGCAAAATGTCTGCTTTCACACGAACTATCTGTACCCCATATCTGGAATGTACTCTTGTCGTAGCTCTGCATCTCAAAATCTCTAGCTTCCTTCCCACGTAATCTCTTTGGTATGGTTACTGTTTTATTTTTGCCTATCTACCATTAGCACCAAGCATAGTCCATGGCACATGTACTCTTGAAGAGCTGTGTATGACAAATTTTTTGAGAGAGAAGTATTTTTGGGGTTTTTATTAAACTGTCTTTCAGTCATGTCTGATTCTTCCTGATTCCATTTAGGGGTTTCTTGGCAAAGATACTGGAGTGGTTTGCCATTTCCTGCCCCAGCTTATTTTACAGATGAAGGAACTGACTTGCCCTTGGTCACACAGCTAATAAGTGTCTGGTGCCAGATTTGAATTCAGGTCTTCCTGATTCCAGGCCCAGCTAGAGGGATTCTTAAAGATCATCTAATCCAACTCACTCATTTCCTAGGTAAAGACTCAGAAACCCAAAGAAGTTTTTAGTTAATTTGGTAGGCAATGGAAAACTACTTAAAGTTTTTTTTTTCCGTCAAGTGGTGACAAAAGCAATGTATTACTGGGATAATTAATCTAGCACAACTTATCAGAGGGATGAGGGACTAGGTGTTGGGTGGAGAGGATATTGATTTGAGAGTTTATTCCAATTGTCCCCATAAGATATACCCTTGAAAGGGTGAAGGAGGATGGTGGCAATAGGAATGGGAAAATGAAGGTTATTGAAGATATAAAATGTGCAGAACTCCTAACCCTAACGAATTATCTCTGAGACTTTATTTAGAACTTTCCTGCAAGGTCACAGGGAGATAGATGAAAAGCTAAGAGGACTAATGTAGGTGCTGAGGGTGCATAATAAACAAAGTTGGGAAGAAGGTCATTCTACTCCTTTCAGAAGGTCATTCTACTCCATCATACCAGCTAGAAATGCTGTTTTGCAGTTAAAAAATACCTTGGCATACTCATTAAAAATATGTCCTTACAAAAATAAGTAATGAAATAGAAGAAACAATTATTTTTTTAAGCGCTTACTATATGCTAGGCACTGTGACAAGCCTTATATAAATATAATCTCATTTGATCCTCACAATAGCCCTGCAAGGATTATTATCCTTACTTAACAGTTGAGGAAACTGAGACAGAGAGAGGTTAAATGACTTGGCCAGGGTTATACAGCTAGTAAGTTATTAAGAGAGGATTTGAATTCAAGACTCCAGACTCAACATTCTACACTGTACCACTTTGCTGCCTAACTAGGTATGTCATATATCCTGTCTCATCTATTTATCTTGAAATTGCCTCATAAAACTGCAATTCTAAACCACATAGAGCATTGCTTCATTGGCAAGTATTTTTGGGCAACTATTTTGTGTGGCTGAAAGCTGTGCCAGGTACCCAAGGAGAGGGAGATTTGGTTCAGTTCACAGCTTATTTGGAGAGGCAAGCTACACAGGCATGAAGCAGTAAAATATGATAGAGCAGAATAGAAAATATTTACTTGCTAAACTGTTTGGTATAGCTTATCAAGGCAGGAATTCAGAGAAGGAGCAAAATAATATGGCTTGGAGGAAGTTGACTTCAGAAACTGAACAGAAGGTGATCATATGGAAAGAGAAGTGTAGCTTTATGGTAGTGCTCAGCTAGTCTGAATGGATGATGTTACTGCCAGGTGACTTTAGTTGGGGCTACCTACGATGGGTTTGATAAGCTTTGAGGCACTCTATGCACAGAGCATTAATATTAGCTATGTTTTATGGGGGATAATCTCATTCTTACAGTTACTTTTTCCCCTGAGGAAAGTTTGGGTTGTTAAAATATAATATAAACACTTTGGCTGTTTATCATCGAAGCATGACTATGAGATCAGTGACAAACAGGATGTGTGTACAAAGTAAAAAAGATGCCTCCAGCTTTAGTGGGAAAAAAAGTGCTTCAAAGACACCCATTGGTCTATGAGGAAGCCCCATGTTGGCCTCATAAGAAGCAAAGAACGCTTTCTGCTTCACCAAACATCTGGCCATGCGGGAGCTGCTTAGCAGCTGCTTCTTAAACTTCCAATTCAAATCTATAGCATAGAAATGTTAGGTTATGAAGTAGAAATCCTGCAAAAAATAAAAATTGTTGTCAGGGTAACGGAGTATTTTTGACTGGGGAATGCTACAGCACTACCAAAGACTCCAGTGTGGAAAATACAAAGGAACTCCAGTGTCTGACCTTCAGTGCTTAAATAAGGGCACTGATTTTTATCTTGAACGATACCAGTCAATAGCTGCTTTTATTCTGAGTTGAACTGGTCAGTTTTACTTAATGTTAAAACTCCATCCAATTACATCATGAGGTCTTAAAAAAACAGCTCTACATCTTAATTGCCTACATGTGTGTATAACAATTTAGTTCCTTAAAATAAGACTTGAGGCAGAGGGTTGATCAAGGTTCACAGAGCCCACAGATTGCTATTCAATTCAACAGGAGAACTGAGAGCCTCAAGATGCTAAAAACATGGTATTGACTATAGAATTTTGTAATTGTCATCACCAGTATTTATGTAATCCTTCTAATGTCTTTGGGCTGCTTTATGACAGCTTCCTTTTCATGATTATTCAATGACAACATCTGATCAAATCATAGGTCTGATACAGACCTCCAGAAATTAGACAGTAATTCATCCTTCAGCTTTTGAGAAGGAATGGACTGACACCAACCCCCAGAAACATAGTCTTCCAGTCTAATCTCAAAAATCTCCAAGGAAGGAGATTTTTGAAATCCCCAAGATATGTTGATATTTATTTTCTCTGTATTCCTCGACTTTTGGTAAGCTGTGCCCAATGGTAAGCATTAAATATTGAGTATATTATAATGTTGAGTTTTACTGGTTCATGTATGCATGACTTGTCTCCTTAGCCAGGCCATGAACTGTGACCCACCCAACCCTCCTCATCCTTCGCACTTGCTGTAGCGTTTCAACCATTCACAGCAGCTGCTCACTATGAATGAGTCTTCCTGACTTCAAGCCTGGCAATCTATCCACTGTGCCCATCTAGCTGCCCCCATATTAAAAAGGAGCTGTATTCAAATTCTACTTCAACTGTGTACTAGCTTTGTGAACCTGCGCAAGTCACAACCTTTCTGGACCTCAGTTTCCTCATTTGTAAAATGAAGGGGTTGGAGGCGATGAGCTGTAACCTCCAAATATTTGCTCTTGTTTAAAGTCCTATGGGCTTTTTCTTACTTTTAGGTAGTTTTGTATTTATGTTCTTATCAGAGTACTTGTGACATTAAATGTTTAATAGATGGCAGTTGACTGACTGACATTGAACCTCGATGATTTTTAACTTTTTGAAATTTGTCATATGAGATAAAAGCACATGCAGCCATTTTGAGAGCTATCCTATTATGCTATTTTGCTTTTGCTATGTAGAGTGTAAAAACCTACCATGCGAAAGTTTGTAGAACTCACAGTTTAGTTTAAACTTTATGAAATCAGGTCGTATGCATAATTAAATAACTTTTCTCTTAAAGAACTCTTTCATCTTCCGTGACAAACAGGAAACTTCAGTCCTCTGAAGAATATTTTCCATTGATATAGCAAACAAAATACAATTAGATTTTCTTCATTTATCTTGTTAGATTGGTAAGTTACTCAAAACAATACTTATTTTGAGTTTCAACTAATATTTTAAAGAAATAAACTATCACTACTGTCTGAATTAATTAATATTTCCTTACTTTAATAAAGGGTAATCTCATTAGTGTGGGGACTCCTTTAGCAACTAGGAGTTTCATCTCTTTAATAAAACTTAGTTGAGTTTATTCACAGTGCCATAGGGTGTGGGGGGGTGGAAATAATTGCCCTGCAGTGAAAATGATAATGAGACTTTCTGGACTTGAGCCACTTCATAGGTGATAGTCATGCAGTCTATCACTTGACTCAAGAGCTAATATTTTGCATCTTGGCAGGACATGCCAGAGTTTATGTCCCATGGCCTTTAAGAACCCAATGCCACTTCTATACCACAATGAAATATCAGAGGAGGACAACAGAGGAGAACTTTAAATGATAAGTACATGAAATTCATGAGTATGTGAGTGGCAGAATGGTATCAAACAATATTAATCATCATTACTCAATCTGTGTAATGAATCACTTCTAACGTAAAGTTGTTATTGCTGTTTTCAATGTAGTATTCTTTGGGGGGGATCCTCACATTTCATATGAATATGTAACTAAACAAGTTGGGCAATTGATGATGAAGTGTTCGGTGATAACAACCTGTGAGAAAAATAAATATTTGCTGTGAGGATTGTAGATGAACAGAAGGTACCACAGGGTTAGCTGGGGACGTAGCTAGGACACTGGGCTTGGAATCAGTAAGAATCATCTTCCTGAGTTTAAATCTAGCCTCAGACACTTACTAGATGTGTGACAGTTTCCTCATCCCTAAAATGACCCGGAGAAAGAAATTGGAAGATCACTCCAGTATCTTTGTGAAGAAAACCCCCAAGTGGGGTCACAAAGAGTCGGACATGACTGAAATGATTGAACAACAAGAGGGTGCACATGTCACAACTTGATTTTAAAAAAAGACCTCCAAATTAAATATTTTGGAAAACAGTTCAAAAGTAAGAAAGGTAAAAGGTTGTGGCTGCTACTGATAGTATTTATATATAGCATTTTAAAATTTAAGGTATTATTTTATTGTCATAACAACCTACTGAGACAGTTACCGTTAGAGAGAGGTGCCCAGGTTCATACAGCTTGTCTCAGACACATCAAGTGTCTGAAACAAGGTTTGAATTCAGTTCTTCCTGACTTCAAGATGTGCTTTCTGTGCACTATGCCTCTAGCAGCCTAACCTTTCTGACCTTTAGTTTCTTCATCTGTAAAAAAGAAACTTGAGTATATTTGTAGGATAAGTGTGTGGGAATTGGTTTGTAAATCTTAAAGTATCGTATGAATGTGACTTATCTTTAAGGATAAAATGAGTGGGACAAGGTCACAATATTTAAACACTATTTTGTGATGACAGAACATAAGCAATAACCTAGTCACTTGCACTTAAATTCTATAACAGGTAAGAGAAAAACACTGGCACTTTGGATTCCTAGAATATATTTCTTGCATTTAGAAGTTTTTTAGATCTTCCCTTCATCTGCCAGCAATGAAGGTTGGACACTATTCTTTGGGGGCCATATTTCTCTTTAAATTCCTGTAAAAGTCGTAAAATAAATCTTTCTGATCTTGAGATCATAAATTTATGAAGGAGGTGTTTCTGGGCATGATGTTAAAAAGAAATTCTGTGGTTCTTTGTTACTTTATGGGAAAGAGAAATATGAAGTACAATACCAATGCATTTTTAAAAATGTCTTCTCTTAAGAAGTTTGTAGCAGATAATTGTATTTCTGCACAATGCAATAGGCCTAATATTATCTAGGTTCAGGTGGGAAAAATATAGCTGAGCTAAATGTTTCTTGAATATAACATAAAAAGCTGAGAAGCCTGCAATCTTCAGCAAAGAGTTCAGGGATTACCTGGTTTCCCCAGACCAAAGAACTCTCTGCTCTCTCTCCTTCTCCTTCTCCTCCTCCCCCTTCTTCCCCTCCCCTCTCCATTTCTCTTTCTCTCTTTCCCTCTCTTCTCCCTGCTTTCCTCCCTCCCCTTACCCCTCTGCCTCTTCTTCGTCCCTCACCTTTACCCCTTTTCTCCATCTCTTCTCTCTTTTCTCTCTGTTTCTCTGTATCTCTCTGTCTCTATGTCTCTGTCTTTCTGTCTCTGTCTCTCTCTGTCTTTCTGTCTCTCTGTGTCTTTGTGTCTCTCTATCTCTGTCTTTTTCTTTGTCTCTTTTTCTCTCTCTCCAAACTATGTAATCCTCAAGATAAACCAGGGCACAGTGATTTGCCCACCAACAGCAAGAGTTAAGTTCTTTCACACTAGCTTTTCTCCCTCCAGATGTGGAGGCGGAAGAGATGAAAGCTATAGAGTGTGAGTGCCTCATACTTTGGTAAATTACAACTAACTACTAGCTTTGTGTCCTTGGGCACGTCATGAACCCTCGTAAAATGAGGAGCGTGTACAAGTGACCTCTAAGGTCCCTTTCAGCTCAGAATTTCTTTGTTCATTGAAATACTTGAACTGTATAGTTCAGTTATATACTTGTAGCCTTGTGCCCTTCTAGAGAGGCAATGTAGTATAGTGGAGAGCATCTTTGATTTGGCATCAGGAAGACCTAGTTTTAAATTCTTTCTAATACTTATTTGCTGGGTAAACTTGTACACATCACTTAATCTCTAGGGGCCTCATTTCCTTATCTGTAAAATGAGGAGGGGATGGATTTAATGATCTTTAAGGTCTAGCCCTTCCAGTTTTAAATTAAAATCCTTTAACCTTGCACCCACATGTTAGGGATTTGGGTGCAGCAAATAATAATCTGGGGATCTATATGCAATAGATCAATTTTAATTTGAACTAATTAGATTAATTTAAATTTAATTTAATTTAAACCAATCTTCCTTTGAGGTTTTAAGCAACACAATGAAGCATTATTCTCTCCCATTATGGAACAAAGCCAAAATCCACTTTACTGGTGTTTCTAAGGTTAAAGAAGTGATCATCCCTGGTAAAAGTCATTTGAATTCTCTATGAAATAATGTTGCTCACTTATGTGGTCTATAATGAGATGCAGTCTTGAGGTTATTGTTCTGAATGAATGAAAAATGCCATCACCATTCTTCCTCTTTTCTTCAAACTGAAAGAGATGTCTGATTTATTATGTCTCCCAAGGAAGGACAATATTTTAAATAAATATAAATAAGTGCTAAATTAATATAGCATATATAAATATGCCACAGATTTTCATATGGGCTCAATACATATGCATACAGGCCTTAGTGACATCCTTAAAAGAAATGAGAGGTTTTGAAAACACAGAAAAATGAATTACTTTTACACAAAAATGTTCTTCTGGAACAAACAAACCAAAATAAACTCAGATTGTTTTCCCAATTTACAGCTGCCAAATGTTATTGAGATGATGATTTGTTAACAGTTTGGGTTTTCTGCCCTTTCATGGGTAGAATCATTACGACATAAAGTTGTAAAGAACAGGCTATGACTATAACTTCAAAGAAGGCAAGGAAAACAAAGTAATGAAAAATACTTGGTGGAATACCAGAGGAAAACATTCAATCTCTCTTTCAGGTCCCTCCCAGCAAGAGGCCTGTCTGCTCAGGAGTTAGGCCATGTAACTGCCCTGATATATGCCATCTGTGCTTTTGCAGCAAGCTCAATCTGACATTCATTCTTTTTACCCATGTGCCTACAGAAGAATAGAAGCAATCCTGTAGGGACCAATAGTCCTCACCTGGGCAGCAGTTAATAAGAATAGTAATCCACAAATACAGAGGAGTGGGGTACACTGGTTAACATGAAACTGAATGTATTCAAGGAATCCAACTATTTTGAAAGGTCTTCAAGGATTACAGTACATAGCTGTGTATAACAGAATTCAGATAACATATGTATCATTATCAAGAGTGAAATTATATTTCATTTCTGAAGAGCTGTTACATCTACATACTTGGTGGCCAGATGGTTTGGAGTTCTAATCTAATGGTCACTTTCAGTCCCACGAGTCATGTGGTCTGTTGGAAGGAATTAGTGGGAGAGCTGTGGCCACTCTCACTGATTGGTTTGATCAAAATTCTTATTTGTAAACATTGCCTCTGGACCATTGAATTACCAAGTCCATACACATAACCTTTGACTCCTTGAAAAGCATTCATAAAGGTTAGTTTCATTGACTTTGGATTTAGGGCAAGGGTTTTTAACCAGGGGTCTGTGAACAAATATAACTAGTTTCCTTTGTAATCTTGGGCATTTAAAAACAGTATTCTGAAAAGGTGTTCATGGCACACACACACACACACACACACACACACAAATATTAAGAATGTCTAGCTAGAGACTGGGTAAAGATGAGATAAGTAGTTTTATATATTATATAAGAGCAGTAAATCCATGAGCCAGATGTGGTAGGAGATGCAAAAGTACTCTAAGATCTGACTTATTTTTCAGAGCCCAAACTAGGGAAGATTAAGAAGGGCAGCAGGTTAAAGTATAACATATGGGGCTGGGGGACGTTTGCAAGAAGGGATCTTTTATAATGTTACTTTTTATAAGTATCCATAATTTTAACATCAGAAAAATCCTCTTCACCTGGCACGTAGGTACTTTGTGCTAAGTTGTATGCGCCTCCATGAAGGCTCAAGTCAAAGAGTGAACAGTAAAACACAAGGGACTCAGTATCAAAACCTTGACTGGGGCTACCCAGTGCTCTGCCTCTGCTCTCTTTGCAGTTGAGACACAGGGGCAATGCAGTAGAATGATGGGAAACCAAGTTGTCAAAGCATTTATTAAGCACTTATGAAATGCCAGGCACTGTGCTCAGCACTGGGAATACAAAAACAATCTGTGATCTCAAAGAGCTCACACTCTAATGGGGAAGGCAACATGCAAATAACTATGTACAAACAAGATATACACTCACATATACACACATACATACATATATATATACATACATATATACACACACGTACACACATATATACATACACACACCTACACACATATGTGTATATATATGTATATGTATATATAAATATATATATATATATATATATATATATATATATATATACAGAGAGAGAGAGAGAGAGAGAGAGGACAAATTGGAGATAATCAACAGAGGGAAGGAACTAGCATTAAGGGGGACGGAGAACAGTAAAAGATTCTTGCAGAAGGCAGGATTTTGCTTGGACTTAAAAAAAAAACAAGGAAGCCAGGAGGTAAAGATGAAGAAGGAAAGAATCCCAGATAAAGGGAAACAGCCAATGAAAATGCTTGGATGACAATCTTATTATATATTTAAAAGAGATAGCAATTTGTACATGATAGATTTGTAGTTTTATGTGCAATCATCTTTTTTTAAAATGCAATCTTATGGAAATAATTGTTTTATTCCATAAATTAAAAACAAAATGAATAATTAAAAAAAAGAAAGTGCTTGGAGGTGGGAGATGAAGTGTTTTGCTCAAAGAACATCAAATAGAACCAAGTTGCCAAATCAGAGGTGAGTAAGGCTTGAGAAGACTAGAAAGGTAGGAAGGGGCCAGGTTATGAAGGGCTTTAAAAGCCAGACAGAGGATTTTGTATTTGACCCTTGAAGTGACAGGTGGCCGCTGAAGTTTATTGAACATGGTAGAATGGAGAGTGATGTGGTCAGACTTTAGGAAGATCACTTTGTTGGCTGAATGGAAGATGGATGAGTGGAGAGAGACTAGACAAGGAAACCAACAAGCAGGTCATCCCAATAGTCCAGGTAAGAGATGATGAAGGTCAGTGCTGGGGTGGTGGCACTGTCAGAGGAGAGAATATAGGAGAGTCCTTTCAAAAGTAGAATCAATAGGGCCTCTGATTGGATATAGGAAACGAGACTCAGGACCTAGCCTGTTAGTTGGGATGTCTGGGAAGATGAAAGTTTCGGTTAGGCCTTTTTGTGTCCCTAAGCAGGTGCTTAATGAATGTTCGTTGAGCTGAATTTAATTATTAGGTTGAGCATCCTGATTTGTGAGATTTGTAGGATATGGGAGCTGGACCCTGCTTCTTTTCCAGAGCATATCAAGCTATGGTTGAGTCTGCTCATGCCCCAAAAGTAAAGGCCATACAGTATGCCATTCCTAGGTAATGATAATCATAACTCGAATTTAGACTAAGCTTTAAAGAATAAGTTGGGAAATTTGGCAATTTGGAAAACAGACTGTACTGCATCGTAAAGTGTGCAAATAAATCTTTTTATGGGAACAATTAGTGGAAACTTTTTTAGCTATACAAGTATAGGAAATTAAAAACTATGGATTTGGGTTAGGATCTGACATAACATATAAAAAGAGAAACAGCAAAACAAAATCACTAGTATATCGAAGCATGACCAAACAACTAATTATTAGAATCTTACTGATATACTTTTTTCTTTAAAAAAAAGGTTTTATGGACATCTTTTGTTTTTATATCAGCTTCCTTTTCCTTTAAGCTGCCCCTTCCCCCTTAGAGCCATCCATTTAACAAAGAATTAAATAACAACAAACAAACAAACAAACAGTTCTTACTGGTGCAATTGTAACCAAAATGGAGAACATGGAAACTTCATTTGCTAACAGCTACTGCAATTTTGCTTTAGTGCCAGAAAGTCCACTCTCTACTGCCTGTAGATATAGTATATGGTATAAGTAAATTACATGTGTTAGGATGAAGACTTATGGCCTCATATGTCAATGTAAGAAATCATGTGTCTCAACATAAAGTACCTGTGGGTTGGCAAGAGAAATCACTCAAGTGGGAAAAGGTAGTCTGTTCCTATTAGCCAGTGAGTAAAAACAAAACAAAACAAAAGCGTACATGTGAAAAGAATACCTGAAAACATTGCATGTGAATTTTTTTCTATTTTCCATGCAGGATTGTTGTGAAGAAAATGCCTTGTAAACCTTAAAGTATATGTGTGTATGTATGTATATGTGCATATATGTGTGTGCATGATATATATAGTTTATTTCTATATATTAAGTTCTAAACTATGTGGTACTGATTGTAAATGTAGTAGGAATATACAGAACAGAGAATCATTGTTGGGCTGAGATATTCAGAAAAGACATCATGGAATAAGTGAGCCTTGAAGGACAAATAAGACTTAAATGATCAGAAAAGAAAGAAAGCTATACTAGGCATGGAGGTGGGGAAATAACAGAATGATAGCATACATGTGCAAAAAAAGCATTATGTGTATGAGGAGCAGGTGATCTGTTCAGTATTCAGAGAGTATGTATTGGGAGGACTGAAAAAATTTGGAACCGGACTACGAAGGGTTTTGGGTACTATGCAAAGGAGTTTAGCCTGCGTACCCACTGGTGGTTTCAGTTAAGGGAGTGACATGGTAGAAACAGTGTTTTATGAGGTTTAGTCTGGCAGTGATATACAATATATATTAAAGTGGAAAAATAAATGAGGTAACTAGTCAATAATCCAAGTATAAGATGAAGGTTGGACTGAGAAGGATGGAGAAAAGGTTGATAATGGCTAATAGTACAGGTGAATGGATTTAGAACTGGCCAGTTTTCCTGATCCAGAGTAGTCAATTACAGTTGACATCACCTTTGAAGTAAGTTTCTAGTAACTCAATTCTACAGGTGTCTTTGCTTGGCCTTATGCTCTTTTTATCAGCAAATCATATAAAGGAATAGAAATTGAGAGGGATAGTTAACATATTAGATACCAGTAAGGATTTCAAAATATCTTAACATGCTAAAATATTGAGCCAGATCTATTAAGATGAAATTGAATAGAGATAAATGTGAAGTCACATTTGGATGAAAAAAAAAACAATTTCGAAAGTATACAGTGGGACAGTCATGGTTAGGCAAGAGTTTTTCTGAAAAAGATCTGGGGATCTTACTGTGCTGTAATTTCAGTATGAGCCAACAGTATAAGATGGTAGACATCAAACTTTGATTTCATCATAGAGAGGCCTAAATTAGGCATAATGGGCCTATTTCCAACAGGAATATAAGATTTAAGTCCAGATGCACTCTGTCCATGTTTTTTAAAAAAACTATTTTATAATATTTATATTAACTAGTTAATAATTATTTTATAATTTTATAATAATTTTTGTGCTTTTGCATGGATTCTATTTACTTTGCAAAATGGAAGGAAACAGGAAAATGGCAAAAACCCCAAATCAGTTAAAGTTAAATGGCAATCAGCACTCATAATGTCATTTTCTTTCCTGTTTATCATGTTGGTGAGATCCAGAATATGGTTTGCCTCACATAGTGCCACCACAACAGGCACATTCCCATCTTTGTAGGTCACACGCAGTGGATTATTTCCATATCTGTCTTGGAAATCAACAAAACATCCCTGACTGATGAGGGATTTGATCTGGGCACATAAGAAAGCATATTGATAAGCTGGGGAATACTCAGAGAGCAAGCTAAATGTTGAAAGGCCACATATTCATGTTATATTGAGACTGATTGAAGGAACTAAAGTTATTTAGCCTCTAGAAGAGAAGATTTAAGAGGAATATGAGAGCAATATCCAAGTATATGAAGGGCTGTCATTTGGAAGGGACTTGTTCTTGATTCTAGAGGACAGAACTAAGGGCAGATAGTTGAAGGTGAAAAGAAGAGAAAGAATCTAGGCTTAAGGAAACATTTTCTAATTGTTAGAGCTATTTGAAAATACAATGTCATCTTGGAAGTGAGGGTTCCTCATTGTTTGAGGTCTTCAAGCAAAGACTGATGATCACTTCAACACATTTTATAAGGGATTCTTTCTCACCTTCACATTGGACTAGATAGATGGCTTTTCTGCCTTCCAGACTTCAAAACCCACTTTCTGTAGGAGGCCTTTCTAGTTCTCCCCCTTCAACCCTCTTGCTAGTCCCTTCCTTCTGAAATTACCTTCTATCTATATTGTACTTGTCTTGTCTCTACAGTTATTTGCATGTTGTTCTCACCATCTCAGTGAGTTCCTTGAGGCCAGAGAAAACTCCTCTAACATCATATGCAAGGATCTAAGGCAACCACAAAAGATTCATGATAGAAAATGGTATCCACAGCCAAAGAAAGAACTAGGAGTCTGAATGCAGATAGAAGCATACTGTTTGCTCTCTCTGTCTGTCTGTCTCTCTCTCTCTCTTTGTTTCTTCTTTCTCCTGGTTCCTCTCAATGGTTCTAATTCTTCTTTACAACATGAATAATGTGAAAATATGTTTAATATAAGTGTATATGTATAGCCTATATCAGATTGCATGCTATTTTGGGGAAGGGGGAAGGGGAGAAAATTTAGAACTCGAAAAAAAATCTTATGGGAATGAATGTTCAAACCTAAAACTTAATTTTAAAAAAGTGAATTTGAGGAAAACAAAAACAAACCCAAAAAAGACATCCCCAGCACTTAGCACAGTGCTTGGCACATTTAATTAATGCTTGTTGACTTCTTTCCAATTTTGAAATTCTATGTTTCTATAAAGAGAAAAAACATTCTGAAGATAAGAAACAATTGTGTTGTTGAGGCTCCATTGAAAAAGTTTAGTTTTTTTTCTCCAACTGGAAAATGAAATTATAAATTTTCCAATTGCACTAAGAATTATTAATAATTACTCTTTGGGTCAGACATTTCAGCTAGTTCCAAACTGACCTAGTTGTTCTTACAATCGTCATCAACTCTTTTTCTACCTTCTTTTCCACTTCAGTCTAGTACTTATCACCTCAAGAGACTAATTTCAGTTTAAAATTATGGCACTATTCACCTCGTTGATCTTTCTAACACCAATCTTTGTCCACAGAAATCCATACTGAAAACCAAGACTTGACTCATTCTCTAAAACAATACTAGTCATACCCTTATCTATACATACCAGTGGGACCAACTTGTAGAGGAAAGTCAAGCACAAACAAGGGATAATAAAGTTATTAACAATTACTAAAAGATATAACAGTTGAGGCAGTTAGGTGGTGCAGTGAATAGCGCACCAGTCCTGGAATCAGGAGGAAACCTCAGACACTTGACACATTTACTAGTTGTGTGACTTTGGGCAACTCACTTAACCCCAATTGCCCTGCCTGCATGCTCTAAAGAAAAAAGAAAAAAAAACGATATAACAGTTCGTTTTGGCAACAAAATTACAGATATGGAATAACCTTTTTTGGCCAGATGGGGTGAGGTTTAGGAGTTTCTTGGCTTTGCTCTAGGAAAGTCACTTTATAAAAGAAAGGGGATGGTGTATGTGCATGCGTGTGTGTGTATGTGTGTGTGCGCGTGTGCGCACACACTCAAGTGCTAGTGCAAGTGCTTACTTCATGGAAATTGAGTCATAAATCTTATTAAATGTGGAGTGGATATCTATTTTTATGAAGAGAGTCACTGCAGATTTTTTAAAGTAGTAAGCTCTTGGTACATTTTAAACATAATTTAATTTACAAAAATTGAGTTCACATATACATTTTGCATATATATGTCTTTTGAATAAAGGAATGTTCAATTTCTGTGTTTCCCAACATTTCTGTTTGTGAAGTTATATTGCTAGACATGAGTACTACATGCTTATTGGTCAATTGGTAGAAAATTCCTACCTGGCTAGATCTAGAAAGAGGAATCAGTTCCTCTTCCATAAGACTCAGCCCAGTATACTGCATTTCCGTCTGTGAACATCAGTTCTTGTTCAAAAGAACGCCCAAAGCATTCTCTCTATTGTTGCTAAAAAGTGCTGTAAAGTGAGCTAGTTGCCAAATTATTATATAAATTTTGGTGTTTGTATACAGAAATTGAAATATGATGTAACACTTTTGGGAAGTGTATAAATTTCATTCTAAACTCATTGAAACCACATAAAAAGCTCTATGTGTGGGCATATCAAGCAAGTTTTCAATTACTCAGTTGTGAGAGCAGGAGCCTAGATACTTCATTGCCATCAATGAAATTACCAAACGTCAAATTTCAGGTTAATTAATTACACATTAGATAATCAGATCCTTAATTGCTGGGTTGGCTATGCAAGCACATACTTGCCTAATATATATGTTTACAATAAAAATTGTTTAACTGAGGAACAGATTCTAACTGCTAATTTAATATATGCAAAGGGTACTGAGTTCCATACCTTTGAAATCATGGGATTTATTATAAGCAGGATTCAAATTAGGTCTAGTTTGTTTAGGGAAACTAAATTCTTGGTTGCAAAAAGTTATCTAAAAACCAATTAGGCATTTAATATCCTTATTCTTCTATTTTATAACAAATTTTCATTTGTCCAAAATGGTTATGAATGGAAATATTCTGGAGATTTTGAGGAGGAATACATGAATACCATGTTTCAGGGAATCATATAGGAAATTTTTTTTACAGAAATAAGATAAGTAGATATCGGAAAACAGACTGAGAATACCACAGAATACCAATAGAAAGAAACTCCAAATTTAATTCACCAAGCAATGTGGTAAAAATTCAGAACTACAATATGAAATAACATATTTTAGTCAGCCAAGGGAAAAATTATTTTCCTTGGAAAAATAATTTCATATTCTAAGAAAACAATTAGAACATTTCAGAATTATTACTAAATTATAAGAAATCCAGCCATTCTTCTAATTCTTTTTTCCCCCTCTCTGGGGAATTGAATACATTCACATTTACATTTATAATTGTTATGTTTATGTTTTCTTCCATTTAACTTTTTAATATTAGTTTTCTCTTCTTTCAAGTTTGCACAAAGTCCTGTGGTTTGTTTTTCTTATCTATCCTCTATAACCTTGCCTACCATCTTTAGGTAGTAGGATAGTTCTTAGGAATTCCTCTTAGATAATGAGAAAAGAGTTGAGACTCTTGGATCCATAAGAAAACTAGTAGGAACTTGAAATGATATGTGGATGAGAGGTTTTCAATTTCTCAATTTCAATTTTTCAATTTCTCCTTCTCTCTTAGAAACTGTAGGAAAGTAAGGATACACTATCAGGAAGCAAGTCATAGAATGGGGAATGGAGTGTGCAGATTCATCAAGAAAGGGGAAAGATTTGGCAAGATGAAATAATCTATAGAGCTGTGTGCTTGGGGAAAGGAGGTGTAGTGATAGGATCCAACAACAATGGTATGGGGATGAAGAGTTCAGAACAACTTCTTCAAATACATTATAATTTTCTGGACTTTTTGCCCACTAAAGGGGAGGGATTGCTTGGGTGCATAACTTCCAGAGAAGTGGAAAGGGAGATAGGATGCTTTGATATCTCCCGGACAGGTGATTAGAGAACAACAACACAAAGGAACAAGATTAGGTCCAGCAAATTGAGGTTACTGAGCTACCTTCTTCATTAGTGTGGATATGATTCTTCAGAAAAAGATACTTTTTTTAAAGGAGAGAGATGACAAGGTAGAGGAAAATATTTAGTAGCCCTAATAGGTAGTCTTGTTAGAAGCAACAGCAAATCTTTTGCCCCTCAGAAGCTCTAAGTGATATGAGGACCAGAGAAATAACAGGAAGGAATGTAATTGCTAATCCCACAAATGGGACATTAATTTTAGCATATGCAGAGTATTTTAGAAGGAGGGATGAGTAAGTAGATAAAACTGTAACAACTTTTCTTGTAAAGTGAAATGACAAATTAAGGTAATTGAAATTAAGGAAATGATGGGTTGGGTAAGGGAACTGGGATGATTCAGTACATTACTCTTGTCTGAACTTGGAAAGGGAAGAATTCAAAAAAAGAATGATAAATAGAAAATAACAACAAAAAACCCAAGGAAATTGGAGTTGGGCAAGGTTATGGAATATATCATAAGAAAAACAAATCACAGAGACTTTGTGCAAACTCAAAGAGGGGAAAAATAATAGAAAAAAGTTAAATGGAAGAAAACAAAAATATAACAATTGTAACTATAAATGTGAATGGATTCATTTCCCCAATGGAAAAAAAATATAGTAGAGAAGAATGGATAACCCCCCAACAATTTTTTCTTTTTTAAATTTAATTTATTTAATATTTTTAGTTTTCAGCACTGATTTTCACAGGAGTTTGAATTACAAATTTTCTCCCCATTTCTACCCTACCACCCACTCCAAGATGGCATATATTCTGATTGCCCCATTCCCCAGTCAGCCCTCCCTTCTGTCACCTCACTCTCCCCACCTCATCCCCTTTTCCCTTACTTTCTTGTAGGGCAAGATAAATTTCTATGCCCCATTGCCTGTATATCTTATTTCCTAGCTGCTTACAAAAATTTTTTTTTGAACATCTTCTTTTAAAACTTTGAGTTCCAAATTCTCTCCCCTTTTCTCTCCCAACCCACCCTCCCTAAGAAGGCAAGCAATTCAGTTTAGGCCACATGTGTATCATTATGCAAACCCTTCCACAATATTCATGTTGTGAAAGACTAACTATATTTTGTTCCTTCCTATCCTATCCCTCTTTATCCAATTTTCTCTCTTGACCCTGTCCCTTTTCAAAAATGTTTGCTTTTGATTATCTCCTCCCCCTATCTGCCCTCCCTTCTATCATCCCCCCTTTTTGATCTTCTTCCTCCCTCTTTCCTGTCCCCCAACGATTTTCAACAAAATGCATGAAAATATATGTATGCCTGCACTGTAGAAATGACTGGACAAAATAAAATTTATTATATGTTAAGTGACTTCAAAAAAGCAAGATTGTTCAGATAACAATAAAAATAACAATTTTGAAAGGAAAATAGAGAAAATAGGTCATAAAGACACCCTAAACATCATGTAACACATGATATGCGATACATATATAATACACATGTATATGTACATATGTACATAAATACATACATAAATACATAAATGCCTATATAGTCACACATACCATATAAGTTCTAAAAAGATAAACTTAGGACTTCAAATAGACATAGATAATAATATGTTAATGGTAAGAGTTTCTAATATTATTGTCTTAGAGCTGTATAAATCCAACATAAATGTTAAAAAAGGAAAACAATGTTGAATAGGTTATTCAGAAAATTAAATCTAAAAGACCTATGGTGATTTCTTAATGAGAATATGAAAAAAAATATACATTTTTCAGCATCCCTGATAATCTTAGAAGATTGAACAGGCAAAAGTAAAAACAGAAAAAAACATATTTTTAGAGACTATGATGCACTAAAATGTGTAAATAAAAGAAATATTGGCAAAAAATTCATCCTTAGTGAATGTTCAATAAAACATCCTGAATTATGCATGGATCAAAAAACAAATCATACAAAAAATAAATTATTCCATTAATGGTAATGTTAACAATAAGAAAACATCAGAACTTATGTGATACTGATAAAATAGTTGTTAAAAGAAAATTTATACCTCTGAAAACTTATGTTAACAAAATAGAAAGGAAGATTAAAGAACTAAACCTACAATTAAAGATACCTAAAAAATAAATTATCAACAACGAGACAAAACAATAAAATTGTCTTAATTCATTTCAACAAAGACCAGTAGAAAATCAGAGAACTAGATAATCTTGAAAAAAATTAAAATTCCCAGTAAACCAATAAACACAACTAAGAACAGTTTTTTGTTTTGTTTTGTTTTTTGTAAAAACTAACTTCCGGGCTAAAGCTCCACAGGCTCCAGCTGGAGGACCTGCATGACTGTAAGTAGCTCATTCCAATAGTTGGTAGGGGGCAGTTTTTCTTATGAGACAAAATTGTCAGACCTTTGATCCTTTGAGGGGAGAGGAGATCAACATCACCGTGCCCAGAGTTCAAGAGCGTAAACTTAGAGCATTTCTGAAGTCAAAGTTAGAAATACAAAAAGAAAACATATCTAGGGAAAGGGCAAGGAAATGTTGTCTAAATCCAGGAACAACAGGTTCTAAGCCAAGGACATCCATATAGAACTAGGTCAGAAAAACAGTGCTTGGTTGGGGATAGTGCAGGGATCCAATGTGTCTGAAATCTGTCTCAACAAATTGTTTCTTAGCCTCCGGTACAACTTGTTATGGCTTGCTTGCTACACCCTCTCTCTTCTCTTAGCTGAAGAAAACAGCTGATATGGGTTCTGAAGTAAAGGACCCCTAAGCTTTAACATATGGCATTTCCCAGGATATATGTATATAACTGGGGACAACTCAAAGTATTTGACATTAAGCAAAGGAACAAATGTTTAATTTTAATTTTAGACATCAGAAAATTGGTGGAGAGATTTTTTTTTTGGTATTGCATGAGCTGAAATCACTCTGACATAGCAGTCATTTAGTATGCCTACTCGTGTGATCAAATGAGTACAAATGCGATCTAAGACCATACATATATGTATATGTGTATATATATACATACACATATATTTGTAAATAAGTTTGAATTGAGATGAAAACTATATGCTAATTGAATACTGAATTCAAATAATTTCAACTCAATTCAGTAAACATTTATTAAGTTTTTACTATGTCTAAGACATTGTGCTAAGGGTTTGAGATACAAAAACAAATAAAAAACAGTCCTTTCTCTCAAATTGTATATTCTCTACTGGGGGATGGGTGGTACGGCTATAATAAATACAAATCATGTACAAACACAAAGTAGCCCAAAATGGAGAGAAATAATAGCAACCACTGGGATTAGACCAGTATAAGAGAAGGCACCTGAGCTATACTTTGAGGGAAACTCAAGATTCTACAAGTTGGAGGTGACGAAGAAGCATATTGCTGACATCCGTGACAAAGGCAAGGGGTGAAATGTCGTTTATGAGGAAGAGCTAGCGAGCACATTTGGCTGGGATGAAAAGTTCGGGGAGGGAGGTAATATAAAATAATAGTAAAAAAAACTAGAACGTATTCAGATTGTGGAAGATTTTAAATGTCAGGCCAAAGATTTATACTTTATCATCGAGACCATCAGAAACCATTGAAATTTTTTGAGAAGAAATGCGACAGGGACAAATCTGTTTTAGAAATATCAATCTGACAGTTGTGTTGAGGTTAAAGATCAAAGAGGAAGAAATTAGGGAAACTGATTAGGAACTATTGCCGTAGTCCTGGTCCGTTAGATTGTAAACTCCTTGAAAGCAGGGGTGGTCTTTTGCCTCTTTTTGTATCTCCGGAGCTTAGCACGGTGCCTGGCACATACTAAGTGCTTAATAAATGTTCATTGATTGGGTCCTGAACCAGGGTAGAGTCTGTCAGTGATAATGATAGTGATAAATAGATAGATTAAAAAAGTGTTGTGAAAGTGGGATGAGATTTGGCAACTGACTATTCTGATGGAGAGGAAAGAGTAGAGAATAGTAGGGAGCCTGAGTGAGTGGAAAGAAGGTCATTTTATTAGTGAAAATGGGGAGATTTGGCAGAGGGATGAGGAAATGAAAAGGAACTAAAAAATTAAGTTTGAGCTAAAAAAATCAATGAGTCAACAATTTTTTATTAAGTGATTACAATATCAGGTTCTGTTCCTGATACTGGGAATATAAGTACAAAAAAAAAAAGAAATAATCCCTTCCAAAGGAGCTCACATTCATCAGGGCTGGGGTGGTGTAGAGGTGGGAGACATGTAAATAAACATGTAAATATAGCATACATCATAAAGTGACTAAATATCAACAAATGGAAAGTAGTTAAGTACAAGGTAGGTCAGGATGGAGGGTACTAGGAATTGGGAGGATCAGAAAAATGCTTGTGCTATAGATGGTGTTTGAGTTGCATTTTCAAGGAAGAGAGGGACTCAGTGAAATGGAAGTGAAGAGGCAGTGCATTCCAGAAATGTGGGACTGCCAGTGCAGAGGAAGAAAGTGTTGTGTGTGATGAACAGAGAGAAGGCCAGTTTGGCTGGATCAAAGAATGTATTTGGGGAAAAAATGAAGCTAGAAAGATAGGTTGGAGCCAGTTTGGATGTGGCTTTAAATGCTAATCAGAAAAGTTTATGTTTTCTTTTGGAATTGTTTGAGTAAGACAGTCACATGGTCTGATAAGCATTTAATGAAAATTACTTTGGCAGCATGGTATAGGATGAATTGTAGCGGTGAGGGACTGGAGGCAAGACCAGGTAGGAGGTTCTTGCAATAATTTAGATGAGCGGTAATGAAGGCTTGAACTTAGGTCACAGCTTTGTGAGTGAGAAGGAGTAGAAGGAGAAACAAGTTGTGAAGGACAGAATGGCATGATTTGGCAGTTGATTAAATATATACCCTTGAATTTGGAAAAGGGAGTGTTAATAAGAAAAGGAGGGAAGGAGTAAGAAGAAAGGGGGGAAATTATGCCTAATTGCAGATTCCACCCACTACCACCCAACTTTCACTTTAAATGTTAATTTATTGAGTTGGAAGTTGTTTTAGGAGAGCTGTGTTCTGCTCAAGTTTCAACAAGCAAGGGTTACATTTTACATGGGTTGGCTGGGAAAAGTAATTGGAAAGGAAGTTGCACAGAAAGAAGGGTTGTAAATGCCTTCCTAATTTTCCCAGTGTTTGCTATACAAGGGCAAGTCAAGGAGGATAGTTTTTCTTTCATCCAAAATTTGGAAAGTAAATAAAATGCACGTTTTTTTTAAGAAAAAAATTGTTTGAACTTAATTCAGTTTAAGCAAGCCTTTATTATGCAAGAAAGTGACACTTTCTTCTTGCACAAATCTCTGTTTTCATGCAAAAATTGTTTCAGAAACGCTCATGCACAGATGCGAGCTTGCACATTTTAAAACTGTTTGTGAAAGCATGGGGGTGGGGTTGGGAGGGATGAACAAAACATGCTTGTTTCAGTAAGTGTTATTGTTTAGGTAACTGATGACTTGAAGTCCACAAAAGGATGTGGATTCCTAACTTTGGTGATGTCCCATGGTTTTTAAGAGGAGTTCTTTTTGAAGTAATGACCACGCACACAGCAGGTGCTGAGGCACTGAACAGCAGGCGGGCACTTTCCATGTTTTGACAAGGGTGCCCTTCTTCAGTAGCAGAGACAGAAGAAACATTTCCCATAACCCTTTCTACAGTGTGCATTCTGAAAATATTTATTGGTTCTAAGTTTGGAGGAATTCTCACTGCCCTTTGATGTCTCGAGTTTGTCCCAGGGTTTAGAGATTTGGTTCTGAACACCTCAGACAACTGTGCATAGTTCAAGTTGAAGAGTCAGCATGGCATTGTTTCAGGCTCAAGTTCTATTTGGTAGTTTAGTTTCTGATCGATATTGAGCTTATTACATGATTAGACACTGTTTTGTGAATATTGTGGTGGTGGTAGAGTTTATGATGAGATTAGGTAGTACAAATATTATATTGGGCAGGGCAGGGGGCAGGGGAGAGAAACCCAGTTTATTTCTTATGAAACCGTATATTGGCTTTTATAGCCAAAACAGCTTGTTCCCTGATAGCACACTGAATATAATGGAAATATAATATATATATGTATATATGTATATATATAATGGAAATATATATATATATATGTAATGGAAAGATCATTGACATATTGGTCAATACGTGAATATTTATTAAACCTCTACTATGTGCTAGGCACTGGGGATACAGCTGTTGTGTTTGTCCTTCATTCTCTAAGAGGACCATGATATCAGGGAAATGATGATATAACTTGCAGTCGACTTGGATTTGAGTGAGGGAGGGCTGTGCTAGGTCACCAGCCTCATTTCTCCTCCAGAGCCCTCTGGGTCGAATGGCTTGATATTCATCATGATGACTGCAGATGGGCCTGTATGCATTGGGAGACCCTGGACCTCTTAGGCTAAGGTCTTTTCAGGTTCTCACTTTGAATGAGGTAATGGCCATTCAGTGAATAGGCCTCTTTAAGAAGTTAATCAAGGGATTTTTTTGAGGTTTTTTTGAGTTTTTGATTAAAGGGGATACAGAGAAAGGAATCCAAAGGTCTATGTGTCATTGGACAATTCTTTTCACCTATCTGGTCTCATCCAAGAAATGAACAGGTTGTGCTAGTTGACCTATCAAGGCCCTTCCTAGTTTCATGATATATGATAGATCTGGCTGCCATCTTCTGACCAACATTTGGTGTGTACTATATTCCACATTTCTTCTTTTTCACTCTTGAATACCTGCCACTTCTCTTGTCTTCTGCTAGTCAGCCAGTCACCACACAAGTATTTAGGACTTAGTGAGTGTCCTGAGGTGGAAAAGACAGCTAGGATACATATTCCAGTCCATCTCCTATCCCTATATCTTTGAACTGTCTGTCTTCTGGGCCTGGAAGGTACTTCTTTCTCTTCACTTCTCCCTCTTAGAAGCCCTTGTTTCTTTGAAAGCTCAGCTCAAACACCACTTTGTCCATGAAGCTTTTCCTAGTCTTCCTAGCTGCTAGTGTCCCTCCTGCCCGAAATAACTTTGAATTTATTTTGCTTGTGCCTACTTATGTACACATTATCTCTTCCTATTGCTATTTGAGGGCAGGGACTGTTTCATTTTTATCTTTGTAGCCCTGCCATCTGGCCTGAGTACAGAGAGTAATAAATGCTTGTTGGTTGCTTAATTGATATTAAAGAACACTGAATGAGTAAGAAAAAAACGTCCTGCCAGAGTGGTCTTAGCTGCCTTAAGGGAAGGACACTTACTGAAAGGAGACAGATGGGAAAGATGTGGATGAAGAGAACATCTTGTCTTTTGTTGGTCATGTTCACCCTGAACCCTCTTTCTTCTATCTCATTTCTCTCTCCTCTCTGCTACTTCTCAGCCTCAGCTTCTCAGCTATCAGTACTTTTTAACCTTTACCTTGTACTCACTGGGGTGTTTTTGTTGAATAATACCTGCTGAAGCCTTGGTTAGGAGATATTCTAATGACCTCCAGCATTAATTTCTTTTCTGCCTTTCCTGGGATCATTAACATCGTTTTTACCATTAGACAGGAACTAAACAGTTTTGACCTACTCCCTTAGCAGAGAGTAATCTAAAGGGTGACAAAAATTTAAACTATGCAAACTCTCCCAAAACGAATGGTTTCATGCTTCTTTAGAAGATCCTCTCCGACCTCTTTTTTAAATTTCTCTTGTTTTTCCTCTGGGCTACATTTGTTGGACTGAAGTTTTTTTTTTTTTTTTCTTATTCTTATTACTAACAGGTAGCCAACAACTCAGTTAGACAAGACTTCCTGTAGCCTCTAATCACCCTGAAGGCATACATGAAGATTGGGGTAGGAGCCAAGACCTAATATTACACCCCTACACACACACCTCCCTGCCCTAATTCAACAACAATACTTTCCTTCTTTCCTTCTCCTCTCTCTTTCCTCTCTCCTTCCCTTCCTTTCCCTTCCCTCTGTCCTTTCCTCCCTCTTCCCTTCCTCCCTTCCTTTCTCCCTCCCTCCATCCCTTCCTTCCTTCTTTCCTTCCTTCCTTCTTCTTTCCTCCCTTTTCTTCTTCTTTTCCTCCCATTTCTCCTTCCTTTCCTCTCATTTTCTCCCTCCTTTCCTTCCTTCCCTTCCTTCTTTCCCCCATCATGTAGATATATCAAAGTAAAATGGGATAGTCCTTTCTAGTATCAGAACATTAATTCACTTTTAGTTGCATACTTTTTTTCTTATCATAGCTTTCATTATTCTTTGCAAGATTTTGAAGAATTCATCTCATTCAACCAACTTTTGGTATTCCTTTTTTATAGTGATGTTTTATTCAGCATAATCTCATAGATAGATCAGTGGATTTTAAATGAGGAAAATGGGTTCAAACTGTACCCTTACCACTTACTAGTTATGTGACCCCAGCCAAGTCACTTAGTTTTTCCAATCCTCAATTTCCTCATCTTTAAAAAGCAGACAATAATATTCATAAGACTTACCTCCCAAAGTTGTTGTGAGAAGCAAATGAGTTAGTGCTATATAAATGTCAGAGATTATTATATCTTTCTTCCTATCTTATTTAATAGGATTGAGAGAAAATGGCACTACGAAAGTCAAAAGTCTACTATTATGCTTTTATGGTTAAACATTGTATTAGTAAGGCAAGATTCACAATATAGAGGGTGACCATGCATATGCCTGTATAGTTTGAAATCGCAAAATATAAGAGATTCTCTGTACAGAAGGCAGAAGAAGTAAAACATTTATTCAGCCACCAGAGGATCAAATCCTCAAAACAATAATTCCAATTCGACATAGCAACAATTGTGTCCCAAAACCAGTAAGTCCACTTCAATTTAACAGCAAGGAAATTAAAACACAATATCACGGCAAGGGGCTAAGCCATTGTTCCAACAATCTTGCTAGCAGCTGCGGTGGGGGTGTAAGATCCACCAACAACCAGCACCCAGAAAGCTGCCAACATAGGTTCTTTGATCTGCTTTACCAAGGAAAGTAACTTTAAGGGTTTAACAATCTCAGTTTAATCAAACATACAAATTTCATTCGCTTAGTTCAGGGGGAAAAGCCAGCACCCCAAACTTCAGAACAAATGCAAACAGAAATTACAAGTATCAACAGACAGACCGTGTCTGATTCAAATCACAATTCATAGTTACCAGAGAAGAACCAACCTCTGGGTTTCAAAGCTGGGGGGCAGTTTGCAGCTTGCCCAGAGTCTTAATACTCCTTCCATGAGTGTGCCCCAAAAGTCAAATGCCAAGCTCTCCTCAGTTATATCCAGTTTGGAGCCCTGAGGGCTCTGACCTCACCCAGGCTGGGTCTGGGAAAGTTCTCCATCTCCAGGATCACATCATATACAAATCAATGACTCCCGATTGTCTCAGTGCTGAGAAATACTCTAAGACAAAAAGGTCCCACTTTATCTGCCCCATTCAAACAAAGGCCAGAATCATTAAAGGCACTTAAGAGAAGAAAAGCAAAAAGCCCCAACTTAATTACTATTACAGCCTGTAACCTTCCCCTCTGCTAGGGCCTTCCTGTAATCACTCACTCACTTGCTTGTGTCCTCTCCTCCCCCAGTTCTGAGAGCTTGCAGTTCTGAGAGCCCTGCCAGGTCTCTCTCTGTCTCTCATCTCTTCCAGTTCTCTGTTTCTCACAGATCTCTCCTCTCTCAAAGTTCTGTCTTCTTCACAGCTCTCTCTACTCTGAGCTTAATGGCTACCCTCAGAGCATACACATATAAATATATATGTATATACCCTTCTTAGGGCTAGGGGGCTTCACATCTAATCAGCAAAAGGGTGTGGGCCTGGGGCTTAGCACCTATTTAGCAAAAGAGTGTAGGCCTGGGGCTTTGTACCTACTTAGATAAAAGGTGTGGGCCTTCCTATAAACAAGCCTCCCTTAATCAAGCTTCCCTTAACTAGCTCCACCTGAGGCCTATCAAATGGGTGAGGAAGATCTTTAATCACATTAACACCACAATGATTTTTGGATTATTTCACAAGTATTCAATGGTTATGTTTTGTAACTAAGTAAAAGTATTGGGATGAAAGCATCTTTGGGATGACATTAGTGGCAGACAAGATGGTGGGGATGATAATGATGATCAAATGAGGTTATAAATATAAAATAAATGTTAAATTACTATAGGCATACTGAATAATATTAGTTATTATAATTTAGTATCCATAATTAATATGTCCTCACACTCTAGGAGTCTAACTACTGGGTTAGATATTTTCCACATTACAGTGGAATTATCTCTTAATAACTGTCTTTTTATAGAGCTTATATAGTTTTTACCATAAAAAAGTTCTTACTCTTTACCTTGTAGAGCATCCCTTTTCTCTCTCCCAATGCCTTTTCTTTTCCTACATTTTAGTCTACTACAAAACTTTTTACATGTTCTCCTTTAAATTAGTATTAAACTCCCAAGTATTTGTTTATAAATTGTCATTTTCCTCCTTGGTTTCTATTCTATGGATTATAAGCACTCAGGAACTATGATTCCTCCCTCTTCTGCCTCAAATTTGTTCCAGACTTGAGATTTTTATATAGGGACTTATGCTGTCAAAACTCTCCCCACCTAGGCATGTTAAAATCTCATCTATAACTACCTAGTCTTTTAGAACTGCCCAGAGAATTGAAGAGGCAACTAGGTGGTGCAGTGGATAGAGTGCCAGACCTGGAGTCAGGGAGATTCAACTTCCTGAGTTCCAATCTAGCTTTAGATACTTCCTAGCTGTGAGACCCTGAGCAAGTCACTTCACTCTTTTTGTCTTAGTTTCCTCATGTATAAAATGAGCTGGAGAAGGAAATGGCAAACCACTCTAGTATTTTTTTCTAAGGTAACCTGAAACGGGCTCGTAAAGAGTCTGACATGATTGAAAAGGACTGAACAACAGCAGGAGTGGTAAAAGGTTAAGTGAATCGCTGTGGTGGGGTCATGAAGAGTGCGACGGGACTGACAATGACTGAACAGCAACAAGAGTATTGAAAGGTTAAGGGACTTGCTGTGGTCAAAGGGGTATTTTGTGTCAGGGGCAGTACTTGAACTTAGGTCTTCCTAAACCCGAGTCCCTCATTCACTTCACTATGCTGCTTCTTATGAGTCATGGCCTCAGGGTTCCAAACCCAAATGACAAAAAGGACAATATATATGTACATATGTATGTGTGTGTGTTTGTACGTGTACGTGTGCGTGTGCGTGTGCGTGTGTGTGTGTGTGTGTGTGTGTGTTGATAACTCTGGAAGAGAGTAAGGTCAATGACTTCACATAACTCTTCCTCACTTACATCCAATTTATGTACTGATCAAAAGATATCAGCCATATCATTTTACCATTTTCACCTGTCTGAAAGTCCTGTGGCAACAGGCAAGTGATGAAGCAGCAGGTCAGTCCTGCACACAGGCAGGCATGGAATCATCTTCTTACCAAAAGCATCAGTACTATTCAGCTATCCCCTAGGTGTTTGAGCATCTTTTATAGGACTGAACTGCTCACTTCCTGGTGTGAGGAAGGGATTAGGAAAGGTGCCCTAAAAATTATCTGCTTTACCCCACCCTGGCCTACTTACTGAGGCCGGCAAGGATCCTATCCCATGGTCAAAACACACACAAAAAGTGTACAAAAATTTCTGCAAAGATGATTTCCCTTATCATTGGTACATGGAATATATGCATGCTTATGGACAACACAAAATTCAGCAGCCCTAACAGATCAGTTCTTGTTGCAAGAGAATTTAGTACGTATTGCATCCAAATAGCAGCCCTGAATAGGGAAAAAAAGACTGGCAAATGAAGGCCAGCTACTGAAGTCGAAGCTGGATACATGTTTTTCTGAAGTGACTGAAGTCAAGGGGTGCACTGTGAAGCTGATGTAGGTTTTTCAGTCAAAACTAACCTAGTCAACAACTTGTGTGCCTATAAGGAGTGAATGACAGGCTTATCACAATGCCATTGCTAATTGCAGGAAAGCACCATGCCACCACCATCAGTGCATATGCTGCCACCATGATGAACCCTGATGAAGTCAAAGAAAAATTTCATGAATTTTATAACCTACAGAGCCTCCTCATCAGTGTGCTGAAAGAGGACAGGCTTATAATTCTGGGTGACTTTAATGCAAAAGGAGGCATAGACTACCAGACATGGCAAGGAGTCTTTGGGAAGAATGGAGTTGGAAACAGCAACAGCAATGGTCACTTACTACTAAAGACTTGTGGATCTCATGACCTCATCACCAACACTGTCTTCTATTTACCTAAAGGCAATGAGACTGTGTGGATACATCTTTGCAGCAAACGTTGGCATTTAATAGACTATGTCATTATAAGAAGAGACAGATGTGAGATGTGACAAAGGCAATGTGTGGCACAGAGTGTGGGACTGATTATAGATTTATCCTTTCCAATCTAAATATTTGTATTCAATAAAAGCAGTGGCCCCAAGGCCACCAGAAGACTTAATGATAATAGATAGAGAACTTCTCCGTGCATGAACAGTTTGTTGCTAACTTGCCATTACTGCATCAAAGGAGGCATTGTGCTCTATGAGCTGAGCAGAATTGTATGAGATGCACAAATTTAGAGACATCACTACTCCAACTGTTCATATGGGCTATTTGTGCCTTACCTGTGGTAAAGCATTCCACACTTGTAATGGTCTGATCAGCCACAGTTAGACAGACTCTAACTTGACTCCAACATAGTGATGTCGTTTTGGTGCTCTTCAAGAACAAAGGATAACAACCAACCAACAATATATACATGAAAGAAAGCCTCCGGGCAAGTGTCTTTTTATAATGTTGGCAGTCAAAAAGTTTATTCGTGGGCAAGCTAGAGAGTAAGTTGGAGAAAAACAATTGAATAAACAATTTAAAGTAAAACTCAGTCTCATGACTCCACTAGAGATATAACTACATGCATTTTGTTCTCCATCCTCTTTTTGTCTTTGTTGAATCCTATGCAAAAAGGAATCTTTGGGAAATTAGGAAGCCCCATTGACTTGCTGCTTAGCATCTTCTATATGTTAAAGTACCACTTACAAGTCCGCATCTGTTTTTGTTAGCATAAGTACCAGGCTCGAATACAGATATACAATGGATCACTTATGGTGTTCTGGGACATTCTTTTCCCTTGCTTTATGCTTCTTCTGTATTTTCCTCATTGCAGAACTCTGGAAAAGTAAATATGGTATGTCAGTGTTTCCCATAGATGTCTGAATGTGATTCACAAGTCAGACCCTATCATGCTCTGGGGTCGAGACATAGAGGACATGAGGGGCAAGGTCTGAGTAGTAATGACATGTCCTGCCAATTTGAACTAAAAGCTATTTGTTTAATCTTCTGGAAAAAGATCAACCTTGTAATACTTGAAAATAATAGCCCAGAGCGGGCATGTTAAATGGCACTTAAGACCAATTTTCAGACCTGATTCTTCCTTTCTGGATTTTATTCTAACGCTACTAATCTTAGAACTGTGACTTGTTAAGTCATAGATACTGTTAGTGCTTGAGGAAAAATTAAAAAAAGGTCAAGTCTATATTCTAGAATGAAGAGCTATTATCACTTTGTCATTATCATCATCACCCAAGACCAAATTCCTTGTGAGTCAAATCGTAACCCACATTGCTATAGCATTTTAAAGTTTAAAAGGCACTCTCCTTACAACAAACATGTGGGGTGGAGATTGTTAATGTCATTACCTTTATTTTTACAAATGAAGACATTGAATTCCCATAGTCTCTTAATAGAAACATCCTGGGCATGAAATGAACCCAGGTCTCCTCAGTCTAAACCTCATGCTCATTTCACTATCCCACATATACAAATAGCCACATTATAGTTCAATATAATATTGCTCAGAAACAAGTGAGTCACGATGTATACTTTGGATATCTGTACCATTTGCTCATGTTTTGTTAAAATTATCCTACTTCACAGCCCTATTTTCCTTTTCTGCAGGTTGAACCAGTAATACAGAAAGGCCATGAGAGCCTAATACACCACATTCTCCTCTACCACTGCAGTAACAATTTTAACGAGAGTGTTTTGGATTATGGCCATGAATGTTATCACCCCAACATGCCAGATGCTTTCCTGACCTGTGAGACTGTGGTCTTTGCTTGGGCCATTGGTGGAGAGGTAGGATTAATAATTAAAGAGCCTACCATTTGTCATCAATATGTAAGCACTTTCTGCATCTCTAAGGAATGACATCTCTAACACACATTGCCTATTTGGCTTTGGAGAATCAATGCACAACGTTGAAAGAGAGCTAGGTCTTGGTGTCAGGAAGACCTCGGTATACATCCTACCTATTCCTCATAGAAGCTGTTACACTGAACAAGTTACTTAACCTCTCATTCATCGTAGGCAATTCTCTAAGACTTCAAGTAGCAGCATAGTTGTTGATCTGACTTGATAGCAGTTTTCTCACTCAGAACTGTCTACAACAATGAAATAATGGTTCCTGATCCTCACCCCTTAAGCAAATAAATAAACAAAAATGGCTTTCATCTCTCCTTTATTCCTAGAAAATAATTATTTTATCAAGCCATTTAATTTTGTTTTTATGGTTTTAAATATTTGATAATTCTGGAATTTCTTTGAAAATGGAAAATTTGTGGATTAAAATTAAAGCTTTCAATAGGGAACATGTTATAGTGATTTACATAAATCTCAATTCTTAGGGATTTTCATATCCTCCTCATGTTGGCTTGTCCCTGGGTACACCATTAGATCCCAACTACGTTCTTCTGGAAGTTCATTATGATAACCCAACATATCAGGAAGGTGAGTTTTCTTTTTTTATATATCTTTTCCACTTCATGTTTAAAAAATGATATTTTGTGAATCTTCCAAAGGCGCTTACTAGGAATTCAGACAAAAGAACAGCGCTGTGCTTCCAGGACAATTTTGTGGAATTGATTTAAATCTGTACCCTGCAATTCTGTTATGGTGTGGAATATCACAGGCTATGCTTTGTGGCATACTATGTAAGTCTTTTAGGCATCCTTGTCCTAGAAGAATTCTCCAAATGAAGTAAATATACAAATTATCATTTATTACATTGTAAAATGGAAATATTTGTGTCAACTAGCATGTCATTTTTCACACTTGGGGCAAAAATTGTAAAGATTTCCTTTAAAATCTAGTAAGACTATCTTTGGGGCAGCTAAGTGGCACAGCAGATAGAGTACAGGGCCTGGATTCAGAAAGACTCATCTTCCTGAGTTCAAATCTGGCCTCAAATACTTTACTAGTTGTGTGACCCTGGGCAAGTCACATAGCTCTGTTTGCTTCAGTTTCCTCATTTGCAAAGTGAGCTGGAGAAGGAGATGGCAAACCACTCCAGTATCTTTGCCAAGAAAACTCCAAATGAGATCTCAAAGAGTCTGACACAGCTGAACAACAACAAAAGACTGTCTTTAATCACTTAATTTACTTTTGAAATCCATCAAAGATAATGAGGTTCAAAGAGAGTTTTTTTAAAATCAAAATAAATAATACCTTAAGGCTAATTGAAGAAAAAAAGAGAAGAAAACACATATTGTTTTGCCTTCCACCTAAAACAAAAAAGGCATCAAGATGCAGTGCCCTGAAAAGAAGGCCAACTAAAAATCTGCTATAGCTATTTGTTCTGCTGGCTTTTTCATACTGAATCTATTCTCCATCCTTCCCTAGGTTCTCTCACAAAATGAATTTGAAGAATTTAAAAACAAATCTTCCCTTAAATATGAAAAACTGTTTTAAAAATCATATTATTAATCAATCATAGGAATAATGTTTCCCTTTAAGGAAAATGCAATAGTGGCAGGAACAGTAATATTAATGATTGTACTACTTAACATTAGCACGCGTCATATATTATGTTAATGTAGGACTTTTAGCTTTCCAAAGAACTTTCATAGCTATCCTCTTTTGCTCACTGTAACAATTCTTCATAAACAGTATAAGCACTTTGTAAATTAGCGATTTGATGTAAATGAATTTTTCCTCTATTACCTGATAGAATACATAGCAAATCTAGGGGTTTATGCTACTTTTTTTGTTTTCTTTACTATATCCACTTTACCATTAAGAGTTAATGAAAAAGTGGAATATGAACTTTTCTATCAGTTTAGGTGAAGAAAGAATTCTGATCTTTTAGTTTTGTTAATTTTTAGACATTCATCATTTTACTAATATTTGGGGCATTTGGCATTTTATCTTTCTAAATGTATTTTTCTAGGGATTTGGATCGTCCGTGGCTTGGAGCCTTCACAGCTGCTATGTGTCTGCGGCTCCCCTCCCCAAATAGGGGGCTCTGAGTTCTGGGGATGCAGCTGTAGAAAGCTGGAAGCAACCTCCCCTAAAGCACAGCTGTAACTGTGCCCTCTGATTAGCCACATTTCTTGCCCTAAACTTGATACCAAATAACTCATCCTTAGGGACTCCCTGTTGTAGTGATTCTCACTAACTGACCTTTTACTTTTTATCCCTTTGAATTTTATATTGAGTGGTGGCTCTGTACATGAATAGAATTAAGGAGTTTGTGCAAAAAGTAGAACACTTCGGAATGTTGCCCCTATAGTGGCTGGTGGTCTGCCTAAACCTTCCCTCATGTATGACTATGTGTTTCTCAGGGAAATGTTGTAAAAATTAGTTCAGGAGAGATTTTTTTTTCTCTGTCTTCAGAAGAATGTAGATCTCTGGTGATAATTCCCTTGGTCCTTGCCAGGCTGTAGGTAACCAAAAGGAGTATAGGGAAGGTCTAGAGTGGTCAATTAGCAGACCCACAGCTTATAAGAACTGGTTGCAAACTAAACTGACCAGATCAGTATTTGCCAGTAAGATTCTAAGGCCTCATCTGTCTCTAAGAGGAAATAAGTAGAACACGCACATGAACTTTCATATAAAAAGAAAACAAAAGGTACTAATGTATTATTACTTTGAGAATAATTTTGTTTAGCTAATGAATTATTGACTCAATTCACTAAATGATGCAATAGCAGCTAAAATATTTTCATTTCAAAAGGAATTGACACAGTTTCTAAAATCATAAAACTAGTAATTTAAAACTCATTAGAACTATCAGTCTACTGATATTTTCTGCACCTTCTTTTTATTATTTTAAAAGATGTTTTATTGATTCTCTTCATATATATATACACACACATATAGTGTGTATGTGTATATAGTGTGCATATATGTATGTATATATATACACATATGTCTGTATATATGTATATGTGTCTATATATGTATATGTGTATATATGTTTGTATGTGTATATATATGCATATATATATATATATATGTATATATATATATATATATATACACCTAGCACTTAAATCAACAAGCACTTACTTTTTCTCCCACCACCAAACTCCAAACTGAAGAAAAAACAAGACCCTTGTAACTAATATGCATAGTCAAACAAAACAAATTCCCACATTGGCTACATCCAAAATATATCTTATTCTGCACCTTGAGGTAACTAGGTGGCACAGTGGATAGAGTACTGGATTTGGAATAAGGAAGATCTGAGTTCAAATCTGGCCTCAGACACTTGCTACCTATGTAACCCTGGGCAAATCATTTAACCTCTCTTATCCTAGGACCTATCTCACAGTTACCATCAAGTCCTCCTGGCATTTATTACCCATCTTCCAGGCACTGGTTAAAAAAAAAAAGAAAAAAGAAGACAAAACCAGTCCCTGCCCTCAAGATGGTCACAATTTAATGGGGGAGGGAGGGCATGCAAACAACTATGTACAAACAATCTGATGGGGAGACAACACACAAAATACATGCAAACAAAATATATACAGGATAAATTAAAGATAATCTCACAGGGAAGGCACTAGCTTTAAAGAGGATAGGGAAAGGTTTACTGAAGGCAGGATTACAGCTAAGATTTAAGACTTGTAAGAATCAAATGAGATAGCATATTAAAGAATTTTACAAAACTGAAAGCATCATATTAATATGTGGCTATTATTGGCTAACTATTGAGTTTATCACTTTCTATCAGAAGATGGGTAACATGCTTCGTCACTGGTCCTCTAGAAAGCTCAATAATTTAACCTTCATTTAAAGAGTAAAGAGACATGCCAGCTTAACACAGTTAAAGAGAAAAGATGGGGTTGGGGGATATTCTCTTCCTCTTAGAAATTTGATTTAACCTTTCCAGTCAGTTGCTCAGGAGTAGTTCTGGTTTTCCTTGAGGAATATACCTTCTACTGCAGATTCAGATTATAAACTCTCCTTGTAATCAATTATCAGGAGGGCTGCCCTGACAGGGAAAGAGATCCCTTAGAGGCAAGATAAGAAAGCTAAAATAAGGGGTGTATTTGTTTAAAATTCACAAACTCAAAAAGTTTTAATTAAAAATCAATAAACCAAAATTACTCGGTGGAAAGGTACACCCTATGAAGGAAAGCCATTGCATTGATCAGAGTTCTTGAATCTTTCCAGTTTATTTGTCTTTGCAATATTGTTGTTATTCAATGAATTGTTCTCTAGGTTCTATTTACTCTAATCTGTATCAGTTCATACAAATATTCCCACATTGGTCTGAAATGATGACTTTTTGTCATTTCTTATAGCCCAATGGGCTTTACATTCATATGATACCAGAATTTTTTCAAACATTCCTCAATTGACACCCCTCCCCTTACTTTCCAATTCATTGCCACCACAAAAAAAAGAATCTCCATAAATATTTTTGTATATATGAATCCTTTTCCTCTTTCTTGGATCTCTTTGGGATATAAGCCAAGTACTAGTATTGTTAGGTTGAAGGGTATCCACAGTTTAAGAACTTTGGGGGTGTAATTCCAAATTGCTTTCCAGAATGGCTACACTAATTCATAGTTCTTCTAACTGTGCATTAATGAATCATTTCATATTTGTCATTTTCTTTTTTTTATCTTTGCAAGTCTGATGACTGTGAGATAGAACCTCAGAGTTGCTTTGATTTTTCTTTCTTGGATTGTTAGTAATTTGGAGCAGTTTTTCATATAGCTGTTGGATTTTTTCCTTTGAAAATTCATCAATGAAACTTTCCATTAAATCTCTCCCCATCCCTACCTCCACCTCCATCCTCATGACTCCCCTACAGTGATATGTGATACAGTGACTATGATAACAAATATCATAGTCAAGCAAAACTAATCAGCTTATTAGCCATGTCTGAAAATACATGCTCATTCTGTACCACATCTCTTTTAAGAGGCAAGAAATATGCTTCACCATCAGTCTTCTGAAGTTATTGTAGGTCACTGTACTGATCAAAGTTTTAAAATCTTTTACCATCATTTTCCATTACATTTTTTGCAAACAATCTATTATTTTCTTAGTTCTGCTTATTTTACTCTATATCCTGTACACTTTCTTGACACTGTTCTCTTGGTTTGTCTCTTATGAGTCTAACCACTTTTTCTCACTTTCTCAGTCCTTGTTGAATCAGCATACATATCATGACCACTAATTGTGAGTATACCCCCAAAGCTTTGCCTTAGTTCCAATACTGCATAACCAACTATTAAACATTTCAGATTGGATGTCTCATAAATGTTTTAAAAATTCAACATGTTCAAAATAGAACTCTTTATCTTTTTGCCTAAACCCATGCTCCTTTGAATTTTCCTATTTTTATCCCCAGCACTTAGAACCATACAAAGCAATAAGTACTTAATAAATAGTTGTTTGATTTATTGATCAGTTCATATGAATTTTACAAAGTTTTTCAGGATTCTTCACATTAGCCATCTTATATTGTAACAATATTCTATTTGATTCATAAATCACATCTTTAGCCAGTTCAATATTGCCACAATAAAAACTCTGTGTGTTTTTGTGTGTATACCCTTTCTTTCTGTCTTTGATCTCCTTGAGGATATATGCCTAGTGATGGTATTGCTGAATCAAAAGGCATGTACAATTTTTAGAGACTTTTTAGTCACTAAATTGTTTTATGAATAATTGGATTGCAAGATTGTGGATTAAGAGCAGCCACCCAGCTGAACTCTCCCAACACTCCCCTCCAAACAACTTTAAAATATCACCCCAAATCAAATTTTGGAGTTGCAGAGCCAATAAAAAGTCAGTGTGAGATATTTTTTCAGCCTAAGAAAACTTAAGAGGTAGTCAGGGTAAGTCTCTAACACTGAGGTAGAGGTCTGGTGCCGGTCCAGACCTCACACATGTGCTGGGACAACAGTGCCCACAGAAGCTCTGGTAGCAGCTTTGGGAGCTCTCAGCCCAGAGATGGTAACGGAGTCAGACAACTGCTCAGGAAGAGATTACAAAGGACCCCCTTGCTCTCAGTGGGTACAGCTGACAGTGATTGGCAACTCTATTGCCCATATATAGTTCTAGGTCACAGTTCCAGGGTAGAGAGGAGTGTTGGTGGGGTCAGTCACAAGGGAGCAGGGACTCTGGTCATTGTACCAAAGGAGAGGGAAGCACTTGTGTGTGCAGCTGCAGAAGACTAGGGGCATTTCTTTGGTAAAGACTAGAGCACAGACCAGGAGAGCAGTGATCACACCCCTCCCAGGATCGATCTCACCACCTTGGAAGCACCAAAAACTAGCAGACCCCCAGAACTATCTGTGAAAATAGTGGCACAAAAAGCTTGAATCTGGGGAAGGTGCCTTCCCACCCAACTTTACCATAAAGATCAAAGTCAATAAATAGGCTGGAAAAATGAGCAAACAACAACAACAACAACAAAAAAAAACAAAGAACTTTACTATAGAAAGCTACTACCATGGCAGAGAAGACCAAAACTTTAACTCAGAAGACAACAATATGAAAACATCTACAAAAAGTCTCAAAGAAAAATGCTAATTGGACCCAAGCCTAACAATAATCCCTGGAAGAGTTAGCAAAAGAGATGAATGATAGAGGAAAAATTCTGAAAAGAAATGAGTGTGATTCAAGAAAATTGTGAAAGGAGAATTAATAGCTTGGTAAAAGAGGCACAAAAATACTAATGAAAATAACACTTTAAAAAATAAAATTGGCCAAATGTTAAGAGGCACCAAAATTCACTGAAGAAAAGAACTCCTTAATACGCAGAATAGGCCAAATGGAAAAAGGTACAAATTCTCACTGAAGAAAATAATTCCTTAAAAATTAGAATTGAGCAAGTGTAATCTAATGGCTCCATGAGACATCAAGAAACAATAAAACAAAGTCACAAGAATAAAAAAAAATAGAAGAAAGTGTGAAATATTTCATTGGAAAAACAACTGACCCAGAAAATAGATCAAGAAGAAATAATTTAAGAATTATTGACCTACCTGAAAGCCATTATCAAAGAAACAGCCTAGATATTATATTTCAAAAAAAATAATAATCAAAGAAAACTGCTCCAATACCTTAGACTCAGAGAGTAAAATAGGCATTGAAAGAATCCACCAATCACCTCCTGAAAGGGATCCCAAAGTGAAATTTCTCAGGAGTATTATAGCCAAATTCCAGAGCTCCCACATCAAAGAAAAAAATTACTTCAAGCAGCCAAAAAGAAACAATTCAAATATTGTGGAGACACAGGATCACACAGTTAGGATCCACATTAAAGGAGTGGAGGGACTGGAATATCATATTTCCAAATGCAAAGTAGTTAAGAATTAAAACCAAGATTCACCTACACAGCAAAACTGAATGTAATCCTTCAGGAGAAAAAAATGAATACTTAATGAAGTAGAGAGCTTTCAAGCATTTCCAATAAAAGGACCAAAGCTGAATAGAAAATTTGACATTCAAACACAAAGACTCAAGAGAAGCATAGAAAGATAAATATGAAAGAGTAGTCATAAAGGACTCAAAGTTAAACTGTTTGCATCCCTATATGGGAAAATGACACATATAACTCCTAAGAACTTTATCATCATTAGGAAAGTTAAAGGAGTTTACATAGACAGAGGGCATGGGTGGGAGATGATTATGTTGAAATGATTTCAAAAAAATTAAGGAGAGAGAAACAGGGATGCTCTGGGAGAAGAGGGAAGGGAAGGGAAAAATATCAGAGGTACACAAAGAAGTTGTGCAGGCTGTGCTTGAATCTCACTCAAAAAAACTATATATACATATATATGTGTGTGTGTATAAATATATGTATGTGTGTATATATATATATATATATATATATATATATATATATAGAACTGTAACTTAATCGGGAAATAGGAGGGGAAGGGGATAAGGGAAAAGTGAGGAATGATAAAAGGGAGGGCAGATTAAGGGAAGCAATGGTTAAAAGCAAAATAGACTTTTGAGGAGGAGGAAACTAAAAAGAAAGAGAAAAAGAAACAGAAGATAATGGGATGGAGAGAAATGCACGGTTAGTAATCATAACTGTGAGTGTCATAAGTGATGTTAACCCATAAATGGAAGTAGATAGCAAACTGGATTAGAAACCAAAATCCAACAATATGTTGTGAACAAGAGACACACTTGAAACAGGAAGACACACAAAGGGTTAAAATAAAGGACTGGAGCAGAATCTTTTATACTTCAGCTGAAGTAAAAAAAAAAGGTGGGGATAGCAATCATGACCTCAGACAAAGCAAAAGCAAAAATAGGCCTAATTAAAAGAGATGATCAGGGAGACTACATTTTGCTAAAAGGTATCATAGACAATGAAGTAATGTTGAACTGAGTCAAATTTGTAAAAACAAGAGCTATTTCCCAATTGATAAATCATCAAAGGATATGAATAGGCAGTTTTCCTAAGAAGAAATCAAAACTATTTATAATCATATAAAAATGCTCTAAATCACCATTGATTAGAGAAATTCAAACTAAAACAACTGCGTATGGCTTCATATCTTCAAAACTGACAAATGCTGGAAGGGATGGGGAAAATATGTTCATTAATGAATTATTGGTGGAGTTGTGAACTGAAAAACAATTTGAAACTATGCCCAAAGGGCTACAAAACTGTGCATAACCTTTGACCCAGAAATTGCGCTACTAGGTCTGTATCACAAAGAGATCAAAGGAAAAGCAAAAGAACCTATACATGCAAAAATATTTATAGCAGCTCTTTTTGTGGAGGTAAATAATTAGAAATGGAGGAAACATTCATCAATTGGGGAATGGCTGAACAAGTGGCATATGATTGTGATAGAGTACCATTGTGCTCTAAGAAATGATAAGGTGGGGTGGTTTCAGAAAAACATGGTAAGACCTACATGCATCGATACAAAGTGTGTAAGCCAAACTGGGAAATCATTGTGCACAGTACCAGCAATGTTGTTTTCATGATCAAGTGTGAAGGACTTGGCTACTCTGATCAGTACAATGATCTAAGACAATTCCAAAGGATTGCTGATGAAAAATGCTACCCACCTCTAGAGAGAGAAAACTGATAAACTCTGGATGTAAATTGAAATATTGTTTTCTTACTTTCCTTTTCTTGTTTTTTGTAAATATGTCTAATATGGAAATGTTTTGCACGATTTCATTTATAATTGATATATTGATGGGTGATGAGAGGTGATCAGTGGGAGGGAGATAATTTGGAACTCAAAATTTAAAAATGAAAGAATGCTAAAAATAAATCATACATTTGGAGGGCAGCAAAATTGGATGAATGGATATGAGGGAAAGAAACAAAATAAAAATATATGAACTCATACTAGTGATTTATTTAAATAATTTTGAAAATACAAATAGATAATTCCAAAATAACTGTAGTATAAGTACATCCAAGAGTTAGTACAGTAAGCTACACACCTTTCCCTCTGGAATTGATTTTCATAATGATGAGGCACTTAAAAATCCTGTCATAAAAGAGAAAGAGTACATTATACTCAGTATACTGTTCTCACCAAAGCAGGAAAGAAGACTAGCATTTTGGAAAGATTTTCAACGACTAATGAAATCCAGAAATGTTTTTTTTTTGTTAAACCACAATTAACCAGAACATTTAATCAAACAGAACACCACATTGCTCATTTTTAAAGAATTCCCATTAAACTATGTTTTATTGAATTAGGCAAAATACATTATTTTAAAATACTTAATAGAGTCCTTTGGGTACTTTTTACAGTCACTTTGGACTTAGGCAATTTCATAAACAGCCACATGTAGATACTTTATGAGATCAGCCTTCACACTTGAAGAATCAATGGATTTCATCATGATAGTTTATGAGGTATCAGAGGGTCCTAGCCTAACAATGAGCCAAAAAGGGAGGTGGAATTACAACAACATTGGATAGTTTTTTATAATGAACAAATCAGTTGCAGAGCAAGAGTTATTTACTCTTATTTTGAAACTATTGTGTCTCAGTTCAAAATTAAGCAGTAACTTCTTTGAATTACTCTTGGTTAAGATGACTGACCTTTAATTTAGTATTTGGTCTTCATGTTAGAGGATCGTGGCATACCAGGTAGGTGACTCAGATTTTTCCGTAATTTACCGTGAAATTTGACAGTGGTTGAGGTAGTGTGAGGAGCAGAATAGTCTGTCTAGCTCTCCACTAATAACTGGCCTTTTAATTAGGGCTTTTCAATTCTTACAATGCTTTCATGTATTGCCAACTTTATGCCTTCATTGCAGAGTTTTCACTGCAGAAAACTAATGAACCCAGCTTAATAGACTAGAGAGTAATGGCATTTTTCTTTTTTCTTTTACAGAGTCAGACTCACTTTCCATCATGTGCTTTTCTTACAGGCTTGATAGATAGCTCTGGACTGAGGTTCTTTCATACCACTGTTTTAAGGAAATACGATGCTGGGATAATTGAAGCAGGTCTCTGGGTCAGTCTCTTCCATAACATCCCACCAGGAATGCCTGAATTCAGATCAGAGGGTCATTGCACTCTGGAATGCCTTGAAGAGGTATGTCTCTTGCCTGACTTCATTGGTTAAAATGATTTATGAATTAACTAACATTCTCAGAAAAGTATGTGGTAAAACTTCCAAGAAACAAACATTAAAGTAAAAACTCTAAATTTAGCTATTATTAAGGATATTTGCTACATAGTGTTAAGAATATACCTATTATTAAGGATATGTAAATATTATTAAGTGCAATTTATTTACACATTAAAGGTTTATTTCTAATGGACACACTGCAAAGACAAGTCATCTTTTAATGTTGGGTTGGCAATTTAAGGAACACACTGGGCTCCTTTTTCTGTTTTTAAAATCCTAAAGTGTGTTTCCTCATTCTACCTTGGAGGACTGAGAGGCCTGACATTATGAAAGGAAGCTCTGGGTTCAAGAAGTAACTCAGGAACCTGGGTTTCTCCTCTTATTTTCTAAATATCAGTGATAGATTGCTATTTTATCTTTCCTTGTAATCTTGTCCCTGTTTGCACAACCCCTACCCCTCCCTCCCCTCTTCCCTGAACCTCTATTCTTTCTTCTTTCTCTTTTTCCATTTTATCTGTTACTCTATTGCCCTACTTCTCTCCATTCCCTTCTTCCTTCCTCACTAGAAGAAAAGAATAATGTTGACAAAAGTGAACAGAAGATAAAAGCTGCTGTTTCCCCAGAATTCAGCAATTTGAAGAGATGTTTCTGAATGAAAGCTCTGTAAACCTGAGGCATATTTTTAAATGGATTATAGTCAATATTGAGCTGAATAAATATTGTGACTTAGAATTTACTTGTGCTGAAAAGCAAATAGCCCTGAATAATCTCAATTAAGAATGGCATTGTGGCTGTTCAAGAATGTATTCATTTCTGCCTTAGGTTTTTTTTTTCTGCCAACTTTTCCTTCAGGCATTCATTACTGCAAACTGTTTCAACCTGCCATTTGTTCTTGTCCAATAGAATGGGTGCTTCCTGAGGGTATGAGCTTTCTTATTTTTGTCATCTAGCACCCAGAACAATGAACATAGATGGCATGAATATTTTCTCAATGCATGTTTTTATTTACTTGTTTGTTTTTGCTCTCAGAAATGCTGATGAGATTTTTTTTTTGGTCTCTCTCAGGCCCTAGAGGCTGAAAAACCAAGTGGAATTCATGTATTTGCTGTTCTTCTCCATGCCCATCTCGCTGGCAGGGGCATCAGGATGCGCCATTTCCGTAAAGGGGAGGAACTGAAGCTACTTGCTTATGATGATAACTTTGATTTCAATTTCCAGGAGTTTCAGTATCTAAAGGAAGAAAGAACCATCTTGCCGGTATGAATATCTTGATCCTTTTCTTTCCAAGAGTATGGAAGTCACAGTGACATACTTCAGACAGATTCTACCAGTCAAATGAGTTTGGCAGAAAAGTGCCAGAATTACAAAAGAATAAGACACCATTATCATTGTTCACCAGCCCAGACAGGATATTAATTTGTTTTTGAAGTTTACTGATTTCCCTATTACTTCTGGCAGTTGTTGTTCAGTCATTTCAGTTGGGTCCAACTCTTCATGCCCCCATTTGGGGTTTTCTTGGCAAAGATACTGGAGAGGATGGCCATTTCCTTCTCCAGCTCATTCAAAGATGAGGAAACTTAGGCAAACAAGTTTAAGTGACTTGCCCAGGGTCACACAGCCAGTAAGTGTCTGAGGCTGGTTTTGAACGCAGGTCTTTCTGATTCCAGGCCTGGTGCTCTATCTATTGCACCATCCAGTTGCTCCTGCTTCTGGAAGTGAAAGGTAGTAATTCAAGTGCAGATTTTAAAAGTAGTATTAGGTACTGGATACCCTAATGACTGCTTCCCTCTTTATTTGACTTAAAACTTAGAAATCCTTGGGCTTGAAGTCCTGTGTGACAAGCAATTGGGCATCTTCTTAAGAGAGGGTGACACGAATTTCAGTTGTATGAGGTGGAGAAAAGTGGTAAAAATGATAATAATAATAAACTTTGAGGCTGGATGGAAACATCACCATCTAAGAATGATTGTTACAGTGATGCCATAGACTGCTAGGCAATGTAGTGGATCGAGTACTGGACTTGGAGTTAGGAAGACCTAAGTTCAAATCTTTCCTTAGATATGTTTTATCTGTGCGACTCTGGGCAAGTAATTTCATTTCTTTGAGCCTCAGTTATCTGCTCTGTAAATTGAGGATGATGGACTTGATGGCCTCTCAAGTCCCTTCTGGCTCTAAATCTACCTTCTTATGATATAATGACTTTGTGCTTAATGATTTAAAGACTTGAGATGGGATCCATGTTTGTCACATATGGGTATGTGTGCATATGTGTTTGTATGAATGTATGTATATTGTAATAGGTGATAGAGTTGGGCATGTGCATTGATCTCTTACTGAGAGGCACACCCAGTTTGATGGGCCATTTATTTGCATGCATATGCAAATATCATACGCTGCATATGTATTCATATACTCAGATGCATTTTTTCACATACAACATATATACATGTATATCCATTATATGAAGAAATAGTCCAACTCATAACAACACTGAAAGTCATAGAGAAATTCTAAAAAGGAATACATTCTATCCATTTTTGTTAGTTGCTTTCATGGAAATCTTTTCATCAGTTTGATAGCATGACATATCCCATATCCTTATCCATGGTCACCTCTGCTACCAAAGCAGGATTTTCTCGCTGTTTAAGAGTGCATTTGAGTTCTATCCATAGAAGTTGTGACCCAAAACATGAGAAGTTTGAAATAAGTTCAATCTTTATATTATACTTTTATGACATCTTGTAACACAACACTTGAATTTTTGAAAGATAAATATTAAATATAAACTTAAAGCATCAGCAGCTAACTCTTTGGAAGTCTTGCCCCCATTAGTAACAGATTTGATAAATGAAGCAATGCAAAACTCCAAATCTGAGCACTTCTAATTCTGTTTTAGGGGGACAACTTAATCACAGAATGCTGCTATAACACTAGAGATCGCGTACGCATGACATGGGTAAGCAATTCTTTTGATTAGATCAAGTCGATTGGAAAAGAAGGCATGAACCTTCCTTTATTTTTCTAAGAAATGAGGGAACAAAATATTCTCACTTGGAAAGAGGGAAGGTAAGAACTTGTGTACTACCACAAGAAAATGAAGTAAAATGCTTTAGATTTTATTAGTATTCAAACCGATAAATGCAAATATGTTATGTGGATGACATTTTTTGATAATATAACTTTTTATAAGAAACTATTGCATGTATTTTTCATATCAAGTTTTATTACTAATAATCTCTTTGGTCATTACCTCAGTATATTAGAGCAACTGGATGGTAATGAGAGCAAGTTCAATCCTTGTATGGAGCTGTGGCCTTTTTTCTATTCCATGGCCTCAGAATCCCAAGCCTACAAGGAAAGCTGCTATAGGGGACCAATTCTGAGAGCCCAGGGATTGGCACAAATGTTTGTAGGGAAAATTATTCCAAATGTACACCTCATACACTCAGTGTAACAATGGCAATGCATTTATTCAAAACACTTTTTTTTATAAGACATGGGGATGTGAACTCTTTACCCCTTCTTACATCTTTATAAGATACGAATACCTTTTTGATGGAGTCAAGGGGAGTGATAACTTGATTGTGCGAGAAAGCAAATTAGCTATAGCTCTGCAGGGCTAAACTGTGCGTAGATTCTAGGAGTTAGAGACATTAAAAGCTGGGAGATATTGTAAGAGAAGTAGACCTCTACAGGTTTGGGGACAAGGTTGGGAGGAAAGAGAAAAAGGGAGAGACAGAGGCAGAGACAGAGAGAGACAGAGACAGAAAGAGAGAGACACAGAGGAAAAATGGGGGAGGGGAGAGGGAGAGAGACAGAGAGAGAGAGAGAATCATATTTATGAATAGTTTGTTCCATTCTTCATAATGGGAGACAAAACATATTTTTCTTCCTGTAAAACATATATGATTTTTCATTTCCAGTATTTCTAGAAAAATGTTATATAATTTAGTCACTGAATTCTTGACTAGGAAGCAGTATGGAATAATGAAAAGCATGCTAGACCTGAAGTCTAGAAATCTGAGTTCAAATTGTGGCTGCCACATTTAACTAGTTGTATGAAGTTAGGTAAGTCACTTAGCTTCTCCTAGGCTCAGCATCTTTAATTATAGTACCTGCCTCACTGGGTTGTCATAAGAATACTGCTTTGTAAACCTGAACGTACTTTGTAAGTTTGCACTGTTATTCTTGTGAATGTTTTTGGTCTCACACTACCATCATCCTAGTATTTGTTGTTGCTCAGTCATATCTGACTCTTCATGACCCCATTTGGGGTTTTCTCAGCAAAGATGCTGGAGTGGTTTGCCATTTCATTCTCCAGCTCATTTTACAGATGAGGAAACTGAGGCAAACAGAGTTAAGTGAACAGGGTCATACAGCTAATAATTATCTGAGGCTGGATTTGAACTTAGGTCTTCCTGGCTCCAGGCCCTGCACTTTATATTCATTGATTCACATAGCTGTCCCATGTCCTACTATTTCACAGAAATATAATTAATATAAGAAAATTCTTCCTTATTGAGGACAATTCTTATAAGAGGAAATGGCCTTTTAGAATGAGTGTTGTCTTTCTATCATATATTGCCTCCCAAAGTACCTCCCTTATTTCCAGGTACACTTTTAGCACTAACATTGTTTTAGCCATAAAATATAGCAGTCCTTTTGAAAGCCCCAGAGTTTTCCCTGACAGCCTACCCCACTTTAGACAAACCTATCCTAGCCACCTTAACATATTCTTGAAAAAACCCAATCTCCTCCTTTAGGAGGTGGGGATCATTCTCACCATATCCAGGGCAGACACTTAAGCAAATGTCAAAGATATCCTTCAGGATATCTAGCCTACTTATTAATGTCCTATGCTGATGACTTGTCTTGACCTTGGGTTCTTGAAGGCAGTGTAAGCATACTAGTAGGCCTTTGAGCATGGGACCAGCCACAAACTCTGTCCTGCACTTCAAGAATCTGCTTCATTAACATGCTGAGTCTCATCAGGGGATGGTTGATTAAGTGATGACTCATTGTTTACCATGAATATCTAGGAAATAGACTAAAGTGCGAATGGTCCTTGGAACAATAAAGCCCTATTGTGTATATGGAATGATGGTAACAGAGTGACAGAAAAGGGAGCCAATTGGTAAACATCCACTTTTAGGTCTACAAGTGCTATTTTATCAACCAATGTGCTCACTCACTGCTGGAAGAAATTAACAATATACATGTCAAAGAGCAGCAGCAATAATAACTAACCTTGCATAGGATCCTAGGATCACAGATGTGGGGCTGGAAGGGATTGATCTCATTTTATCCTCACACTAGCTCTGAGAGGGGGCAAATACAATTATAATCCATATTTTGCACATATGGAAACTGAGGCTAAGAGAGATTATGACATCACAGGCTCATTCATAAATATCTGAGATGAAATTTAAATTCAGGTCTTTTTGAGTCAAATTCTAGTGTCCTTTTCATTTTGCCATCCTCTCTCATGTGAAGTGAATAACATGTAAAAATAGAAGAATACAGATAGAGAACTTTCTCTGGAGAAATGAATAAAGAAGTTCTGTCTTTTCTAATTGAAATTCTGAACAAATACGAGTATATTGGGTAGAAATTTGATTTAACTAACATTTTAGTAAACATGTAAAGAAATTTGAAAGAAGGGATATATCATTCATTCATTCATTTAACAAGTAATGAACTCCTACTGTGTGCTTTTGTATTTCATAAAAATTGTTGCACATTATCCCACATTTGTTTGAAACTGAATAGCATTACCACTTGTAAGTTATTAGGATAGTTTTACAGGTAGCTTTATCAAATTTTTTCTCCTTTCTTCCTAGAAAAATTTAGCTTAGACTTGGTGATGTGATTCCCAACCCTAAGATCAGAGCTAGAGTTAGGATGAGCTACTTGGATGAGGTGAAGTGAACTATTCTTCTATGCCCTCTCTGAGCTTAACTGAGATTAAACTTTATGCTGTTGCCCCAAGATGAAAAAACAACGCTACTTTCATAGTTATGAAATAAAAAAAAATAAGCCAAACTGGTTATCTGCTGCATCAGAGATAGGTTAATCTAGGTGATTGGTGGAATTGTTGACAGAAGTCGTCGGGTTGGCCACACAGGTTAGAAAAGTTACTAGGTCAATTAATACAAGATGGTCTTGTAATAAACATAGCCACTATTCCTGATAATTATGAACGATAACTCAGAAAACCAAAATCCTGCTCAGGCTATAGGCTATTTGCTTCAAGATTCCTTATACCTCAATGTTATTGGGGATTCTAGGATATTGCTCCATGTGTTACCCATTCCTCAACCACAGGTAATGATGGCTGTTATTAATGCTACTTTGGTTAAATGCCTCCATTTTTAGGGTGGACTAAGCACCAGAAGTGAAATGTGCCTCTCATATCTACTCTACTATCCAAGAATCAATCTTACTCGATGTGCAAGTATTCCAGACATTATGGAACAACTTCAGTTCATTGGTGTTAAGGAGATCTACAGGCCAGTCACGTAAGTAGTCCAAGGTCCCATGGCATGGGTTATCTATCTTAGTATGGCTCCAAATGAGCTTAATTTTTGTATTGGCTTCATTATCCAGCCATGATACTTTTGGCTTTGTTGTTCCATCATTTTTATACTAGTGGGAGGAACACCTGGACGGGTGACCTCACATGTTTCCCAGCTGTTCTCTTTTGCCATATAAAACAGAAAAAGGAAAATTGGACTCACTTGCTTTGGTTAGCCATAAGGAGATCTTCAAAGTGAGTGTCATTAAGTCCCGGAATTTAATAGTAAGGGAAGTGGTCTCCTTTGGAGATTTAGATGCAGATTAGATTCTAGTTTGTCTTGAGTATGAAAATAGATCTGCCTACGTATTTGATGATTTCAAGGTCCCTTTCTTTCTTATAAAGGTATTATTTTTTAAGGTGACAAGCACTCAGGTAACATTAATATTAGACTCTTTAGCAGTTAACTTGATAGCTATCAGCAATTACAGCAAAACTACATATAAATCATTAGGAGGAGGAATACCAAGTTAATCAAGAAACATTAATTTACCACCTACTATATGTCAGACACTGCTAATACTGGGACAACATACAGAAACGGCATTGAAAAAGCTGACTCTCAAGGTGCTTACATTCTGTTAGGAGAAAGAACATGTATACATTTAAACATATACAAAGTTTAAAATAAGGCAATTTGGGGAGACAGGCATTAGAAGCTGGAGGGGGGTGGTAATCAGAAGAAGCCTCATATTGGAAACTGTGCTTGTGTTGTGTTTAAGTCCTAACTTCAGGTGATTCAGTCACATCAATTCTTTAAGGCGGTTTCCTCATATGATAGCTGGGGTGGAAGATTAGATTAAATAACAGCCTATATCTTAGTATCCTGAGCCACTTCCTCTTGTAGAATCTTAGTTTCCAAAGCTGTAAAACAAGGGAGTTGAACTAAATGGTCTCTAAGAACTCTTTCTGCTCTAAAATTCTGTAATTTTAAATGGGATACATAGCATATAAGGGAAGAAAGCAATGCAGTACTGTGGCAATGGGAAAAAACCTAAGCATTTTTTAAAATAGTTCACAACTGAGTTGAAAATATTTCTGGAGAATGAAATTCATTCATTATGAATTGGCAGAATGAACAACCAGATCACAAGATTCAGAGTTCATGAAGTTATGACTGAGATATGGGTTCTTTTTATCTTGGCAGAGGCAAGGTTTCATGAAAAGAGATCCTGAAAAGAGATTATGATTTTTGCCTGATGTGAATTCCTAAAAGCAAGTCACTTCTGAACAACATCATAAATTGTGGATTGTGATAACAATATTTTGTAGAATCTCAGATCTATAGGGACCTTGGAGATCATCTAGTTCTAGTCCAAGCAATACCTGAACAGGAATCTCCACCACTATTACCAAAACAAAGGGTTTCTGGCAAGGAGTGACTTACATACCACTTATAGATCTTCAGGGATGGAATATTTACTATCTTTAGTGACAATGCATTCTTCTTTTTGATAGCTCCAATAATCAGAAAGTTTTTCTTTAGAACCAGCTGAAATCTACCTCTCTATAACTTCCATTCATTCCTCTTAGTTCTGCCCTCTGGAGCAAAGGAAAATAAGTCAAACCTCTGTTCTATGGGATAACACATCAAATACTTAGGATCATAGGACCAGAGATTTAAAGTCGGAAGGAACTTAAGGATAGTAGCCATATTGCTTTGTTATCTCTTGATTATTGTCCTTCATAATTGAAGAGGACCAAAATGACATCACTAGGTTAGGGTCAATGTACAGTGTGTCCAACTGTGGCTGATCAGACCAATGTGAGCTCGGAAGGCTCCACCACAGGTCATAAACGATTAGTTTGTATGAACATTTGGTATGGAATTTGAATTGAGCTTGGGATACTCTAAAACTCCCCAGTCTTTTTCACATAATCTTCTGCTAAACTATGACTTCCCTTTCCTGAATTTGTGCAGTTTAACTCACATTTAGAAGTTAAAATTTTTATGTATTATATTTCATCCAATTCCACTGAGCTGATTTTTCTAATCAACACATATTGTCCTAAATTTTGATTCTATTGCCAGCGTGATAGCTATCCCCCTCAGCTTCATGTCTTCTTCACATTTGATAAGCATGCCATCTATGCTTTTTCCAAGATACTGATAACAGTTTTGAACAGAAACAGTCAATAACAGATACCATGGGACATTCTACTAGAGACCTCTCTGAATCTAACTAATGATACTATCATATCTATCCCTCTCCATCTTATACCTGAGTATTACATGAAAGAAACTTAATTCAACTATCTTCCTAACATTATGCCATATTTGTGATATTCTCTTGATTCACCACTCTAGTGGCTGTTCTGAGAAGGAAATGAGTTTAACTCAATTGTCCTATTCTTGATGAAACCATGCTGGCACTAACTGGTCAATTAATCGTTGCTTCAATTTTTAAGGAATCACAAACCATCCTTTAAGGGATATTCTATAATTTTTTTTAACCAGGAATTAATGTTAAACTCAGTGAATAGTTTAAAAATACAGCTTCTTTCCTTTTTTGCTTTAAATAATATTTTATTTTTTCCCAATTACATATCAAGAAAATTTTTAGCCTTCATTTTAATAAGATTTTAGAGTTCAAAATTTTTCTCTCTCCCTCCCTTCCCTGCCCTCTTCTGAAAATGGTAGCCAGTTTGATATAATTTATTCATGTACTATCATGTAAAACATATTTCCATATTTGTCACAGTTGTAGAAGACACAGATCAAAAGAAAAAAACATAAGAAAGAATAAAGTGGAAAAAACATGCTTCAGTCTGCATTCAGAGTACATCAGTTCTTTATCTGGATGTGGCTGGCATTTTCCTTCATGAGTCCTTTGTACTTGTCTTGGATCGATGTGTTGCAGAGAAAAGCTGAGTCATTCATAGTTGATCATCAATGTTGCTGATATTGTGTACAATGTTTTCTTGGTTTGTCTCATTTCACTTTGCATCAGTTTGTATAAGTCTTTCCAGGTTTTTCTGAAATCTGCCTGTTCATCATTTCTTATTGCATAATAGTATTCCATTACATTCGTACACCACAGAATGCTCAGCCATTCCCCAACTGATGGGCATCCCCTCAATTTCCAATATTTTGCCACCACAAATAGGGTTGTTATAAATATTTTTTGCACATGTAGGTCCTTTTTCCTTTTTTATGATCTCTTTGGGATGCAGACCTAGTAGTGCTATTGCTGGATCAAAGGGTATGCAGAGTTTGGTTGCCTTGGGGCATAGTTCCAAATTGCTCTCCAGAATGGGATCAGTTCAAGACTCTACCAACAATGCATCAGTGTCTAAATTTTCTCACATCTTCTCTATCATTTATCATTTTCCTTTTTTTTTTGATGTGTTAGCCAATCTGATTGGTGTCAGGTGGTATTTTGGAATTATTTTAATTTGCGTTTATCTAATCAAAAGTGATTTAAGCACTTCTTCATGTGCCTATAGCTATCTTTGATTTCTTCATCTGAAATTGGGGAATGGCTTGCATTCTTATAAATTTGACTCAATTCTCTATATATTTGAGAAATGAGGCCTTTATCAGAGACACTTGCTGTAAAGATTGTTTCCCAGCGTCCTACTTTCCTTCTAATTTTGGTTGCATTGGTTTTATATCTACAAAAGCCTTTCAACTTAATATGATCAAAATGATCTCTTCTGCATTTTGTAATGCTCTTTATTTCTTGTTTGCTTATGAATCCTTCCCCTCCTCATAGAGCTGACAAGCAGACTATTCCTCACTTTTCTAATTTGATTCTTCACTGTCTAAAGTACCCTTTAGCAATGATGTAGCTTCCTTCCTTCTCTCTTTTAATTAGGTCTATTTTTGCTTTTACTTTGTCTAAGATCGAGATTGCTATCCCTGCTTTTTTTTTTACTTCAGCTGAAGCATAATAGATTCTGCTCCACCCCCTTACCTTTACTCTGTGTGTGTGTGTGTGTGTGTGTGTGTGTGTGTGTGTCTGCTTCAAATGTGTTTCTTTTAAGCAACATATTGTAGGATTCTGGTTTTTGATCCACTCTGCTATCTGCTTCCATTTTGTGGGAAAATTCATCCCATTCCTATTCACAGTTATACTTGTTACCCATGTATTTCCCTTCTGTTTGTCCTCTCTCTTCTTTCATCCTTTCCCAGTTCACCAATGTTTTGCTTTTGTCTACCACTTCTCCTGATATACCATCCCTTCTGTAACCTCACCGCTTGCTTAATCTCCTTCCCTCCTACTTCCTTATTGGGTAAGATAGATTTCTACATGTATATTATTCCCTCTTTGAGCTGATACCAATGAGAGAAAGGTTCAAGTGATGCCCACAGCCTACCCTCCCATATTCCCCTCCACTGTAATAGGCCTTTCTAGCCTCTTTGTATGAGATAATTTACCCCATTCTACCTCTCCTTTTCTTCGGCACCCATTATACTCCTGTTCCTCGTTCATTAATTTTTTATGTCATTCCTTCAAATTCACCTTAAACCCGTACTCTCTCTTTATGTATATTCCTTCTATCTGTACTGTTAGTGATGAAATTAAGTTACAAGTATCATCTTCCTGTATAGGGATGTAAACAATTTAGTTCCATTAAATCTTCTCCTTTCCCCTTTTTTCCTGTTTATGCTTCTCTTGGGTCTTGATATTGGAGGTCAGATTTTTGGTTTAATTCGGGTTTTCTTCTTATGAAGACTTGAAATCCTTCTATTTTGTTAAATGACCACTTTTTCCCTTGATGTATTATGTTTAATTTTTCTGGGTAAATGATTCTAGGTTGTAGTCCTAGTTCCTTTGCTCTTTAAAATATCAGGCTCCATGACCTCTGGTCCTTTAATGTTGTAGCTGCCAAGTCCTGTGTGATCCTGACTGTGACTCCCCAATATTCAAATTTTTTTCCTGGTGACTTTTAGTATTTTTTCCTTGAACCGATAGTTCCCAATAGTTCTGAAATTTGGTTATAATGTTCTTTGGGGTTTTTATTTTGGGATCTCTTTCATGAGGTGACCAGTGGAATCTTTCAATGCCCGTTTTGCCCTCTGGTTTTAGGACATCATGGCAGTTTTCCTTGGTGATTTCTTGAAAGATGCTGTCCAGGTCTTCCTTTTGATTATGGTTTTCAGGTAGTCCAACTATTCTGATATTGTCTCTCCTGGATCTATTTTCCAAGGCAGTTGTTTTTCCCACGAGGTATTTTACATTTTCTTCCATTTTTTTTTTCATTCAAACCCATAAGGTTTGATGGATTCATGATGTCTTCCAGAGTCATTTGCTTCCACTTGCCCAAATCTAACTTTTAGGGTGTTGGTTTCCTCAATTTTCTGTTGTACTTTCTTTTCTATTTGGCCAATTGTATTCTTTAAGGAGTTGTTGTTTTTTTTCCCAGTGGATTTTTGTATCTTCCCTTCCATTTGGCCAATTCTACTTTTTAAGGAGTTTTCCATGTCATTGACTCTTTTCTCATAATTCTCTTGCATAATTCTCATTTCTTTTACCATTTATTCTTCTACCTGTCATATGATTTTTAAGCTTCTTTTTGAGCTCTTCCATGAGGTTTTTCAGGGATTGAGATGACTTCCCATTCTTCTTTGGGGTTTTGCCCATAGGTGTTTTGACACTCTTATCCTCTTTTGAGTTTGTGTCTTGCTCTTCCCTGTCACCATAATAACTTTCTATGATCAGATTCTCTTTTTTTTTTGGTTGTATTTTGCTCATCTTTTTTTTGCCTTTTCCCTTTCTTTTAAATTTGAGCTCTGCTCTCAGGGTGAAAGGGGCACTGTCTCTGTCTTCTTGTGCTAGTGGCTATAGGCCTTGGCTGTTTGCCTGGTGCTGTGCTGATGTTGCCCTGAGGCCCATGGGGGACCCCTGCATCTGGTGCTATGCTGAGGATGTGGGGTGGGGTTTAGCTGGCACTGCTAGAGGCTGTAGGGGTCTGGCAGCTTATGTGATGCTGAACTGGGGTCCTAGTGATGGTATCTGGCATGTGCTGAGGCACGGTGGGGTGTTTCTACATTTCCCCATGGCTACACTGAAGCATGTGGTAGTCTGGCCTCTGGAGACTGCCTGTTTGCATGGGACTACACTGAAGTATGCTAGCTTGTGGCTGCCTGTTTGCTTTGGCACCCATAAGATTGGCATCTACCTGTTTGCCTGGGACTATACTGAAGCACATGGTAGTTCTTGGAGTATAGTCTGCCAGTTCCCCTGGCTATGCTAAGGCACTTGGGGGGTCCTCCTGGTGTTGATGTTTGCCTGCTCCACTACATTGGGGCTCAGGATCTCCCTCAGGTTTACTGAGGTGAGGCTTGCTGCTGGCTTGTTGAGATGCTTCCTGACCTGGACCGCACTCCTCTTTCACCCAAGTGAGACAGACTTTCTTGCCGATTCTCCAAGTTTCTTGGGCTAAAAGATTGTTTCACTTTGTCTTTTTACTAGTTCTGCTGTTCCAGCATTTGTTTTGTGGTTCTATTTCATGGTTGTTTGGAGGTAAGTATGGGAGAGTTACAGAAATTTACTATTTACTCCACCATCTTGGCTCCCAGAAGTTTGGATCCTCTTTTCTTTTAAAAAAAAAATCAGAATAACAGGTAAACAGGAAATTTCATGTTCTCTATGGTTTTTCATGGATCACTAATAGCAGCTCAGCAATTATATATGTTAATTCTTTCCCCATGCTGTTCGTATGGGCCATGGTTACTTTATCTCATTAATGGCTGTGAGGTCTTTTACTGTCTCCTATCTTACTTTCAATAATTTTTGATCCATTCTTCTCAGTCTAAAGATTATTATTCTTGTTAGAGAAAACAAAATATAAGTTGAATAGCTCCTTTTAGTCTCTGGAATACATAATCATTGCCTATCTACTCTAAGCAGCTGTTCTATCCCTTTTTAATCTTCCTCTTGTCACCAAGTTTGCTTAAACAAACAAAAAAAAAACTTCCCCTTTTAAAAGTCCATTCCATTTATGGGTAGTTTTAGATTAGCCTGACCCGATGCCACTCTTTCATTATTTTAAATTTTATTTTTGAATTAAAAAGCATTTATTTCTCCCCTCCCATCATTTATCTCCATTGAAGAATAAGAAAACAAAAGAAAAACAAGCCACTTAGAACAAAATAGTCTAGAAAACAAATTCTCACATTGGCCATATTCAAAATTTAAGTCATATTCTGCATATTGAGTTCATTTCCTCTCTCTTAGCAGATTGGTAGCATGATTCATCACTCATTTGGAATAGTGATTAGTCATTGCATCAACCAGAGTTTTTGAGTCTTTCAGAGTTGCTATTATAAAAATTGTTCTTGTGGTTCTGTTTTGCTCTACATCTGTGTATGAAAGTCTTCCTAGGTTTTTCTGAAACTATATAGCACAACAATATTCCATCATATGCATATATAATAACTTGTTCAACCGTTCCTTAATTGGTTAGCATTACTTCAGTTTCCAGATCTTTACCACTATGAAAAGAGCTGCTATAAATATTTTTGTACAGTAAATTTTCCCTTTCTTTGAGTATCTTAGATTTTTAAAAGACATGTAAGGAAGATGGAAAAAAAAAATGGAAGGTACCATTAGGTACCATTATGGTCATTGGGAGTTAGCTTGATAGCTGTCAGCAATGCTAGCAAATCTACATAGAAACCATTAGAGCAAAGAAGAACAAGTTAATCAATAGGCATTAATTAGCCATCTACAATGTAGCAGACAGTGTGCTATGTACTGGTGTTACAAAGACAACTCTGCAACAGCCTGACTTCAAGGTGCTCACATTCCATTGAGAGAAAGAACATGTACACATTTAAGCATATATAAAGTATATCCAAAGATTAGTAATGATAGCTAGCATTTACATAGCTCCAACTATGTATCAAGTACTCTCCTAAGTACTTTATAAATTATCTATTTTGAGCCTTACCAGAATGTGGAGCTTTACCAGAACAGGTAAAAATGACTTCCCCAGGGTCAGATAGCTAATCAATATCTGAAGCTAGACTTGAACTTAGGTCTTTTTGACTCCAGGCCCAACGCTATTCACTGCACCACCTTGCTGCCTGTAGTAGTGGGGAATTGCTGAGTCAAAGGGTATGAAAAGTTTAGTCACTTTCCTTGCAACATTCCAAATTAAAAGTGAGAATGTTTGGATTTCATAGCTCCATCAATGTGTTTGTCATGGTACACCCCTTCAAACATTGACTGTTCTGTCATTTTTCATCTTTATTAATTTGCATGGAGATGAAAACTCAAAATTGTTTTAATTTGCAATTCCTTTTTTTTCTATCAGCAACTTGGAGCTTGTTTTCTTGTACTCATTTATATGCGAATCTTCTTTTGAAAACTGTATATATTCCGTGCCTACTTGTCTATTGAGGAATCACTCTTAGTGTTACATATTTGCATCAAATCCATCTATATCTTGGCTATCCAACTTTTATCAATAATGTTTGATGCAAATATTTTCCTATTCTACCTTTTCCTTTCTAATTTATTACATAAAAGCTTTTAAATTTTATCTTTTTGAAATTGTCCACTTTTTAATAATTTCTTTTATCCTTTGTTTCATTAAGATTTCTCCCATATGTCCCACCTGTATTTGTGAAAAATACTTGATTTCATCTTTTTTTTAAAAATTTCATGACTTTTTATATTCATGATACATGTATATCCATTTTGAATGTAAACTATTTTCTCCTCTGAAAGTTTGGCTTCACCGTATATGGGAAGATCTTCAAACCTATTGAGTCATTCAATAAGCATTTATTAAGCATTTAGAATGTGCCTGGCAATGTGCTAAGCTTTAAATATACAAAAAAGGTCAAAAGACAGTCCCTGCCTTCAAGGAGTTCACAATCCAATGAACCTCCCAGAATGCAGTAGTCTTTTTACTCCCCCTTCCATCTCTGTAGCACATTCTTCTTTCCTCAAACTCCTAACAGTCTCCTATAGGAATTCATTTTCCTCTTTGAATTCTTCTTGAATTACTTCTTCCCTTCATGTAACCAGTTATTTGTTTATCCCTCATAGGCTGGAGAGCAAAGTCAGCCCATTCACCCTATCAGGGAAACCATCCTGCATTTTGCATTTAATAACTGTCACTTGCCATTTGCAGTTCCTGCAGGTCTCTACAACGTTCCTCTCTCCTTTCCATACTCGCTGAAACTGAGATCCTCCGTTCTCTGTCCCTCTTGTTAGTTCTCATAGCCAGCGGCTTTGGCAAGCTGCTTATTTGCTGGGGCTCTTCACTGCATGAGGCTCTTGCTGAGGGTTCCTGAGCAAAGCTTTCTTGTTATTATGATTTCCTGTTTTTTTTTTTTTCTGGGGCTTTCCCTGAGATCTGAAGCACTTGCTTTGATTTGCAGGTGTGTTTGATCTGCAATTAGCAGATTCCTACTCCCCCTACTGCAGACATTAACTGCCCTCAGTTGTTATCTTCCTTTCTCTCCTCTCCTCTCACCTCTCAACAGACTTCAGAGACTGTCTACTGGAGTCTCGACTCTTCTCTGTTGCACCATCTTCTGATGTCCTGGTTATCTCTTTCTCTTTGATGAACTTATCGTCAGTAAATGACGTACTCCTCTGGTAAGTGAGCAAGGATGTGTGATGTGCAAAGTCTTTGTAATTACCCAGTGATCCCAGGATCAGCAGTATGGAGCTATTAAACAAAGTGAAAACAGTAGCTCATGTTTATGTTTCCATGGATGCAGACTGGCAATTCCTCTATAAATCATAGTCTCAGAGAGTTTCCTAGGCTACTACTGAGAGAGAGGCTAAGTGATTTACTGATAATAACGCCAGATTTTCCTAACTCCAATCCAACACCAACCATCTACTTACTCGGCCTGATTTTTGTAAATATCATTATATCCATTTTAAAACTTATACTCACAATTTACCAAAGATTGTGTAATTTCTAAGTGACAGAGCTAGGATTCAAACCCAGACCTTTTGACTTTCCAACTACAGCAGTTTTTCTTAATCTGGGGCCCATGAACTTTCTTTTTTTTTTCCTTTCTGATATTTTGATAACTATTTCAATGTAATTGGTTTCCTTTGTAATCCTATGCATTTTATTTTGCATATTTAAATATGTCATTCCGAAAAGGGGTCCATAGGTTTAATCAGATTGCAGAAAGGGTCCAGGACAGAAAAAAAGTTTAAGAACTCCTGGTGTCTTTCTGCAAATCACGTTTGGCAGTTTAGCTATCCAGGACTAACTCATGTTCTTGCATTTAGACCATTGACAGTTTTCAATATCATCAAATATGTATATTTCCTGAATTTTTTAGGGGGAAAGGATACTCAAACTTCTCCAAAAGAATAAATTTTTTGTTGTTTAAAACAAAAGGAAAAGGCAAAGCTGTGTAATAATACAAGATGGTTCTTTGGTGCATTGCTCTATGGCACCACAATTTTCTTCTGGATCCTGAACCATCTGGAGATTCTAGATATATTTGGTTCCCATTCCCCAAGAGAGCCATGTTCATGTCCAAATGTCCCAAAGTATCAATAATTCTCAGATTACTCTACTTAAGAAATGTGATACTTGGGTAGCATTGAGCAAACTGGTCTTTGGATTACTTTGGAAGAAAGTGGGAAGGGCCTCACAGTACAAGGCCGGTCTTGAAATGACATTGCCCACATCAAGCCATTCATCATCATGGCTAAATTTATTTAGTCTTCCCAAGCATGAATAAAAAAGAGCCTCTCTTTTGAAAAACACATTAGGACTCTAAATCAGAGATTGGGTTTTACTTCATCATCACAGTGACATAATTGATGGTAAAGTCCAAACCAATATGGTGCTGGCTGAGAGATCTAAAGGAAAGAAAATAGATGGGTCATTTTTTCTTCTTCTTCTAACTCAAAGGAACACTGCTAGTGTGGTTTAGGGCCCTCCCTATTTTTTAAATAAGCTATTAAAAAGGAATGTTGTGTAACCTAATGTGGCAAAAAAAAAAATTGCCGTTCTGTGTTTTTAGTTTCATTTACAACTAGTTGCTCTGTTTTAAAGTTAACATTTCCCAGGCACCTAGGATCAGCTAAAGGGGGATAAAAAGCTGACAACCAAATCCTCTCTCCATTGCATTATCTATTAAGTGGGAGGAATGGAGGGGAACATTACTTCTGCCTTACAAAAATATGGCAAGGCTCTACTGAACACCTAAAGTTTGCAGTGATCACACAAGGTAACAGATTAGGAAAACAGGCTTAGAAAAGTGGTTGTTTTTTTATGTGCCCAAATCATCCTTCCCTCCACTTCCCCACTCTAGATTGTGTCTAGAGAATTCCAGGGAGGAATTTCCTCTGACAAAAGCATTTTGATAGAGGAAAAAGAATAATGAGTTTGCCTTGGTAGTGATATGATCATAGATTTAGACTTGGAAGGGGCCTTAGAGGCCATCTAGTCCAACACCTTAATTTTACAAATGGGGAACCAAGGCCTAGAGAGGCTGAGTTTTGCTCAGAGTCATAGAAGTAAATGGCAGAACAATGATTTTAATACAGGATCTATGACTTTCTATCATTTTTTCTCCATGAACCTCCCCTACTTGTGTGACTCTTGGCCAATTGTCTGTGCCTCAATTTCTTCAATTGTCAAATAAGGATGATAATATTTGCATTGCCCCCTCATAGGGTTGTTGTAGGAAAATTGTTTTGTAAACATTAAAACACTATGGAAATGTGAGTCCTTATAATTAAACTCTGTGATAATGTTTAAAAGGAGAGTCTACTAGAAATCATGTCATGATAGTCTATGATCAGGCCTGCCTTAAACTTGAGTGGACCTTTTAAGCTAGCTAAGAAGGATTCCTTCTCTTCCTCTAATAAGTAACTTCTCCTCCTATCTTCTTTCACATTCCTGAAATTAGTTTCAGGAGGAACAAAATCTCATCTTTTGTAACAAATCCTCTGGATTTATGCTTCTAACCCCAACTCCACTGGAAGGTCAGGTCTCCAGGGTATTCTAGGCTTAATCTTGAGAGTCAAATTCTGCTGGTCCCTTCCAAATGTTATATAGGTCACGAGGCCCCATTAATTCCCTCATTAATTACCAGTCAATATCAATTAGTGAGGCTTAATTAGCTTTTAGAAAAGGTGATTTCACTAAAGTGATTTAGTAAGAACAGTTAGTATGTCCCACCCCTCAAAATAGGACAGGTCCCAGCATGCTCTCTCATCAATAGACACTACATTGACAAAGGGGTAACTCACAGCTGGTGGAAGTCCTGTTGCTGGAGTCCTCAAGTCCTCAACATGTATCCATAGATACAGTGCAGCTTTTCTTCTGAGTTGTTGTAGAGCTTTGAATTTGCCTTTCCTTGTTGCTTCCAGCCTATCCTTGGCTCCTGGTACATATACTGCCCCCAGTCACGGTCCTACCAGGGACTCTGTTAGGATCCTAATTAAAAAAAAAACCTATATAAACAATCCATATTCCCTGGTCCTTTGATGTTCACAATCTCCTCTTCAGAACTAAAAGGGGAGGAGAAGGAGGCTGAGGATCTATTTCTTCCCCATCGCACCCCCAAGTTGTTCTTTCTAAAAGACTTAGCTGGAACAATTTGCTGCCTAATACTTGAATCTCAATTCCAAACAATCTTGTTGGTTTTTTACATGTCCTTCAGGGTATGAATAAGTCCCTCAAGCAATCTGAGCATACTTCCTTGGAGTATCTTTTCACTTCATCCAATGACTTCAAAAGACTTCTAAATTGATTCAGGACTTTTCACTTAGTCTAAAGCCTATGATTGATGGATTGATACCTAGGCCTTGCCAGTACCTATGATTAATTGTGCTCATCAGATGAAGGTATCTGAGCATAACTTACTCAAAATAAGGTCGAGTGATTTGATTGATTACACATTTATAAATAAAAATAAGACAGGATTAATAGGTACTAGGAAAGAGTTTCTGACATTCTGACAAATTCAGTAAATTGTTATGAGATCACTTCCTGGCAGCAGGTAATTTCTCCCCCCTCCCCTTCCCCAGACTGGAGCTAGTCTCCTTACCCAATGTTTTACTCAATATTGCTGAAATACTTATAATAATTTAAGGTTTTAAAATGTTTTAACAATATCCTTTGTTTCTATATCATGTATGTTTCTCAACATATTTTTTTTCCTCTTCCCCAAAAGCTATCCCTTACAACAACCAAAGAAAAAGAAGAAAAAAACCCATTAAGCAAAATAACCAACACATCGAAAAAGTGACATCATGTGCTGTGTTCCATGGCTATTGTCCTTCCCCTTCTATAATGAAGAAGGGAAGGTATTTCTCGTCTTTAGGACCAAGTTTGATCACCTTAATTTCTCTGTCTTTAGTTGTGGTTGTTTAGTTGCTGTTCCTTCCATTTACATTATTATAACCACTGTATATATTGCTTTATTGGTTATACTTACTTCACTTTGCATCTGTTAATACAAGTTTCCAGTTCATTTCTATATTCATCATATTCATCATTTCTTACAGCACAGTAATATTCCATACCATTCTTGTACCTCATCTTGCTATGGGCATCTACTTTGTTTCTACTTCTTTACTACTATTGCAAAAGATGCTAAATTTATTCACACCCTTCCATGCCATGTCCCTTCAAATGTGAGCTGCTATTATAAATATTTCTGGACTGACTGATTTCGCCTAAGCTCTTTACATGTAAAAAATGATTGAAAATGGAATTTTCTTTCAGGAATAGCAGCAAAGCCTGGATTGATTTGAGCAATTAAAAAAAAGGTGACATTGTATTGGATATCACTAACAAACAAAACAAAATAAAACGAACAAAAACTGAGCGATATGAATCATGTTCCAGGTCTGTTGGTAGCATTGCCGGTGCCCTCTTGTGGTTTTTAAAAGAGTTTGCAGTTTGATTTTTGTGACACTTGTAGTATTTTCCTGTGCATGTGGGCTAGATTCCCTTTACCAAAATAAATACCACCTTAGCTTGTTGAAAAGAAGATGTTACTTTAAAAATTGCTCTTTTTTAAAAAAGCTGCTTCAAATTTGCTACTAACTTTTAAAATAGAGAATTGCATGTAATAGGAATAATCCCCTTTAAAGTCAATATTAATTTTAAAATTATGGAATCAGCAACGGATTACATGTCTATATTCCATTACAAATTTTTTATTCAATCATGATGTAGGTTTTGTGTCATTCCTCTGTATTTTGATTTGATTTTCCTTGGAGATGAGTATTATTTTTATGCTACCTTATCCTAAACTTTTCAACAGCCCATGATGTCATTCTAGTAACTCAAAAAATGGAAATGGCATTAAAAAGGAAGAATTGCCATTTGCTTTACTGGTACACCTTGAGGACCACTACGTCTTTCCATCTGATTTGAAGCAAAAAGTTTCTATATGTGTTTTCTATCTCTATTAATATGAGTGCCTTAAAAACAGTCACTATCTTGCCAGTATTCCCAGGACTTAGCACAGTAATTTGCACATACTAAAGACTTACTAAATGCTTTCCTCTCCTTCATTCATTTATCTAATATGCATGAAGAAATAAGGGGGGCCTTTCATTAAACAAAAATGAGCCTGAAGGTAAAAGTTATGAAATCATAAATTACTTAACATTTTTCTCTTTCTGTGTCTCCCCAAAGAAATAATGCTATTTTTAATGGGTTCAATTACATAGTTGCAGAGTGACATATTGGACAGAAGGCTGGATTTGGACTCAGTACTTGTTTTTAAATGATTCCATTGACAAAGACAAGCTTATAACCCTCTGCAAATCACTTAAACTCTCAATGCCTCAGGCAATTCTCAGATTATAAGTTGCTTATGAGTTGCCAATATATATCACTGGATGGAATTTCTACGCTGGGAGTTCCCCACACCAATGAAATCACCAGTCTGAACCAAGAATAAACAGATGGAAAAACAATCTTCAGAATCATAGAAAAGATACTAGAAAATGAAGCGTAAGGCGATGATTCAAAGAAGACATTGAAATTGCCTCAGACTGCTGTTTATATATATTTAATAAGTGAGTAAAGAAAGATCTTATTTCCAAGTACATTTCTTTACCTGAGGACAAATAGACATTATGAAAATACATCATTAGAGTTACTTGCATTTACAGATTCAATTCACATGTCAGATTGTAAATCACTATCATCCTGAAAAATCTAGTGTTTCACATCAAAACTCTGCGTATGTCTTAATTAAAAAGAAGGCTTGCCTTACAGTGGTTGAAACTGGAATTTGATTTATGTGAACCAAAAAACTAATTAGACTCAACAATGGCTAACAACAGTGTTAGGTAACTTAGTTCATTACTTGCATGATTACATGAACACTGTTGACTGCCATGCTCTCTACAATACAGTGATATGGCCTTGGAGTCTGGGAACATGCTCAAACATATCAGAACTTTTCAAACTTGACTGTATTTGAGCTTCCATTGTGATTGTATATGTGGGACGTGCCCTCTGCTTTGAATGTTCAAGAATGGTCTTTTTTCATGTTCGAGGCACTTTTGAGAGCAACAACATTGAACATTTATGATCTCATCAGCTTCCATGGAATCAATTATAATCTCTCTGTTAATGATTCTCAAGTTGAATTATTCAGCCTAACTTCTCTCCTGACCTCCAGTCTTGCATTTCAAACTGCCCTGTAGGTATCTTAAACTCATCTTGTCCAAAAAAGAACTTATCTTTTCCCTACAACCCTCTTCTCTTTCTAATTTCACTTCTTGCCTGGACTATTGCAATAGCTTTCTGGTTGGTCTGCCTAACAAAAGTGTCTCGCCCTTCTAGTCTATCCTCCATTGTGCTGTCTAAGTGATTTTCCTGAAGTACAAGTCCAACCATCTCCCATTCTACCCTTCTCAATGAACTCCAGTGGCTTCCTATCATTCCAAGATAAGATATAAAATTCTCTGGCATTCAGAGCAAATGATAAATGTTTGAGGGCATGTGGGAAAATTGGGACACTAATACACTGTTGATGGAGTTGTAAACTTTTGGACTTATGCCCAAAGGGCTATAAAATTGTACATTTCCTTTGATTCAGAAATATCACTACTAAAAATGTATCCCATAGACCTTTTAAAAAAGGAAAAAGTACCTATTTGTACAAAACTATTTATAGCAGCTTTTTTTGTGTGGCAAAGAATTGGAAATTGAAGGAATGTTCATCAATTGGGCAATGGCTGAACAAGTTGTGGTATATGATTTTGATTGAATACTATAGCACTATAAGAAATGAAGAGCAGACTGATTTCAGAAAAAGCTGGAAAAGCTTACATGAACTGATGCAAAGTGAAATGAGCAGAACCAGAAGAACATTGTATATAGTAAAAGCAATATTACATAATGATCAACTGTGAATGACTTAGCTATTTTCAGAAATCCAATATAATTCCAAAGAACTCATGATGAAAAAACTGATGGAGTCAATGCAGATGAAGCACACTATTTTTCACTTTATTTTTTGTGCGTTTTTATTTGTGTTTTATTTCATAACATGACTAACATGGAAATATGTTTTTACATGATTGCACATATATAACCTATATCAAATTGCCTACCATCTCAGAGAGGGGGAAGGAGAGAATTTGGAACTCAAGTTTGTTTTTTTTTAATGTTAAAAATATTTTTACATATAATTGGGGAAAAATAAAATATTTTAAATGACCATCATGGTATAAAGCTGGTGGATTAAAACTGTGACTCATGTTCCTAAGATATAGTGAGAGACCTGAGGCTCTATAGGTACTCACTTCCATATCTCTTTGTCCTTCCTTTTTGAAGAGGACCATGATATCAGAGAAGTAATGCCACGACATGCAAATGAATTGGATTTAAGTCACCAGACTCACTTTCTCCTCTGGAGCCCTCTGGGTCCAGTGGCCAGATATGGATCAGGACAACTGGAGATGGCCCAGGATGCAGTGGGGTCCTGGGCCTTGTCAAGCTAAGGTCTTTAACAGGTCTCAGGTTAACTGAGGGAGCACCCATTCAGTGATTAAGGCTTTAAAAAATGAGGCAAAGAAAGGCCTCTTAAAAAAAAAAACAGATCTGGGAGGGGAAGACCCTCAGGGTTTCTGGCCAAAACAGAAATAATTGTTATTTATGTTCATTCTGAGCCAATCAGGGCCCAAATAGTGACCAAGTAAGGCTTGGTCTGGGACCAGAGTGATTTGGGGTTAAGGCTGGCCTTTAAGGGAAAACAACCACGCCAAAACCAAAATAAAATTTCGGATATTAAAATTTACATTCCCTTTGGGCAGAGCACTGGCTAGTAAGGGTGTGATACCCTATGTGGAAAAAGAAGAGAGAGAGGTGGGGTAGGGAGGGAGAGAGGAGAGAGAAAGAGATAGACAGAGACAGAGGAACAGAGAGATAGAAAGTGAGACAGAAACACAGAGATAGAGAGAGAAAGAGAGATGAGAGATGGAGATGAATGACAGACAGATAAATAGATAATTTATTTAGTGTTTAATATATTCCAGGCACTAAAGACACAAATATAAGTGAACAAGATAGTTCCAATTGTGAAGGAATTTGCATCAAGCAGTACAACACATAAAGGGAACCTGGAAGAGGAGTGCTATCCTGAAGTGAAGAAGGCTGGTATAGAGGAGAAGTCAAGAGAGTGGTTTGAAGGATGAGTGAGGTGAAGCATGATGAAGGTCATTCCTGAAACAGTAATACCAATGAGGTAGCTACCAATCAGGAGAGTAAGACCTCAGAGTGAAGTTTTATCTAGGGTAGACAGCTGGTAAAAAGAAAAAAAAGCCCAGAGAGTGATTCATAGCATGACTATGATTGAATCTTTTATATAGGAGTACCTAAAGCTTTAATAACAACAACAACTTCACCCCACCCTCTCCCCACCCCCCCGCCCCAGAATTGGCCTTCTGGTTGTGAACATCTCCAAGCCTAGCTGAGAGGGTCCTTGCACAGTAGACATGAATTCCATCATTAGACTCACACTCAAAGAGCTTGGACTCTTCCAATGCATCTTTTGAGAACCAAGGCTCACCCAGATGATATTTGTCATGAAGCATCTGAGTAGAATTTTAGGGAAGATGATTTGCTATTAAAGGAAGGAAATAAAGGAGGGCCAAAGATATTCCTTTGGAGAGTATGCCTTTCTGAGGAATATGAGACAAAATTGTGTTCACTTTTTCTTTATCCATATTTGTTTTCTGTTTAGATTCCTGTTTGTTCACAGACCATCTGATTCTGCATGCAGGAACCTGATCAGGGAATTTTATTTTTCAAACAGCTGAGAAATTAACATGAACCTTGCTTAAGAGCAATATTTATTGTTTTTGTTCTGAATGTGGCTAATTTATGTGTCTTTTAAATCCAGGACTTGGCCTTTCATTATCAAGAGTCCTAAGCAATATAAAAACTTATCTTTCATGGATGCAATGAACAAGTTTAAATGGTCCAAAAAAGATGGCGTCTCCTTCAACAAACTTGTTCTTGGGCTGCCTGTGAATGTGAGATGTTCCAAGACAGATAATGCGGAGTGGTCGGTAAGCCTTTCCCTATTTTAGTAAGTGAAGCATAAGCAAGGTATCTACAAATGAAGTGTCTAATGAGGAGTAAAGATACTATTTTATTGGGGAAAAGGGGTGCTCAGTGATAGAAGAAGAAACATTTCCAAATGCTGACTTCTCCTTTGAGCTGCAATCCAAAGTCTCTAATTCCTTCCTGGGTAGTATATATCCCAGTATCAGTTTAAAAGTAGCATGTTAATGCATTAGGTTATAAACTCCTTGAGGGCAGAGACTGTCTTTTACCTATTTTTGTATCTCCCATCTCTTAGCCAATGTGGCTGGCACACAAGAAACATTTAATAAATATTTATTGATTGTTTAATTGCTGTGAAGAAACATTCATTACTATTCCCTACCCAAAAGAATCCTTCCTGATTTCTCTATTTCTATCAGTGGTATTTTCATTTTACTAGTTACCTAGGTGCAAAGTCTAAGTCAGAAATGAATCCTCCCTCTCCCTCCATCAAGATGATCACCAAATCTTCATTGATTCAATAATAAAATTCATATTTATATAGCACTTTAACATTTGCAAAGCACTTTTCTGACAACTGCCCAACCACCTAAGTAATGGATCATGCTTCAAACTGACAAGTTAAAATAGTCAGACAATGAGTATGGGAGTCCAGAATTGTACCAAGGTCATCTGACTCTAAATCAAGTGCTCTTTCACTACACTATGCTGAATGAATGCAAGTTCAGAAACAAATGGCAAGATTATTTATAAATTCCTTTTTCATTTATAATTCTTCTTTTGGAAACAGTTTGTATCTTTTTTCTGCTTGCTTAATGGGAACAACAGATATTTGTATCAACTTTCTACATATCTTTGATATTAGACCTTGTTTTGTATGAAGGTTTTTCCTAATCAATAACTTCTCCTTTATAATCTGTTTGGTTATGAATTCTCCAAACAATAGATAAAAGTGGCACTTCACTTTTTACCATTATCCTAGTTGTTTTTAAATGATGTAAATTAGATTAAAGATATATCAATTTGTAACTTGTTTCGGTATATCGTATAGGATATTGGTCTCAACCTAATATCTGCCAAATTGCTTTCTAGTTTCCTACCCATTCTAGAAGATAAGATACCCTTTCTTCAGTGGTTTATGTACTTTAGTTTAACAGTCTCTTGGTTATTATGCTTAATTGCTTCTAGGTCTTGTTGATGTAATCTCTTCTGTTTATCTTTTTATTTTTTTTGAAGTACAAGATTAAAATAGTTTTGGTAATTACTGATTTATGATATAGTCTGAAATCTGGTAATGCTAGGCCCCTTCATTTCTGCTTTGTATTAGTATTTCCTTTCAGATTTTTGAACTTTTATTCCTCTAAATAAAATTTTAATTATTTATTTAGTACCTTTTGGCAGGTTGATTGATAAAGCACTATATCTATACATTAATTTAGGCAGTATCATATTTTTCATTGCCACAGCCCAACTATAAACAATGAATAACTCTCCAATATTCTCCAAGAAGTATCTTTCTTGTTTTTGCAAATAATGTTTTGCAGATGTATTTATGAAAGGGGCAGTTAGGTGCCACAGTGGATAGACTCATCTTCCTCAATCCAAATCTGGTCTCAGTTACTAGATGTATGACTCTGGGCAAGTCACTTAACCCTGTATACCTCAGTTTCCTCATCTGTAAAATTAGCTGGCAAAGGAAATGGCAAACCATTCTAGTGTCCTTGCAAAGAAAACCTCAAATGGAGTCACAAAGAGTTGGACACAACAACATGGACAACAACAACTTATGCAAACCCTGAATGTTAACTGATAGTATAATTCCTAGCTGTTTTATGGATTATAAAATTATTTTGAATAGTTCACTTTTTATTTTCTCCTTTAACTAGATTATTATAATAACTTCCTGATTGTTCTCCTTTCCTCTAGGTCTCTCCCTTCATCATTCCATACTGTACACAATCATTAGATTACTCTTTCTAAAATATTGTTTTACACAACCTTCAATAACTCCCTATTTTCTAAAGACAACTCTCCTGAGCCTGGTAATTAAGTTTTACATAATCTGACTCAAACCTGTTTCTATTGCCTTATTGCCTACTGTATACTTAACCAAACCCTACACTAATGCCAAACTTGTTCACTGATTATTCATTGAAGATGCCACATGCAATATCACCTTTACTTATGCTTATGCTGTTCACTTGCCTGGGATGCCCTCCCTCTTCCTCTCCGCTTACCTCAATCCTACCCTTATGTTTTACTATCGTCTCCCACCCCCTTCAAGTTCAATCTTCTTTTTGAATAATAGAATTTTATAGACTTATGGATGTTAAAGTTGGAAAGACCTTCAGGGGTCAATTAGTTCTTCCCCCCTACCTAAAGCATGAATTACATCACATTATCTTCAACAAATAGTTACTCTACTGGATCACTCAGTCATGATTAACTTGCTTTCTCCCTAGAAGCCCATTGAATTTGGGGACTGCTTTAATCATTAAGATCTTTTTTTTATATTGAACTGAAAACTACCAACTCCTTTCTCAGCAACTATGGTACTTATTGTCTATATCAAGTACATATCTCTTAAAATCTAAGAACTTATAACATTAGCTATCGTTGTATGTAAATGTTCTCTTTCCCACTTATTATCTAAGCTACTTGAGTGTAAAATGAGCTGGAGAAGGAAATAGCAAACCCCTCCAATATCTTTGTGGTGAAAATCCCAAATGGAGCCATGGAGAGTCAGACATGACTAAAAGAACTCAACAACAACTTAAGGGTAGAGACAGAGGATGGCTAGTATTTTACCCATAGTTGATGCTCAATACCTGTTTTCTGATTAGTTAAAAACTTTAATTCTCCATATTATGTGGAGAATTACATATATATGTACATATATACATATACATATATGTGTGTGTGTGTATGTGTATATATCTTTTATCTCCCAACTTTGGCCTTGATGGAGAAAGTGGAAACAAGGAGTGAAGAAATTCTAAGACTACAGTTGACGTCTGTATTTATCCAAAGCTATACTTAACACTCTTCTTGGTATTCCTCTTCATTTTTTATCTCCCTCGTCATCTAGAGGTTTGGTTGTTCTCTTTGAGCTAGTCACTAGCCAGCATGTAACAGTGGAAAGAGCTTTGATTTTTAAAGTCATAGGACCTAGGTTCAAACTCTTCCTCTGCTACTCCCTTGGGGTAAGTCATTTAACTTCCCTGAGCCTTAATTTCTTCATCAGTAAAATGAAAGGGTTTGATTAGAATCTTATGGGTTTGAAAAAGCATGACCATTAATCATATTTCATGAAAGACATGCTCATTTTTATTTGTTTAATTTCAGATTCAAGGAATGACAGCATTACCTCCAGAAGTTGAAAGACCATATAAACCAGAGCCATTTGTGTGTGGATCTTCCTCCTCTTCTTCCTCCTCTTCCTCCTCCTCCTCTTCCTCCTCCTCCTCCTCCTCTTCCTCTTCTTCCTCCTTTTTATGCCCAAATTTTGTTCTCCAGATAACTGTTTTCTTTCTTATCTTCAGTAACACAGTGAGCACCAGGCATTTTGCATAATAATTTGATTGTATTTGGTCATGTTCTCCATGCCAGGCAAGCACAGAATGTTTGCACTCTTGTTACCATGATCAAAATGAACAATTAAGCTGCAGGCACAGGCCATAGACTATTTGGAAGTCATCTCCCTCTCTCCCCTCCCCAGGTTGCTTTTCTTAGGACACACACTTCTCCCCCTATCTTCTTCTAGCTCATGTAGAGAACACGAATCAGCCAACTTCTCCTACTTTTTGAGAGATGTCAAATTCTATATGACAATGTTCAGTGAAATGAACAATCTATGAAATAAAATCTTTCTTTGGGGATAAGGAAAACCTGGGACAATTGTGCATTTTGGTTTCCCTTCTTTAAAAAAATTATTGGCTATTTTGCTTAAAAAAATCTTTTATCTAAAAAAAATGAGGAAGGCTCTATTCCACTTTTCTTCCTTTTTCTTGTTCTTTCAGTTTACCTTACTATTATTATTATTATTATTACTACTATCCTGTCTTTCTCTTTCAACTGTTATGTTTGTCCTTTTCTCTAAGCATGCCTGTGTCTCTTTTGAATGTTCAATTCTTCTCTATTTTTTTCATTATTCCCAACTATTGCAAAGTGACTACCACATTAAGTTCCCTTACTTTAAGGGCCTGGCTGTACCCTTCACTTTTTTTTTCAGTTCTCCTTTGAGATTTCACAGTCCCCAACCACACAACTCTGCTTTTGCCTTCCTCACTCTCCTGTTGCTAAGGTTTGCCCTGAGTGCTCTGATCACCTATACAGATTCCGGAGCCTTAAGGATACAGAATAAGTGACTGGCTGTAGATCCACAAAGGAAAAGAGTTTCTTAGCTTGCTGATGGCCAGTTGTTGAGAACCTTTTATGCTGGTTCCTTGTCAGAGGTAAAGTGGTTCCTTGTCAGAGGCAAAGTTGACCTGCAGAAGGGAGAGGCAAGTGAGAGTGGGAAACCTGTATAGCCTGCTGCCAAAACAGTGCTAGTATGTCACACTTAATGAATACTGGCTGGATTTGAGCCCTAGTTGCTCTTGTAGATTTATTTTTATATGCATAATTAATAACTAATTTTCCTTAATAAAACAAGTTACCAATTTTAAAAAGATCTCTCGTTCCCTCTGTTTCTAGCATACCCACCATGGCAATCATGTTACGTGAATAAGGTTGCTTTCTGTACAGTTCAGATACATTTCCACATTTTCAAAATAGTTTTATGTTAGATTGGTATTAATAAACTAAATGGAATTAAATCTACCTGTGGTATCTTGTTCTCTCCTTGAGATGTACAAGTGATTCAAGTACTCCTGTTACTAGCCTAGTCAACTGCATATATTGCTTTTGTTGATGCCATTTTAAAGCTGGCTTTCTTCTGGAAAACAATGTCATATAAAGTCTTTAATATAGATTATGTTTTGAAATGTTTCCTTCATCCACTTGCAATAAATCATTTAATTAAAATTCTGTAATGTTTGTAAAATATATTGCTACTGGTATTTGACTTTTTTTATAATCTATCCAATTCTACAACTTTCTATGAGAATTTTCTTTATGAGAAATATGCTATTGCCTATACAATTTCATAAAACACTCAGTTTGTCTCTGCAAACCCATGGGAACTCTTCTTAGCTTAACTTCACTCCGTCCTCACTTCTTGGCAGGGGTATGCTAGAGCCAGCTCCTACCTGGATCACCAATTGTTAAATTTTTGATGTGAGCATTTATTTACACCTCAGAGATCAGCAAATGCTACAAATCAAGGTTTGACTTATTATTTTTTTGATTGTCTAGGCTTAAGAAAGTATTGGAGAAAATGTGAATGATGAAGCTTAAATATAAAAGTACATTGTGTGTACTTTTTTTTGGAAAACTAATTGTTAACTTTTTACCAACACACCCCTGCCTCATGGTTACCCTGTGACATCATCAGTAAAGGCTACTGGTTCATTTGTCATTATTTTGGAAGGCAGACCCTGTTAGTCTGGCATGTGTCAAGGTATATCTAGCAAGAAGTTGTTAGGCTCATTTGCTGCAACAGGAACCAGATGAGGGCAGTCAAACTGAAATCAATAGACCTTTTTATTTGGCAATTTTAAAGGAAAGCCCCTTGATACCTTATACCTCCATTCCCAGAGAGTACAAAGGAAAAATCAGACTGCAACAAAGGAAGAGTAATGTGCTAGCATCTTCATGCCCTCCCTTGAACAGGCTCAGAAGTTGACCTAATAAGAGCAGCCCACCAACCCTTACAATGGGGCTAGGATCAACACCTTTAAAATGGGACAAGGAAGGGATAAAATCAGGGATGATACCAGAGAGCCTTGACTCAACGATCTTTTAAGGAGGAGGGAGTCCACAAAGGTTTCATAAGAAGTTCTTCCCAGGATTTAGCAGTTCATTATGCCAAACTCTTGCTACTTCAGTGGGTTGAATCACTGAATCTGTCTCTACTCCATGTGTGAGGACAGCTCATGAGGGCCAGGTGTTTTTCTGTTTGGCCTCTTATCCCTGAAGCTAATGGTAGGGAGGTGCCTGCCATTTTTTTTTCCAGGAAACTGGAAGTTTCTAGCCTATGAGATTCCAGAAATAGAAGATTCCAGGTACGATGGGGTAAGTTTCAGAAAAGTACGACGGCACCAGGCAGGAGAAGAGTGGCGTCTGATGACAGCCTGTCATCAAAAAGGCTAGTCATCCACTCCTCCCCTCAACTATTCATTTTTCCATTCTGAAGCAGAAACTTCCTTTGGAAAATACTTGAAAGGCTTATTTTTATGGAGCCCAGGTGCTTTTACTTTTAGTTGAATGAGTTCTACTCTGCTCACATATCAATGTAGAATAGACTATGCCACCAAAAAGAATCTACATTAGTATATGTGTTTCTGTACAATGAAAGAGTTCTTTCGTTGGGATTGAAGTAAATTATTTTTGCTTAATACAAAACACTCCATTTACATAAGTTAAGATGATGTTTCCAAAGATTGAAACATGAAATGTCAGAACAAGAAGGGATCTTGTAGAGAAAGAACATCATGTAGGAGGAAGAACACTGAAGTTGGAGTTGGCAGGACCTGGTTTTGAATCCTGACTGTGACTCTTATTGTGTGACCACGGGGAAGTTACAAACTCCTTGTAAGCGTAAGGAGTTTGGTTTTCCAGGATCCGTTGCCATAGCAATCTCGTGTTCCCATGTGTTAGGTATGAGTTCTATGGTTCAAAACATCACCACGACCCATGTAGATTGTAGGGGCCAGATGTTGCCTGTTTATATTGTAAAGGTCAGGACCCTGGAGGGATGGAGTGTAAGTATAAAGCAGGTGGGCACTGGTCAGTGAGTGGGGAATGTTTAGAGTTAAAAAGCACCAGCTAGGATGCTGTGTGTGCCTTGATTGGCCCCCATCAAGGCTGCGGGGGAGTCTGTGTTTGCCTCATCTGGCCCCACTGAGGCTTGAGAGGATTTAGGGGAATGCACAAGTTGTTCCTGTCTCGATTGACCCCATCAAGGTGTAGGGGGAGTTGCCCCACCCCCTTCTCTCTGGATCTGCGAGAAGGGTGATTAGGGAATGCTGTAGGAGTTGGTGCTCAGCAACCCTTGTGAGAAGGTTAGATAGAATAAGGTCTGCTTTGTTTAATTGTTAACCCCTTTGAAGATGTCTTTCCTTTATAAAAGCAGATCAAAGAACCACTGCTAGCAGGCTGTCCTGGGTGTGCCAGGGTGCTTGCTAATATACTCCTTGAGCTCAGTTTCCTCATCTTGGTTATAGTGGTCATATGCACATAGTCAAAGCACTTGATAAATCTTAAAGTGTTTTAGAAAAGTGAGTTATTATTGTGGAGATTTTTTTGTCAACTGTTAAGATTGTGTACTTGTCCTTGTGTTATAGTCAGAGTTCATAAGGCTCTTAGCTTCACTGCAAGCATCCCTACTCATTTGGCAGGTGCCTTACCTCCTAGTTATATCAAAGATGTAAGAATGTTGACTTCTCTCTATGCTGCCATAAGAAAGCAGATAAAAGACCATGCCTCAGAGTCACATTCTCAGGAAAGAGGCAAGTTGGTTTGTTGTTTTTTGTCATCTGGTCATTTCGTTTGAGTTCAACTTTCTGTGATCCCATTTGAGGTTTTCTTGGCAAAGATACTGGAGTGGTTTGTCTTTTCCTTCTCCAGCTCATTTTACAGATGAGGAAACTGAAGCAAACGAGGTTAAGTAACTCGCCCAGGGTCATACAGCTAGTAAGTGTCTGAGCCTGGATTTGAACTTAGGTCTTCCTGATTTAAAGTCCAGCACTCTATCTACTTGCACCACCTAGCTGGGGTCACTAAGAGTTGGACATGATTGAATAGAAACAAACTAGCTTAGCTCAGAACTAATTCACAACACTGGTGCCTTCCTTTACTAATTTGACTCATAAATTCAATTAAATAAACATTTAAGCTCCTACTCTGTGCCAAGTTAATATGTGGGGAGTTAGCTTGAAGGAACTCCCAGACTGATTCTTTTGTGAAGGCAAACCAGGCCATCTTTGTCTTAATTCTTACATAGCCTTTAATTGTCGAATGGTATTGCCTCAGACAAACTGAGACTCGGAAAAGACTTTAGCTTTAAAAGTCTCCCACTGCATTCAAGGCCATTGCCATTCATCTTGACCTATGTCTTGTCACTGGACTCCAATGACTCTGGAGGAGAGAGTGAGGCTAATGACTTTAAGCAGCTCTGCCTCGCTTAAATCCAGTTCACTTGCAAGTCAAGTCATCACCCTCCTGATGTCATTGGTCCTTTTCAAGAACGAAGGATCAACAGCAACAGTGTATGTAGATAACCGGCCTCAGGACCAAGAAAAAATATTTGGTAGAGATATGTTTGGAGAAAAGTAAGTTCTCTTCTAGACAAGTTGAATTTGAAATGTTGATGGAACATCTAGGTGATTGATTATAGAGGAATGGGAATCAGAAAGAAAATTATAACTATATGTAAATGTTGAAGTCATCTATATAAAGATTATAACTGAACTCATGGGAGCTGATAAAAATCACTAAAGATGTGAGTGTAAAGAAAGAAAAGAGAGACCACAACAGACCCTTAGGGGATGCCCACATTTAGTGGGTAGGAGAAAGATAATGATCTAGAAAAAAGAGATAAGAAGAGATCAAAGAGGTAGGAGGAGAATCAAGAGATGACAACTGGTGGATTAGTCCGGACAAAGCTGTGGACCTCTTAGGCTAGATGAATATAAAAAGTAGTTTTTAGGAGCCTGTCAGGCAGGCAAAAGCATTGTGTCCATGTCTCTGTCCTTTGGGTAAATGGTGTCCTTAAGCTATACCAGGTACCCCCCAGGGGAATAGGAAGGGGCAATGAAGAATAAGGCCACAGAAGTCAGCCTGTTTAACTATTGGTGAGGCTGCTTAATTTCTTATAAGTAATTGTTCTGATAAGTGCATTTGTAAGCCCTACACATAACGAGCCATTAGTAACAAGGGAACTACTCCTCTTTTCCCAGTATTCCAGGCCCAGAACTCTATCTGCTATATCATCTATCCGCTTCCTAACATAAGGGTAGTAAAAGGTACTATCTGTGACATAGAAAAATTCGTACCATGGGATAAATACTTCTATCATTTCTATCTCTTATAGGAATTGGTATTTGCATACAAATAAAAGGGGGACAGGGGCAAGATCTACAAAATAATAATATAGAAACCGTTTAGAAGAAGGAACTCAAAATAGGTATTTTAGAAGCTTCAATTCCATGAAGGATACAAAGATTAAAGAGAGGATGCATAAGTATAATGAGCATTGATTAAAGAATGAAAAACTAGAATAAACAGGGAAGGGATTGAATTGCAAAGCTGTGCAGTGAATTCAGCTCATCATTTCCTATCCTGCTATTTTCCTGGACTTCATGATTTCAAGAAACTTTTCATTCTGTGCAAGATAAAATCAACTCTGAAACCTTCATTTCCTCAGATCATTTCCCACCCTACCTCCAGGACTTCTTTATGCTTTCTTCCCACTTATCCACCCCTTTTCAGCTTCATTTTTTAATTTGTTCTCTTCCCCTCATTAGATTGTAAGCTGCTTGAAGGCAAGGACTGTCTTATGCCTTTTTTTGTATCCCCAGGGCTTAACACTGAACCTGGTACTTAGTAGGTGCTTAATAAATGTTTATTGACTGAGTATTTACTCTTTAATAAAACTGCTGGGGAAAACCAGAAAGTAATATGGCAGGCATTAGGCACAGATCAACACTTTATATCATATTCCACAAATACTCCAAATGGAAACATGACCTTAATATTAAAGATCATACGACTAAAAAATTAGAGAAGTACATTTCACTTCTATAGGGAGATGTATTGTTGACCAGAGGTGAGATAGAGGCAAAGATAAAATAGATAATTTTGATTATATGAAACTAAAAAGCTTCTGCATAGCTTTTTAGCATGCAAAATTAACATATCGAGGATAAGAAGAGAAGTGGTCGAATGGGGAAAATATTTGTATCAAATTTCTCTGTATACACAATGTACTTATGTGTGTATACAAGCATATGTGTATTTGTATATATAAGCATGCACTATATAAATGTATATGTAGATGTGTGTACATGCACACATATAAATATATGTGTATATATATATATATATATGTATTTGTATATGTATACACACACAATCTCAAAAGCCATTCCCCCAATAATAAGAGAATTGCAAATAAAAACAACCCAGAGGTTTCACCTCCAATGCTGAAAATCGGTAAAAATGACAAAAGATGGGAATAGTAATTTAAGGAGGGGTTGTGGGAAGGTAGTCACACAAATGGATTGTGTATGCTTCCGTTATTTTTGATAGTGTAGATGCCCCTCCTCCCCAAGTAGGATGTAAGCTTCCTTATGGAAGGGACTTTTTTTTTCTTCGTATTTTCCTAGTAGGAGATTAATGAATGAATGTGGCCTTAGACTTGCCACAGGGCTAGGGATTCTACTTGGGAGTTCTTAAGAAGACAGAGGAGCTTTGAAGGTCAAGTGCTGGTCAAATACTCCAGCTGGTGTAGGGGGAGAGGAAGGGTAATTTATACCTCTTCTGATCCATTGACATTCTAGGCAGATTTGGCTAAGACAATATTCAAGCAAAATTCCAGGCTAGGGAAGGGTGTTGCTGCATAGTTTTGATCTCCTGGGGGCATTTCACTGTGAACTCCACCAGACCCAGGTGTTTATGGGCCAGGATACTGCTGGATCAGAGGAGGTATAAATTACCCCTCCTCTCACCCCACACTCACAAAGATTGTTTTCTGTGAGAAAGCAGTGGTGGTATAGAGCTGAGTTGGGATTAACCTTGTGACCTATGGACCACCCTGGGCAAAACAGAGGCAGGAGAACCATATTCACTTAGATCAATATGTGTCCTCATTCAATATCCTTCTTCCCTATGACTAAGCAAACCACCTTTTGATAACTGTCAGATCTTCAATGAATGTTTCATTTTATTCCTAGATTAAACCTGAAGTGCCAGACTGGCCTGGTCAGGACCCTATCCTAGGACAGCACATCATCATTAAATTTACCTGTCAGGTGGGGTGAGGTCACTCAAGTCATAGCTTTAGAGATGGTAACCATGGCCTGGAGAATAGCAATCCACAAAACCACAGGAAACAAAACTCTTGCTTTGATAGCAGCTTGTGTAGCTTCTCTATTCTCCCTGAACTTGGTTCATAGGGATGAGGCTTCAACTCTACCCAAGAAAACTCCAATATAATAGCTGGAGCCTTTAATCATGGTCTGGAAGTGAAAAGGGGAGACCAGCAACCTCCTTGCCACCCACTCTCCAGCCACAGAGACCTTGATTACAGAGATGAGAAGCTTACAGCCCACAAAATTCTCATTTCAATTCTCTGCTCTAGGTAGGGAAGCTTTAGGAAGGAAGGAGTACACAGGACAGTGGAGGGGACTTGGAATCAGGAAGCCATAGATTTCAATCCTCCCTCTGACATTTATTAGCTATGTGACCATGGAAAATTCACTTAACCTCAATTTACACCTTATAAGGTACCTGTAGTACACAGAACAGGGTTGTTGTGAGGCTGAAATGAGATAATGTGATCATAGATTTAAAACTGGAAGGACTCTCAAAGTCCATCTAGAACAACCTCATCATTTTGCAAAAAAAAAGTCTGGTCACAGAGGAGCTAAATTTCCATAATCCATAGGAGAATAGAAACAGGGCTCAAAACTTTAAAGGATATCATGACTTTATCATGCATACAGCTTACATTTAAAAAAAGGAATATAATAAATTAAACATGTGAGTTTCAAAACTTTCCTTCTAGTTTGTGTATCCTTCTGAACATCCATCTGTTCTCTTCTGTATATTTAAAAGATATTATGATTCCCCCCTTTTTTCCTCTTTTTGTCATCTCTATGACTAGTTCCCTTCTCCCTCTCCAATCTCTCTCTAAATGAAAACAAAACAAAGAAAAAGTTCTAGTGTTCTAGAGGACATACACAGATTATCTTAGGTGGAGAGACATCATCTGCTTGCTATGGTCCTCCATATGGAGATGCCAGTCATCTAAGGCATTCTATGTATGTGCCATACCTCTCATTACACTTGTAAAACATAAGAATAACCACATAAAACCAGTCCATACATTGACCATGTATATCTTGTTATGCTTCTGTTGACTTCAGACAGTTTTGGCTATTGCTAGTGAGAGAGGATCAGAGAAAGAAAGCTTCCAGAGCTTGGGAAGGGCAAAAATGGAGTGGGGGGACCTTCTGGGGAACATGAGAGCTCTATTATATAATGGATAGGATAGCAGACTTGGAGTCAGGAGAATTTGGGTTCAAATCTTACCTTAAGCACTTATTGGTGGCATTATCTGAGATACCTAAATGGTAGAGGTGAAAGGAGGAAGGTTGGACTTGTGTATCTTAGCTGTATTTTGGACTCTTCCTGGAGCAGTAAGTCAGTTTACATGAGGGATAAGTTTGTGATTAGGAAAAAAACTACTCAGATACAGTCAGGCTGCCTTCCAGATTCAACAGTTAGCATTATAAGATTTGGAGCTGGAAGATACCTTAGAAATAATTAACTTGTCCAGTTTCCTCATTTTATGAATTAAAAAGATAAAAGCTAAAGCCAAAAGAGGCTAAGTGATGTAATTAGTAGACCTAAGATTTGAACCCAACTCTCCAGACTCCAGATCTGGTGCTCTTCCCACTAAAACACATTGCCTTTACTCAGAAGCCCTGAACCTTAGTATTCCAAGCTAGATTTCAGAAGGTACTTAGCCTTGGTCTTGCAATTACGATATAGAGAAAAGTTCTGTAAAATTTACCAGGGACAATATATCTGAAGATGGGGGGGGTAAGGTTTGAGAATATGTATACAAATGCATCAAGGCATAAAGGCAGGATATATTCAGAGAATATGGCATTTTACTTTGGCTGCAGCATAGAGAAGATAAAGGGTTCTGGAGAATGGATTGGAGAGGAGAGAGACTAAAAGAAGAAAGAATAATCAAGAGGTTATTATGATAGTTCTGGATAGCACAGACAAGGGTCTGAACTAGAGTAGTGGCAGTAGAAGTGGAGAGGAGGGGCAGAAACAAGAGAATTTGGGGCCAAGTAGCTGCTCTGAAATGCTCAAGAAAGAGAATATTTAGATCTAATTGTGGCTGTTTTCTTTCCGATGATTCTGCCCAAATGGGAGTGGGGTGGCACAGAGAAGTGGTCCAACCTCCTCACGATAACAGGAAACTCAATCTTACAGAAAGACTCTTAGAAATATATTGGTTCCATAGGATTTATGACAGTAAGATCTATTGACATTTTCTAGAGTCCTTTATCCTCTCTTATTGTATTCTTAGTATTTAGGCAGTGAAGAAAAGTCTCCTTGAGGAATTAAGCAACCTGAGCAAAGTTAAACTGTCATGAAATCATTTCAGTAAGACTAGAATTCAAATCACCTCCTTCCTAGTCCACTGCTTATGTAACTACCACTTACAGCTACCCACAAATTGTATTAATTGATGTGAGAGCTCTTTGGGATCACCTCAGGGATAAAGCTGTGGAATTGCTCAAGGAAAGCCTTATCCTTTGATTTCCACAAATTAGAGAAATAACATTAGAGTCTGGAGTTCAGCAGCCATTATAATGAATGTTACCACTGCCATAAAAAGGGCTTGAGGGGGGTGGGATGGGGGAAGGCTATGTTAATTACATAATGGGTGGGTGAGAGAGGGGGAATCTGCTAGAAGATTTTAATTTGAATAGCTACTTGAAAATTTGAGCAAATTCAAGGGGGAAAACATATGACCTTCTCCATCTAGGAAAAATGGCAGTTTGAAATAAGCTGAGGATCCCTTTGATTTATCGGGTCCTGGAGGCCAGGTGGTCCGATGATCAAGGAACTCAAAGGCATTAGGAATTTAATAAATCTCTTAGGGTCAATGTGTCAAAATCAATAACAGACTACATATTTTTTTCTAGTTGACATATTAGTCAGGAAGACACTGTGATTTGATGTAGAGAGATTCCCATTCCCTCCATCTCCACATACCTGGCTTTTGATTACCTCAAAAGCCAGACTGTTGAGGAGAGATTCTTGAGGTATGATTGAGAATATGGTTTTCTACTTTGTGAAAAGCTATAAAATGGTCTAAAAGTACAAATAATGCTGGGGCCCAGGGCTTCTCAAACCTGATAAAGGTTGGAAGCGATGCTTCCCCCACCTCCCCCCATTGCAAAAGACACCTTTGAAGGAAAGTTATAGTAAATCTGGACAGCATACTGAAAAGCAGGCATCACCTTGCAACAAAGGTCCACCAAGTCAAAGCTATGTTTTTCCAATAGCAATGTGTGGCTGTGAGAGTTGGACTATGAGGAAAGCTGAGCACCACAGAACTGGCACTTTTAAATTGTGGTCCTGGAGAAGACTTTTGACAGCAAGGAGATCGAATGAGTCAATACTTAAAGAAATTAACTCAAACTATTCACTGGAAGGTCAAATACTGAAGCTGAAACTTAAATACATTGGCCACATAATGAGAAGGCAGAACTCATTGGAAAAGACCCTGATTTTTGGGATAGGTTGAAGGCAAAAGGAAAAGGAGACAGAAGAGGATGAGATGGATAGACAATGCCACAGAAACAAGACACATGAGCTTGGATAGACTTTAGAAGTTAGTAGAGGATAGAAGGGCCTTGTGTTCTATGGTCCATGGGGTCACAAAGAATCAGACACAACTGAATGACTGACAACAACAAGAAGATTCAGGTAGTAGAACCAGAAGCAGAAAAATCCATCTCCGATTGGCTTTAATTTCTTTTTTTTTATTTGCTTTTTAAAAAATATTTTATTATTTATTCAATATTTATAGTTTTCAGCATTGATTTCCAAAAGAGTTTGAATTACAAATTTTCTCCCCATTTCTACCCTCCCCACCCCCACTCCAAGATGGCATATATCCTGATTGCCCCATTCCCCAGTCAGCCCTCCCTTCTGCCACCCCACTCCGCCCCACCCCCTTTTCCCTTACTTTGTTGTAGGGCAAGATAGATTTCTATGCCCCATTGCCTGTACATCTTATTTCCTAGTTGTATGCAAAAAAACCATTTTTTTTGAACATCTGCTTTTAAAACTTTGTGTTCCAAATTCTCTCCCCTCTTCCCTCCCCACCCACCTTCACTAAGAAGGCAAGCAATTCAACATAGGTCACACATGTATCATTATGCAAAACTCTTCCACAATATTCATGTTGTGAAAGACTAACTATATTTTGCTCCCTCCTAACCTGTCCCCCTTTATTCAATTTTCTCCCTTGACCCTGTCCCTTTTCAAAAGTGTTTGCTTTTGATTACCTCCTCCCCTTACCTGCCCTCACTTCTCTCATGTCCCCTTTTTTATCTCCTTCCTCCTTCTTCCCTGTGGGGTAAGATACCCAATTGAATGTGTATGTTATTCCCTCCTCAGGTCAAATCCAATAAGAACAAGATTCACTCATTCCCCCTTACCTGCCCCCCCTGCCCTTCCAATGAACTGCTTTTTCTTGCCACTTTTATGTGAGATAACTTACTCCATTCTATCTTTCCCTTTCTCCCTCTCTCTATATATTCCTCTCTCATCCTTTAATTTGATTTGATATTTTTAGATATCATCCCTTCATATTCAACTCACCCTGTGCCCTCTGTCTATATATATATATATATATATATATATATATATATATATATATATATATATATATATATATATATATATATATATATATATATATTTCCTTCAGCTACCATAATACTGAGGTCTCATGAATTATACACATCATCTTTCCATGTAGTAATGTAAACAAAATAGTTCAAATTTAGAAAGTCCCTTGTGATTTCTCTTTCTTGTTTACCTTTTCATGCTTCTCTTGATTCTTGTGTTGGAAAGTCAAATTTTCTATTCAGCTCTGGTCTTTTCACTGAGAAAGCTTGAAAGTCCTCTATTTTATTGAAAATCTATGTTTTGCCTTGGAGGATGATACTCAGTTTTGCTGGGTAGGTGATTCTTGGTTTTAATGCTAGCTCCATTGACCTCCAGTATATCATATTCCAAGCCCTTTGATCCCTTAATATAGAAGCAGCTGGATCTTGTGTTATCCTGATTGTGTTTCCACAATTCTCAAATTGTTTCTTTCTGGCTGCTTGCAATATTTTCTCCTTGATCTGGGAACTCTGGAATTTGGCAACAATATTCCTAGGAGTTTTCTTTTTGGAATCTTTTTCAGGAAGCAATCGGTGGTTTCTTTAAATTTATATTTTACCCTGTGGTTCTAGAATATCAGGGCAGTTCTCCTTGACAATTTCTTGAAAGATGATATCTAGGCTCTTTTGTTTGATCATGGCTTTCAAGTAGTCCAATAATTTTTAAATTATCTCTCCTGGATCTATTTTCCAGGTCAATGGTTTTTCCAGTGAGGTATTTGACATCGTCTTCCATTTTTTCATTCCTTTGGTTCTGTTTTATAATATCTTGATTTCTCATAAAGTCACTTGCATCCACTTGCTCCAATCTAATTTTTAAGGTAGTATTTTCTTCAGTGGTCTTTTGGACCTCCTTTTCCATTTGGGTAATTCTGCCTTTCAAGGCATTCTTCTCCTCATTGGCTTTTTGGAGCTCTTTTGCCATTTCAGTTAGTCTATTTTTTTAAGGCATTATTTTCTTCAGTATTTTTTTTGGGTCTCCTTTAGCAAGTCATTGACTTGTTTTTCATGGTTTTCTTGCATCACTCTCATTTCTTTTCCCAATTTTTCCTCTACTTCTCTAACTTGCTTTTCCAAATCCTTTTTGAGCTCTTCCATGGCCTGAGACCAGTTCATGTTTTTCTTAGAGGCTTTTGATGTAGGCTCTTTGACTTTGTTGACTTCTTCTGGCTGTATGTTTTGGTCTTCTTTGTCACCAAAGAAAGATTCCGAAGTCTTGAGTCTGAATCTGGGTGTGTTTTCACTGCCTGGCCATGTTCCCAGACAGCTACTTGGCCCTTGAGTTTTTCTTTGAGGTATGACTGCTTGTAGAGTAGAGAATACTTTGTCCCAAGCTTGAGGGGCTTCGCTGTTGTTTTCAGAGCTATTTCTACACAGCAAGTTCTGCCACACCAGCACTCCTCCTCCCCCAAGAAACACCAAACCAGACCGCCGACTCAAATCTAAGCAGGCTCTGCAGTCCCGTTTTGATCCGCCACTGAATTCCTCCCACCAGGTGGGCCTGGGGCCACAAGCAACTGCAGCTGTAGTTCCGTAGGCAGCCTCAGAGCTGCACCAACTCTGTTGCCCCCGGGGGCGATTGGTGGCCAAACCACAAACTCTTTTCAGTCTGTCCCCGCAGTTTTTCCCACTAACCTTCTCTGTTGTGTTTGGTGTTTGTGGGTTGAGAAGTCTGGTAATTGCCACAACTCACTGATTCAGGGCACTAGGGCTTGTTCTGCCTGGCTCCTGGTCTGGTTGGTCCGGGCGTGGCTCACACTGGGCTCTGCTCCCCTCCACTCCCAGTTTTGTGCAATAGACCCTTCCCAGCGCCCTTCCAGGCTGTCCTGGGCTGAACCCTGCTTCCCTCTGCTATTTCTGGGGTTCTGCAGTTCTAGAATTTGTTCAGAGCCATTTTTATAGGTGTTTGGAGGGACCTGGGGGAGAGCTTAAGCAAGTCCCTGCTTTTCAGCCGCCATCTTGCCTCTACCCCTAATAGGCTTTAATTTCTGCTTGATGTTATCTACTACCCTCTGGTTAAGGAACCAAGGATGTTTGCTTCTTCGTGGAGGTACTCTATCCCTTTGGAGGTCTACTATCCCTTCGTTTATACTTTCTGAGACCCTTTGAATTCTAAATAAATCTATGATCCCATGAGCTGGATGAAAAGGTAGTGAATGAATATTTTCTTATGAGAATAACAAATTCTCTTCTGGGGATGAGCATGCTTTTGATGATCAAGGACTTTTTGGGAGGTTGGAAGTTGGGGCCAAAGGGACAACTCTTTCATGCACTGGGGAATGCTATGTTTTTTGTAGCATCTTTTCAGCTTGATGCAAAAAAATTGTTGTTTGTTAACTCTGTTTTTTATTGAGATATGCTTATAGTGAAGGAATTTAGAAGGGATTATTTTAGGAGAAGAATTAGGGGGAAATGAATGAGCCAGTGATTCAAATGGTGCTGACATGCTTCGTCATTTTTCCCTATGTAAAGCAGCTGTGTTGTAGCCAAAGGCAGGCTGCTCTCTCCATTGGTCATTACTGATGAATCATTTCCTCTCATAGTTTATTTGTCCTTTACCCACTATTTTTAAGTACTGGTATCTATTTCATCAGTATGCTCTTAGTAAATATATAAACCTTTTCTCCAACAGTGTTTCTTGTCCTTTATAAAGTTACCTTAGTCTTAAGACATGATGAAGTAAATAAGGTGAATCAAACAAGTTTGTGTGTGTGTGACATCAAATAGTTTTATCTCATTAAAAACTTTTTATATTTTATTTTTAGAATATCTATTTTGATTTGAGGTGTTATTGTTTGTCAGTTTTCTAGGTTTTTTTTTTTGTTACGTGCTCAATTTGTTGACTTCTCTTTTTCTTTCCTTTGAGTACACAAAAATTTAGAGAGAGATTTTCCCCTAAGGACTACTTTGGCTGTATCTCATGAGTTTTGGTATGTTTAATTTTTATTATTATATTCTCATATAATCATTCACTGTTTCTATCCTTTGGGTTATATATATATATATATATATATATATATATATATATATATATATATATATATATATATATATATGTATATGTGTGTGTGTGTTTGTGTGTGTGTACGCTATTATTCAGCATTATATTATCAATCTTTTCTTAAAAATTCCCTTATTGATTAAATCTTTAGTGTATTTTAGACAGGATGTATGTAATATTACTGCCATTCTGCATTTGTTTATTTTTGTTTTTACTGCCCTAAGAGAGGCAGTATGGCATCATGGATAGATATCCGACCTCAGAATCGGGAAGACTAGAGTCAAGTTCTGTATATTATATATCCTGTGTCACCCTTGGAAAGTCATTAAACTCTTAGTACCCTAGGCAACTCTTTAAGACTAGAAGTTATAAAGAAATCATTGCCTGTAATTGTAAAGGGAGCTTCCTATACAATGGAATTACAGATATAGTACATATGCTTTTGTTTATGCCCTACCACATAGTCAATTCTTATAAGCGTGCCGTACAAAGACAAAAATATGTCTGCTTTTTATTCAATAGTCTCTGAGTCTGCCCTATCTCATTTTTCTAATACTCTGTTCATATCCTTAACTTCTTTATTGTTTATTTTCCTGTTTGATTTGTCTAGGTCTGAAAGAAAATATTGAAATCCACAACAACCCTAGTAATTATCTATATCTCTCTATACTTTATTTTGTTTTCCTTTTTAGCCCTTAGATGCTATGCTATTCAGTATATGTATTATGTAAACATACACATTTACTATACAAACATTTATATGTGTGTATATATGTACATGTACATATATATATATATATATATATATATATATAAAATGTTATTATAGCTCCATTAACCATAGTGCCTTCAAAAATAATATCATTTACCTATTCATCTCTCATATCTCTATTTTTTGCTGTTTCCTTGTCTGACATCATACTTGCCAACTCTGTTCTTTTTAATTCAACTAAAGTAGGATTAAATTCTATTCCAAGCCTATATTTTACTTGTGTTTCTTAAACAATAAATTGTTGGATTTTTTTCTGATCCATTTTGTCACCTTTCTCCATTTTATGGGTGAGTTCATTCTATTCACATTTTTAATTCTGATTGTTAGGATCTCTACCCCACCCCATAATATTATATTATAACATTTGCTCTCTCTCCATTCTCTTTAAAAGAGAAAAAAGTAAGGGAGAAAAGGGAATGAAATAAAATCTAGTCATCTGTAGTTAAAATAGTCTAATCCTAGACTCTTTATCTTTTTTTTTATACTCAGCTTGCTCATTTCTTTCTATTCTGTTCCTATCTTTATCCTTTCCTCAACCCTTTCCCTGTACTAGATAAATTCTCTGTATTCTTTGTTGTATTTTAATTCTAAACTTTTTTGCCCCAATTTTCTCTTGACCTGTTTAGTAAATAGTGAGGTTCAAGTGATTGCTGCTTCCTCATACTCTATATCTGTGGCTGTATAATATTTTCCTATGGTGTCCCATTTATGAGAAATCATAAATTCCTTCCTGTTTCTCACCCATTCCATCATTAGTGAGTTTCCTTTCTATTCTTTTTCTTTGGTTTTTATCTATTGTAGGATTCTGAAAGCACAACAGCCTCTTTTCCCATTTTCAAAATGTAAAGATTCAATCTGTTATCCTTTCGAAGTTGATCAAACATGTTTACCTTTTTTGATTTCTCATGTCTTTTATATTTTCAATTCAAAGTTCTTACTCTCTAAATAAGAATGCTTGAAAATAATCAATTCTATTACAGACCAATTATTTCCACCTTGAAGTTATTGTCACACAACTTCCTCAGAATAAGGTCTAGGATTGAAGTAGAAGGCTACCAAAAGTCATACAGAATTCTGTGTCCTAGGCCTGGAGTACAGAAGTGGGCAAATACTAGTTATTGTAGCTTCTGGGCTCTTTCCCTTTACTGTGGTCACAATGGGTCAGAGTTAATATCTGGTCCCTTCTCTACTTCCTCCTTAGTCCCAATTGTCTAGAAGCTAAGAGAGGGCAAAATGGCCCATTATAACCTTGTGTGGGATTGAAATGGACTCAGGAAAGTAGTTTTGGAGTCCTTCCCCTTCCCTTCAGTCCTGAATGTGGTAGAAGGGCTTTCAGGATAAAAATGTCTTCTATACCTTTCCATTGATCATAATTTGCAAGTAGTGTTTCTATCTTGCAAAAAGTAGTTTGATTTCCTACTCCTTTCAAAGCCATCCCTACCCTAGGCCTAAATGGGGTTGAAGCTAAGCTGGGGCTGGATTTATTCAGGGACGAAGTCCATCTAGGGCAAAAGCATTCTATTTGCCATTTATTTTCCCCTAAGTAATAAATGGGTATAAATTTAATAGCAAAAGTAAACTTATCTCTGAGTCCTTTCCTTTAACACACAGACAGTTTAGACCCATGATTCTAAACTGGTAAAAATCAGGAAAAACATAAATTCTGAGCCTACAGCTAAGAAGATTTTTTTCTTCCTTCCTTCCTTCCTTCCTTCCTTCCTTCCTTCCTTCCTTCCTTCCTTCCTTCGTTCCTTCCTTCCTTCCTTCCTTCCTTCCTTCCCTCCTTCCTTCCTTTCTTTTTCTCTTTCTTCCTTTTGAATTCGTGTTTGGGGGTTCCCTTAGAAGTTTCATTTGGTTCACTTCTTTCATTTGATGACCTTTTCCTCAAGAAACATTATTATTCATGGAGGGGTTTTTTTTGTTGTTGCTGCTGTTTTTAAGTAAAAGCTAAGTATATCTGGACCCTTTCACATCACCAACTTTGCTAAGAATTTCACTCTCAATCTTCTCAGTTAAATAGAAAACTAGATCATCTATCATTAATACTGTGGGGTTGTAGGAGCTATTGAGGGTAATGAAGAATGGGATGTGTTATCTTGGCAATAGCAAATTCCCTCTCACTGGAGTTGCCCAAACAGAGACTAAATGACCAATTGTTATGGGTGGTGTTCATAGGGGAAAAGAAGGGAATAAGCATTTGTATGTTGCCTATTATGTGTCACAAACTGTGCTAAATATTTCACAAATATTATCTCATTTGAATTGTTGAGAGATATCATGCTTTAATTAATAGTTGTATTGTTGAACTGCTAAAGTCACTTACAGCTCCATGAATCTGTGGTTCTAATGATAATTTTTCCTCTTACGTCTGATGTGAATTTCAATTGATCTTATAATCTCCTGTGACTGTTTTCCATTTGTTATAAGAATATGAAATAAGTATATGTTGAAATAAGAATAATATAATTAAAATGTCACTTTCAATGCACTTTTCTTAAAAGTTAACACATTTTATTTCAAAATAGATTTATCTATCTACTCATTCATTCATTCATTCATCCATCCATTCATTCATTTCTTCATTCATTCATTCATTCATTTAATCATTTATTTATTCATCTATTTATTTATTTATTTATTTATTTGCTCATTTATTTATTTATTTATCTGTTTATTTATTTATTTTAAATAGATGAAACAGTATGGAATTCAGGTTCAGGGGGCAGAATGGCCTTGGATATGGGCAGACCTGGGCTCAAGCCTTGACTCTGAGAAATATTGGCTGGGCAAATCACTTAAACTTTCAGTTTCCACAGGTAACTGTCTAAGAAAAATGAGTTACAGAGAACTGCCTGTCTTCATTGGTGGAGGGAATTTCCATTCTAGGAGTTCCCCATACCAGTAAAATCACAGGTCTACCTCCCAGATCCAAATTACAGATGGTTTCTATCATGCCTACAACACAAATTATAAAGTTCATAAGAACCTCGCAAAGACCCTTTTATATATCTTTGGATATGTACCAACCCCATACATAAATACCACAAATGCATGCATATACATGCCGTTCTCCAATTAGAATACCTTTTGCCTTTGTCTCAGTTTGGGAAAATTCATCTCAGGACAGACTATTTTATCAAACATATATAAGTTATAAATTACATTTTAGTGCATGCTCTGTTTTCACCTGGGGGCTTGGCAAAACATCAGGACATTGGTTTCTATAATTATATGAGTTGCAAAACTGAAGAAAAATAATTTTACTTAGAATTTTAGAACAAAGTTTGGTCTATAAGAAATATGGCCTTTGGATAATGCTGAAATTCTCCATTTCTCAGATCTCTGTCCTCTGAATTAAACTATGATACGTGCCTCCATTTCCTTTCTTCTCCTTCTCTTAACTTTCTCTATAGTCTGCCATCACCATTCCACTGAAACTGCTCTCTTCAAAATTATCAATAATCTGTGTGCTAAATCTAATGGCTTTTTCTCAATTCTCATCTGCAGGATGACAATTGACCTCCCTACAGCCTTACATACTGTCAATCGTACTCTTCTCCTTGATACTCTATTCTCCTGAGGGTTTCCTGACACTCTCTTCTTGTTCTCCTCCTACCTATTAGACCACTCCTCAGTCTCTTCTGCTGGATCTTCACATCCAGGTCATGCCTGCTAACTATAGATGTCTCTCAAAGCTCTGTTATGGGCATTCTTTTCTTCTTCTTCTACACTATTTCACTTGGCGATCTTTTCAGCTCCCATGAATTCAATTATTACCTCTATGGAGATGATTCTTAAATCTATTTATCTAGCCCTAATCTCTCTGCTGAAATCTAATCTTGCTCCTCTAGCTGCCTATTAGATATCTTCACCTGGATTTATCATAGACATCTTAAACTCAACATGTCCAAAAGTGAATTCATTATCTTTTCTCCAGAAACTTCCTTTCTTCCTTATTTTTCTATTACTGTTGAAGGAACCACCATCCTTCAGGTCATTCAGTTTCACAGCATAGGTGTCATCCTCAAATCCTCATCCTTTCTCACTCCCTATATCTGTTATGGGGCGAGTTAGAGCTGAGCCTTGCCCTCCTCAGACCTCCATGCCCAGGGCCTGCTGAGGTAAACTCAGGGCTCTGAGATATGGGTGGAGCCAGGAGGAGGGGTCTCGACTTTGTTGCCTCTGTAGCAATTCCAGATCTTTGCCCAGACCTGCTTGAGCATATGGCACTTCCGGCTCTCTGTCTGGGCTTGCCAGAGCACGTGGAATTTCCGGTTCCTTGCCTGGACTGCCTGACTGCAGGGAACTTCGGGTTAGCTCGGGAAGAGAAGGGGAGGAGAGTAGGCGGAACCAGGGTGGCCTTAATGCCTACATAACCAAAGATATAAAAATGCTGTTTGCTGAAACAATAAACGGAGTCACTTACCACCTTTGGCTCCTGCCCCAGTCATTGTCTGAGAGATCAGGCCCTTTGCTAGGCAAAGGCCTGGGTGTTGGGGGGTAACAGACCCCACCAAGTTGGGTGTTGGGGCAGAGGACCCCAACATATATCCATCTTGCCAAGGTTTGTCAATTTCATCTTTATAAAATCACTCACATACAATCTCTTCTCTCTGCTGATACTGCCACCACCCTGGTACAAGCCCTCATGCCTGGACTATTGCAGTAGCTTGCTGGTTGGTCTGCCTACTACAAGTCTCCCTCCATTTTAATCTAGTCTATCCTCCACTCAGATGTCCAAGTGATTTTCCTACAGCACAGATCTGACTATATTATACCTCCACACCAATAAATTCCAGTAGCTTCCTTTTATCTCTAGGATAAAATATGAAAAACTCTGCTGTGCATTTGAAGTCCTTCACAACCTGGTCTCCAACTTTTTCTTATACCTCTCTTACCTCCAAATACTTTGTTAACAGTGTCACTGGTGGGAACCAAGATGGTGGCTAGAAAGCAGGGACTTCCGTGAGCTCCCCCCCAGGTCCCTCCAAAAACCTATAAAAATGGCTCAGAACCCACAAAATAGCAGAGGGAAGCAGGGCTCCAGTCCAGGACAGCCTGGAAGGTCAAGGGGTAAGGTCTATTGCATGGAACTAGGAGTGGAGCCATGCAGAGCCCAGCGTGAGCCTTGCCTGGACCAACCAGACTGGGAGCCAGGCAGAACAGGCCCTAGCACCCTGAATCAGTAATCTGTGGCAGTTACCAGACTTCTCAACCCACAACACCAAACACAACAGAGAAGGTTTGTAGGAAAGGCTGCTGGGACAGAGTGAGAGAAATTTGAGGTTCAGCTGCCACCCCTGGGGGCCAGTGGAGGTAATGCAGCTCTGAGGCTGCTTACAGAGCTACAACTGCAGTTGCTTCTGGCCCCAGGCCCACCTGGTGGGAGGAATTCAGTGGCGGATCAAAGCAGGAGTGCAGAGCCAGCATAGATTTGAGTCAGCGGTCTGGGTTGGTGTTTCTTGGGGAAGGAGGAGTGCTGGCGTGGCAGAATTTGCTGTGTAGAAATAGCTCTGAAAACAACAGCAAAGCCCCTCAATCTTGGGACAAAGTACTCTCCACTGTACATGCAGTCATACCCCAAAGAAAAACTCAAGGGTCAAGTAAGTTGGCTGGGAACATGGCCAGGCAGTGAAAACACACCCAGATTCAGACTCAAGACTTTGGAATCTTTCTTTGGTGACAAAGAAGACCAAAACATACAGCCAGAAGAAGTCAACAAAGTCAAAGAGCCTACATCAAAAGCCTCCAAGAAAAACATGAACTGGTCTCAGGCCATGGAAGAGCTCAAAAAGGATTTGGAAAAGCAAGTTAGAGAAGTAGAGGAAAAATTGGGAAAAGAAATGAGAGTGATGCAAGAAAACCATGAAAAACAAGTCAATGACTTGCTAAAGGAGACCCAAAAAAAATACTGAAGAAAATAATGCCTTAAAAAAATAGACTAACTGAAATGGCAAAAGAGCTCCAAAAAGCCAATGAGGAGAAGAATGCCTTGAAAGGCAGAATTACCCAAATGGAAAAGGAGGTCCAAAAGACCACTGAAGAAAATACTACCTTAAAAATTAGATTGGAGCAAGTGGATGCAAGTGACTTTATGAGAAATCAAGATATTATAAAACAGAACCAAAGGAATGAAAAAATGGAAGACGATGTCAAATACCTCACTGGAAAAACCATTGACCTGGAAAATAGATCCAGGAGAGATAATTTAAAAATTATTGGACTACTTGAAAGCCATGATCAAACAAAAGAGCCTAGATATCATCTTTCAAGAAATTGTCAAGGAGAACTGCCCTGATATTCTAGAGCCAGAGGGTAAAATATAAATTGAAAGAATCCACCAATCACCTCCTGAAAAAGATCCTGAAAAGGAAACTCCTAGGAATATTGTCACCAAATTCCAGAGCTCCCAGATCAAGGAGAAAATACTGCAAGCAGCCAGAAAGAAACAATTTGAGAATTGTGGAAGTGCAATCAGGATAATACAAGATCTAGCAACTTCTACATTAAGGGATCAAAGGGCTTGGAATATGATATTCCAGGGGTCAATAGAGCTTGAATTATACCAAGAATCACCTACCCAGCAAAACTGAGTATCATGCTCCAAGGCAAAATATGGATTTTCAATAAAATAGAGGACTTTCAAGCTTTCTCAGTGAAAAGACCAGAGCTGAATAGAAAATTTGACTTTCCAACACAAGAATCAAGAGAAGCATGAAAAGGTAAACAAGAAAGAGAAATCACAAGGGACTTTCTAAATTTGAACTATTTTGTTTACATTACTACATGGAAAGATGATGTGTATAATTCATGAGACCTCAGTATTAGGGTAGCTGAAGGGAATATACATATACATACATATACATATGTGTGTGTGTGTGTGTGTGTGTAGGACACAGGGTGAGTTGAATATGAAGGGATGATAGCTAAAAAAGTAATCAAATTAAGGGATGAAAGAGGAATATACTGAGAGAGGGAGAAAGGGAGAGATAGAATGGGGTAAATTATCTCACATAAAAGTGGAAAGAAAAAGCAGTTCTGTAGGAAGGGAAGAGGGGGCAGGTGAGGGGGAAATGAGTGAATCTTGCTCTCATCGGTTTTGCCCTGAGGAGGGAATAACATACACACTCAATTGGGTATCTTGCCCCACAGGAATGAAGGAGGAAGGAGATAAAAAAAGGGGGGATGATAGAAGGGAGGGCAGATAGGGGGAGGAGGTAATCAGAAGCAAACACTTTTGAAAAGGGACAGGGTCAAAAGGGAAAATTGAATAAAGGGGGATAGGATAGGAAGGAGCAAAATATAGTTAGTCTTTCACAACATGAGTATTGTGGAAGGGTTTTACATAATGATACGCATGTGGCCTATGTTGAATTGCTTGACTTCTTAGGGAGGGTGGGTGGGGAGGGAAGAGGGAATCGAATTTGGAACTCAAAGTTTTAAAAACAGATATTCAAAAAAAAGGTTTTGCATGCAACTAGGAAATAAGATATACAGGCAATGGGGCATAGAAATTTATCTTGCCCTACAAGAAAGTAAGGGAAAAGGGGATGGAGGGGGAGTGGGGTGACAGAAGGGAGGGCTGACTGGGGAATGGAGCAACCAGAATACATGCCATCTTGGAGTGGGGGGGGGTAGAAATGGGGAGAAAATTTGTAATTCAAACTCTTGTGAAAATCAGTGCTGAAAAGTAAAAATATTAAATAAATTAAAAAAAGAAAGAAAAAAAAAACAGTGTCACTGGCCTCCCACTGTTCCTCACACAAGTCACTCCATCTCCCGACTCTTGGTATTTTCACTGGCTGTCTGTCATGCCTGGAATACTTACCCTCCTAATCTCTCATGGCTTTCTTCAAGTCCCAGCTCAAATCTTATCTTCTACAAAAGTCTTTTTTGATTCCTCTAGATTTCAATGCCTTCCCTCAGTAGATTACTTTCAACTTCTCCTTCCCTCAATGAGTTACGACAAAGGAATGGCTACACCTTTATGAGGAGCTCAGTTGATTCACTGAGCCATCATTTGCTATGTCTTTAGCTAAATGATCATAATAATGACATTCTTGGGGAAGATAGAGACATCTCTCCAGATCTCCCCCAAGTGTGAGGCACTGGAGGAATGCCATGCCAGCCTATATCCTTGTTTCACCAAATGTTATAGATGTCCAACAGGTTTGAAGGAAAGTGTTCCTGGAGGTTTAAAGTTGCCTAAAGGTAGTTAGGTAACATAGCCGATATAGCACCAGACCTGGAATTAGGAAGACCTGAGTTCAAATCTAGCCTCAGACATTTCCTAGCTATGTGACCCTGGGCAAGTCACTTACCTTTTGCTTACCTCATTTTCCTCATAATAATAACAACACCTACCTCCCAGAGTTGTTGCAAGAGTATTTGTATTCACAAATAATATTTGCAAAGTGCTTACCACAGTGCCTGGCACATAGTAGGTGCTTCATAAATTACCATTACCTTCCCATTCAGAGTTTTACATGGTCAAGTTAAATATCCAACTCTTTTTAGTTGACACTGGCTATCAGGATTCCAGTTTCACATGTGGATGTTCTGTAATGACAGTATATTAGGTGCATCAAAACCAGATTATAGACCCATATCTTCATTTGATAACTTTTTTCTACAGGAGCTTAACTCTGTGGAATATAATTTAGATTCACTGTGGTTTCTCAGTTCTGGCTTCTCCCATTCATCTGTCCAGTCTGGCTTATTTTTTTCTCATTTAATTTTCTTCTCAGAGAGATTTAGCTCATACTAATAATAGCTAGCATTTACATAGACCATTAAGATGGACAAAGCACTTCACAAATAATATGTCATTTGATGCTCACAACAACCATGGACAGTAGGTGTTATTAAACATCCACATTTTACAGATTGGGAAACTGAGGCTGAGGTTAAGTGGTGTTCTTTTGTTTCTTATCTCTCTCTCTTATACCCCAATAATACCTACTACCTGCATCATCAAACTCTCTCTTATAGCAAAGAAGTATAGTTCAACAGAACAAATCATCATGTCTAAAAGCATATACCTTATTTCATGCCTAAAGTCCACCACCTCTTTAGTAAGAAAGGAGTAGATCAGATTGGTCAGCTATAAAATAAGGGTGTTGGTTAGGCCTTAGGAGTTCTCAATGTGGTGTCCATGAAGTTGGTTTTAAATATATAGGTATATATATATATATATATATATATATATATATATATATATATATATATATATATATATATATATATATATATATATGTATATATATATGTATAAGTATATATACATATATGTACACATATATACATATGTGTAAAAATGTGTATATATATATATATATATATATATTTTTAAATCCTACTTTATTTTAGTGTATTTACAACCCTTATGATAAGAAGTGGACCACTGGCTTCACCAGATTGCCAAAGGGGTCCATGACACAAAAAAGGTTAAGAATCCATGGGCTAGGTAAACTCTAAGGACCCTGCCAGCTTTAGTATTCTCTGATTTTCTGTTTGGGGTCAGCCTAAAGCCTATGTTCAGTGGGCACCCTTCCTATTCTTTATTTCAGCATACCAGGCTTCTTCTCTCCCTGCCACTACTGAGTGCTTCCTAGAAGCCCCCATCAATACTGACACATGCTATACAATATATTCTCAATGCATCCCTAAAGCAATTTTCTGCTCTCTCTGATCGAAGTCCTGCTATTTCAGATCATCATACAAATAGCCACTTGAGTTTATCTATGCTATATATTCTCTTTGGGCACCAAGCACTTTAACACAGGTTCTGTTGTTTGCTATTCAGTCACAGGAAGAGATTCATTTGGAAAATGATTATTATTAATTGTCCTTAGAATTAACTTGTAAATCTAACAACCAGATACCAGCATTCATTGAGTGAAAGAAGTGGGATCCCACCTTTGTTTTCTAGTTCTTACATGACTGATGACATCAGAAGGGTTTTGAATGAATAAAAATCTCTTAGACTGTGTCTATTCATGCAAAAGGATTTGGAGAACTGAGGCAATTACTTGGATAATTAAAGCCCAAAGAAGTTGCCCCAATTATCTGAACATTTCAGGCAAAAGTCGTTTGGGGTTTTGTTTTGTTTTGCCCAACTTATTCCAAAAAATTGCTTTAATTTTTTGCTTTGCTTCCTCCTCCACATGTTCTTAATGTTTGGGTAGCCTATAATAGAGCAAATATTCTCACTCCTTCATGATGTTGCGACAATTTCCTGTAAATTTGCTTTTCTGTCTGCTGTTTTTTCTCGTGCTTCAGATGTCAAGGTAGGAGGGAAGGAGGAAGTGCACACCTTTCCTACCGAGCAAACAAACCATTCTTCCTGGCAATTGCCGTTGGCCATTCTCCCTAACCCCTTGCTCCAAAGGTTCCTTATCCTTCTACTCCAAAGTTTTGAAGCTTCCCTGTGAGTTCCTAAGTCATTAATGAGTTCCAGTTCACAGGTGGCTTCATTTCAAGCCTAGGTGTTCCTTTTCTACCCAGGGTGTTGTTGGGAGGAACCGGTTAGAATGAGCTCCATTGTAAAGAACTTTCAACATTCTGTGATTTTTCAAAAAGCATTCAAACACCCACACAGTCTGTTGGGCAATCTTTAAAAGGGGCTGTTAACAGGCTCACCCACCCCAGGTTTCCACTTCTAAGCAGTCAGACTCTCCACTTTCCCTGCTTGGCCTGATAAACCTGAATGCCTGTAAACTGCAAGAGCTGAAGCAGCAATACTTCTGCCAGGTGTAAACTCCCTTTGCTGGAAATCTCTAAAAAGCACGGAGCTTACGGCATGGATATGGCTTGGCTAGAAAAACCTGGGGATGGCTTTAGTAGAATACCTTCAAATAAACTTGGAAATAGTTGAAAAGGAAAAGTAAACATCACCGTGCGGGCGGAAATGCTGTTTCTGTGAAATCCTCAGGGGACGCTGGAGAAAGAGTCACTTCACTTCTCTGGGCCTCAATTTTCTAATCTGTGAAATGAAAGTATTGACCTCGATGACCTCTAAGATCTGTTCTAGCTCTAAATCTATGGTCCTATGATACGAGTGAAAACAAATGCTGTTAGAATACTTCTTTCACTGGGGTTGGTCTATGAGTGGCTGAAGTAGGCCTCAACTTTTGAAACATGCTTTTAAGGGGCACTGATTTTTTTTTTGCCTGTAATTTTTATTTACCTGAAATGTATTATGCCCACCAGGCTGTCCTGGTGCCTGAAAGTTTTACCCAGACAGTGAATTATAGCATTGTGTTCCCAAAGGCCTATTTGACTTGGGAAGGGTGCCATATGAACTTAGGATCATGTTAGCATGGATTTGTTTATTCATTCTCTAACAAAAACTGACTCATAGACTCCTGGAATTATAGAATTTTAGAACTGGAAGGGACCACAGAGGCCTTGTCAAGGAATTTGGGGATAGGGTGTTCCCCGTCTAAAGAGCATATTATTATTACAGAATATGTCAGAATCAGCTCTATTCTAAAAATCTTATAATGTTTTGAGACTTTTAAAAAACAATCAAACACTCCCCCACTGTGTTGGGCAATATTTTTTAAAAGGCTGGTAAAAGTTTCCTTTTCTAGACTGTACGATTCTAACGTAACTTTCTATGGCTGGCAAGAGAAACCTGGAGGTTTGAATTCATCATATTTACCAGAAGTATGGAACCCTCCACCCTCTGTTTGAACTCTTTCTGGACCAGAGAACTCATTGTCTCAAGAGGCAGCCCCATGTCCTGTTGGGAGAGCTCAGAATCTTAGGAAGTTCTGCCTTCTATTATATTTTGTATCTACCTCCCTATAACTTCCACCTATTAGGTCTAGTTCATCCCTCTGGCACCAGGCAGAACTATTCTAACCCCCACATGACAGCTCTTCAAATGTTGAAAGACCAGTATCATGTCAACCCTAACTTTTCTCCAGGCTAAATATTCCCAAATGATTTAAACATTGCTCATAGGAGCTGGTTTCAATTTTTTTCCCCATCTGAGTCACTCTCATCTGCACAAGCTAACTCTCATAGTGTCTTTTTAAAATATATATATATATATTTAATTTATGAAATAAAATAAGCAGTTCCATAATATAGTCCAATAAAAAAGATGATTGTATATGAAACTGCAAATCTACTATACACAACTTGTTATTCCTTTCAAATAAACAGCACGAGTATCATGTAAATTTTTTTCTTCCCCACCCCCCCCACCTTAGAGATGGCTATCAATAAATCCAAATATATATGTTTCTGTTTATCAGTTCTTTCTCTGGGTACAGATAGCATCTTTCTTTATATGTATTTTATAGTTAAATTGGGAATTTATAATATTCAAAATAATTACTTTGCTTAAAGTTATTCTTAAAACAATATTGCTGTTAAGTCTATACAATTTTTCCTTGGTCCTGCTCATTTCCATCTTCATTATTTTGTGCAAATCACTGAGTTCAAAACTACGAATGTGGTCTGTTCATCTTCCTCTTTCCAAATACTATGCCTCTCTTAAAACACCCTAAGATCAAATTAGCTTTCTTTTTGGCCAGCATATCACCCTGTTAACTCATATTTAGCTTAGAATCAATGAAAATCCCCAAGCACCCTGAGGGAGAGAGACACAAAACACACAAATTGAGATGCACGAGAAGGTTGGGAAAGGTGAGAATGTGTGTATTGTCAGGGGATCGTGCCTGGGTGGGCTTTCCCAGCATGAAGCTCCAGTCAGCCACAGGGAGGTATAAGAGCACTGGGTGCTGGTGAGAAGTAAGGATGGGAAGGAAAGGGGAGTAGAGTGCCAAAAGTGGGGCTGGGGAAGATTTAAAAACAAACTTCTTTCTGTTTTGCCTGGGGCTGGCTCTACTGCTTCAATGAGCTACTAAACACTCTGGTTGAGTAAACGTTACCAACATTCTAAGCAATTTTCTGGTATTGTAGGATCCTAGATTTAGAACTTACGGGTCATCTGGTCCAACTCTTTCAGTTGGCAGAGGAATAAACTGAGGCCCAGAGAAGCAATGACTTGCCCAAGGTCACATGGTAAATGGAAAAGTTGAGATCTGAAACTATGTCTTTTTGCCTTCAAAACCCATACTCTCTTTACTGTATCCAGATCAAACTAGGAATTTTAGGTGCCTTGAAAATTCTTATTTCCTCTCCTCCCCTTTCTCTATCCTATCTGTATAATCTCTCTTGGCAATCTAATCAACCACTTTCAGTTATATTTCTATTTTAGAGGGCAGAGTGGAACAAGTACAGTATTGTGATTGTCATTTTTTTAATTCCCAGATCTTACGATAGCTCTTTGCTCATATGCATTCAGGATTTTTTTTTAAATAAATTGAATTTAGTTCCATCACCTTAATTCAAGTTCCTCCAAGATCTTAGAGATTCTGTTCATAAACATTTGTTGTGAACCCACTAAAGAGGTCACGCACAGGTTAAAGTGCTTAGGATACAAAGAAAAGAGAAAAGAGTGTGCTTGCCCTCAGGGAGCTTAAATCTAATGAGAGAAGACAATACACAAAGGGAAGTTAAAAAGGAGAGGGGGCTTCCTAGAGGTTGGGGGGATGCAGTTTAAATTCCTTGGAGTTAGAACCAACGAGAGCTGCAGATGGAAAAGTGAATGAAAGATGGGGATTCCATAGAATATGAGAGGCTAAGGGAATCTTAGAGATCTTGCACTTCAATATCCTGATCTAACAGATGAGGAGTATTAGTCTAGTGGTTGCCTAGGATCATTTAGTGATTTAGAGGTAGAGACTAGAACTCTGACTTCCAGAGCAGTGTTCTCCTGACTCCATTAAACCTCTAAATAATTACCAAACTATTCATGCTTTGGCACTTTTGTTCTCAATTATTTTAACAGTAAAACATTGAGCTGGGCTGGCTGACAGATTACACCGATTGTTAACTCTTTTGCTCCTAAAGCTAATATTTTAACAGCCTTTTGATATTTAAGAATCAATGACTTAGACAGTAGGAATAAATAAACAACTAGCTTGAGAATGAACAAATCAACATAGACACCATCTACTAGTTAATTGATTATTGGACTAACATTAGTTGGTTGAACTTTATAGAGCATATGTAGATCTTTACATTATTTTAGCACTTATGGATTACTTTTAAGCCATGTTATCATCAACTTATACACTTCCTGCTTTGAACTATATCTACTCAGTTCATGTGTGTCTGTTGTTTTTCTAATAGGAATGTAAAACCCTTGAGGGGAAGGGTATGCCCAGCCAGTTCTTCTGAATCCCTCCCTCCAGAATGCCCCTTCGTGTGCTGTACACATACCTCCAGACAAAGTAAAATCCTTGCCCTGGATCTTGTCCTGCTCATTCCCACCTTATGATTTTTTCATGTACCATATTGTATTACAAAAAGGGCTCACTTTTGTGTCTCTTCCTAGTGGAATCCATCTCTTTCATCAAGAATGGAAGGATTACTATCCATTTAGGAGTTCAGGGAACTTTTTCATGAATAAAATGTCCTGGGAGGGGGATAAACTCTACTCTTAAGTCCCTGAACTAACTGTAATCCTTTGTCAAATCTCTCATGGCCTTCATTTGACCTCATCTATTCTTTTAACATATTTTAATTTGCATTGCAGATGTAATAAATCAGGGACTGAGACACAATGCCTCTCCCAAAGCAGGCTCTATCAATGTGTTTCTCAGCCTCATCTGTGATACAGACCAACTAACACCAGAGAATGAAAACATGAATGAATGAAGAAACATACATTAAATGCTTCCTATGTGTTAAATACTACATAAACACTGAATAAATACTAAGTATAAATACAAAAGTGAAAATAGTCCTTGTCCTTAAGGAGCCTATTTTTTTTTAAATTTTAATTTATGGAATAAAATATGTATTTTCGTAAAAGTACAATAAAAAGATGATTGTACATGAAACTGCAAGTCTATCTTGAACAACTTGCTATTCCTTTCAAATATTCAAAAAAAATTATCATGTAATATTTTTCTCCCCCATCCTAGAGATAGCTATTATTAGACACAAATAGGTGTATATATGTGTATATATATATGTACGTATAGTATGTGTAAGTTTTTTCTATACATATTTCTATTTATTAGTTCTTTCTATGGATGCAGATAGTATCTTTTTTTCACATGTCCTTTATAGTTAATTTGGGTCTTTATAATAGACAAAATAACTTATTGATTCAAAGTCATTCTTAAAATAATATTGCTGCTACTGTATGCAATGTTTTCTTGGTTCTGCTCATTTCGTTCTTCATTATTTCATGTAAGTCTTTCCATGTTTTTTCTAAAATCATTGAACTAATTTCTTATGGCACAGTAGTGCTCCATCACCATCACATACCACAACTTGTTCAGCCATTCCCCAATTGATTGGCATCCTGGCAATTTCCAGTTCTTTGCCACAACAAAGAGATCAGCTATAAACATTTTAGAACATACAGGTTCTTTTCCTTTTTCCCTAATCATCTTTGGAAATAGACCAAGTAGTGATATTGCTCTTTGGGCATAATCCCGGATTGTTCTCCAAAATGGCTGGATCAGGTCACAGTTCTACCAACAATGAATTAGTGTCTTAGTTTTTCCCCATTCTCTCCAAAATTTGTCACTTTCTTCTTCTATAATTTTAGCCAATCTGATAGACGTAAAATGATATCTCAAGATTGTTTTCATTTGCATTTCTCAAATCAATAATGATTTAGAACATTTTTATATGAATATAAATTGTTTAGGTTTCTTCATTGGAAAACTGCCTGTTCATATCCATTGACCATTTATTAATTGAAACTTACTTTTTTATGTTCTAGAATAGGGATTCTTTTTAAATTTTTTTATTTTTTTAATTGTTTTTTGAAGCTTACTTTCTAATGGGGGAGATAACATATATAGAGGGATTGGTGATCAGAAAGGGATATTTGGGTTTGTAAAGTTATAGGTTTAGTTCGTAGAGTCATAGAGGAGTATTGGCACCTCCTTTCCAAGAGGAAAGGAAATAGTGATTTGATTATGTTTTCAGAACTGAAAATTATGAATCAGGGTGAGGCAGAGAATGCCTTGAAAGGGGCAATATAATAGGGAAGCATGGGGTAAAGTGAAACATAGCTAGGACCCTCCTAAAATATTGGGCCACGTGAGGTACTCCTCAATCAAGGCAGTGGATGAAAGGATGCACGGGTGACTGAAAAGCTCTCTGGAGTCAGAGCTGATTGCTACTCTCTTCTTGACTCCATCCCTTTGTGAGAGGAAGTTGGTGTTCTTTTGCCATATAGGCTTTGTTGCCCCCAACCTACTCAAGGCAATCCTCTTCCTTTTACCTGTTACTGTATTTCCTAATTATGCTATCCACATTTATAGTTATAATAAAGGTTTAACTGAAATAATAAATTCAGAATAAAAGAAGAATCAAAGAGGGTAAGCATCAACTCTTATTTGTCTGCTCAACCCAAATGTTCCCTGCTCCCAGTACTAACAGGAAGAGATGAGTGCAGTTGGAACATCCAGTGGCCCCCTTACCAAAGATAATGCAGCATCTGTATGGACTAGAAATCACCTTGCCACAGGAACTTACTTAATTGACACTTTCAGTCAATCTATTCTTGTAGCAGTCCCTTTTGTTCAGTCATTTCAGACTCTTCACGACCCCATTTGGGGTTTTCTTGGCAAAGATACTGGAGAGGTTTGCCATTTCCTTCTCCAGCTCATTTTTCAGATGAGGAAACTGAGGCAAACAGAGTTAAGTGATTTGCCCAGGGTAACACAACTGGTTAGTACCTGAGGCTGAATTTGAACTCGGGAAGATGAATCTTCCTGAACCCAAGCTCAGTGCTCTATCCACTACACCACCTAGCTGCCCCTTTTCCTACTTTAACCGTAAGTGTTCTCTAATCCTTTTCTGCTCCCTGTTGAAGTTCCTACTCCATCCATAGTCTGGATCTGGTTCATACCTCAAACAGCAGAATGCATTGCTTATCTTAAAGCCACAGAATCACAGATTTTCAGAGTTAGACTGGCCATCATTCTCTAGATAAGCAGATAGAGGGAAAGTGTGATATAGTGGAAAGGATGTTGAATTTGGAGTCAGACAATCTCAGTTTGAATCCTGGCTCTACCATTAATTACCAGTGTGACCTCAGGCAAGGTCTGTAGGTGACTACTCCTACTACCTGTAGCTCACTGAGCTGTGTGTTTCCTATTAATAATCAGTCAATAGGATCAATTAGCTTTCAGGAAAGTCATCTGCTCAAACAATTTAGCAAAAACTGTAAAAACTTAAAGAATACGGTGTAGTCTGTGTATGGCCACTCAACTTAAAATTCTGTAACTACAGGGTCTTAAAGTTCATTGTGGAGCATGAGGTTGGTGATGGATAGGGTCGAATCCCTGGAACCTGTGAGCTTTTTCTTCACTGGACAATTGAAGTTTCTGCAGTACTCCAGCCTCAGGCTTGGATGAGATGTTAGTGTACTCTTTTAGAAAAATTAGGGTCCTTGGCCTAGGATTAGCATAAGTCTCTCTAGGGCTGTTCCTTCTAGGCATTAGCTGTGAGGTTTATCATCTCTTAGGAAGGAGGTAGGGGAGGGATTTTCTCTTCTTCTTGATAATTCTTCCTGATTCAGATTTAGGTTCTCTCATTGAAAGATCTCATTCTAACTTACACTGACCATCCATTACATTTGCAAAATCTTTATGGCTACAGGCTAGGACTGGGTAGGAAACCTGTGGCCTCACACTCCTGGGCTAGACCATAATCAGAAGATAGCCTTTTGCTTAATAATGCTCTGGAGGTTCAGTGTTTTTTTTTCTTCCCTTCCTTCCTCCCTCCCTCCCTCTCTCTCTCTCTCTCTCTCTCTCTCTCTCTCTCTCTCTCTCTCTCTCTCTCTCTCTCTCTCTCTCTCCCTTCCTTCCTTCCTTCCTTTCTTTCTTTCATTCTTTTTTTTTCTTTTTTAAACTTTGAGGTTTTTCTGTTGGTTTCTGCAAATGAGTGGCTGGGCAAAAGATCCTGAGGTAGTAGGGACTGGTTCATTGTGTGGAATGCTTCGATCATATCTGAAAAAAGCCTTCACCATTACATCTCCTCATTGGTTTTGCCCCTTAAGACCTTCAGCTCTGCAGAAATCTAAAAGAGTACATTCTTACAAAGGACTGCTTGAAAGAATGCTCTCCCTGCCACTCACTATAGTTACACCACAGACTACCTTATGCAGCCTAGCCGGCCAAATTCTAATTCTAAATACTGTACATTCTGATGGAGATGTTTTGCCCAGGAAAAGTGAAGACTTCAGCAAGAGTAGTCTACAGCCCACTGGAACAAGCTGCCTTTACATCCATTTCCCTTTATTCATATTCCTATAAAGGCCTCCACCTTGCTGCTTTCTCTCCCTGCTACCACTTTGCATTTCTCTAAAACTCCTCTCTCCCAGCTTTATAAGTCAATTAACAAGGCATTTGTTAAATTCCTACTATGTGTCATGCCCTGTGCTGGGTACTGGAGATACAAAGATAAAAATGAAACAGTCTCTGCCTTAAGAAACTTACGGTCTATCAAGGGAAACGGTATACATAGATACTAGTAGATAGAAATTATTTATAAAGTAAGCATAGGGTTTTTTTTGGGGGGAGGGTAACATATGATGTGTGTCTGCTTTACTGTTATATAGTCTAAAAAGCTCAATGGAAACACTAAATAGACTTACACTTCTTGATACATGCAATCAAACTTTATTAATCAAAGTATGCAAACAATACCTTCAAAAAAACAGAACACCACCATCCTGATGTTTTATAATAATAGCCAGCAAACTGTACAATGCCTGTTAAGTACCAGGCACCATGTTAAACACTTTGCGAATATTACCTCATTTGATCCTTACAATTCTGAAAAGTAGGTCCTATCATTACTCCCATTTTAAAGCTGAGACAACAAAAGTAAACAAAGGTTAAGTGACTTGCCCAAGGTTCTATAGCTAGTGTCTGAGGCTGGATTTTAACTCATCTTCCTGGATCTGGGCCTGCTGTTCTATCCTTTGCACCCACCTACCTACCATTTTACAAGTCCCAATAGGCTTCTTTCAGATGGGACTCAAGATAGAATCTTCAATGCGCAGTGGAGGCCTTGTTTCTCCTTTGAGAGATCATTTGGCAAGACTCCAAAGTCTCTGTCATCCAGTCAGCACTGCCCTTGAGCCACATGGCCTTGTTCTAGTCTCAAGTTCTAGGAATGGGAGCCAGGCCTCATAGAGACTTAGGAACAGGTGGATGACTCAGGTCTCAGTTGGTTTTTGTTCTTTCAGCTAAAGTTGTATAACACCAGCCCCAAAGCCCATCCTTGTTGGTGGAAATGAATCCCTGGCCCTTTGTGAAAAGAGTAGCGGAAAGCTGGCAAGAGGTGAGAGAGCTCCAACCTTTCCCAGCCTTCTTTGAGCCCTTCTTCAACACTCATTAAGCTTTGCATCTTCCCTGGGTGCCTCTGGCTTCCATCTTCAAGAGAGAAGTTAGAAGAAGCCAACCTGAGTTCAGGTTCCTGTAGGAAAATATTCTGGGAAGACATAAATGGATGTGGTAGTCTCTACCACGTCCCTATCCCCAGCTTGCCACTCTAGAGACTTCGGGGAGTTTACTCCTGGGTGATATCCCAATCTTTCCAGATTGAGCTGAGTTTTACCACTCACCACAAGAGAATTCCTTCATTCTGTAGACTGGCAAATAGTCTTTTATATCTTCTCTGATTTCTGTTTTGCTATGATTTGGATAAATGAGTTTCTTTGCTATTCTCTATGTGTGCTTTTTTTCTTTTTGGTTTGTGTTATCTTTCACAACATGACTGATGTGGAAATATGTCTTACATGACTGCACGTGTATAATCTATATCAAATTGCTTGCCTTCTCAATGAAGGGAGGGGAGGTGTGAAGGAGGGAGAGATTTTGAAACTCAAAATTTTAAAAAAAGAATGTTATAATTGTTTTTACATGTAATTGGGGAAAAATAAAATATTAAAAAAGAAAAAAATGAGAAGAAATACGGGAAGATTTTGATTATCTGCAATCTAATAGCAAGTCTAATTACTATAATTTTGAAGTAGTGATGAATATAAATAATATTTTGAGGTACCTGAAACAACTTTAATGTGATGTGAATATCTATGATTTATGTTGGTGACAGTGACAGTGACTCTGGCATTAATGTGGTTTGTTACCTACATACATACTCAAAGGAAATGCTAAATTTCATTCGATGCTAGTGCAAATGAAGATGTAATTATTTTCCAAGTTCACAGACCTCTTGAAATCTGTACCCCAGATTAAGAAACCTAGACTTGGAGGAAGCAAGCAATCATTTATTAAGCACCAAGGGACTTGGCACTATACTAAGTCCTTTATACATATTATCTCACTTAATTGTACAGTGGCCTAGCTGCCTCTAGTGTTTAGTAACAGAATAGTGCACTAGATTTGGTCAGACTGTCCAGTTATTTTTCAGTTATGTCTGTCTCTTTGTGACCCTAATTGGGATTTTCATGGCAAAGGTACTGGAGTAGTTTGCCATTTCCTTCTTCAGCTCTTTTTACAGATGAGGAAACTGAGACAAACAGATTTAAGTAATTTGCCCAGAGTCACATAGCTAGTAAATGTCTGAGGCCAGATTTGAACCTGTGGAGATGAGTCTTCCTAACTGCAGGCCTAGCTGTTCTCTGGTTAGACTAATTGGTTTCCAATTCTGCCTGTGTCACTATTTACATGATTTTATGCAAGTCACCTAATTTCTCTGGCCCTAGGATTCCTCATCTGTAAAATGGACTAGAACTGGACTAGATGACCTCTCTAAGGTCCCTCCCTGTGGAGGCTCCAACTCAACGAGAAGAAGAGCTTTAGAGTTATCTTTTGAGGTTCATTAACACAAATGTATAGTCTTGAAGGGGCAGCAGTTATTCATAAAATATTAGAAAGATTGCACTGAATCCTGCCTCCCTTCCACTCCACCATACCCCACAATCAGGTTGGTTCCTTTAAAAGTCACTGCTTTGGAAAAAGTAATTTAAAAGAACACTTATTAGGCAGTGCCCAAAATGACTACAATGCAACTTGGACGCGATGGTTTCAAAATTTGCTGGGGAAGAGCTGCCATCTTGTGGTGGGAGTGAAAAATAGCAAAGTCTGGAAGAAAATTCATAGTGGGTTCTCTTGCCTCTAGCACTATTCCATTCAGAAAGGCTCCTAGACTTCATCTCTAGGCTTATAAAACAGACAGTTTTTAAAAGTTGTAGCACATGGGAAACTTCAGACAGCTATGTTCTGCTTTGGAATGAAGAAAAAATTCTAGGCTTCTTTGAATGAGTTTGTGGGAAGAGTGCCCTCTTGTGGTTGATATTGGACATGGAAAAGGAGATGACAAAATTTCTGGAGGCATCAGTACAATTTTGGAAAAAGTTTAATTCTGCTATATTCTTAGATGTTTAAGTTTCCATCTCTTCTCTGAAATTTTTTTAAAAATGGCTTCTCTTCCAAACTTGGTTTCACTGATCATTTGTAAGCAGTGCTTAGATTTGTTTTTATTTCAAGGCCTTTGTCATACCCGTACTTTGCCATTTCCAGAAAAAGGAATTTCTTTCTTTAAATTTTGCTTGAGCATTCCCAGACTTCCATTGGTGCTGCCAATCACTGCAAGAATTCAGGCCTACATAATTTTCCTCCAAACACTTTCCTTTCCTCTTAACTTCCTGTTACTGTCAAAAGGACCACAGCCTCCCACTTGCCCATTCTTTCTTACCACGCGCACCCCAACCCTATCCAATCCACCGTCAAGTTCTATTGATTCTGTGATTCTTTGCAAGATCTCTTGTTAGCCACATACTCTCCCCTCTCTTCTGACACTGTCATCAGATGCAGGCCCTCCACCTCACACCTGGATTATTGCAACAGCCTTCTGGTCGCTCCCCACTCCAGTCCATCCTCCACTCAGGAGTCTTCCTACAGCACAGGTCTGATCATGTCACCTCCTACCCCCCATTTAGTAAACCCTAGTACTCACTATTACCTGTAAGATCAAATATATGTGTTTGTCTTTTTAAGCTCTTCAGAACCTGGTCCTTTCTTACCCTTCCAGTTTTCTTACATCCTACTTCCCTCAACATACTACTCAATCTAGGGATCCCAGTCACCTTGATGTTCTTTGCACATAACATTCTGGCTCCAGACTCCCCGCATTTTCACTGGCTCTTCCCCACCCCCCACTCCATGCCACACAGAACACTGGTGGTGTATTGAGAACTATATAACGGTAAATAGTAGAGGGGGAAGTATATTCTCCATTAAAGGTCACTCTTAGAAACCTGAGAGTTCGAATGTAGCCACACAGTGGTGGCCCTTCTTAGGGAACCTAGATCTAACAAATTTTAAGGCTAGGTAGTGTGAGTGAACCAGCACAGAGAGTGGTTTTGTGAATCCATAGCATGCCATATGTGTTTACATAAAATTGCTCTTATTAGGTAAAGATTATTCCTAACACCCCGAACATGTCTAAATCTGGAGGTCAGATTTAGTCAGAGCTTAATCCTCCCAGAAATTCCTAGTCTATTTGACTTGCCATTTTATTTGTAAACTCTAGTTGTATATGATCTGTGGCTTGTTCTCAATTTCTCCTATTGATCTCTGGCTATAAGCATCAGTATGACAAGCCCTCTTGCAGTTGTTGGAGCTGCTTGCTTTCTATGAAAAGGCCTAACAATCACACTCCAAATTTGGCATTCACCCTTCATGAAAATGGTAGTCCTCTTCCTCACTGAAAACCTGGGAAATTCCCTACTAGATCTGTGTTCTCCATCTATCTATTTATTCATTAACACATTCCACAAAAATACATTAACACCTGCTACAAATAGACTTCTTTGCTAGACTCTGAGGTTCTTCAGCAAAGAGTCAGTGGTCTCCTCCATAAGCTGGGCTCTAGGCTGTAGTGATCGGTCTTGACTGTAGGTTCCCAAAGTGGATGATACTGACCCCTGGGGGGTGCTGGAACAATCTAGGGGAACATGGTAGCCTAAGGTTCAGTTGTGGGGCTTTGAATAAAAACAAGGGGGCAGTGGAAGCATAAGGAAAGAAGAGAAGAGAAGAAACTTTTGAAAAACCATCCGTACATGTTTCATCTGTTATGTAACAGAGTGTAAGTAACATGGATTTTAGGGTTTGTAAAGTGGATTTTTGTTATTGTTTCTTAGTGTTCAGTTTTCCAGGATCCACAGCCATAACAATCTCTTGTTCCCATTAAATATGAGCTCTCATGATTATGGTTCAAAACATTTCCACCACACTTGCATAGCTTTATATAATGATAAATAATATAAATATTTATGTTTAAATTATAAACATCTACTGTGACTGGGCAGTGAGATACAGGGGTGAGGTGATATAAACTTGTAAGGCTATTGTTGGCAATATGCCTTCTTTGTCTGTTGCCCTATAAAGCAGGTGGGCACTGGTCAGTGAGTTGGGGAACTCTTGGGGTTGAATGCACAAGCTGGAATGCTGTGTGTGCCTTGACTGGCCCCCATCAAGGCTTAGGAGGAATCTGTGTTTGTCTCAACTGGCCCCCAATGAGACTTGAGGGGATGTAGGAGAGCACACAAGTTGTGCCTGTCTCAACTGACCCCATCAAGACATAGGGGTAGTTGCCCCCCCCCATTCTTGCCAGCCCCTGCAAGAAGGGTGATTGCTGTAGGAGTTGTGCTCCCATTATCAGCACCCCTCTAGGAGAAGACTAGACTAGAATAAAGTAAGATTATTAACCTCTTTGAAGCTGTCTTTCCTGTCTGACCAGATCAAGAATCAACCTGTGCTAGCAGCCATCCTGTGGGCTAGTGTTATCTGTCTTACACAGAGTTAAAGTAGTAGTGATTACATTATTTTCCAAATAAACACACAAAAAAAGCATGTTACAACTGATCAGTGGTCAAGTCCACTGACAGGTCTTAACAAGCAAGTGTTGGTAAGCAAGCATGTCTCACATTGTAGAGAAGTCCAGCATGCATTGGCAGGAATATATGCATATAATGACTTGTTTACAATATGCTACTATATGGTTACATGGCACAATATTGTGTCATTAAAATTTCAATGTAGAAAAGACCCACAAATTTACAATAAATTATTAAATTTAAGATGCATCATTTTTAGAAAAAAAAATTTTTTTGAAATGATGCAAATTTCAAAAAAAAAAACTGTTAAAGAAAGTAGATTAATCTATGGTCTGAGCCAGGTTAAGAAACCATGGCTTCAAATTCCATGTTGAAAGGAAGCAAATTAACTGCTGGTTTAGGTCTTGGTATATAAAAATGGGTGGCAATGTGAGCCAACATTTTAATTTCTTAAATGGTTGGATTTTAAGCCTAAAGTAGATGTAGGTCTGGCTCTTTCTGAATAAGTAGGGATGTCAGGGTAGAGAAATAGGGGAATGAAATGTTGGTAGTATCATGCAAAGCTGAGGAAATGATGAAGTTTATAGAAATTATAAGATTTTAGAATTGAAAGGAAGCTTAAGAGATCATAGGATGATAGGTTGATGGCAAGAAGTGACCTTAGGGGTCATCTAGTCCAACTCCTTCATTTTAAGGAGGAGAAAACTGAGTTCCACAGAGTTTGTGATGTGGCAAGGGTCATACAAGTAGTAGGTGGAATTCAAATCCTGACTAATTTCAGACCTTTATATTGCACCACAATGACATGCAGAACAATAATGGAAAAGGTCTTGTCCTTGGTACCGTGAGTTGTGTGTATTGTACTGGTCTGGAACATGGAGATTGATTCTCTAGTGGTTCCAATTGAGTTTTTTTTTTTACTACATGATGAAGGGTGGACTAAAAGGGGAGACCCTCAAGCTCATAGTCTGGAATGACTATCAAGGCACTTGGGGAAGGTGGGGGGAATCACCTTAGAGATGGATTGCTTTACTCCCTGGTGATTTTCCCCCACTGGGTTGGGGAGGGTCATCCATTATAGTAATATAAAGGGAAGGACTATACAATTAGTTTCCTTGGGAAGGCAGAGGCCACTGGAGTGGAAAGAGATATTGTCTTCAGTATTTACAGGCTTGCAAACAAGTGCTTTATTTTTTCTTCATGTAATATAAATCAGACCTATATACAATATTTTGATAACCTGACTTCATGCATGAAAAGTAGAGACCTTTTCCTTTTGACATGGAGACCTAGACAGGAGTCAACTTCTGATGTCTCTAGGATAATTCTTAGGTGGGTATAGAAAGGCTTACAGAAATTTGTTAGAGGCCTTCAAAAAACTAGCCCAGACCATGTGGCAGGGTCTTAGGAAATATTACTACTAGTGTGCCAAAGGAAAACTCTTTTTCTTTTACATGTAAATCTTATATATCAATTGAATCCAAGAATAAGACATAATCTCCAGCCTGATCTGTATGAGTTTAGAACTTCAGCAATTGACTGTGGTTTATACCAGAAAACCAGGTAATAATGCATCCTACTTTCAAGTGATCGGTGGGAAATAAGTAATATTGAGTGGCACATATAGCTGGACTTATTCTAAAAAGGGGGAGAAAAAAGCCTCCCCCCCTTGCACCAAACATAGAGAAACTTTATGCAGGAGGTGTTAGCAAGGTGAGGCAAAAGACTAGCAGTCAAGTTCTGAGAACTTAGTATTAAATTAGTCCTCAGGTCTTCATGTGCTTTGGGCCCTCACATCAAAGTTCTCCCTAAATTGATAGCAATAGGAACCTACAAGGCATGCAGAAAAGTCATGCAAACCTTTTTTGCCTCAAAAAAAAGATAATGAAAGTTATGATAGGAGCATAGATTTAAAGCTGAGAAGGATCTTAAGAGTCTAATCTCTTATAGATAAAGAAACTGGGGTATAGAGAGTTTAAGTGATATGACCAAGGTTATATGGGCAACATCATTTGCTATTGTAGTTTAACTCTGCTGAGGCTCTGCCTCCAAAAAATGTTGCTGTGAGCTTTCTATGTAAATTGAAGTGGTTTTTTTTTTGAAACGTCCCTATAAAATGGGGATAAGCACTCTTGGATTACCTGCCTTATGAGACTGTTATAAGAATATCACTCTGGAAACTGAAAAGTCCTATATGACAGTGTGATTGGTTATTATCTTTTTATATGGTATCATAAATTTAGAACTGGTAGGGATCTTAGAGGTCATATAGGTCAACTTTTCATTTTACAGATAAGAAAACTGAGGCCCAGAGAGGTAAATCGATTTGCCTAAGGTCATAAAGGTAGTAAGTGACAGAACCAGGATTCAACTCTAGATCCACCACCTGGCCAGGCAGAGAAAGGCCAAGGTTATGATAATTATATTTATGTTGTGCTGGGTGTACTTGTTGGACGTGCAGTTAGGAGAAGGCAATTGTGGGGGAAACATCCCCAGAAGAAAGCTATATCTAACCAAGATTCAGTTGAGCACAACTTATTGCCTCTGTGTTGACCATGATAATCCATAGTCAGAAGGCTAAAGGATGGGCAGGAGTTCCTTTATTGTACTCAAGAGACCAGAAAGTTATGTCAAGAGAGCAGAAAGATTAAGTCTTGAGATCAATCTCAATACATTTTAAGGAAAAACTAGCCTCGACTCTATGAGGGATAGAGCTTTGGGGAAAAAACTAGCCCAGACCATGTGGCAGGGTCCTAGAAGATACTGCTACTAGCATACCAAAGAACAACTCTTTTTGTGTTACATGTAAATCTTATATATCAACTGCATCCAAGAATCAGACATAGTTTCTAAAAAGCAAAATCTATTTGTAGCAGCATTGAGGCAGGACATCAGCTTTTTTCAACCACCATTTTTCTATTTCCTTAATACTGATGTTTCCCAGATGGATTTCAAAGTATACATATTCCTTTTCCATTCTTGAAAGGAGTATCAAAGTATCTGTAATTCTCTTTATCCTTTCATTAGTTCTGAGCCCCCAGTCACAGATAGGACTTTTGGTGAAAACACTTCAGAACTATCCAAGTTTCTTAATCTGGTTTGGAATTCTGAGGTGGATGCTTTTTTTGTCTGACATTTTGACACTTGCTAGATGTATCTTTCCTCTGGGAATGTTTCTCCCTCCCAATTTATTGGTTCTCTTCCAATTTCATGTCCAACAAATACACTCAGACTAAAAAAGACCTATTTCTTAACATTATCTACAAAAAAGCAAAGTAAATATCTAAAACAAAGAAAAGTAAACAAATTTCCTGCATCTAGAGAGAATGGATTAAGGCTTCCAAGAGAGAACCCAAGGGGGAAAAGGAAAGACATGATTAGCACCTTGGGCCCTTGGTTTGTAGGTTTCAGCAATATGGTATCAGTGAAGATACTCCTCATGACTGATTGGCCCAGGCAGCCTTGCTCCCAGAATTCTGGCATCTTCCTTCACAGTGGTTGCCTCCTTATGAACTTCCACTCTCCCACTCCAAATGGATTCTTACAGCTTATCTTCCTTCAGCTTCCTGCATCTTCTATTCTTTCTGTCAGGAGCTAGATTCTCCTGTACTCAGAAAACTGACCTTTAAAAGTCATCTTGAGGCTAACATTATTCTTTACCCTATCTCTATTTCTTTTTTGATTTATTCAAGGGATGATTAGTTCACACCCTTTAAATGGATCAATTGGCCAAGCTAGATCTTTTATAATAAGTTTAACTCCTTGTTGGGGTCCCCTTTTCTCTACTTAGCTTCTGAGCTTTCAAGGACTACTCCCTTACATATTTAAACAAAACCCCATCTATTTATAGCTTTTGCCTGGCTACAGCATATAAGGGAGTTGGATTCACTGAAAATTTCACTCCTGTACATTACTGGGCAGTCACAAATCTAAGACACAACAGTTAGAGAACCTCCAAATGTCAGGGACAACCTGCCCCTGAGACAGGAAGGTAAACAGCAAAATGAATGAAGGAAGTAGAGTTGTGTCAATTTGTTTGATAACCCAAGTTCCAGGGAAATGTGCATTTGAGGAATGGCTGTTTAATTTTAGCCCTCACTCACAGCAGGAGGAAACACCCATCCAGCGGAGGCAGCTCTCCAGGCCATGCTGGAAAGCTGCTCCTAGAATGAGGGGAGCCCCACTCTTATTTAGTCTGGCCTGCTCTAATGAGAACAGTATGTGCTTCTTCCATAGCTGGGGCTAAGCTATTCCAGTATGGCCAGAGCTGCATCAGGTTCAGGTCTTTTCCATTGCTATTCATATTCTGGAAAGTTCTCTGACTCATAAAAGGAGATTTTTTTCCCCTTCTTTCCAGAAAAGCATCAGCTAAATATGTTTATTTGGTGTTTTTTTATTCTGGGGATTGGGATATAGCCTTTCTCTCCCCACCCCTCACCCACATACCTCTGCTCAGGTCTCATGGTGGGGTTCATTGTAGAATTCTAAGTGGGACACGGGGATCAGAGTCATAAGATTCCATATAGTTGGGGTGTCTGTTGAACTGCAAACTACTTAAATAAACTGAATGTATTTTCAGTATAGGGGAAAGATGTGTAGATTTGGCATCAGGAAGACTTCAGTCAACTCCTGTCTTGGTTTAGCCATGTGGCCCTGGGTAAGTGCTATAACTTTTCTGGGCCTCAGTTTCCTTATCTGCAAAATGAGGGGGTTGTACTTGATGACTTCTAAGGTCATTAAATAAATATAGTATTCCAAATCCTCCTTCAGATATTTATTGTGAGTGTGACTTTGGTCAGGTCATTTAACCTCCGTGGGCCACAGGTTCCTCAGCTTTAAAATAAGGAAGTTGGACTTTATGACCTTTAAGCTCCATTCCAACTCTAAATGTAGGATCATATGAACTTCTCTTGCCTTCTGGTTGCCCAGACATTTTCCTCAGTGATTAAGATTGGCAGTGAAGTCAAGGGGGAGACAGGAACTTCAAAGATCCAAATACCTTCTGGATACCAGCAAAGCCTGTAAAGTGACCTGGTCTTCTGCTTTGATTTTTATGAAAGTGTTCTCTGACGTACAGGGTTTAGGAGAGAAGATAACTGGAAAACTGCTCTTTCATGAGACTTGTAGAAGCCAAGCCCTAAATGATTCTTCCCCAAAGCAATACAGAGTAATGTGTGAAAGTTGAAGAACGCCTTCTTTCTTTTCCTTTAAGCAAAATGGAGAACAAGAAAACCTCAAAATCTAAAACCCTCAGTTCTTGACTTATGGCTGTACTCTTTCTCTGTGTGTGTGTGTGTGTGTGTGTGCATACACACATATATAACATATACATATGCATGTATACATACACACTTTACATATATGCATATGTATATATGGGGAGGAGAGAGAGAGAGAAAGAAAGAGAGAGAGAGAGAGAGAGAGAGAGAGAGAGTGAGTTTGGGGACCATTCCTAGAATGCTGGTATACTTCAAGAACAGCAAAAAGCAGTCATTTTCCTACAATCTGGGAACTTTCTGAGTTTCTTTAAACTGGCTTCTGAGGAATTCTGGGGTGGCTGCTTTTTCGCCTGACTCTTGACATTACTCTCCAAGGGCAACCTTGGAGAAAGGGCAGTAGGATACTTCACCTGATGTTATGCCTGAAAAAGGAGGTGAGGGTACCAAATAAGGGAGAAAGGCTGCTGCAGATCAGCTGTGTTTTCCAGACTCAGTTAATAAATATGACCCAGGCAGTATGGTGAGCCCCCTTTCTCTGACCAGCTGCCCTTGAGTTAAGGGAAAAGCTTAGTGACACAGGAAGAAGAAAGGCCAATGTTTGCTATTGGTACATGACTATTAAAATAATTTACGCAGATCATGGTGGATTAAATAAGCAGAAAGGCCAACAGGCTGACCTAGATGAACACCGGCAGAGTAGTAAAATTGTCTCAGGACATGTGGGGAGTTTTCTGTGTCCTGTTCAAGTTTGGCTGGAGAGTTGGGGGCTAGGTGGGGGGGGGAATATTATTCCTTGCACTTAAGCAGTGGAAAATACTGGAAGGCTTGGGCACACAGTCTGAAAACAAAATGCTTGCTTGATGGAAGCTCAGGCCTTCAGACTTTGCCAGCATACATTGAAGAGAAAGCACAGCTGAAGATCATTTCCTTTGGCCTAAATGCCCATTTACAATGATTAACTTTAAAGGTCACCTACCCCAGTGTGCCAGAAAATTTTCACATGGAGAAGCCAATGTTCTTTTTTGACATTAGTCAGCTGTGTATATGGTATAAATGGGGAGAGGAGGATGGAATAAGGTTTTCTCTCCTTTTTTTCCCTTGTGGCTTTGAGAAAGGTCTCTAAAGTCCAGATACCTCCATAGACGATCCTTCTGTTAAAAAAGGCTCGTCCTGCACCCTTCCTTATAAGTCTTAAATATTCCAAGGATGGGACCTGAAGAACTTGGCCTAAGTGTAACTGAAAGTCGAGGCTGATAATCCACCCTTTAGTGCTTTAGTCTTTTGGGCCTTTCATTAATTTTACATTAAGAGTCTTCCTAGGTCTTTCACCTAATCTTGGCAGCTGACACTAAACCATAATTGAAGGCCATGTCCTGATTCCAGGAGAATTTTCTCCAGGTATAGAAGAAATTAACCATGAGGAAGCATGGTCAGAACTAACAAAGGCCTCACTTTAGCATGGAAAAGCTGAGCTAGTAGGTTGGAGCTACTTAACTTCCATGGCAGCAGAAGTTCACAGATTCCATCAGGACAGATTTTACTGACCCTTTTCACATTACCACAGGGCTCATTAACATTACAGTAGCATTAACTCTTTGACACCATAGCATGTAGACTTCTCAGACATGAGCTACGTTTTTGTTGTTCAATTGTGTCTGATTCTTCCTGACTCTATAGACCAACTGACCATGGAGTTTTCTTGATGAAGATACAACCACAGTTTGCCATTTTCTTCCCTAGTTTTGTATTTTTTTTAAATGCAGGCAGGGGTTAAGTGACTTGTCCAGGGTCACACAGCTAGTAAGTGTCTGAAGTCACATTTGAACTCTGGTTTTTCTGACTCCAGGCCCAGTGTTCTTATTCACTGTCTCACCTAGTTGCCCCACACTAGCTATGAATGGGATTTAAATAGTGCCTCTTAGTTTTATTTTATTTTTATTGGTGCTCAGCTTACTGAAATGGACAATGCAAACTCAATAATCTTTAATGGCTTTAGGAAACCTCATTAGGGGGTCTTACCTCCTTCTCTTCTTCCCTTAGGAGGTCAATTTCCTATTCCCATGCTCACCTTACTAATTAATCATGGTATCCTGAGTTTTAAGTGAGGCTGGAGTCAAAATGAATCCAGGATGTTTTTTTTTTCACTCTTCTTCAGCCATCAAAGCCACTTAGAGACTGACCAGCTCTGAAACAACCAAAATGTTTCTGATGCTCTCTCTACCTTCCCATCCCCATCCTTTCCCCTCTTGACATGGTAGCATTCAGGAAGAACAAAGAACTACTTACATTATTAAGAGAATAAAATGTCCCTTGACTAGATTTTCCTCCAAACAGAAGAATGCCTATATATGTTTCTTTTTCTATATATGTACATATGTATTCTTAAGTAAGAGTGCAACATCTGTCCTCTGCCTATAAACCTGGAAGATTATTTAAACAAATTTGCATACAAAAGCACTATTATTAGCACCTACTCCTAGGAGACTTTTAGAAAAGACAGAAACTCTGATAGAAACTCTTCCAGAATTGAATAACCTGGATCTTTTCCCCAATAGAACATTTTGACAAAGTTCTAAAGAAAGTTTTTATTTTAACAGATATTTCAAATGGTCTATCATGCTTAAAAGTTGTAGAGGAGCCCAAGAATTGCTTCCATCTGACCATTAAAGTCTTTTCCTTGAAGTTCTATCTTGATAGTAAGTTGGCAGACAACATAACATTTTTTGCCCTAGTTTTGGGTCTCAGTGTAGCTTGGTTTGAGCAAAACAAAAAAAATCACAAGTCCTGAACTAACCAAGAAGGGTATCTTTTGAAAAAGCAAAATAATTTATAACATTTGTGCAGTTTGTCCTTTGGGTTTATCAGGGTCTTAGGAAACAAGCTTACTTCCTCAGAGTCCTGCCCAGAAGCCTAAATAGAACATGGGCCATTTGCTGACACATAAGGAAATGTTCCCATTAGCTCTTGCTCTGAGACAAGGCACTGGAAATACTCCTCCAGGATCTACAGGCGGACTCACCCAGCCTATATCTTTACCAAAGTCTTTTTAGAGCTGCTCTTTCCAGTTTAGTATTTAAATCTAAAAATTACATATTTTACTCTTTGGGTGGATTTCTATAAGAATTGAAGTAAATATGCGAACAAGAGCAAAAATAGAAACAAACAAAAAAGCTCCCAACTCTTGAAAATCAAAAGCAAAGATAATTTAATTTTCCAGAAGCTAGCCTGGTAACTGGCACCTCTATCATTACCATTTTGTTTAGGTATGTGCTAGTGACTGCCAAGTGGAATGTTAATATAGGGATAAGGTATCCAATCCAGCCTCCAAAAATATTAAAAGTTATTCGTGTTTGTTTGTTTTCCTGAAGATGATCTGTCTCTTGAGCACAAACAGGAGGAATTTTGTTGCTTATTTGGAGCTTTATTGGAGCAGAATCTGGAAAACAGCTAAGTTTTTTAATCCTGTTGGACCCAAGGCATTTTCTTTTACCTTGAAAGAGGTTCAGGTAGTGACTAACTTAATACTATTACATCCATGATATTATTAATATTCCATGAGTGGGGAGGGGGGTGATGGCTTAGCCTATTTTAAGAGGAAATCTAGTGAAATTATGATTTATATTTCCATCTCGATTGATTGTAGAAACTCTGATATAGTTCTATGTTACTACTCATGGTATTAAAGAGTCACTAGGAAAAAAAAGTTAGTGAAGTGTATCAGAAAGAAGATTTCTAAGTTTTGTCCCCTTAATAAATGGCCATCTGTGAGGCTCAGTTTTCTTATCTATCAAAATAAGATAATAAAATCTATCCTGTTTATTTCAAAAGGTTGTTCTGAGGATCAAGTGAGACACAGATTACTTTTTGATTGGCAAAGGTATACAAGTATCATTATTAGCTTTCTTCATGTTTTTGGCTATTGCTGAACATATAAAATTTTAAAGTTCTGCTTTTCTTCTACCGTTATTTTCTTAAAAGTATATGGCCCATAAGAGTATAGATTTTTAGCAGGAAAGCCACTCAACTAGCAATCAGATATGCGGCACTGAGACACTGATGATGACTGCCCAGTTCCCCTTATACTGCAAAATACCATCCACACTTAGGAGCCAAACAGCATAGTTATAAAACTTTACAGACAAACCAAGGGACACAGATAATGATTACACCACCAGAACCTGTCCAAGAGAATTGGTGACTAACCACATGAGTCTATCTGTCTCTCTGCCTCTGCCTATCCATCTGCCTGCCTCTGTCCCTCTGTCTCTCTCTGTTTCTGTCTTTCCAAGTCTCTCAGATATACATCCAAGAAAAGTCCCCCAAACTCTTAAGACTATTACAACTATGATGATGTCATGACACCAGCTCATGCTCTCCTCATAGAGTCATCCCTACAAGAGCCACTAGTGAAAACCCAGAATTCTTCTTCTTTTATGTTCTAGCTTCAGGCCACACCAGGGTCTGAGAGACTAGTGCAGTCCTGAGGTCTAATGAGCCCAGCCATTCACTTCGCACCCCCACAATTCAACCAAATGGCCTTCTCCCTAGGCTGACATAGAAAAATTCTCTGTGGGGTGAGGTGGATACTTAATGACAACAAAAATGTGCTTTTGTGGGAGGGAATAATTTAAATTATAAAACTTTCCTTATGCAATCTAGCCCACATTGTCCATCTTCATATGTTTCTATCTATACATTCATTTGGGGCAGCTAGGTGGTGAAGAAGACAGAGTGCCTGGCCTGGTAACAGGAAGACTCATTTTTAAATTTGTTCAAATTTGGCCTCATGCTCTTGCTAGCTGTGTGACTCTGGGCAAGTCATTTAATCCTATTTTCCTCAGTTTCCTCATCTGTAAAATGAGCTGGAGAATGTAATGGCAAATCACTCTAGTATCTTTGCCAAGAAAACCCCAGCTGGGATCAAAAGAGTCAAACACAAATGAAACAACTGAACAACAACATATGCCTAAGTAGGCTTGCATGTATATAACATTTATAACACATGCAATATACCACATATTATATTGTGAAATAAAGAGGCACAATAAATGGATTAACTGGTATCATAAACAAGTTATTGTAACGTGATAAATCATTTATCATGCAAGCACAGTAAAGTCACATATTGCACATGTATGATATGTCATTTATTATGGTAATGAATGAGTGTATATATATGATCTATGACATATTGTGAATATAGTATACTGACTATATTATCTGTATATGGCATTGTACAATGTGACCTGTATGTGATATCTTAATATATACAAATGTGTTATGCCATATAATATTTCTCAGCACAATATGCAATATTTGTTTATCATATGTGTATAATACATAAAAATAACATAATCACGTATAACATCATATATTATACATGATATAATAATATATTTACTCTTTATGTATTAAGGCTAATATAAATTTATTAAGTGATTACTCTCTTACTATATTCCAGTCACTGTACTAAGCCCTGGGGGTACAAAAAAGGGCAAAAACATCTTCCCTGCCCACAAGAGGCTCATGTTCTGATGGAGGATGCAATATACAAACAATTATGAATATGCAAGATGTATAATACCGTGTGGATAGAAAGCAATTTTAGAAGGAAGGTGATAAAATGGGGAGGAGTAGGAAAGCCTGACGGTGGGATTTGAGCTGAATCTTGAAAGAAGCTAGAAGAGCCAGGAGGTAGAAGTGAGTATGAGCATTCTAGGCATGGCCAGGCAAGAAAAGATGGGGAAATGGAGTATCATTTTCAAGGATCAGAAAGAAGGCAAGTGTTGCCAGATTATAGAACACATGTAAATTTTAAGAAAACTGGGAAAGTAGCAAGGGGCCAGATGATTTAATATTTGTTCCTAGGGAGCTGTTGGAATTCATTGAATAGTGAGTGAGATGACATGGCTGAACTTGGGCTTTCAGAAGATGGATTTGAGTGGGGAGAGACTTGAGACAGAGAGACCAACCAGGCTATTGCAATAGTCCAGGTGTGAGGTGATGAGGGACTGCACCAAGGTAGCGGCTATGTGAGAGGAGAGAAGGAAATGTTCAGAGAGAACTTAGAGGGTAGAAAAAACAAGTCTTGGAAATGGAACTGATATTAAGCCTTAGAAGAAGGCTTTGAAATCAGGCCTTCTGACTCCCAAGTCAATGCTTTTTCCACTATACTGTACTATATTGTCTCAAAGTCATGCCATTCACTGTCATCAGAGTCAGGACTTGATTCCAGCTAACCTGGCTACTGCCACTATAGCCTTTGATATTACTGATCATCCTCTTCTCCTCTAGATTTTTGTGACTGCTCACTCTTGGTTCTTTTCCTATCTATATGATCCCTCTTCTGTCTCCTTTGTTTCTAGTTTCCAGAATTTTTTAAATCAAGTAAGGTGCTCTTTACAAAGTAATTTATGTTTTCCAGTTTATTGGACATGGGGTTATTGAGTTCCCTTATTTCAGATTCTCCCTTCTCTTGTCAGTTCCATTAATCTAACTCCCTGTTGCTTAACCAATAGCAGATGATTTTTGATAACTCTTGCTTTATAATATCACCTGAGGTCTAGAAGTGCTATTCTCTTTTTGTCTCTTTCTCTTTTCATTATTTCTCTTGATATACTAGATCTTTTGTTTTGAATCAATTTTATTATTTAATAGAGTTCTATAAAGTATGCCTTTGATAATTTGAGCAACATAACAGTAAAACCATAAATTAGATTTGATTGATTTGTGATTTTTAAGGTCGTACAACTAGTAAGTGTGTTGATTTGAGCCAAGTGGAATTTGAGTTCATCTTCCTGACTCCAGATAGAGTACTCTATCCATTGTACCACCTAGCTGCCTATATATAACACCTTTTCAGACTTTTATCAGTCCTACCTCCATAGGAAGGACTCAGGAAAACAAATGAGCAGGTAGCAGAGACAATGACCTTGCCTCCTGGACTTTGCCTGTGGGAGAATGCACTCCAGACTTATGGGAGGAATATTTTGTCTCTACTTGCCATATCATCTCCCGATTCAGTAGACCCCAGTGGTTTTTTATTACCTCTAGAATCAAATATAAAATACTATGGTGTTTAAAACTCTTCTTTTCCTGGCCCTTTTGTGCCTTTCCAATCTTTTGACACCTTATTCTCCTCCACATACTTTGTGATCCAATGTCACCAGCCTTCTTGCAGATCCTCAAACATAGACCGCATCCTCACTGGCTGTCTCCTATGCCTGAAACACTGTCCCTCCTCATCTTCATACCCTGGCATTTTGTCTTCCTTCAAATCCCAGGTAAAATCCTAACTTCTACAGGAAGCCTTTCTTCATCCTTTTTAATATTCGTGCCTTTCTTCAGTTGATTATCTCCTATTTATCATACATATGTGTATATATGTATAAGATGATTAAATGACATGTATATGTCATTTAAGCATGTCTCACCCATTTTACTGAGTACCTTGTGAGCAGGGACTTTTTAAAAAATCTTTCTTTGTGTCTCCAGCTCTTAACTTTGTGCCTAGAACATAGTAGGTGTTTAATAAATGTTTGTTCACTTATTCTCTCGACTATACAATTTCATTAAATGCCTTTACTTTAAAGGTACTGTGTCTTCTAACAGTTTATTAAAGGTAAACATATCAATTGGGTGAGTGAAAACTTACTTTGGATCAGGATCTGGGATAGCTACCCACTTAGGGGATCAAACTTATGGATTGGAGAGTGCCCCCAGAAACTACAGAGATTTAGAGAATTTGATATTGATTGGGCTTTTATATTTTGTACTCATCAAAATATGGAAAGATGAGATAAAAATAATGCAATTTCTATTGCCTGTATTGCTTTCAGCTCTGGCTGGGACCATAGAAATCTAATAATTTTTAAGTGCCAAAGAGTGCCAGGCCAAGCACATTTTTAGGGAGTCTGGGTTTTTCTGACCTTTTCTTAAATTTTTTTCTTTGGAGGTGGTGGAATTATTGCCTTCTGAGCAAAGGTATGTCCTTGGAACAACTGTCTATACTTAAAAATAGCCAGAATTAATACTAAAAATGCCTGGAGGTGAGGGGGCCAACTCATAGAATATACTCTGCTTACCATGCTAGACACTGAAAATCACATGAGATGGAAGTAAAAAAAGAAAAGAAAAGAAATTTTTAAATGCTGCTAAAAGATCCAAATGTAAATGCTAGAAAAGCAGATGTGTTTATGCTATAAGATATAGAAAATGTGATAAAAAAGGAAGAAGAGAGTTAAAAAAAGCAAGGAGTCATCTTCTTTCTAATGAGAAGACAGTTGCAATCGTTTTGCTTGGTTCGGGGTACTTGACCTTTTGGGGAGGACCTATGAATTTCACAAATCATGTAGAGACCTCCTGGTAAGAAACTCCCTCTACCAAAGCAGATCTGCATCTTCAGTGTTATTTGAAGTTTTATAGAGTTGCCTAGAGGTGAAGTGACTAGTTCAGAGTAACATAGCTAGCAAGTTTCAAAGGCAGAACTTTTTTCTCCCCTAGATTTCTGACTCTTTGACTCACTTCCTCTCCTTATTGCAGATTTATTTTGTAATCACACAATGAAATCAAAACTTGATATTACAGAGTATGATTAATGGGAATATTATTTGATCTCTCTTTTACCCTTTTTCCAGCAAAGAAATATTGGGAAGACATGCATTTAGATGTTTCCAAATTCAGATTCTGAAATGAGCATTGCTTCTAATAAGCTACATGAATTCAACAAAGAGGAAATTGATTGGTCTCATGACAGAATGTGTAATTTTCATACTCATAGGAATGTATGGATTTCATACAGTCACACTGATTTCCCTATTCATGTTTTGAAAGAAATTCAGCTCTCATTTCATCTTTCAGCATTCAAGGTTGCATATGAGGAAATGCAAATTGCCATCTGGAAATGACTAATGGTCCAACTAATCCAGTGTCTTGTCTCTGCTGGACTCTAATATGTGGTTATTAAGAGAAAAATATTAAAACTTTTGCCTATCTGCTATTAAACACCATCTGTGAAAAAATATGCCCTAATTAGAAACTGGAAGTGGGAAAGTTTTGAAGGCAGGTTCATTTTTTTTTCCCTTTAGCTTTCAATCCTAACTTTTTACCCTAATCTCAACATAAGTGAAACCTGGTAGAAATATAATTTTAAATGTCCAAATCTGATTCCCAAACTAGACTACTAGATGCCAAGTCACCTTTCCAGAATTGTTCCCCTGTGAAATTGTAGTAGCAATTTGGATTTGAAGATCTTTCCCACCCATTAATAGGCCATGTGGCCTGCTTATGTCACAGGAAACCTAAGTCACATGTGGTAGGAGGAGCTTCCTAACAGGAAAAGGAAGTTATGTCAATGGAAATGCTGAGAGAGAGTATGGCTGTCAGTGGCTGCTAATGGCCACCTTCATGATTGTTAGAACTGAACAGGATGACTTAGCTGTACTGTGAGTTTGTTTTGGGGAAGACTACAGCAGGGGGTCAGAGAGGTTTTGGGATGGCAAGGTTCCAGGCTGTGATATGGTGTTTTAAGTTCCTTGTTGTTATGATAAAGTGGGCTGACTGACTGTGGGAGCTGAACATTTGATTGTGGGATATGGTTTTCTGGTGTCTGAATAAATGTTTTACTTTTTCTGTCTTCTTTATGGAGAGTCTCTCATATTTTGCGATACAGAACTACATAGGCATATTCATGATTATCACTGATGTTCTGTTTATTACCTTACTGATACAGAAATTCACCCAGTTTTATTGGTTGATATTTCTTGGCTCTAAAAGAATCCTCTTTCTTGTAGAATAAGGAGGGACAAGTAAGAATTAATGGACAGAGGAAGAGACATATGTTGCCCCAGCTCAGATGCCTCAGCATTATAAGATGAAAAGGGCTAATTTCCTTCCAGTTGCTTGAAAAAAAAAAGTCATTTGGAAGAAAGATTAGATGAATTCTGCTTGGCCCTGCAGGGCAAAACTAGAAGAAATAGGTAGGAGTTACAAAGAAATAAATTTAGGGTTGATGCAAGGAAAAAATTTTTAGCAATTAGAGCAGTGTAAAGGTGGAATGTGTTGTCTCTAGAGGTAGAGTTTTTTCCCCTTCCTGAATGTCTTCAAACAAAGACTGGACAACCACTTGTCACTTGAGTCATATAGAAGGTTCTTGTTCAGGTTCAAGTTGGGCAAGATGGCCTCTGGGGATCCCTTGCACTAAGAGTCACTAAACATTCTTTTTTAGATGGAAGTCTAATTCTTATTCATTGATCTACTTTCAACAACGTGAAGATAGGGATCTGTCAGATCTCTCTTGATCCAGAAAGGTCAGGCATTCAATGTGATGAGCTTACATTGAGGGAAGCCTGTACTTAAAAGGAAAAAGGAAACTTCATTATTCATTTCCAGTTGAAAAGAAAGCCTAAGTGACTTTCCTACTTTGGGCCACTCTAGTTTTTGAAATTAAACTCCAAAGTAATATTGGAGCAATATTCTAAAGGAAGGATTTCTCACTGAAAGGTGTGTGGTAAGGGGAAGATTTTCTTAAAAAGGCTACTACAAAATCAGTGTGACTATCTGATGTTTTTGAGAGGGAACTATCTACATTTGAGTCTCGTTGTTACATATGCCCAAATCTGTCATGATCGAGCACCTTTGTTCTGTAGACAAGGCGGTGAGAGTAAGATAAGCTGCTTTCATTCAGACAGGTACCACTGGGCTGGATCTGACCAGAGTTCTCATCATGATTTTTGCAGTTTCTGTATCTGTTGTATGTAGTTTGTCCTGAGCCTTGGTCCCAAACCAAGGGACTATTACATGGATAATATCTTTATCTACAAACCTCCTTTTAGGTTATGACAAGGAGGCAATTCTTCTCCAGTGGTTGGGAGAGGGGTACCTATAATCTTGCTTGTATGAAACAGACAATTGATTCCCAAACTAGACTACTAGATGCCAGTCACCTTTCCAGAATTGTTCCCCTGGGAAATTCACCCAGGCCCCCAATGCCTTTAAATTCAGGTGTGCTAGATTTTACTTCTTCCCAGTTGTTGTTTAGTTGTTTTTTAAGTCTTGTCCAACTTATCATGACCCCTTTTTGGGTTTTGTTGGAAGAGATCCTGGAGCAGTTTTCCATTTCCTTCACCAGCTCCTTTTATAGATAAGGAAACTGAGGCAAACAGGATTAAGTGACTTGCTCAGGGTCACATAGCTACTAAGTGTCCAAGGCCAGATGCAAACTCATGAAGATGTGTCTTCCTGACTCTAGGTCTGGCACTTTATCCATCCATTGTGTACCTAGCTGCCCTTGTCCAGAATTCTCTGGAATCCATAAAGAGGTAAAGGGTTTCTAAACTCTCTGCATAAGTGGAGCTCTAGCCTCCACTGATGTTATTCCCCCAATTGTAAATGGCAGTGCCCTGTTCCCCAGTTCCATTAGCAGTTAACAGCCAGATTAGTTTTTACACTGAAATATTTACTTTAGAAGGTATAATCACAAATATGCAAATTTACTCCCTCCACCCACCCAAAATGAGAGACATAATTCTTCTCTTCCTCCTCATGCCTCAGTCCCTGGGGAGGAGGAGATTAAGGTCATAGCTTAGCTCAGTTCCCATAGAATACAGTCCTAATTTCAAGTCCAAACCCTCTCTGGGTTCCAGTCCTAGATATCCTGGCTTCTCTAGGCTAGCCACACCATCCAGCCTATAATCTTGGCCCCAAGTTCTCCATGGGCCATGGGGATTGGCCCCAGCACTTGAAACTGGGGAAGACAAGTGACACAGGGGAGAAACAAACATTCCCAAGACCATTTCTCAGAGAGGGGATAAAAGAGAGGAAGCAGAGGAAGAACTGGGTCACTCTGGGTGAATGGGGATCTCCACTGTCCTGCAATAGCAGATGAGAGTCACTGAAAAGTTTGAAACAGAAAGAGGGTTTTGGAAAAAGCAGCCACAGAAAACAGATAGATATCTTCTAATATTTGCATCACGGTCATACAAAAGGGTTAATATACTGGTTTTGTTGGTCCCAGAGGACAGAACTACAATTAGTAGATTTAAATCATAAAGAAATATGTTCATGATTGATGTCAGGATTAATTTTAAAATTATTAGAGCTGTCCAAAAAAATGAAATTGCTACCTTGGGAAGTATTAAGTAATCTTAACTGGATATTTTCGAGCAAAAGTTGGATGGCCAATTAGTTGTAGTGTAAGTTTTAGAGGGAATTCTATTCAGCTATATGTGGGACTCTATGGTCATATCTAACTCTTGAGATTCTGTTATTCTGTACATTATTTTATTATTTTCATTTTTAAAAAAGATCAGTATAAGTTCCAAGTGTGTCTATTTTAATGGCTAATCTTTCTTTTACCACTGATATAGTGTTGAAAGTCTCTTCGTTCAATTCCTCATTCTAAAATTACTTTTCTTCTTATTTTAAAAAGGGGATGTCTAGCTTGTGTGTATTTGTGTGTGTGTGTTTATGTGTGTGTGTGTTTTGTGTGTGTTTAATTTGAACAATCCTGGCTTCATGGAATACTATCTTTTACTGAGTTGCCAAGCTGGATTCCATTCAACGCAGGTGGCAACTGTGTCTGGAATACAGAACAGACAGTTGGCTCCAAACTAGACTATGTGTTAGGCTAGCAGTTTGCATATGGTATGTGCCAAAAGGGATTGGTCCAAATCAAGTTGTGATTCTGATGCACTGTTTGAGATTTTGAACTTCTATGTTACTGTTTGTGCTTGCAATTTTATTGGAACTGTCGAAATCTAACCCTAAAATCCAGGAACATATCAAGACCATGACTTTCATCTGGCTTCCATGTTATCATTTTCTATGTATCTCATCTCATTATGGCAAGAAATCTCAGAACTCTTGATCTGTTCAAATCAGCAACTTTCTCCAAAGAATGTTTTCCTTGGCAAACCCACTGACCACCACCACAGTTATACTTGCCAGAAACTGGACATGCCATTTTGCTCTCACCCCAAGGTTGGGCTTGAGGATGGCTCAGCATCATGGGAATCTCCAAAGGAGTAAAGATATTGGAAGCATGGCCCATGATACTAATAAGCCAGCTGTGGCCCTTAGCCAACTTACCTCAAAGCATTTGGCACCAAGACTTTCACCAGATTCCTTCGATCTAAGGCAGTTTCCTTAGTTGCACGAAAGGAAATTGTGAAGTTTCTCAAATCCAAGTCAGCTGACTTGAAACAATATGTAAAAATGTTCAAGTCAAAATATCAAGGGAAGTCAATTAGTGGATAGATATCAATATGAGCCGCTGGCATTATATGGTAGAGAGTAATAAAAACTGTCAAACTGATAAAATGAGCCCCATATTAATGTGGAGACTTGTCTCCCATCTGAAAACAATAATAAAAAGGTAATACTTGGGAAAAGTCACTGTATAAATACTAATGACTCAAAGTCATTTGCAAATATAAATGTACATATGTTTTGTACAAAGAACAAAAGAAGATAAATTTCCTATGATCATATAGACATACACATATAAGACATATGCATATGTGTGTACATAATGTATATATATGCCAACATACATGCAAATATGTATATCTGCATATTTATGGATGTCTTTTAGATATCATTGCTTTACTAGGAAAGTCTCCCTTAATGCAGATAATCACTGAAGGTAAAGAAATATTGAAAGACGTTACTCATACTAGTGAAGTAAGTACTACTTGTTATTCGGAGTAAGGGAAATGAGAGTCAAAGATACATTACTTTAAGATTCTCAAAGAGTGTGATGGAAAATTTAGGGGGAAAAAGGCATGATCAATAAACATTTACTAGGCACTTATGTGCCAAATACTCTGCTAGGCACTGTAAATACAGAGACAAAAATGTTCTCAAGAAGCTTACATTCTCACGAGTGAGAAAACATGTAAATAATTTGTTCCATATAAGATACATACACACAACAGTAGATGGAAGTAGCCTTAGAAGGGAAGGCACTAGCAGTTAAAGTGACTTGGAAGGGCCTTTTGCAGATGGTAGTGTTTTAGCAGAATCTTGAAGGAAGCCAGAGATTCTAGGATAGTGATGAAAAGGCATGAGGAACAGCCTGTGCAAAGGCACAGAAAAAGTAGAGGAAAGTATTGTGTATGAGAAACAACAGCCAGTATGATCAAGATGCAGAATGTGTGGAGGAGGGCAACGTGTAAGAACACTAGAAAGGTAAGAAGGGGCTAGATTGTCAAGGGCTTTAAATGCCAAACAGAGTGTTTATATTTGATTCTAAAGCTAATAGAAACCACTGGAATTTTTTGAGTAGGGGGATGACATGTTCAGTCCTGTACTATAGGAAAATCACTTTGACAGCTATGGAGAAGATGGATTGGAATAGGGAGAGACTTGAGGCAGAGAGACTGAATAGGAAGCTATTGCAGTAGTCCAGGAGAAAGGTGAAGAGGGCCTGAACTAGCATAGTGGCTGTGTTAGTGCAAAGAAGGGGAAAGATGCAGGAGATTTCACAGAGATAAAAATAAAAGGATTTGGCCACTGATTGGCTATGCTGGGTGAGTGAGAGAGAGGAATGGAAGATAACCAAGACTGCAAACCAGGGTGACTGGTGGGATAGTGTTGATGGAAGTCCATTTATTCAGTCATCAAATATCTAATTGTGTGCCTAGCTTGGGCAGTGGCAATAGGTGTTATATCAAGTAACGAAATATTTTCAGAGTGCAACTTAGTTGATTCGAAGGCCATGTCAACACTAGAACAAGACAAATGTATGGAAATTTAAATAAATTTGGTCAACTACCCACACGTTTCTGAAGATCTGCCTATACAGATTTCTTTGGGCAAGACATTTGGAAGAGTTACTAGAATTTTCGGTGTCCAGATGTTTTGGCATCAGATGGGCATGGGCTTAGGTGCTTTCATGCCTAGAAATGGCAGCACTTAAGTACCAATTGAAAAAGCAGTCACTCAATGATTAGAGATAATTCATCATCTAATGGTGACTCAAGTAACAACTTGCTTGCATAGATCACTAAAAAAACAGAAACTAGCATCCTGTAGGCAATTTTCCATGCTGTCTTTTTCATAGACCACATTCTGGCAGCATAGAGAAATGTCATCAGTTATAAGTGGAAAATATAATACAGTAATAATAATGCCATAGGAAAGTTGGGAAAAAGTTTCAAGCTATGTCAAGTTAAAGCTTGTAGAAAATCACTTTGACATAAACTGCCAAAGTCCCAAACATTTCAGATTCTGACATGTAAAAGATTATGGGTGAATTGTAAATTCAGAAAAATGATGGATTTAAGGTAAAAGTGAAGAAGATATTGCCTTAGTCATCCATCCCCTACAAGCTCAAATATTTCATTATTTAAAAAGAGAGAAAATGAAAGGGTGTCTTTTCTTTAACATTATCATAAGGGGATCATTCTCTCAGGTCTACCAGACAAATATTAGATTTGATCTATGTTGCATATGAAGTGGAATTTTTATTGCTGTTCCTAAGGAAAAAATATTAGACTACATATATGTATATGTATGTATATGTATATCTATATACTAGACAGAGAAGTTTGCTCAAGGAAGTCAAGGCATGTTAGAATTGAGATGTGATGGAAGAGGTTTGAGAAACACATGGATTACTGACTAGAGGACCCACTGTACGGTCAGGAAGACTTGAGCTCAAGTCTTGTTTCTGACACATACTAATTGTATGAACATGGACAAGTCACTTAACTTCGTAGCATGCATAGACAACTCTTTAAGATTGCAAATTACAGAACCTTTGTTGATCTATACTGGTAGAAGGAGGTTTCAAACAAGTAGGACCCCACACCAGTGAAATCGTACATCCAGATCAAAACAAAACAAAATGGAAAGGTTAACCCTTAGACACTTCTTTTATCATGGAGCTGCTCAACTTGTCCTTGTGTAAACTTGAGGACAAATGTAATATAATCAGTATATCACCAACCTAGCAACTACTTTCAGACTAACTGGTCAATTGTACTGTCAGTAGGATGGGCAAGACAATTAGCAGCACCTATTGCTCTCTTCATAGGCTCTCTAGAAAGTTGTGTTGACTTTTGATATAAAGTTCATCAGAAGAATTCTGCTATCCTAAGGCTAGATGAACTATGTTAATGCTTGTGTACTTAAGATCACTTAGATGGATAGAACTCTTGATGCCAGATTGTATCCTTACTGAGGTATTTTGCTTCATTAGTCATGTTTTCATAACCCACTTTACATATGCTATGCCTTCCATCCATTCTTTCCTAGACCTTTCCTTCTTTCTTGCATACATGCTTTCAATACTCCTTTCCTTTTATGGGAATCCTACAGACAAATTTTTTCAACCCTTTTCTCTATCACACACACACACTAACACACACACACACACACACACACACACACACACACATATATATATATGTCTTTCATTGTTCATCCATTTGGCACATCCTATGCTCTAAAGTTGCCAGATCATTAGGAGAAAGTCCCGGGGGTGTCACCTGTTTACATGGTTTTTTTTTGGTTAGGAGGCTGGGAAACAATAGAACTCTGATCACAGAATTTCTGGAGAGTCATGCATTAAGAAGATTACTTTGACAGCTGTGTGAGGGATATATTAGAAAAAAGAGAGATTGAAATCAGTGAGACCAATTAACATACTCTTATGACAGTACAGGCAAGAAGGAGATGATGACAGCTTGAATTAAGGTGGTAGAATTGTGAGTGAAGAGGAGGGCCCAGATGGGAGAGATATTATAAGGGAAAATTCACACAGAATGTGGTAACTGATTGGATGAGGATAGGAACAAAAGGAAAGGAAGAGTTAATAATGGAAAGATTTTGAGCCTCAGTGAAGAGGATACTTCCAACAGAAACAGGAAAGTTGAGAGAAGGGGCAAGATTGGGAATTAAGTTTAAGGCACCAGTGTGACACCTAGGTGGACATGTCTGCCAAGCAGTTGGTGATGTCTAACTGGAGTCTGGGGACTAGTTGTGGTTAGAGATGGAGATTTTGGAGCAATTTTCAAAATGGTAACAATTTAAGCCTTGCTGGGAGTGGAAGATATTGCCAAGGGGAAGAATATTTTTGAGAGGGAGAGAGAGAGAGAGAGAGAGAGAGAGAGAGAGAGAGAGGATGATTGAGGACAAAGCTTTAGGGAATAGTTTGTGCTTAGAAGCTCCAAGAAGGATAATGATCCATAGAAGAGGAACAATAATGATGGCAGAGGCAAGAAGGACAAAAACCATGAGAAAACAGTTCCCAGAAGCCAAGGGAGGAGAAAGTATACTGATTGGTGGGAGGGACATATGTGATTGAACAGTCTCAATGTTAGTAATGAAATAAAATAGAAAAGCATAGTCTTGAATAAAAATTATTTTGTTTTTTAAATGTTGGTTGGGGGGAGAACAAAAAATAACAAAAAATGAAGATCATGTAGAAAATTTGTGGAAATCCAAAAGTGGTTTCTCCTTGGTGGCCCTGATTTCTTTTCTTTTTTATTGTACTTTGATGTTTTGGTGGATCACTGATTTCATTTATGTTGATATTCCTTCCATCATTGAAGACCACAGTCTACCAATGCCTTCTTAAATTGTATGATTCTTGCCCTTGTAGTTCCATGAATTCTCCAGGCAATATTTATCCAACATATGAGATACCGCCTAGTTCATTTACTATTTTGCGGATACCGTGAAAGTCCTTGGTTTACTCATCTGTTATCTCTCTCTCTCTGTCTGTGTTTCTGTCTCTTTGTCTCTGTCTCTCTGTCTCTGTTTCTGTCTCTCTGTCTCTCTCTCTCTGTCTCTCTCTCTCTGTGTCTCTCTCTCTGTCTCTCTCTCTCTCTCTTTGTCTCTCTCTCTCTCTCTCTCTCTCTCTCTCTCTCTCTCTCTCTCTCTCTTTCCATATGTTGTAGACTTAGAACTGCAAGGCACCTGTTAGACCATCTACTCTAACCCCCTCATTTTATAGATCAAGAAACTAAGTTCTAGTTAATCATAAATTTAAACGCTGTAAGGAACCTTATAGAACATTTAATCTGTACCCTTCATTTTAAAGATAGGGAAAGTGAAACTTGGAGAGTTTAAGTAATTTTCCCAAGGTCATAAATGAAGACGTAGAGTCCAAAGGGGTCTCAGAGGCCATTTAGCCCAAACTCCTCGATTTACAGATAAGAAAATTTTAGCCCAGTGTAATGGAAAGCAGGGTGGGACTTTTTACTATTTTTTTTTGTTTTGGCATGCTTCTCAGCACTAAGGCAATCAAGTGCCTTTGAGTCTTGTCTTTGTTTCAATCAAGAGTCTTTGATTGAATCCAAAGTCTTTGATGACCTGCTTAAGTCATGGAAAGGCCTAGGTCACATGAGTTTGAGTCATATGGCTGTGACGTCCCCTGACCCTGAAGAAGTGTGTATAAACTCTGAGGTTAGCATTTTGCTGAGGGCTCACTAATTGGAAGAGTGTTCATGTTGAGACCCTGGGTAGCTGTCAAGGAGTACCCCCAGCTTTGAAAACCCAGATGTTGGTGCTTCTCTTTCTGGTAACTATATGTGTGTGTGTGTGTACATATACATACGTACATATATACATACACATACACATATACATACACATACACATGCACATATACATATACATATACATATACATATACATATACATATACATATATACATATACATACACACATATAGCTATGGTCAGATAGAAGCCTATCTGTTGATCTATGTTATTTTCTCTGTTTATAATTTCTTTTTGTATTTTATCTGAAGTTCAGGGTGCTGACTTTCTCCCCTGAAGTAAGTGAATGACACATGTATGTTTAATTAAAGTGAGATTGTTAACACCTTAAAGTAGCTTTCCTCAGAAAAGCAGATCAAAGAACCTGTGCTAGCAGCCCTCCTGTGTGCTTGCGTTATTGGTCTCGTTGTTGGTCTTATACCTCCACAGCAGCTGCTAGCAGCATTGTTGTTACGCCCAAGAAAGTTAAGTGATTTTTCAAGGTCACCTAGGTAGTAAGCATCAGGGGTGAGATTTGAACCCAGATACTCTAACTCCAAAGCTAGTCCTCTTTCTTCTATACCACTTAAGTGGCCTGTTACCTTTTCTGGTCATACATGTCCTTGGTGATCCCTATTATGCCATTTTCAGGTGACATCCGTTACTGACAATATGCTGCAGCCTACTTGTACATCTTTAAATTGCTCTTTAGATAGCCCCAGTTTTTTTTTTATTTTTATGAGATTATTTAGTTCCACGATCACAGCCATGTGATGCCATTAGAAGAATGTTAGTGCTTTAAAAAGGATATGTTTTGTAGCAGGATGAAGCTTGAGATAATTAAAAATACTTAATTAAATTTTAACTAATTAATTAAATTAAAATTAAAAATTCTTATTTCCAAAGATGCTTCAGATGATTCTTCTTGTATTCAATTCTAAGCCCAGCTCATTGTCCACAAGCAGTGCCTATCTAGCATATGTGCATTGATGGAATAACTATTTGTGCTATTTGTGCAAACTCCATATACAAGAAGGCAAATATTTAAAAGCTCTGGGATTTGGCTCATGTGACTATCTGCCAACAGTTGTCCTCTTATTTATAGGTCACTTCTAAGGTAGTGCTTGGGGTTCTACACAATTAGGTGACTTGCCTAACGTCCCATAACTAGTAGTTTTCAATTGCAAGAATGGGAACCAGGAATTCCTGTCTACAAATCCAGTCCTCCTATCTCCAATGTCACACTGCCTCTGCATCTCAAAATCCAGGCAATATTAATAATCCTCAAATTACTTTTTTTCTTTTGTAGATTATTAGACTCATTTATTTTTAAGAACCATGCATTTCATTGAGGAAATCTATGATGTTCTGGGACTATATTTAATCAGCTCTATGCCATCAAGAGAAACATTACCATCTGCTGAGAATTCCTTTTCTATTTGGGTTTTGCCCAGGACATCCTCCTTGGCACTGGCATCTTAGGTTATCATGTGTTTGCCTGTCTTGAGCCCCACTTGCTGTTGGTAATCGGGAGATTATTGAACAAAGTTACCCCTCTACTTACATCTTTATTGTCTTAACTGTAGTACACGTAGATCATGCTTTGAGGAGAACCTCCAAGGCTGAATTTTGCTGCATTGGAAAGGAAAAAACAGCATGTAATTATAACAGCTCTAAACTGACATATTTAAATAAGCTGTCGACTCTTACATCAGAAAATGGAAAAAAAGTAAAAATTGGTTCAGATTATCACCATTTTTAAAGTTGAACTGATATGCAAATAAATGAAAAAAACATTTATTAACTACTTAATTTTGTACCGTATACTGTACTAGGCATTGCGGATACAAATACAAAGGCAAAAACAGTTATTGGCTTCAAGGTGCTTACGTTCTAATAAGGGAAACAACACACATTGGGGAATGGTGGCCAGGGAGTGGCACTTTAATCCGGAAAGTTATAGGGGTTATGAGTGGTGCTATAGGGAAGGAGGGGCAACTAGATGGCATAGTGTATGATCACATACTAATACCTTAGTCTATGATGTGTCACGTGAGTAAATAAATATATCAATTTTAAGTCAGGAAGAATAGTTGTTCCTGAATAAAACATACAGAAGAGATCTATTTGGAGACAATAGAATGCTACTGGCAATCAGGCACTGATTTTTTAAGACATCTCAAAATTCAGAAGATTCCAAAAGAATGGAAAGAATTATGGGCGTATCATTAGCGCCCCCAAAAGGTGATTGAGAGTATATCAGCTGCTACTGACATACCGTTACTTTCTTATCTCTAGAAATCCTTTATGAATGATCTCTCCATACAAGAGTATCATTGTTGAAACCATGCGATGGCAAGATATAGGTTTTTGAAGACAATTTTTCCATGGCAGACTATACCTTAACAGTCACAGAGATGATTGGGAGTTGTAGATAGTTGAAGACTGCACCCTGCTTGTTTATTTTTTGGTTCTAATAAATACCTGATTTTAACTAAAATTAGAGAATTCTTTTGTCTTATACAGGCAATATAGTTACAATATTTTAATGTTTTTAAAGACATTTTCAGTCATAAAAATGAGAAGAAAGAAGATAAATTTTCCACCCAGCAAAAATTGAAAGAGGGGTAGAAGGAAGGGCATTAAAGAACATGCAGATTATGAGAATTTTCCTGAAGTATAAATAACTGAACCATGAATAGTAAAATGCAGAGAAAAAGAGGGGGCCACTGTATGTGTATGATCTACCTGAGGGAGAAGAATGGATATGGCGAGGAAGAGACTTTGATTAATTACCCCAGGTGGTACCATTGGCCCAGGACTGGTTTGTGGCCATATGAAGTAAGAGCAGGTCTACAATGGATAGGAGGAAGAGGCACATTGTAATTATCCACATATTATAGGTAGTTTGTGAATCAAGTGTTTGGATAAGCAGTTTGTATATCAATCTGCATTTCTTTCTTCAAGGGCTAAATTCCTCTACTTCCCCAAATATCCCTCCTAAATGCTATGATAAAACTTGCCCTGTTCCCCCTCCCTCCCCCTCAAAAAGAACTTCCCACTAATACCTCAGGATATATGGAATTGTACATACATATATATTATATATATGCATAGATAACATATCTATCATTAGATTTAGGCAGTCCAAAACCCTTCTTTTGTTAGCATGTAGCTATTGTTCTTTAGCAAAGAGCACAAGTTACAGGTAAACATAAAGTATATGAGTACTTCCGAAAATGAGTTGAAGAAACATGACCCGAAATCGTGTCTCTGGCCCCCAGAAGCACTCCCAGTTACAAGTAGAAAGACTCAAACAGACTTCTTTTCACTGATCCATGTTATACCTTTAATCCACATTCCTCTCTCCTGGCTTGAAAGGATTGGAACAGTTTGGGAAACTGGTAGTTATAGCAAAAGGGTATTCCACAAGATTCAGCTTGATGAAATGTTTCAACATTTTCCACTTGGAACTGTCAACATTCGGGTGTGCTGCTAGAGCATGGCAACATGGGAAAAAATAAACCTGGAAAATGCCCCGAAGGATATTGATTTTTCTAATCCCAGTGGGAGGTCTGTGCATGAAAGAAGAGTCCAGACCCAGGGTCAGCTTCTGTTGTTTGGTCATTTTTTTCCCTCTTGCTTTGTAGGACATTTATTCATGAGTCCAAAAAAGCACTTAAACAAACAAACAAACCTTTATCTTACAGAAGAACATCCTAACATCATCCAACTTAAGACTTATTTTCTTCAGTGGGAAGTTTGCAGAGATTTCCCTCAGAGAGTAATTTATTCATAATATTTGATTAGATAAGTTTAAGATAAACTACTTGAAAGGCATGTTTATGTGCATTTTTATCTTGCATGCTTATTTACTCTTCTCGTTTGCTCAATGCATAGACAGTAGTTCACAGATATAAGAATACTAATGTGTATGATGGACAAGAAAGAAACTTATGTAGTTGGTGCCACTCCATTTGTCACTCGCCTATGCAGGACATCACCGAGAATCAGGAATTAAGAAATTTTTATTAAGGTTTCTAAATATTAAAGTAGATAATATGAATTAAAACTGAGACACTTTACTGAGAACAAAACTTGGGGGTTTTTAACTCTTTGATTTATAACAAGCTCCATTATTTATCTTTCAAAATTACAATAGATTAGAAGGAGAAGCTGTTATAGTTGCCATCAGTTAGTAGGATGGTTAACAACCTAAGTACGTGATAAGACGGAAAAGTAATCAAAAGAGGTCAAAATAAATGAAAATGCCCACCACTCTGAGGCAATGTGGTATAGGAGGAAACACTCCACAGGCTTCCTTACATCCTGAGGCTACTACCATATAGTAGCATAATTTGATTTTAATAATGATCAACCAATAACAACTTTAAAGCATCTATATACTTTGTGCCAGAGACTGCACTAAGTGCTAGAAGATCTAAGTACAAAGAATTTTGTCATCTTTCAGTCTTATGAAAGACAAGGCTAAAGTCACACAACAATCTGTCAACAATTAATAAGCATTTATTATGAGTTATTATGTACTGGAGCTCAGTACTAAGCACAGGAACACAAATAGACTCAGAAAAACAGTCTCTGCCCTTAAGTACCTTACCTTCTAATGAGGAAAGACAACACATAAAGAGAAAAATGGAGAATGTAAAAGGAGCATTGTAGAGAAATTCCTCTGGAGATAAATCTACAGTGCAGCCTGGGGTGGAGATGAAGATGTTTCTGGCCTAGGCCTCTCCTTAAGGCCTCCTCCTTAGATTGGAGGTTCTTGCTGTTCTTTCAGTTGTGTCCTACTCTTTATAACCCCATTTGGGGTTTTCTTGACAGACACTGGGGTGGTTTGCCATTTCCTTCTCCAGATCATTTTACAGATGAAGAAACTGAGGCAAACAAGGTTAAGTGATTTTCCCAGGGTCACACAGCTAATATGTGTCTGAGGCTGGATTTGAATTCAGGAAGATGAGTCTTCCTCCCTCCAGACTCAGCGCTCTATCCACTGTGCCACTTGGCTGCCCAGCATTGGAGGTTCTAAGAATAACCAGTCAGAAGGTGAGATCTCAGGAGTGGAGAGTTCCTTCCAAAGTGAGAAGTAGTCTGGGCTGGAGTGAGTTTCTAGGGTGAAAGATTTCTATGCCGTGATAGAGAAGTTCAGTTTGGAGTGGGTTAGTGTGCTTGGGCCACTTTGACAGCAACAAAAGTCACATGTGTCACACTAAAATAGCCAACCGTTGTTTTATTTTTCACTAGGACATTCTTCTTGTGTTGAATCAATGAAGGGTAGAAGTAGGAGAAGATGTCACTGGAACATCCTCCAGCATTCCTGTGGCCCTGGACCGGTGGCTGGCTGAATGTCAGTCAATAGAATCAGGCTATTCACAGCCAATAAAGATGTCAGCTCAGCTAGCAGATGACATTAATGTCCCCCATAATTATTCTTTTCAATTCCTGCAAATGGCCCTGGGTATCCTTATAATAGAAAGGGCCCGAGAGAAATAGCTTTAAGGAAGTAGGGTCAGATTAACTCCTCAGAGAGTAGTGCATGGCCCATGAAGGACTTTCAGAGGAGGAGGGGGAGGGAGAAATCTCTCAAAGTCAGGCCACAATGCAGGACTCTCAGTATATCAATATATGCTTCTTTATTACATAAAATGTAAAACACTTTGATAATAATTTACTCATCTGCATGCAAGAATGTCTGTGTGTTGAGGTAAAGATCTGTGTCTTCTAGGGCCTAGAGCAGGGGTGAGGAACCTGTGGCCTCCAGGCCACATGTGGCCCTCTAGGTCCTCAAGTACAGCTCTTTGAGTGAATCCAAACTTCACAGAACAAATCCCCTTAATAAGAGGGTTTGTTCTGTAAAACTTGGACTCAAAAGGTCACACCCAAGGATCTAGAAGGCCACATGTGGCCTTGAGGCCACAGGTTCCCCAGCCCAAGGCCCTAGACCCAGTTTTCTTAGCTTTGCTAATAGACTTCTTAATGAATGTGTTGATACTATCAATAATAAACTATAGTTTATGGTACTGAGTATGCAAGACTAAAAACGAATTCATTCCTGGTCTCAAGGAACTTTAAAGTCTACTTGAATATAAGTGGGTATAACCATGTCCACAGACAAGAAAATACCATACTATACTACATATACTACTTTACATTAATTATATTGTATTGTATTGTATTATATTATTATAATATACTATGTTATATTATGCTATATTATATTAAATTTTAGGTTATATTATTTATGTTATATTGTATATAAGGTTTTACAAAAGAATGTCTAGAAAGAAGGATCACTAAGAAACTGGAAGGACTGGGAAAGGCCTTCTGTAGGCTGTGGCACCTGAGCTGGGCTTTAAAGGAAGTTAGGGATTCTAAGTGGTAAAGGGAATGTGTTCCAGATGTAGGGGACCACCTGTGCAAACACACCAAAGCACAAGATGGAATGCTAGGAAAGAACAGCTGGCAGGCATTTTGACTGTGAACAAAGAGTGCATTAAAAGGAGTAATATGAAAGAAGACTGAAAAGGCAGGTTGGAGTCAGATTGTGAAGGGCTTTCAATGCCAAGCTGAGGATTTGGGAGGTTATAGCAGAGGTAACAGGGAGCCACTGAAGGTTTCTGAATAGAGGAGTGGCATGGTTACATTGGTTTGGTAGCTTTGTGGAGGATGAATTGGAGATGGAAGAGACTGGATACAGGGAGGAAAATTAGGAGGTAATTTAATTACTCCATTGGTGATACTGTCGTTTGCTCAAACACTGTGGACTTTCTCTTTTGGAATTGCCTCCATAACCTATCACCCATTCTTTTTAACATTCTCAGAGTGTCACATCAGATGAGGGGCTTGATCATTGGTATAAAGCCACCTTCAGTCAAGTCTAATGAATGTGGTTAGTGACAAAGCCAAGCAACACCATGCAGGGCTCAAGGTCAAAGGCGTGGTTATAAAGTGATGGAATTTTTTCTTTGTCTCACCTCCGGTCTTAAGGAAATTCCCAAAGGGGCCTTCGAAACAACTTGTCCTTAGCAACAGTACAATCTATCACCCCAATGACGTGCATCGTCTCTGGAAATTATAAACTCCTTGAGGTCAAGTTCTGTGTCATATTTGCCTTTGCAGACCTGGTTTCCTTTGCAAAGTGCCTTTGCACACAGCAGGTGCTTAATAAATGTTTGTTGAATTTAATTGAATCTTTCTGTTTGGCATTGCAAACTTGTTCCTTTCTAATTTTCTAACCTTCTCACCTTATTCTCCTTCCTCAACTCTAAGAGTCAGATGTCCCACCTGAAAAGTTTCCTGAATATAATATACCACATCCCATTTCTGTGCCTAGCACTGGTTGTTCCCTATGCTTGGAATACTCCACCCTCTCACCTAAGCCAGATTTCCTTCAAATCTCAGCCCAGATCCTCAGCCTTCATTCAGTAGGAGGCCTTTGCCTGTCTTCTGATACTAGTGTGTTTTCCCCTTTTCAGATTATCTTTACCTACTGTGTATAAATCTTGGAAGTGCCGAATTATTGATAAATTATCTCTCCCACGAGAACATAAGCTCCTCCAAGGCAAGGGCTGTTTTTGTATTTCTTTGTATCTCCAGTGCAGGTGGCCCAGTGGATAGAGTGCCAGGCCTGGAGTCAAGAAGACTCATCTTCCTGAGTTCAAATCTGACCTCAGATACTTACTATCTGGGTGACCCTGGGCAAGTCATTTAACACTGTTTGCCTCACTTTCCTCATCTGTAAATGAGAAGGAAATGGTAAACCACTCCAGCATTTTTAACAAGAAAATCCCAAATGGGATCACAAAGAGTAGGACACAACTGAACAATAATGAAAACAGTGTGTCATCCCCAGCCTCTCACAAAGCAGCTTATTGCTGGTTCAAAGCAATCCAATTTATCAATCAATAAATATTTACTAAGAGCTTACAATGTGCCAGTTACAAAATTCCAAAAGAGGCACAGTCCCTGCCCACGAGGTGCTTATAATCAAATGGGGGAGAAACCATGCAAACAAATATACATAAAGTAAGCTATTTAGAGGATAAATAGGAAATAATTAACAGAGGGAAGGCACTAAAATTAAGAAGGGTCAGAAAACGCTCCCTTTAGAAGGCTGGGTTAAGTTGAGACTTGAAGGAAGCCAGGGAGGTCAGTAGTCAGAGCTAAGTGACCTTAAGGGAACACTGTAGCATAGTAGATAGAGAGCTTGCCTGAGTCGGAAAAGCCTGGGTTCAGGAGGACCTGAGTTCAAATCTAACCTCAGATGCTTACCAGCTGTGTTATCCTGAGCAAGTCACTTAACTTTTGCCTTAGTTTCCTTTTCTGTAAAACGGAAATACTAACAGCACCTACCTGCCAGGGTTATTGTGAGGATCAAATGAGATAATTGAAAAGCACTTAACATGGTGCTCAGTACATAGTAGACACTATATAAATGTTAGCTGTCATTGTCATCTATGCCTTTACCCAGGTCACTAAGAAAAATGTTAAACAGCATTGGCCCAAGAACAGATGCCTGAAGCAATTCAATGAAAATCTCCAGCCAAAATGGCATACAAGTATTAAAGACTACTCTTGGAGTCTTGCTATTCAACTACTTACAAATTCACCTGATTGAACCATCTTATCTCCCCATCCTATCAACTAGAAGAATAAGAAATACTTTATTGATTGCTGTTCTTGACTGTATCTACAGGCTCACCCAATATACTCTTTCTCTGTGATTGGAAATTTCGACCCATAGTTTTATAAACTGAATGAGGTCCTGCTCTTTCAAAAGAGTTTTGTCTAACCACCTAGGAAAAGCCAAGCAGATGAAGAATGTTTGTTGCCCTGACTGTTCTGAAATAGTTGGATCATAAATGCATAGAGCTCATACATCAGCATATTTATCTTGGATGGACACTAGAAATGAACAGTAGGAAGCAACTAGCATAGAACAGGATGACAACAGGCTTGATTGCCTTTGGAAAGATAAACAGTTCTTTCAATTCCCCTAAGCTTCTCCTTGAAATAAAGGCCCATCTCTTAAATATCAAAATTGTTTGGATTCAAATCATGGAACACTATAGTTTTTGAAGAACTAAAATGGAGGATCACTTAAAGGATAATGGAAAAATTGCATGGTCAATATAATTAATCTGCAATACATTTTTAAAAAAAGATTTATTCAGTGTAAATAGTATAAAAAGTTTCATCAGATAACTGTATGATTGTGAAAAGAATGAGCTAGTATTGTGGGATAACTGGTGGGAAAGTTTATTGTTAGGGATCTTACATATTCCATTCATATTCTTACAATGTCAAAAGAACCAGTTGGATGGTCCCCTGTGATGAACTTAATTGAAGATGCACATTGGATGAACAAACTTTTATGGGTCATTATCTGCATCACTGGAGCGAACACATATTGATGAGAGCAAGATCTGTTGGAGTATTGGAGTGTAAAAAAGGTGGGCTAAGTCCCTACAGACACAGCAATACTGCCCTTAATCTTCAGGGTATATCTTACATCAGATAGCAAGATGGCTATCAGAAAACCATTGCTTTCTTCAGACTTTAACACTCATTTTTTTTTGAGAGAGGGAGAGAAAGAGAGAGACAGAGAGAGAGAGACAGAGAGAGACTTTAGCTTGCATAATGTGGGCATGTAGACTCTTCAGTTAGAGCTCAGAACCTCAAAACCTCAGAGTTGGAAGGAATGGCAGAGGTCATCTGGTTCAACCTATAGAAAAAATCTCCTCTATAATGTAGCTGGCAAGTAATCATTCAGCTTCCACTCAGATACCTTCAGCAGTGGGGAAATTATAAACTCTCAAAAAAGGATCATCTTTTCTTGCTCTAGGGATATACTTCAGACACTCTACTTCTACCCAGGAGCAGGTTTAGAAAAAAAAGATTCCAACAAAGCCAGAATATGCATATCTATTGCTTTTCCTGTGGCAGCCAAATTCCTCCAACCCAGGAAGCAGGCTATCTTTGGCAAGAGGGGTTGTCACTAAGGCAGCAAAAAGAGAAATTCCTAGAATTCTGGGTGAAATGGAGACAAATTCATAGATGTTAATGGTTCCAATTTTTCTCCCTTCTTAATTATTGTGGTTTTCAAGTATGTGAAGTTGAAGTGGGATTAGAATTGTTCTATTTGACCTCAGAAGGAAGATCCAGGATCAACGGCTCCAAGTTGCATATTTAAGGGGGAAAAAAGCTCAACAGTACAAGCTTTCCAAAAATCAAATGGGATGTGTTGAAAGCTAGGTAGTACATTCTTACTGGAGAACTACAAGTTAGATAATCAATAATCTAGGATGGTATGGGAGAGATTTCTGTTGACTAAAGGACAGCCAGGTTCTTCCAGCTCTGATATTCTGTTTTAAGTCTATATCCTTTGCAGTTTTCTTTATGGCATATGCTTGGGGTAGTAGTTAGATTGCTTAAGAATATAATAGAAGAGTTTATAGATATATAGATCTCATTAACAATGCCTTGTATAAGTAGAATTCACATCAAGATTTTACATTATTGCAGGTTTTGAATATAACAACAAATTGACAGTGATGCGGGGGGGCTGAGGTTGCCCTCTCTCACTAAGGAGGTCCAATATTTGGGCTTATGTTCAGAATGCATTTAGGCTTGGGGAAGCCTGATTTCTAAAAAGACAAGTCAGGCTCACTTTCCCTTTGTCTTTGGTTCTTTATACCACAATCCTGGGGTCCATAAGGAAAATAACTCAAAGTTTAGTTTAGATTTAAATCTAGGGTCTTCCCAGAAGGCATTAGAAAAGTACTAAATGTTCATTGTAGATCTGGGATAGGACAATTATTTATTTCCTACATACAAAAGGAATGCTTAAAATACAAATGACTTATTGCTGTGCGTTGACAAAAACAGAAAAATGTAACATCTGTTATCTTCTCCCAGGCAGTACAGTGCATAGAATCTCTGAAGTCAGGAAGACTCATCTTCCTGGGTTCATATCTGGCCGCAGACACTTACTAGCTGTGTGACCCCAGGTAAGTCTGTTTGCCTCAGTTTCCTCATCTGTAAAATGAGCTGGAGAAGGAAATGACAAACCACTTCTGTTTCTTTGCCAAGAAAATCCCAAATGGGCTCACAAAGAGTTGGACACAACTGAAATGAATGAACAACAATAAGAGGTTGATGCCAAAAACATTAAAACATGAACCAATTAGTGGGATTGCTAAACAGCCATTTCACCTTTGTCTAGAATCTTTATCGTATGAACAGCTCCCCTCAGGTTCCTGTCTTCTGGCAAGCCTTGGCATGAGAAACTCATCCTGTGGTTGATGGTCATCATCAATGTGGTTGTTGTAGCTTCAGGGAGCACCTGTGTATTATTGCTGCCAGCACAGACTGAGAGATCCAGGAGCTCCTGACCCTTTGAACTCATGACATTGCCTCAAAAGTTGGAAATGTTCATCTCAGGATCACTGTTTATCACCTATGCTCAGAGAAAGAAATATCAGACAAAACAGGTACACCCTTAAGATAAAGGCTCAGATTTGCCTGTAAAGTGCACGTACACGATGCCATGTGCACGTGGCTACCAAAAGGACTGGGGGGAGAGGAGGATTCTCCTCATGGGAAGTTCAAGAGTGGTAGATTACCCAGATGATATATATATAAAAAGAGAGGGTGTCAGAAGATTGAATCACTGATTTTAAGGTTTAGTTGGTGGGATATTCTTCTTGGCTCTGCTAATAGCCAATCATGTCCAAAACATCACTGATTTGGGGGAAGAGGGGTGACACATGGGGACCAAGAGGCCAATAATGAGATTCTTCATCCCAAATTTTAAGTCTTTCAGCTCTGAGCACATAAATTCTTGTACGTGGCCAGCAGGGGACTCAGTGTATGTTTCACGAGATGGCCCCCACAGGCCCATCCCCATGCATGCTCCGTGGAATGGTTCCTGTTAATATAAATAATTGCTGGTGCATTGGCTACCCAACATCCATAAAACATCATCAATGAATTAGCCATTCAATAATGTTTTGGCCTTTGTTGACACAGCTGGCTTATGTCTAAGTTATTAATTTTATGCCCATCCAGCTTGAAAACACTCAGAATAACCATTTAGAGAAGATTGCAGCAATTTTACTTGACTAATTCCAAGTTCAGTGGTAAAAAACAGGATCTTCCTGATTTCTTCTTGCGGGAAACCTGAGTCCTGTATCTGGGAAGCTTAGGATAAATGTAACCCCCTCCCTTTCCTAGTCTGGTCCTGTTTCATTTCTCAGGAATGTTACCAGTCTAAAAGAAGGAGGCCTTTGTAGCTATTTCCTTCTAGTTTTAAGCATGCCCCCTTTATATCTCTCCCATTGTATTGTTCCCACTCCTTATCTTCCCACACCCACCAAAGGTAAATTAAAGAAAGGGCATCTTATTCAGGGGTGGAATTGTCAACCAAAAGAGGTCAAGAGCAACTGGAGAAACATGCCTTCTCCTTTTCCTTCACTGTTTTCTAGAGGATGTTTTCATAGCTGCTCAGTTTCAATTCACTGGCAGGAGCAGGAGTGTGTGCCGAGTAGAAAGCTATGACTAGGTGAATAATTTGGAAAAGTGAATTGCCCTTAATTCAACATATCAGTTAAAGGGCAACTGTGTGTGCAGAGTACAGTCCTCTCATTAGAGATGGCAGCCCATAGAAATGATAGATACCACAATATAAGTGATAGATTGAGTGTGGTTCACCCAGAGCAACCTGTGATTAAATCTAAGGTCATCTCATTAGAGCCGAAAGGTGAAAATTCAAACAAGACACTGAACTCAAAACCTAAGTGTTCACTAGTATGTGAGGTCATATGAACATAGGTCACAGATTTAATGCTGGAAGTGACCATGGAGACCACTGAGTCCAATCCCTTCAGTGTTACAGATGAAGAAATTGAGGTGGAGAAATATTAAGTAACTTACCTGGGGTATACAGTTAGGTCATTAATGGGGAACGTGGGATATAAATGTCTTCCCTCTTTGATTCCCTTGATATCTTTCCTTAATAAACTTCCCATACTTCCAAGTTCTCCTTTACACACTCAGCTGACATTGATCGTTCTACTTCCTTACTGTCCTAGGGGAAACCCCAAGTGGAATGACTTTCCCTAACAATAAGGAGGAAGAGGCAGATGAACCCTTACTACTGTCCAGTGTTGACTGATGGTGTTGGCTTTACAGTGGTCCAACAAGCAAATGTCAGAAAGGTCAGGGCAAAGTTTGGCCTGGCATATTGCTAAAGCTTTTCATTTTATGAAATATTTGTGACAGGAAATTGGCTTGGACATTCCTGTAGCCAGCATGGCCTATGGACACTGTGTCCTTTCCTTCCCAGAACTTGTAAATGCAGTTAGTTGTTTGAAGGAAGACCCAAATACCTCATTCCTTTACATCTAAAGGGAGCCGATGGAGGAATGCAAACTTTGATTTGGAGCTGGCCCTTTGGTGAAGGATTACCATATGCCTGCCACACAAGGAAATTCCACCATGCCCACCAGAATTTATGCAGCAGGGTGAGCTATGAATAGAAAGTTTGTATACAGCTATGAATATGGATAAAATATGTCACCCATGGTCCAGGGAAGAGTAAGTAAAATCAAAAACATGTTTTAAATCACATAATGTTTTCAAAAACATGTTTAAAAGAAAATAAACATTGATTGTGTGTGTGTGTGTGTGTGTGTGTGTGTGTGTGTGTGTGTGTTTCATTTACCATTCGAGGTACCTTTGAATGAGGGGTTAACAATTTTCCTCTCTAGATCATTTGCTTTCCTTTGTGAAGATGAGAACAGCACATGATCCAGTGTAGGAAAGACCAGGGTCTCCAGAGTACATGGTAAAGTTTTTGCAGAAATGCTTTACATCCTTCATTGCCCCAGTATTCATTCAGTATTTTAGAAAAGCATGGGCTGGAATATTTGAGTAGGTCCAGGAAAAGTTTCTTTGGCTGTGAGGATTGATGCTTAATTTATTCCTATCGGTATTTGTTTATTCCTTAGCCTCAGAAAGATTCTTCTGACTTGTACGTACCCTTCTTCTACCTTTTCCCTCAAATAGATCGCTTTGTATTGCTTGGGCTATGTCTGTGTGATGCCAAAGGCACAGATGAAAGCAGAAAATCCAGCCAATTATTTCATTGTTGTAGACAGGCCATCCCTAAGCAAAATTATGAAGTAGGTGAAGTTTGCCTTTGCTTTCACACTATTTTAGTCATATTCTCTCTATTTTGGCAAGCCTCCCTTCTCCTTCCACCAGCACCCAATGTGTTTGTACTGCTCTTAAAACAGGCCAGTGGGATACTACAGATGTTCTATCTCCCATCGCTCAGAGAATATTACTCCCTAGCCCAATCTCCCATGTTCTTGAAAACCTGCAACTTTCTAAGTGATACCAGGTAATACATTTTTGAATTAATGTCTTACCCCTTCCGGGTAACACATTTCCATCTTTTTTTTTAAGATTTTGTTTAGCATTTTATTTTTCCCCAGTTACATGTAAAAACAATTTTTAAAACTTGTTTTTAAAACTTTGAGTTGCAAATTCTCTCCCTTCCTCCCTCCCCACCCCCACCCCCATTGAGAAGGCAAGCAATTACTTACAAGTTACAGATATGTGTAGTCATACGAAACATATTCATAATAGTCATGTTATGAAAGAAAACATAGATAAGAAAAAAACTAAAGAAAAATACGTTTAAAAAAGTAAGCTTTAATCTGTATTCAGACTCCAACAGTTCTTTCTCTGGGATGGATAGCATTTTTCATCATAAGTCCTTCAGAGTTGTCTTGGATCATTGCATTGCTGAGAATAGTTAAGTCATTCATAGCCGATCATCTTACAATGTTACTGTGTACAAGTACATTTCACTTTGCATCAGCTCAAGCAAGTCTTTCCAGGTTTTTCTGAGAGCATCCTGCTCATCATTTCTACATGGTACAATAGTACTCCATCGTAATTACATACCACAACTTGCTCAGCCACTCCCTGATTGATGGACATCCCCTCAACTTCTATTTCATTACCTCCAGAAAAGAGCTGCTATAAATATTTTTATACATATAGGTCCTTTTCCTTTTTGTTTTTTTCTCTCTTTAGGATACAGGCCTAGTAGTGGTATTGCTAGGTCAGAGGGTATGCATTGTTTTATAGCCCTTTGGGCATAGTTCCAAATTGCTCTATAGAATGGTTGAATCAGTTCACAACTCCACCAACAGTGCATTAAAGTCTCATTTTTCCCACATTCCCTCCAACATTTGTTATTTACTTTTCTGTCCTATTAGACAATCTAACAGGTATGAGGTAGTATCTCAGAATTGTTTTAATTTGCATTTCTCCAATCAATAGTGAATTAGAGTATTTTTTCATATGGCTATAGATAGCTTTGATTATTTCATCTGAAAACTGATCATATATTTTGATCATTTATCAATTGGGGAATAGCTTTTATTTTTATAAATTTGACTCAGTTCTTTATATATTTGAGAAATGAGCTCTTTATCAGAGAAACTTGCTTCAATTTTTTTTTCCACAATTCCTATTGCTAACTGTATTTCCTTCCATCCTATTCCCTGTCCCCCTCCATTCATTCTATTCTCTCTCTCCTTTCACCCTGTCCCTCCTTAAAAATGTTCTGCTTTTAACTACCCCTCCCTCAATCTGCCCTCCCTTCTGTCACCTCCACTCCTTCCCCCCCACCCCCAGCCCTTCTCTTATCTCCTTCCCCCCTACTTTCCTGTAGAGTAAGAGATTTCTATACCCAAATGAGTGTGTATGTTATTCCCTCTTTGAGTCCATTCTGATGAAAGTAAGGTTCACTCACTCTCCCTCACCTTCCCCCCTTTCCCTCCACTACAAAAGCTTTTTCTTGCCTCTTTTAAACATGTTTCCATCTTAACAGGGGATTCCTAGAGGAATTAATTCAAAATGTCTACTGGGTTATCTACTTTGTGCAAGGCACTATACTAGTCATTTAGAGAGACAAAAAAGAAGATGATTGTAAGCTCCTTGAGGTCAGGGATTGTCTTTTGTCTCCTTTTGTATTCCCAGAACTCAGCATAATGCCTAGCACATAGCAGACACTTGATACATGTTTATCTAATGATTAATTGAATTCCTGACTTTAGGGACCTTTGTGGTCTAGCAGGAAAGAAAAAAAAAGTTGTATATAAAGTAACTATGGTGTCTGGGGTGTGGTAGTACACTCCTATAATGCCAACTAGTGAGGAAGCTGAGAATGATGGATCTCTTAAGCATGTGAGTTCTGAGATGAAGTGAGGAAAGCCAATTGGGTATTTGCACTAAATCTGCCATCAGTATGGTAAAGGTAGGAGAGCAACAGGTTTCCAAATGGGGGATGCTGAAATTATCCAGATGATCAGTATTGAGGACCAGAGCCAGAACAGAAGCCACGACAATAGAAAAGAAGGTACAGCTTGTAGGAGAAGGCAGAAGGAGTAACACCAAGCTCCAGTGGTTAGAATTTCGGGAGAGAGGTTTACTCCAGTGGGCCTCTTAGCACCCCTCAAATAGTTTAGCAGGTTTTTATATATTCTTTTGGGGTTGCAAACCACATTCATATGCTCTATCATCTCAGTTGATTCTCACCATAACTCAGTGAGATAGGCAGCAAAAGATGATTATCCACTTCTGATGAGCACACTGAGACTCAAAGAGAGGGAATCATAGATCTCCTAATTAGTAAGTGACAGGGCTCTGACCTAAGCCCATATCTTCTAAATCGAAGTCTGGTATTCTTTCCATTATACCATGCTTCCTAATTATATTAGGCAGATGGCCACTTATCGTTCTCATGCTTAGTGCTTACTCTCTTTAAGTGGAAAGATTCAGAGGATTAAATCAAAATCCACAAACATATAACTGAATATCAAGGAAAGGGAAGGAAAAAAGTACACACACACACACACAGATACACACACACACACACACACATATATATATATATATCATGTGAATATATTTGTATATGTATATGTGTGAGATACATACATATATATGAGATACCCATACATACCCATATGAAATACCTCTGTGTGTGTGTGTGTGTGTGTGTGTGTGTGTGTAAGAGATATTCAGGAAAGGAACAGATGCCTTCAGTCAATCAACAAATATTTATTAAGTGCCTACTACATTCCAGGCACCATGTGAAATACCAGGTTTAGAAAAATAGGCAAAATATAGTCCCTGCCCTCAAAGAGCTTATAATCTAATGTATAGTTGAAACAGTGAAGTCTGTTCCTTTCCTGATAATGGTCTAGAAGGTGACACTAATGCCTCATAGCTTGCAGTAGACAGTCATTGTTACTCCCGTTCCCTTTCATCATAGTTGCACACAGTTTGTTCATCATGGGCTTTTGTATAGATAGGACACTTTCAACTATGATCTTTCCTCCATTTAATTGATTTCAGATTACCTCTGGAGGGAGTGGTGTGCTGGTAAATGTTCAATAACTGGGTCTCTGGAAAAAAACAGAATTTTACACATAGCCCACTTCTAAGTGTAACCTGCATTATTAACATTTTCTAAATTATTTTCTTAAGACTAGACAATCAAAAAACAAGTACTGATTTATAGTATTTGTCAATTTCAGAGATTTAAATGTTCACACTGAAAATTTATCAGTTGACTCTCAGGAGCTGGTTCAAGATGGCTCTAGAACATCTCTGTCTGGAGGGTAGAGAATTTTTCCATTTATTTTAATTTTTATGGTGTCTAGTACAGTGCCTTGATTGTGTTAATGATGAAAATGAAGAAGCTGCTTGAGACTTAATGTCCTGGAGTTCTAGGCCAAGTTCCCAACAGGACAGTCCCATTTATGTTCAGCATTAAAACAAAAATGAAACTCTTACAGTTCATTCATTAGTTAACAAAAAAGAGATTTACTTTGCCATAGCAAAAAAGGGCATATTCAACATGGATGGGCATTGAAGATGCTTCGAGTTGATTCAGCTGAGTAAAACTCCTGTTGCCTAAACTACCCTCATTTCTTACTGGCCAAGCAGCCATTGGAGCTACTTACGGATGCTTTGTCCTCAGGAGACTAGAAAGTAATTTCAGTCACTGGGGTCTTTAGTTCCCTGATGATGGTCTAAATATCGTTTAAGGAAAAACCTGGCTTAACTTGCACAGAGGAAATGGTTAGGCTATTGCTTCTACCACATGTGCCCGGGGAAAGTTATTCCTCTTGGAAGCAAAAATGCCCCAGTATTTAATAGGAAGAAATTTCCATCTCACAGTCTCATACTTCAGCAGTTGGCCTAACTCTAGACAAAATGTTTCTCTTAATCATATCAAATCTATCTTTCCTTGACATCTGTCTATGACTACTAACTACTGTAATGAAGCCTTCTTAAACTATTGGTGAAATATTATTCCTCCAATGATGTGATATTTTTGGAATCTACACATGCGATAATATTTCTTATCCCTGACACTAATACGGTATTCAAGGAAATGCATCAAAAATATGTTCATGTTATGAAGTGACTTCCCAATGTTTAAAAAAGCATCAGAGGAGGATATTTTGATAGTACTTAGTAGCCACTGAAAGTAGGTTTTTCTTTTGCCTCTCATTCAGATCTCCTTTTCTATAAATAGGTTTGGTATACAAATTCCAATGAAGGGAATGGTCCTTGAGACAAGAGTTGGAGTCAAAAGTTGACTTTAATTATGGCGTGCTGTTGAACAACTTTTATGATTTCTTCAAAACTCTCAGGGAAAAAAACATGAAAGGCTTGTATTCCCCAAAGATATTTAGGGACTCCTTGGCAAAATAATCTCCAGAGGTTCAATGTTTTGAATATTTAATTTAGGTAAGATTTCTGTGAGTTCTATTTATAACAGAGAGGAAAACCGTGTCATCTAGTGATTTATAAGTAAATTTCAATTCTCAGTTCTTCTGTTGTTTCACCGGAGGGAAAATGTCTTGAGCGCCACCCAAATTTAATGTAGAACACTTATTTTCACAGACGTGCCATTGAAGATTGTAAGAAAAAGCACATTTTATGGTGCAGTGGAAAAAATACTCTAGATTTGGAATCAGAGAACCTGGATTTGAATCCCTGTTCTGCCAATTATTCCCTGTGTGACACTGGGAAAATAACTTAGCCTTTCTGGGCCTCAGTTTTCTCATCTATTAAATGATGGGATCGGATTAGTTGGCCACTAAATTCTCTCTTAGCCTTAGGTTTTTGATCAATCCTATAATCCTGGCTCTGCCATCTACCATCTGTGTGACCCTGACCAGGTCATTTAACATTCCTGAACCTCAATTTCTTCATCTGTAAAATGGTAAGGATGGACCAGAGAACCTCTAAGGTCCTTTCCTGCTCCAACTCTATGGTTCTATGATCCTATATAGACTTGCCCACACACATCAGTCTTGCTGAATGTTGTTTCCTCTCGATTGAAACGGTGTGGCTAGATCTAGGAACAATTATTTTTAGCTATTAAAAAACATGATCAAAAACTTAAGGACAAGACATGTATTCTCCAGGTGCTCAGCATGCATAGGACCTTGCCAATTTTCAATGGCACACAGATTTTTCTTTTGCCTGTAGCTAGATGTTAGTTATTCACATAACACCCAAGACTTTAGAAGCCAAGAATGCGTTCGATCTGTTCAAAGCATCGACAGTTGAGTGTGATTTGCTATTCTTTTGCTCCTCCAACAGTGGTCCTGCAGCTAGGTGATTCACCTTAGCAAACACATCCAAGAGACATCCCGGTGGAACTCACTCCAGCCTCATCTCTGCTCTTACAATGCAAACACATCGATGGGACTCCAGAGGGTGCTATGACAATGGATTAACTCATTAGTTCAGTAGGAATGCCTCTTTCCACAGACAGGGCTGTGGGTGTTTCTGTGGCTTCCTTGATCTCCTGGTTTCCTTCTCCCCACCTTCCTGGAAATAGTCCAGGTTGTTGGCCCTTCACTCTCAGCATGGGCCGCTTTGGAATTTGGAATGGGTGTAAAGATTAAGCCAGTGTACATAATGGAAGTGGCTGGCCAAACATTTCCCCTACCTTCAGCTACACCTTTTTTGACAAGATCTTTTGTTCTGGGACTAGGAGCTCTCTTGGCCTTACCTGTTTCTGAATTTATTGCTTTACTTTGCTATCTTCCGATAACAGTTATTTAATTCCTCCCTCCAATCTCTCTATTTAGAGTCATTGGTATTTGATAAGCTTTTCTCTGTCAATAGAGAATATGGAACATTTGACATTTTAGGTACTTTCTTCCATCAGAAAAGAGTGTCAGCTTTTTGCCTTGGAACTGATTGGTGCCTGCACAGGATTCATGCTTAATAAAGAGGAATTTGATTAGCTGACTGAGTACAAGATGGGTACTCCCATTGTGTCAGCCTATCTAACGGTGTTATTGTTGAGCTGTTTTTCAGTTGTGTCTAACTCTGTGACCCCATTGGAAGTTTTCTTGGCAGATACTGACATGGCTTGCCATTTCCTTTTTCAGCTCATTTTACAGATGAGGAAACTGAGGCAAACAGAGTTAAGCGACCTGACCAGGGTCACACAGCTAGTAAGTGTCTGAGACCAGATTTGAATTCAGGAAGATAAGTCTTTCTGATTCCAGGTCTGGCACTCTGTCCACTGTGTCACTTAGCTGCCCCCTTATCTAATGGTATTCCTTCCTTTATTTCCCTATTCTACCATATGAAAGAAGTCCTGAGAAAAGAGTTCCTTATTATTGAGATTTTCATAGATCCAGATGGCAATTGTTCCTGAGCAATAAAAATATATTGGATTATATTGGATTATATTGCACATAGCTGGATTTCTAAAAATGGTAGTGGCAATGAGCTTCACATAATTTTTCATACTCTAGGTTAAGAGGTCTGGATTTACTTCCTTTTCTCAACATTTGATTTTTCTTTTCTTTTCTACATTAGAAAGTTATGTCCCTTTGAACCTCCATACCTTTTCAAATACCCATAAGAAAGAATATTCTTTTGCTTACTGTGGCACATCTAAATTAGGAAAAGGGCTCAATATCTTGATTGTTCTTGTAGAATTTTTTTCCCCTCTCCAAAACATTAAGACCCTAGAAGAAATAAGTTGAGGCTGAGAGTCAGAAGTCATGGGTTTGAGATCCAAGTCTGCCATTGACTCATCATGTGGCATTGAACTTAACACTCTGGGTCTTAGTTTATTTCCATGTGTAAAATAGAGAGGTTGGCCTCCTTGATTTACAATTGAACTTTGGAAGAGTATTTAGGTATCTGAGTGTTTCGATACTGACCCTAAAAAGGTACACTGCTTGCAAATTTGAAGCACGATGGTCTTCGAAGCAGCTTTTGAAAAGGGGTGTTAGAGTACTCAGGTTTATCAACCAGCTCTGCTCTAATCTGTGTGACTGTTGTCAAGTCACTTACATTCTCCCGGGCCTTAGTTTACTCACTTGTGAAATGAAGGGCTGGGAATAGAGGACCTCTAAGGTTCTCTCTAGCACTAAACCTAAGACCTAACTATCATCCTGAAAGAAGTGAAAGATATCCAATTAAATGGACTTGAATCTGGGTTAGCTCTGAAATCTGATCAAAGTACAATGCCTTCCCTCAATGAAATCAAGTCTCTCTCTCTCTGTCTCCCTCTGTCTGTCTGTCTCTCTCCATGTACACACATACAAACACATACATATACACACATACATATATGTATATACATACACGTGCATATATACACATACACATACATACACATGTGTGCATATATATACATGCATACCTATATATACCTATACATACCAATACGTCTACATACACACATACATACATGCATATATACACACATACACATATACACAAATATACATACATATATATGTATACACATATGCATTATATGTGTGTATATGTATATAGGACTGGAACTGTGGTTTCATTTAATTCATTCTTATAAGGAAGTCCCAGGTGAGCAAACTCCCTCTACTAATTCAAATTAGCAAGTAACTTACTGTCTTAGAAGGTGGCCTAGAATTCGGAGAGATTACATATGGATAAAGCAATGGGCCCAGAGTCAGGAAAACCTGAGTTCAAATTTGACCTCAGACACTTAGGGACTAGGTGACCCTGCACAAGTCACTTAACCTATGTCTGCCCCAGTTTCTTCATCTGTAGAATGAGAAGAACGGTAACACCTGCCTCCCAGGATTGTTGTGAGGATCAATTGAAATAGTAATCATAGTGAGCACTATATAAATGTTAGGAAAAAAATACACACACATGCACCCCATGTATATAAATAAATACATGCACCTATGTGTATAGAGAGAGGTATGTATAGATATGTGTATATATATACATATACATGCACACACATGTACCCCATGTATATAAATACATGCACATATGTGTATATAGAGAGGTATGTATAGGTATGGGTATATACATACATGTACATGCACATACATGTACCCCATGTATATAAAGAAATACATGCACATGTGTGTATATAGAGTTATGTATAGATATGTGTATACACATACATGTACATGCACACACATGTACCCCATGTATACAAATAAATACTTGCACATATGTGTATATAGAGAGGGATGTATAGATATGTGTACCTACATACATATACATGCGCACACATGCACCCCATGTATATAGATAAATGCATGCACATACATGTAAATATAGAGGTACATATAGATATGTGTATACATACATACACATGCGCACATGTGAGTGTGTTTGCCTTAAGACACTTATGGGCCATGTGACTCAGAGGTCGAGTCACTTAACTTCTGTCTCTCTCAGTTTCTTCAACTGCCAAATGGGAATAATGGTAACAGAGTACTTCCCAAGGTTGTCGTGAGGATCAAATTAGATATGACGCAAAGTACGGTGACCAGCACACAGCAAGCACTTTAACAATGCTTATTTCCCCCTCCCCCTTTCTCCAGCTGTCCCCACTCCCATTCTATCTGAACGATCAATACGGATGTTGTACGAGACACTGCATGTGACTTCCCTTCTGCATTTGGCCTCTAGCTTCGCGTAACCTTGCAGCTTATCGACAACATTAGGTGTCAATCAGAAGACCCTATGTCAGTGAGATAGCATTTAAAGCATTTCAAATGGTGATGTAAATGACGCGTGGACATTGTGTGTATCCTACAAATATTCGCACCACATATTCTACACATGGATAAGCTCGTGAAAATGGGAAAGCATCAGGTCATTTTCACGGCTGGGTCAGGGGGTCTTGCTAGAGCACTAACATTAAAAAGGATGACGTGAGTATTTTACTTCAGGTTAGATTCAAAACTGTATTTATGGTGGAAAAAAAGTATTCTTTTTTGATATGCTATTTTTTGTCACTTTGCTCTGAGAAAATGGAACTTTAAAAATAAATAATGATATTTATAACATTTATACAGCACTTTAAGGTTTGCAGAGGACTTTACAAGTATCTCATTCACTCCACATGACAACCTCGGGAGGTAGATGCTTTTATTATTCCTATTTTACAGCATAGGAAACTGAGGCAGACAGCGGTTAAGTGACATGTCCAGGGTCACATAGCTATTATCTGAGGCCAGTTTTGAACTCAGGTCTCCTGAAATCCAGACCCATCCGGTGCACCACCTCGATGCCACATAAGGAAGGCAAAGCACTAGTTTTAAAAACACATTTTGTATAGGTACTGGTATCTCCAGTTCATTTAAGTGACTTTCCCGATGCATATAGGATTTTTCCTGTCAGTTCCCAGTGGGGACCTGACCTGTGAGCATAATGAAAGAGGTTGTTTTTATGGGATTTCTCTCAAGGAAGAAAAGAGAAAATGCCAAAAAGCAAGAGGAAGAGCCTGGTTTAAACAAAATACCCAAATGAAGTGTGCAGACACAAAAGGTCTAGAATTTAGGTTAACCAAAACCAGACTTTAAAACTTCTTGGTTCACCTCGTCTAATTCCCAACTTTGTATAGGGAGACTTTTTACTCTTAAAAACAATATTACCCCAACACAAAAACCCACTTTTTAATGCATTGGAAGCAGGCCTAGATTCTTCTAACTAGATAATGTTTTGGTTTTTTCCCCCCTTTTGGAGCAGTCTTTGAATTAGTCAATGTTTTAACATTCTTTTGCTATTCCTGACAGAGCATGTCCAAGTGTAACTGTCCCCAAATGACCCTTTTCCTCCTATGGGGAGGAGTTAAATATTATTTATTATTGTGTGCATGTAAAAGGGCTTTTCTATTTATAAACTTATAACGGTGGGATTCTAGAAAAGTCTCTCCCTTAATGGGCTGGGAGTATTTAAGGTCTTAATCATCAAAAAGAAACTGGTAAGTAGGCAGACCCATTCCCCAACCCATTACTGACAGTAATCCCCTTTACAACATTTTCAAGAAGAGGAATAGTGATTTGTAGTAGAAAGAATGTGAGCTTTATATGGGTTTACATCTTGGCTTTGCTACTTATTCTCTGTAAAACCTTGGTCTAATCCCTTTCCTTTTCTGGTTCTCAGTTTTCTTCTAGGTAAAGTAAGGTGGTTGGGCTTAGATGACCTCTAGGGTCCCTTCCAGCTCTAAATCCTATGATATTAATAAGTGGTCATCCAATGCTCATGTTTAAGACCACTAGTGATGGGGAACTCACCACCCACAAAGGTGTTCAGTTGGGGGCATAAGCATGGAAACTGGAAGAGAAGTCAGTCTGTTTCTGGCTTTTGTATATCACAATAGAGACAAACTCCAAGGGAAGATTATGTCTGGCTTCTAGGCCACATGATGATTGATGGACATAATCTCTAAATAGAATTAATCAGATGTTATCCCAGAAGAGGGCTCAAGAAAGTCAACTTCGCTAAAAGTAGAACTAGTCTTAATAGATGGCTGGTCATTTACTTTAGGCAAATTGATTGGGGCAGAGAGTAATGGTTCCAAGTTGAGAATAGGAATTCCAAAGGAATGTAGCTCTGGAAACTGCCATTAAGGGTAAAAAAATCAAACTGCAAGAAGGCATGATAACTAAGGGCAGAATCTTTATTTTCCTCAATCAGGAGCCCTATACCATAAACAGGATTCCCCAGTAGGTAGGTTCTTTCAAAGGCTGAGAAGGCCAGCAGCCTGAACAACTCACATCTTCCTTGGCTAGAGACCTGAGCTAGTATATTATCCAGGGAAGTTCCAGATTGATGATGTTTAGATAAAATCTAAGAACAGGTCAATGAAGAGGCTATACCTCTGTATTTGTTTTCATTGAAGATTGACATCATTCATTTCTGTCTTTATCATTGTGCATTGTATAGATGCAAGTGTGAAGTCCATTGTAGAGTAGTGGGGTGCCATGCATACATTTTTTCCCAGTTATTCTACATTACAGCTATCATTCAAGAGAGTGAAGAAACCTTTCAAAGTCGACTAGGACCCTTAAGTCACAAATAGTTTTGATAAGGGCTAGGGATATAAAGACAAAAGTGAAAGATTTCATGTCCTTGAGGAGTTACATTCTACTAGAAGAGACAACATACATATGCAAAAATTTACATAAATTAAATCCAAGGTAATTGAAGAGCATTAGCAGCTGAGAGGATCAGGAAAGAATTCAACAGGAGGTTGCTCTTGAATCAATCAACAAACATTTATAATACACCTACTATGTGCTAAGTACTACATCAGACACAGCAGATTAAAAATAAAGATAAATAAAGCAATCCCTACCCTTACTTTTCTTTGAAGGAAACCTGGAATGCTAAGAGGCAGGAGTAAAGAGAGAGCGACTTCCAAGCCTTGAAAACAGCATGGGCAAAGGCCTGAACTCACTTTAAGTATTTGGTGCTTCAGCTATTGAGGATGGAGATACATCTTTGACTGTTAACCATAGCCACCATCTTCAGGACTGGGCCTTTTCCCCCTATCCTTTTCTTCCCTTAGTTTCAACTAAAAACTCCAAGATGCATTTTAGATGACTGAAAGGTGAGCTCAGGACGGCTATCTCTGGAAGCAGGAGGCTGTTTATCCTCTGGTTGGGTACAAGACAGTGCGGCTTGCATTTCCAGCCTCCCACACTGCTATGGCAACGCAAGTTAGCCTTGGCCTGGAAAAATGGTTCTCTGTCACTCCCTGGATTTGTGCATCTTCAGAGCCAGGACTGCCAAAGAGAACAGGCGCCATGAAATTCCTTTCTACCTCCCACGTTATAGTTGCCTTATTGAGGATTGAGCTCTGGGATACCTAGAAGGGATTCATTCACCTTCCCTCTCCCCGAACCCCCTACCCAACACTGACCCCCCAGGTCTTCAGAGGAGGGTGCCTTTACCACCTCCCTCCCTTACTTCCCCCTGACCCTGCAGGGGATGCAGACAATCAGCAGAGGAATGTTTTCATAAACAGTATTTTCCAGACAGTCCTTCATCTGTGGAAAATGAGGACATACCGGACCCTACCTCCCCTTCTGCTGTTGGAGGCTGCCTCAGCTCAGGGAAGTTTGCATTTAAAGTAATCTTTAAGCTGATTTTTAGACATACCTACACATGAGCATGAAGATGGACTTTACCGGAAGACATATTGTTACCAATATTTGTGACAAAATGATGTTCAGTCGCTTGATAAATTAATATTAGCTATGCTGAAAGTAGGAGAAAGTGAGTCGCTGGAGTGATTTTCAAAAAAATTCTATTCACTTCAATTTAACAATTAAATTCAAATGCCTACTATGTTCAGTGCACATAGACATAGAGAATTATCTATTGAAAAAAATTATGATTTACATGATTTCTCTGGAACAAAGAAGTCAGTAGTCACACATTAGTCATTGACAAGGCCAATCAGAGGACAGTCCACAACGGCCACTGGGGTCCTCAAATTTAAAAGATATATTATTATTTCATCAATGAGACAGAAGTATTTAATTAGTTTGACTTAATATGAACTTAGGCATTGCCTCAGCTTCTGCTTCAATTATTAATGGGTTTACAAAGTAAAAGGCTAGTAAAGTATATGTATATATGTATACAATATAATATGTACTCATATACATATTATACATATATGTAATAAGCATCTTTCTTTTCAAAAACAGGATTCCCTTCAACAAACATTAATTAAACATTTACTATTAATTGCGGTGAGTTATTTACCTGGGTGCTGGGCATAAAAAGACAAAAACGAAACAATCTGTGGTTGCAAGAAGCCTACATTTTTCTGGGGTGATACAGAGTGTACAAAGGTAAGTCAAAACAAAGGAATTTGAAGAGGGGAGTCCATACTAACAACTTAGTGGTGGTAGTGATGATGTGGTAGGGGGATCAAGGAAAGCTTTACAAATGAGGTAAAGCTCGAACTGAACTGCACCTTGGTGAAAAAGAAAGATTTAGAGATAGGCAGAGTGGAAGAATGAGGGAAGAGAGGAGGAAGGACTAGGACTATTTCAGGACTAGGCCTAGTGGAGGAGGGAGTATATTCCAGGCACAGGGCTATTGTTTGTCTTTCATTCTCAAAGAGGACCATGACCTCAGGAAGGTAATACCATGATTTGCAAGTGAACTGGATTTAAGTGGGGCAGGGTTGTCATGTTCATTGTTGATCCTTTAGCCCTCTTTCTAGTTACATGAAGAGTACACGCTATTGTTTCAAATGTCCTTTCTGTCCTCTCTAGAAGCCTTATAACAGAACCTGGGGTCAGACAATGTAATTTTTATAGAGGCCATTGATATAACTCCATAATCAATTTCTCAAATGGTTACGTAAGCTCATCAATTTGATAATTCCCTCCAATGATGCAGTTCTTAATGCCTCAGTGCCTTACCCTCCCCACCCCATTCTTGTCCATGTTTTGAGACCCGAATGTTTATCAGAGGGAGTTCTCCCAACACTTTGGAGAACTCCTTCATTTTTTCTAACTTTGTTAAGAATACAAGTGGAGCACTATGGCTATTCACCTGTCATCCCTCACTCTTGCCATATGACCAGCCCATCCTCTCTTTCTGTCATACCATTCTATGACCCTTTTCTTCCTTGGAGTTCCTACTGGTTACATGTTGCAGCCTGCACACATTAACAATGTGCCTCTCTATTGCTCTCTGTATGATACTCATCTTTAGATCTTTGGAGTCGGTGATATTACACATCTTGCTATCATACTGCAATGCTAATATGTTGGGATTGCAAAGACAGACGTTGGATTTTATGATAAACAGTAAAAAAAAAAACTTTGCAGCTTCCCAAATAAAATCCAACCTGCTCTTCTTTTCAGATGAGCCCAGCTCATTGTCCATCTACACTATCTGTCCCAGGCATATAAGCATATACACATTTCTGGACGTACATGCATGCAGGTGTGTGTGTCTGGGGGTGTGTGTAGTTGGGAAATCTTTTAAGAGTGTCCATTCAAATGCATGGTGAAAATACATGTCTGAGCAATAGGTGTTCTTTGTTCACTTGGTCTTTTTTATGTGGATGGACAGGCCAAGATCCTTTGAGTGATTATAGATCTCTTTCAGGCTTTGCAAAATTCTGGAGATTGATACGGTCAACACAATATCATCCACAAAAGGAACATCAAGAGCAAGGATTTTTAACTTGTTTCAGTGTCATATATTTCTTTGGAAGCCTGGTGAAGCCTTTGAGTTCCTTCTCAGAATAATGATTTTAGATCCACAAAACAAAATACATATGGTACACAGGGACCAATTATATTGAGATAGTTATCAAAATACTAAAAACAAGCAAACTCCAAAACCAAAACCCAAGTTCAAGTGCCCCAGATTAAGAACCCTTGATGTAGTGAGCCTCGCCATGTTGATGGACTCCCTCCTCAACCCAGACTTTGAACTGGAATACCCGCATCACTGAGGGAAATGCCATTGGCGAGCATACATCTCTTTGTTTTATACTTCATCCGATGTTTATTGTTGGAGGATCACTGAACAGGATTATTCCTACAATTACATCTTCCAAAGAATATTGAGTCATCTTGATGGAAAGATGCTGTTAGAGACTGTAAGTTGGCATTTCTTTCTGCCCAATTAAATATTTTTACTTGACAATAATAACCATAATAGGATCTTATATTTTAATTAACTTGTGTTTCACTGTGAGATAGTGACAATGTAGTCCATTGTTGAATATCACTTGAAAAAGCCTGTTAGTTCTTTATTAATTCTCCCATCAAGGATGCCCTAAGAATCTCTGTTGTCCCTCACAAAGATTTTGTATAAATGGAAAAGTAGGAATATAGGTAGTCAGGTATCAGTATTCTCTTGGACACATATTTTGGTATTTTACAAGTCTGAAATTTTTTTATACCTTTAAGATCCCTCCTTTTTTAGATCTCAAATCTACTGGTCACTCATTGCCTCACTGTAATATTTTCAGCATGAGTCTCCTTTAAACATACTTAATGCAGGCCAGCTAGTGATGTAAAAAAGAGTTTATTGAATTTTTTCCCAAATTTTTCCACTTTTTTCTTTTGTTTATATTTTTCTTTCCATTTTCAGCCTAGACATGCCCTTGGGATGACTGACATAACTAAGAAGTAAAAGTCGTATACTGATTCCTAGATTATTTGTTGTTGTTGAGTTGTGTTTGACTCTTTGTGATTCCATTTGGGGTTTTCTTGGCAAAGATCCTGGAGTAGTTTGCATTTCCTTCTCCAGCTCATTTTACAAAGAGGAAACTGAGAGAAACAGGGTTTAAATAATTTTCTTGGGATCACACAGCTGGTAAGTATCTGAGGCAGGATTTGAACTCAGGAAGACATATCTCCCTGACTCCAGACCTGATACGCTATCCACTGAACCACCTCGCTGCCCAATTCCCAGATTATATTATTTTTATATTGGTCTGTCTCTAGACTTCTAAGAAGTTCAAGAAGCATGCTCTTCTTGGATACTACAATATCAGTCTTCACTGTGAAATAAGTGACTCTCTCTGTTTTGTTGTTGAGAAAATGAAGGACCACAGACATTAAACAACTTATTAATGGTGTTGCAACAATGGTGGCATAGCCAAGTGCAGAGAATTTGGTTTCTTGGCTGTGTGACAATGCAAACTGTAGTGACAAAAAACATTGATTCTGTAATCCTAACCCACTGGGATTAATCGTGGATATTTATTTAGCTGTTCTGAAATAGGCCCAAATATACACATATACAGACATGTAGGATGTTCTTCAAAACTTCTTCAAGAACTGTTCAGGCTTGCCTCATACTTATCCTATACATACTCTGCTCAATGATATAGTGTAGATAAATAGACAATCTAGATATATGTAGGGATATAGAATAGAGGTAGATATAGATATAGATAGATCAATATGAATGTAGATAGAGAAATATTATTCAACAATGAACCATGCTTTTACTAAATCACAATTAAATGAGAGATATAGAGAATATAAGGTCACATTGTCCTTACTGTTTATTGGTCATGAAAAAGTATTTGACTTAGCAGAACAAAATGTGACCTCACAGGCTCTTTTACAGAAGGAAACCTCATATAAAAGTATAAATACACACACATATATACACAACCGCATCAATACATGTATATATAAACATATACACATACATGTGTATATATTATTTATGTAGTATATTTATGTGCATATTTATTAAGCCATATATCTCTTCATACAGTGTGTGAGTTTTAACATTTTTTAAATATAAAGAAATTTGATTTGCTGAGGCCATTTCTTCTTAAAAACATAACCGTTGTAGAGTTTCTTAAATGCTTCAGAGATCTGTGATTTTATCAGGATTGGAAATCCTTCCACCAATGCAGATTACAACCACTCTGAGTCTTACTCAACAGCTTCATGAGTTGTCCTCCCTGAATCATCATCTGGTGGCCAGTTTTCTAGAAATGAGATGGTTCCAACTAAGCTCAGATGGCCCACATATGACACATGCACAGAGTTCATTATCACACCTCTCTGTGAAGTCTTTCTAGCCTTTTCCAGAGCTTGTGTTCCCTGCCTTAGGCTTGGAGAATCCAGGATCACCAGCAGACCACAATGAGGCATCAGAGCAGGGTTTTAGTGGAAGTCTTTACAGAACAAGTGTGTGTGAGTGTGTGTGTGTGTGTGTGTGAACATATGTATTTTTAGGTGCTTTTACTCTGCACTATAAATGTTTGCTTATGTCAACACATGAAAAGGTCTATTTCCTGTGACTCACTCAAATACAAGGCAATATTATTTCAGATTTGCTAAACATATTTTCATAATTTGGCTGTGGTCTCAGGATTCAGAAGATGCATTGTTTAAATGTCAGGAGAGATTAGGTATAGGTTGAACAGGGGGAGCCCAAAGTCTTTGCATATTTTTGCTGGTCATAACTTATATGACCTATGCCATATGGCTTTGCAAATCAGGTCTATAAATGTGTACCAACTTAAGTAAGCAGAAGACAGGGTCTGTGTTAGTGGGCAGGGCCTTTCTGGTAATAGTTATTCCAGATTAAATAATAATAATAATAATAAATAACAACATTTATGTAGTGTCTACTATGTGCCAGGCATTCAATTAAGTGCTTTACAAATATAATTTCATTTGATCATCACAACTCTTGGAGGTAGGCGCCATTGTTATCCTCTTTTTGTCAATGTTCAGTCCTTTCAGTCGTGTCTGACTCTTTGTGATCTCATCTGGGGTTTTCTTGGCAAAGATACTGGAGTGGTTTGCCCATTCCTTCTCCAGCTCATTTTCTAGCTGAGGAAACTGAGGCAAACAGAGGTTAAGTGACTTGTTCAAGGTTATACATTAGTCAGTGTTTGAGGCTGGATTTGAACTCAAGTCTTCCTCACTCCAGGCCCAGCTCTCTATCCATTGCACCATCTAGCCTTTGTATTGATCTGTGCAATGGTTTTATATGTTCAACATGACGACGTATACTTGGACACGGATGAGATTGGTGGTTTGGTATTGATTTGGTTCAGGTAGGTGGAACAGTGGGTAGAATTCCAGACTTAAAGTCAGGAAGATCTGAATTTGAATCTTGCCTCAGATACTTCCTAACTATGTGATCCTGGTAAATTCAAGTAGCTGCTTTCAGTCTCAATTTCCCCATCTGGAAAATGGGATAATCATAACAGCGTCTACCTCTCAGGGATGTTGTAAAGATCCAGTGAGATAACATGTATAGTAAAGTGCATCTTAAATGCTAGTCATTTGTTAACATTATTGTGCTATATGATTATGACAAATTAATATATAATAGAAATATATTAGTTATTAATTATAAAATAGCATAATATAAAATAATGTTCATCACTCTCATTCCTCTTAATGTTACCTTTAGCTGGCCCTTTGTTTAGGTTTTTTTTAACAATCCAGCTAACAGCTTCTGTTGGGGTATAAGATCCACCCACAGCCAGCACCCAGAAAGCTGCTGGCATGCCAGGAAAGCACAGGTTATTTTTATCTGCTTAACCAAGGAAAGCACAGTGAAGGGGTTGACAAGCTTACTTTAATCCAGCATACAGACAGCATTCAGTTAGTTCAGGGGAGCATAGCATTCAGTTAGTTCAGGGGAAAAAACAGCCAGCACCCTGAACTTTAGATCATTCATTTAGTTCGGGGGAAAAAACCAGCATCTGAACTTCAGAACAAAATACAAACAAATTACAAATATCAACAAACAGACCCAATACAATTCATAGTTACCAACATCTAGGTTCAGCCCGAGAGCTCAGAACAAGGGCTGGCCCAGAGTCATGCTCGCCACTGCTCCCGCTGCTGCTCCAACTGAAAAAGGGATCTTCAAGCTGTCTTCTCTCCTCTTATAGAGTTTTTGACATCATCAAGCGCCGCCTGAATGACCAGAGCCCATTGGTTCTTGAGTTGGCCCCTCCCCCTAGGATCCTGGGAGGTTCACATCCATGTAGACTAGGTTAACACCCAATAGGGCATGGCTCTGGAGTTAACACCTCCCCTTAGCCAGCCCCATGAATCATCACAAAGAGGTGGACCTAAACCCACGTGGTCTAAAAGCCTCTGCTGTCCCAGACATGTAAACTAGGCCCTCCCCAGAGTTAGCCCTAATGGGGGCCCAGCACCCAGCAAGGCTCAATGAGATAAATTGAGTCACTCAAAGAAAACAAAGGCCATTTTGCCTACTGACACAAGGTTGTACTCATGCTGGGATCAAATTTAGAAGAGGTAGTCTGGGTGCAGTGGATAACATGCTAGACTTGGGTGTAAAAGACTTGGGTTTGAATGCTGCCTCTGACACTGTATAAACAGAAACAAGTTCTTTTACCTCTTTGAGTTCAATTTCTTCATCTGCAAAATGGAAGTATTAATACATGTAGCATTTGCCTCACCATGTTGTTGTAAGGTCTAAACAAGATAATGGATGTAAAATGCTTTACAAACCTTAAAGCTCTAGAGAAGACAGTCCTTATTAGAAGGTACCTAATCAGTAGGTATTGTAACTATTAAATAAAGGCATTAAGTAAAGGTATTAAATATTTTTTTTTCTACATAAGAAGCAACTACTCACTTACCTTAGGTGCGTAGCATTTAAAAGAGCACATCTTAGGCTAAAAAAAGGTTAATTTCTGACTAGTGCATGAATTATTGTTCTTGTCTATGGCCAAAATTCATAGAAGTTGTTTGTGAGATCCTATTCCACAAAACCATCTCCTGTGAAATTATAAATGTAAGGTTTTTTTCAAGCTAAATTTGGGTGAAAGTCAAGTTAATACTTGGAATAGTGCTATCTATACAGGGCACATAGTAGACCCACAGTGTAGGCAGACAGAAAATAGTTGGTGAATCAATTATTGTATTAATCTATTGCCTTAAAGAGAATGTTGTTGTTTTTTCCTCAAGAAATACTTTTAAATGAATTTTTTTTAGCTTTTCTAGACTCTAAAAATGTCTTACTCCCTCTTAAAGCAAGGGAATAAACAAGAGGCTTTTAAAAAGTCTAATATCTCAGAAGTACAGCAATTAAGAGAATTCTCTAGGGAAAGCATTAACCTGATTTTTAAAAATTCTAATAAACAGAAAATGAGTTTTTGGACCCTATTGGAAAATACTTTTTCAAAAAGTCTGCTATGGCTAAAATACATTTTAAATACTGAAAATGTTGAGCATTTTTCATTTCCTTTATGTCACTTAATGATGATTAGTTTCAATTAAAATGATGGGTAAATATAGCTACTTCTAAAATTCTACTTTACAGGCATGCTTATGAGTTATCTATGAGTATAGTTGACTACTAGAATCTCTGTGCTTGAAATTAAGCAGTTGAGACAAATTTTCTTTTTAGGGAAAAGTGAGTAGGCAGCAGATACAACTTTAAAAGGTAACTACTTTAACTTCAAATTACATTTCGCACAATTCTTGTTGAATCTCCAAGAAGGGTTCATGCACTTGAGAGGGATCAGATGATAGTATGATATTAACACCAAAAATTATTAACTGACCGACTTTTCAACAGGAGAAACAAGAATAATCAAAGACCTCTCACGGGGAGACCTTTTTTGTTTTGGTAAATAATCAGTCAAGCATAATAACAGACTCTGGTCTAATGCCTCCAAGACCTGCCCTTTTGTCTTTTGTGGTATCTCAGGATGTAACTAAATTAAACGTGTTTTGGTTCATAGGGTCTATGTATTTAGAGCTGAACTTAGAACTTAGAGAACACTTAGTTCAACTCCTTCGTTTCGAAAATGAAGAAACTCAGGCCCAGAAAGGAGATGTGACCTAGCCAGAGTTCCACAGGAGGTAAACAGAAGAAATGAGAATGAAACTCAGTTCTTTCTATTTTCTTTCTTTCATATTAATAGCACATTTTCAAGAAATTTACTACCTTTTTGGAGGGCTTGCTGGATGTAATATCCTGGTGATTTTGGTCATCTTTGATGACCTAATTTTATTGACAATAAAGCAACTTATGATGAAAATAAGTGGCATACAGTGAGTGGGGCCAAAACAGACAAGATGGGTTATAAATAACCTCCAAAATGCCACACATCAGACCTCATAGCTATTATCTCAATGTGTCAAAAACCCATACTTCTCTCTTTGGTTTGGCTTGATCTTCCAACCTGCTCAATGTCATCAGTCCTCTTTGAAAACAAAGGGCGAACAACAACCATAACAACCACCACAACAACAACAACCACCTATGCAGGTTAAAAATTTCCAGAGATAGACCACCACCACAAGGTTACATTAAAACTCTCTGAATATCCTTGTGATAACACCATCGAGGAGAAATACACTTCTGCTCATCACTGTGGTTTACAAATAGCCGTCCCATGTATTCCCTATCTATGCTCATATCATACTCTTTAACCAATGAGCCTATTTAAGGTATGGCAAAGAGTGGACTTTTTGCAATTCTGCTTTGCCTTTTTTGATGTAGCCATGCCATGCTGGACAATCCTGTGCCAGTGGTTTCCAAGGCTCACAATCAATAGGAACTTGTAGGAACCTGACAAAGAAATGCATGAAGGAAGAAAACATGCCTTTAGGTTGTAACTCACAACTGAACTGTTGGCTTAAATGCTATTTGTCCTTTTAGGAAATCTGCACCATGTGCTTCTATGCTAACTGCTTGACTATTAGTCCTCACCATTCTTTAATTTAATTAGTTGAGTCTTCTTGCTATTCACACATAGCCTTTATATGTTTTTTAAATTAACTGTCACTTTTAAAAAGGAGTTTAGAAACCATTAGCTTTTAAAATGAATAGCAGTTCTCATTAAGGCAGAGAATTGTAAATCTCATCTAATGGGCTATGTCAGGGATACACAGACTCACCCAAATGATGCATTATCAAATGAGACTGGAACTCAAAGAATCCCAACCCCAAGATCACAGGATGTCAAAGCAACCAAAATACTTCCAGCAATCAGGATGCCAAAGCCCTTGACAAGTCCCCTCTGCTTTTCCTTTTCGTGCCAGAGGGGGCAGCAGAGAGTAACAAGTCCTTATGAAAAGCTTCACCTTTTTCCTACTCTTAAAAAGGCCACTGCATCCAGGGCCATCTCCAGTCAACCTGATCTGTATCTCGCCACTGGACCCACATGGCTCTGGAGGAGAAAATGAGGCTGGTGACCCTGCACAACCCTCCCTCACTTAAATCCAATTCACTTGTATGTCATGGCATTACCTCTCTGATGCCATGGTCCTCTTCAAAGGACAAACAACAAATCTTGCCAGTGAAGTCAATTCTTTCTCCTACAAATTAGAAATCACTCACCTGAAGCCTTCTCTCACCTGACTGCTTCTAGCTGCAATAGCTTAGCTCCATAGGGCAGTTTTTAACACCCTCCCGACCCTCTGCAGTGTCTTCAGCTGCTCCCAGGTTCCTTTTCCTTTCCTTCTGCTGTCTTGGGAAGATTCTGAAGATCACCTAGCAAGATAAGGTCTTTTCTCTAGCTGAACTGCCAAACATTCAAACTCTATTGAAGAGAGCGCAACTCTAATGGGCAGTGCACAATATTCTAATGTCAAGCTTATAATTGCCTAAAAGATTAGTTTACCAAGAACTCACCCAAGACAGGCGCTCACATGGTGGTCAGAAGAAGCAATATATGGACACTCTCAAGGTCTCTCTGAAGAACTTTGATAATGATTGTGAGACATGGGAGCCACAGGCAAAGAACTGTACAGAATAACATACCTACACCAAACGAAGCAAAGCAGAATTGCAGTCGCTCAAAAGAAATGTGAGGTATGCAAATTTAGAGACATCTTTCTCCCATATGTGCCCGACCTATGGTAGAACCTTCTGAGCTTTTATTATCAGTATGATCAGCCACAGCCCAACACACTGTACATTGACCCTGACATCGTGACATCATTTTGGTCCTCTTCAGTAGGAAAGACAAGCAACAACAAAATCTCTTAAATAGCTTAAATGAGTCATCTGACTCTCAGTGATTCACCTTTTCCTTACACAATTCCCCAAATTTTTCCTTTTAAATTTATAGTCCTTTTTAAATCATCTCTCAATCTCCAAAAGTATAAATGATTTTTTATTTTCTTAGTTTTATCCTCTTTATTCAAAAAAACTTGCACATACAAATTAGGTGATATGACATCATGATTTGCAGCTTTCTGGGAGCTTTTCTATTTCTTAGGTGCCCTTTGAACTACATTTCTTTACAGTAACATTTCTCTAGTTTTTAATGAATAAAAAATCTTCTCTGCCTTTTATAACATTAAATTATCCCTATACAGGTAAAGTATCACTTCCACTTAGTTGAAATAGAGATCCAAGTCCTCAGATCTCTACCACAGATCTCTTTATTTCCAAAACTGCCCCAAATCCCATCTAAAAGCTATGCTTCTTCATGCTTGTATATTTGAGGAGTGAATATTAAAACAAAGTTCTTTTTCTCCATGTATCACATATCAAAGTTTTCATCTGCAACAACAACAATAGCTAACATTCTTTAGCAAAATATAAATATATTTCTTTACACAAAACGCTTTTATGCTCTTTTATTATTACTATTCCTTAGGGAAAAGGCCCTTTCTTTAAGAAAAAGAGACAGTGACTTTAAAAACTCAATCATTAATTCCTCAATCATTAATAGCCTGCAGAAATAAAATAATCTCTGATTTAATGAACATTTACTGAGTGCCTATTATGGGTAAGTCAATTCTCCAAGACTATAAGTGCCCAAGAAAATGCAAAAGGGGAAGCTGGGGAAATGTATCCCAATCACTCAATTGCAGTTACATAGGTATTAATAGTCAAATAGACTTCCATAAAGCTTAGACTCATGCCTTGTAAATAAGAAATAAGTATATTTAATCATAATTTTATTGAAACCAATTACAATTAAGTGATAAAAGTATATGGAAAGTATATTTTCAGTATTTCAAGTGTGTGCTCTATTAATAGTAGGGACTTTTAAGTGGAAATTCTTCCAGTACCGATGAATTCACAAGACTCTCGTTGTTGTAGTTATGGTTGTTGTTTTTAACGGTAAAAAGTGCAAAGAAATACAAGATAAACAAGTTTTGATAGTGTATGGGGAACATAGATGTTGAGTTAGGACTTCAGATATCATTACTCCAACCTCCTCATTTTAGAGAAGAAAAAATTTAGGACCAGACCTATTAAAGTAACATTAAAGTAAATAATTTCAAAGATGGAATTCAAACCCAGTCCTCCTTCCCATGTTTTTACCATCTATTCCAACTACTGCACCACTGCTGGTTATCTTTTAACCATTATTTTGTTGGTAATAGATGGCCAGGAAAATCCCAAGAAAATAATCTTTTCTTCACCTAGTGAATCATCTGTTTCCTAGCCCACTTGATAAATGTTAAGGCCAAGGTGAGCCTTGGAATTTGGACTTGTCTGGACCAGTCTGACTATACATTCTGATTAGGGATAATAATCTGGTGCATGCCTGGAGATGAGAAGACCATCTTGGAAATAGAATGATTTTCTAAGAACCCTTCAAGGCTCTCCAAATTTCTTCCAAAACAGGGAAAATATAGGTTTAATTGAGGCTTCCTTTGCTCAAAGGTGAAGCACTCAGATATTTTTGTTCATTTAAACATTTCTAGTGTAGTATGTTTATGAAAAGCAGCTTTCACTTGGTGTCAGGAGAGCCGGGTGCAAGCCCCAGATCTGCTTTTTATTGGTTCTGAGATTTTAGACTTTCACTTAGTCTTTCCATACTTAGCTTTCCTCATTTGTAAATAGGCATAATAATCTTTGCACTGACAGAGTGCTTGTAAGCAAGGGATAGAGACTAGATGGTGATTTGATAGAGAAGTGGAACTCCCAGATGAGGAAATTCTACCGATGTAAGTCGACATCTTCTCTGCAACTTTCAGTCTAAGAGAGCTGTCTAGAGCAATGCATGTGTAGAGCCAAAAATGACTTGTATCATTTGTTAAGTTTCAGAAGGAGAAACTGAAATAAATTCTCTCACCACTATACCATTCCCTCCCTCTCCCTCTACCCCCCACAATGAGGAAAGGTCTTTGTTAGAGTGCTTGCTAGGTTCAATGTGGATGATCACAATCATGGTCATGATATTGTTAAGCAGCCAGTTTCTAGAGTGGGTTTAGATAAGGTTGGTTTATTAACCTGGCCCTGGTAGACTCAGAAGGAAATGATCTATGCTCTGGGGGAGAGAGGGGCTCAAACACAGGGTATGTCAAGTGGCTTGGCAGGTTTTCTTTTGATAATGTAAAGATTTAATCTTGCCAGGTCATTTGTTGAAGAGAAATAGTACAGAGAGTATACATTGGAGTCATATTGAGTTGGACTTGCCTGTGCCAACTTTTTCACATTTGGCGCATGGTCTATGTGCCCATTATGTAAGAAATTACAATTTTTTGCCAAGCACATCCTTTCCAGGAAGGAAACTATAATATATTGAGGTTGCACTATAATTAAATATCTTTGAAGCAATGACACCATGGTCAAGATGCCTCATTGAGATGCATCTTTACTTTTAGCACATGCTGGATATTCACTTTATCTATCTGTCTAGGTAGCTATCTATGTGTCTATTTATCTTTCTATCTATCTATCTATTTATCTATCTATCTATCCATCTATTTAGGTAGCTATCTATGTATCTATTTATCTCTCTGTCTATCCATTTATCTCTCTATCTATGTGGCTATTTATTTACCTACCTATTTATTTATTTATCTATTTATTTAATGTAAATAGTATTTCACTTTTTCCAATTACATGTAAAGATAGTTTTTAACATTCATTTTTAATAAGGTTTTGAGTTCCAAATTTTGCTCCTTCTCTTCCTCCTCTCCCCCCTCCCCATGACAGCAAGAAATCCAATGGAGGTTATATATGTGTCAAACATATTTCCATATTAGTCATGTTGTGAAAGAAGGAACAGAGTAAAAGGGAAAAACAACAAAAAACACCCCAACTCTCCCCAAAGTGAAAATAGTATGCTTCAATCTGTATTTAGACCCCATAGTTCTTTATCTGGACATGAGTAGCATTTTCCATAATGAGTCTTTTGGAACTGTCTTGAATCATTGTATTACTGAGAAGAGCTGTCTATCATAATTGGTTGTAGCACAATGTTGCTGTTACTGTGTACAGTGTTCCTCTGGTTCTGCTCACTTCACCCAGCACCAGTTCACATCTTTCTAGGTTTTTCTGAAATCCACTTGCTCATTATTTTTTATAATACAATAGTATTCCATTATATTCATATACTACAACTTGTTCAACCATTCCCCAATTCCTCAATTTCCAATTCTTTGCCACCACAAAAAGTATATGCCGGATATTTAGGAAATTATGGGTAATTCTAATGTATCTTCCTCTGTCATCATCTTCTCTGTGTCTCTGCCTCTGTCTTTGTTTCTCTTTCCCCGGAAGTTTGGTGAGATGTACATCGTCCAACAGTACTGCTTCTTTCAGTCCCACTTGATTTATCTTGGGTTCACTATATCAAGTAGATGAAGGGCATTCCTAATAAAGTGGTTAAACCAATTGAATAAACATTCTAGGGTAGCTAATAAAAATACTCTAAGAGTATAGGGACTTGATTCTCTCACCTTCTTCTGCTTCAGGATATTGCAGTATCACATAACATGGGTTTTACTTAGTGTTTCCACTCCAACAGTAGTTTTCTTTGTAAGGCTCCTTCAAGTAGCTCACCAATAAGGAAAAGAATGGTCCTTTTAAATTTGGTCCGTTTTGACCAGATGTTTCAAATATATTAATGTTAGTTTCAGCTCATCTTTCCCACAGAAATATAGAGTGCCTGCATTCATCCGGACTAGGTGGGGAGATTTTCTTTTAGCAGAGAAAGAGGAGATTACAGGACATGTAGTCAGCTTATAGACAACAGCACAACCCCACCTGATTTTGACAACTAGTTGATGTGTATTTCAATGTGTAAGTGGGTGGTCTTAGTCTAATAGTCAGTATTCAGTGGCTGCTTAATAAAGCAACTGGGGACAAAGTCCCATTGTCAATATATCATACAGGATGTTGGGTTGTTATTTGTTTTCCAAATGTGCCTGGGTCATGCTCTTAAAAGTTGCAAAACTGCAGAAACCCTCCAGCTCTGTGGTGTAAGGAACTCCAAGTGAGTCCCTCCTTGAAGAAAAACAAATGTGAAATTCCTTAAAGGCCTGTGTAGACCACATCAGTGATACTCAAGCCACATCAAAACTCCATAAACATCTTGTGAACAACATGAGAAGCACCTCAGTAAACTATTCACCATGCTGGGTGAGGCTGCAAAAGAACCACATACAAGTCTTCTTCAGCTTGCTGACCACATGAAGAACACACAAAACACCTGGGAACCACACATGCTAAATTGAATTGTGCAAATAAATGATAAGGGGTTCAACTATTCCCATACCTACCATGCTAAACCCCACTTCAAAAGAAAGACAAAAATGACTGAATTATGACCAATAAATGTCAGTGGAATAGGAAAAGGCAACATCTCTCTTTTTTTTGCAGACAGATTTTATGAGATTTGTGTATCTGGGATTACCCTAGCTTAACCATGGTCTATGGGCTATTGGCAGACTGACAAAAGTTTAGAGTAGGGGTTCTTAACTTTTTTTTTAACATGGATCCCTTTGACAGTGTTTAACAGAAGCCTTGCAATCATTCTCAGAATAACATTTTTAAATGCACAACATAAAGTACACATGATAAAAATCAAAAACTTTTAATTAAAATTATTTAATTAAAATTAACTTTAAATTTTTATTTTAAATTTATTTGAATTACCTTTAAAATTAAAATTAATTCATCTAAAAATTAATTAAATTAAACTACAATTATCAAAAAACATTTTTTTAAAGTTCAAAGACCTCAGATTAAATTGAATTAAAGGTAGAAGAAGCATAGTTTATTAGCATATTCATGAAACAATATGTTTCTCATTTGGAATAGAATTGGAAGATATTTTAGAGGTTTGCTGGTCCAACTTCACATACGGCATGGGATTCTGTGGCTTCAATGCAAAATCTATATGAAGGAAAGAGGGTCATGCCTGCATAGATGAACTTTGTCAGGTGAGAGACATTTGGAGATAGGAATGGGAGCTCTTGGTTGAGATGATTAAGGAAATTGCATTTCATTTTATGACAGAGATACTAGACCAGAACACCAGGTAATTCTGTAACTATAGTCTGCCAAGATTTCAGCAAAATAGTACTATCCGTGGGGATAAGGTGTATGAAAGTCTATTATTATAAGTAGCCATATGGACTAGAAGACAGTACAAGTAGTTAAATTCAGAACTAGTTAATGTCTGGAGGCAGCTGTGTGGCACAGTGGATTAAAGTACTGGGCCTGGAGTCAGAAAGACTTATCTTTCTGAGTTCAAATCCGGCCTCAGATACTTACTAGCTGTATGAACCTGGGCAAGTCACTTAACTCTGTTTGCCTCAGTTCTTCATATTTAAGATGAGCTGGAGAAGGAAATGATAAACCACTCCAGCAAATTTGCCAAGAAAGCCCCAAAGGGGATCATGAAGAGTTGGACACAACTGAAACAACTGAACAACAACAGAACAAATGACTGGCCCTATTAAACAAAACTATATGACAGAATGTGCATCTAAAAATGTCTTGATGGTATAAAATATTGAGCCAAAATTGGTAAGATGAAATTGAAGATGGATAAATGTAATGTCTTACACTTCTAAAATACTGAAAAGATTTTGGGATCTTGTAGATTGAGGAGTTCCCTCTAATAACCTAATTCTTCCATGTAGTCTCCCAAAACCTTGTCACAGGGATTTGTCTAATTAAACATTGCAAGGGTATCAGTGGAATACTCTGGTTCTCCACCTGTAGTCTTTTAATCTCATGACACGATCAGCCAATCTTTTCTTTTTATCATACAATTCCTTGATGACAATCCTGTTCTTCCATGGAGTTCTTCATTGGTTACATGTCGCAGCCTGCTCTTGTCAACCATGTATCTAAATACCTCACTTAATGTGATTCATGTCTTTACTTCTTTGGAGGCAGTGGTGTTCCACATCTTGCTGCCATGTAACATTTGTGGAATGTTAGTATTGACAAAGTGTGTAAGCAAAAGATATTTTCAATTTCTAAAAACAATTCAGCTTCTTCCTGTTCAACCCTGGGCCCAGGCTATTGTCTTTCTGTACTATTTGTCTAAACATGTACATAATATTGGTCAAGTTTTATAGCATATCCTTCCAAATGCCTGTTGAAATCAAGGAAATAGACATTCTTCATCTTCTTGGTCTTTCTTCTATAGGTGAACAAGCCAATCATTTTTGAGCAATTACATATTTCTTCCAGTAGGCTTCATAAATATTATGGAGATTTGATACAATAAACTCTTCACCTAATGTTTTTTTCTTAAGATTTGTTTCTAAATTCTTTTTTTTCCAGTGAGTATTTATTCTTTCCTTCTTGCCTCCTCCACCACACACACTAGGAAAAACAACAACAATAAAATACTTGTAACAAATATGCATAGTCAAGGAAAAAAATTCCTGCATTTGAAATGTCTAAAACGTGTACATAAAGGTCTGTATATTTTATCCATCATGTCTCTCTAAAGAGAGAGGTGTCAATCTTTAGCATCAGCCCTCAGAAATCATAGCTGATTACTGTGTTGATTAGGTCAATATTTTACATACACACACACACACACACACACGAAACCATACAATACATACTTCCATATATCATTAATTTCACCACACGTGGATGGCATCTTCATCCATAGGTCCTTTGTAGTTAATTTGAATATTCATATTACTCAAAATAGCTTAGTCATTCAGTTTCTCTTTGAACAATATTGCTCTTATTGTATCCAATGTTTTCTTGCTCTACTCATTTCACTCTTCATTGTTTCATGAAAATTTTCCATGTTTTTTTTTTAAATCATCCTGCTCATCCTTTCTTATAGCACAGTAATATTCCATCACAATCATATACCACAACTTGTTCAGCCATTCCCCAGTTGATGAGTATCCTCTAAATTTTCCTTTCTTTGCCATCACAAAGAGAGCTGCTATAAATATTTTGGAACATACAGGTTCTTTCCTCTTTTCCCTCATCACCTTGGGAAACAGACCTAAAATTGATGTTGGTAGGGCAAAGGGTATACACAGTTTTATAATTCTGGGGACATAATTCCACATTGCTCTCCAAAATTGTTGGATCACAGGGCAGCTAGGTGGTGCAGTGAGTAGAGCACTGGCTCTGGAGTCAGGAGGACCTGAGTTCAAATCCGGCCTCAGACACTTGACACATGTACTAGTTGTGTGACCTTGGGCAAGTCACTTAACCCCAGCTGCCCTGCCAAAAGCAAAAAAAAATGTTGGATCAGTTCATGGTACCACCAACAGTGAATTAGTGTCCCAATTTTTTCACATTCCCTCCAACATTTATCATTTTCCCCTGCTATCATTTTAGACAATCGGATAGGTATGAGATATCTCAAGTTGTTTTATTTGCATTTCTCTAATCAATAATAATTTATGGCATCTTTTCACATGACTACAGATAGTTTTTATTTCCTCATCTGAAAACTGCCTGTTCATATCCTTTGACAATTTATCAATTGAGGAATGACTCATACTGTTATAAATTTGACAAAATTTTCTGAGGTTTTTATCTGAGAAACTGTCTATAAAATTCTCCCCGGTTTTCTGCTTTCCTCCTAATCTTGGCTGCATTATTTTTATTTGTACAAAACTTTTTAAAAAAATTTTAAATAAAAATTATCTAATTTACATCTCATAATGCTCTCTATCTCTTGTTTATCCACAAATTCTTCTCCTATCCATAAATCTGATAGGTAATATTCCATGATCTTCTAATTTACTTATGATGTCTCCCTTTATGTCTAAGTAATGTATTCATTTTGGTGTTATCATGGTAAATGGTATAAGATAGTGCTCTATACCTGGTTTCTTCCATACTGCTTTCCAGTTTTCCTAACATTTTTTACCAAATAGTAAATTCTTATTCTGAAAGCTTAAATCTTTACATTTATCAAACAGGAGGTTACTATAATCATTTATTATAATGTATTGTATAGCTACTCTATTCCTCTGATCCACCATGCTGTTTCTTAGCCAGCACAAAATAGTTTTAATAATTATCACTTTATAAGACCTGGTACTTCTAGATCTCCTTTTTTATATTTTTTCATTGATTCTTTTGGTATTTTTGACATTTTGTTCTTTCAAATAATTTTTGTTATTTTTTTTAGCTGTATGAAGTATCTCTTTCTAGCTCTTTGGTAGTTTGATTGGTATAGTATTGAATAAGTAAATTAACTTAGATGAATTGTCATTGCTTTTATATTGGCTTGGCCTACCCACAAACAATGAATATTTCTCTGATTATTTAAATCTGACTTCATATGTATAAAAAGCATTTAATAATTATGTTTACATGGTTCCTGGGTTTATCATGGCAGGTATACTCCCAGATATTTTATGTTGTTTATGGTTATTTTAAATTAAATATCTCCTACTAACTCTTTTTGTAGGGCTATGTGTGTGTAGGGATGATAATGGGTATCCTTGTTTCCTCCCTGATCTCATTGGGAAGGCTTTTAGATTATCACCATTGCAATAATGCTTGCTAATGGTTTTAGTCACATGCTTCTTATTTCATGTTAAGGAAATTCTTTTAAGTGTTTTTAATAGCAACTAGTGTTGTAGTTTATCAAAAGCTTTTTCTGAATCTATTGACATAATCACATGATTTTTGTTTGTTTTGTTATTGGTATAATCAATCATATTAATAATTTTCCTTACATTGAATCAACCCCGCATTCCTAGTATACATCCCATTTGATCACACTGTATAATCTTTGTGATATATGGTTGTAGTTTTCTTTAGTATTTAGTATTTTATTTAGGATTTTCACAACAATATTCATTAGTAAAATTGGTCTATGATTTTCCTTTTCGGTTTTTGTTCTTCCTGGTTTGGGTATCAGCACCATATTTATTTAATAAAAGGAGTTTGGCAGGACTTCTTCTTTGCCTATTTTTCCAAATAATTTGTTTAATAATGGAATTAGTTGATCTTTAAATTTTTGATAGAATATATGTAAATTCATTTGGTTCTGATGCTTTTTTTTTCCCTTAGGAAGCTCATTTATGGCCTGTTCAATTTCTTTTTGTAAAATAGGTTTATTTAGATATTCTATTCCCTCTTCTGTTCATCTGGGCAGTTTATATTTTTGTAAGTATTCTTCCATTTCACTTAAATTGTTAAATTTATTGACAAATTTGGGCAAAATAAATCTTAATAATTCCTTTAATTTCATCTTCATAAGTGGCATATTCACCTTTTTTCATTTTTGATATTAGTGATTTGGTTTTCTTCCTCTATTTTTAAAAATCATGTTGACCAATGGCAAGGGAAAGCTAATGATTTCATAAGACATCAAGAAGTAATAAAACAAAACAAAAGTGAAAAAATCTAAAAGAAAACATGAAATATCTCAGAAAAAAAAAACAACAGACCTGGAAAACAGATCAAGGAGAGATAATATAAGAATTGTTGGAATACCTAAAAGTTATGATGAAAAAAAAAAACCTAGACACCACACTTCAAGAAATTATTAAAGAAAATTGCACTGAAATTTTAGAACTACAGGGTAAAATAGGAATTGAAAAATCCACTGATCACCACCTAAAATAAATCCCTAAATGAAAACTCACAGGAACATTATAGCTAAGTTTCAAAGCTTTAACTTTATCTGAGATCGTGATTGCTACCCCTGATTTTTTTTTGCATCAACTGAAGCATAGTAAATTTCACTCCTGCCTTTTATTTTTACTCTGTGTGTCTCTCATTTTCAAATGTGTTTCTTATAACTACTAAATTGTTGGTTCTGGATTTTTTATACATTCTGCTATCCACTTTGGTTTTATGGTTGAATTAATCACATTCACATTGAAAGTTACAATGATTAGGTCACATTCTACATCCAGAGTCAATCTTTTCTCCACCAAGAGGAGAGCAATCTTCATTATGTGTAAATCCTCTGGAATTGCTGTTGGTTATTGCGTTGATCAGAGTTCTTAGGTCTTTTGAAGTTGTTTGACCTTGCAAAATAGTTATTATTGTTCTCCTGGTTCTATTCAGTTCACTCTGCATCAGTTCACACAAGTCTCATGTTCCTCTAAAACTATTCCTTTCATCATTTCTTACAGTACAACAGTGCTCAACGCTATACCTGTACCACACTATTTTCAGTCATTCCTCAACTGGTGGCTACCTCCTCAGCTTCCAGTTCTTTCCTATTCCTTTGTAGCTGCATCCTGGGAATTTTGGTGTATAGAGTTGCTAATTAATTTTTGTTGTTCAGTCATTTCAGTTGCATCCAACTTTTTGTTACCCCATTTGGAATTTTCTTGGCAAAGATATTGGTTTGCCTTTGTCTTCTCCAGCTCGTTTTATAGATGAGGAAAGTGAGGCAAACAGTGCTAAGCAACTTGCCCAGGTTCACACATCTAGTAAGTATCTGAGGCTGGATTAGAACTCAGGCCTTCCTGACTCCAGGTCCAGCACTCAGTCCAATGCATCATCAAGCTGCCCTGTTGTTAATGCATAAAGTGCTACTAGAAGTATTTTGGCAAGCAAAATAGAAGTCAGGCCATTGGGTAACGGTTAAAGTATGCTACATAAATATAATAAGACAGTTATTATGCTGCGAGAAACAATGAATATCATGAATACAGAAAAACACAGATTTAGAAAAAAACTAAAGCTGAGTGAAGTAAGCAGAGCCAGGAAAACAATATACACAATGACTATAACATTATAAATGTTTCCATTTATATTCTAACACCCACAAAATAATCAAAAGTGATTGTGTCAAAACTGCAAAGAGAAATCATGGCTCCAAAGGAAAAATATAAAAAGAAACACCTTTCCCCACCCCTCTGTAGAAGTAGGAAGTCCTTCTCAGCAATACAATGATCCATGACAACCCTGAAGGACTTCAGATGAAGAATGCTATCCATCCCCAGAGAAAGAACTGATGGTGTCTGAATACAGACTGAAGCAACTTTTTTTTTCTTTTTCACTTTATTTTTTTGAGTTTGTTTTTTTGTCTTTGTTTTCTTTCATGACATGACCATAATGTATGTATTTTGCATAACTACACATATTTAACCTACATGGAATTGCTTGACTTCTCAGTTGGGGAGGGAAGACAGAAGGGAGAGAATTTGGAACTCAAAGTTTTAAAAGCAACTGTTAAAAATTGCTTTTACATGTAACTGGGGAAAAATTAAATAACAAATAAATAGGAACAAAAAGTAAAACAAAAAGAGGAAGAAGTGGGAAGTCCATGGGTATAGTACATTTCAGAAATTTCCAGACCTTTTCTTGATGTATTGATATCTTTTGCTGATCTTTTCTCTTCCTGCTTTTTACTTTCTTTCAAAAATATTGTTTATTATATAAGGTGGCTTTCTAGTAAAAGGAAGGGAAGAGATACTGAGAAAAATATGTTGATATGAAAAAGATATCAAACAAAATTTACTAAAACAAAACAAGCATTTAAGTGCTTACTATGTGCCAGAAAGTATGCCAGGTGCTGGGGATAAAAAGAAAGGCAAAAATAGTCCTTGTCCTCAAGGAACTTACATTCTAATGAAGGAAACTGCATGCAAATAACTATTTATGTATGAGATGTATACAGTGTAAGTGGAACATAATCTCAGAGGGAAGGCACTAACAATGTAGGGTGCTGCCAAAGGCTTCTTTCAGAAGGTGGTATCTGAGCTGACTGTTGAAGGATGTCAAGGAAGCCAGAAGGTGAGGAAAGAGAGCCCTCTATACATGGAGATGGAGGCTATCCAATTAAAGGTCATGAAGTTAAGAGGAGTGTTATTTGATAGTAACGCCAGTTAGGCCAATGTATTGGCACTTCAGTTTTCATTGATGCCCTATATGGATATGAAAGAATTAGTTCATTGGCAAAGTAGTCGTTACATCAGTAGATTAGAATAGGTTGTTAAGGAGTCGAAGACATGGGTTCAATCCCAGAACAGGCCAGTTAGCTTTGCTCTTTTTTAGATAGGATTTAAACTCCTTGAGGGCAAAGCCTTTTATTTTCTTCTCTTAGTTTCCCCAGTACCTAATATCACCCTGCAATGCATAGAGTAGGTGCTTGTTGACCCATTGCTTGTTTCATTGTCACAAACTATAGTGCTATCCCAAACCATTTATCTCATCAATGCATGGGGACTATTTGTAAGGAAAATTGGACTAACAGCTTTGTGTAGATTTGAGCAAATTCAGGAATACTACTTGAAAAATCACATCTCCCTTGCCCTGTAGCCTTCATTTAAAAACCAAGAATGTGATAGGCCATGAGTATAGAATAACAGAACGTCATTGTTGCAGGAGACTCTCTGATTTTTATGGATGAGGTGAATAAAGCCCATAGAGGTAATGTGACTTGAACCCAGTCATACAACTAGGTCAACATATAGGAATAAGGACTTTCTAGATGCCTTGGCATTGAGCTAAACCACTATAGAGAGCCAAACAAAAAGCTGGATTGTCCCAGAGATCATATGTACTCTTATTTATAGATGTAAACGACCTCCCTTGTCTTTTTACAATGTGTGGCTGCTATTTTGTTAGTGCTTTGTTGAGTATGATCTTCAATGGTCTTTGGTGATGGGCTTCTCACCACTTCCCTTGGTGGAGATTCCATGGTCTGAGAAATCTCATCAGGTGGAAGTTTATCCTAATGTGGTTCCTGTGTTTCTTACTGGACATTCTTGAGGTCTTCTTGTGGTCCAGGTATAACTGATGTGGCCCGCATGAATTTTATGAAAGTTATTCCATTTATTTTCATTCAGGGAGGAACCTGTGGGGAATTTTTGTTTTCACCACACAGCATACAATTCTCGTGATTCTTATTTGTTATTTGCTGGATGCCGATAGGGTTCTCGGTTGGTTAGAAGTCTAACAGAGCTAAATATTTAGAGGTCAGAGTTGTGGAAGAGAGAGAGAAAGTTTGGGGTTTGGAGGTTGACAGAATGAAAAGTGACGACTGTGAGTCTGAGGCTTGGGCCTCCCCACTAGACCAGTTGTGACTGGTAAATTCAGTAAAGCACTTCATCGTTTCATTTTAAAAAAGTTTTCAGGTTGGAGGCTGTATGTCATAGAGACAAAATAATAATTGGGTTGACTGAATATTTTCACTTTTCTTCCATTTGTTTTGACTTTATGGAGCTTGTCAATCGGAGGAATAAGAAAAAATAGGCATTAATTTAAAAGCAGTGTGTGTGCAGAAGGTTCAAACTAGATAAAATATTCATTTTGCTTTTTAAAATGTAATGGAGGGACTAGTCAATGAGTCTTTAAAGCACATACAGTGTCCTGTACCTGTTGCATAACCACATGCAGATTGCTTTTGGAAATCTGTGATAACATATCATGGGAGCAGCCTTATTTTCCCATTCAAACTTCGGAGTGCGAGCAGGAGAGCAGGAATTCTGAGACTGCTTCCTCTTGGCTTACTGAATGGTGATGAAAATACTTTTAATTGACTGATGAATGGGAATTGAGTGTTCTTGAAAAAGGTGTGGATGAAAATTCTCTCTCTCTCTTTCTCTCTCTCTCTCTCTCTCTCTCTCTCTCTCTCTCTCTCTCTCTCTCCCTCTCTCTCTCCCTCTCTCTCTCTCCCCCCCACTCTTTCCCTCTCTCTCTCCTCTCTCTCTCTCTCTCTCTCTCTCTCTCTCTCTCTCTCTCTCTCTCTCTCTCTCTCTCTCTCTCTCTCTCTCTCTCCTTCTCTCTCTCTTTGGCAATCAAGATGAGAATTACCCTAGTCCTCAAAATGGGGAGAAAGTTAGTAGGTGCTGCTACTCATTGCTTTATCTCCCAACCAGATTGTCTGATGTCCTTGAACCCGTGGTGCTTTTGTTTCTTCTGTTTCCATTTTGTTTATTGCTAGCTGAATGGATTTTACTGACAAATTGACCTTGTGGGCTTTAAAAGGTCTGAAGAGGTATGGCAACGAGAGTCCATAGCAGAGTTTGCCATAGTCACAAGAGCACAGCCCAGAAAAGCTACCTGTATAATCCAATCCAGATGTGAGTTGACATAGTACTGAGCCTGGAAAGAAGCCAATCCAGTTGCATTACTGAGTGATATGTTTAATCCAGTCCAGCAGTGAATGGATTTGGCAGTCGAGTCATTGTGTCCTGTTAGTTTAGGAAAGACTTGTCCAACTTTATGGGACTATGCTTTGTAGATATCATTTTGAGTTTGAGCCTACTCTCCCAGGAATTAATGCATTAGAGAAGAATGTGCCCCAGTTTGGCAGGATTTTTTTTTAGCAACCATTAAGTTTGAGTCCATGTTTGTCAGTCAGTAAACATTTATTAAATACCTACTATGTGCCAAGCACTGCCCTAGGCACTGAAGATACAAAAAGATGTCCCTGTCCTCAAGGAGCTCGCAATCTGATCAGAGAGACAACAAGCAAACAAATAAGTACAGAAAAGCTATATATTAAATAGGAAATAATTAGCAGAAGGGAAGGCACTAGAATTAAGAGGGGGTGGGAAAGGCTTCCTGTAGAAGATGGAATTTTAGTTGGGATTTGAAGGAAGTCACTTTCTAGAGGGACCAAAATGTAGGGGGAGAATGTCCAGGATGATTTTTGTTTGTTTTTACTGGGGTAGTTGCTGTATCCTTTTAGTAAATATTCCTTTATAAAAGTTAATCTGAGTTAATTGGTTAACAACCATCAGTATTCTGTATATTACCAACAAAACCCTGTAGAAAGATAGGGAAGAATCTACTTAAAATAACTACCAAATGTATAAAATATTTGGGATTCTATTTATGATGACACATAGGAATGGTATGAATACAATTATAGAACAGTCTTTATGGACATTAAAGACATAAACCTAAATAACTCAAGAAGCTTTAATTTCTCAAGGGTAGGTCTCCCCAATGTAATAAAATGACACTATTCTTAAATTAATTTACTTATTCAGTATCATACCAATCAAACTACTAAAGGATTTTTATAACGATATAAAAAATGATGATGAAATTCATATACAGGAAAAAAAGTTAAGAATCTTAAGAGAAATGACTTTTTTAAATAGCAGAAAATAAGAGGACCTAGAAGTACTATATCAAACTATATTACAAACAATAATCATCAAAATCATTTGGTACTGATTAAGAAGTCATTCTATGAAGTAATCTTTATTAGTTTCATCGGTATGGCATTGAATAAGTAAATGAATTTAGGTAATATTGTCACTTTATTTTATTGACTAGTCCTACCCATATTCGATTAATATTTTTCCAATTATTTAGGGCTCTTTATTTCTTTAAGTAGTAGGTTGAGTTGTATTTACATAGCTCTTTTGAGTATCTTGGAAGGTAGTTAGATAGCCAAGTATTTTGTATGTTCTGCAGTAATTTTAAATGAAACTTATTTTTCTTTCTCTTCCAGCTGGGTTTTATTGGTATTATATAGAAATACTAACGATTTGGGTGGAATTATTTTGTACCCTGCAACTGCTGACATTACTAATTATTTCAACTAATATTTTAAGTGACTCTAGGATTAAGTACAGCTGCAAAAAGTGATAATGTTATTTCTTTGCCTATACTTATTCCCTCAATATCTTTTTCTTGTCTTACTGTTGTAATTGGTATGACTTGTACTATATCAAATATAGGTGATGACAATGGACAGTCTTCTTTGACCTTTGGTTTCAGGGAAAGCATGATATTTTATCATATATATGAAACTCTTGGATGTGTGTCTGTCATACAAACACATCATGTCTGGCACATATAGGTATTTAATAAATATTTATTGTCTGATAAAAGTGGACTCAAAGTAGTTGCTAAAAGAACTTGCTGAACTATGGCATACTCTCCTCTAATGTGTCTGTACACACACACACACACACACACACGTACATACATATGCACACACATTTATATGCATTTAATTTATCATTTTAAGTAAAAGTTCATTTATTCCTGTTTTTTATTTTTTAATCAGAAATGGATGTTATATTTTGTCAAAATCTTTTTTGTATCTATTGATATAGTTACATGATTTTTATTGATTTGTTATTAATGTGTTTATCTAAGTTTATAGTTTTCCTAATATTAAGCCAAACTTAAGTCTTGGTATAAATCTAATCTGGTCATGGTGTATAATTTGGTGATATGTTCTTTTAATATATTTGCTAATAATTGTTTGCATTTATTTTCATTAGGGATATTGATCTATAGTGTTTTCTTTTTCTGTTATTACTCTCCTTCCTGATTTATGTATCAAGACCACATCTATATCATAGAAATAATTTGATAGGTTCTCCTCTTTGGCTATTTCTGCAAACAGTTTATGAAATTTGGGAATTAATTATCCTTTTAATGTTTGTCATAATTCATTTGTAAATCTAGTTGGTAGTGTAACTTGTTTTTCTCTTTTAAATTTATTTATTATCTGCTCAATTTCTCCCTCTGATCTTGAGTTGCTTAAAATTTCTATTTCTTGTTCTGTTAATTTAGTATTTTTTATTTTTGTAAATATCTATTTCTTTTGTCAGTTTTATTGGCATAAACTTGAGCAAAACAAACAATTTTATAAGGAAAAAATCCAAGATGTCAATAGCCATATAAAAATGATCCAAAGCAGTAATACCTAGAGAAATGTAAATTTATACAACTCTGGTATTCTTTCTCACACAAACGAGATTGGTGAAGTTGACAAAAATGGAAAATAATACATATTGAAGGAACTACAGGAAAGCAGTCAATGGATGTATATTTGGCAGAGCTGTGAAATAGTCCAGCCATTTCGAAAAACAATTTCAAAATTTGCTCTAAAAGTTACTACTCTCTACATTCCCTTTAAAACATTGATATAATTATTAAGCTTACAAAGAAATCAAAGAAAAAGCAAAAAGACCCAGATGAACAAAAATATTTAAATCTGCTTTTTTTGTAGTAAGGAAGAGGATGCCCAATATCTGAGGAACAGGTGAAAAAATTACGCTATATGTATATCATGTCATACTACTGCGTTGTAAGAAATGATGAAATGGATAGTTCAGAGAAATCTGTGAAGACTCGTATGGACTTAAGTGGAGTGGAGTGAGCAGAACCAGGAGACCAATTTATACAATAACAGTAACATTGCAAGGACAGACATTTTTGAATGATTTAAGAACTCTGATCAAAGCAATGACCAATTATGATTCCAGATTCATGATGAAGAATGCTATCCACCTCTTGTTGGAAAGACAATAGACTTTGAGAACAGAATAAAAATTTTTGGGAGGCATAGCCACTGAAGGAATTTATTTTGATTAGCTATAAATGTTTATTCCAAGTGATTTCTTTTTCTTTTTTTTCAGTTGAGGAGGAGATAGCAGGGAGAAAACAATTTTGTTAATTAAAAAATAAGATTATTTTTTAAAGTGTCATCATGATATTGGGGTAATATCAAATGGCAAAATGATGGTGGGATGTAAGTCACTGATTAGATGATATTGGGGAGAAGTTAAGTAGCCCTTATCAATTGTTGCTGAGGGAATACATCAGAAAGGAGCTCAGGAACAACAATATTAGAGAAAACACTTCAAACCCATTAAATTTGCTTTATACAATTTTTATTTTGGTGGGGGGGCAGTTAGTAGCTGTGCTCTGGGGAGCCAACTGGCTATTCCCAGTGTAGTTTGGGAGACTTCCTTCTAGAGCCTACATTACTAAATGAATTGTGTATACACACACACACACATGTACATACCTACATACATACATATATATATATATACACATATATATATATATACATACATATGAAGGGAGAGAGAGAGAGAGAGCAAATACTATATTTGGATCAAGGATTGAGGGTGAAGGAACAAAAATGATCACTTTAGGGCAAGCAATGAAATTGATATCTGAGTCTGGTGGTATCAGTATTAGTTTCTTTGATAGCTTCTACTGTTTGTTTCATATAATACATTTTTGCCACATAATCTCTGCTATCTTGCAGTGTATATCCATCTTGCCTCTACAGGGAAGTGAGAATTTGCTGGAACCAAGATGCATTGATCCTACTTCTTATAAATATCTATCTTAATTTGACAGGGGTAGACATACATAGCACTTAAGTTTAACTACTACCTACAGATCATCTAATTGACCTTTCCCATTTTACAGATGAGATAATTGAACACCAGGGAACATGTCACTTGCTCAAATTCATACAAATAATGGAAGGGCAGGCATTCAAACTTAGTTCCCAGGACTTAAATTTCAGCATTCCAAATTTTATGCTTTCCACACTGCACCACAACTTACTGAATATAGGGGAATGACAATAAAAAGAAATAAGAGAACACAGAACTGAACAGTTTCAATAATAATTCAAGAGAATCTACATATATTGGTGAGTCACTCAGTAGGGACTTTGAGGTAGGGTGGGGAAAATGTTAAAACAAACAAATTTTTTAAAAGTTGTTATCACAACTCACAATTTAGCATATCTGTTTCCTGTCTAAATACTCTTAGGAGGTTGTTAGGTTTTTTGTTGTTGTTGTCATTGTTTTTAAAGAAATCTTAAAGATATTACCTGAGTAAGCTTTCTTTGCTCCTTTTGGCAGAATAAAACTTGTGATAGGAAGAAGAGCTGGCTAGTCAAATTTTAAGATTACAATTTTCTTTGTGATTGTCATCATAGGGTCTAGGTTTTTAATATTATTATTTAACTAATTAGCTTGCTATGATAATTTAATAGTACTCAAATAGATTTTGTTGTTGCTCCTGCTTTTGAAGAATTGGGGCCTTATCCAATTTAAAAAAAAGAAACCATTTGCAGATACCAATGTACATGTAAATATACATATACATACATGCACACGCACATATAAATATATGCACACAATTTCATCTGATTATTAATACATAGTTGCCTGCATTTAACAGACCATTTGACTGTTAGGGCTAGAAGGAACCCTATGTATTTCTGGTATTAGCAATTTCCCTAATAAGTAGAAACATATAGCCAAGTCAATAAGCATTTATTAATGCTATTTAGCACTGGCAACACAAAAAAGGGCAAAAATAGAGTTCCTGCCCTCAAAAAGGTGTGTGTGTGTGTGTGTGTGTGTGAGACAGATTTCTAAATTATTGGAGGTAATATCAGATGAATCCTAAGAACCTGAAAAAAGCATGATTATTCCCAGAGGTTTCTGGGTATTTTTGAAGGTCAAGAGAGTTCTAGAAATAACATCTGAAAGTTGTGTTAGCTGTCCTATTGCTAGAGTCAACAATACTATAACATTATCAAAGCAGTAATGAATTAATGTTTAGCTTTCAAACTCTGTGCCAAGCCTGCACTAATTAATCCCTGAAGTGAGGCAATATAAAAATTGTGCTGTATTTGCATATTCAAATTATTCATAGTACACTCAGTTATGCTGTGCTCAGCCTCTCAGTCATAACATTTTACACAAATGAGTCTTAAAATCTAGCTGAAACTGATTTAGGGATAGTTCCCTTATACTGTTGCTGTTATTATGCTAGCCCTGGTTCATAATGCAGCAGCATCACACTTAGACAAATGGTTGCCTGCCCTATTCTGGCATGTTTTAATGGAAGCGTAGTGCTTTGAATGTGTCTGTGCTGCTGGACTTTTTCCAATTTTCTCATGCTATCCTTAATAAAGAGAATGTGTTCCTCAATGAAATTACTCTTTTTCTCAAGCTAAGATTTTTCTTTATAATTCAATTTCTTTGGTTGTCATTAATGATCCCTTAATTTGTACTCTGACAAGTAGGTAGAGGGGAAATAGGTGTTCCACCTGAATGCCTGGAACATGAAGTCCATTTCCTCTATTTGGCTTTCCAATTGAAATCTCCAAGCTAACTTGCCAAACTAACTGCTGACTATCTTTTTTTTAAATTTTGGATTCAGAAAGCCCATAGAATTCTAGCCAGAATGTTTGCAATTAGTGGAGAAAGCTAGTTTAGGCTAATCGACAGAAGAATAATTAACTACATTTGAGATTCTACCCTTGGTAGGATTTGATTGTTATGCACATGACAGAATGACTGCTAATCTTTGACATGGGAAACTGATTAAAGCTTTTAAAAGAAACATCAATTGGGTTGGATTTTACTTTTGAAGCTTCCCACAAATAAACTGTTGGCATCGTGAAAGTATTTCTTAATAGCTAAAGAAGTTGGAGGTTGGGGGAAGGAGAGATATTAAGTGAAAGACTATGAGAATATTTCTTCAGAATAATTCTTGGTCATCTTTAAGAATTAGGAAGTTCTCTTTTCATATCAAGGCAAATTCTGATTTGCTATTAAAACTACCTGGTGGTCCTTGTTCTACCTTCTGCAGCTGAACAGAATATGTTTGCTTTCTGTTCCATGTGTTGGCTCTTTGATATTTGAGGACAGTGATCAGGTATCCATTAAGCCTTTTCTTTACTAAGTCTTTACATAGTATGGTTTCCAAACCCTTCACTTGTCAATATCCCTCTGAAAATATGTCACCTAGATATTATCTGACCAGTGGAGGGCACAAGAGAGACTGTTATCTCCCTTGTTTTAAACACTTTGCTTCTATTAGCATGACCTAGTTTCTCATTAACATTTTTGGCAGCCACTTTATTTCATTAACTCACAGTGAACTTATAGTCAACTAAGAACTTTCTTTAAGTCTTTTCTCAATGGCCAGCCATTAAGCCAAGTTTCCTCAATTTTGTGCTTGTGCAGTTGATTTTCAATCCTAGATATTGTCTCCAATTTATGTATATAAAGATATTCTTATATATTCTGGCCTATTCTTCTAACTTTTCAAAATGTATTCTAATTCTGATTATTTTTCCCCAATGGATTATCTCTACCCTGCCTATTTTTTCATCTTCTCCATATTTAATGACTATGTCCATATCCAAGTTATTGATAAAAAAACTTTTAAAATAGGGTCAAGGTGCTTCTACTTCCAGGGGTGTAGCCAATATGATGGAGTAAAATGGAGTAAGATGAGAAAGCACTCAGCTCAGCTCTCTCAACACTCCCCTCCAAACAACTTTAATAGGCCAAATCAAATTCTGGAGTGGCAGGGCCAACAAAAGGTCAGAGTGAGATATTCTTCCAGCCTAAGACAACTTAGGAGGTCAGAGAGCTCTGTGAATGGGGATGGAGGATGACCCAAAGCCCTCATGGATGAAACACCAGTGGTGGGAACATGTGGGTGACAGAAGCAGCAGCAGCTTTGAGAGCTCTCAAGCTAGAGATTGTAAAAGGACCTGGCAACTGATCTGGACATTTCAAGGGATCCCTGTACTTGTACTAGACACAGTATCAAATGCTGTTTGACAACTCAATATCTGCTTCTATGTCCAACTTCTATATCCACTTCTGGGTCACAGTGCCTGGGCAGAGAAAAGCATTTTCAGTCAACCAGGAGAAGAAGACCAGAGGGACAGTTTCACTTTTGGTGACAAGAGATCAAGGAACAGTATCGAGGAACAGTATCACTTCTGGTCCCAAGGAATCAGGAACCCTGAAAAACAGCATCAATTGCAATCAAGGCCCTTCCTGGGTAAGGACCAGAGTGCAGACCAGGAGAGACCATGTCTCTCCCCAGATCATACCAACTTGGAAGCATCAAAATATCCTAACCCCCAGAACTAGCTCTAAAAACAGCAGGGCAAAAAAGCCTGAAATTTGAGATAGTGCCCCTCCTCCTTTCTATACCAGGAACAGGGCCCAACTTTAACATAAAGGTCAAGATAAAAAAAATAGGGTGGGAAAAATGAGAAAACAACAAAAAAGATCCTGACTATAAAAAGCTACTATTGTGATAGGGAAGACACAAACTCAGAAGACAATGAAATTAAAACAACCACAAGCAAAGCCCCAAAGGAAAAAAACTATGAGTTAGATACAAATTCAACAAGAATTCCTGAAAGAGCTAAAAATAGTTTTGAAAATCAAATAAGAGTGATAGAGGAAAAATTAAGTAAAGAAATGAGATCAGAGGAAGACAATTACGGAAAGACAATGAACAATTCTACAAAAGAGGCATAAGAAGTACTGAAGAAAGTAACACATTAAAAATAAAATAGGCCAAGTGGAAAAAGAGGTACAAAAGTTTATTAATGAAAACAACTCTTTATAAAGCACAATTGGTCACATGGGAAAAGAGGTACAAAAGTTCACTGAAGAAAATAATTCTTTAAAAATTAGAATAGGGCAAGTGGAAACTAATGACCTCATGAGATGTCAAGAAACAATAAAATGAAGTCAAAAGAATGGGAAAATTAGGATATCTGAAATATCTCATCAGAAAAGCAACTGACTTGGAAAATAGATCAAGGAGAGATAATTTTAGAATTATTGGACTACCAAAAACCATGATCAAAGAAAGAGGCTAGACATAACATTTCAAGAAATTATCAACAAAAACTGCTCCAATATCATAGAACCAGAGGGTAAAATAGAAATTGAAAGAATCCACAGATCACTACCTGAAAGAGATCCCAAAATGAAAATTCCCAGGAATGTTATAGCCAAATTCCAGAGCTCCCAAGTCAAAGAGAAAATATATCAAGCAATCAGCAGGAAAAAAAAAACATTCAAATATCATGGAACCAAAGTCAGGATCACTAAAGCTTCTGCATTAAAGAAACAGAGGGGTTGTAATATGATATTCTAGAAGGCAAAAGAGCTGGGATTACAACCAAGAATAACTTACCCAGCAAAACTGAGTATGATCATTCAAGGGGAAAAATGAATATTTAATGAAATAGAAGACTTTCAAGGATCCCTAATGAAAAGACCAGAACTGAAAAATTTGACTTTCAAATACAAGACTCAAGTGAAACTTAAAAGGAAATCAATGATGTTAAAATGCTTACCTTTCTATTTGAGAAGATGATACATTTATCTAAGAAGTTTGTCATTATTAGGGCAGTTAGAAGGGGCATAAAGGGCATGGGAGTGAGTTGATTATGTTGGGATGATGTAAAAAAAATAGGTGAGAAAGGGGGATGCCATGGAAGAAGGGGGAAGGAAGAGAAAGAATGGGAGGGAAATTATTTCACATAAAAGAGGCATGCAAGAAATAGTTTTTACAGTGGAGGGGAAAATGGCAGGGGAAGAGGTGGGCAATGCTTGAACCTCATTTATATTTAATTGATTCAAAGGGAGAATATGTATACACACACACACACATGCACACACCTACACACACACACACACACATACTCAATTGGTAACAGAAATCTCTTACCCAATATCAGAGTTGGAAGGGAAAATTATAAAAGAAAGGAGTGGGCAGAGTGATAAAAGGGAGGGCAGATAAAAGAAGGCAGCAGTTGTGTCTAAGTTGTGTGTGATAGGGTCATTCTAAAAGTCAAAATTGGATAGGAAAAAGTAAAAAATAGTAATTATCTCATAAAATGGGTATGAAAGGAAAAAACTAATACAGAGGAAACAGATGGGGGTGGAGGGCTGTTGATGCTAGAATCTTACTCTCATCTGGGTTGAAGAGGAAACAAAATGTACATCTGAAAAGGTTTAGATGTCTTCTGAACTTCTAGAGAGGTGAAACACTGGGGGGTAGGGTGGCAGAGGGACTTTTAAAAGGATATATAGAATAAGATTTTGAAGGTTGGGGGAGAAGATAAGGGAGGGAATTTTAGAGGAGTGGGTAAAATAAGATATAAGAGGTAAGGGGAAAAATAGGATAACAGGGATAGGGTAAAAAGAGAGGCTAAGAAGCAAATTAGCGAGTAAAAATAAGATGGAGGAAAATTCACAAATATTTATTATAACTTTGTCAAATCTATAAGAATATGAGTCATTCCTCAATTGATAAATGGTCGAAGGATATGAATAAGCAGTTTTCCAATGAAGAAATCAAAGCAATTTATAGTTATATCAAAAAATGCTCTAAATCATTAATTATTAGAGAAATGCAGATTAAAACAACCCTCAGATATCATTTTACATCTTCCAGATTGGCTAAAATGATAGTAGGGGAAAGTGACAAATGTTTGACAGGATGTGGAAAAATTGGGACACTAATTCATCATTTGTGGAATTGTAAAATCATCCAGCCATTTTGGAGAGCAATTTGGAATTATGCCCAAAGAGTTATTAAACTACCAACACCCTTTGATCCAGCAATACTATTACTTGATCCATTTCCAAAGATGAATAGGGGAAAAGGAAAAGAACCTAGTGTTCTAAAATCTTTATAACAGCTCTCTTTGTGGTGGTAAAGAACTAGAAATTGTAGGGATGCATATCAATTGAGGAATGGCTGAGCAAGTTGTGGTATATGATTGTGATTGAATACTTTTGTATTTTAGAAAAAAGCATGGAAAGACTTACATGAAATAAAAAGAACAAAATGAGCAGAACCAAGAGAACATTGTATACAGTAACAGCAATATTTTTTGAGCAAATAAGTTATTTTATTTATTATAAATATCCAAATTAATTATAAAGGACATATGAAGAAAGATACTACCTGCATCCAGAGAAAGAAATGATAAATAGAAGTATGTATAGAATAATTTTACATACATACACATATATACATATTCATATATATGTGTGTGTATATACACTTTTGTATCTAATGGTAGCCATCCTGGGGTGGGGGAGGAGAGAAAAAAAGGACAACATTTACATAATAATTTTGTTGTATATTTGAAAGAAATAGCAAGTTGTGCATAGGAGATCTGCAGTTTCATGTACAATAGTCTTTGTTATTGTACTATGATATGAAACTGTTTATTTTATTCCATAAATTAAAAATAAAATTTAAAAAGAAGGCAGTGATCAAAAGCAAAACACACTTTAGAGGAGGGACAAGACAAAAAGAGAGAAAGATAACCAAAATAAAATAGGATGGAGGGAAATGCACAGTCAGTAATCCTTAATTGTGAATGTGAATGGGTTGAACTCGCCCATAAAATGGAAATGGATAGCAAAATGGCTTAGAAACCAGAATCCAACAATATGTTTACAAGAAACATACTTGAAACAGACCCAAGCAGTTAAAATAAAGGGCTGGAGCAGAATCTCCAGAAGCTGAAGTAAAAAAGGCAGGGGTAGCAATCATGATTGCAGAAAAAGCAAAAGCAAAAATAAAGGTAATTAAAAGGGATAATCAGGGAAACTACATCTTTTTAAAAGGAAACATGGGCAATGAATTAATATCAATACTAAACATATGTGTACCAAATCCACATTCTTAAAGAAAAAGTTAAATGAATTATAGGAAGAAATAGATAGTAAAACTATACTACTAGGGAATCTCATCTTTCTACTCTCAGAGCTAGATAAATCTTACTATAAAACAAATAAGAAAGAAGTCAAGGAGATTAATAGAATCTCAGAAAAGTTAGATATGATAGACCTATGGATAAAACTGAATGAGAATAGAAAAGAGCATACTTTTTTTTTCAACTGTAGATAGCACCTTCACAAAAATTTGACCATGTATTAGGGAAGAAAAACCTCACAACCAAATATAAAAGGCAGGGATATTAAATATACCTTTTTCAGACCATAATGCAATAAAATTATATTCAGTAAAGGACCATAGAAGCATAGATGAAAAATAATTGGAAACTAAATAATCTAATTTTGAAGAATAAGTGGGACAAGGGACGTCTCATAGAAACAATAGCTTACTAAAGAGTATGATAACAATGAGACAACATTCCAAAACTTGTGGGATAAAGCCAAAGCAGTACTTAGGGGAAAATTTATATATCTCTAAATGTGTAAGAAAGAAAGAGAATAAAAGAGAGAAAGATCAGATCAATGAATTGGACATGCAACTAAAAATTCTAGAAAAAGAACAAATTAAAAATCTCCAAGTAAACACCAAAATGGAAATTTTGAAAATCAAAGGAGAAATTAATAACACTGAAAATTTTTAAAATGAACAAAATGTTGAACTAATAAATTAAAGTAGGATCTAGTTTTATGAAAAAAATTAAATAAATGATTGGTTAATTTTATTTTTAAAAACAAAGAAGAAAACCAAATTATCAGTATCAAAAATGAAAAGGTCAAGTGCACTAGCAATAAAGATGAAATTAAAGCAATTATTAGGCACTATTTTGTGCAATTGCTTATATTCCAGTAAAACTAACAATCTAAGTGAAATGGATGAGTATTTACAGAAATAAAAGCTTCCCAGGTTAAGAGAAGAGGAAATAAAGTACTTAAATAACTCTATTTTGGAGAAAGATTTTGAACAATCCATCAATGAGCTCCCTAAAAAAATCCCCAGGACCAGATTGATTTACGAGAGAATTCTACCAAACATTTAAAGAGCAATTAATTCCAATAATACATGAGCTATTTTTTAATAGGTAAAGAAGCAGTCCTACCAAATTCCTTTTATGACTTGAATACATTTTTGAAGCTTAAACCAAGGAGAGCAAAAACAAACAAAAACTTTAGACCACTTTCTTTAATGAGTATTCATGTAAAAATTTTGAGTAAAATCCTAGCCAAGAAATTACATCACTATATCACAAAGACCATGAACTATGGTGAGGTGTGATTAGGAAAACTATCAGCATCACTGATCATATCAATAACAAAACAACAAAAATCATATGATCATATCAATAGATGCAGAAAAAGCTTTTGACAAAATGCAACACCAATTCCTATTAAAAACACTAGAAAGTATCAGAATAAATGGCAATAATCAGAATAAATGATAAGTAGTATTTATCTAAAACCATCAACAAGCATTATCTGTACTGGGGATAAGCTAGAAATCTTCCAAATTAGATCAAGGGTGAAGCAAAGATGTTCATTATCACCACTATTATCCAATAGTTTACTAGAAATGTTAGCTATAGCAATAAGACAAGAAAAAGAAACTAAAGGAATTAGAAGAGGCAGTAAGGAAACAAAACTATCACTCTTTGCAGATGATATGATAGTATACATAGAGAATCCTAGAGAAGTAATTTAAAAAAAATAGTTAAAACAACTTCAACAAAGTTGCTGGATATAAAATAAACCCGTGTAAATCAGCAACATTTATATGTGCTATCAACAAAACTCAGCAGCAAGAGATAGAAAGAGAAATTCTACTTACCCAGACAATATAAAATACTTGGGAGCCTGCTTACCAAGACAATACCAGGGATTATATGAACACAGCTAAAAAAAACTTTTCACACAAAGACAGCTCTAAATAATTGGAGAAATGTTAATTTCACATGGGTAAGTCAAGCCAATTATAATGAAAATGACAATCCTATGTAAGTTACTTATTCAGTGACCAATCAAACTACAAGGGAATTATTTAATGGAGCTAGGAAAAAAAAAACAAAATTCATCTGGAAGAACAAAAGATCAAAAATATCAAGGCAATCAATGAAAAAAAAAATGAGAAGGAAGGTTGCCTTGCAGTTCCAGATTGCAAACTATATTACAAGGCAATAATTATTAAAAAAAAAAGCTTCTGGCTAAAAAAATAGTGGTGGATCAATGGAATACATTAAGTACACAATACACAGTAGTAAATGACCATCATAATCTAGTGTTTGATAAGCTGAAAGACCCAAACTTTTGGGATAAGAACTCAGTATTTGACAAAAATTGCTAGGAAATCTGGAAATTAGCTTGGCAGGAACTAGTCATTGACCAAAATCACACACTCTATGCCTTAAGAGAATAAGTGAAAAATACTGTGTTTCAATCTGTATTCAGACTTCATCACTTCTTTTTCTGGAGGTGGAACAGCATTTTTTTTGTTGATTCCTTTAAAATTGTCTTGAATCATTATATTGCTGAGAATAGCTAAGTTATTCATAGTTGAACATCATACAATATTGATGTTACTGTGAACAATGTTCTCTTGGCTCTGCTCACTTCATTCTATATCAATTCATTTAAGTATTTCCAGGTTTTTTTTCAAAGCATCCTGCTTGTCAATTCTTATAGCACAATAGCATTCCATTACAATCACATACCACAACTCATTCAGCCATTCTCCAATTGATGGACATCCCCTCAATTTCCAATTATTTGCCACCACAGAACAGGGCTGCTACAAATATTTTTGTATATATAGTCCTTTTCCTTTTATCTTTTTGGGATGAAGAACTAGTAGTACAATTGCTGGGTGAAAGGGTATGCACAAATTTATAGCCCTTTTGGCATAGTTCCAATTTGCTTTCCTGAATGGATGGATCAGTTCACAACTCTACCAACAGTGCCTTAGTGTCTTAGTTTTCCCACATCCCTGCCAATATTTATTATTTTCCTTTTCTGTCTTATTAGCCAATCCGATAGATATGATGTCGTATCTTAGAATTGTTATAATTTTCATCTTTAAAAAATTCCGTTTTCTTTCACAACATGACCAGTATTGAAATATATTTTGCATGATTGCAGATGTATAACCTATATCAAATTGCTTGTTTTCTCCAGGGAAGAAATGAGAGAGAGGGAAAGAGGGAGGGAGAAAATTTGGAACTCAATTTTTTTAAAATGTTAATTATTTTACATGTAATTAGAAAAAAATTCCAAAAAACCTCAAACAAAACAAAGACAACATTTTACAGATAAAGAAACTAAGGTAAGCAAGTGACTTACCCAGGGTTACATAGCTAGTAAGTGTCTGTGGCCAGATTTGAACTCTGGATGATGGGTCTTCCTGACTTTTTTTTATTCTCTCCACTGAACTACCTAGCTGCCTCACATTGTACATAGTATGAGCAATATTGTAAGGATGATCAACTGTGAAAGACTTAACTACTCTGAATAAACCAATGATCTAAAACAATTCCAAATAATCTATGATGAAAACTGCTTTCCACCTCCAGAGAGAGAACTGATGAACTCTGAATGCAGATTGAAGCTTTTCAGAACCTTTATTTTTCTTGTTTTATTTGTGTATGTTTTCTTGGCTAATAGATGAATTATGTTTAACATTTCACATGTATAATCAACATCAAATTGCTTGCCTTCTCAAGAAAGTGGGAATCTCAGGAAGGAGAAAATTTAGAACTTAAAAATGTTTACAATGATTGCTTAAAATTTTTTTACCTGTAATTGGGAAATATTTATTGAAATAAATAAAATTACATAAAGAAATAAGATCAAAATAAAGCCCTGAAGCACCATTAGAGACTGCCCTCAATATTTTTGTTTGTTTGTTTTTTGGAGGGGGAAGGCAGGGCAATTGGGGTCAAGTGACTTGCCCAAGGTCACACAGCTAGTAAGTGTGTCAAGTGTCTGAGGCCAGATTTGAACTCAGGTCCTCCCGACTCCAGGGCTGGTGCTCTACTCACTGCACCACCTAGCTGCCCCAACTGCCCTCAATATTAACAGCAAACATAATTCAACTGTTTTGGTCTATGTACTGCTGAATTGACCACTTCAACTGACTTCTGGAATGTTGTTTCAAGTAGCTAAAAATCCACCCAACTATGGTCATCCAATTTATATTTCTCCATTTCGTTTATGAGGACATCATGAGACTCTCAAAAAACTTGTAGAAATCCAGGTAGGGGCAACCAGGTGGCCTAAGTTTGAGTTTAAGGCTTAAGATCTAAGTTTAAATCTACCTTCGGACACTTACTAGCTATATAAACCTTAGCAAGTCACTTAACCCAGCTTGCCTCAGTTTCCTCCTCAGTAAAACGAGCTGGAGAAGGACATGACAAACCACTCCAGTATCTTTGCCAAGAAAACCCCAGATAGGGTCATGAAAAGTCAGACACAACTGAAAAACAAATCCAGTTACACTTTTTGGCAGCTTTCTCCTAATCCATCTGTCTAATAATGCTATCAAAACAGGAAATTAGTTTAATTTGCATGAGAATGAAGTGAAACATGACTGAAGTCTGCTGAGACAGAATAGTTAACAAGAACTGCTGATCAGTCAGAACAGCAGCTCCTCATGTGGTAAATGCACTGGAGAAGGAAATGGCAAAGCACTCTAGTATCTTTGCAAGAAAACCCTAAATGGGGTCATGAAGAATTGGACACCACTGAAAAGTAACCGAACAGCAACAACAACAGGTGGGAGGGAAGGTGGTGGCGGCTGATAATATGGAACAGTAGAAGGAGCATCAAGTGTCATGAAGGGACCTAGTTTTAAATCCTGCTACATACTCTCTATGTGAACTTGAGAAAGTCACCTAAGTCTCAGTTTCCTCATCCGTAAAAATGGGTCAGGATAGAACTAAAGGCTCTTTAAAAATTATTCTGTAATATTTTTGATTCTTTTTTCTAAAAAAATAAGTGTAGTTACAAGAGGAAAGGGACTTACCAAAGTCAGATGGGTCCTCCTGGATTCATATCTAGACTTTCACAAAAAAATTATCTCCAAGTTACTTCCAGACTGTTACTTTCCTGGGGAAAATTGAAATGAGAAACTCAGCTTGCTCTACAGTGGTCTTGATGCCTAAACATGCTGTTCATTGAGATATGTGTTTAAATGTAAATAGAAAAAATAATTTTGTGACACAAAAACATAGCACACTATATTGCATCTTGCAGTGTGACTGACAAAAAAGTATTAAATCACAGTATTCGTGTTTCATCTTTCATCTCTCTCAGAAAGAAAATTCTTGCTAAATGCAATATGTAGTAGGAAGAATTGAGTGCTAAGTGTGTTGACAGTAAATTGGAATCTCATTCCCCAAAGACTGACACAAAGGAAGTGATGTGTGCAGGCTGCTCGAGAGGAAACAGGAAGGAACATTTATCTCTGGGTGCCTCTCTGATGGAGCAGCACCGAAATAGGTCTTGGAGGAGATTGCAGTTATGTGCTTAGATCTGGAACAATAGAAACAAAGCTTATATTACCAATAACAGCACAGTACCTTCAAGGTGTTGTCACAGCCTTCAGATAGGTTCTGATGCCATGGAGAGGAATCATGTCCTGTCCCAGAGAGTAATAAGCCCTCCCCCTTCCCACCTGACATAATGTTGTGGGTCACCATGTTTATTTTCATTTCTATGGATCTTTTCAACTTTCAATTGTATTTTTGCCAGCTACCATGTAAAAATCTTTTGGCTACTTGGCTGAAGTTATTGCCCTCCGTGACATCTGCATCTTGTAAAATTTTCCTAGTTGTATATTTCAGTTTAAACATGTTTCTGACAGTTTTACTGTCACAGAATGAACTTGTTTTTGCTAGGATTGGGCCATTGACAGAGGTCCTATTTATAGGAATGGGAATATAAATAGACTGGTGGGTACTACTGATCGTGAGCCTTCACAGACTCAAGTTGTATGTATTATTAGTCAAAAAAGGTCATTGAGAATAACACTGATCCAGGACTTGCAAAGTTCAGTCCTTGACCTAAGCCAAAGATGTTATTCTAGGTTAAGATAGAGGATCGCTAGTCAAAATTCAGGCTGCTGGCAACAAGAAAATCAACTTGGGACCATTCCCCCATCTCTTCTTTCTCTCTGTAGTCCAGGGAGTACAATGGGAAAAATGGTGAATTGAAGACAGAGGACCTGGGTTCAAATATTGGCTCTGCCACCTCCTGCTGGTGGGACCTTGAGCAAGGCACAGTCTCTTGTGTTCCAATGTCCTTATCTGTAAAACGGAGAAGTTAGGCCAGATGACACTATGTGGTCCCTTATAACTCTAGACCTATAATGACATGACTATAAGTGAGTATGAGACTGCAGTCTGTTTGGAGGACAGCTGAAATCAAATTTTTCCTAAGTTTTGCCCCATATTGGTTAATGATTTTTAAAGTTCACTTAGAAATCAGATCCTAAAGAGAATATGCCATTTTAATGACACTTTGAGTTCTTAGCATAATGTAACACAGTCAGTGAGGTCAAGTAGTTAATTTCTTTTTTTTAATTACTTAATTTTTAGTTCTCAACACTCACTTTTATAAGATTTTGAGTTGTAAATTTGCCTACCTCCCTTCCCCTCCCCCCTCCCCAAGAGGGCATACAATCTGATATAGGCTATACGTGTCTGATCATATTAAACATATGTCCACATTAGTCATCTTGTGAAAGAAGAATCAGAACAAAAGGGAAAAACCATAAGAAAGAAAAAACAAAAAACAACAGAAGAAAGAGAAAATAGTATGTTTTAATCTCAATTCAGACTCCATAGCTCTTTCTCAGTATGTAGAAAACATTTTCCATCATGAGTCTTTTGGAATTGACTTAGATCATTGCATTGTTCAGAAGAGATAAGTCTAACAAAGTTGGTCATCACACAATGTTGCTGTTACTGTGCTCTCTTGGTTCTGCTCACTTCACTCAGCATCATTTCATACAAGTCTTTCCAGGTTTTTCTGAAGTCTGCCTGTTCACCATTTCTTATGGAACAATAATATTCCATTACATTCATATACCACAACTTGTTCAGCCATTCCCCAATTAGAGGATGTCCCCTCAATTTCCAATTCTTTGCCACCACAAAAAGTGCTACTATGAGTATTTTTCTACATGTCGGTCCTTTCCCTTTTTTATGGTCTCTTTGGGATTCAGACCTAGTAGTGGTATTGCTGGATCAAATGGTATGTAGTTTTGTAGCCCTTTGGGCATAATTCTAAATTGTTCTCCAGAATGGATGGATCAGTTTACAACTCTACCAACAAAGCATTAGTGTTATAACTTTCCCACATCTTCTCCAACATTTATCATTTTCCTGTTTTGTCATATTAACCAATCTGATAGGTGTGATGTGGTACCTCAGAGTTGTTTTAATTTACATTTCTCTAATCAATGGTGGTTTAGAGCATTTTTCATATGACTATAGATAACTTTAATTTCCTTGTCTGAAAACTGCCTGGGGAATGCCTTTATCAGAGACACTGGCTGTAAAAATTATTTTCCAACTTTGTGCTTCCCTTCTAATCTTGGCTGCATTGGTTTGTTTGTGCAAAAACTTTTTAATTTAATGTAATCAACATTATTCATTTTGCATTTCATAATCCTTAAATTATTCCCTTCTCCATAGATCTGACAGATTCCTTGCTCTCCTAATTTTGCTTATAGTTTCACCCTTTATGTCTACATTGTGTACCCATTTTGACCTTATCTTGGTATATGGTGTAAGATGTTAGCCTATGCCTAGTTTTTGCCATACCATTTTCCAGTTTTCCCAGCAGTTTTCATCAAATAGTTCTTATCCCAGAAGCTAGAGTCCTTGGCTTTATGAAACAGTAGATTACTACAGTCATTGACTACTGTGTCTTGGGTACCTAACCTATTCCACTACCACCTCTCCATTTCCTTGGCAGTACCATGTAGTTTTGATGATTGCTGCTTTATAATACAGTTTTAAATCTGATATGGCTAGGCCACTTTCCCTTGTATTTATTTTCATTAACTTCCTTGAAAATCTGGACCTTTTCTTCTTCCAGATGAAATTCGTTATTATTTCTTTGAGCTCTATAAAATAATTTTTTTGGTAGCTTGATTGGTATGGTACTAAATAAGTACCAAGTAGGTAATTTCTTCAAGCATACATTTGGTTGTCACTTAGAAAATGAAAATCATCTCTTGACTGTCTTGAATTAGAGAACTGGGTATTTGGCATTATCAGCTCCTACCATAAGCATGATCTTATGTTGTCTGAAGTTGTTGATGCCAGTTTTCCATTTGGCTCTGGGGTTGACTTCAAAATGGGCGATGTTCCCAGCAGCTGTGCCCAAGCATAATCAGCCGAGTGAATCAGAAATCCCTCAGCATGAGTTATTAAGCTTTCCTTGGGTCACAACTCTTTAATTCTTTCCTGGGCATATATTTTAATTCATCCTTCCTTAAAGAAATGCTATTTGCAAGATAACATGATCCAGGGTTGGATATTTCCTCCCCTGCTTTAGATTTACCTTAGGAAGAACTGGTTACAGAAGTCACATAAATGTGGTCAACCTCTTCTTGTCCTTGGATCCTTGATCTTCCTAGTCACTACTTCCCAGCAATAGTTTTTCTCAAATATAAGTTGTTAGATTAGAAAAAGGAAGTCTATATACTATATAAATGCTTTGATCAAGAACTAGAAGCATAGATCAGGAAAGGAATTGTATGTAGGAGAAAACTGACAAAAAGAGCAAAGTGCTTATTCTAAGAAACCTGTATCATAAACGAGTTAAAGAAAAGCTCTAAACATTTTGCCAGATCATCATTTTTTGTGTGGTAAACTATGTAATATTTGAATCTTTTACTCGTCATCCCGAATAAATCATCCTTGCCTGCAAGTCTTTTTATAAAACTTTCTATTCCTGTGAAACTTCCTAGAAGACAGACACATTCCCTCTAAGGCAGCCTATAGTTGTACTTTTCCAAAAGTAGAAAAATAAAGGTAGGGAATGGACAGCTGGTGCCTTGTCTGATGACCTTTAAATGTGATATAGTGGCCTGTTCTCATGGAAATTTACCTTGTTGTTGACTTGACAGTGGTTGTCTAAAATGCTGCTGAGACAGGTCAAGTGAATCTATGTTAAGTATTGACTTTAAAAAAGTTTTGTATGGGGCTCATGTAACATCTATGCCAAAATACTTGACCACATCACTCTCCGTAATTCCTCTCTGTCTAGTATAACGTTCTTTTATTGGCTCTGAGAGGGCATATCTCGCCTACTCCATTTACCTAAACTAACTGCTCTCCAAGCTATTCCCATTAGAAAGAGGAGCAAAAGGAAAATTGGCAGAGGATCTGAGCTGGATGAGGGGTCATAGGGAAGAAAAATTCCAAGCACCTTGACTATTTATTTGTGTCAAAGGAAAACCCAGTTTAGAGTAATACAGTTGAAATCACTTATTTACCATAGCCAATGAAAGCTAAGGCTCGATGTTGCCTTCATTCCCAGTTTTCTGAATTTTGAAATAAATGGGCCTCCCCTCATTACAAGTTTTCTGCATTTTGGGTAGACATTGGTTTTCATGCCTATAGTAGCTACATGGTAAAATTTAAGATGAAAAGTTCTAATTGTATTATAAAAGTTCACTTTAAGGGGCACAATTCTTCTTGTACTTGGTAGCCCTTGACTGATTTTATATTTGATATTTTATATTAAAAATGGATTTTTATCTGATATGCCCAATATTTTCTATCAATGGAGGTTTCTATTAGTGGATCAGTGTCTTCTCTGTTTTGTAAAATACGTAGCATTTCCATAAAACCTTGATTAGTACTTCATTTTCCTTGATCATATGTGCTCTCAACAGAAACTATTATCAAGTCATTGAGAGTGGAGTTACATCTTACTCAGGGTCTAGGTTCCATAATAAAGTTATTAAGTGAAGTAAAAACCTCATAATCAAAAGTATCCTCTTTCCCTAGCAGGTCTGCAAGATTACGAGCCTCTGCGTATTGAAACAAGACAGATATGGGAAGTCTTTTTAGAAAGAACTGCAATTTCAGGATAAGGATAAATTCTGAAGGCTTGATGGGGGAAGGGGTCTGAAAGGGATGGGAAACTGAACTAGATACTAACCCAGGCTAGTCCAGGTGCCTCAGCTCCCCAACTCTGTTCTCTACTACTATCTCCTTTCTTTTGCCCTATCCTCTCCCTGCCACGTAAAGGGTAGACATAGTGGGGGAGAGGTGGGGAAGTACTCTGAGGGATTAGTGGGAATATGTTACTTTGGGAAATTGGGGACAGATTCATATCCCTCATTTTAAATTTGCTCCAGGGCATATGGACTAAGCATATGCCCATTGTGTGGGGCATGGGGGGGGCACAGAGCTGAGGATTGATCATACTATTTAACTATTTAAATTACATATGTCTGTATCTTTGTCTTTGCCTTTCTCTGTTTCTGTCTGTCTCTGTTTCTTTAGCCCTCCAAATATGCCTAAGTTGAAATTTCCTAGGTTAAATGCATATATGCTGTGACTGTCAAAGAAAAATGTCACATATGAAAAATAAACAACACTGATTGAACAATAACTCTCCTATGTACTATAGAAAAACTCAGAGAACCCAGAATTTATATTCAGCCATTACTGTACAAATGAAATAAACCAAAAAGAGTGGTTGAGAAGGAAAATCATTTTTAATTTAACAATTTGAGTAAAATACTCAATGAAACCAAATAAAAAGAAACAATTATTTTAAAACACATTTTAAAACCTTTTCCTTTTAAAATGTAAAACAGGTGCCAGGGATGCTACGAACTCTCTTTCCCTAGATAAGATTTGAAAATAGGATAGATTCCTATCAGTTTAAGAACTTTTCTATATGGTATTTCTTGGGAACTAGAGGATGGCTTCACTGTTTCACTAATTACAAGAAATAATAATTTCAATAATTACAAGAAATCCAATGTTGTTTGTATATGTGACTAACAAAGAATGAATTTTTTTTTGTTCTTTACTCATTACATTAGGAAGAGATGAATGGACAGCACTGTCATTTTTCTCTACTATTAAGAAATATGGAAGAGTTTTAACACAGAATGATTGTTGTTATAGGACACTGAACACTAGATGGAGACAGGCCCTCCTAGCATCAAACAGCCTAGTTTTCTTATTGTCACTTAACACAAGCTATCAGTTTAGGTTAAATCATTCTGAATCATTCTGATATTCGGAATGGTAAGAGATTCAAGTATTAGGAGATTTTATTTATCTACGTCATCACAAATCTTGGCAACTTTTTTCAATGCTTAATCTGGGGGTATGTTGTATGTCTCTAGTAGAGCCTTTATATCACTGTCTTGGGACACTTGGAAGCCTACATAAATTACATTGTAGCCAGGCTAATGCAAGAAAAGCAGATTTCCCTCATAGATTTGTGGAGTTCAATGGTTTTAAAACTCTAATGAATTTACTGCTATGTTTTGAAGTGTCCAAATGAACTGCTTTATCATTCTTTTTTGGAAAACAGATTTTATTCATTTTTTTTTGTTTTTACATTGCCTAAAACTGCTTCCCTAATCCTTTCCCTTAAAATAAAAACATTTGAAGAGAGTTATCCCTTATGACAAGAACATTTTTTTAAAAAAGAGGAAGAGTAAAACAAAATTAAAAAAGCAGGAAAATGAACCAACACAAAGAAAGAAATCTGATGTTACATGTAATATCCTACATCTGGGCCCCATGTTTCCTCCACCTGACTCTGAAAGATGTATGTAGGAGGTGTCTTTTTATGTCTCTTCCTTGGAGCCAACTTTGCCCATTACAAATTGTAAAACTTAGTTTGGGTTGTTTTGTTATTATTCCTTCCATTTTCATTATTGTAATCATTGTACATATTATTTTCCTGGCTCTGCTTACTTCCTGTTGCATCAGTTAACGTAAGACTTTCCATGTTTTTCTGTATTCATTGTTTGCTGTTATTGAAAGCACAGTAACATTTAATTATATTCATGCTTCAAGATTTCTTTAATCTTTGCTTAATTAAATGGCATCTATTTTGTTTCTAGTTCTTTTCTACTAGGAAAAGTGTAACTACTAATATTGGGGAACATAGGGGACCTTTGTTTTTGTCAATGACCTTTTTGTGGGTATATATAAAGTGATTAAATCTCTGGGTCGAAGCATATGAACGTTTTACTTTCTTTGCATAATTCCAAATTAATTTCCAGAATGGTTGTATCAATTCAGAGTCACCAGAACATTAGTATGCCTCTCTTTCCACAACCTCTCCAATGTTGACTATACCTACCTTTTGTCATCATTGGCAATTTTCTGGGTAAGAGGGAAAACTTCAAGATTGATTTGAATTGCACTTCCCTTATGATCAGAGATTTGGATCAATCCTTCATATGATTGTTAATAGTTTGCAATTCTTTTCAGAATTGTTTGTTCATATCCTTTGACACTAACCTATTGGAGAATGATCTAGCATTCATAAAAGGATAATTAGTATGTATATTACAAAGCAATATTGTCTTATCATAGGAAGATGTTTGATATTTGAGATTATCCAAACAATTTGTAAAAGGGCTAATTGATTTGGGTATTATAAACAAATATATTATGAAAAAGAAGGATACATAAATGAAGGACACCTCAAATATCTTACAAAATATGCTATTTAAAATATTTATTGATTAGTTATAAAATACATAATTGAATGTTATAGCTGTTCCTCCATTAACAGAAACTTATTTAGAAAAATTGTAAATTTCAAGTATTATGTTGCTCTCTCATTCTATGACTTAGTAATCATCCACCCAACACACACACACACACACACACACACACACACACACACACACACACCACTAAACATTGACAGTGGTTGTCCAAAATCCTGCTGAGTGAATCTATGGAAAATACCTACTGTATGAAAAAGTTTTTGACAGGATTCATGTAACACCTACACTAAAATATTTTATACTCTCTCTCTCTCTCTCTCTCTCTCTCTCTCTCTCTCTCTCTCTCTCTCTCTCTCTCTTTCTCTCTCTCTTTCTCTCTCTCTCTCCTCTGTCTATCAAATAAAAGTTCCTTTATTGGCTTTGGGAAAGCATATCTCATATTTGAGGATTTTGTGCTATTTACCTGGTATTATAGTCCAACCTATGATTTTTTCTAGTATATATGATATACTTATATTTCAGCAATACACCAAATATCTGACAAAATTTTGATAGATTAACAACAGAGCTAATGAAACTGGATGTAAGTTAAACAGAATAGGATCTAAGTGACTGGTTAAAGTACCATATATTCAGGTGCTATTCACTATGTGATACTGGACTGAGGTTAGCTGAGCATCCCACAAAGCATTGGAATGAATCTTCATGGCTGAGTAAGTATTATGTTAATAATAGGAAAGGGAGATAGAAGAGGATGAAGTGGATAGATAGTATCATGGAAACAACAAACATGAACTTGGATAGACTGAGATTTAGTGGAGGATATGGGGTCACAAAGAGTCAGGTACAACAACAAGTGAACAATGATCATCTGTACAAGAATGCTGTAAGAAATTGCACAAATATCACTGGGCAGAGATATCTGAAAAAATAAGTAAATTTAAGAGAAGGGACAAGTGAAAACAATTTCTTGGCTGTAATTTTGGAGGGTTTACTTTGATCAACATTTACTAAGCACCTATCAGACTAGATGACTTCCGAGGTATACTATAAGCCTAGATTTCTAGACTTTTGGCATAAGATGCATAAATATATTTGGAAAATTTATTTCCCAAGATCTATTTTTTTTAATCTGCACTATTTTATTCTGTTGTTAAATATATCCAGATATTCAAGCAAAGTGTCAGAAGAAGGTCAAATAAAAAGGGGAATCATGGAAAGGATCATTGGAAAGGTGAAATTTGAAGTGAACTTTAAAGCTTTGGAAATAATTCAGTTAGAAAAGGGTTGAGATTGCATTCCACTAAGGCAGTGGAGAGCAGGGGGCATGAACAATGGCACAGAAGTAGTAAATTGTAAAATAGGAGGTAGAGGGCAGAAAATAATCCACTTTGACTGGAGCATAATGTTTATTGATGGAAGGGGATGATATGAGATGAGGCTAGGAAAGCAGCCTGGCACTAAATTAAGGGAGACTGTAAACGCCAGGCAAAGGAGTTCAAACTTTGCTCAGGGGGTAATACTGAGCCACTGAGTGTTGTGACCAGAGACCAGCTATATACCAAGGCATTGTGATTTCAAGTCCAGCTTGCTTTTTAAAAATAAGTTTGATGGATAACTTTTTTTCAACAAAATTTATGTGGCTTTAAATCACATTTCCCTATTGGCCTACATTATAATTTCAAAGATACTTTATCTTCATTTCCTATTGATCTGCAGGTGGCAGTGACTTTTAACTGTTAAAGCTTTATTCTCTGTCTCCTAATCTCAGTCAAATAGTTAATGATCTCTAAGCTCTGAGACTTCTCAGTATCAAAGTTTACTGAAGTATCAAAGCTTAGAGATCATTAACTATTTGATGGTGTATAGAAATAGCAAGGCTTATTTGTCATTAACTATATAATTGAGTTTGGAAGACCTAGAAGGGGTGGAAGCCTGTGGCCTCGAAGCCACATGTGGCCTTCTAAGTCCTTGAGTGTGGCCTTCTAGGTCCTTGAATACAGCCTTTTGATTGAGTCCGAGTTTTACAGAACAAATCCTTTTATTAAGGGGATTTGTTCTGTGGAGTTTGGATTCAGTCAAAGGGCTGCACTTGAGGACCTAGAAGGTCACATGTGACCTCAAGGTCTCAGGTTCCCCACCTCTGGGCCCTAGAGCAAACCAAAAGTGTATTCCAAAGTCTCAAAGAACTTAGGAGTTACACAGCATTTTACAAATATTTTCTTATTTGATTATCAGGACCATCTGAGGTACAAGCACACCTATACCCTATTTCAGAAACAAAGAAACTAAAGTTTAAGGAGAGGAAGTGACTTGCCCAAGGTCACATTGCCAGGAAATAACAGGACCAAATCTTAAATAAAAGTCTTTCCTTTCCCAGCCTGGTATTTTTTATGTGCCACTCATTCAATATTCATTCAACTTGGAGTTCTTAAGTAACTGGAATATGCCAAGTACCAGGACTATAAAGAGAAATATTAAATAGTCCTTGCTCTCAAGCAATGTGTGTTCTATTGGTGGAAAATGACATAAACCCACTTAACTAAACACTAAATATATCCATGCATATGTATACATAATATATTAACAGAATATGTATAGAATAAAATATTATATAATATAGATAATATGCACATATAGTCTTCAATCTCAAGTGTCATCTCCTACACAAAATCTGACCTGATCTCCCCCCTGGCTCAGTTGCCATTGCCCTTCCCCTTGAAATATATACACATATAGTATGTACACAAATGCACACACACACACACACACACACACACACACACACACACACACATACACATATATATACACACATGAATATGTGTTTGTGCATATACACATGTATATTAAACACATGTATATACACATAAATACCTATGTATGTGTATAATGTACTTATATATGAAAATATATGGTTGTGCATTTATATACATGCATATGCATGTATACACATATGACTATGTTTGCATATGTGTATATATTTGTGTATATACACATATATACATATACATTTATACATAACATTTTAAGTACTTAATGATATGCACATAAACAATACACAGACATATATAAAATGCTCATTTACATATATGTGAAGTACATGCGTGCAGTGAATACACATGTGACTACAAACATGTGGTTATGTATACTCACATGTAGGTCCACTACATACAGCAATGTCTATATGGTTGATTATACGAATGTTGTTATAAACATGGTACATGCATGTATATATACCTGCATGCATTGCATTTATGTATGTGCACACACAGCACCAACTACATTATAACTTCATGAAAATACATTATCACTACATTATATAATTAAATTAGACTTATATGTAAGGTACAAACACATATGTAATATGCATATGCAAATGTGTATATGTAAAATACTTCTTTATGTAGAATATAGTGTAAAAATAGTGTGCTATGTACATAACAATTCATGAATATATGCATTTGTATGTATTATATATGCAAATTTCCTATATAATTTCATGAGTACATGCATATGTAAGCAAGTAAATATATACACATACACAATATATACATACATATATACATATTACATACACATACATACACACATACACATATACATATACAAAATAATTTCATATTTAATTTACATATATAAATAGGTGCATACATGTTTATATAATGCATATATATGTATGTGTGTATATATGTGTATGTATATTATATATATACAAAATAGTTGTATATATATATATATATATATACAAAATAATTTCAAGAGAAGGGTCAGTGGCAGTAGGAAAAGGGGAAGGTCAGGTGAGGTCTTGGAAGATGGTATTTCAGAGTAGCATTGAAAATGGACAGGAATTCTATAGGGTGTGGGGAGGCTGATGTGAGGAAGGAATACATTTCCGGAAAAGAAAGCTGCCTGTGTAAAGCCAAGGAGACCTGGCATGAGAAATTATAGGTTGGAATGCTTCAAGTATATGCTGGAGCCATCTCCTACGGCTCAATTAAGTGTTAAATTTTCATCATGAACACTTACCCCTTGGAAATCAGTAAACACTACAAATCAGGGCTCGAGTTATTGTTTCATTGATTCTTTAAACCTAAGAAAGTGATGGTGAAAATGTTAACAGTACAAATTAAACTTAACATGTGTAGCGGTTAATTTTATTTTCCCCTTGGAGAGCTGGTTGTTAAATATTTACCAACATACCCTGCCTGTTTGCCTAGCATGCGGAATGACTGAAGAAGAAATGCAATAAGCCTGAAAAGTCAGGCTGAAGCCACATTGTGAAAGGCTTTAAATTCCAAATAGAAGCATTTTTCTTTGTTTCTAGATGGGACTGACAGGATCAGAATTATCTTTTAGGAATATCAGTTTGGCTGCTGTGTGGGAAATGGATTGGAAGAGAAGAGACTTGCATCCAGGAGTCCAATTATGAGGCTATTTAATGCATCCAGGTGAGAGGTTATCTATGGGGGCCTGAACTAAATTGGTGGGCATATGAATGGAGAGAACAGGGTGGACACAAGATGTGGAAGATGAACTGACAAGATTTCTTTGATGACTAATTGGAATGGAGGGTAAGGGAGCAGGAATAATTAAGAATGACTGGTATTCCATGCCAGGGTACCTGAATGATTGGTCATATCATCAACAGAAATAATGAAGTTAGGAAGAACGTAGGGTTTTGATTGGGAAGGAAGTATTGGGTAATGAATTCTGTTTCAGACATATTGTGTTAAGATGCTAGCTCTGTGACCCTGGGCAAGTCACATATCCCCTATTCACTTCAGTTTCCTCATTTTTAAAGTGGGTACAATTAATAACACCTACCTCCCAGGGCTCTTGTGAGGACCAAATGAGATAATAATTGTAAAGCAAGTTTGCACAGTGTAAATGCTATAAAAATGTTATTATTTCTAATTAGAAGTGTCCCACAGGCACCCACCTATGGGTGGGGTCTAGAGTTCAGAAAAGAAACAAGTATTTTGGGTATATAAATAATAGTTGTCTAGAAGTAGTAATCGAACACCATAAGTATGCTGATGACAGCAACAAGAAAGCAAGTGTGGAGCCTGAAGAGAAGAGCCTTGGGGCATAGCCTTACCAAGGAGGTCAGACAAAGAAAAAGATCTAAGGAAGAGTGGTCAGACAGGTGGACAGAGAGCCAGGAGAGGGCACTATCATGAGAACACAGAGGAGAGGATATCCTGGAGGAGTGGGCAGTCAACTTTTGGAAAATAAAGAAAGATAAGACTTGAGAAAAGACCATCAGATTTGGCTAATAAGGGTAAACGAATGGAGCCATTTTGTTACTTCTTTGTTAGATTTAATTGGGGATAGCGACTGGGACCTCTACACATAACAGTTTATAGCTTCTTATATAATCCCTTTCTTGTCCTTTGTATACTGATTTTTTAAGATTTCAATATTAATAAGAAAATATTTTTCAAAGATTATTGATACCTTTGGAAGTTTCAGTTAAATGAGGGTATTGGAAAGCTATTGTTGAACAAGAGCTTAATTAGAGTTGAGGATGTGGAGGGAACAAATATAGACAGCTTTTTTTCTGGAAGTTTGACTATGAAAAGGAGGAAGGATAAGCCAGCATTTATTGTTTTTTTTGTTTTTTTTTTTGAGGAGGGAAGGCAGTTGGGGTTAAGTGACTTACCCAAGGTCACACAGCTAGTAAGTGTGTCAAGTGTCTGAGGCCAGATTTGAACTCAGGTCCTCCTGACTCCAGGGCCAGTGCTCTACTCACTGCACCATCTAGCGGCCCCTAGTCAGCATTTATTAAACACCTAATATGTGCTAGATATTGTGCTGAGTAAAATAGATAATTTTGATTATATGATTACATGAAATTTAAAGGTTTTGCACAAACAAAACTAAAATCAGAATGGAAAAAGGAACCTGGGGGAAAAATTTACAGCAAGTTTCTCAGATAAGGCCCTCATTTCTCAAATATATAAGAAATTGAGCCAAATTCATAAAAATTGAGCCATCCACCACTTGATAAATTGTCAAAGAATATGAACAGGCAGTTTTCAGAAGAAGAAATCAAAGCTCTCAATAGTCTCATGAAAAAAAATGTTCTAAATCACTATTGATTAGAGAAATGCAAATTAAAACAACTCTGAGGTACCACCTCACACCTATCAAAGTGGCTAATATGACAAAAAAGGAAAATATTGGATATTGAAGAGGATATGGGAAAACTGGGACATTAATTCATTGTTGGTGGAGTTGTGAACTGATTCAACCATTCTGTAGAGCAATTTGGAGCTATGCCCAAAGAGTTATAAAACTATTCATACCCTTTGATCCGGTAATAGCACTGCTAGGTCTATATCCCAAAGACATCCAAAAACGGGGAAAAGGATCCATTTGTAAATATATATATGTATATGTATTATATGTATATAATATACATATATATGTATAGTTATAGCAGCTCTTTTTATGGTGGCTAAGAATTGGAAATCAAAGGAATGCATATCAATTGGTGAATGTCTAAACAAGCTGTGGTATATGAATGTAATGGAATATTATTGTAATATAAGAAATGACAAGCAGGATAATTTCAGAAAAACCTGGACTTACATGAACTGATACATAGTGAAGCGAACAGAACCAGGAGAACAGTTTATACAATAATAGCAATTTTGTTTGATGAAGACCTGTGAATGATTTAACTATTCTCAGCAATACAATGATCCAAGAAAATCCCAAAGGACTAATGATGAAGCATACTGTCTGCCTTCAGATAAAGAAATGATATTGATTGAATATAAACTGATGCATATCATTTTTCACTTTCTTTCATTTTTTTCTTTTATGCAAGTCTTCTTGTACAAAATGACTAACATGGAAATGTTTCACATAATTGCTTACCATCTCAAGGAGGGGAGAGAGGAGAGAGGGATAGAATTTGGGACTCAAAACTTTGGGGAAAATGTTTTAAATTGAGACATTAATGTATTGTTGGTGGAGTTGTAAACTAGTCCAACCATTATGGAAAACAATTTGGAACTATGCCCAGAGGGCTATAAAACTGCATAGCTTTTGACCCCACAGTGCCACTACTAGGTCTGTATTCCAAAAAGATCAAGGAAAAAGGAAAAGGATCTCGTTGTAGAAAAATATTTATAGCAGCCCTTTTTGTGATGCCTAAGAATTGGAAATTGGGGGGATGCATATCAATTGGGGAATGACTGAAAAAGTCATGGTATATGATTGTGATGGAATATAATTGTGCTATAAGAAATGATGAGCAGGATGCTTTCAGAAAAAACTGGGAAGATTTATTTGAACTGATGCAGAATGAAGTGGGCAGAACCATTACACCATTGTACGCAGTAACAGAAATGTAATGAGGATCAATGGTGAAAGATTTAGCTACTCTAATCAAGAGAATGATCAAAGACAATTCTAAAGAAACCATGATGAAAAAAGCTATCCTCCTCCAGAGTGAGAACTGATAAATTCAAGGGTAGATTGAAATATACTTTTTCATTTTCTTTATTTTTCTTGTTTGTGTGTATATGTGTTTTCTTTTGCAACATGGCTAACATGGAAATATGTTTCACGTGACTTCACATGTGTAAGTGATATCATGTTGCCTGCCTTCTCAAGGTGGGGGTGGGATGGGAGGAAGGGAGAGAATTTGGAACTCAACATTTTAAAAAAATTAATGTTACATTTATTAATGCAATTGGTAAATATTTAATGAAATAAAGTATATTTTAAAAAAGAAATTATGCTAAGTGTTGGGAATATAAGATAAAATTGAAAGTTCTACACTCATAGAATTTATATTCTTTCAGGAGAAATAACATGTGGGTGCTTTATGTATGTGTATACAGGAAATATATACATGTAATTTTGAGGGGGAAGGCAGCATCAGCTGGGGGATCAGTAAAGGCTCCATGCAGAAGGTGGTACTTGAGCTGAGCTTTAAAAGAAACTAGGGATTCTGAGGTGGAGATGAAGAAGGAGGGATCCTAGGCCTGGGGAAGAGGCTTTCCAAGCCACAGAGATGGGACATGGAGGATTATGCATTAGGACCAGTAAGAAGGCTACTTTGGATGAGATCTAAGATGGTAGTATCAGTAGATAATAAAGTCAAGCAACAGAGTTTTTTTTTAAAAAATTATTAATTTTTCAGTTTTTTCTCGTGTGACTTTACAAATATATAATGCCTATATGCAATGAAGAATCATTTCCACATGTAATCACCCTCTAATAATTCTTCTTCTTCTTCTTCTTCTTCTTCTTCTTCTTCTTCTTCTTCTTCTTCTTCTTCTTCTTCTTCTCCTCCTCCTCCTCCTCCTCCTCCTCCTCCTCCTCCTCCTCCTCCTCCTCCTCCTCCTCCTCCTCCTCCTCCTCCTCCTCCTCCTCTTCTTCTTCTTCTTCTTCTTCTTCTTCTTCTTCTTCTTCTTCTTCTTCTTCTATTTGTTTTGCCTCTTCTTCTTCTTTGTTAGGAATGTATTGTTTATTTTTAAATTGAATTTTACTTTTTCAGTTAACAAGTATTTGTTTTCTTCCCTCACAACTAAGGCAAAATAAAGTCCTTCTATCACTAATAGTGTGAATGTTGTTAACACTGTAACATAATACTACTTTTTCTTTTAAGTATGTGATCTTTCAAAAGCATTACTGCATGACATTTCAATCCTTTGATTGCTTTATGATTTCACCGATGTGAGTATACCCCCCAGCCATGCAATAGAGGCAATATGTAACAATGAAGAGTGTAAGCCTTGAAGTGGAGAAGACAGAGGTTTAAAGTCCATCTGCTGACACTGGTGGTAGGATTTGGTCAGACTGCTTCACTGTTGTGAGCCTCAGTATTTTTTATTTATAAAATGAGGATAATAATACCTGTAATACCTATCTCTCAGAATTGATGTGAGGCTCAAATGAAATATGTGATTTTTTGCAGACTTTAAAATATCACATAAACACTAATTATTATCTTAATGCATCCCACAACCCTTTCATGAAATCTTATGTATGATTTTTTCTCTGTCCACCCATAAGTCCTATATAAGTGTAACAGACAAAATGCTTAGGGGTTTCCTCTAAATTTCTTAGCATTGCCTATATAACAATGGATCCTAATAACAATGCACCTGTTATCTTTGGTTATTGGTACAAACCTGTTTTTTTCCATTATACATCTTTCTGTTAACCTCCTTTATGGCCCTTCTTTTGAATAGCCCTTTGTAATTAGGTGTTACAACCTGTTTACAGCCCTTTCCAATGTTCTTTGGGTGACCTTCAACTTTAATTCTTTGGTGACTATAGTATTCCATGATTCTTGGCCACATAACATCACTAGAAAAATTTAAATGAAGAGCTATTGTTTCAGATTGATGCTCAGAGTCATTAAAATAATTAATACATTTCCCAAAGTTCATATAGCTCTCTCTTCCTCCTATAAAATTTTAGGTCTGGCTTATTGTTTATGTGTATGGTCTGCCCAAGGTATATGTATAAATGGGCCAAATCTATGAGACATCTATAGAAATACATATAATAGCCAAAAAAGGTGTTCTCTATATGCTTGGGTTTCCCTATGTAGATAATTAGACTAAACTCTTTTTAGTGAATATGGATCTCATTTAGGAGGTTTACAATGTTTGGTGCTTGATGAAACCAAGAAATTGGCACCCACAATTGGTAGCCCCACAAACAGTAGCATCTGGAAGATCTTATTTTTATTCTGTATTGTTGCTTGGATAGCTTCTATAATAATGGCCTCCATTCATATTAATAATCGGAGAATTGACCTAGCTAAGGAGAGGTTAATTATCACCTGGTAATCAATTATTTCTATTGCAACCCATAAAACTGGAACAGCTAGATGGAGCAGTGAATAGAAAGCCAGGCTTGAAGTCAGGAAGACTCATCTTCATGAGTTCAAATCTGGTCTCAGATATTTATTGGGAAAGTAATTTAATCCGGTTTACCTCATTTTCCTCAACTGTCAAATGAGCTGAAGAAGGAAATGGCAAACCACTCCAATATCTTTGCCAAGAAAACCCCAAATGGGGTCGCAAAGTGTTTGGCATGACTGAAACAATTGAACAACAATAAATACTCTGATACTCAGTGATTTCAATTCAACAGAGGGCATCAGCAGAGATGATGAAAAATATTTTGGCAAATATGGTTCAAGAGAGAGCACTTAGAGAGGCAAAAGTTTAGAGAATAAGTAGAAACTTCATTCCTATTCATCCTGTATACTTTTATTGAGAAAGTAATTGGTAGGTGTTGGATGTGGCATGCACCAAATAACACCATGAAGAGTAAAAATTCATTATTCTTTAATGAAAAATTGATACACCACTGATACAGGAGGCTTTCTTGAATCCACTGATCTTGTACATTTAGACCATAGAATTATTGAAACAGTGATCAAAATTAATATAACAGTAAAACACTAAAATCACTTTCACTTTTATCATATCAAAGATCTTGCCCTGCAAAACCTAAATCTTAAATTACTCCTACCATTCACTGCCTTCACCCTTAATGTTGATGAATGGAGCTGGAGAAAATAATGAGGTTATGCTACCTGGGTCCAGTACAAATTTATGTTAAATAATCTCAATTAGGCATTCCTTGCTGCAAGTCAATCTTTTTAAATCTCTCTGATTCACTATCCCACTCATCAAAGCAGATTTTCCAAATGTTTTCATCCCTTCTCAAATCTTTCACATCTCTCTCTCTCCCCCCACCTTCTTAGATAGGAATTTTGCTTCATTTTACTGAAAAATAGAAGACATTCACCAAGCCATCTGCTACTATTATTCACTTATTTTGAAGAAAGGCTCTTCTCCTTGTCAACACAAACTTCGTTACCTGAACAAATGGTCCCATTCCATTCTGTGTTTTCTTGGATATTGCCCACTTCTGTTATCCCCATTTTCTCACTTGTCTTCAATCCTTTCTTTTCCACTGGCTGCTTCCCTGGTGCTTACAAACCTGCCCATCTCTCCCTTATCCTCAAAAATACCATCTCTTGATTCATCCATCCCTGCTAGATATCATCCTATATTTTTCCTCCCTTTTATGACTGAATTCTGAAGCTGCTTATAATAGGTGCCTCCACTTCCTTCCTCTCACTCTCTTCTTACCTTTCTACAGTCTGGCTTCCAACCTCTTCATGAAATTGACTTCTCCCAAGTTACCAATGATCTCTTAACTTTTAAATATAATGGCCTTCTCTCAATTACCACTTTCTCCTTGATAGAATCTCTAGAACCCTGATCTCCAAGGTCCTAATAGCTCAAGCTCACAAATGGGGATTCCAGACCCTGCACCTGGAACAGAAAAGAACAAACAAAACAGATCAAAACCCCAAGCCCATTTTGGGGGGCCTCAGAGACTAAGAGGAGGGTAAGGTGGCCCTCTTGGACCTCACCCTCCTCAGCTTATTGCTTGGTGTCTCTGATATGGACGAATGAGACCTTCATCCTTGGGGGCTGCTATAAAAAGAGGGCATGTTTTTCCTTCAGTATCATGGCTACTCCCTCATGTTGCATGCATAGCAGGAACTGTGATGTTAAGCATCACAGTGTCATGGCTCCATTGTCATGAATCAGGAAAAGTGTCTGCTAAAAAATATTTACAGATCATTTCCGGTTTTTGTCTGTATATTTTCTTCTTTCCAGTCACAACCTTAAATGCTCCTGTAATAATTTTGCTTCATTGGGTCTCTTTCCAAGCATTCCATAAACATGTTTTTTCCTTCACTACTTCTCACTTTTATGGCATGATTCTGTTTCCACCTTCCTCCCCCATAAAATCTTACAAATGAGTTTATATTCTCAACTGTTACTCTTGGCTCTATATCTCTCTTTTTGGCAAGATCAAGTGTTTACTGGCTGAGGTGATTTCTAAGCTCTTTTGTTTTCCTTACTATGGTGGTTGATTTATTTCAGTTACCTTTACTTCATATCATATCACATATGCTATATATACATATAAATGTGTCTCTGTGTGTCATACACACACACATACACACACATACATGCACATACACATATAGGTTCAGAATTGAACAAAGTGAGATTAGATTACATTGATTGCCTTTGAGAAACTAGAAAGTTCTTTTAATGGCCTAGAGCTTATGCTTGAAATAGAACATCATCTTTTTTAACACTAATATTCTTCCAGATATTGGTGCATGGCTACAAGTTGAGGAATACTGAAGTTGTCAAAGAATTAAACTTAAGGATTATGTAAGGAGAGGTACCTGGTGGGCTTGAGCAGCAACACATTATAAACCAGGAATTATATGAGAAATGACATCTAAAGTATGTCAGCAGAGACATGCCTGACCAATGTTGGGGGTAGGGCGATAATGTCAAACAATGGGCCAACTACATAAAGAGAACAGGAAATAACTTTTTGCCTGTGAGCTCCATTAGTATCAACATAGTATAAGGAGAATGAAAGGTAGCTTATTGGGTGAACTCCTATGGTGAATATATGGGAGAACATAGAGAAGATAAGAGTTGCACCAGATAACCAGAAATAGAAATTACGATCTACCTTGCTAGAGGGAATACCTACATTGATACTATCACAAATCTATTAAAGTATAAACTTCCTTAGGAAATGGTAATAGTTGGTGTCAATGTCTCTTATATTATCCATTTCCCATTTTCTGTTGCCAATGTCTTATTTAAATAGGTCATGTTGGTGTTGCTACCCTTGCATACTATATCTTCTTCCTCTTTTTTCTTTTACTAATACCATTTTCTTCCACTTAATGGTATTTTATTTTTTTCAATTATGTATAAGGATAATTTTCAACATTCACTTTTATAAGATTTTGAGTTCTAATTTTTTTTTCTCTATTCCTCTCTCCTACCACTCTCCAAGATAGTAAGCAATCTGAAATAGGTTACACATGTACAATCATATTAAACATATTTCCACATTAGTCATGCGTGAAAGAAGAATCAGATCAAAAGGGAAAAACAATGAGAAAGAAAAAAAAAACAAAAAAGTGAAAACAGTACGCTTTGACCTGCATTCAGACTCTATAGTTCCTTCTCTGGATATGGATAACATTTTTCATCATGGAATTGCCTTAGATCATTGTATTGCTCAGAAGAGCTAAGTCTATCAAAGTTGATCATCACAAAATGTTACTGTGCACAATGTTCTCCTGATTCTGCTCTCTGCACTCAGCATCGAAGTTTTTTCAGGTTTTTTTTTTTCTGAAATCCACCTGCTCCTCATTTCTTAGAGCACAATAGCATTCCATTACATTCATATACCACAACTTGTTCAACCATTCTCCAATTGATGGGCATCCCCTCAATTTCCAATTCTTTGCCATCACAAAAAGAGCTGCTATAAATAATTTTGTACATGTGGGTCCTTTTCCCTGTTTTATGATCTCTTTGGGATACAGACTTAATAGTGGTATTGCTGGATCAAAGGGTATGCACAATTTTATAGTCCTTTGGGCATAGTTCCAAATTGTTCTCCAGAATGGTTGGATCAGTTCACAACTCCACCAGTAATTCATTGATGTTCCAATTTTCCCACATCTTCTCTAACATTTATCATTTTTCTTTTTTGTCATATTAACCAATCAGAGAGGTGTGATGTGGTACCTCAGAGCTGTTTTAATTTGAATTTCTCTAATCAATAGTGATCTAGAGCATTTTTTCATATGACTATAGATAGCTTTAATTTCTTCATCTGAAAACTGCCTGTTCATGTCCTTTGACCATTTGTCAATTGGGGAATGACTTGTATTCTTATAAATTTGCCTTAGTTCTACATATGTTTTAGAAATGAGGGCCTTATCAGAGACACTGGTTGTAAAAATTGTTTCCCAGCTTTCTGCTTTCCTTCTAATTAATTTTGGTTGCATTGGTTTGTTTATTCAAAAACTTTTTAATTTCATGTAGTCAAAATTATCCTTTTAGCATTTTATAATGTTCTCTATCACTTGTTTGGTCATAAATTCTTCCCTTCTCCATAGATCTAACAGGTAAACTAATACTTGTTCTCCTAATTTGCTTAGACCTTTTATGTCTAAATCATGTACCAATTTTGACTTTATCTTGGTATACTGTGTGAGATATTGGTCTGTGCCTCGTTTCTATACTATTTTCCAGTTTTCCCATCAGTTTTTGTCAAATGGTGAGTTCTTATCTCACAACCTGGAGTCTTTGGGTTTATCAAACAGTAGATCACTATAGTCAATTACTACTCATTGGCTATTATTTTCTCATTATTGTCATTCTGATGAAATTATTAATTGTTTCTATGATTTGTTGTTTGACCCACTCATTCTTTAGGATTAGATTATTTAGTTCACAATTAATTTTTAATCTATCTTTTCATGGCCCTTTATTACACTAATTTTTATTGCATCATAATCTGAAAGGATGTATTTAATATTTATGACTTTCTGCATTGAATTGTGAGGTTTTTATGACTTAATATACAGTCAATTTTTGTGTAGGTGTACCACTGAGAAAAAGGTATATTCCTTTCTATCCTCATTCAATTTTCTCCAGAGGTCTACCATATCTAACTTTTCTAAAGTTTTATTCACCTCCTTATCTTCTTTCTTGTTTATTTATTTTTAAAATTAATTCATTTACTTTTAGTTTTCAACATTTACTTCCATAAGATTTTGAGTTCTAAATTTTCACTCCCCTTCCTCTCCTCCCCAAAACAGTGTGCAATCTGACATAGGCTCTACATATACATTAATATTACACATATTTTCAAATTAGACATATTGTAAAGAAGAATTAGAACCAGTGAGTGGAACTGCAAGAAAGAAGAAACAAAAAAAAAAAAACAAAGCAAAAAAGAGAGCAAATAGTGTACTTCTATTTGCAGTCAGACTCCATAGTTCTTTTTCTGGATGTGGATAGCATTTTCTATCACAAATCTTTTGGAGTTGTCTTAGATCCTTGCATTGCTGGGAAATGCTAAGTCTATCAAAGTTAGTCATCGCACAATGTTGCTGTTACTGTGTATAATGTTTTTCTGGTTCTGCTCACTTTGCTCAGCTTCAGTTCATGTAAGTCTTTCCAGGTTTTTCTGAAGTCTGCCTGTTCATCATTTTTTATAGAACAATAGTATTCCATTACATTCATGTACCACAACTTGTTCAGTCATTCCACAATTGATGGATATCCCCTCAATTTCCAATTATTAGCCACCACAAAAAGAGCTGTTATGAATATTTTTGTACATGTAGGTCTTTTCCCATTTTTATGATGGTTTTGGGATACAGACGTAGAAGTGGTATTACTGGGTCAAAGGGTATGCACAGTTTTATAGCCCTTTCAGCATAATTCCAAATTCCTTGTTTATTTTGTGGTTAGATTTAACTAGTTCTGAGAGGGGCAGGTTGAGGACCCCCACTAGTATAGTTTTGCTGTCTATTTCTTCTTGTAACTCACTTGACTTCTCTATGAATTTGGATGCTATACCACTCAATGCATATATGTTCAGTATTGATATTACTTCATTGTCTATGGTACCTTTTAGCAAGATGTAGTTTCCTTCCTTATCTCCTTGAATTAGGTCGGATTTTTGCTTTTTGTTTGTATGAGATCAGGATTGCTACCCGTTTGTTTGTTTATTTGTTTTTATTTGGCTGAAGTTGTTCTTCAGTATGTTGAAGTATATTCCAGTACCTTTACTCTGTGTCTCTCTTCTTCAAATGTATTTCTTGTAAACAATATATCGTAGGATTCTGTTTTTTTAATCCACTCTGCTATCCACTTCCATTTTATAGGACAGATCTTCCCATTCACATTCATGGTTATGATTATTTACTATGTATTTCCCTCAATCCTATCTTCCCTGTTTATTTTTTTCTCTCTCCTTTCACCCTGTCCCTCCTCACCATTGTTTTGCTTCTGACCACTGCTTCCCTCAATCTGTCCTCCCTTCTATCAGCCCCTCCCCCTTTTTCCCCTTTCACCTCTTATTTCTGCCCTCCCTTCTACTTGCCCCCCTCCTTTTTTCTTTTCCCTTTCACCTCCTACTTCCCTATAGGGTAAGATAAGTTTCTCTATCCAACTGTGCATGTTATTCTTTCATTGAGCTACATCCAATGAGAGTAAGGTTCAATCAATGCTCACACCACTCCTCTCTTTCTCTCATCTGTAACAGGTCTTTTACACCTCTTCATATGATGTAATTTATCCTATTCTGACTCTCCCTTTCCTTTTATCCCAGTACAATCCTTTTCATCACTTATTTTTTATATCATTGGATCAAAGTCAATTTATACCCACACCTTTTGTCTATGTATACCTCTTCTAACTGTCCTAATAAAGATACAGTTCTCAAGAGCTATAAGTATCATCTTCCCATGTAGGGATATAAACAGTTTAATCTTATTGAATAACGTTTGTTTGTTTATTTTCTTTTTCTTTCCTGTTTACCTTATGCTTCTCTTGAGTCTTATATTTGAAGACTGAATTTTCTGTTTAGCTCCGGTCTTTTCATCAGGAAAGTTTGGAAGTCCCCTGTTTCATTGAATGTCCATTTTTTCCCCAGAAAGATTATGCTCAATTTTGCTGGGTAGTTGAATCTTGGTTGTAATCCAAACTCTTTTGACTTCTGGAATATCATATTCCAAGCCCTCTGATCCTTTAATGTAGAAGCTCCTGTGTTATCCTGACTGTTCAGGATATCCTTCAAATATTCTTGATATTTGATTGTTTCTTTCTGGCTGCTTGCAATATTTTCTCATTGTCCTGATAATTCTGGATTTTGGCTACAATATTCCTTGGAGTTTACATTTTGGAATGTTTTTCAGTAGATGATTAGTGGAGTCTTTCAATGACTATTTCACCTTCTTGTTCAAGGATATCAGGGCAGTTTTCCTTGATAATTTCTTGAAAAATGCCGTCTGGTCTCTTTTTAAAAAAAATCACGGCTTTCAGGTAGTCCAATAATTCTTAAATTATCTCTCCTGGATTTATTTTGCTGTTCAGTTGTTTTTCCAGTGAGGTATTTTACATTTTCCTTTATTTTTTTCATTCTTTTGATTTTGTTTGACTGATTCTTAATGTCTCATAGAGTCATTAGCTTTCACTTGCCCACTTCTAATTTTTAAGGAATTATTTTCTTCAGTTAGCTTTAGTATCCCCTTTTCAATTTGGTCAATTTTACTTCATAAAGAGCTATATTCTTCAGTTGATTTTTTTCTGTTTGGCCAATTGTATTTATTAAGGAATTGTTTTCTTCAGTCAACTTTTGTCTTCCTTTTCCAAGCTGTTTTACTCTTTCTTGCACACATACCTCTCATTTCTTTTCCCAATTTTTATTCTACCTCTCTTATTTGACTTTTAAAATCTTTTTTGAACAATTCCAAGAAGGCTTTTTGGGCTTGAGACCAATTCATATTCCCTTTTGAGGTTTTGCATGTAGGCAACTTGACAATGTTGTCCTCTTCTCAGTTTATGTTTTGATCTTCCCTGTCACCATAGTAGCTTTCTATGGCCAAAGTTCTTTTCTTGTTTCTCGCTCATTTTTTGGCCTATTTTGTGGCTTTTAAAAGTGAGCTCTGCTCCTGGGACACAAGAGACACCACCCCAAGCTTCTTGCACTGGGGACCAGGAGCTTTCCTCCCATGAGTCTCAGATAATGGTTACTTGCACAATGCACTGGAGTGGCCCAGCCCAGTCAAGCCTGTTGTTGCCTGGCTTCTGGGGCTGGCAATTTGCCTTTTGTGCTGGAGCTGGAGGGTTCACAGCTGGCCAGTTCTGCCACTAGCCTGCTGAGCCAGGATCAATGGGCCTAGGTTACTGATATGTGTTATGGCTAAGAGCCTCCTGCTGGCAGGTCTGGACACCATCTGTACTGGGTTGCACTCCCCTTTTACCCAAATGAGATAGACCTTTACTGAAGTCCTTCTAAGTTATCATAAGCTGGAAAATTGTTTCACTATCTTTTTGAAGGTCCTGGAACTCCGGAATCTGCTTAGAGGCTTGATTTAAGGTTGCTTCTGAAGGAAACTGGGGAGAGCTCAGGCAACTTCCTGGCTTTTCTCTGCCATCTTGGCTCTGCCTGCTACTAATACCTTTTATTTTATTTTAAATCATTATTTATTTATTTAATATTTTTAGTTTTCAGCATTGATTTTCACAAAAGTTTGCATTATGAATTTTCTCCCCATTTCTACCCTCCACCCCCACTCCAAGATGGCATATATTCTGATTACTCTGTTCCCCAGTCAGCCCTCCCTTCTGTCACCCCATTCCCCCCCCATCCCCTTTTCCCTTACTTTCTTGTAGGGCAAGATAGATTTCTATGCCCCATTGCCTATATGTCTTATTTCCTAGCTGCATGCAAAAACAACTTTTTTTTTGAACATCTGCTTTTAAAACTTTGAGTTCCAAATTATCTCCCCTCTTCCCTCCCCACCCACCCTCCCTAAGAAGGCAAGAAATTCAACATAGGCCACATGCATATCATTATGTAAAACCCTTCCACAATACTCATGCTGTGAAAGACTAACTACATTTTGTTTCTTCCTATCCTATCCCCCTTTATCCAATTTTCTCCCTTGACCCTATCCCTTTTCAAAAGTGTTTGCTTTTGATTACCTCCTTCCCTATCTGCCCTCCCTTCTATCATCCCCCCTTTTTTATCTCCTTCCTCCTTCTTTCCTGTGGGGTAAGATGCCCAACTGAGTGTATATGTTATTCCCTCCTCAGGTCAAATCCAATGAAAGCAAGATTCACTCATTCCCCCTCGCCTGCCCCTTCTTTCCTCCCCACAGAACTGCTTTTTCTTGTCACTTTTATGTGAGATAATTTACCCCATTCTATCTCTCCCTTTCTCCCTCTCTCAATATATTCCTCTCTCATCCCTTAATTTGATTTTATTTTTTTAGATATCATCCTTTCATATTCAACTCACCCTGTGCCCTCCCCTGTCTCTGTCTCTGTTTCTCTGTCTCTCTCTGTCTCTGTGTGTGTGTGTGTGTGTGTGTGTGTGTGTATGTATGCATGTATGTACGTATGTATATTCCCTTCAGCTACCCTAATACTGAGGTCTCATGAATTATACACATCATCTTTCCATGTAGGAATGTAAACAAAACAGTTCAACTTTAGTAAGTCCCTTGTGATTTCTCTTTCTTGTTTACCTTTTCATGCTTCTCTTGATTCTTATGTTTGAAAGTCAAATTTTCTATTCAGGTCTGGTCTTTTCACTGGGAAAGCTTGAAAGTCCTTGATTTCATTGAAAATCCATATTTTGCCTTGGACCATGATACTCAGTTTTGCTGGGTAGGTGATTCTTGGTTTTAATCCTAGCTCCATTGACCTCCAGAATATCATATTCCAACCCCTTCAATCCCTTAATATCGAAGCTGTTAGCTCTTGTGTTATTCTGATTGTGTTTCCACAATACTCAAATTGTTTCTTTCTGGCTGCTTGCAGTATTTTCTCCTTGACCTGGGAGCTCTGGAATTTGGCAACAATATTCCTAGCAGTTTTCTTTTTGGGATCTTTTCAGGAGGTGATCAGTGGATTTTTCAATTTCTATTTTCCCCTCTGGCTCTAGAATATCAGGGCAGTTCTCCTTGATAATTTCTTGAAAGATGATATGTAAGCTCTTTTTTTTGATCATGGCTTTCAGGTAGTACAGTAATTTTTAAATTATCTCTCCTGGATCTATTTTCCAGGCCAGTGGTTTTTCCAATGAGATATTTGACATTGTCTTCCATTTTTTCATTCCTTTGATTCTGTTTTATAATATCTTGATTTCTCATAAAGTCACTAGCTTCCACTTGCTCCAATCTAATTTTTAAGGTAGTATTTTCTTCAGTGGTCTTTTGGACCTCCTTTTCCATTTGGCTAATTCTGCCTTTCAAGGCATTCTTCTCCTCATTGGCTTTTTGGAGCTCTTTTGCCATTTGAGTTATTCTATTTTTTAAGGTGTTACTTTCTTCAGTATTTTTTGGGTCTCCTTTAGCAAATCATTGATTTGTTTGTCATGGTTTTCTCACATCACTCTCATTTCTCTTCCCAATTTTTCCTCTACTTCTCTAACTTGCTTTTGCAAATTCTTTTTGAGCTCTTCCATGGCCTGAGACCAGTTCATGTTTTTCTTGGAGGCTTTTGATGTAGGCTTTGTTGACTTCTTCTGACTGCATGTTTTGGTCTTCTTTGTCACCAGAGAAAGATTCCAAAGTCTGAGTCTGAATCCATTTTTCCCTGAGTCCATTTTCACTGCTTGGCCATGTTCCCAGACAGCTACTTGACCCTCGAGTTTTTGTTTGGGGTATGACTTCACGCAGAGTAGAGAGTACTTTGTCCCAAGCTTGAGGGGCTTCACTGTTGTTTTCAGAGCTATTTCTACACAGCAAGCTCTGCCACACCAGTGCTCCTTCTCCCCCAAGTACAGCCAACTTGGACCGGGACTCAGATCTAAGCAGGCTCTGCACTCTTGCTCTGATCCACCACTTAATTCCTCCCATCAGGTGGGCCTGGGACTGGAAGCAACTGCAGCTGTAGTTCTGTTCTCAGAGCTGCACCAGCTCTGCTGCCACCGGGGTGGCGACCAAACCACGAACTCCTTTCACTCTGTCCCCGCAGCTTTTTCCACTAACCTTCTCTGTTGTCTTTGTTGTTCGTGTACTGAGAGGTCTGGTAACTGCCACAGCTCACTGATTCAGGGAACTAGGGCCTGTTCTGCCTGGCTCCTGGTCTGGTTGGTCCGGGCACAGCTCACACTGGGCTCTGCTCCGTTCCTCTCCCAGCTCCGTGCAATAGCCCTTACCTAGCAACCATCCAGGCTGTCCTGGGTTGGAGCCCTGCTTCCCTCTGCTATTTTGTGGGTTCTGCAGTTCTAGAATTTGTTCAGAGCCATTTTTATAGGTTTTTGGAAGGTCCTGGGGGAGAGCTTTGGGCAAGTCCCTGCTTTCCAGCTGCCATCTTCTACTAATACCTTGTATACCATGTCTTATTTTTTTTTCTGTAGTCTGTTGACTTAGATGGAAGTCAGTGGTATGATTTTATACAGACTTCTAATTTGGAAATTACTTTCTAATTGGTAACTATTTTTTAATCTGTTAAAATATAATCAGTTTAATTTTTGATTTGTTTTATTGTTCCTAGTGCTTCCCACGACAGCAACTCCCTGCCCCCACCCCAGCCATTTATGACATGGCTTTCCTTTGGATTATAAATTGTTTATTACATCTGAATCATGTTTTCCAATATATGTTTTACTATCTTCCTACGTGCCCATCTTTGAAATATTAAAGTACATGTTGATTTAATTTATTGAGTTCATAGATTTCTCTACCTCATTATCTTTTGTAATAGATATTGGCACACAAATTTCAAACATATTCATGGTGGTCTTTTTTTCAAATGCTTAATTTAAGCACTACACTAGGAGATGACCAAGAAGAGCCTGCAGCCGTCTTTCCATATTGTTTTCTGGCTTCCTTTTGTATTCTTGTTTAATTTACAACAAGAATATCATTTCCAGAATCAAACATAAAATCCTGTTTGGTCTTGAGAGGCCTTTGAAACCTGCCCTCCTCCGCCTTCTCAGCCTTCTTACACCTTGCCCAGCCCCTCATCGGGCATGCTGAAATGCAGTGACATGAACCTCTTTGTTGTCCCTAGAAAAAAGATATTTCACCTCCCAAATCTGGGCATTTTCTCTGGCTGTCCCTCAAGCATGGAATGCCTTTCCCTCCTCATTTCTGCATCTTGGCTTCCCTAGTTTCCTTAACATCCCAGTTAAAATCCTGCCTCCCACAGGAAGCCTTTCCTCAGCCTCCTTAGTTCTATGCCTTTCCTCTGTTTATTGATCCTGTATATAGCTTGTTTGCCCATAGTTGTTTGCATGTTGTCTCCCCTCGTTAGGCTGTGAGTTCCTTGAGAGTCATACTGCCTTTTCCATTGGTGTCATTGGTGCTTAGCACAGTGCCTGTCCCGTAGCAGGCATTTGTATGCTTAGTGTTGTTGTCTTTTCAGCCGTGTTTGACTCATTGTGACTCTTTTTGGGGTCTTCTTGGCAACGACATTGGAGTGGTTTGCCCTTTCCTTCTCCAGCCCATTTTACAGATGAGGAAACTGAAGCAAACATAAGTGATTAAATCTGTATTTTGAACTTTCTGACTGCAGGCCTAGTACTCTATTCACTGCATCATCTATCTGACTCAGTAGGCATTTAATAAATGTTTATTGATGGACTCAATGACTGATATAGGCAGCTAGGTGGTACATTGGATGGAGTAAGAGACTTATAATCAGGAAGACACCTGAGTTCAAATCTGATCTCAAACATCTACTAGTTGCGTGACCCTGAGCAAGTTGTTGAGCATCTGTGTACTTCAGTTTCTCCATCTGCAAAATGGAGATAATAACAGCACCTACCTCACAGGATTGCTGGAGAGAATCAAATAAGAGTCCACATGTAAAGTGCTTTGCAAACCTTAAAGCATTATGGAAATGCTAGCTATGAAATTCATGTTGAATAGAAAGTCTAAAGACCATGATGCTTGGCAACGTTGACCCCTTTGCCACCACCCTGTCTGACTCCAGGGAGCCCTTTAGTATTTTTGTGAGTCGTATTTCATGGATTACCATGGATAAAGAATTAATTACCAAATGACCAGCCTACTGGTGATGAGCCTCAGTATCCCCAGGTAGTCTGATCCTCAGAAAAGGGACATAGTCTGTTACTTGGATTGTCTTCAAAAGCTTTTGGGGGGGAGGGGTAGTGACAGGCATAACTTATGTTTTTTTGGCATAGACTTAAAGAACACAGGATCATCGTCGTGTAGCAATAAGGCATCAGAGGCATATACTCCAAAAAGAAACTACATTCGTCTGTATGATTATTATTATTATTATTATTATAGGGCTAGGCACTTGACCTGTGATTTCATTGATTTGGGGCAATGGATCAGCCCTGCCACTACATATTGACTTGGAAAACCACATACAAGCATTATCCATGTGGTATTGTATTTTTACTTATTTCGTTAAACATTTTCCAATTACATTTTGATCTGGTTCGGGGCACTTGGGAATTTTGCAGATTGCAGACAACTTTGACACCTCAGGCTTAGGGAACTCTCAGGGAATGAATTCTCTCTACCAATATTGGCTGGATTCTTTTCTGGAGCATTTATACAGAACATGGGTTCTTAATCTTCTATGTGTTACTTGCCCTTTTGTCAGTCTGGTGAAAAATATGCACCCTCTTCTCAGAATAATGTTTTTAAATAAAGAAAATTAAATATACAGGATTACAAAAGGAACCCCATCATATTGAAATACTTATCAAAATATTTTTTAAAAGTTTAGAAATCCCTAGATGAAGAATGTCTATATTAGAGAGTTACCTAGAGCTCTGAGATGTTAAATGACCTGTTGAATCAAAGTCAGGAGTCAAACCCAGAGTCTTTGCCTTTGAGCCTAACTCTCTTGTCACTAGCTGCCTCTCAGGTGTTAATGAAAGTGATCATTTTACTCCCCCAGGGGAATGCAATCATATAATGGCAATCAGTTTGGGTTCATTTAAAAGAACACAAAAATTCACATAGTGTATATTTGTTTGCCTATTTTAAACAACTTTACTGCAATCTATATATTCTCCAAAGTAAATAATCCCCGTATCTTTTCACCATCATGATAACTAACCTAACCACAGAACCCCAAAGAACACAACCAACATTAGCAGAGCTTCACCATGCTCTGGCAGCATTCTTATACCTGATATATAAAGTGTAATTGAAACAGTATGAAATTAGAGATATAATCTATTTTTTTAATTTTCGGGTTTTGTCTTAACCATAAAAGTGAGTTTTTCCTTTAGTGTAATGTTATACTAAGTATAGTTATTACAAAAGAAAAAAACCTTTTATGATCTTTCTAATAATCTCATCCATATGGGTACTTCATCTGATGGTGCCAATTGTAACTCACCCATGTCCCCATTATGCCATGAAACTTTTATCTAGTCCTACTATAAGGTCTTCTTCACCTAACGTGCTGGGGTCTTCTAGGTTTCTTGCCATCGCCTGTAAGGTCTTAGAGAACAAAGACATCTGGGGAAGGTGATTTCTTCACTATCATCACTGACCTATTCCATTATTTAATATCCCTTAACCTTCAAGGAAGTTTTTCTTCTATTCAGCCTAAATCTAAATATGTATTACAAATATGTATTACAGTTCTAGCCTGCTTTCTCCAGGGCTCTTGTAAACAATTCCCAATGGAATGCACTAAGAACCCACTTGCTATCCCTTTTTAGCAAGGACAGTGTTGAAGTTCCCTTTGGGAAACTGAATGAGTAGCAGGAGAAATTTGTTTTGTTCCTTTTCTATTTGAGAGAAATGTTTTTTCAAGACACCTTTGTAGACTCACTCTGCTCCTTTTGTTTTGTTTTGTTTTCTTTCTTGGGCTCAGTTAACAAATTAGAGGACCCATTTCCTCTTCACAGCTTTGAGTCATTGCCTTGAAGGACTATTATAGTTACACATTCTAAATGAGTTGGTTCTGCTGCCTACCCACAAGAGTTTTTTTTTTAAACAAACAACTCCGAATACTATCTCCGCACAAGACAGACATCTGCAGTCAACGTTGACTGGCCACTATGATTGTTTAGTGGACTGATCAGCATGTTTTCTCTGATAGTAGGTATCTGAACTATGAACTATTTGGACTGACCTGCAGGAAATTTTGTTCATTTGCATACTCATAGTGAACTTGGGAAGGCAGGGATGAAATAAATGCACATAATAAATGAGAGAGACTGGACTCTTCAGGCATAATGATTTTCTTTGTCTAGTTTTTCAGTGTGCTATACTCTAAACCTGTTCTTGCATACTATTTTGTGCTGACATTTCTCCATTTTGCAGGAAAATGAAAAGGTTTCAAATACTTTTCAGTAACTATGTTTCCCTTCAGTAAATAACCAATATCTATTTTGAAGGTCAGGAAATGTGTTAGTTTAAATGGCAGGTGCCTGGCACATGCTGAACATTTATTAAATACTTGTTGATTGGTTCATTGGGCATGTTTTATGCAAATGTATAATTGAAAATATGAGAATTTCATTATTTTTAAGTGTACAAATTCTAGAATGAAACCAGGTTTATAGTGTGCCCAAATAAACAAGTAAAAAGAAATTTGCTTTGATTCATTATTTAAAATAGTTCTAGAAATTCTAGCTTTAGCAATGTCAAGAAAGAGAAATTAAATATATAAACACTGGCATAAAAAAGAGACAAAATCATCCCTAATTGCTATATGAAACTATTTCTTTTCTTTAGAAAACTAGTGAAGGAATAAGATGATTGAGCTTTTGTAAAAGAAAGGATACAAAATAAATCAACAAAATCATCAATATTTCTATGTGATACCAACCGAAACCAGTAACACAAAATAGAAAGTAAAATATTCAAAATAACTACAAACTGAATAAAATATTTGGGAACTAACCTACTAAGACACTAAAAATAACTCTATCAATGTAACAATAAACCATTCTTTACAGAAATAAAGGAAGATTTAAATAAATGGAGAGACTCATGGTTTTACTGCATGTCATAGGACATTGGTGAATTTTCAATCATTTCAATTATGTTTGACTTTTCATGACCCCATTTGGAGTATCTTGGCAAAGATACTGGAGTGGTTTGCCATTTCTTTCTCCAGCTCATTTTACAGATGAGGAAACAGAGGCAAACAGGGTTAAGTGACTTACCCAGGGTCACACAGCTAGTAAAATTCAGGGAGATGAGTCTCTCTGACTCTAGGCCCAGCACTCTATCTGGGCCACCTAGCTGGCCATACTGAATATGTGGATATCACAATTGTTCTTCCTGATGGCCCCTGTGGCTCCCCTCTTGCCTCCTAGAACCTTCTATTTCTAATCAATAGCTCCATCCTAGGTATAAAGTCTCATGGGAAGTGAAGTCCTTGTATTATTATCACAGTCACTTGTGCTCTGGGACCAAGCATCCGGGATAATATAGTTCATCCCATACACAATATTCTTGTTATATTTACATAGAGAAAAATACGTTGGTGGTGGTATATCCTTAATTCTAAGGCTGAATCTTAGTATTCATCGAACAAAAAAAAAGTTATTCTCAATGAAAGCCCACATTTTTTGAAACGTGGCAATAGAAGCAAACTAGAAATCTTTACAGCTTTATGACAGATATCCTTGGTTGAAATCGCTAAAGTAATTCTTATTCTTTCAGAAATAGCATGTCCCAATTTACACTGACAAGTTGATCATATACATCTTCTTTGTTGGTGTCAGGATTTTACATGTAAGAACTGGGAAGCATGGTTTAGAAAATATATTTAGTGCTATATTGATGATCAGTTCTCAAATCCGAAGACATACAGGAGAAGAAAATTATGCAGTCATAGGGATTTTTAATAACTAGTACACGGTATTATTGCTGTTGAACTGAATCCTACATATGGGGTTTTCCGTAGTTTAATGCATGGTTGTTGTTGAGTTCCATAGAGATTATTATTTTTTTAAAAAATTACCAAATGTACAACTTCTTTTTTATGTCACAGTTAGGTCTTTGACAAAGTAGTATGGGACAAGGCATTATTTTCCGGGTATTCTGTCCTTACAAAGTAAGTATGATATAGTAGATAGAATATTTGACCTTGTAATCAGGAAAAACTGGACACAGTACTCATTGTAAGACCCTGAATAAGTCACTCAGTCTCACTAGCCTCAGTTTCCTCAACTGTAAAATAAAAGATTTAGACTCAATGACCTCTAAGATACCTTCCAGCTCTAAATCTATCATCTTATAATCCTTCTAATAGTTCTCCCAAGTTTTTCAAAATCATCATGAGTCAGTTTATCCCAGTTCTTCAAGTATCTATGTGGTAGTTGTCTGTAGAAAGCAGCCTCAGAGAATTCAATATCCATGGAATGTTGTTATTTCTTTTTGTCATATTCCAAAACCATATTCAATGTCAGCTTCATACTCAGAGGGACCGTCCTGGGATCATCAACTGTTGGGATATTCCTTTGGGCACACTGCTGCACTAGATGTCACACGGTATAGCCAGAGCCTTTGCATGATGCCAGAAGCGCTGGTGTGGCCAGCTCATATTCCCAGCTAGTTTGGTTGGGTAGATAGGTACAGTGAGTTCAGTGCCCCCAACCACTGTTCTAACTAAATAGCACAGGGTATTCATTAGCAATGGTTGGCTGCAAGGTTTCTGGCTTCCACTTAGTATTGAAATATATTCCCATTTAAGATGAGCTTCTGCATGGCCATTAGGGAAATAGCCATGTAGTTTGCCAAAACCTTATTCAGACTTGTGGATTTTTTATTACATTATTCCTACCATTTCCCCTTTCTCCTCTAAGATTTGCATGTCCAAGACTAAGCTTCCAAATCAAGAGGTTATTCTTGAACCACCAAAAAGGACTGGAAGGAGGAAAGAATTTGTGCCTTGCTTCTCGTGATTGTAATGCGGTCTGGCTGGGGGAATTCACAACTCCACCCCTCACACAACACAAACTTTACGAGTGTACAGTTTGTACTTCATGTTATGACATTTCAGACTTTTAAGCCTTCAAATTGTGCCCTTTTGCTTAAATAAGAACTGGATAATCACCCTTAGCAACACCAGGGTTGCTTCAAGCCAGGTTTCTACTGTAGAGTTATAAGAAATCATAGTCCAAATATGCTGAAAAAAGGAGAATGCCAATGTAGCCACAAGCCGGGTTACTAGCATTACGTAATGTAGGCCTTTCTAAAAGAGAATTTTGAAAAATTTCCCTAGTCTTTTTTCTGTTCTAGAATCCATTACTTTCCCCAAGAAACTTGAGAAAAATTATATATGCCTGAAATTTATGAAATATTTGAATGGAAATGGAATACTATTTATTCATATATAAAAATAATATAATAATACTTATACTGGGACATTTAGATGGTGCAGTGAATAAAAGGGCCTGAAGTCAGGAAAGCCTGAGTTCAAATCTGGCCTCAGATACTAGCTGTGTGACCCTGGGCAAGTCACTTAATCCTGTTTGCCTCAGTTTCCTCATCTGTAAAATGAACTGGAGAAGAAAACTTCAAATCCCTCCAGTGACAAAACCAAGAACACCCCGAAAGGGGTCATAAAGAGTCAAGAGAGATTGAAAACACTAAACAACAACAACATTTGTACTGCCTACTACACAGGGTTTCCATGATGAAAATGCTTCGGGAAACATAAAGAACCATATAAATGCGGTCACTACTGCTACCACCTTTACCACCACCAACAGTCAGTCTATCAGACAGTCAATAAACATTTATTAAGTGCCTACTATATGCTAGGCACCATGCTAAACACTTGGGATACAAAAGAGGCAAAAGATGGTCTCTGTCCTCAGTGAGCTCGTAGTTTAATGGAAAAGACAAGAAACAAATACATACAAACTATATATACGGGAAGAAAAAATAAGAGAAGGAAGGCATTAGAACCAAGGGATAGGGAAAAGCTTTCTGTGCTATGATGTCCAACTCAAAGAGAAATGGATCCCTCTGAGCCACATGTTGACTTAGAAAACCACAAATTAATATTATCTATGTTATATTTTTATTTATTTTATTCAATATTTACCAATTATATTTTAATTTGGTTCAAGCCACACTTCAGAGTCTGATATGCTAGTCCGACACCTCTGCTATAGATGATGGGCTTGTAGTTGGAACTTAAAGGAAGTCAGGAAGTGGAAACGAGGAGCGAAAGAATTCTGGCCATGGGGGACAGCCAGAGAAAATGCCTGGAGCAGAGATGGAACAGCAAAGAGACCAGTGTCACTAGATGGATGGAAGAGTACATGGCAGGGAGTAAGGTGCATGTACATTGAGAAGGGCACCTTCTCCAGGTTTATGCATAATCCATCTTTTTAGACATTGGCCTACCATGGGCTAAGAGCTGCGTCAAGCCTGAAAAAAGCCCAGGAATACCTCCTTTCTAGTGCCAGCCAGTAGCATAGAGCACAGACTAAAACAGGGTCAGATTCTGTGCCTATGAGTAGCACAAGCCAGTCACCAAGCCAAATCCCACGCTTGTCAGAGATAAGCTGAGAACACTGACCTTCTGGTCCTGCTTAGTTAAGCTCCTAATAAAGCTGTCTTCAATAGTTTGAAGGTGTGCTATCACATTAAGTTTAAGTTCCATCAAGTGTCATTAGAAAGCATTAAAATGTGACTTTTTCTGGTCAGTGACAGCATTTAGGAAAAGTAAGGTATGACCTGTTCTGACCTAAGGCAGTTTTCTAAATGGTGCATTGCACAAATACTGTGCTATCTTGTTAATTAGCCATGGACCAGTTCCTTCATCTGAAAAATAGGCCTTGGCACTTGTACTATCAACCTTACAGGTTTATTGTTAGGACAGTCAATAGTCAATAGTCAAAAAACATTCACTAAGTGCCTACAATGTGCCAGGCACTGTGCTCAGCTCTGGAGATAGAGATACAAAAAAAGACATCCCCTGCCTTCAAGGAACCTACAATTTAATGGAAGAAGACAACACACAAAAGAAAGTTGAAAACCACAATAGGGTTAGGACAGAGTCAGGAAGAAAAGGGGAGATATCTTGATGGAGAAACCAAAGAAATCCAAAATTAGTGCAGACCCATGTAAAATGAGAAGATGTTAATCCTGTTTCCCCTGCTGAAACAGAGGAGCATTCTGGCTACTTGGTCCTGAATTTATTATAGCTATAGAAACTCACAAAATTGTCTTCAAAGGCATGGAAGAGTTGCACTCTATATTTTCAGAGGTTGTTACGTCTATTAGCGAGACCATGTATTCTGGAAACATTGGAGAGAAAATACTTTTCTTTTTTTCAAAACTAGCATAGCACTTTTACATATAATATTTCGTTTGATCCTCAGAGTAACCCTGTGAGTTAAGTGATATTATCCCCATTTAAAGAGTCAAAGAGAAGTTAAATAACTTGCCCAGAATCACAAAAATAGGAAGTTTCTGAGGCAGATTTGAATTTAGGCCTCTGTATCTGCAAGCTGTCTAACTACCTAAAGCAACCTCTATTTAAGCTCTTTATGCAGCTTATTGAACATTATCATTTATTTTGATCACAATTCTGTAAAATGCCATAGGTGGTTCTGAACTCTCCTATAAAATTGTATATGTGCTGTTAAATCAATAGATTGCTTTAGCTCTGGATGGGTCAGACCTACTTTACATAGGGACTGAAATAGGACCTCTGATTTCATCGGTAGAGAGACTTTCTACAGGAAGAAAATCCATTTACCTCTGAAATTTGGCACTTTCTCTACAATATGTGATCTTAGAGGATTGCCTAGAGCAGTGGTGTCAAACTCAAAGAGAAACAGGGTCACCAAACTGTACGTAAACATCCCTGGGGACCACAACTTCTTGTTGTTGTTCAGTTGTTTTGGTCTTGTCCAACTTTTCATGAGCCCATTTGGGATTTTCTTGGCAAAGATACTAGAGTGATTTGCTATTTTCTTCTCCAGCTCATTTTGCAGATGAAGAAACTGAGCTAAACACGGCCAAGTGGCTTACCCAGGGTCACACATCTAGTGTCTGAAGCTGGATTTGAACTCAGAGAGATGAATCTTTCTGACCCGAACATTGGAGCTCTAAACACTAGACCATGTAGCTGCCCATATATTGACTTAGAAAACCACATATTAACATTATCTATGTCCTTTTGTATATTAATATATTTTTAAAAATATATCCCAATTACATTTTAATCTGATTCAAGCTGCACTGGCATACAGCTGGGCAGAGTGTTTGACACCTTTGCTCTAGAGTACTGGGTGATTAAATGAAATGCACAGAGTCACACAGTCAGGAGGTAATGCCAGTTTAAATCTTGAGCCTTGTAAATTGCCTTCCTCACTATTTTATTGCCATTTTTCCCCTTTTCCTTTAAAAAATTATTTTAAAGAATAGACCTCCCTAACTCTCCCAAGCTAGAAGTTCAAGGGTTATACATGATCCTGATGCCACTACTGATTGGACCAGAGCTTTGATCTGTTCCTTTTCTAACCTGGGCTAATTTGCCCCTCCTTAGGCAGCCTGATGGTTTATTACCCAGAGCTGCACCATATTAAGGTACAACTGGTGCAGAAACCTGATTAACCATAGCTCAGAACAACCAAGCTCAAGCAACCCACCAGCCTCAATCTCTCTGGTAGCTGAGATTACAGGTATTCCCTGCTACATCAAGCTAGATCAGTGATATTATAGGCATAGGGAACTCCTGGGTGAGGAAACTCCACCTACCAAAAAAGATTGGCACCTTCTCTTCAACACTTAATCTTAGAGGGTTGCCTACAGCTTTGAGGGGTTAAATGCTTTGCACAAGGTCACACAGCCTGTAGGTAACTCCAATTTAAATCTTTTGTCATGGAAACTATTGCCCTCATTATTGCTTTTGCTAATAATCTTTGTTTTTTTTCCTCAAAGTAAAAAACCCCTTTTTACAAAGGGGAAAATAGAGTCAGTTTCTAGTTGACAGGAGCTATCTTATTTTCTCTCTCCTCTGTCTCTCTTGCTTTCCAGCTAAATTCCTCTTCCCAATCTGCTCCATAACTCTGAGTACAGTATGTACTGTACCTGTAGTTAAGTGTCTTATTATTGGTTGGAATTTTTTCCAGTGCTAGGTCATTTGGGGCAGAAAGCTATTGCCAGCAAGCCAGAGAAAGAGAAGGGAAAGCAAAATAATGTGCTCAGAAGTGGGTGGCACTAGCAAGCTGCACATAATGGAGTTATTTAAAGCCAACAAGAGCTCAGTTTGGTCACAGCATCATCTTCCTTTGAGCTCACCATTGACTAGAACTGGGTATTACAGGAGCCGCAAGTAGACTGTGCAATTAGGGTTAGGTGAAAGGATTGGGTAATCCTGCCTTCATTAGTGTTACATAACATGTCGCTTCCGTGCCCAGGGAGCAGAAGAGTAACTTAATATTAGAGCAGGAACAACTGGTATTGCTATGGCCAAGGGTCACTTGCTCTTTCCATTATAAACCCTATTTTGCAGTTGGTTTATAACCAGACAGTTTAATTTACATCAGGCTGAAACCTGGCATACAAATTAGAAGCCTAGAGGCACTTAAAACAGTCATAGAATTTAGAGACGGAGGGCTCTTAAGAATCATCTCATCCAACTTTTTATTTCACTGATGAAGAAACTAAAATCCAGAAAGTTTCAAGAACTAGTGTGAGGTCAGTCACACATGACTAGCTAGCATTAGAACCAGAATCCAGATGTTATGCCTATCAGTCCAGTATTTTTCTCACTACATTATGTTGCTTTCAGAGATTTTGTTTTGTATCATTTATTTTTCAGTGTAAAGGGATTAGAGAAGGCAGAGCAACAAAACTTTGTGTTTGTGTAGACTTTTTTAAACAGTTATTGTTGTTCACTTGTTTTCAGTCTTATTTTACTATTGGTCAGTTCCTCCTGGTGCCCCTATTTTAAGGAGTGGCCTTGACCAGCCAAATTTAATTTTCTTCCCAGCTGAGCTTCTGACCTTTTGGGCTTCAACATCATCCCCCACCTCCTCCACTGTGTGGGCATCTTCATCCCCTCCTTTCTCACCGCTCCCCCCACTCACTCAACTCCTTTTTGTGTCTTGTCTTCCCCTATCACAATGGAAGTTCCTCAAGAGCAGGCAATTTGTTTCTTTTTGCTTGTATTTTTATCCCCAGCATTTAGCATAGAACCTAGCACATGTAAAGCAATTAATAAATAATTGTTGCCTCGTCTTGCCTTGCCAATGGTTTCTTGGTGATGCAAGATGGCTACAAATCATGAAACAAAAATGAACTAAGAAGAATTAAAATGGCGGATGGCCCAAATAGTGATACATGATATGTTGTGTGCAAAAAAAGAAGTGTCACAAAGCAAATCATCAAGGATATGTATCATTTGAAAAGGAGGTAGGCTAAGAGTAAAGTGTCAACAAGATATAAATATAAAGACAGCCCAACTGTGGCACTGGAACCTCCAAAACAATAAAAGAATCAGAGGAAGGCTTCCATTTTGTTGTATGATTCTTTTGTAGAACATTTAAAGAAAGATTTGGGCCAGAATCACATAGGATGAAAGGGCCTGGAAGTGTTATGATCTATTCCTATAGAAGGAGTACCCATAAAAGTATAAAAGTGAAATTGGACAGAGTGAGTCAGACACAGGTGGCTTCAATTTTGAATCTGTATCATATAATAAGTAAGAAATAGACATAGATAGAGAAACCAGAGCTCCCGATTTGTATGTTGAATTACTGAATCATACCAAGAATTTGTATATTTGCTTAATTATTTCCAAGACCTAATGCTGACACATTTTTCCTCCTTCATTTTTCAATTTAAGATGCTGCATAGCCATTGAACTTGCTAATCTCTGATGTCAGTAAGTCAGTCAACAAGCATTTATTAAGTGCTTATAAAGTATATAATTATTCAGTAAGTAAATGACAATGATAGCATGAAATTTCTATAAACCAGGAAAATCACGTTGAGGAGGTGGGTGGTAATTGGCAAAGGGAAAGCATAATCTGGAGGGAATTAGTCAAAGGCTGTTGTAATCATTTGGCTCTATGAGAAGGATTCATTTGTTTTGCATTTCTTGTCCAATGCATTATAACATTATTGGAGATGACTTCATAGGTCAAGTGTCACTAAAAAAACCTCATATTTTTATTTAACATGAAGGGCTTCAAATCTGCCAGAGAGTCAATATTTATCAGGGACACTTCATTTAATATTTTTATTTTCTCCATAACCTAATCCTCAACTCAAGAGTTGACAATTGAGTCAGTGGTGCAGTTACACCGACTATGTCTGTAACAGAGTGTGCTAAGCCTAATTTCTTATTGCTAAGAATGAGACAGAGCTGAAGAAGCTTGTTAACTTATTATTAAGTCCATGTGGTTTAGAAGTACAGGTATTACTGGATGCCTTGGGACCAAATTCAGGCCTTAGTGGTGTTTTATGTCCTATTTTGGGAATGTGGTACTAGGAAGTTAAGACGGTACATTGGATGAAGCATGTGTCTTTAAGAAAATCCATGTGCAGCCACCCAAGTTACATAATCAGGCACATTTAACTGCATTGCTAGGTGCTTGAAATGAGAACAATGCTTTATATTGAAGCTTTCTAACAGTGTTTGGTTTCAAAGCCATTTAAAAAGGAAAAAGAAAACAAGTTTTGGAGGAAAAAATATAAAGTTATTCTGATTCTTTGTTCTAAACTTGAACTCAAACCAAACATTTATGAAATTGGAAAAAAGTGCTTCATAGCCTCACAACTATTTTTATAAGGTCTCTTTTATGCCTCTATAGTTCTCCTTTCTTTATGAACTCAGCACAATGCCAGCACACAGTGAGGAACCATTTATGACATGTAAAATGCTGTCTAGTGATTTCCATCACCAGCTTGTAAGGAATCGTGAACCTCAAAGTATAGGGATTGCTGCTGATAATCATAAAGAGGCCCCAGATGAATTGGTAAGGAAGAATAAAACTATATACTAATTTTCTAAACCTGTTGAATCTAAGTATTATGATTTTACATTTTTCTTGAAATTCCATTTTAAGGTTTTAGTCATTTTTCATCACTTAGTGTGTTCCACTAAGTTACCTCTCAGGGAGTTGAAAGAGTACTTTAAAAGCTAGTTACAGAGGTGGAGCCATAATAATGGAGTGGTAGACAGTAGCACACCTGAGCTCCCTCCACAACCTCCCCCCACCCACAAACAGATCTAGAAGACGTACCAGATTGGCTTGATGAGGAAATTCAGAAAAAGTTACAATGAGTCATTTGTCCAGCCTAGCTCCACAAAGAGAAGCAGAGAGGGATGTCTTCAGACACTGGTTACAGAGCTGGGGTAGGAGCATGCCATGTGAGCACTCCAGTACCCAAGAAGAGGCTGTGCATGGGAGCCAGAGGAGGTTCCACACCATAGTAAGGCACCACCAGACCTAGATTAGGGTACCATGATAGGCACTGGTGCAAATTGGCAGCTGTAACCCACTAGCAAGTTCTGGATCACAGAGCTGACTGAGAAGTGGACCTTAAAATAATATTTCTGTTACTGTGCACAATGTTCTCTTCATGAAATCTTGGGTGAAAATGCCCAGATCTCTTAGAACCAGAGGACAAAGTAGAAATAGAAATAATACACTGTCTAACTCCTAAAAGAAACCCCCCAATGAAAACTCCCAGGAATATCATAGCCAAAATCCAGGTTTTCCAGGTCAAAGAAAAAAATATTGCAAGCAACCAGAAAGTAAAATATTCAAGTACAAAGAAGTCATAGTCAGGATCACATATAATTTAGCAACCACCACTATAAAGAAGAAGAGAACTTGGAATATAATATTCCAGAAAGCAAAGGATATGGGCTTACAGCCAAGAATAACTTATCCAGCAACACTGAGTATAATGCTACAGAAAGTGGACCTTTAATAAAATAGAGAACTTCCAAGCATTCTTCATAAAAGGACCAGAGCCATGTAGAAACTTTGAAGTTCAAACATAGGCGTGAAGCGAAACATAAAAAGGTGATAGAGGACCAAAATAATGTAAATTACATTCAAATATAGGAGATGATATATGTGTAACCTTTGAACCCTATAATGATCAGGGATTACAGAGGGAGTCTAATTCAACAAGGCCAAGAAGTGGTTCTGTTATGCCTTTGATCATCTTAAGCAAGGATGGAAAGAGAAGGGAAGCAGAGAAGGGGAAAGGAAGGAAAAAAACATCAGGGAAAGTTGTCTCACCTAAACAGGGTATACAAGGAGACATCTACACTAACAAGAAGAATGAGATGGGAAAAAGCAGAGGACACTTGAAATTCAGTTTCATCTGAATTGGTTAAAAGAAGGAAGACTACATATGTGTACACACATGCACACAAAGTTGGGCACAGAAAAACATTTCATGAAAGGAAATTGGTGGGGGGGAACAGGAAAAGGGGGAAGGAAATTAGAGGGAAAGTAGATAAAGGGAGGGATAAGTCCTAAGCAAAACAAAACGAAAAACCTCCAGGGATGTACATAAATATTCATAGTTCTTTTTGAGGTGTCAATGAATAGAATTTGAAAGGAATGTCCATAAATTGGGGAGTTATGGTATATAAATGTGATAGAATACTATTGGGCTGAACTCTTATCAGTGTAATGACCAACTAGAATTCCAGAGGATTAATGATAAAAAGTGCTATCTACTTTATGATTGAGAGGGATAGAGAGGTAAAAGACCCAGAATGTAGAACGAAGCAAATGTTTTTTGGTTGTGCCCAGCGTGGAAATCTGTTTGGATTGACTATACATGTTTATAAGATGCACATAATATAATATATACATATATATGTATATTTAATAAAGGTTATTACATGATGTAGTGAGAAGTGGTAGAGTATTAGACCAGCACTCAAGGACCACAGCTCTAGTCCTGGCCATGACATTAACTTCCTTTGTTACTTGGGTTAAATTACTTGACCTTTCTGTGATCCATTTCATTCATGTATAAAATGATGGACTTGTACAAGATGATCTCCAAGATTCTTCCCCATGCTAATGTTCTTTGAATATACTGTAATACATTTGGGTACCCAACCACAGAGTTTCTTGAAAATATATGCTTTATCAAAGGTACCAACCGTCCACCTCCTAGAACTTGCAGTCCCAAAACAGGATGGAAAACACAAGCAAAGCCTAGATTTGATCTCAGGACACCCAGTAACACATCATTTAAAACAGGGCTGTCCAACCTTAGGTTTTTATTGAAACAATAGACAATATATTTTGATTTGTCATTTTAGTGAGAGCTCTGCAGTAGCTTGGCTTAGTTTACTAAAGCATTTATGTAAATTTCTATGCTTCTGGTGGGCCACATAAATCGCACTGCAGGCCACATTTTGGACAGCCCTGATTTAAAACATTAACTCTTATAATTAGGGGACACTTCTTGCTATTTACATATTTGCTTTTCTATCAGCTGCTTCTGTCATCAGAATGAAATGACTAGTCAAACCATTTCTTCCCTTGGTACTGAAAACCAATAAATGCTTTTGTCTCTTAATGTTGTTAAAAATAAATTTTCCTCTTCAATTCCATGACCCATTTCAGTCGCTATGAGAAAGATTGCTGAGAATCAACACAGGGAACTCCCTGTGTTTGTGACTCCCACTCTTCAGGAACTCACCTTAGAAGATAGCAGAACATACCTGCTGCAGTGGAAAGAATGCTGGATTTGCATCAAGGGATATGAATTGAAAAGCTGGCTTTGCCACTTACTACCTATATGGCTTTGGACAAGTCCCATGGTCTCAGTTTCTTCACCCTCAAGATCTGACAAATGACCTTCTGCCTCTAAATCTATGATCCTATCACCCTATGATTCATGACAACATATTAACACCACAAAAAAATGCATACTCCCTGAGAGTTATGTAATGTAGGAGTCCTTCTCCAGACTTTGGAATAGGAACAAATGCCCTCTGATTGCTTCATATCTACTATGAGGACACATTTAATTGGCTGCTGAATTGGAAGTCATCAGATATACTAAAGAGATGAGAGAAATGATTATTACTAATCAATGATTTGGGGAGATCCAGAGCCCCGCCTTTTTTTCTAAAGTCCTGATTTTAAAAGTTTAGCCTCTTGAAGGGCATTGATGATAATGAGATTGGACTGACTTTGTTATTCAGACCCCACCCAGGTAGGATAGCTACTGTGTTCTGCTCCCCCTTGGGTGGGACATAAATTATTTGAATATATTGCCTAAGGCTGGGGTTAACTTATGAAGTAAATGACATAATCAAAGGTCAAGTCCAATTGTAATATTCATTCTCTCATTAACTGTTAACCAAAAAAGTATTGATTTCCATCTTAGGGAAATCCTGCTCTTTGAAAGGTATCCAAACTGTGAGCCCACCACCATGGCTGTCTTCGGTCTAAGAGAGAGACAGCCAAATAACCAAAATTATTAAATTATCTAGAAATTATGTCCCTTAACCCTTTTAAATGCCACAGCGGCAATCTACATTCCTCAAACTTCTCCTTCCTTCTAGCCTCAAGGTATATGGAAGACTTTTCAGAGCATTGATGGGGAGGTCCTTTTCTCCTCACAGAGCCTGCTACCATGAGCACATGGTCTCCTATGCAAATTTATTCTAGGATGGGATCACCTCCCAATTGTGTCTTCTTTTCTTTGGTAAAAGGCCTTATGAGACCTTGAAAGACAGCTGGTGTCTTCCCTCTCATTCCTTGGCATTTGAGCATCAGAACAGTAGTTCCTAGAGCAACTGTAGCAGAAGAGTCAGTAGGAGACTGGCTAAAAAGCAAAAAAAAAAAAAAAAAAAAAAAAAAAAAAGACCAAAAAATGCCCGCAGAAAGTTTAAAAAAAAAAACCCTGGAAAGAACCCATTTGGTGCCGATTGGGCTGCCCTCAGAGAAAGTGAAAAGTGATGTGACTAATGAGCAGTACTGTTATCAGCGGTCCAGTGAGACTTGAACACTAAGCACTCCATGATTCTTTTTTTTTTTTTGCTTAGAAAATTCCCCTTTCTGGGGTGGGAATAAAACTGCCTGTTTCATATACAATTCATGTTTATATTCTTGGCATCTTTTTACTTGTTCACAACTTGCTGGGGAGAACAGCTTAGACTGGAGCCCAAAATTGGATTGATCCTCAGGGTCAATTTTAGAGTTGGAATTGGAGCACTCAGGAGCCTAGTTTCCCTATTCAACATAAATGAACTCAGGGCAAACCTCAAGGGCAGATAAATGACAGGGATTGACAAAAGTTACCAGCCCCTAGGACCTCAGCCTATGGGTACATGGCTAGCCACTATGTTAGACTTCCATCAGACAACAACTGGAAAAGAGGAGGAGGGCATAAAGATTCTCTAAGGCAGAGGGTGGGGGGACTTCCCTCTAAAAGAGACTCACATTCCAACAAGCCTCTCCAGGATTTGACAGAAATATTGACAAATGTCACAGTGCTTTTGTTCATGGAACAGTAGTATACTAGATAAGTAAAAACCAAACAAAAAAAATCCCTCCCTAAAAGAGACTATCATTTGACTCAGATAAGTATACTATAAATAAGAGTAAAAATGGAGAATAAGTTTATTTGTATATAATGGTATCAAAGAGAAAAAAGAAAGAATAGCAAAGAAAGCTCTGAATGGTACTTGAAAGACTGTGGCTATTTAAAAAGGGTCTGTGTTGTGAGGTAAGAAGACCGAAAGAAAAAATAAATGAAGTATAGAGGGGCAACACAGCTAGTAAGCAAAGAGAACACAAATGTAAGTGGGAACAAATATTAGAGCTTTAAAAATAAAGACAAGGATTGGGAAAAGTATATCTTAGATGGATACAGAATTTTGAAATGACAAAAGAGAGATTATTTCCAAAAAAAGAAGGAAATCTGAAGAAAGAAAAATGACAGAAGATGAAGAAAGCTTTTACTAATGGTTCAGATTTGTAGTGAGCAGGGGCAAAAAAAGATGGATACAGAACTGCATCAAGAGAACAGGTATAGGATTGTACACAAATCTGGATGCCAGGGAAGAAAGAGAAAGGTATTTAAAATAGCACACAACTAATTATCAGTCTCACAGTCAAAACAGAAAATCTGTTAAAATTTCTTTAAAAAACCTCATTTCGAAGTAAATTTAGACTAAGAATGACAAACAGAAATTTCATTCTCTCTCGCACCTCCACCAATTTTTACAATCCGATGGTCATTTAACAAGAGCCCAACAAAGTTTTTTTTTTACATTCATCATTCTCATTTGTTTGGCTCCATCTCTTAGCCACGTGGACTTGACCAATCCAAGACATGCCATTGTCGGAAGGAGCACTTGTGACTTCCATTCATCAGCTCATGCTGATCAGGTTTCACAAGCAGGGAGCCCTCTCAAATTCTATCAGGGTCTTGCTCAGTCATTACCATACAAGACAGAAGAAGAGGCTTCTCTAGGAGTAATAGTAAGAAGACTTTAATTCCCAGAGAACTTCAATGTATCAGAGTTGCAGAATGCTGGGCCCTTGGCCTTTTTGCACATAGTCCAGATAATGACCAAGTTGTTTGGAAACCACAGACAGAAGTTCATCTTTTAGAAATCTGTAGAAATATCTTGTGCCTTTGAAGGTAAGCTGAGCTGTTGCTAAAGTTTTTCATGTTTAGACTAGAAAATCTGAGCTCTAGGCTACCACAGTTTAAAATAATTCAAACAAATCAAAGTAGATTAGAATGTATGATAGCTCTTTTATGTTTTAAAGAATTGCTCCTCTTTTAAAATTTTTTTTCTAATGCCTTGGGTTTGTTGCCCATGGCAACAGGAAGAATGCACCAGAGTGTCATAATAATCCTCCATTAAATCCCTAGTGTTTAAATTTTAATGCTATAATTCAACAGCCGACAAAAGCCCATTGAGTGGTTCTATGGGGACAAATGAAGGCTGTCCTATTTTCTCAGGGGTGATGCTATAGCAACATGGAATGAATTTGGAGTTAGGGAACAAGCTGTCTCTAGGTTTTGTTTGCATTTCCTGGCTAAAAGTAGAATCCTGCATTATAAATTTTACTCAAATAAGTAATTATTTTGAGGTGCAATTACACAGCTCACTATATTTTTTATGGAAAATATACAGAAGGCAACAAACCTAAGAGTTGAAGAAGAGATGTGCAGATTAACTTTTTTTAATGTGATGGTCAATAAAATTATTTTAGGTTCCTGTCATCTTGATGGTTTATAGCCAATCTTTATCCCCCTGAACAGATCATGCCCTGTAATGTAGAGGTAAACTACATTAAAGAATTTTCAACGAAGGAAGACAACCCAACAAGCAACAAATAGGGCACTTTTGTACAAAAAAGTTTAGTACATTGTTTATCAATTCTTGCTCTTATACTGCAATTTTGACTTGATGAAAGAACTGGGGTACGAACAAATATATCTGAATCACAATTGCATGTGTGCAGAAGACCAAAAAAAACTCTATCTCATTGCAAAATTTTTAATTTGGAGAAACCAACCCAATTATGTAAAGACTGTGTCACCAACCTTAATTTTTTATAACTTTTATATTCTCTCTATCATAGGACCTTGGGATGTTACATCCATTTTCCCTGAAGACCAACATTACATTTGGATAATGACATATATAATGAGGAAAAAAATAAATATATATTTTTGCTAACTTTAATTTAACATTTCCTTCACTTATTTTAAAACATCATTCTAAGAAGGGATTCATAAACTTCATCAGATTTCCAAAGGGTTCAATGACCCATAAGAGATTAAGAGCCATCTTCTATATCATCTCACTTGGCAGTCTTATCAGTTCCCATGGGTTTAATAATCATTTCTATGTAGGTGATTCCTAGATCTGTATCTTGCCCTAATGATTCTCCTGAGCTCCAGTCTCACATTACCAACTGTCTCTTGGACATTTCCAACTGGATGCCCCGTAGGCATTTCAAACTCAACATACCTAAAACAATTCATTATCTGTCTCCTCAAACCTTCCTCTTCCACACTTCCCTATTAGTGCAAAAGATGCTACTATTTTCCCAGTCACCCAAGGTCTCAACCTCAATGCCATCCTTTTGAGTCCTCACTTGCATTAACTGCAACATATCCAATCTGTTTCTGTCTTGTCATTTCTATCTTCACGGCATCTCTCATATATGTTCCCTTCTCTCTTAAGAGCAAACAAACCAGCAAACCCAGCCACCATTCTAATACAGGCTCTCATGCCTGAACTATTATAGTAGCCTTCTGGTTAGTCTCACTGCCCCATTTTTCCCCATTACAATACATATTCCTCTCATTTGCATTATGGGCAGTGGCAAGACACTAGAAGCTTTCCCAATAAATACTGGAATAAAACAAGGATTTCCCTTTCCCCTTGTGTTATTTGACAATTCTTGGGTTTATTGAACTTTGGATTGTTGAGCTTAATGGCTTCTGAGTCCACCTTATGTACTCTGTTCTATTGATTTATTCTATTTTTTTACAAGTGTCAAGTAGCACTGACTGCTGGGACTGCTCTGGTGGGGCACCAAGCTTACAAAAAGTTTGTGGTTAAAGAAAAATGCTACAGGTCCATGGTTAAACTCACCATCCAGAAAGACAACCCCAAGATTGTCCTTGCATTTGACATGGAAGACAGGAGAGAAAGCCATGTACTACTGCTGTTGGAGATCCAAGAAGTTTCCATTCTGTAATGCTGCCCAAATAAAGCACAACAAAGAAACCAGAGACAATGTGGGACCACTGATCATCAAGAAAAAAGAGATACAATCTGATTTGTCCTAATGTTGCTGATTTCTTTACAAGGAATTAAATTACTTCTGTCCAATTCCCTTTTACTACTTTATAATATAATCTGAGGACTGGAAATGTGATATTTCCCATTCTTCTTTTTCCCATTATTTCCCAAAAGATTATAGATTTTTTTGTTCCTTCAAATAAATTTTATTATTTGGTTTAGCTCTGTGAGATTTCCTCTTGGCAGGTTGGTATATTGTTAAATTTCCTAATTAATTTACATAATGTCATAATTTTTATTGTATTGTCATAGCCCAGCCTTTAGCACTGACTATCTCTATAGTTATTTATGTCATTTCTTAGTTCTTTAAGAAGTATTTTATAATTACTGTAAAGCTATACAAATCTTGAATATGCTTTGGTAGCCTTATTCCCTGGTAATTCAGTCATTTTTAAAGTTATTTTGAATGGGACTTCCCTTTCCATTATTATCTCATGAGTTTTCTTTTCTTGCTTTCTTTTTTCCCTAAACAGAAAGGTTATTGATTTTAGGTATTAATTTTATGTCCTGCTACTTCATTGAGGCTCTTAATTATCTAAGTTAGTTTCATTAGCTTTTCTCTAGGATTTTCCAAGAAAATTAACATGTCATAAGCAAATAGTTTTCTCTTTGCCTATCATGTCTTTAATTTCTCTCTCTTATTTCATTGTTACTGCTAACATTTTTAGAATTGTTAAATAACACAAGAAGAAAAGGAAATCCTGGCTTTATTTTTGAATTTATTAGTGAAAACTTTTGAAATCTCCCTGCTGCTTATAATGCTAGCTTTTGGTTTTAGACATAGACAGTTTATCCTATTTTTGAAAGTTCCTATGAACCAGTAATTCTGAAAATAATTACAAACTATTAATAGCCACATGAAAGATTACTCAAATCACTAACAATAAAAGGAATGCAAACAAAACAATACTTCAGTCTCACATCACACCCAGCAAATCTGGGAAGATGACAAAATGTGGGAATAGTCAGTTCTGGAGGGGTTGTACAAAGATGGATACATTAATTGTTCACAGAAATATGAATTGGCGAAAACATCCTAGAAAACAATTTGGAATTGTTTGAATAAAATGATGAAAATTTTTCATACCCTTTGACCTAGAGACTCCATTGCTGGGGGGGAGGGGAGGGTGTGCGTGGGGAGGGGGTGTAGTTACATACGCCAGAGAGCCAGTAACAAAGAGAAAAGCTCCATATTCAACAAAATATTTGTAGCAGTTCTTATTGTAGTAGCAAGCAGTTAGATACAAAGTAGATGCCTACTGAAAGGAGAGTGGTTAAACAAATTATAGCAAATGTAATGGGATATTACTACAATGTAAGAAATGATTAATGAATATAGAGAAACATGAAAAGGTTTATATTAACTAAAGAATAAGAAGAAGCAAGAAAATAGTATATGTATATGATTACTACAACAATGTAAATGAAAATAACAACAAAAAATAATAAAAATGAAAAGTGCTCTAAAATTAATACAACCAGACTTGGCCCTGAAAAAGAAATATGAGAAGACACCTCTTCTGCTTCTTTGCAGAGTTTGGGGACTATAGATATGGAATATATTGACAAATATTTACTATATTGGGTAGTTTTTTGTTCCCCTTTTTTTCCATTACAAGGTATTGGTCTCAGGGAATGAAGGGGAGGAATATATTAGGGAATGTAGATAATGTAAAAACAAAAGATTTTAATAAAATTTTATTTTAAAAAAGCTCCTAGTATTTTTAGCATAAAAGTGCTGTACTTTGTCAAAAGCTTTGTCTATTTCAGTTCATATGACAAAATGTGATCCACTGGAGAAGAAAATGGCAAATGACTCCAGTATCTTTGACAAGAAAACCCCATGGATAGTACTGAAATGATAAAAGAAATAACAATGGAAGATGAGCCCCTCAGGTGAGAAGGTGTCAGATATGTTACTGAGGAAGAGCTTAGAACAACTATAAGTAATTCCAGTACTAATTAAGTGGCTGGACCAAAGCAGAAAATGAGCTCAGCAGTGATGCATCTGGTGATGAAAAGAAAATCTGATTCTGTAAAAATCAATATTGCACAGAAACATAGAATGAAAGATCTGTGAACCAAGGTAAGTTAGATGTGGTCTAACAGGAGATGGAAAGGTTAAACATCTCCATCTTGGATGTCAATGAACTTAAATGGACAGGAATGGTTGAATTTAATTTAGGTGATCACTACATATTACCGTGGGCAAGAATCCCTTGGAAGAAATGGAATAGTCCTCATAGTCAGCAAATGGGTAAGAAGAGCAGCACTGAAATATAAGCTCAAAAATGACAGAATGGTATCTGTTCAAATCAAATTTAACATCAGAGTAACACAAGTCTATGCTCAAAGCATGGATGCCAAAGAGGCCAAAGTTGATCAGTTCTATGAAGACCTACAACATCTAGAAATAACACCCAAAAAAAAGATGTCACCTTCATCATAGGGGATTTGAAAATAGGAAACCAAAAAGATAAGGGGAATAACAGGCAAGTTTGATCTTGGAGTATAAAATGAAGCAGGGCAGAGAACAATAGAGTTTTGTTAAGACAATTCACTGGCCACAATAAACACTCTTTTTCAATAATCCAAAAGGCACTCTACACATGGACATCACTGGACAGTCAATATGCAAATCAGACTGATCATATGCTTTGCAGCCAAAGGTAGAGAACTCTATATAGTCACTTATAATGATACCTGGAGCTGAGTGTGGCTCACATCATGACTTTCCTATTGCAAAATTCAGACTTAAATTAAAGAAAGCAGGAAAAACGATCAAACCACATAGGTAGGAGATAAATAACATCCCTTATGAAGTAGAAGTGATGAATAGATTTAAGGGACTATATCTGGTAGATATACCTGAAGAACTATGGACAGAAATTTACAATATCACACAAGAGAAAGCAACAAAAAAATTCTAAAGAAGAAGAAGAGCAAGAAACAAAATGGTTGTCTGATGAGGCTTTACAAATAGCAGAGGAAAGAAGGAAAACAAAAGGGAAAGGAGAAAGAGAAAGATATATCCAACTGAATACAGAATTCTGGAAGACAGCAAGGAGAGATGTTTTACTTTTTAAAATTTTTATTTCTAATAATATTTCATTTTTCCCCAATTACATGTAAAAACAATTTTAACATTCATTTTTAAAAATTTTTGTGTTCAAGACTCTCGCTCTGTCCTTTCACTTCCCTGAGACCATAAGCAATTTGATGTAGTTTATATGTGTGCAATCATGCAAAACATTTCCATGTTAGTCATGTTGTGAAAGAAAACACAGACCAAAAAAACCCACAAAAAAGTGAAAAATAGTATGCTTCTGTCTTCAGTCAGACTCCATCAGTTCTTTCTCTGGGTGCAGATAGCATTTTTCATCATGAGTCCTTTGGAGTTGTTTTAGATCAGCTGAGAGTAGCTAAGTCATTCATGGTTGATCACTGTATAATATTGTTACTATGTACAATGTCCTCCTGATTCTCACTTAAGAAGGTTTTCTTAAGTAATGCAAAGAAATAGAAGAAAACAATAGGGACATATGTCTCTTGTCCTTAGATGGTCCTTTACTTTCCTCAATGTAACCATTCCCTTCCCTTATAAAGAGCCTATCTTGTCTAATCTTTCCCATATTTGCCCATACATCCTTCACAGATTTTCTATTTAATACACTAGAGGATTTTTACTTGTTGATGATTTATACTTTTCATTATATATGAATATTGATTAATTATTCTCTTGGTATTTTAGAAAGCATGAAACAATCTTACAGTGGCTAATCACTATTGAATGAAGTGAGAAAGTTGATTTGTTTTAAACCCCAAAGCTGAGGATTAGACAGAGCTTTACATATAATCACCCTCCAATGTACAAACACTCTGTGAAGCAGTCTGTTGATTGACCATTTTTAAAAATCATCTATTAGTATTGGCTTGCTGACCAAGAACATTCAAATAACAAACAGATGTGTTAATATTCTGCAAATTTCTACAAGTAACTACTTTTGTCTTTTTGCTAAAATATGATAGAGACTCAAGGATGGATAGGAAATGTAAGTAGACTTCAATGTGTTATCAAGAGAGCAATAGCCTCAAAGACATCATAAAAAGGTGTATAAAAGAGATGTGGAACAATTCTGTAATCAGACAAGGAGACAACTGATGAACAAGTTGAAGTGGTACCCTCAAAGTTTTAAAAGTACTAAGAGAACTCCAGAATATTAAGTAAAAGAATTATCTTCTATTAAGGATTTGTGGAAAGACAGAGATCGGTGTCTGCAGCAAGCAAGGAAATTGTGGAAGAGATCATTTACCTACAGACAAGTTCAACATAAGGTTTTTTCCATTTTTCAGACACATAATGACCTCTGCTTGAACCCAGCCTGTAGAATCCCTTTATTTGTCCTAACAAATCCAAGTTCTGGGAATTATTGGTTAACATCTGTTGTATAACAGCCAACTGCTGAGTCAGTCCTCGAAGAACTCAATTTCGTATAAAAGTACTACCTTGGCCTAGCTCAGTGAAGCTTCTGCCTAAATCAAACTCATGAGCTAATCATACAGCCTGCTTACTTGCCAGGGATTTTATCAGAACCTACCCCAACCCTATGCTTTTAGAAGCAATAGCTCCCCCTTACTTATCTTTTCAATTTTTTTGATAAAGGTATTTTTTGCTGCCATGTTGTGGTTTTCATTGCCATGGCACCACCCCAAATCCATAAACCTGAACCCTCTATAATCAACTGAATTACACAGAATAAAAAACCATGTAGTAGAGTGGAGGTAGGGAATTTCAATCTTCACTGATGGGGGAAGTATAGACTCTAATTGAAGTCACAGATTTATCAAAGTATCTCAGGATGGCATATTGATTCCTAGATCCATAGAAAAGCCAACTAGTAGATCAATCGATAAACATTTATTAAGCACATACTACATACCAGGTGCTATCATAAGCACTAAGGTTAAAAAAAGAAAAGACAGTGCCTGACCTCAAGGAGCTTATAATTCAATGGGAGAGCAACATGCACACAAATATATGCAAAGCAAGCTAAATACAGGATAAACTGGAAGCAATTAATAGAGAGAAGGCACCAGAATTAAGAGAGGATGAGTTAGAAATGCTACTATCAATACTAACAGGCATGCTTCAGTTTTCAGTTTTGCTTTTACTACTTGCTGTAGCATTGTTAGTAAACAAGCTCATTAAAAATAGCACAGAGAGTAATACAAATTGCTTAAGGGAACACTGAACATCACTGATGTGTAATATTAAGAAATAGCTTTTATTTTTAATCAAAAGATAGCAACATTTCAAATCTCAGATTTTCTGAGTGGGGTCAATGATCCAAAAAGGTGCTAAATTTAACAAAATGTATATAGGTCTTCTGTATAATCTGATGCAAAGATTATATAGTTCATGCAGTTACTGGTTATGGAATTTCAGAGTAGAAAGGGGCCTTTGAGGCCACTATTCCACTTCACACCTGCGTAAGACCCTCCTCAATGATATAACTGACAAGTGAGCATGCAGGATGAGGCTGAAGATCTTCAATGGGGGGAACCCATTATTGCTAGTATTATCCCATTCCACATTTGCGTAGTTCTACTTCTTAGGCAGCTTCTCCTGACACAAAGCCTAAATATACCCATTACTTCTGGGTCTACCCCAGGGCCAAGTAGAAAAATTTTTATCCATCTTCTACATCAGTAGTATCAAACTCCAATAGAAATGGGGTCCACTAAGTCTTACATACGGATTGCTGAGGGCAGCATATTGATTTAGTTGTACATTTTTATTTATTTTGTCAACTAATTCCTAACTACATTTTAATCTTATTGGTGCTAAACTCAAGAATATTATGAGCAGTATTTCCTAAGATGGTACGTTTGACGTCTCTCTCCTATGTGATGGTACCTCAAATACTTGAAAATAACCATCATGTCTTCCCTAAGCCTTGTCTTCTTCAGATTAAACATCTCCAATTCATTCATCCTCATGGTAGACCCCAATGCATTTATTCTCCCCAAAGGATTAGAAGGCATATACTTGTTACCCTTTGACAATGTTGGGAATTTGTTACTATTCTTATTGTCATTACAGCGGATTGCTTCAATAAGGACTTATTTTGATGGATTTTGATGAATAAAGCTTTGGAAACTTTATCTTCTCCTATAGAAAAATTCCTTATATAAAGAGTGGTCTAGGACCCATGTATTCTGGAAGATATAAATGACTTCTGTCAACCTCTCTGATCTAGAAGGAAAAGCAAGATGCATGGCATAAACGCTGAGCCATTGTACTTTCAAGGATTCCACTGTGCCAGCGAACAGTAGCTACTAAAAAAAAATTATTTATTGGAAACACATCACCCTTTGGACACAAATGGTGATGTGTGAAATTCCAGTCAGTTCCAGAAATTCCAGATAAATATGGCCTACAGAAATTCCAGAGAAATATGGCCTTTTATTGTCTTAGTTTTATCACTAGAGGACAAATTTCAATAGGTAATTATCACTAGGGAGTGATAGAAGGGAAAAGTGATGTTTTTTAGAAAGCAATCAATGTTATATATTAAAACCTTGTGACAGACTATAAGCTTTACAAATCTTTTGTAAGATGACCTCCCTCATTTAATGCAGTGCCTCTCACTATTAATTGGTGTAAAGCTTATTTTTTTTTGTTTAAAGTTTATGACAACCCAAGATTCTGGAAACATAAGAGAAATATTTACAACTTTTTACATAAAGATAAAGGTAATCAATTGCTACTTTATTCTGATTAAATGTCATTATAGCTTCCCTTTCTATATGTTATCTAAATCTGACCTTATTGCTTCTAAAAATGGCTGCTCATAGTTTAAGGGAACGCATTTTCTTTATACATTCCTGACAATAATAAAAAAAATCATACTTAAGCCTAGGCTAGATAAAATAAGACATGAAATCAGGGTGTATTAAAATCTGTAGAGGGAAAAGTTGACATTGGAAGTCACTTAAAATCTTCACTCATCTTGGACTCTGAAAATTCTACTTAAAAATGAAATGGATGAAATAAACTATGTTATTGCTATTAAGTCATGTCCAACTCTTCATGACCCCAATTGGGGTTTTTTTTGGCAAAGATAGTTAGAGTGGTTTGCCATTTCCTTCTCTAGCTCATTTTACAGATGAAGGATTGAGGCAAACAGAGTTAATTGACTTTCCCAAGGTCACACAGCTAGTAATTGTTTGAGGCCAGATTTGAACTCAGGAAGATGTCTTCCTGACTTCAGGCCTGGTAACTGTGCCACCTAGCTGCCTGAAATAAACTATACTGTTATGCAAAATGGTTTTGAGAGGGAGATGGGCATATTCAGTTTAGAATTTTGCAAAACAACTTTTGAACTTGATGGCATGAATCTAACAGTCCAGCTATACCTGCAAATAGAGTAATTTTTAGAAACTAGTATCTATTATGACCATTATAAATGAATGAATGCTCCCACAGTATTTGACAGAGAGTTACAATAGATATCGGGACTTACACACGTTAATCTATAAACCGAGTTTTGCCAAAGAGCCAAAGTTAGATGGAACTATCAAGGAATACATAAAAGGACAGTAACTGAACACTACCATGGCAAAAAAAAAAATGAGAGGGCTATTGAAGAGCTACAGTAAGGCATTGGAAGGTTATATCAATATATAGGTGGTATGCAGAGCAGAAAATTTGAACAGCATATCACCCAATTAAAATATACACAAGAAATATATATGGAATGGAATCTAGGAAACACAAGTATACCAGGAAATCTCAATTTCCTTAATAAGCAATTGAAAGCAAAAAAAATCAAAAGGTTAAGGTAATACAAAGAGTCAAAGCAGTGCAAAAATTAAATTATTCAACATCCGTAAAAAATTTTACTTTAATGGTTTGAGGAGAAATCATAGGAAAGAGAGAACCTTAGAATAAGAATGGTGTGAAAACTTTCTGGTTATTTACCTCATCATAAGCAGTACTGTTTAACAAAAGTTCCTGTTGGAATAAATTAGAAACTGAAGGCTTCATATCATTGATATAATGAATGACAGCAGTTATGTAAAGGGAGGTGACTGAAATTCTAGCTTCTCTGAAAATCTGTAAAGTGGTATAGTTATCTAAGAACTTTAATTATTGGTTCAAATGCTGCATAAAAGCATATGAACTATTGACAAGGTACTTGAGCAGTATTCTCTCAGACATAAGCTTCATCTCACCTTTTTTTAACAGCAGACACTCAAACATCCTACTGACCCCTCCAAATCCGTAAGCATAAGGAAATAATGCTGAGAGAAACAAGGTAATGCCAAAAAGTCCAAAGCATGTAAAGGGCAACGTATTGATTCAGTAGTTATTGAATGAATTGCCTCAAAGGGTCGCGTCATTTACCATGTTTATTGCAAGGCTTTTGATTCAGTTTTGCGTTCATGTCTGGTTGCTGTACTACAGATACAGAAAATAAGCTAGTGGGAATTTTTTATCTAAAATACCACTAATACAATATTTCCAAGAACAATTAACAGAAATGTGATATTTTCATAGAAGTTGCTTAGGAGCTTCATGATTCTGCCTAGCTTTAAAATCATTTACATCTCTCGGAAGAATCGCCAAATGTTGTGTTTAAGGTAAAGAGGGAGTCAAGCCAAAATATTTTATTGTAATTGATGTACGTAAACAACTAGACTTTGGCACATGCCCAAATCACCCAAGATGGAGCCACCTATGTGGGAGACAGCAAGAACTTACTTCTGCAGGTAGATGTTTATTTTAAAATTCTCCTACCACGTAATTGGTGTAGACATTTTTCATTAGGTACATAGCCAGAGTTCACTGTGTCTTTAATCTACCTGATTACACACAGTCATTCTTTTTTTCTAAGTGGTATCCAGGAGTTCCGGAAGGACTCATTCATTCACAGTAAGAGTACCTTGCAATAAGATGGGCAAGGAAGGGCCACCTTCTCCTTCCCTCTTAGACTCTGTAGCACTGGTGAAAGGCTTGGAGTTTTGGTCTTGTTCTGTTTGTCTTTTTCAGTTCTAGATTCAATGGAGTCTCAGACTTGGAAGCTCAGGCCATGCTAACTTGGAGCCCAAGAGTACAGGTTAGATATTGTAGGTAACCCAATAGGGAAGTCAGGAGAAGCTAAGGACCAGGAAAAAGTCCGAGGTGGGGCAGGGGGGTTGGACCTGGAACTTGTTGAGACTAATGCTACGTAGAAACTGAGTAAATATCTGAACCTAATTTCCCTCCTTTCCAAGAAAACAAGGTGTGGTAAGGAGGATTATGTCCCCTCAGGTGCTAGGGGTGAGGAATGTTTGTTTGATTCTTCCCATACCTATAAATATACCTTTGTAAATGGTAATCTTACTGTTAAATCATCAAATGGACTGGGAGTTGGGGGAACATAACCAAAGGAAGCTGAAGCCAATAGAAGAGATGAAAAGACTCCCCAACCACCTCCCCCCAAAAAACCCATAAAGAGAGTAGAAAAACCTGGGGGAGGAGGGGAAATGCAACATACCTGGTCCTCAGGCAGTGGGGCCCAGAGTAGTCACTGTTATGTGGATAAAAGCACACTATATTCTTCTACCTAAAACACATTACACTGCTCCTTCATCACTTGGAATATTCTTCTGATGTCAAAATAACATTTAAATGTGAATAAGAATGATACTTTTAATGTATACCAAGGAAATGATAGAAACCAAATGCTTCAAGATTGAATCTAGAGGTCAAATTGAACCAAAGGACAAAGGCAATATTTATACATACCTTCGTTTTCCCCAGACAAGAAACTGAGCAAAAAGCTACAAGAAAGTTTTGACTACATATATCCAGAGACTCACTGCCATCTTGAAATCAAAGCCTAACTAGAGGAACACATTTGAAGCAATTTTTACTTGTGTGATTCCAGCTATAACGTACCTTTTGGTGCTAGAAAATGGACCATAAGGGATTTCAAAAGTATTCCAACATGTCCCATATAATGTTAATGAAAAATAGGCCCTATCTACATAAAAAATCTATAGCAAAGTTAATAGTTCTCCTCTAAACAGGAGGAAGAAGATTGATAGACTTTCTCAGAACACGTTAAACGTATAAAAAATAATGAAGTATTTTTGGAACAAGTGTGTATGACTTCAATAAGAAAGAGTAAAAACTAAAACACTTACATAGCATTAGATGTGTCCAATGTAAACAAAATTGGTTCACCTCTAGTTGGAGCCTATGAATTGGTTAAGATTCAAGAATGGAATACAAAGGCCCTCCATGGGTCACATCTGCATGATCTCAGCTGATAATATGTCAACAAAGATACATCAGACAAATGGCTGAATGAAATGACTTTTTTAATCAAATGAGATAATATATGTAAAGGACTTTTCAAATTTTAAAGAGTCATGCAAATGTTGAATATCACTAATATTATTGTCAACTATTTTGGGAAAAGAAGAATTTATGTTGGCAATTTAGGATGAAAGCATTGCAATTACAAATTATAGAGGCTTATCCTTAAGAATCCAATCTTTTACCACTGCATATTATTCAATGGAATAATAGAAACTGTACAACACATCAGTATCAGATGGAAATAAATAGCACTTACTGAATACCTAGCAAAATATAACCTGATGGCTAGAATTCTATATAACAAGTAACTATGTTTTATGAAATAACAGAGAATGAATCTGCATATTACAAATAAAGACCTCAATATATCCTAGAGAACTCAAATAATAACCTATTGGAATGGAATCATTATCACAGACAACTGTCATCTACAATGACCCAGATATAACATTGATCCATTAAAAACTTAAGAACAGTAGTTTTAATGGATGTCACCATAACAAATATTCATAAACTCCGCACTACAAAGAATAAAAAGGTTTCAAATTATAGAGACCCAACATAACAGATCAATGTCCTGTGGGTACAGGATGAGTACATATTAACACTGTCATCTTGACTATTATTGTAATTGTGCCAAGACTGAGCCCCCATTAAGAGCCTCCAGAGGAAAAGCTTGCATCAGAATAGTTTTATACAAGTACAAAAAGCAGCTATTTTATTCACCTGTGAAACAGTCCGTAGAACATTGCTATAAGAATATTAATTTTTTTCTGTATTCCATTACAAAGATGAGAGCAAGATTAGGGCAACAATAACTGACATTTATATGACATATTAAAGTTTACTAAAGGCTTTAAATATGTTATCTCATTTGAGACTCACAATGAACCCATGAGGTAATGACAACATGTAAGAGATGTCAAAATATTTCAAAAGCACAGACATTAATTATTTCTGACTTGCAACAAGCAATAAAGCAAAGTAGCCAATGGAAGCCACCTTTGAGATATTAAACACCAAAAAACATTACTTCAATGACTTTAAAGTCTGGGAAAACAGCAAAACTAGTTTCTACTTGAGTAAAAAAAAATACGAATAGTTCATATTTTCCTCCTAACTCAAGCCAGAGCTAATAGACTTAATAATTTTAAATGGCTCCAAAAATTTCAATTACATTGGATAACCCAAATGGCCATTCACAGATAAGTATTTATTTGCAAATTTGCAGGTTTTCCCATATGGGATATGATGACTATGTGACCTTTTTTATTAAAGAGTATCACAAAATAGTGATAAGGCACAAATGCATTTGGGAAGGCATTTCCCACCTCAACTATTTTCTTATCATTGTATGATTGTACCCTGGATACTGACATCAAATCTCCATATAAGAACACAGTCCACAAAACTCAGAAGGATTTTAAAATATATATTATTGGCAATTTGAAGAAAACAAAATAGAGCTTACAACACAGTTCCTGAAAAATAAAACCCTCTAATGAGCAACCCTCTCCCCAGAGTCCTGTTTAGAGTCTCAGTCACTTATATAAATGCTCAATTTAGCAACAGTCTCAGTAAGCATTTCTCCATGCATTTTTAAGTAGATGGATTGTTCTGTAGTCATATTATCAGCTCTCAGCAGAGGACTCCAGTAAAGAGGAAGATGTCATCAACATTGCTACCTCTTTTGGCTCCTATGACTCCTAAGAGATGCTCCTAGGTAGCTCCTTCTCATCACCCAGTACTGGAACTCCCTCTGTAGTCTTGCACAACTCCTGGCAGATGGCATCTTTCTTATTCATGGGTAATGCAGTATAGCTCTTTAAACCCTAATAACCCAGAAAATTCTTCTTTATCATGGACACTGGGCCATTGTGACTGTGGGGAGAGAGGGAGGTGAGAAGAAGATACTACATTAGCTCTAATAGTCATAGCTCTAAAGGTGCTATGTGAGGTCCCTTAATCAGGAGGTGCCCTCCTTATGCTTCATTGAATTTTGATCAGATCCCAAGAGCACATTGATCCTCCCTGTCTATAAGCAGGTTCCAGTCATTGACCCTGGATTCAGACCTGGATAGTATCTTGCTCTGAAATGAACAATTTCTACTAGCCTAAGAACTTTAAAAAGCAACCCAATTTCTTTTCAGTTGTTTATCAAGTCCTAGCAAATCTCACCAAGAAACTAAGTTTATTTGAATTACCATAGGCAGTCACTAGACAAACCTCGGGCAGAGGAAATTGGTAGGAGGAAAGAGGCATTGTAATGAGAAGCAACACTGGGCTCTGAGAAAACTTCCAGTACATGGAGTCAGAGAACCTTGATTGGAATCCCAGTTCTACCTCTTCACCTTCAAGTAAGGCTTTTAACCTTTTTGGTCTTCAGGTTTTTTTCATTTGTAAAATGAGAAGGTTGGGTCAGGTGACCTCTGAGGCCCCTTCCAGTTTTAAGTCTATGAAGCTGTGAGCCTTGTGGCCCCCATTCCCTCCTCAATATAGGAGTGTAAGTGGGGAGCAAGGAGAAGCAGAATCCACTACAATTACATTATCCTAAATGTGATCAATGCTTGAAAAATGATCCCATGCTATTAAAAGAGAAGTGTTCACTTTAAGCTGCAGTTATTGTAGGTCTGCCTTAAATTCCACAGTTGGGGCTTTAGCATCCATTATAAATGTCTAACCTTGGTCGATTAAAAAAAACTTTCAGGATAGAGAAGAAACTAAACTGTTTAGTAAGGGAAATGTCTAAGGTCTCCAGAAGACTACTTTATAAAAATGAAAGAAAAAAAGGAAAGAAACTCAATAACTGTTTAGCTATTATATTGACAAAAAAGCATATCTCAAAAGCTCTTTAACTTCTAGGAAGCTACCAGAGGGCCTGCATGGGAAACTGTCCCTGCCCGGGAGTGGCAAGAAAGACTAGATATGAGTGCAGATGGATGGGAGATATCTAAAATTCAATTTAAAACTCAATTCATTTGGGGGAAAATGTACTTGCCTATAAGTGCAATGAAGAGATAACTGTTATACAGATAACTTTCACTGGAGGCATGGGGAAGAGAGGCAAGTCATAAAAAGAATAGGTTCCAGAGAAAGAAAATCAATTCTTTACCAATTGTTTCCCTGTAACTTATTGACTATGCTAAATTGGCATAAACTTATACCAACTTAGCCCTGAGAACTTGGGCATACACCTAGTAAGTACAGAGATTTACTTCTGTGTCTATGGAAACCATACTATATACAGAAACACGTCAAAAAGGATTGCCACAAATTGATTTTCACTTCCACCGTTCTGGTGTAAGATATTAGAATGAACATATCTTTGTTCCAATATGAAAACAATCCCATTGAATTGAGTTAATTTCCTTGACAGAAAGACTGCTCAAAGACTCATAGACCCAGGTATGTATTAATCACCAGTGGAACTTTCAAAAAATACAAACTGGAAAGAATGTTCAGTTGAAAGAAGTATTAGCATTGATGATGCTGCTAAAGCTGATACTGATAACTCATTCATCCAGCACTTTATGGTTTGCAAAATACTTTGAATACATTGTACTATTCCTTCTCAAGTTAGACTTATGGGAGCCACTTATTAAGTATATGATCTTGGGCAAGTCATTTAATTTCTTTTGGTCTTGATTTCCTCATCCGTAAAATGAGGAGCTTGGTCTAGACGACTTTTGAGGTCCCTACTAGTTCTAATCTTATGATCCTATGACAACTCCATGAGGTAGATGCTACTATTATCTCCATTTTAAAGATGAGGAAAACTAAGGTCCATAGAGGCCTGGGAGATATGTTGATATCTTGATCACACAGGTAGCATCTTAGGGGGGATGCCATCTTAGATCTAAGTGTTGGCTCTAGGATCAGAGGTTCAAATCCTGCCTCTGGTAATATCCGTGTCACCTTTGGAACATCTTAATCTCTTTGGACCTCAGTTTATTTGTCTCTAAAATATAGTATTGGATAGTGTGGCCCTGAGGTCCCTTACCGTTCTAAATGTATCATCCTACGATCTTCATCCATAGTGCTATACTACCTCTCTGCCATCTACTATCAATATAGTAAATTGAGAAATGTATACAACAGTGGTGGGATTCAAATAAATTAACAATCAGGTCTCCACAGAACCGAGCAGAGGTGCCACCACCACTGCTGATGTGGCAGGGCAGGCTCCACCCCCACGAACAACTAGTTCACCAAACAACCTAAAATTAGGTACCAGTTCTACTGAACCAGTGGGAACCGGCTGAATCCCACCACTGGGCAATGAGCAATATGCCAGTGCTTAATCTACAATAATTTAATAAAAGGAGAATTTTAAAAAGCATAATTCAATGAATAAGGCTCAGAATATAATATGAAGATTTAGAATTATAGAATCTTAGAACTGGAAAAGACATCAGAGATAAGCTAGTCTTACTACTCCATTTGGAAATGAAGAAATTAAGCACAGAACTTTTAGTTGACTTGTCCCAGACTCCTGTTGTTATTGTTGAGTTGTTTTAGTTGTGTCCAATTCTTCATGACACCATTTGAGGTTTTCTTTGCAAAGATACGGGAATATTTTTACCATTTAATTCTCTAGCTCATTTCACAGATAAGGAAACTGAGGAAAACTTCCCCAAGGTCACATAGCTAGTAAGTATCTGAGGGCAGATTTGAACTCAAGAAGATGAGTCTTCCTGATTTGAAGTTTGGTGCTCTCTCCACTGGTTTAACTAGGTGTCCCAAGCTCTATGGCATGGCATGTCAATCCTAGAGTCAGATATCCTGACACTAAGATCTGTGCATTTTCCACCATCTCACACTTCCATCTTTATGGGTCCAACATCATGTGTTGGATTCCCTGACTCATTTTTTTTCATTGAATTATGAAAAGAAATACACATTGATAAGCACCCTTGTGCCTTTGGGAGTTGAGTGCTCACTCTCATTCAACACAATGTCAAAAGGCCTTTGTGAAGGAAGAAACCCAAAATGGCAAAGTATGGACAAGCAAGATGATTGCCAATGGATGAGGCAGAGGGATATGGAGATGGTGAGGTGGTAGGTGCCACAGGGGAAAAGACAGCCTCTTTCAGTGACGCTGCAATCTTTACTGTCAAGACTTATACCACTGATTTTTTAAAATACTAGTTTGTACAAATATCAGATTTAAGGCTGTCTGCAGGGTCAGATTTTTCTTTCTTGCATTATCCAAATTTGGTCTATTTAGCCTTATATGGAAATGACTAGACTAGTTACATTTTTTAAATGAAATGGAGAAAAGAAATTTTGGGCCAAATCAAATTTTATGTTTCCGTTTCTTCCAAATTATTTTCAGACCCAAGCAAAGGCAAACCACACATAAGGACTGTACATGGCAATGCAGCCGAAACCTGAGTCTGCGTCGGAAGGTGGGATATGGGTTTGGGGTATTTTTAGCCACAAAGTATGTGAACCACAAATGTATGTAAACTACACATACACATACACACACACACACACACATACACACACACACACACACACACACACACATACACACCTGCCTGGACTTTTCCAAGGAATTTTCTTTTACTGCAGTTTAAAAAAGAGTTGCCCACAGAAAGTTGGCTGTCTGAGAATCTATAACCCAGTAAAACCATATGGAAAGTTCAGGCTCCTTTCCATGCTTAGATTTACCAACTGTGTGGACTTTCTCAAAGCTACAAATACAACAAACATCGACGGGCAAAGTTTCCCATGTCTAGCCAATGCATACTGGGCAAAGATGAAAATAAATCCCCATGCCTTCCTGCTTCTCTCCTGGAATCCAGTTGAAAGATGCTGCCCCTGGAAAGACAGTCAGCCTGTGAGAAGGAAGTTACTTCTCCTATGACCTCTGGGGCCTTGCTCTCAAACACCAAGGCTGGGAGATATGTGCCTTCAGACAAAGGGTAAAGGTCCAGATTCAGTTTCTTGCTATAGACCTATTCATCTCCCTCCCTAAGCCAAAGGCAAGTAGAAAGCAAGGTTATTTGAAGTTTTCTTCACAGCCGTATATTTTTTTTCAGTTTTGAATCACACCTTTTTGCCTATAGAGCTCTAGAGCTGTAGTTCCTTATTAGTATTTTGAATCTTTCATTCTGCCGGCACACACACACACACACACACACACACACACACACACACACACACACACTTCTTCACTAGCCAACTCTTTCTCAGAGAGATATATTCAGAGTAAAAATAAAGTCAGCATAATTTTTCACTCTTTCCTACACAAATAGCCCACATTAGACACAACCATGCTATATACATCGGGCTTTCTAGCTGTCATATCTCTGGTTTCCTTGAGATATGATGAGTGGCTATTCGAGGATGGGTGTTTCTGTGCTCGGGGATGGATCTGTCTACATGTCTGTATGTATCTATGTGTACAGTACTGCTGGAAGCAATTAAGTTTCATTTCATATCCAGTTTTTATACAGATCTGAGGCCAGTGATTCTCAGACTAGATGTGGAAAGAGTTTGGTTGACTTCAGAGCACCTCTTTGTGAGGAGGAAATTCTCAGATTGACTTTAAAACCAATGTTCTACAAAAGATCATGAAAGGGGGAAAGTTTTTGTTGTTTGTGGAGAGCAGGTCAAAAAGAAAACAAATAATTTGGGGTCCTGATTAGGGTATTTCTATATGAGGCTGATGAGCTGCCATTATTAGAGATATCCAACACTTAAGTGTTATGTGGTTTAAAAGTTGCTTTTAATAAGAGCAGTAATAATACTGAAAGAATAAAAGGCAGCTTGCCACCAGTTAATTGCTAATGAATTGCCAATCAATGTGTCTCAGAGTTATTAACAATGACAATGGTCACAATTATGCTGCAAGAAAAAAATAAATATTAAGAATATAGAGTAACAGGAAAAGATAAACTAAAAAAAAGCAGGAAGAACCAGGAAAACAGTACACATATGGACCACAACAATGAAAATAGGAAGAGCAGCAAAGAACAAAACAAAACAATAGCAACATGAAATCGAAGTGTCTAATTATAATGACCAAGCTTGGCCCTGAAGGAACGATGGGAAAACACATCTGTTCTTTGGAGAACTGGGGGACTGCATATATGAAATACTGCATACATTGTCACTTGGTTGTATTGGTTAGTTTTGTGGAATTGTTTTTTTAAACTTTTCCCCCTTTCTATTTTATTGTTTGCTATAAGGGATGGCTCTCTGAATGGGGTTGGGGAACAAATAAATTTGGAAATTAATGTTTTGGAAAAACAAAAGATCTAAGTAAATTAAAAATAAAAAATCCAATGTCACTGACAGTGCAAATATTATGAATCCACTGGTAGCAGGGGTTCTGATCAAATGGAACCCTTGTAACTTTCCCAATCAATCAATTAATCAACAGGCATTACTGAACATAAGAACCTCCTGATGTTAGCCTAAGGGCTAGAGAGACAAAACTGAAACAGTACCTTCCTTCCTAGAGCTCGCATTCTGTTGGGGTGACAACATGCACATATTTAAGTATATACAAAATATGTATAGTGGGGTTAAGTCTTCCCCTCCCTTCCCTAGCTCATTTGATGTAGACACGGGATAGCGTAACACATGATCAATCAGTCAGTCAGTCAATAAACATTTATTAAGCACCTTCTATATGCCAGGTACTGCGCTAAAATGGGGAGATTATAATATGCTAAAAATGGGTTAATACCTCATGATATCTTTACAAAGGATGAACATAATTCTTTGATGAGTCAGAAGACATTGAAATTGGCTGGGTTGAGAACTAGCCATACCCCTCCCTACAAAGACCTTTAGAATGCTTAATTGCTAGCTCCATAATCAGGAACCCTGAGCTAGCAGTGGGGAAGATGCCAAATCTTCAAATCTTGAGGTAAGAAAAAGAAATTTTGTCTTCTTCCTCTCCACCCATCAGCACAGGTGTCCAGCCTTAAAGTTACTGACCCAGAAGAAGGCGGCTCACCTAGTAGGTAGAAAATCCATTTGAAAAGTTTGGGGTCCAGTAGAGGAAGCAGAAATACACTCTCCAAACCTACACGCATATATTTTAAAAAGGTGACCCCTGGAAGCAGAGAAGGAAGCCCAGCTATAGATTCAAGAGAAAGCTAGTTCTGGAAATTAAAAGTCAAGCTATAGAGAGGACTCCCCATGGAGAGAAGAATTTACCAAAGTTTTGAGTTAGTTTCCCTGGCCGCTTGTTTTCCCTACATAGTGTGCTTCGTTACCATTATCCTCTACCTTTGTGCTAACTCTTCCCATGGATTCTATGTATGTTAATGGGAGAATGGACTCCAGGTTTATGGGAATGGGGATGTTTTGTAGCTATTCTTACTATATAAAGCTTTTGCTAAGAGCTAATTGTGTTTATTGGCTGATTGTTCATGGGAAGCACACTGGTGGAGGTGCATGAGTTACAGTTGACCCTTGAAGTAGCAGCGTCTCTCTAGGGCCCTAATATTTGAGTCTAAGTACAATTTGGAGAATAAGAGTGAACGCTGTTGTTGTTGAGCTCTTTCAGTCATATCTGATTCTTCTAGACTGCATTTGGAGTTTTCTTGGCAAAATACCGGAGTAGTTTGCCATTTCATTCTCCAGCTCATTTTACAGATGAGGAACTGAGGCGAACAGAGTTAAGTGACTTGCCCAGGGGCACATAGTTAGTAACTGTCTGAGGCCAGATTTGAACTCATGAGGGTGTCTTCTTGATTCCAGGCCTGGCACACCATCCCCTGCACCATCCAGCTAGAGTAGGTACTACCTATAAACTGTCTGAGAATCCCTGTTTTGTCCATGTATCCAGAAAGGTAGGAGGCCAGGTATTAAAAGAGCCTTCCTTTCCTTCCCATATACAACTCACCCTCTTAAAACTCCTCACCACAGACAAACAATTTCCTCTGTCTAAACCCATTTTCTCATCTGTAAAATGACAGCGATAAGACTTGCACTTACTTCACAGGACTGTTGTGAGGAAAATGCTTTGCTAAGAGACTATAAGCTCCGTGAGGACAGAGATTATTTCTTATCTGTAAATTCTGTATTTCTCCCATTGCCTAACAGTATTCTAAATGAGAAAAGTGCTGAAGTGGTTTTTTACTTGTTTTTATTTTAGAGAGTAATTAAGTCAATCACCAATCAAAACAAATTGTTGCATTTCCAGGAATCATTTCATTTGATAAATGTTAGTATACTTCTTGAAGACAGACTCCGAACTATCATGAACACCATTCCAAATTTAAACACACTGGGGATATGAACAGGCAACATATTTTTCATGAAAGTGTATACTAAGGGAATTTCATTCATTTCTTTTTAAAGGTGAGCATTTATTGATTACTCAGTGATAAGGGGTATTATTTTTATTTGTGGGGTCCCAGAGCTGAAGTTAGAAGAGACCTTAGAGACCATCTGGTCCAACCCTCTTGTTTTACATATGAGGAAACTGAGGCAAAGGAGGGTAAATAATTTGTCTGCAGTTACATAGGCAGTATGTATCAGAAATAGAAATGAACCCAAGTCTTCTGAATCTAGAGCAAACATTTTTTTCCATTGTACCACAAGCATAATACTCACACATAGTACAATAATCCTTACTTTATAGTGAACAGAAGATATCACACACCAAGTTGGTGATGCCTCAGGAATGGGAGGCCATCAAACTGCCTAAGGAGGGATGAACTGGCCCAGGAGAGAAAAATGAACATTTCAAAGTTCCCATGTAAATCACTGGTGATACTGGGTTAATGACTGGCTTCTGCATTTCTAGAGAGAGAGAGAGAATGAGAGAGAGAGAGAGAGAGAGAGAGAGAGAGAGAGAGAGAGAGAGAGACCTATTTTCAAAGAGAGAAAAAAGGAAAGAGGGAAGGGAAAGGAAAGGGGAAATGAAAAAAGGAAAAGGAAAGAAAAAAGAAAGGACTTCAGTTCAACAGATATTCTTTCTTCCTGATCCAGTTATGACAAGGAAGATGATTAGTGACCTTAAAATGTGTTAAAATTATAGTATAAACAAAATATCCCAAGACTAGGAAGGAAAATGGTTAGAAAGATAAGGAAAATTAAAATTAACAAATTTAGAGAAATGAATGGAATGACTCAAGTAGAAGAAAATATGGAAATGAAAGAAGCCAAGGGAGCTTTGATCCATGGTGTCAAACTCAAATAGAAATGAGGATCACTATACTATACATAAGGATCCCCATGTGCTGCATATTGCTTAGAAAACCACATTCATGGGGCAGCTAGGTGGTGCAGTGAGTAGAGTACCAGCCCTGGAGTCAGGAGGACCTGAGTTCAAATCCGGCCTCAGACACTTGACACACTTGCTAGCTGTGTGACCTTGAGCAAGTTAACCCCAATTGCCCTGCCCTCCCCCTGCAAAAAAAAAACAAAAAACAAAAACAAAACAAAAAAAGAAAACCACATTCATACCTGTTTTGTTATATTTATTTTAAAAAATATTTGGCAATTATATTTTAAAATGGTTCAGCCATTTTAGAATATTGTAGGACACCATGGGCCAATTGGCTGAAAGTTCAACACCTCTGAGGTGTCAAACTCGAAGCCCAAGGGTCAACTCTCAAGTGAGCCTGGAAGTCAACACTGAAGAAATCTGGAAGGGCATTGTGCAAATTCAGCCTAAAGCCTTAAGTTGGATGATAACTGAAGTGATATACTAAGCCTTACCAGAAAAACACCCTTAGTGGAGGAAGGTCAAAGGTTTACTTTACAATTTCAAAATACATGTATCACAGAACTTGACAGCTTGGACTATAAAACTGACCAACAATGAGCTCATTAACAAAGAAACAGAGTAAAATGGTATTTGGACAAATCACTCGGGCTCTCTGCTCACTGATTTTCTCATGGGGGGATTGATCTCTAGCATCTTGTCTCTGCTCCAAAATTCAGTGATCCAAGAGCTTTATGATAGAGGGGAAAATAAACAAAGAGTCAAAGGATACTGAAACATCCTAGCAAATTAAATACAGCGTCAGTAAGTATAAAGACCAAACAGAGGTTAGTGTGGTATCCACCCTTTTTTATAGATATGAGACTTGGACTTTCCAGATGGTGTACCTGGCTTCTTGCAGTTTCACCTACATCACAGAAACAATAGCAAGAAAGTTATAGTATGCATCCAGCAGGGAAACAATGTTTAATGTACCCCAGTTCTACAGAGTAGGGCTTCTATAGTAGATAGATGTCAGAAAGATAACTGGTGACTTCTTTACGGGCTTCTCAATCCAAGCATCCACAAACCAAACAGGTAACGACTGTACTACATGACTGATGCATCTGCAGGACACAGGGCTTGCCTGCAATATGGTAAGAAATAATAGCAGGAGTTGGGTTACTGTGTCACAGAAGAATTAGGATTTGTTTCAAGAAAGTTGAACTGGGTTCAAATCTAAGCTCTTTCACTTTCTACCTGTGCATTCTTGGAAAAGTCTATTAAGCCTCTGGATTTCAACTTCCTCACCTGTGAAATCAGAGGGTTGGACTAGATGACCTCTAGGGTCCTTTCTAGCTCTAAATCTATGCTCCCACTGTGCTTACAATGCACAGAAATCCACATAATTTAGAATAGGCATTCTTCATGCCCTAAGTGAGTCTGCAGACTAAGAGGAGATAGGACACTAATACAAATAGCTGTAATATGTAATGTTACATGATGACTGCCTTAAAGAGGAAAAAAAACCCAAAATGAAATAGGAGGTCTGAAGAAAGTCATTGTCAAGGTTGACAGGGGTCATTAGGAGGCAGAGTTCAAGCCATAAAAACATGTTGGACCTGGAACGAAACTTAGGGATGATGCCATAAATAGCAGTTCCGAAGACTTTGTATCTGTCCCCAGTGCTTAGCTTAGTGCCTTGCAGGTAGGAAGCAGTTAATAAAGGCTTATCGATCGATTTTTTGATTAATTGATTGATTAATTAATCTAGCCCCCTCCTACCTTTCCAGTCTTCTTATACCTCACTCCCCAATATTTACTCTTTGATCCAGTGACACTGGCCTCCTGGCTGTTCCAGGAACAAAATAATCTCTCAGGTTTGGGCATTCTTTCTGGCTGCCCCTCTCCCCCACATCTGAAATGCTCTCCCTCCTCTGCTCCAACTTCCCTGTCTTCCTTTAAGTCCTAATCCCACTTTCTACAGGAAGCCTTCCCCAACTCCTCTTAATTCCAGTCGCTTCCCTCTGTTATTTCCCATTTATTCTCTATGTAGTTTGCTCTCTCTCTCCCTCTGTATACATGTTGTCTCCTCTTTTTGTATCCCCATCACTTGGCACAGTGCCTGGCACATAGTGGGTGCTTAATAAATGTTTATTGATTGATTGAAAACTAGTGTCATTCTCATAGAAGGAAGAAAGGGCTGATAGCAGCACTGTAGCTGTTAGAAAAATCTATTCTGGTCTAGACTATGTAATATAGTAATTTGCTCATAAATCTAGAGCTAGAAGGGACCTCAGAGTCCGTCTTGCCATCTCCCCTCATTTTAGAAATGAGGAAATTAATATCCAGGGAATTAAATGACGCAACCACCCAGAAAGCCTCAAAGGTGGGACTGAACACAAGTCCTTGTATCAGTAAAGCAATAATAACAATGTAGATGATAATTGTCAAAATGCCTGTGTGGTTCTGTATCACAAAGTCTATGAGACTCTCCACATAGAAGGTAGGAGAGGTAGATCATTCATTCAGACACCAGAGAACCATATCCCACAAGCTATTTACCCCATTCATCACAACAGTGAAGCATTCAATACATAATATCACAGCATGGAGCCTCACCAAAACCTCTCCGACCCCCTGCTGGGGTCTTCCCAAAAACAAATTCACAGTACAGCTAAGTCAGTCTGTTTGGTTCTAACCATCACAATGGTGGTCATTAACAGCCATTAGCAGCTATAACTGCTGCTGCTCTCATTCTCTCTCTCTCTCTCTCTCTCTCTCTCTCTCTCTCTCTCTCTCTCCCTCTCTCTCCCTCTCTTTCCATCTCCTGTGACATAACTTTCCTTTTCCTGTCAGGAAGCTCCTCCTACCACATATGGCTTAGGCTTCCTGTGATGTAAGCAGGTCACACGGCCTATTAATAGGTGAGAAAGATCTTCAAATTTAAATTGCTACTACAATCCTCCAACTCCAAAGACAGTGGTCTTTCCTGTGTACTGGGCTACCATATAAATAATCAATAAATTGATTAACTTGTTTGATCAGGGTTGTAAATGGTGGATTGGAGAGAGCAGGAAGTGTGGTACATATGGAAGATCACTGAACTTCGACTCAAAAGATCTGAGATCATCTTGACTTCGCTACTTGTTATCCTTGTGACTTAAGGCCTCTGAGCCTCCATTTTCTCTTCTGCAGCATGAAAAATGTTATTAAATAGCCTTTATGGTCAACTATAGCTCTAACAATTGATGAGACTTGAAACTGGAGACTGGACTAGCTGTTAAGTGGCTAGTGATACTGACCAGGGATGATAAGGGCCTGGACAAGGGTGGTTACGATGGCAGTGGCAAAGTAGAAATAGTTGAAAGGAATATTACAGAGGAAGACCTGGTGAAACTTGGTGGCTGCCTAGACATGGAAATGGGGGAGGAGGAGGAAGAGTCAAAGGTCAGCACAAATTTTAAATTCTAACTGCCTGAAGAGAAGTTAGTGAAAGAAGCAGGTTATGTGGGAAAATGGAAAAAGGACCAAGGAATGCAAAATCAGAAGACCTGAGTTTACATCTCAGCTCTGCTGCTTAATACTGGCTTGACCCTGAGCAAGTTTCATAAACTCTAAGAGGCTCAGTTTCCCTATTAGTAAGAGAAGACTAGATGATCTTTGAGGTCACCTCCAGCTCTAAAATCTCTAATCCTATGAATTTCTAGCTGGAAATATCTAGGAAGCAATTGTAAGTACAGAATAGGAATGGAGGAGATCTGGAAATCAGCATATTCTTGGCATCGGTCTAGATGAAGCAACCAAGGGAGACAGTAAAGAAAGAAAAGAGAAGAGTGACAAAGAGAGAATGGCGGTAGACACCTGTGTTTCAAGGGCTGAAAGAGGATGAGGAGGCAGTGAAGGAGACGGAGATAGGAGGTGAACCATAAGAGTGCTTTGACATAGAAGCCAAAGATCCTAAGATCAGAGATGTGCCACTTCAAGGACCTTAGCGATCATCAGGTCAGTCCCATTCCCTTAATTTACAGATGACACAATCAAGGCCTAGGATGAGATGGAATGGTGGTGTGTGTGTGGGGGTGGGGGTGGAACTGGAGTTAATAGTATCAAATGCAGAAAAGTCAAAGATGGTGAGAAAAAGAAAGACAAGAAAAAAGTCTGCTGAACTGATAAAGAAAAAAGGCATTTTGTCTTTGGCATCCTGGGAGATACTCATCTCAATAAGATGATGAAGGGGTAAGCCATATCACTAGGGGTTAAGAATTGAGTGGATGGCAAGGAAATGGGGATAGTAATTACAGACAACACGTTCTGGAAATTTGGACAAGAAGAGGAAAAGAGAAAGAGAAAATGCTAACTTGGTGAGGTGATAAAGTCCCAAGGTATTTGTTTTTAGAATATTATGGGGGAAACTTGAAAGTCTTTGCAGGAAAAAGATAAGAGACTGAAAACACATGGGAAGGAGAGAGGTGATAAATGGAGTAGGGCTATGGGAAGGAAATTTGGTTTTTGCTTTTGTTGGATCCCCTACAGTTACTAATACAGTACTGGGCACATAGATGCTCAATAAATAATTGCTGACTGAATAACTTAGTGCGTGTATATTATATAAGAAAAATGCTAATATTCATGATATTAGAATTGGAATTAAGGTCATACCATATTTTTCACTTTAAATCTATATGCAGTTTGGCACCAAAATATTAAATCATCCGTAAGTGTCTAAAAATGTCATTATGTATATTTCAGTGCCATATATATGTTTTACCCCACACATGTAAATACAATTAACTAAACTGTGTCAAGCTAAAAGTAGCATGATAATGGAAAATGCATATGTATATAAATTATGTGTGTAGATATATACATATATGTACACATGCATGTACTTGTGCATGTATGTATGTGAATGTGTATTAATGTGTGCGCACATATGAAACTGTTTGGCATGTTGGATCAGGAATCAGGAAGAATGAGTTCAAGGCCTGTTTCTGAACCTCCTGACTTTGTAGTCCTGGGCAAGTCACTACACCTCCCAATGTCTCCAGGCAATTTTCTATAAATTGCAGAGAAATGCCCATTTGAATTGGCAGAGACGGTTCCTCACTGGGAACTGCCTGCACCAAAAGCATATGTGTATCTGTATAATGATATTTATATGCATGCAAATATCATATATACATGCATACATGTAGAGATTCATACACTGTGACCTTCCATGTTTTAGTCCAAAGGATAACATAAATAAGAGATTTTGAAAACAGTACATTTAACTGTGGTTATGGCAGCGGTGGGAGAAAAATACGTTTTCCAACCTCAAGGGTTTGCTAATTTTTTATATCAAATTACTCAAGAAGACTTCAAATTAAATGTGATGTGTGAAGCTGTCCAAAAAAAGGTTTTAACTGTTAGGAGCTTTGTGACAGACTGCTACGAAGACATGCAGCAGAAAATGTACCAGGTGTGTCCCTCCCTCCCCCCAACCCAATCATGCCCATTTTACTCCATGAAATTCACTCCATATGCTCCAAAACACTCTGTTTGTTTGTTTTGTTGTTGTTGTTATATATAGAGGGAGGGCCAAGACCAGAGACAGACTTGTAACGATAATTATAGCATTGCAAGTATCGTTGTAATAAGTCCACTTAATAAGTGATTAAGAAGTAGTAATGAGTGGTGTTTGTTCCATTATATGAAAATGTGTTAACAGAAGGCCAGGGTCAAATGCCATGCTGTCACCATAGCTAACAAGATTAGTATTTAACTGTTTTCATCTTTTTTTTGTTCTCTATCCTCATGACCTGGACTATTGCAATAACATTCTAACTGGTTTTCCTGACTCAATATCTTACCCAGGGGCATGCTGGTAAATGTTTAACAACCAGCTCTCCAACCAAAAGCATGGCATATTTTTAAGTTTAATCTAATTATTAACATTTTCTCCATCACTTTCTTGGTTCTCAAGAACAAGTAAAAGATAGCTCTAACCCACTCCCAGCATTACCATACCAATGTTTCCATATAATGTTGTGTTAGCACAGCACAATTTCTAACTATAGCAGAAGGACCCCAAATGGGATTGCAAGCCAGAGAATGCCATGGGGGCTATTGCCTACTCAAGGGACTGAAGGGAATAGATTTCTAAAGTGGAGGAAAATTCTGGTAGGGGTATTAATGTACCCCCAATGGCTACCGTATCGCTATTATTACAGACTGTTCTGGGAGGTGTTTTGGGAGCCGGAGCTAGGTAGGACTGAAAGGAATAGTAGAGGATAATGGTTATGGTGGTCTGGTGCTCCTATGTAACTCTCTCTTTCTCTTTCTGTTCTGTGTGTGTGTGTGTGTGTGTGTGTGTGTGTGTGTGTGTACAGAGTTGGTTGCCAATATTCTTAGATGGTTGGTTAAGTGCATGAGTTGTGTCTCTGTCCCTCGGTGTGTCTGTAACTAACTTGTATAGGTGCAGAATCCAGACACAAATACTAACCTGGAGAGAGCTAGATGACTTTGCAATCATTCCCCAGTGAGTATCCTTGATTCAGCTTACTGCTGCATATCTGACTGCACTGGCTGAGTCTCTTCTACTATTCTTTAAAGACCTGCTCCACTGGGGTCATGGGTATATGACACACAATTGAAGATGCCAAGGTCATCCACTGCATCCTGAGCCATCACCAGTCATCCTGACTTTTATCTTGCCACTGGACTTTGATGACTTTTGAAGAGAGAGAGGTTGATGACTTGGTGCAATTCTGCCTCACACCCAATTCACATGCAAATCATCACCCGTGTCACCCATGATGTCTTTGGAAATGAAGGATGAACAGCATGTGACACACTACTGGATTATAATGCACAGGTCTGATTATATGATCATACCTTTGGAGCTTAAGGAAATCTTAGAAGTTATTGAATCCTGCTCTCATATTATAAATGATGAAACAAGGCCCAGAGAGGCTAAATATAACTTGCCCAATGATATATATGTAGGAAGTAGATGAGACAGGATGTGAACCCAGATTTTATGACTTCAAGCCCATAACTATTTTTTTCCTCTATATCGTGCTACCAGTCTTATCACTCTCAAAAAACTTTCAGTCTCCTAGTAGCCCACCAAATAAGGTCCAAACTCCTTAAGCTGGCATTCAAGGCCCTCTACTATGTAGTTCCAACATATCTTTCCAGCCTTACTTCTCATTTCATATAGTCTATTCTTCGAACAACCCTAAATGATTTGCCCTTCCCTAAAAACATCATGTACCTTCCATGTACCTTCTCTCTTGGATTATCTGAATCCGTAAAACTATCTCTTATGTACAGATGGGGGGTACAGTGGATAGAGTATTTGGACTGAAGTCAGGAAGACCTGAGTTCAAATCTAGCCTCAGAGACACAATAGGTATAAGACCCTGATTAAATCATGTAACCTTTATTTGCCTCAATTTCCTTATCTGTAAAATGGGAATAATCATAGCACCTACCTTGTGGGGCCGTTATAAGGATCAAATGAAGTAGTAATTGTTAAGATCTTAGCACACACCCTGGCACATAATAGGCACTATATACATGTTAGCTATCATTATTTGTTTTATTATTGCATAGCATATTCCAGCTTTTATTAAAGGTTGTTATTCATATTTCATTTCCCTACTAGATGCAAACTCCCGGAGGGGAGGAATCAAGTCCTTTTATCTCCCCTAGTGCCTAGCACAGTGAGTGGCATGGACTATATACTCAATCAGTGTTTTCAGAAGGACCGTATTTGCTTTTTAAACTAATGCTTATAGTGAGGTAATATAGCAGGAAGCATAAACTTAATCCATCTAAAAGTTTAAAGGGTGTTAGCTTGGCTGTAATACCCATCCTTACGGTAGACGTTAAATCAGGCAGTAATTAGTGTTGGGGATTGCTCAATACACTGCGAGAACATGAACTTTCCTTGGAAAAGCTGAACTCTGCATTTCTTGGCTTCTGTCTTTTTAATATAGACATCTCTCGTCTACCATCACTGCAGATGTATTCACATATACCCTGGGAGAATGAGATAATACTGCAGACGGTGTGGGGGGTTCAAGTGGGCTTTTTATTAGGAGTTAGGAATGTTCTCCTTATCCTTAAAGGACAGAGGAATAAGGGAGTCACCCCAGTCTTGTGAAACAGGTGCCAATGCCAATTTGCTGTTGCCAACTCAACCTCGTGCTCAGCTTTAAGTCTGGGATTCAAATGGCCCACAAGGAACAAGGCCCTGGCTGTATGTCATTGGAATCACAAGGCAATTTAGTACCTCGGGCCAGAAAAATAAAGCCCACAAGAAGAGGTTTTCATTGTATAGACAAAATAGCAGGTTACTTGATTGAAATCGTACACTTGTCAACTGATCCTGTGGGTATCACCAAGAGGCATTACCCTTAGGGCTCTTTCTTAACACAGAGTTTTCTGCCTTTTCTTTGAGGTTTAGTGACCTCGTTGCTAGGGAGCAGCCCTTTGGCTATACAGATGGGCTAACAGTTAGTTGTAACTAGGTTTTTTTTTTCTTTGTTTTTTTGTTTCTTTCCCATTACCCCACCCCTGTACCTCCCAACACACACACCAGAGCCGTAATCAGCATTTTCAGAGAATCATCAGGATGCAACATCTAAAGGTCTCTATTTGAAGTCAGGAAGATCTATGTTTGAATTGAACCTCTAATACTTCACTAGTTGTGTGTCCATAGGCAGTTACTCATCCTCTTGGAGATACAGGCCATGCACTAAGACTTTGATATTAAGATCTGCTCTCTGGCCAAGGAGAGGGTTCTCATATTGACAAAATCACAGATCCTAGATGTATTGACACAAATCATGAGTTAAATGCAGTCTGTTAGTGTATTGGAAAAAGTGATTCAGAGGTCCTGGGTTCAAATTCTGGTTCACCCACTTACTCCCTGAGTAGCTTTGGGCAAGTCATATAACTTCTTTGAGACTCAGTCTCGTTATCAGTAACATGAGAAAACTGGGCTACAATTGACTATATATTATCTATAAGAAAAAAGGCAAATTCCTCAAACTATTGAAATCTCTCTTTTCCTGTAAGGCCTGTTGAAGGCAGTATCATGGCATGAAAATAAAAGGACTGTATCTGGAAGCAGAGGATCTAGGTTTAAACCTTGACTTTGAGGCTGACCTCAAATCTCGTGACCTTGGACAGGTCACTCAATCTCCTTCAGCCTCTGTTTCCTCCTCTTAAAATTAAGGGTGTGAAGGTTTGGAGTACATGGCTTCTGAGGTCCCTTCCCGCTCCAAACCTCTAATTTTATGATCTCTTTTCTATTAACAAAGTTGACCACATATGTAACCCCCCGAGACTGCCCTGGGTTCTCTTCTTTTTTTTTTCCTCCGTACTCTTTCACTTGGTTATCACATTGAGTCCTACAGAGTTAATTATCATCTTTATACAGATGATTCCTAGATCTATATAACCAACCTTAGTGTCTCCTCTGACCCCAGGACCTATAGGACATTTTCGACTGAGTGAACCATAGACATCCCAAGTTCATCATGACCAAAACAGCACTTATTTTTCCTCCCCAAATCCCCTATTACCATTGACAGCCCTACCATACTCCCAGTCACCCAGGTTCACAATCTCAGTGTGTGTGCTCCACAACTCCTCACTCTTCCTCTACCTAGCCAATCAGTTGCCAGACCTGTCCTTAGATCTGCTGTATATACCACCTTGTCTTTATTCATATAGCACTGTACTAGTTGAGGTCCTTGTCACCTCTCACATAGATAACCACAATAGCCTTTTGATTTGGCTCTTTGACTCAAATATTTCTCCACTCTACTCCTTTCTCCTCACTGCTGCCACAGTGATTTTCCAAAAAATGCAGCATCTACCCATGTCATACTCCTCTTCCCAACCAACACATTTGGCCCCTCGATAAATTCTCATGGCTCCCTGAGGCCTCTAGGGTCAAATATTTAAAGCTCTTCGAAACTTGGGCCTATCTTATCTTTCCAGGCTTCTTATACATATTTCCCTCCTTGCATCTTATGTTCCAATCAGACTGGCACACTTGGTGTTCCTCAAACACATCCCCTTTTCTGTCTCTGTGACGTTGTATCCGCTGTCCCGCAGGCCCAGAATACATTCCCTCCTCACCTAAGCCTCACAGAATCTTTCCAACACTCAGCTTAAGCCCCTTCTACAGGAGGTGTTTTCTAGTCCCACAGACCTTCCCTTCTAAGGTAACTTTCTACCTACTCCATATGGATCTTTTATCTTCTTATTTACATGTACATATTTTCTCCTCCATCAAAGTGTTAACTCTCAGAGATCAGGGACCATTTTTGCCTTTCTTTGCATCCTCACTTCTTAGCACAATACCTGGCACATAGTAGGCACTTAATAAATGTTTATTGACTAGTAAGTCAATTGATTGATTGACAGTAACTGAAATTGAGAATGTCAGGAGAGATTTTCCATAGAACACTCTGGGTCCCATGATCATGGGGAAGGTTACAAAAATCATAGAGAATAAGAATGTCTTACTTCCATTGCACAGAACTGAGGTCACGCCTTGATGACTGCAAATATTTTGGCAAAGAATGAATTGGTATCTTTGAGAGTGGGCCTCAGTGATGCAACACTCCATCAGCTTCCTCTCAACAAATCCTTTCATGGGAACATTTTATTCAGCGCGACATCGTCTGCCAAAATGAAGGGAGATTTCCTACAGAAATGTTTCTTTGCTGTCTTGTAAACAGCAGAAACATCTGGGACTGTTATGTGTCCTAGAGCTGTACCCACGCATTCCCTAAGGATGCTCAGTCTGAGGGAGTATATCCATGGCTTGTAGCCAGCTACTTCTCTGGCCTGTGCTGCTGCTTTAAAAGCCATTTTTAAGTGATCTGAGGCCTCAAGGCCAAGGCTGTCTGAGACACTTCCATCTACCCCAGGGAATCTTGGGATCATCTGGATCCACAAATTGTTTGTTAGAAGTATGATATCATAATGAATACACTAATGAAGTAATGTAGGCTCCTGGCCACAAAGACGGAAGAAATCAGAGCCCAGTCTGATGCTTGTGTATATTCCCCTAAATTATTTTGAACAGAATCAGCCTGATTTAAGTAAGCTCATCCCATGGCAGTCAATTCTATTTGTGATGACTCAGCTGCCATGCTGCTGACTCCGATTATTCCTTGCTGAAGGAATGCTCTTGTTGCATAAGAAGCTACACTAACTTTATTCTTACTGATTGTAACCAGCTTTCCATTCTTATTTACTTGAACAAGAACTAGATAGGAAAGCACTTGCAAAAATAAAATGTTTTGTAAATGTCATAGATGTATAGAATATTTAGCTTGAGCTACTGACGCTTAAAACTATACTAAGACTTTTGGGACACCCTATATACACTGACAATAGAGGAGATTGTTGAGTCCAACCCTCCCTAATTTTATAGATTAGGAAACTAAAAACAATTGGAATCAAAGTAGATTTTGGAGACTTGGAGTGAGGTCTCTGGTAGAGTGTCCTAGGGAATCTGTCTTTGGTCCTGTACTACTTAACATTTTCATCAATGACATGGAAAAAAGCATAGATAACATGTTTTTCAAATGTTCTAGTGACCCAAAATTCAAAGGGCTAGCTAAGTACAATAAATACTAAAGTCAAGATCTCCCCCCAAATCTAAGTAGAATAAGACAATGGGTCAAATCTAAAAAGGTGGAATTTAATAGTCGTCCTTGTAAAATCTTTTGTGTGGGTTCCAAAAATCAACTTCACATGGACAAAGTGGAAAGTCCTGGCTTATGTAGAAGTTTGAAAACGATTGGGATGGCAGGAGGGAGGGCAGTGGGGTTAGGAGATTTCCAGCTCAACATGTATCAACCATTTGATATGACAGAGGGAAGTAAGGTCAAAGGAACTAAGAATAATCATCCTAGAGAATGGAAGACAGGATAGATAAGAGTATTTTCAGGTATTGGAAGAGCTATCATGGAAAAAAAGATTTGACTTTTTTTTCTTCGTGCTAGAAAGCAGAACTAGGAGCAATGGGTAAAAGTTGAAATGAGGGAAACAAGTTCAATGAAAGAGAAAATGGACTAATAAATAGGGCTGTCTAAAAAGTAGTGGCTGATGTAGTTTAGAAGGAGTGGATTCCCTCTCATAGGAGATCTTCAAATGAAGTCTAGATTGCCACTTGTCAAAGATGTTAGAGAATGAGATTCACAATCAGGCATTGCTGAATCACAGATCTGGAGAGCTGGAGGAGATCTGATTTGCTACCTGGTCCAAACTATGCTAGAAAAAGAACCCCTAGTAGAATAAACCTGACCATGGTCATCTGGTCATTTCCAAAGAAGATCTGAATATCTCCAAAGAAAAAAGATCCTACCACCTCCAGAAGCAGCCCACCCTACTTTTGAAGAGCTCTAATGATTGTTTGCTGATGTCAATCCAAAATTTGGATCTTGGTAACTTCCACCTATTCTTTATTTTGCCCTATGGGTCCAAAGAGAAGAGATCTAATCCGTCTTTGACATTAATGCCATTTGGATACTTGAAGACAAGTATTAAGTCTTTGGTCAATGTCTTGACTAACAATCGCCAGTTCATTTAACAAATCCACATATGACACAGACTCAAGGCCCTGGACAATTCTGGTTGCCCCACATTGGACACACAATAGTTTATCTATGTCCTCCTACCAATATGTTACCGAGAAGTAAGTACAGTATTTCAAATGATGTCTGACCCAAGCAGTACAGGGAAAATAACACTTCTTCACTCTTGGAATCCACATGTCTCTAAATGCAGCTCCATTAGCTTTTGGGGCTGCTACATCAAACTTCTGATTCCTGTTCAGCTTGAATACCATTAAAGCACCCAAAACTTTTTCAGATAAGCTATAATTTAACCATGCCTCCCTAATCCTGTACTTCTAAAGTTAATTTTTTTGAACCTGATAGAAGGAGCATGTATCACTACCGAATTTGTGCTTATTAAATTCAGTCCCATGCTCTAACCTCTTCACATCTTTCTGGAAATTGGCTTTGTTCCAATGCTCTAAACTATTTAGATCTTTCTGGAAACTGAATCTTTTGTTAGAGACTATTCTATACCTAGGCAATTGCCTCCCTTATAGATGGGAGACACCCTAGCGCAAATGTCAGCCTATTTACTGCGCCCAGGGTGTGCTTTTGTGTTTATTGACTGGCACTGGAAAATAAACAGCTATATTATAAAGTCAGACCATGAAAAAAGTTTGACATCTTTTTTTGTATGAGCTCATGATCACCTGCACAGGGGAGAGTTTCTCAGAAGCTCATCCAAGACCTTGAAATGTAGTGTCCTATCACTCTGCAAAAATGTCCAAGGTCTGTTATGGCATGAGTCAGACTCTGTCCCTCATCCATTTCTACTTCTTTTGCTCTTTCAGCCAACTATAATGCTCAAAAATCCCAAAGAGTTGATCTGAGAGTAGATATAACTCACTATACTTTGCTTCCTTCCCAACAATCACCACCCTGGAGCCCCGTAAAAGTGAGGGAGCATCCCTAAGACAAGTCAGAGAAGGGTTACCTTCTGTTCAAAAGTGCAAATCCAGTAGGCCATCTTTGGAGTTGCTACATCACCAATCTGGATGCCAACTCAGATGGCTGCAGCATCCCTCCCGTCTTTAGCTTAATGTAAAGAATATAATTTAATAAATCCCATTTAGATATATAAGTCTTGTGCATCAGTTTTCTTCTTTTCTTCTCCCTGGGATGGAATCCATAATTACTCTTTTAGAAAGTACTTTGCTGCCAGCTGTAGGAATTGAAATGAGTAGGAGAAACTCATCAAACCTCTTTTCCACTTCAAAAGTGAAAACTCATAGAAATAGCCCAACTTCACTGCCACCTAACCCATTAGCTATTCCTTCTAGTTTTGTGTTGTCTTCAGATTGACTGAGTATGCAATCTATTTCTTTAGCCGAGTCATTGATACCTTCTAGTTTTGTGTTGTCTTCAGATTGACTGAGTATGCAATCTATTTCTTTAGCCGAGTCATTGATGAAAATGTTAAACAGCATAAAGAACAGATCCCTTTTGTTCTCCATGGAGGTTTTCTGCCATCTTGACATTGAAACATAAATGATGACTTTTTAAACTGAGTCATTTAACCAGTCCCAAATCTATTGAATTATATTATTGTCAAGTCCACACTGCTTCATTTTCCCATAAGAATAGCATGAGATACTTTAACCAAATCTTTACTTTGCTAAAATCTGGGTAAATTACACCTATGGTATTCCCTTGACCTATTAGTTTGGTTATGCTGTGCAAAAAAGAAATAAGGTTAGTCTAGCATGACCTGAACTTGGTGAAACTAAGAATGGGCTGGATCAGTTTAGCTCTGAAGCCTCTTCCAACTCTGAGATTCTGCATTTCTGTGAAGTGACTTCTCCAGGGTCACATAGGTAGTAAGTAGCAGAACCGCGATTCAAACTCAAGTCTTCTGGTTAAATCCATATTCGGTTCTCTTTGAATTTGACTGGAAGTGGAAGACAGGACCACTTTTCATAGGACCATAGATTTAGAACTGACAGGAAACTTAGAGCTTGTTAAATACTACCTTCTCATTTTAGAGATGATGATCTGAGGCCCAAAGAATTAAAATTACTTGCATGGAGTCTCACAGCTGGTAAGTGTCTGGGGCAGGATTTGAATCTAGGTCCTCTCACTCTAGGCATCTAGATGGTGCATTGGATAGATATAGGAAGATCTGAGTTCAAATTCTGCCTCAGATACTTTCAGACTCAGTTTCCTCATCTGTAAAATGAGGATAATCATAGCTGTTGTGAGGCTCAAATGAGATAATGTGCATTAAGCACGTTGCAAACCTTAAAGCATCATATAAATGCCATAAATTCTTTTTTCCACTGTACCGCACTCCTGCTAAGAAATGGTGATCTGAACTTGGAATTCTCTGGCCCCAATGGCAATTTTTAAAGACATATAATTAAAACACACAAAATAACAAACAAAAATGAAAAGGCCTTTCTCCCCTCTCTCCCTCAGCTCAGAACTATGATAAGTAGCTGGCTATATTTCTCTTGTAAACTTAATTAAACACATCCCACATACCACAGAGCTTTGGTGATAGTATCAAAGGCTTTTCAACCACTTCCCTCCTCCTTCTGTCTAATTTTTCCTACTATCAACACACACACACACACACACACACACACACACACACACATCCTTTGAGGGGTGGTGCTTGTGTCCAAACATCTAAATTTCATGACCTTTCTTTACCTTGGACCCATGTATGCCTACATTTTTTTTTCAGACATCAGAGTGAGAAGTTGGTGGTGAATTAGCCTTTTATATGATCTATGGATTGAGTTCTTCCAGGAATTGCCAGTTGCACTCCAGTCTGATTTCAGTATGTTGAGGGAAAGTTATTCCAACCCGAATGTGCCGAAGGAATGAATGTGGCCTCCACATAGGGCATATTTCAGCTTTTCCAAACAACATTCTTGTGCAGATTAGAGGATAATCTGGCAGCCAGACCCAGCCAATTAAAACAGTAATTGAAATGGTCAAAAATGTTTTCCTTGGCAAAACGTAATTATTTTGCTTCTTTTTGTGTTGCCTTGAATGGAAAACATACACAGAGAGACACACACAGGATCAACCCTAGTCTTTCACAGTTATTTTAGGTGTCATCTATTCTTATCTCTTAAGTTAAACTAAGGATTGTCACTGACCCTGAATTGAAGACTAGTATACAGGAAAAAAAATTCTGAAAGACAATCAAGTCATAACAAATTAATTCTCTTCAGATCAAAAGTTAACAAAATGTTTGGGGTATGTGTGTGTGTGTGTGTGTGTGTGTGTGCACACGCGCATATGCCTGTGTCCCTTTTGATATGGGGAGGGGGCAATTATAGAAGAGTTAGGTAAAATGAATACATTCAAAAGTTATTATAATGAAATATGAAATCCAAGTTTTCTTTTCCTCAGAAGGATAAATTTTACAAAGCAATAAAGTTGGACCTTTAATACTTTACGGATATATGCTTAAGGTATGTGGGATAAATTGCCACATGAACCTTCTTTATTCAGCCATTTTCATCTACTGACAAAATAACAGCATTTGAAAGAACATTTGGAGAAGAGCACCACAGCTAAAAAATGACTAGATGAAACAGGTAAACATTGTAGCCCATGATTCTAAATACAAAAGTAAGTTCCATTAAACTTGAGATAATTGAGGGATTAAATTGGCCACATGCTGTCCTCCCTTACCCCACTGATTATAACTACTTTACTGCTCTCTGACAAGCTGTATAGTCCATGTCCTCCAAAGCCTTGCTCAAAACACAAATCATTTATGAAGCCATGAAGCTTTCCCTAACAAGACCTATACGTATCTGGTCATGTCATCCATTTTGGTACTTCTGTGATGGAAGGAGTTTCCACACAAGAAGTTTTCTACATTGATGAAATAACAGGTCAGGACTACTACCCTCCCCCCACCAATGCCAAATTATTTGTAACTATTACATCTATAATTACAAAGACATCTTGTGATAGAAATTCTCTCTTGTTGAAATAGTCTAAATTACAGAGGTGGGGAACCCGAGGCCTCGAGGCTACATGCGGCCCTCTAGGTTCTCAAGTGTAGCCCTTTAACTGAATCCAAACTTCACATAACAAATCCCTTTAATAAAAGGATTTGTTCTGTAAAACTTGGACTCAGTCAAAAATCTGCATCCAAGGACCTAGAAGGCCATATTTGGCCTCAAGGCCATAGGTTCCCCACCCCTGGTAAAATATCTTTGTATGATAGGTCAAAGTTTCCCAGTCAAACTGCTAAGTCTACAGCGTGTAGGCCACTGTTTGGAGGCAACTGAAGGTCATCTTCCCACAGGAATGTCAGCAGGTGCTCTTGTACCTTGCTGGTAGAATGCAAAGAACACCTAATGATTAGCCAACTGAGCATCAGCTTCCCCTCTTTATGGCCTATGAAAAAAGCAAGTTTGTTGTCTTGTAGTTTAAATGGTAATATCAAAAGCCTTAAAGAGCCCTGCTCTTCTGTGAATATCCAGCCAAAAAATATTAACAGAAAGAAGAGGTAACAATAACCAAGAAGACCAAAGAGAAATAGTAATAAACTCCTCCAAGATTGCACAAGAAGATGACTTAAAACCTAAATCCAAATCTTGGCTGTTTCACTTACCTGTGTGATGCTGGAAAAGTCAATCTCCTTCTGCAGGCCTTTGTTTCCCCATCTGTAAAATGAGGAGGGTTAGCAGCATGAGTTGGGTAGCAATGGAAATGAAAAGCAAATATAGATGTGGAAACAGAATGACTGGCTAAAGACCAACTGGATGCAGGGCTGCTGAGAGATCGAGGCCTCGAGGCTAGGTGCCGTTAACAGGAGTATAGAGGAAAGGTAGTGAGTTTTGTTTCAGACTTATTGAGTTTTAAGTATTAGTAAAAGTGTGGTTCTGTAGAAAGAAATTGCTAAATTTAGAGTCAGAGGACCTAGGTTCAAATCCCAGCTCTGATACTTGCTATGTACTTGCTATACTTGTCATGACCTTGTAAAAGTCACTTCACATCCTCATCTGCAAAGTGAAGGTGATAGACTGAATGGCTTTTGAGTTTCCTTCTAGCTCTTAATCTATTATATTGTGAATTTACACAGAAAGGAAGAAACTAACCACTTGGTTTTTAGTTACAGTGTGACAAGTCAGTTTACTTGCCTAAGAGACTCCTTCCAATAATCTCTCAATTTAGTTTAGACTACCTTTATTCAGTAATATTGGCTAGTCTAGATAACGTCAGTGTCTTACTGCGCTGGAGTCCACCCTTGCACAGATTACAGACTTTACCACCCACCAAGGGGTGCTGTTCATCCCCTCCATTAAAAAGAAGCCAGCTAATGCTCAACCCTCAGTGGTTAGGCACGGCAGCTCAATCCAGAAGTAGCTCTAGTGCAATGGTACATTCTCAGAGAGCCAACTAGCTCTCTCCTCTTTGCTCCACAGCTTTTCTGGAGGGCAATGCTTGCCTTGTTAATTTAAGGGTTTAGTGAACACAGATATATCCAGTCATGCTTGTGTGTCCCACCCATATCCTTCTCTGGGAAAACATCAACAACTCTGCCTGGGTCTCATCTCTGATAAATTTCAATGGTATTTACAAACAGAAGTGTGGAATAACTACACATCATTTCAAAAATTAATCAGAAAGATAATAATAATAAATCAAGTCAAATATATTAAAGCAACCATCATAGGCTGGGAATTTGAATTCTTAGCAGATGAGGTAAGCTGAAACTCAGATGTTCAAAGAGAATAGTTCAGATACTCAGATTCAACTTTACCTCTCCCCATTCCACACACATACACACACATATTTTGTCTGCAGGTAAGTTAAAAAAATACCACCAAAACAAAGCTTAGTACCTAACTGCAGCCAGTCATTCTGACAGGGGGCCAACAAGCATCTGCCCTGGGGTTGTTCTACTAGACAGACTTTCTGGAGGGTCAGCTAGAGGAGGTGATTCATGTTACTTTGGGTGGAAATCATCCATAGAAACCACGTCTCTTCTTCATGGGTAGCTAGGTTTGGAGCGGGCAGAGCCACACCAGGCAGACAGGAACAGAGCTGATCTCTCATCCAGATGATCCTGCTCCACATGAGCTCCAACCCCCTTTCACATCACTTAGACATTTCACATCAAATATACCTCCATTCCCCTTCTACATAATCGGCAAGGGTGAACAGAAGAAATTTCTACAGGGAAAGACTCTCAGTCCCCTTCCTCCACCAGTCACTTTAAAAAGAACTGTTCTCTTCATAGCTATGGAGCTTCTACTTAAAAAAATAAAAATGCTTGCCTTTCAAATTTTCCTGTCATTGTTTTGTCCCTAAAGCACTATAGTGGAAGCTACATATGTGTTCAAGGATATACTTGTTACATAGATAATTGACATCCCCTTAGCTTAAGACCAGTACCCACCATTCCTTGCAACCCATGATCACATCCTTTTCATTTGCTGGTTTCTGTGGTACTAGGATCTGGTACTTCCTTTCTTTGTTTACTTCAGCTCTCATGTTACCCTTATTTTCCTTGCAAAAGACCAACAAGCAGATTATGTAATGGAAAGGATACTGGAATGGGAATCAAAAGATCTTGCTTCCAGTCCTGCCTATGCCAATAATTAATGATGTGACCCTGATGAATCACTCAGCCTATCTGGGTCTCATTTTCCTCATCTATAAAGCGAGGGGGTGAGATTGGATAAATTCCAAGGTTCCTTCCAGATTTGACATTCTTCTAATTTAATTAAATCAGATAACAGTGTTCAGCAAGTCTATCAGGATTGCTAGATTTATTTTAAAACCATGGTACCTTTGTTTTTGCCTATTTTCAGGTTCAAATTTGAAAATATGGAAACATATTGATTCTCTTTATACCTGTGATGTATATATTTATACATGTCCTTATCTCCTCCATTAGAATGTAATCTATTTGAGAATAGAGATTAATTCTTTGTCTTTATAACCCCAGTGACTAGTACACAGTAAGTGCTTAATAAATGTTTGTTGATTCATTGCATCTTATTTCATACCACAGCTTTTGTTCTCATCCTTATCCAGGGTTTGATCTGACTGAGACACATGACTAATGATTTCAACACTATTTAGAAAGAACTGTGTAAATAATGGTTAAAATTCTTCAAAACAAACAGACAGTTGGATTCCTAATTATTCTACAGAAACAACAAACCCGCTTCTCTCACAAATCAGTTTAAAATGAAGCATATACATGGAACAATTATTCAAAATCTAAGCTAATATATAATCTTTATAAAGCCCTAAAAGGATTGTAAAGTACTTCAAACTATTTATTACTCTTCTAAATTGTCACCATCTTTCTCATACGGCAATAATGTTGCTAAAAAGGTTGATAATAGTCAACTCTCTCCTTGTAAGGAAATAATGAGTTCCTAGACCAGGTTCATGTCCTGTGTTCCATTTCCTGGAAATGACAAGTGGGACATAGGGGATAGAGTGAAGGGGTAGGAGCCATGGAGACCTACATTCAAATCCTACCTCACAGACTAGTTGTGTGACACAAAATAAATCGCTTAATCTTTACATGTTTAGAAACCCTCTACTATTTCTCTACAAAGTAAGATATTGCTTTCAATCTGCCCCCAAACTACTAATGCCCTGTCTCTCAAAACTACCATGTATTTATGTTGCATATAGTCTATATACTCTTATAAATATAAATATTATCTGTCCTGAAGTAATGAATGTAAGCTCCTTGAGGTCAAGGAATGTTCCATTTTCGTTTTGTAATCCTCATCGCCTAGCAAAATTGTCGACATATAGTAGGTTCCTAATAAATCTGCTGATTGATTGCCTTGGTGGATGAAATCTCCTAAGCTGGTGAAATGTGAGGTCTTTCTTTCATGTATCTATCCTCTGAATGCTCATGAGTTGTTTCAATGCACCTTTTTATTATTTCTCTAGGGCCCAATACTAGTCATTTCAAACCTTTTCGCAGAAACTGCTCTAGGTCTTCTAAACTGTAGAATCAATAACAAAAGAGGGGCAACACTAGATCAGGTCATTCCCCTACTGTTTGTTGCTCCTTTCTCTGCCCTTTAACTTAGAGATGAGAATGTTTGGATCAGTTTCAGGAGAACAGATAATTATTAGTACTAATGAGTATAGAGTATAGGTGTCCAAATGTGTCAATAAATGTAAAATACAGAGAGCACAAGTAGTCTTAGTTCAATGCTAACCTTAAAAACTTAGTCTTAAAACTTAAGACTCTTGGGATAACCTACATTTTGTGAACTTTAAAGGGCTATACAAGTGCAAGCTAATATTATATTATTATGTATCAATCTTAGAGCTTTGTTATTTGTTAAAGTATATGGGTATCCATCAACAAATATTTATTGAGCACCTACTATGTTCTAGTCACTATGCTACATACTGGAAGGAATCTTAGAAGTCATCTAGTCCAAACACCTCATTTTACAGATGAGGAAACTGAGGCCAAGAGGTTTTTTCCCAAGGTCATACAAGTAGCAGATCGGATTTCCACTGGGAAAGGAAAGGAAGTAAGTGAACTGAAGAGGAAAGGGAAAGGAAGAGAGTTTCCAAGGTAAATTTAATCTGTAAGAATTAGGTACAAGTCAGCCAGCAGAGGAATCAAAACCAAATAGTTAACAGGAGTTACCTATTTTCTTTTAATATACCTACATGAAAGTTTGCCAATTGAGATGATTTGGAAACTTAAACTTTTTCCTTGGGGCCAATGCCTGAACAAAGTTTGCTTTCACACGAACACCTTCATCACTGTAATTATAGGCCACAGCAGGAGAACTTGCAGCCTGAGATTGGCTCATCCTCTGTGGGTGTGCTATGGGCTATCTTGTGAGGTCATGCTGTCCCCTCACGAAAAAACTAGCTGTGTGTGGCCACCATTTATTTTGAGGGAGTTATTTCTGTCTCTATATCCAGGGGAAGATTCCATGAACAGCATTTCTTGAATCTGTCATTTTCTCCCAAGGATAAGGCATGATTCTCCTTTGCCTTTGAAAACAGGTGTAATGGAGTGAAGAAAATAAACTGTAGGCAAAAGGCAAGTAGAAAATAAATGGAAAAAAATGCTGTGTTTCTTCAAGGGGTGTGGAAAGGGGACAGAGGTGTCCCTTGTTTGATAAAAGTTAGAAATGTTGATGTCATCTAAGTTTTTCCCCCAAATGCAGCCAAACTATGGCTAATAAATACTTAACACTTTCAGAGCTTGTGTGTAAACAAACAGCAGGTCTTAAAATCTCTTTCTTTGATACTAAAATAAGTTTTCCGTTTCATTGTGAACATTATGATTTGGAATCACTCTGATTGTTTTCAGGGAGATGTCCTGCATAAGTGTCTAAACGGTGCCTGTAAAAGTACAACCCAATTTGAGTTACTACTGTTTAATCCAAGTAGTTTAAAGACAAGGATGTCTGCAACTTCGGAATGATTCCATAGTCATAGCATGACCAACTCTTAACAATAGAACCCATTTTATAGTTGCTAGTTTGATGCAAACTATTTTGCCTATGTAATACTCAAAATCTGGAAATTAGAAATTCATAGGTAGAGAGAGCTATGAGGAAGTTCACTGGTGTAGCCAGATTCAGAAATGTATTTTATAGTTACATTTCTGTAATGTTGCCTCAAATAAGCAGAGAGACCAGATTTATACCCTGAAGAAAAAGAGTATTGCAAGACAGCTCAGTTCACTTGGCCTCCTTTCTTCTAGGTAACAGGCACTCAACACTGTGTTATCACCAGAAAATCAACAAGCCCCTACTGTGTGCCAAGAATTCTACTAAGTGCTGGGTATACAAAGAGAGACAAAAATAGTGACTGCTCTCAAGGAGCTTACATTCTAATGAAAGAGACAACATATAAACAATTATGTGTAAGTAACATACATACAGAATTTGAGGTGAACTCAAAGAAAAGGAACTAATACTAAGGGGAACTGAGAAAGGCTTCTTATAGATGGTGGGATTTTAACAGGTTTGAAGGAAGCCAAGATGTAGAAATGAACAGGGAAAGCATTCAAGCCATGAGGTACAGAACATGAAATGTACAGAGTCAAGAGATGGAATGTCTTATGTGAAGAATAACAAGCGACAACTATAAAGTAGGAATAGTGCTAAACTTGGTATTATGGGACATTTGTTCAAATATCAAGATCTGAGTTCAAATCCAAGCTCTGCCAATGTATTTCCTGTGTGACTTTGGGTAATTCCCTTAACCTTTTTCAGCTTTAATTTCCTTATTCATAAATGAGGGAGTTGGACTAAATAACTATGAAAAGTCTGTTTCGACTCTAGATCTTTTATCCTATGCCTAGGAGACCCCCAGTAGGAAACTCAAGGATTTCCTGCCATCTTAGCCAATTCTTACAGCTTTGGAATTCTTTCCATCAGACCCTTACTCTATGGAGGCATCCAATTTAAAATTAAAAAGTTTAGAATTGCTTAATCTTAAAGCTTAATGTTGACCTTTTTTATTTTCTTAAAGTCATTTTCATTTCCCAGTTGGGAATTGGGTTATTAGATTGCCAGTAGATAATTAAAACTGAAACTTTTCTTTACATTTAGAAATTACCTGGGAAATTATTCTAGAATAAGAGTAAGAATACTGCTAATCTGTTTTACTTTGGGTATCTTCTTAATTATTATTCAACAAATATTTATTCAATGCTTATTGGCAATATATCATGTTAGACCACTGAGAATGACACAAAGAGGATAATACGTGGTATTTGCCTTCAAAGAGTTGGCATTCTAATAGGAAAGATAAGACATGTTAACAAATACATCTATTAGAACTTAGTTTTCCTGAAGTTTCTGAATAGCTACCAATCAGTGGACAGTGTAAATGTGCTTGAATGGGATGACTGTGTCCATATTCTGAACTTAAGATAATCAGGATAACCCCTCTTTGACAAACACTCATATCTGTTTTTTTGGCAATGACTCTATTTCTTCTGTGTTGCTGAAGGAGTTGAAAATAACAGGTGCATCTTCCATCAGGCAGATTTGATTTCTCTTGGGTTGGAAGGGATTAGGATGAAGGGGTGGTCATGACTATCCACTAAGATCCAACTCTACCTTACTATTAACCCCATGGCACTAACCATTTTTATATCAAAGACCTCTTCAGCATTCTGGTGAAGCCTATGGAACCCTTCTTGGAATAATAAATACACTTACATACACAAAATAAACTATATAGCATCACAAAGGAAACACCTATATTGAAATATAGACCTTGCTCTAGCAACATTCTTGTTGTTAAGTCACGTCTGACCCTTCATGACCCCATTTGGGGTTTTCTTGGCAAAGATATTGGAGTGGATTGCCATTTCCTTCTCCAGCTCATTTGACAGATGAGGAAACTGAGGGAAACAGGGTGAAGTGAGCTGCCCAGGGTCGCACAGCTAGTAAGTGTCTGAGGCTGGATTTAAGCTTAGGGAGATGAGTCTTCCTGACTCTAGGCCCTGTGCATTGTCCCACCTGCCTGCATGAATAAAGGTTAGAGCCCTAGTGACATTACCAGGTCTCCAACCGATCTCTTCAGCCTAAATTCAGGTGATTCAATTCCCACAAAGTTTCATCTTCTGGAAAACCAACGATCTAGCAACACTGATTCTTCCCTAACTTGGCATCATAGAGCTGAAGGAACCTTCACAATCATTCATTCTAGCACTCTTATTCTGCACAAGAATATACTAAGGGTCAGAGAAGTTAATTGATTGACCCAGGGTCATACATCTAGGAGAACTATGATCCAGCCCCATGTCCTCTGCTCTAACATACAACATTTTTTTCCACTAAAACACACTGTCCTAGGACTATACCATGATTCAGGACAGGAGTACCCTAACCCTGGCTACAAATGGGCCTTTATAATCTAACAAACACGAGACTTAGAATGAGGTCAGCATTTCAGTTTAATTTATCCCCAAGAATTTTTTTTAACCTCTCAACTAAAAGTATATTTTGTTATTGTGTCTGGAAAGAAAGAAAAAAAGAGGCAAACATCTCATAAAAAGACTATCCTGGCTAGGAGTAGGTTCCCAAACTTACTTTAAAAGCATTCTCTCTGGCATGTGAAAGAATTTTTTTCCAGTCTCCTCATTTCCTACACACACAGTTTTGTTTAATTTAAACAGTGTGCATGCTAAGGTCTCTGGCTCTTTCATTCTCTCTTTCTCTCTACCACACAGAATGACTACTTACCCCTTTCTACTTTCCTTTGGGATTTCCACCCTACTATTCATCCCTCCCACATGTACTCTACAGGCATGTTCTCATTCTTTTGATCCCTGCTTGAATTATGCTCAGCCCACAATAGTCTACAGACCTTACTAGTCCTCTGCCAGGGTGAAGATTCAAAGAAACTAATGGTAGTAAGTGCATTCTGGAGGAGAGCGATAAAGGGGTACACTCAAAAGATGAGGTTCAGTATTGCCCTCAGGCACAACTGTGGCATAGGAGAAGTTTGTAACTAGCATTGACCCCATCCCACAAAATTAGCTTCCCCAACTATCTTCTACTCCCCACTACCTCATTCAGAGTCAAGGAGAGCCAAAGAATTTTGGGACTAAGGAGGAACCTTAGAGATTCTTGGATCCAACTGTGGTAATGTGGAAGGAGTCAGGGGTTGTAAATTTAAAACCTACCTCAGGCATTTACTTTTTAGTTATGTGAGGGGACAAACTACTTAACAAAGGTTAAGCCGCAGTTGCTCCAAGTGCCAAGTACAGTATCTAGCACATAGTAGGCACTTAACAAATGGTTGTCTATTGGTCGATTAATTGCTTTGTGTATAAAGCTACCATGATGAGAATATTTATGAAACCTATTTGACAGGGTCAATGGGGGGGGTGGATTTTATAAACCTTAAAGTGCTATATAGATGTATTTTATTACTATTTTAGAGATGAGGAAAGAGATCCTTCTTATTCTAGGGAATCCCAGGGCTGAAGGAAAGATCCCATGTAGTCTTAGACTGCCCCATTCTCATCCCTTCAGGACAAAACCTAAACCATTCAAGGTATACCCTAGTAAAACTTTTTCATAAAGATTTCCAGGGACAGAAACTATATTATTTCCCTTAATATTCTTTCTGCCAAGAAAGTTTTCCCTATGTTTGGCCTAAATCTCACTTGCTGGATTGGAAGCCTCTTTTTTCTAACTCTATCTTTGGCAGACGGGAGGGGGCGAGGGGTGGGATCAGGCTATGCCCTTTAAATGTTCGTTATTGTTATTATTAAAATCAACTGTGGTTAATTTGCTTTTACCAATATAACTGTGGTTTTATCCCATATTCCCACAAAACTCTATAACCTCATATATAACAGTTCCATTTTGTCTCTATGCCTCTGTACCGGCTCTCCTCCATACCAGTATTGCACTCTCTCATCACTTCCAAATCTCTTAAAATCTCCATTTTCCTTTAAAGTTCAACTCGAACAGCCTGCTTGCCTAACACCTTTCCTGATCTGATTCTCTCCTCCTCCTCTCCCTCCACCCCCAAACAAGCACCATATATTTGTTTTGCACTTAATAATTTTGTATCTACCCTTATCTCCTTTAATGGAAGCATCTTGAAAGTAGAAACCCTTGCGTTTTTCTCTGCATCTTCACCTAATAGTGATTTGCAGATAGTAAGCTTTAAATCTGCCTATTGATTAATTACACAAAGAGGCTACAACCTGTAGAAGTCCAGGGAAGTTCCACACAGCTAAAAATCACAAATATTTTTAATTTGATTCAACAAATATTTATTAATTGCTGCTTCATGCCAGACGCAGGCAAATATATGACTGTGAACTGCAAAACAGTTACCAATTTCTATTGGTCAAAGGCATTTCCTGGTAAAGAAACTTAGCAGAACTGGAATTTGGAGTCAGAAGACTTTGGTTCACATCCCAGCTCTGATATTTACTACCTGTAGGACCTTATACAAGTAACTTAATGCTGGTGGCCTCAGTTTCCTTATTGTAAACAGGGCAAGAGAGAACTAAATGATCTTTAAAGTGTCCCTTCCATATTATGACTTACTCAATTGAAATTTTGATATATTTCGGGAATTTTCGGGGAGTTATGCTGAAGCCACAGACAACACTCAAAGGCCAGCAGACAACACAGAGCCTGTGACCAAATATTTAACCCGAGTTTTGTGGTAAGGCACTATAAATACCCCATAAAAGAAAAAGACAAAAAATCAAACTTCTTCTCTGGTATGAAGAGAGGGCCAAAAAACTTTATGTGGATTTTCCAGATAAGGGGATGCCACACTCCTAACCCCAGTGATGCTGAAGAGACAACTATACCAACAATGGAGTCTTAGGATTTTATTTGCTACTGGGAGAAGACATGGCACCACAACTTTCAAAATCTGCTCAATTCCTGGTGTCAAGGACAGCCTCCTTTGCTTACCAATCTTCTACCTCATGCTCAACAACAGTGGTTGTAACCACTCTCTATCCTGCATCCTCTTTGCTTTCTGTAATCTCTCACTTTTTTACCTCATTAATCCCCAATGGGTTCAACAATCACCTCTGTGCAGATGACTCTCCACGCTATATATCCAGCTCTAGTCTCTCTCCTGAGCTCCAATCTTGCATCATTAACTCCATATTGGATTTTTCAAACTTGATGTCCTAGAATCATCACAAACTCAAAATGTCCCAAACAAAACTCATCTTTTCCCCAAAAGCCCACTCTTCTTCTGAACTTTCCTATTTCTGCTGAGAACACTTTTACCTTACTATTCACCTAGGTTCACAACCTCCATGTTGTCCTCACTCTCAATTTGTCCAATCAGCTGCCAGATCTTATAGTTATTATTTCCACAGCTTCTCTCCCATAGTCCTCTTCTCCATCCACACAGCCACCACTCTAACTCAGGACAATCTCAAGCTTCTCCTAACTTCAATCTATCCTGTGCATCATTGCCGAAGTAACTTTCCTAAAGTGGAAGTGTGACCATGTCACCCCTCTCTACTCAATAAATTCTAGTCATTTCTTATTTCCTCTAGGACCAAATATAAACTCTTATGTTTGGTACTTACAGTTCTTCATAAGCTGGCCCCTTCCTACTGTTTTAGTCTTCTTGCACATAATTGCCCTCCACATGCTCTATCATCCAGTCATCTTGATTTTGCACTGGCTGTCCTCCATTCCTGGAATGTCCCACCTCCTCATTTCCCCCTCTCAGAATCCTTAATTTCCTCCAAGATTAAACCCAAAAGTCACTCTCTGCACAAAACCTTTCATGACACCTCTTGGCTGCAAGAACACTCTTGCCCCAAACTAGCCTATATTAATTTTGTATATATATATACTTTTGCATACATCAGTTAGCCCCCCCCTCCCAGCTGAGTTACAGTGTAAATTTCTTGAGGGAAAGTGAAGTATCAGACTTTTGTCTTTGTATCCTCAGAAGTCAGCATAGTGCCTGGCACATGGTAGGCTCTTGTTAATTGATTGATTATAGGGTTGGAATGGAGATGAGGCAGCAGTGGTGGAGAACAGATAGGAGGAGGAAGGAATGGTGATTTCATTCCAGTTGTGGATTGCTAGCCTGGCCAGACTACTTGACAAATGGTCATTTTGTTGCTGTCAACACCAGGAATCTCTTAAAGTTGATGCTAAGTTCACTCTGCAATTCTCCATGTGAAAAGACTTTTGTAGTGGTTTTAAGCATTAGATAAGATTTCTTTTTCTTTTTCATTCATTCAACAAGCATTTATTAACTTCACACTATGCACCAAGTACTGTGCTAAGAGGTAAGGATGCCAAAAATATATCTAATCATTTTCTAGTCTGGAGCAGCTTATGTTCTGTTTGGGCACGAATATGAACAGAGAGGCAAATGCAAATCTATACAAGGTAAATACAATCTGATATAGATATCTGGCAGGGATGTTACTAGTAATGGAGGAAAAAAAAAGGATAAGGATCATGGAAGAGTGGAAGCTTGAGCTGAATCTTCAAGAATTCAAGGGATTTTAGAAGGTGGGCAAGTAGAAGGAGTGCATTCCAGGGACAGGGTACAGAAGAGCAAAATCGTGGAAGTGGGAAACAGGGTACCATATAAGAAGAGAAAATAGACAGGCTTGGATGGAATGTAGAATCTGGGAAGAGACTTGCAATCACCCTCGAAAGGTGAGCAAGAGCCAGATTGTGAAAGGCTTTGAATGTCAAGCAGAGGAATGTGTATTTGATCCTAGAAGCACAAGGAGTCATCATAATTTCTTTAGCAGGGAATGTCATGTACAGTAGTTTCTGGTAGGGGCTAAGCCAAATATTGCTGAATGAATTAAAGAATGAAATGTTATAAAATCAATTTGAATTCCTATATTGTTAGGAAGGCTAGTTTAGGATAAGCTCTAGGATTCCTTCTAACTCTTTGTTCAGTAGTATTTTTCAGTCGCATCTGACTCTTTGTAACCCCACTGTGACCCCATTTGCAGCTTTCTTGGCAAAGATACTGGAGTAGTTTGCCATTTTCTTCTTTAGTTCATTTGACAGATGAGGAAACTCAGGCAAACAGGGTTAAGTGAATGCCCAGGGTCACACAGCTAGTAAGTGTCTGAGGCCAGGTTTGAACATAGGAAGATGAGTCTTCCTGACTCCAGGCCTGGCACTCTATCAGTAGATAGAGTACCTAGATAGCACTACCTAGCTGCCCTTCTAACTCTAAGCTTCCATTATTTGCCATTCAACAGTAATAATACCTATTATGGTATTTTGGAGTTGGAAATAGTTTTCTACCTAGTCTAAATTTCTAATTTTAAAAGATTTTATTATATACAAAACTAAAAATTTTAAACCTTCCCACAATAAGTTGCCATTGTCAAGTCTACCTCCAAAAACATCTACCTTTCTAATCTTCTTACAGATTAACTCCCCAGCAAGTAGTCATCAGTATGTTATCCATCCAGTGCCACAGACACACAGACACACAGGAACACACACACACACACACACACACACACACACACACACAACCCAACTCCTGGTTGTGTCCACATCTCCCCTCCAGGCATTTTTTCAGGCTATCTCCCATGCTGGGAGCTCTCTCCCTCCTCCACTCTGACTACTGACAATGCCCATGCCTTCCTTTAAGTCACAACTAAAATCTTTCTACAGGAAGTCTTTTCCAATGCCTCTTAATTCTAGAACTTTCCCTCTTTTAATTCCTATTTATCATATATGTAGCTCATTTGTATACATTTGCTTGGTATCTCCCCAATTAGACTGTGAGTTCTTTTTCCTATCCCTAGCACTTTGCACAGCACCAGGCACATATCAGATGCTTAAGCTTATTGACCGACTGATATCTCCTATTTCTCCATTTCTTTCCACTAACACAGCCACTCCCCTAGTTTAGGGCCTCTTTACCTCTTGTCCAGACTATAGCAATATTTTTCCACATCCAATTCTACATTCCTACATCCAGATTTCTTTTCTCTCTACTCAGTCCTCAAGTTGCTGGCAACATCGCCTTCCTAAAGCACAGTCTGACTGTGTCCTCAACAACCTTCAATGGCTCCCTATTGCCTCTAAGTTTCGCTTTTCGTTTTTAATTATATGTCAATTATATGTCAAGCCAATTTTCAGCATTCATTTTACAAGATTTTGAACTCCAAATTTATCTCCCTTCCCTCCCCTCTTCCAAAATGGTTGGCAATTTGATATGGGTTATACATGCGCTATCATGTAAAACATATTTCCATATTAGTCACAGTTGTGAAAGAAGAAACAGATCAAAAGGAAAAAAGAACATGAAAAAGAATAAAGTAAGTGAAAAAAACTTGCTTCGATCTGCATTCAGAGTCCATCAGTTCTTTATCTAGATGTGAATGGCATTTTCCTTCCTTAGTCATTTGAATCACCATGAGTCTCTGAGTCTCGGATCATCATATTGTTGAGAAAAGCTGAGTCATTCATAGTTGATCATCACCCTAGATAAGATTTCTGTAGCCCACTACTGAAAAGTTTATTTTGGAGAAAGCAAACAGAAAAGTGTCAACCAAACTAAGTAAGCTTTGCATGCCATTTACCCTAATTTCTCTGTGGGACTCGGATTAAACAGGACAGGTGGCACTTAAATTTATCCCCAGTCCTGGGGATTCTTCTTTATTGGAAAATGTTTTTGACAGCTTCCTAATTTTGATTTCCTGTTCATTGGAGTCCTGCTGTTGGTGAGACTTATTTATTATACTTGCCCCACTGAGCTAATTTACCTCTATATAAATGCAGATTTTGTTATGGTGATGCCTCTAGATTCATGAACAAATGTTAAACACTAGTGAGATAATGCTTGCAAAAGGGATTTGAGCTCCTATGAAGTTGTGGTCTCTGGAGGAAAAGCATTATGTAAATAAAAATGATATTATTTTAGAAATATAGACAGGACCTGTGATTTCTTTGGTATAAAGAGTGATGAGGGGAGGAAAATTCATCTAGAAATGGAGTGTACCACCTTCTCTGAAACTTACAGTCTCAAAAGAGTTGTCCCTAGAGGGGCAGCTAGGTGGCACAGTGCCCTGGCATCAAGAGGACCTGAGTTCAGCTAGTAAGTTTACACTTAATAGCTGTGTATAAACTTACTAGCTGTATGATCTTGGTCAAGTCACTTAACCCTGGTTGCTTCTCCTCCCCCTCCAAAAAAAAAAAAGAGTTGTCCCTAAAGCATGGAGAGGTTAAATGACAGAGACAAGACTTGAACTCAGGTCTTCCTGGCTTCAAGGCTGATTTGCTAATTTACTACATTGCACTACCTCTGGCACTGTGCTAAGTTTTACGGCTCTCAAATCTCAACAATTTGTCCTATTGTGCTATCAACTCTAAATTGGCTTGCAGTGTAGAAAATAGTAGATTTTCCCCCCAAATCATTAACTATACCATCTTACAGGTGGAAAAGATAATTGAGTCCAAATGCACTCCTTTTTGCATAGGTCAAAACTGAAAGAAAGATCATTTTAGGTTTGTCCTGTGTCATCTAGCTTTCTCTAATATCATAATCCTTTCAACCTGACCTTCCTAGTTTGGTCTTACTATTTTCAGATGGGCAATTAAAGAAAATAGGGTTCAGTAGAATTAAGAGCCAATTAAGTGCATCAAGGAAGCCCTTTGGGATAAATATTGTTCCCTTCTCAAAGGCTTCTCTTTAGGAAAGCTTAATGATAGTCCAATATGGTAATCCCTTACAGCTGTGCATCAACGATATATTAAGACTATGAGTTGGACTTTTTGAAAGCACTGCTAATACTGAGACTGCCCATTCGAGCCATGACAAATCATCAGTTCACAGGTGATGTGTCTCTGAATTTGTTCATCTGTGTATATGGGTTGTTGTGAGGATCAAATGAGATGATATTGCAAAGTACTTTGCAAACCATCCAGCATGATGTAAATATTATTGTTGTTATCATCTTTTGCAGTCTGAACTGATCTTTTTAGCTATTGATATCTTTTTTTGCCCTCTAAAGTTACTGTGGGGCAGTTGATGGTGCAGTGGATAGAGGCACCAGGCCTGGAGTCAGGAAGACCTGAGCTCAAATCCAGCCCCAGATACCTACTAAGCTGTGCGACCCTGTACAAGTCATTTCACCCATTTGCCTCAGTTTCCTCATCTGTAAAATGAGCTGGAGAAGGAAACGGCAAACTGTTCCAGTATCTCTGCCAAGAAAACCCCAAATGGGGTCATAAAAGTCAGACACAGCTGGAAAATGGCTCAATAATCACAAGAAAAGTCACTTTGCATTAATATATGGTTTATATGTGTTATGCAGACATCTTCATAGATGCATGTAATCTCTTCTGTCAAAATGTAAACTCCTTGAAGGCAGAACCTGTTTAGACTGAGCTCCTTAACAGCAGTGATTGTCTTTTGCCTTTCTTTTTATCTCTAGCACTTAGCACCATGCCTGGTATACAACAGGTGTTTAATAAATGTTTATTGGCTGACTGTTTCACTTTTATCTTTATATCCCTAGCACCAAAGCCAGGGTCTGGCACATAGTAGACAATGAACATTTATTTACCTGCTTGATGGAGCCTATGCCACTGGATATGGATATAGTATGATAATGTATTTCCAGTGACTATGTGACTGGGAGGAGGGGGGAGAGACACAAAGAAAATACAAAATAAAAGGTTTTTGTTTTTGTTGATAGACGAAATATTCTTCTAGGGAGAAGTTAATAAACTCATGGTTAGACTTCAGAGAGATTCCTGGACTTTAGGAGTAGGGTGTATGTGGTAGAGAGAAACTTACATATCAAATTAATGCTGTCCTTTGTAATAGGGACTGTGGGGAGGTTCCCTGGAAGCATTTGACTTTAGACTGGGTCCTGGAACATGTTGCTGGGTCATAGGATTCTTTTGTTGTTGTTGTGAGTGAGCAGAAATTATCTCACATAAATAGCATTTCCTCTCCAGTACTTCCCCTCGACCTTAGGAGTATCCTTCCAAAAAATGAGATATTCAGCCAGCCTTTTCCCCAGAGTTTCTCATGTTTCTGTCTCGATTCTGCTCCTGCAATAAACAGAATCCTTATAAAAGCATTTCTAGAATGCATGAGCTATAGCAGCCAACTCAAAGGAGGTAGGAGAGAAGCTGCATTTTTGCATATCTTTGTATTTTGTGCCAAAGGTAGCTGCCTGACTTTTCCTAGCAGACTGATTACAAACAGCTCCTTTAATGGAGATTGAGTGACCATTTCACCCACCTACCCCATCCGCCCCCCAAAAAACACTATTTTTCAATGACCATTAGATGTCCCAATATTCGAACAATCCTAGGAGTTCATCTTAACCAGTGCTTCCTCTTTCCCTACCCCTGTTCCCCTACCCCTCACCACATGCCACCTCCTCTAGGCAGTACAAAACCGAAACTATTCAAGATAGACCCGAGTCATTCCTATTCTTAAAGACTTAGAAACCCTGTTTGGGTGGAGGGTGTAGAGCACCCACAATGCTCTTGAAGGAAGAAATGCTACTGACAAAAGTACTTGAGCATTACTGAGAATCCTGGGTGGAGCTGAGGAGAGTGAGTATCATGGAATGAGTAGATAGGAAGTACAAGATGATTACATTTTTTAAGGCAAATTCACAAAGCAAGGAGAGAATAAGGTTAAAAACCAAGAAAGCTACTCTTGTCCTTGGTACCCCCAGGACTGTCATGTATTACTTCTTGACTTTAGAATAGCCATATGACTCCATGAGTAGGATCCACCTATCTAAGATCCCTTCACAGTCACAGACACCTAGTGTCTTAATAAAGAACCACAAAAACGTTAAGGTGCATGCAGGTGTTAGAAGGTCAAAACCTATCCAACACACATTTATTAAATGCCTATTATGTACCAGGCACTTTGCTAAACACTAGGCATACAAAGAAAAGAAGGAAAGTGGCAATTTTCCTCAAGGAGCTCAATTCTAATGAGGAAGACAACATGCAACAAATTTTTTAATTAGATATATACAGAATAAATAAAATTTAACCTTAGAGGGCTTCATAATCAGAAAACAGTTTCTAACCTACAAGTGCATGCCCACCTGTTTATACACTGTGTCCCCTCCTCCTGCCCCATCCAATTGAATGCAAGCTTCTTGAGGGTAGGGATTGCATTTTACTTTGTCTTTGTCACCTCAGTGCCTAGGATGGTGCATTGCACATAGTAGGTGCTTAACATATACTGGACCACCCATTCTAAAGGATGGTATAGACTCATTGAACTGGAATTGTGTTGTTGTGAATATTGTTTGAAATAAATGGCCATGGTCTCAGGAAAAAAAATGACTTAGAAATAGCAACTCCATGATTTTCCCTAATAGCCTTTTTGCCAGAAATTTTTTTCCCCTTGTGTCTGGCTTAAATCTCACTTGCAATAATTTAAAATCTATTTTCTCTAGTCCTGTCCTAAGCAGAGATGAAAAACTAGACCTTACCCTTTAAATGTTAGCTATTGTTAACAGAAAGTGTGTTAAATTTCTTTCACCAGTGTCCCTGTGGTTTTACCTGGCATTCCTCTGAAACTCTATAACTAGATGGTCACAGTGGAATGTTTTCTTTCAGGTCTAACATGACTTAGAAGATAAGAGATGGACAGGTTGGCAGAAGGGGAGAATATTTCATGATTCTAAAAGTAGTGACAAGCATTGTTTTCATTAGCTGACCATTCTACCATTCCAATAAAGACAGTAGGCTAGTGTACACTGATTCCTGACTGGTAGCCAGTACTCTCAAAAAGCCCAAATTTGGGAATAGCTAATGAATTCCATCAGGAATGGCATATAGGATAAGCTCTTAGAAGCAAGATTTAGAAGTGGGAGGAAAAAGGTTTCATTTTAGCAAATGTGCTGGATATCATCTTTGGAGGCAGTATAGGACAATGGAAAGCATGATGGATTTAGAGTCAGAAGACTGGGAGGTGAATCTGATTTGCTATTAGCAGAACTTTGGGAAAGTCATCCAGTGTCACTGGATCTCAGTTTTCTCCTCAGTAAAATGAGGAGGTTGGACCAGTGGTGGGGAATTTGCCTCCTCAAGGCCACATGTGGCTGTCTAGGTCCTCAAGTTCAACCCTTTGACTGAAAATCTAGGTCCTCAAGTCCTTTGATTAGTCAGAGGACTGCACCTGAGGACCTAGAGGGCCACATGTGGCCTTGAGGCTACAGGTTCTCCACCCCTGGGTTGGATCAAATGGTCTCTGAGGTGCATTCTAGTTCTAGTTCTATAAGTTTATGACCTTACTGAATTATTTCTGTCTTTAAAGTTCTGTTTTTCATACCTGGGAATCTTTAAGAGAAAAAGGGAAAAAACATGGAGGGTAATGAGATGGGCTTTATGATGTTTCTAATCATTCTTTCTTTACAAGGGTAGCATGCAGTATCTCCCTTACCCAATGTCTTTCTCCAACCCAGGAAACTATCTCAGTTTCTAAGTACTTTCTGGGTTATAATCATCTTTCATGAACGCCCACCAATGTTTTTACTTTTACTAGCCAAACAAAAGACACACTTAGTTCAAGGCAAAAGTATTCAAGTAATAAATATAACAACAGAACATCCCTTCTATGAACCTTGAGTTCTTTCTCCCACATATATAAACATTCTGTATGGGAAGAACGAACATGCATAAAGCATCATAGATGGAAGAGAGTACTACCACTTTCTCAAAATAGAAATCATTTTAAGTGACATTACAAGTGACAACGAATCACTTACAAGTAATATTAAAGACTAAGTTGATACCATGTTGTAACAACAATGCTACTTGCCGCTACTATGGCTGTGTAAGGCCAATAACACCAGCACACAGGAGGGCTGCTAGCACAGGTTCTTTGATCTCCTTTCTAAGGAAAGCAACTTTAAGGGGTTTACAATCTCACTTTAATTAAACATACATATATCATTCACTTAGTTCAGGGGAAAAAGTCAGCACCCTGAACTTCAGAGAAAACACAAACAGAAATTACAAGCAGAAATTATATAAACAGAGCAAAATAACACAAATCACCAAACAGCCTTCTAGATGTCTGTCCAAGACATAGTTACCAGAGAGAGAAGCACCAACATCTGGGTTTTTCAAAGCCAGGGGGCTCCTTAACAGTTACCCAGAGTCCTTTCTGGTCAAATCATGACACTCTTCCAGTGGGTGATCCCCAAGCAAAATGCTAACCTGAGAGTATATATACACTTCTTCAGGGTCAAAGGGCATCATAAGAATACCACTCAAACCCATGTGACCTAAGCCTTCCCATGACTTAAGCAGGTCATTGAAGACTCCTGATTCAAAGACTCTTGATTGAAACAAAGGCAATACTCAAAGGCACTTTATTGCCTTAGTGCTAAAAAGCACCCCGAAACAAAAGACAACAAAAAGTCCCATTTTACTTGCCATTATACGTGTCAATAACATCAATGAATTATTCATTATAGAGCCAGAAGACACCTCAAGGGATCAACTGGTCCATTTCTATGCTTTCATGAAGGCAGGGATTAGTTACCATTTTATGGTTGAGGCAGAAAAAGTTTGAGGACAAGAGAAGACATGAATATGTGACCTTGGTAAGGAATATTTGGACCAGCATAAAACCTAGAATAGACTACAAAATACACTAAGTTTAAAATTTGAGACCATCAGATGTAACCCGGAAGAATTATTCTCCCAAAGGATAATGAAACCAGAATTGCTAGTAGTAATACTCAGACTAGACTGTAGAATGTTGGAGCACTTCTTCTAGTCCTGTCTGTGTTACTTAAATGCATGGCCTTGAGCGAGTCACACTTCTCTGCCTCTAGGTTACTTCATCACTAAAATGAGGAGTTGGGCTGTTTGACCTCAAAGATCACTACTAGTGGTAAGATTTTTGTGATTTTCTATATAAAGGAAAATTTTTCTTTGCTACTGTCAGATGTGTAGGTATCCTGTCAGAGTCATGGCTGGGTCATGTGGGGGAGGAAAAGGTGGTGTGCCACAGGGATGGATTTTCCTAACCCTTACTAGTACAGTCTAGGTTTCTGAATCTTTGCCTAGAGGTGGGGCAGGGAGGGCTTTCCCTGCACCCACACATACCATGATTAAGGTTGGGGTGGGAAGCTATCTGAGTGCAAACAGAAACCTTCATTTTTATTTCCAACCCAGCCTTCCTCTAGTCTGACTCACTGAGTGATGCCACAGTTTAATGTTTGTGACCTAACACAGTCAATCACCATGGAACTCACACAAACCCTAGACTGTTGAGGAGCACCAAGGGAGATGAGCTGGACAGTTCCGGAAAAAGAAAAAAAAACCCTGATTCTGACACACAGAGAGGCCACATTTCAAGCCTGGACTTCTGAGTCCTCATGTGGGCACTTCCACCACTGACTAAAATGGACACATGGATACCTCAGGGTCTATTGGAGCATCCGAGTATGGATTTAAGGTAACCAAATATAAATACATGTCCTGGCAATCAACTGAGACAAGTAAGAAAGGGAAGGAGAAAAAAGCCTATGTAGCAATTCAAGTTGGTTTGGGGAATACATTCAATTCCCTTGCCTTCTTCCAGCATGTGGCAGCAAAATGAATGAATAAATGAAAAAAAAATAATAATGAATAATAAATGAAAAAAGAAAGCATCAGGATGAATAGTCAAGTACTAAGGGAGTCTATTGACAGATTTGGTGGTCTATGACCTTATATGAGCTTCAAGGATCAAGATAAACTGACCTGATATTCCATATTCCTTGGTAAACCAAGGTACAATACAAGAAAAATGGAATGTTTTTGTCCCATTTTGTGTGTGTGTGTGTGTGTGTGTGTGTGTGTGTGTGTGTGTAGGGTACCTATATCACTCTCAGGGTTTCTTAACCTTTTTTTGTGTGATGGATCCTTGGACAGTTTGGTGGGAGAGAAGGAGGAAACAAGAATTTATTTAGTGCCTTCCATATGCCAGGCACTATACGAAGCACATTATAAATACTAACTTATTTGATACTTAAAACACCCTTGGGAGGTATGTCATTATCACCCCCGCTTTAGAGTTGAGAAAACTGAGGCAGACAGAGGTTAGATAGCGTGCTCAGGGTCATATATGTAGTAAGTATCTGAGCACAGATTTGAACTTAGTTCTTTCTGACTCCAGGCCCAGTGCCCTAATCACCATCCTACCTAGCTGCCTTGGAATTAGGGTTAGCCAAATGGTGAAACTTATGAACACCTTCTCAGAAGAATATTTTGAAATGCTTGAAATGAAATGCATAAGGTCACAAAGGAGACCAATTGAAATACAGGTATCAAAACTGTCAGACCCTAGGTTAAGAATCTCTGGTCGATAACGGCAAGACGGGGTGAGGGAAGCAAGACTAGAGGGCTGGCTGGTCAGGAAAAGCCATTCTCATCACCTGAACTGCCTCCCCAGGCTAATATTCCAAGGAACTGCACACTTCCCTGACTTAAGCAACCCTGTATCAACAGACTGTTTCCCAGCAGCGCTTGTGGCTTACAAGTAATGTGAAGGTCTTTTTATAACCGTCGATGTTTAATTTAAAAGGAAGGTCGGAATAAGTGGTAAGGGGAGGGGAATGTTGTGAACTACAAACCAACTGAAATGGAGAAAAATCATAAATACCAGAGTGTTGGATTATTTGAGCGTCTCTTGAAGTCGAATAATGAACCTTCTTCATGTTCTGCTTTTCTGGATTTGGCTTCCTCTGACAAATTTTCAGGCATTAGGGTCTGTCTGGAATTCATTCCAAGTTGGAGGGTTACTATTTTTTTAAGCTCTTTTAACATTTTGCAGCTGAGGCAGCCCCCAGAGCAGGAAGCTTGAGAGTGAAGCATTACCAAATATGTCTTTTCTCTTGCCCATATCTTTTATTTCCACAGGAAAAGAAGACAGACGCTGGCAATGGACAGCGTACCAGTGAGGGCCCAGCAACAGCAGGCTGCCTCAGCAGACAAGACAGGAGAAGTCCATCAAATACCCTATTTTAAAAAGAGGAAGCTGTTCTAGGTAGCAAGAAGTCTGAGAAGTTTCCAGAAGTACTCAGGCTAATTCAGGAGACATGGGCATCACCACTGCTTATCTATTTGCCCCCATATCCACCTCCATTAAGAAAAGACTTGTTCCCTTAGTCTTGTGATTCAGTGTCATCATTTAAGTACTCTCTGTAAGAGACAATGTGGAGAGTGATTGTGTATTTGTGCATATATGAAAAATGTGAAATATCCAGGTACTTATTTTGAGTACCATTTTTCTTATTATTTGACAAACATAGCTTCTCTGTTTTATGATAACAAGGACAACGTTGTTCTAGACTTATATATTCTACAACCACATATTATCTTCCTAATACCCCCATTATTGTCTTCAATAAATAATGATAGATTTTGAAGGAGAAACAAAGATAAATAAGGCATAGTTTCTACCCTCAAAGAGTTTATAATCTAGTATAGTAGATAAAACATATACCCAGATAACTATAATACACAGAAGGATGTGATCGAGCAAAGTCAAAATCCATTTATTGAACTTTTCCTATACAACAAAGCATCAGAAATAATCTAGCATGATAGCTCTGGGTTTAACTATTACTCTGATACTAGCTTTGTGACCATGAGGGACATGACTCAACCTCTCTGAGCCTCAGGAAACTCTCTAAGATTTCTTAGAATTATAAGCTAAGATTGGTAGGGGGTGATATCCAGTGGTTGGGGGAGTTCCTCACTAAGTAATTAATGCCAGGAACTCTGCTACATGCTAGAGATACAAAAATTTTTTAAAAAATAGTTCCTACTCTTAAGAATCTTCCATTCTACTAGATAAAAGCACAAGAAAAGCATAAGAAACAAACAAGTTACTGTATGGGTTTATTTAGTGGAAAGGTTTGTCTCTGGCTGAGGGCACAGGGAAGGTCTCATGGAAGATGTGTATTTTAACTAAGTCATAAAGGATAGCAGGATATTAGAAATGGGGATGGGGTGGATGAGAAATGACATTCCAATACAGAAGGAATGTCTTTAGGGATTTGTTTTTCTTACAAATGGAAATATTAAAAGAAAAAAATATCCTTTTAATGTTATTTGATGTCAATATTATTCTTATTATCATGCAGTATTTGTTGCATTCCCCCATTAAATTAAATATTTTGTAGATCAAATAAAGGGTATAAATATTGCTCATGTGGATTTCAGCTCCCATAAAATTAATAGAAAAAAACAACACAAACCTTTAAAAAAAAGAAATATTTTTGTGTTGATTTCTTGGTTTTATTTATTCTGCCACTTACATCACAAGTTTTCCACAGTAAACCATGGAAAGGCTTAACAAAACTAAGTTTAACCACAAGGGGGAGCTGCTAGTCAGTTGCCTGATCCTAGTCAGTTCACCAAGCTGTCAGTCAAATCAATCAACAAGCATTTAATAAGTGCCCATTATGTGCCAGGCATTGCTAACTTCTGAGAATAAAACAATGTCAAGTTCTTATACATCTCAGAGAATGTGGGTACTTCTCCCTGTTCTGTCCCCTTTTTCTTTGGTGACAGCTCTTGTTTGAAGTTGAAGGCATGTAGATTTAGCCTCTTGGTTCATAGTTAACCACCTGACAGAAAAAAATCCAGCCTCTTGCCCGTGTCTCAGGTGCTTGGCAGCACGTGATTCCAGTCCTCTAATTCAGACCTCATTCTTCTGCTAAGACAGAGAGAGAAAACCCCACTCATGGCTAGAATTAACATGGATAACCCCGGCCAGCTCCTGCTACTTTAGCTGGTTGCTGTCTTCTCAAGAAAAACTCTATTTCCACCATCAAATGCAAAAGGTGACGGTGTTGATGGTGTGAATAATCTCTGAAGACCATGGTTGATATAGTCCCCTCAGTCCCAAACAAGAGCTCAATGAAGTGGGGGTAGGTAGATGAATACACAAGACACCATTGCCCATATTTATTTCATTTTATTTTTTCTCTTTGTTAATCCCAGTACACAGGTCCAACATTACTTCCCAAACATGGGGTCTGTCCTTACTCTGCTTGTTGTCTAGCTCTTTCCATCTTTGCCTTGGCAGCCAAAGCTTTGTAGGTGGGGAATCCATTAGGCATGTCTGTTACATGAACCATAGGTTGCCAAATTCAGAAAAGTAGCAGACCCAAAGTTAGCATTTATATAGGTCTTTTCATGTTTCCAAAGTACTTTTTTTCACTTATCTTAATTGTGTGATCTAAGTGGATCTTTGCAACAACCATGTGAAGTATATATGATGGTCAGGCAACAAGCATTTATTAATGCTTACTATATTCCAAACATTGAACTTAAAAAAAAAAGAAAGAGAAAAATGTGTCTCCCTGTCTTGTTCAGGATGGAAGGTCAGGGACTACTCACATTCCCAGTCCCACTGATGGACAGCATGGGACCTTTGACCTACTCTGTTTCTGATCTTGGAAGGTTTCCCTTTCCTTAGGTAATCTGGTTCCCCTTCCCCTCCAGAGTCTCACCATACTAATTCCTAACTCGGTGATAAATCCTATCACCATAGTCCATTGCAGCTCAGAACTATGGAGCTCAAGAGATGTGCTAGCTTCAGCCTCCTTTGCAGCTGAGATGACAGGTAACAGTCACTACACCCAGTCATGCTGCCCTCCTCTAAACAAGAGCAAACATTTACTAAGCACTTATTAAAATTGCTAGTAAAACACTAATTCTTATGGAAGACACTAAAAAAACTGCACTATGTACAAGACACTAGAGATATATTCTAAGATAAGAGTGAAACAATCTCTGCCTAAAAGAAATATTCTGCATGTTATGTTACATATGTTATTACATGTAATATGTGTTGCATAATATTACAATATATTATATAATATATAGCATTATATATTATTATACAATGTATAATATATAATTTTATATATAATATTATATTCTAGGGATAAACTATGTGCACAAACAAGCAAAAATCCAGTAATTTCGAGTAATAAATATTGCCTAGGAGAATCCAATGGCCTTTTCTCAATTCTCATTCTTCTGGACCTCTCCATAGCCTTTGACACTGTTATTCTCTTCTTGATGCTCTCTTCCCTCTAGATTTTCAGAATTTCACTCTCTCCTGATTCTCTTCTTACATCACAGAACACTCTATATGCTTTGCTGAATCCTTGTCCAGATCACACCGTCTAACCGAAATTGTCCCCGTCCTGGGACCTCTTTTCTTCCTCTACACTACTTCAGTTGGTGAGCTCATCAGTTCTCATGGATTTAATTACTGTCTCTATGCTGCTGATTCTCAAATCTACCCATCCTGCCCTAAGATCTGTGCTGACCTCCAGTCGTATATCTGCAATTGCTTTTCAGACATCTCTAACTGGATGTTTCTGTAGATATCTTAAACTCAACATGTCTAAAACTGATTTCCTTATCTTTCCTCCTAAGCCCACCCCCTTCTGCAGTCTTTTTCCCATTACTGCAGAAGTTAAAGCCATCCTCCCAGTCCCTCAGGCTCACATCCTTGGTATCATCTTTGACTCCTCATTATCTCTCATCCTTCGTATCCAATTTGTTGCCAAGGACAGTCGATTTCACCTTTGAAACATCTCCCGAATGTCACCCCTTCGGTCCACCATTCTGGTGCAGGCCCTCATTACCACACACCTGAGCTATTGCAGTAGTTAGCTGGTGAGTCTGCCTGTCTTGAGTCTTTCTTTATTCCAATCTATCCTCCATTCAGCCACCAAAGTGATTTTCCTAAGCACAGACCCAACCATGTTACCTACCTGACTCTATAAACTCCAGTACTCTCTTATCACTTTCAGAATCGAACACAAAATCCTCTGTTGGTGTTCAAAGCCTTTCAGAACCTAAACCCTTCAACTTCCCAGTCTTCTTATCCCTTACTCCCTGTCATGTACTCTTTGATCCATTGTCCCAGATGAAGTAGCCTCTTTGTTATCCCATGAATAAGACTCTATCTCTTGGCTCTGGGCATTCCCTCTGGATGCCCCACCCCCCATGCCCAGAATGTTCTCTCTCCTCTCATGTCTACTTACTGGCTACCCTGGCTTCCTTTAAGTCAGTGCTAAAATCCCATCTTCTACAAGAAGCCTTCCTCAGCCCTTTTTACTTCTAGTGCCTTCTCTCTTTCAATTTTTCCTTATTTATCCTATATACAGCTGGTTTGTGCATATTTGTTTGCTTGCTGTCTCCATCATTAGCTCATAAGCTCTCTGAGGGCAAGGACTGTCTTTTGCTTCTTTTTTTTTGTATGCATCCCTAGCATTCAGTGCAGTACCTAGCACATAGTACACACTTAATACATGTTTACTGACTAACTTAATTAAATGGCACCTGAACTGAAAATTGAAAGGGACTAGGGACTACTGGAAGCAGAGATGAGGAGAAAGGTATTCCAGGCATGGGGAGCACTTTGTACACAGGCATAGACATAGGAGATGGAGTGTCATATGTGAGGAATGGTAGGAACTTCAATATAGCTAGATAGAGTATGCAATGGCAGTTATGCAAGTCTAGAAAAATGAGCTGGTATCATATTTAAATGCCAAATATCAGATTTCATCCAGGGGGGTAATAAGGACCCTAGAAGTTCTTGAGCAGGGAGATGACATGGTCAGGACTATGTTTTCACTTACAATGATTTTAAATCATATATGAATTAGAGAAGTAAAAATGCCTACAGGATTGTGAAATGAGGAATGTAAGCATGAGAAGCAAAAATATACTTGAGATTTTCAGAAAGTCATAAAAATGGGAGAGATGTCCTCAAGAAGGGGGTGGGGATTAAGACAGATACTAAGAAAAGTGAAGATCTGAACCCAAGTCTAAAGGGTTTCAATAAAATCAATGTGGTAGAGTGGGCAGAGTGCTGGCTCTGGAGTGAGCAGACCTATGGTCCTACCCTGCCTCTAACATAGTATCTGAGTAACCTGGGGCAAACTCACAATCTCCCTAGCCTTCAGTTTCCTTTTCTGTAAAATAAGTGGGTTGACTAGATGTCTTCTGAGGTCCTTTCTAGATAACTGGGCCCATTGGAATACAATAGGAATACTTCCTTTGGAATACAAATATCAAACACCTTATGGTCTTTGAAAAGGAGGAAAGAATGTGACAAGGTCATGTCTTTTCATAAAAGAGAAGGAAATATTGCAATCTTAAGTAGTCGAGGGATGGTAGCTAGACAGCACATGGTTAGAGCACTGGTCCTGAAATCAGGAAGACTTATCTTCATGAGTTCAAATCCAACCTCAGACACTTGTAAGCTGTGTGATCCTGGACAAGTGACTTAACCCCATTTGCCTCAGTTACCTCAACTGCAAAATAACTTATTTATCTGTTCTGTCTTCCTAAAGAAAATAGCAATAAGGAGAAAGATATTTCCCTCTTAAATTCCCATAGTACTTCATTGTACAACATACATGTATGATTAAGACCCACTATCTACAAAATGACATATCTCTTTCATGCACTTCCAATGCTTTATGGTTTCATTGTTATAATGCCTGTCCTATATCTCTGATTAGATGGCGAATCACTTGAGTCCTATGTGTCTTTACAGCTCCCCTGGGCAGCCTGTAAAACATTAAGACCCTATAAATCCCTCATTGTGGAAACACTCTACACCCACAGAATTGATAAGCCATATACAACTAATAGTCTTAGAGGATGCCAAGGGCTCGGAGTGCCATGTTCATACAGCCACTGTCAGAGCTGAGATTTGAACCCATGTCTTCCTGATACCAAGCCTCACATTGTATATGTTATTTCACAGTGCCTATTTAACCACAACCACAGTAACTTATATTGATCGGGCATTTTAAAATTTACGAAGTACTTTTCCCATAACTTGGGGTGAGTGGTTAGGTACTGCAAATGTTATTATCCACATTTTATGGTTGGGAAACTTAGTTTAAGAGATCCTATGAAAGGTACTACCAGTATAAAAGAAGATAGAATAGCAAAGGAGTTTAAGGATCATCTGGCACAACCATCTGGCACATTTCATAAATGTGGAAACTGAGGCCCACAGAGGAGAAATGATTTGTCTAGAATAATACAGGTCGTAAGTAGCACCAATGCCCAAACTAGCATGTAGCAATTAGAGCTAAGCCCCAGGGCACTGACATCTAGGTGAGAGAAAACCAACTCCCGGGAAGCATATGTTTCCTCCCCACAGAAGCCCGTGCTTAACCCCCAGAGTCCTGTCTCCATGGTTCCCATATGCCAAGGACTTGCCTTTCCCCCAACCTCAGCAGGAGTGTAAGCCAGAAGCTCTGGGGGACTGGCCACCCCCTCTCCCACATTAACCACATCTACCAGTTGGACAGTCCTCTATGCCACACCCCACCTCCCCCCAAGTGAATGTTCCCCATGGAAAATTATTCCTGTTATGGCTTTGAGTAGCAGACTGGGATCCAAGCCCATGTCTCCTGACTCCAAGTCCAATATGCTTTGCACTACCATGTGACTGCTGCCCTGAAATAATGCTTTTGTACATAGCAGGCCTTAATAGCTGTTGAAATGAATTCAGTGTGAAATTTCTCTCACAGACATGTACATGTGACAATAGAATGATAGATGCTTTTAGCACAATACGGATTGGTAGATTCATACGCTTAGTGATATATTAAGTCTTCTTTCCAGGAGAAAATGGAGGTTTACCTTTGGGAAACTCTGTTTTGTTTCCTTTTGAGAATCCTGATACAAAGCATCTCTGGCTGAGGTCTTCACTGACTTCTGTTTCTTTGCCTGTTCTCCCATTCCATTCTAAGGCCCCCTTCCAAGAAGGCGTCTCTTCCTGCAAGATCATTAACATCCATTTCCAGTTCCCAGTCAGTAGCCATTGCCCACTCCAGCCACATAAGCTTCTGCAGGCTCAGAACAATGGCTATCTGTTCCCTCCTGTGAGATTTCCAGAAACAGGCTTTAGAGCTCTGCTATGTGTTTATCTTTCTCCATACTCCCGCAAGCAGCCCCTCCATGACTCATACATATACACAAAGCCAAAGACCCTGAATGGTTTGTTTATTCTCCTGAGCTACATGGCCCTGGGCTGGGGTTCTCGGTGTGGGCAACAGATCAGAGAATCTGGGGAAAGGTGCGTCATTTTACATGGATTCAAGTACAAACAAAATTGCATCTAGTTAGGTTCTGCCTAGGAACCTTTAAGGAAATTCAGAACTAACCATGAAACTAAGTTTTGGCTACTATCTCAAGCTATACTATTATGCTTTGTATTATGCTTTTGGGGAAGATAGGGCAGACAGGGAGGCCATTAGATAGATACACATTGACAGACAGACAGACAGATAGATAATCATTTAGTACTTTACATGTGCCAGGAACTGTGCTTAGCACTAGGGACACTAATACAAGAAGACAAGACAGCCCCTACTCTTGAGGAGACTACATAGGAATAGGGGACCACAAAGCATAAAGCAGAAACCACTCAGAGAGGTCAGTTGGTTTGTTTTTAAGATTTCTCAGCTCATGACCTAAAGCAAGCGGTCGTAATACAAAAGGTGTTCTGTAATTGCCTACTGTTTGACTGATTAAATAGCAGTGATTAGATAGTACAGTGAAGAGGACAGGGCAGCTTGGTGGTACAGACCTTCAGGTCTGGAGTCAGAGAGACCTGAGTTCAAATGTGGCCTCCGATACTTAGTAGCTGTGTGACTCTGGTCAAGTCACATAACCGTGTGTGCTTCAGTTTCCTCGTCTGTAAAATGAGCCAGAGAAGGAAATGGCAACCACTCCAGTATCTTTGCCAAGAAAACTCCAGATGGGGTCACCAAGAGTCAGACATGACTGAAACAACTGAACAACAAACAATAGTGAAGAGAGCGGTGTACCAGGACCATGAATTGGGTGTGATAGTAGACAAGTCACTTATAACCTCTCTGGGCCTGAGTTCTCTGATGAACAAAATGAATTAGAATAGTCGGTCCCTTAAGGTTCCTTCCAGCTCTAAAGTTATGTGACTTCTACTTGCTATGTTATCATAAGTCATGGAGAACAGAGTTCGTTGATCAATTTGATGAACTTACAGACTGATGAGTCTTCGCTTAAAATTTGATTGTGTCTTGTGATAAAGGGTATTGACACACTCCTGGATACGCCCTAGATTAATCATTCTTAGTCTCGGAATTTTTTTTTTAAATTTCGATAATAGCATATCAATATAATTGCTTTCTTTTGTAATCCTGTGTATTTTATTTTATGCATCTAAAAATATCATTTTGAGAAGGGGTCCCGAGGTTTCCCGAGCAGATTGCCAAAATTGTCCTTGTCACAAATAAAAAGTCAAGGACCTCTTGGTCTAGACAGAGGATGAATTATAGTGACTGAGTCCTGTCACCTGATGGAACGTGTGAGAAGAAAACCTATGTGTTGGCCTGTAATATGTAGTAGGGAAACCATTTTTTGGCTCTTTTATCTTTTAGCAGAGCAAAGATTAGACTTGGGGGTGGGGAGGCAGGGAAAAATGAATGAAATAACCTTATCCCTAACTAATAACCATTAACGGATGCCTAGGGGAGAGGAACATGGGAGCCACATATTCCCAATGACACAGCAGTTGTCAGTCCAGGGAACCACATTACCATAAGTTTGAGACACAGCAGCCTATCAGTCCAAGATGCAGCAAAGTTGGGAGTGAGTACAATTGAGGGTGCACTATCTAGAAGCAATGACATTCGCTCTTTTAACTACATGGCAGAAATTATGGCTGCTTTTCAGCAAGCAAGGGAGGGAAGCAGCTAGGATGATGGTGGAGTATTGAGAGTACTTGGAGAGGCAGCAGCAGAGGCTCATGAGGCCTCAATTGGATCCTAGTGATTTGGGGGCTACTATGAGTGGTGTAAATTCCCAAATACTACCAGAATCTAGGTTTCTATCAGAGAAGAAAAGGTTCCTGAGAGTTCTTGAGTAACATCAGCTTACGTGGAGTTTGTACATGTTGTTGGAGGAGTAACAGAGGACTATAGCCATGATAATGAGCAAGGGTGGGGAACCAGCAGCCTTGAGGCCCCATGGGCCTTCTAGGTCCTTGGGTGTGGCCTTTTGACTGAGTCCAAGTTTTACAAGACAAATCCTTTTATTAAGGGGATTTGTTCTATGAAATTTGGATTCAGTCAAAGGGCCGCGCTTGAGGACCTAGAGGGCCAAATGTAGCCTCAAGGCCACAGGTTCCCCATCCCTGAATACAGGAACAGTAGATATTGACATTGCACTACATCATTAGAGGGAATGATCTGGATATATTAAGTACAATGGAAGGAATATTATCTCTACCAGGTCCGGGTGCATTTCCTTTCTGACATAGTCCAACACTCAGAGTGTCATCATGAGGCTGTCTATATGAGTTTCAATGGGATGAAAGTGGATTTTATTGGCATGTCAGCGTGCTACCTAAATATCTAGCAGCCCAAAGGTGTTCCAGACTCAATGGCTGATGTGCATATTCCTTGTCTTAAAACAGATATTAATGGCTTCCGTGTCCTCCTACACCATTATCCCAGTCTTATCATAGCTCTGCTGAAAGGTGTGGGGGAGAGGTCAAAAGGGGCCAAAAATCACTCTGATAGTACAAAGGAGTGGCTGCTCCCAAACCAGCTTCCCACAAGAGTTTCAACCAACCAATTCATCTGTAGGGAAGTTTCAATCACTAATACTCCTCCTTCAGGAAATGTTAAGGGGCATACACCTATATCCACCCACCCATGAAACGCAATCAGTGTTCCACACAGAGACTCATTAGTCTGTGAACTAATCAAGTTGATCAAGGAACTCCTATGATCAGCCTCTCTTTATTATATTCAGAGAAATGTTATTTTAAATATGAAGCATTTTGCTCAGATATTGTATAAAGCTTCAGGGATGACTTTCCATATCTAACTTAGATTTCCTGATCATCTATGCTAAAGCAAAGGGAGAAGAGACTCTGATAAAATTACAAATAATCCAATAGTCACGTGATACTCAACTAGGAGTTAAGAAAACTGATTTCTTGTCCTCACTATAAGTGAACTTGGTTAATCAGCTAATTAATCCATCAACAAGCATTTATTTAAAACCTACTATGCACCAGGCACTATTCCAGGAACAGGGAATACAAATACAAAAAGTGAAATCACCAATTCCTTCCGGAAAAAAAACATGTCCATGTAAGATGTGTTTTGCTCGTGTAAGTTGTGTGTTGTTCAGTCATTTTCCAGTCATGTCTGACTCATTGTGATCCCATTCAGGGTTTTCTTGGCAAGGATGCTTTAGTGGTTTGCCATTTCCTTCTCCAGTTCATTTTACAGATGAGGAAACTGAGGCAGAGTTCAATGACTTGCCCACAGTCACACAGCTAGTATGTGTCTGAAGCCAGAAGTAAATTCAGGAGGATGAGTTTTCCTGATTATAGGCCCAGCACTCTATCCACTGTACTACCTAACTAACCCAGCAGGGTACTAGACTAGAATTATATTTATCTGCCCCTTTAAGTATTGTTAGTCTAGGGGAAATGATTTTTAGTTTCAAGCTATTTTCTTGGACAGTATTCCTAAGGGATAAGGGGTACACCCTATAAAAGAAGGCTTGAATCTTTCCCACAAAATGCTAATTATACCAAAGACTATAACAAACAATGAAGAATATAGTTAAATGGGAATTTGGGGGGAGTTTTGAGGAAGCCAAAGATAACACACAAAGGCCAGCAGAAAACACAGAAAACATTTAGAAACCCAGAAATGCACAAAATATATGTATAGTGTTGTATAATATCAACATATTTTATCTTTTTAATACCGTAATAATTCAGGCTTCTCCTCTGGTACAAAGCGAGGGCCAAAATTTTTTCTGTGGGTTTTCCAGATCATGAGGGTGTGGGGCCCCTAAAACCATCATGTGGAAGGGATAACTGTGTATTCATTTACCTGAGTAAATAGTAAACAGATATTGGAGAAGTTATACAGATTAGAATATACCAGATAACACACATAGTGAGCTCTCATACTGGGTGTAAGATGTCTCAGTTCAACCAAGAGTCATGAAACTTTCCCATCACTAAATCTCTAGGGAGGTAAGTTAGGTATCAGGAACGTGTTTCCTCTACAAGTTTGCCTGTAAGTCTCTTTCTCTCTCTCTCTCTTTCTCTCTCTCTCTCTCTCTCTCTCTCTCTCTCTCACACACACACACACCTCTCTCTCTCTCTCTCACACACACACACACACACACACACACAAAACCATATACATATATGTTGAGAAAAAAATCTACAAATTACTTTTAAATTTTAATTTATTATTTATATTTAAAATTTAATTTATACTTATTGAATATACTGAGTTACTTTATAGAACTAGACAAAAGAATAAAAAAATTCATTTGAAAGAATGAAAATTCTATAGTCTCAAAGCAAATAATGAAAAAGGTACAAATGAAATAGGCATAGTATTGTTATTAATTTTTTTATTGCCCTATAATCACCCAAACTATTTGTTACTAGATAATATAATGCTTGGGCCTGTGATCATAATTCTTTCTATGATATCGTCCATTAGCACCAATAGAATTTATAATTTTAGAGACTATATGGAGTTTAAATGATTTGCCCAGATTCAGACAAGCATTATTTTTTTAAGTAAAACTTGATCCCAGATTTAGTGACTCTGAGTCTGGTTTTCTACCCATTGTATCATGTTTTCTCTTGATGGTAGTTGACAAACAGAAACATAATTCAGTGAAACAGAATACATACACAAGAAATAGAGCATTTGAAAATAGTAGCCTAGTGTATGCTAAACTCAAGAATGTGAATTACTGGAGGAAGGATTACATTTTTTAAAATAACTTACAGGAAAATTGGAAGTAGTGGGCAGAAATTAGATTTAGACCAATATGTTGCATCATATGTCCCAATAAGCCCCAAATCGATTAATGACAGATGTGTAAAGGATGACATCATTAATGATTTTTTTTAAATTCTTATTTATTTTATTTTTAATTTATGGAAGAAAATAAGTATTTCCATAACATAGTATAATAAAAAAGATTATACACATGAAACTGCAAAGCTATTATGTACAACTTGCTATTCCTTTTAAGTACATAATAACCACATAATGAAATATAAATATATTTCTATATAAAATTATATAAATACATGCAAATAGAAATATTTATAAATACATAATTATATATGTAATTAACTATATGTAATAAAATTATCAGTAAATTTCTTTGTTTTTTCTTTTTTCCCTCACCTTACCCTACAGATGGCTACCATTAGGGACAAATATATATATATATGTAAAATCATTCTATGAATACTTCTATTTATCAGTTCTTTCTTTGGATGCAGATAGAGTCTTCCTTCATATGTCCTCTGTAGTCAATTTAGGTATTTATAATAGTTAAAGTGATTGACTTGCTCAAAGTTGTTCTTAAAACAACACTGCTTTTACTGTATAGTGTTCTCTTGGTTCTGCTTATTTCACTCTTCATTATTCCAGTCAAGTTTATCTGTGTTTTTCTAAGATGATCAAGCACATTATTTCTTAGAGCATAATAGGGATCATATATGGTATACGATCATCATCATATCCCACAACTTGTTCAGCCATTCCCCAGTTGACAAGAATCTTCAGAATTACCAGTTCTTTGCCACCACAAAGAAATCTGCTCTAAATATTTTAGAATGTATAGTTCCTTTCCTTTTTCCCTAATCATCTCTGAATTAATGAAATAGAAGAGCCTAAGATCAGATATTTTTCATAACTCTGATTAAAAGGAGAATTCTTAACAGGCACAGAAGAGATCAAAACAGAAAATAAATGAACAATTTTGACTCCATAAAATTAAGTTTTTGCACACATAAGATCAACATAGACAGGATAAGAAAAAAGAAAGAAGGTGAAAAAAATTTTCCACCAAACATCACTGATAGTTTGCTATCTAAGATATATGGGAAACTAATACAAATAAATAACATCGAGAGCTAATCACTAATAGATGATAATAACTAAACGTTTTGTAGTGCTTTGAGGTTTGCAAAGCACTGTACACATATTATCTCACTTGTTTTCTTTACTTGTAACAAGCCTGTGAGTTGGATATTATAATTATCCCCAATTACAAATGAGGAAACTCAGTTTGAGTGAAGCGATTTGCCCAGGGTTACACAGTCGGTAAATGCTTGTCAGTATTTAAACGCAAGTCTTTCTCATTCCAAGTTCAGTGTTTTATCTGTTACACCAACTAGTTGTTAATAGATAAATGGTGAATGGAATAAGGAGTTATTTAGAATCCACAGTGTACTAGGCATTGGGAAAGCCACTTTATACATATTTCATCTTATCCTTGGGAGGTAGGTGCTATTCTATTATCATTCCCCTTTTATAGCTGAGGAAACTGGAGCAAACTGAGATTCAGTGAATTGCCAGGGTCACACAGCTAGAAAGAGTCTGGAGCCAGATTTCAACTCAGTTTTTCCTCTGCTTTACCTAACTGCCACCGAAGCAGCCTATAGGATATTAACAGTTTTAAGCACTGAAAAATGCAAATGACCATAGCAAAATATGTCCAAATTCCTGGTAAGAGAAATGAAAATTTAAGCAACCCTGAGATTTCATTTCATATAACACAAAACATAGGAACAGTTAAGGTCAGAGGACCCTGTGAGAAGGGTGAGCTATGAACTGGTTCAATCATTCTGGATATCCATTTGAATTGTGCAAGAAAATTGCAAGCCCAGACACTTGACACTGGCTAGCTGTGTGACCCTGGGTAAGTAACTTAACCCCGAATGCCTAGCAAAAAAAAAAGTGCAAGACCTTTGACCCCCAAATCCTATGACTGGGTTTTTTACATAAAGGAAGTCGAAGACTGAAACAAAGGTCCAACATACTCCTGGCAGCTCTCTTTTTAGTAGTAAAGAATTTGCAACAAAGAGGAAGTCTGTCAAAGCTTGAGGAAAAACTGTGGTATTTGAACGGTATACTATTGCACAGTGGGAAACAAAAAATGAGAATATGAGTAATTCAGAAAAATGCAGAAATCTTTGTACAAACAGTGAAATAAGAACAAAAAGAATAATATACACAATATCTGTAATAATGTCAATAAAAAGATAACTAAAGGGAAGTCAAACTCTGAGTAACTGAAAAAAAATGAAGATCTCAGAGAGTGGACAATTTAACATACCTCCCTACTCATGGAAGAAGAAGAATGTTTTATGAATTATCTGATATGATCACTAAATGTTTTTGCTTAATTGTTACCCTTTGTCATGAGGGTATGTTCTATATTTGGCAAGAAAAGGGCTTTTATTTTTTCTAGAAATGACTTTGATGTAAAGACAAATTCAATAATAAAACATACTAAAAGAAAGCAAAAGAAAAGAGACTGAAAGAATTAACTACATATCTTGTTTATTTGTCCACGGTAAAATTAACAAACAAAACAGAGTTTACAAGTAAGTCTCATGTTGTTCTAGGTCAATAATCCAGGGGTTCTCTCTCAAACACATATTAGCTGTGTGACTTTGCCTTTTGACCTGTCTCTACCTTTGTTTCCACATCTTTAAAATGAGGATAAGCACAATACCTACCTCACAAGAACACGTAAAGTGCTATGCAAGTCTTACAGTTCTATATGAATGCCAAGTACTTTTATTATTGTTTTAAAGTAATTTCTATTGTTTTATTTTATTATTATTTATTTTAATTATTGTATTATTGTTGCTTCTGGGTCTTGCATGTTTTACTTGTTCCATTGATTCAATTTTTTTCTAAGTTTTTCAAAGCACTTTATAATAGTTTTAATGATTAATGCTTTAGAATATATTTTGAGATTTGGTAATATAAAGGCCCACCTCCTTCCTATTTTTAAAAATGTTATTTTCACTTGATTTTTTTCCTCTAAATGAATTCTGTTGTAATTTTATTCACTTCTATCAAGTAATACCTTGGCAATTTAATCAGCATTGAACTAAATCTGCAAATTAATTCATGTAATATTATCATTTTCATTACATTGGCATGGCTTAACCATTTACAATGACTAATTCTTCAGTTATTTAAATTTTCCATTATTTCTATAAAAATGTTTCATAGTCATATTTATGTAAGTCCTGAAAGTGCCTTGATGGGTTGGTAGATGTTTTTATTAAAAATTTGGAACATTTGTGTGTCATCCTTGCTTGAAACCAAGCTAAAACTTCCATCTATCATTCCAATTTTCATATACGTGCTGCCAAAGCAAGCACCAAGTTAAAACGTTTAACAGATTCCATCAACTAGTCATTGGAAGAGGCACAAAGATTATTTAGAGATAGTGCCTGCTATCAAGGAGAATAATACTGGTTCAGATAAAGCCAGAGGCAACAGATTAATAATGGGCCATGGGTCAGGGTTTAAGAAGGTTTTGAGGGTATCTCCCTAAACTTTGAGGGAGATGTCAAGAAGGATAGTTAGGTTTTTCCATAAAAGGTTTCTTAGTATCACTATCAAAAAAAGAATACAGGTTGTGACCTAAGTACCTTGGAATCCAGATCTGACTCAGTATCACATAGAATCATAAAGATGGAAGAGCTTTTAGATGCCATCTAGTCTAAATCCCTGCAAGGGATAAATTCCCTCCACAACACTGCTGATGAATGGGTTTCTGCTTAAATATCTCCAGAAATGAGGAGACTCATTACCTCATGAGACAATTCGTTTCATTTTCATCTTCTGGTAACTCTACTTGTTGGGAAATTCTTCTGAATACTGATCCAGAATCTTTTTCTCTTTAGCATGTTTCTGATATAATTACGAATCCTTCTTTTTCTTTTGAAGGCAACCTAGAACATTTGTTCCATGTTTAGGCCAATGTGGTATTCATAAATACCTTTGAATAAAGGGAGAAGAATAAGGTTCTGGAGTTCCATATCCCAGAGCCATCACAAGGCCACTAAATCTGATGGAAATCTGTGGCATGGCCTGGAATCTTCCCATCCCAACCCATTGCCTTTGCTATGGATTACAAAGAGGTTTTCCCAGAAGACAGAGACATAACTAGCTATTTCTAAGTCAAAAGGAAAGAAGTCTCACCACAGGTGTGACTACTAGGGGAAGGAAAAGTTTCCTGGGAGAGACTGTGAAAACTACACAAAGGGGAGGAAATACCTCCAGGATAAGCCTACTTCCACCTCTGTTTTTGCTGCAATGAGAGTGTTGGGTAAAGGATGGAGGAGGAGGAGGAGGAGGAGGAGGAAGAGGAGGAAGAAGAGAAGGAGGAGGAGGAGGAAGAGGAGGAAGAGGAGGAAGAGGAGGAGTAATCAATCCCAGGAAGGTGCTTTGTAGATCCTCTATATTCTCTTCCCTTTAGCAAAGACCTGTTCAAAATAACCTTTTTATGACTAAGAGAAGAGGCAAACTGGCCAGTGGTGCTAAATGCATTATCTTAATTTGATACATTATAAATGATTTTTTGAAAGATGAATGCTTATTGTCAAACTGGAGATATCTAGGGGATTAAGATGGGAGCACAGGAAGATAAGATACATCTGAAAGATAAGCACCAGCTAAACAAAGATAACATCTGATCTTTGTAGGTGACAGAACACATATAGAGCTAGACCATCAGGAGATATTCTAAGTCTGGAAAGAGATAACCCTCAGTACAAGAAGAGTAAGGCCCACTTAATGTTACCTGATAGATTTTCTCATATTCTTGCTTTTGTCATACCGACTGGTATTTAACTTAAAGTCTCTGCTGTTTGCTCCCAAGTCCCTGAAACGCGAACCTACTATAATCTTAAGTGAAATTATTTTAAATAATAGTTCACATTCATGTAGTGCTTTATAGAGCAATTTCTTACAACAGTTCTATGACATAGGTAATGGGTTCCCATTCTATAGATGAGAAAAATCAGGATCCTGGAGAGTCCACAACCTGCCCCTATCACATGACTAGTAAGAAATTTTATATCTAGGATGAGAACAATCACATCTTAGTTAAATCTTTTGTTAAATCCTTAGTTAAATCTTTGGTTGGTCCACTGTGCCTGGGCAAGGCTGGAAACAAATGCAAGCCTAGGTCTGGAGTAGGAATGCAGGCAGAGGATAAGGGCCAGAATGCAGGTTAAAAGTGGGGACAAAAATGGGAAAGCTCACATAAAACTAAAAAGATTACACAAAACTATCTCCAGCTCCAAGCAATGTTGAATGGAGGAATGAGAAACCATTTCCCCATATCTTTTTTTGCACCATAAAGTGATTAAACTTTCTCTGGTTGATCTTAATAGAAGTTACAGGGAAGGTAACATATAGTTTATATTTTTCTTTCATTTTCTAGGGTTCCAGATAAAGGAATTGCACTCCTTTTAAAAGCACATAGAAGAGAAAAGGAGGTTTGGAGGATAATGTAGACAAAAAGTGGCACAGCTTTTAGAAGTAACATGCTGAATTTAGCATGTACTTAAAAAAATGAAACAAGCTATCTGTAGTAAGATTCACAATTTCATATTAGATAATCTTTCTGGTTTTTTTGTGCATGGAAATGTTAGGTTGATGTTTGCCAAGTTCAGAATAGCAAAAAAACAAAAAAAATGCAAAAGCTTAAAAAAGAGATTACCGTACTTTGTTACTACGCAGAATGCATTAAAAAGAAATCTTTGTAACTTATCACTTACACTGAACAGTTATGCTTTTTGTTAAGTTCCGGGCAATAAATCTCAGAAAAAAACATATAATCTTCATTTTTTTAAACAGAAAATGATCCTTTATCTAGTAGAACCATAATTGTTCAACATCAAAGGATGGTATCTGAAATTGACACTACAGGCATATCATCTTGGCAGTTCCTTAAAGATCTTTCTTCCTTGACCGAATCATGTTTCCTCCCAACAGCCAGTTTCAGGTACCTTGTAACCTTGATTACGTAACACAAACCCACTTAATAAAAATAACATGACGAATGCAAGCAAGCTTACCAGTAGATTATTTTTCTGACTGAGTTAATTCAAGGTTCCTTCTCTTCCCTCCCCTGCCATGCCAAACCCAAGTTAACATCTTAATCTTTTACTTGAAGTGAGGCCTCAGTGCTCACCTTTAGGCTTTGCCACTATTCACAAAATAGTTAAAAGATTAGAAATAAGGATGTGTGAGTATATTAGTAATAATTTTAGCTTTTATTTATAGATAAAAGATTATTTTTATAAACTAATTTCTTTTTAGTTCTCAACATTCACTTCCATAAGTTTTAAATTTTCTGTGCCTCTCTCCCTTTTCCCTTCCCCCAAGATGGTATGCAATCCAGTATAGGCTCTACAGATACATTCTTATCAAACATATTTTCACATTAGTCGTGTTGTATAGAAGAATTAGAACGAATGGGAGGAACCATAAAAAAGAAGAAACAAAACAAAACAAAAAACCAGAGCAAATAGTATGCTTTCATCTGCATTCAGACTCCATATTTCTTTCTCTGGATGTGGATGGCATTTTCCATCATGAGTCTTTCGGAGTTGTTTTAGGTCCTTACATTGCTGAGAAGAGCTAAGTCTATGAAAGTCAGTCACTGCCCAATGTGGCTGTTATTGTGTACAATGTTCTAGTCCTGCTCACTTTACTCAGCATCAGTTCATGCAAGCCTTTCCAGGTTTTTCTGAAGTCCACCTGCTCATCATTTCTTATAGCACATTAATATTCCATTACATTCATGTGCTTGTTCAGCCATTCCACAATTAACGGACATCTCCTCAATTTCCAACTCTTGGCCACCACAAAAAGAGCTGCTGTAAATATTTTTGTACATGTGGGTCCTTTCCCCATTTTTGTAATCTCTTTGGGATACAGCCCTAGCAATGGTATTGCTGGGTCAAAGGGATGCACAGTTTTATAGCCCTTTGGACATAGTTCCAAATTGCTCTCTAGAATGGTTGGATCAGTTCACAACTCCACCAACAATGCATTGTGTTCCAATTTTCCCACATCTCCATTTTTCTGTTTTGTCATGTTAGCCAATCTGATAGGTGTGATGTGGAACATACAAATTGTATTGATTTGCATTTCTCTAATCAATAGTGATTTAGAGCATTTTTTCATACGACCATAGGTAGTTTTAATTTCTTCCTCTGAAAACTGCCTGTTCATATCCTTTGACCATTTAGCAATTGGGGAATGACTTGTATTCTTATAAATTTGACTCAGTTCTCTACATATTTTAGAAATGAGGCCTTTATCAGAGACACTGGTTATAAAAATTCTTTCCCAATTTTCTGCTTTTCTTCTAATCTTGGTTGCATTGGCTTTGTTTGTACAAAAACTTTTCTATTTAATGTAATAAAAATTATCCATTTTGCATTTCATAATGTCCTCTATGTCTTCTTTGGTTATAAATTCCTCCATTCTCCATAAATCTGACAAAACTGTTCCTTGCTCTTCTAACTTGCTTGTAGTATCAGCCTTTGTATCTAAATTGTGTGCCCATTTGGACTTTATTTTGGTATATGGTGTAAGGCATTGATCTATGACCAATTTCTGCCATACTATTTTCTAGTTTTCCCAGCAGTTTTTGTCCAGCAGTTTATTCCAGAAGCTGGGGTCTTTGGGTTTATCAAACAGTAGATTACTATGGTCATTGTCCACTGCGTCTTGTGTACTTAACCTATTCCACTGATCCACCATTCTATTTCTTAGCCACTATCAAGTTGTTTTGATGATTGCTGCTTTATACTACAATTTAGGCCACCTTCCCTAGCAATTCTTTTCATTAATTCCCTTGATATTCTGGACCTTTTGTTCTTCCAGATGAATTTTGTTATTATTTTTCTAGCTCTACAAAATAATTTTTTGGTAAAAGATTATTTTAATGAGTACAAATTACCCATCCCTGTATACCTTACTTTGTTTTCTGAAAATTACTCCAAGATGTTACTATGATCTGAAAGACTGGGAGCTTCATGAGGGCAGAGACAATATCATAATTACCTTTGCTTGTGCTTTTCCCAGAGTCACTGATAGCAGAATGCTTGATAAATAAATGGTTCTTAATAAATGAATATGGAATGAAAGTATTTTCTTGCTTGCACGAGATTAGTCCTAATTAATATTATATGAAGATATATCACATCAGCCAAATGAAGTTTCTTAGGAAGCAATGGAGAGCAATATGTAGAAAACATGTAATTTTCTATGAAGAACAGTAAGTCCCAGTTTTGCTGTTCTGTGATTTTGAACAAGTTACTTAACATCTTGGGTTCTTAGTTTCTTCATCTATAAAATGAAACAGTTGGGCTAGATGATGCTAAATATATCCCTTCCAGTTTTATGACTCCCCAGAATCAAAGACTGAATAAAAGAGCCAAAGGGTTGAGAGAGTGAGGGTGGGGTCACACTAAGAATATTAGGTGAGACCCAGAATTTTTGTTATTCCTTGCTATGTTCTTTGCAGCCACTTTCAGAGGCAGAAAATAATAACACATTTTTATAGTCCTTCTGTGATTGTTGATTAAAGAAAAAAAGATATTTACCTTACTTGAAGATAAAGTTACCTTAAAGGCTCTCCTCCACCTAAACGTCTCCAATAAATATGGTAAAAATCAGATAAAATTCTGTGACAGACTCCACTATGGAGATAGCTGGATTTAGCAACCTACTAAAAATCTACATGAGGCCTGAAACAGGGAGACATATACTCACCTAAGGTGTTCTTCAATGAAGGATGAAGGCAGAAAAGATGAACTACACAAGGCCCAAACAAACAAAGGAAGGTTCTCTATTGATGGGTTGATGTCCCAAATGTTCCTCATTGTAGATAAATGATTCCATCAAGCCCTGGAATACAATAAGGTGATTTAAATTCATATTCATTGGAAAGACATTTCACTAACCATTCCCAAACCCAACTGAGATCTCTTTTCTTATGTGGAAAGGAGTATTTTTACAGAGAATTAGGATTCAGCAACAAGTGTGAAATTTCTCCTAGTGAACCTACACACACACGCGCGCGCGCACACACACACACACACACACACACACACACACACACACCATGGAAACAGAGCAACCATTCAATTTTTCAAGAAATCTCTTGTATAGCTATTGTGGTTCTGTTTCCTACTCCTAAATCCCTCCCCTTCCATATTATAATTTCACAGTGCCTTCAAATTTCCAAGGCTTTTTATGGAAAGAGGTTCGGTCTAAGCAACGGCTTCAGGGAGGATAGGATTCCAGGGAGAATTTTATGACATCTCCTATATCAGGCCTGCACGACATAAGGCCCACCAAAGGATTTTTGGCAGCTGTGAAAAATGTAGGGTCTCTTGTTTGTCATGTGACCCACGGGAACCAACCATCTTCAGTCTGTCTCTAATCTAATCTATCTGTGGCCCAAAGAAGTTTAGACTATTTTAATTCTGAACCCCTACCTTCTGCCAAGTTGTTCAGGTCTGTCCTAGATGTTAGGCTGAGTGCAGTGTGGGGATCAGGCCCCAGAAAGAATTAAAGACAATCTGGTATAGAGGATAGAGTGCTAGACTCTCAATCCAGGAAAGATTTGCCTTAAATCATGCACTTATTCTTTGTAACAGGGGTTTGTAACAGCCACTGAAGCTCTCTGAGTCTCAGTCTCTTTATCTGTAAAATGGGGAAATAGAGATTCCTTCAAAATATTGTTTGGACAAAATGATCCTGTGTACATAAAGTTTTCAATACAACTCAAAGTGCTACATAAAGGCCAGTTATCATTATTTTATTTTGTTTTGTTTTTCCCTATGACTGAGAGCTCCTCTTACAGAAGGAGAGAGCAAGAATTGCTCTAATGTGGAAACAGGAATGTTTATTTTTGCAAAGGAAAATGCTGCACGTAATTACAATTTCAAAAAATGTCTCAGAACCAAATGCAGAAAGAAAACATTAGTGACTATCAAAACTCATTTTTTCTTTACACTTTTTTCAATAAGAGTGTTTTACCTTTGCCTAATGTAACCTAAATCTGTTTCAGCAATTACTATGGCCCATAGCACTACTGCTCAATGAAAAAATAAATAATTTTTCGTGGGAAGGAAAATTTTGCAGAATTTGCACATTGCAGCCTAACACTTGCTACATCTTTGCAACTCGTACACTCTCCCATCTTTAGAAAGGGAATAGTTATCTATGTAGTAGGGGAAACTTGGTCTCATCCTTTCCCCAGGGTATGACGCATGGTTGAGAACTTAATAGATGATATTTTCAAAGTGCTTCTTACATCATCTGCTTAGCTGAAGGAATAGCTTAACTCATGATTTTATTAGCTTGAGGATTTTCAAAATGCTTTACATACAAGGTGTCATTTGGGTCTCACAACAACCATGCAATCTGAAGTTCATAGTACAATTTTTAATGTTATTTCAAGGAAAATGGAACTTGGCAAAAATGAAAGGATTTGCCCAAAGTCATATAGCCAGTAAATAGGAACCAGGGTCTTCACCCACCAAATCTGGTACGATTTTTTTCCTTCTCCCATGCTGACTCTTACAACTTTATTGATAAACACTGACAATATATTTTGGTGGTTCCATATATTAATTGTCATACTAGTTTGTGATAGGAAAGTATATGTTTAAAATGAATCATGTAAAATTAGGGCTCTCAGAGAGCATGAAAGTGTCCTCAATATCAAATAGAAAATACAAATTAGTTGGGCAGTTTTCACTTTATTTAATAATTAGCATTTTATAGTACTTTAAGATTTGCAAAGCACTTTACAAATATTATCTCATAACCCCCACCCTGGGACTTAGGTAACTAGCTATTTATTGGTTATTATTTTCTCCATTTTACAGATGAGGAAAATGAGGCAAACATTAGACTCAATGTTGTCCAGTGTTATACAGGTAATAAGTGCATGAGACTAGATTTGAACTTGGGCCTTTCTGATTCTAAGAACAATACTTTACTTACTGTGCTACTTAGCTGCCTCTAGCATCACAGATTTAGAGTTGGAAGAGATCACTGAATCTAATCCCCTCATTTTACAGATGAGAAACTGAATCTGAGAAAGGTTGATGACTTACAGTGACATACTAATAAGTTTCTCAACCCAAGTGTTCCCTGACTTTATATCCAGTACTCTCCTCTGCTCTGTGATTGTGCCAACATAGTCTTCATGAATGCAAAATAAGTTATCTGTACAACTGCTGAGAAAATTGTCCAAAAAGAAAAAATAAAATATTCATGAAAAAATCAGATTCCATCTAATTTAAACAAAATTAAATAAATCCATTATATTATCCCTCCAGTCCATTTTCTGGAACACAAAAGAAACATTTAGCACTTTAGGAAAACCAAGTGAACAAATATGTGTGTGTGTGTGTGTGTGTGTGTGTGTAGTCCATATTGTGACACATTTTTGGACAGGCAGCTCCACTGTTCTGTCCATCAACACACATTTATTGGACTGCCACTGATAATGGATAATGAACTGGGGCCAGAATTGAATACAGAAGGAGAGAAGCCTAGATCACATTTAAGAATTTTTCCACCTCTTTCAGGAATCCTAATTTGTTCCTTGCCAAAGCAGCCTATTCTTATCTATTTTAATTGGACTTTTAAAAGCAATAGTAATCACCTGGTCTTGGTTGGATGACTCTAACTTATGGGACAGCAGGATCTCAGAAGAATCAAAATTGCAAGTGATCCATAGGGTCATCAAAAGAAAAAAGGGTGACTGGCAGTAGACTGTTGGCTCCTCAAAGGCAGAGATTCTTCTGTCTGTGCGTTCTCAAGTCCCCAGCACAAGACCTTCTACGCGGTAGTAAAAAGTGCTTATTGAATTAAATCAAGGTAGACTGGAGCATATTGTCAATAATAACTTGTTTAAGTATAATGCATCAACAAAGAAATGTCAAACTGGAGAAAGAAATGGGCTGATCATGTAGAAAGTGAGGGATGGTCAGCTCAAATGCTGTACTGGTATCCATGAAATATGAAAAGAAACAGAGGAAAGCCTTAAATATGTGGAATAAAGGGCTAGAGATGGAGTCCAGAAGATCTGGGTTCACCTCCCCGCTCTGGTAGTTACTAGTTGTGCGACCTTGAACAATCCTTTTAGCCTCTCTGAGCCTCAGTTGCTTCATCTGTAAAATGGGGAAGATAAGTCCTGTAGTACCTACCTCACAGGATGGTGATGAGGCTCACATATATAATGCGTGTAAACTTTTGTACGTTCTAAAGCACTTTGTAAATGTCAATAATCATAATTCACTTTATTATCTGACATGAAAGATTTCCAGAAAGACATGAACAACATTCATACATGATGATTAGGCATTTGTGATTTATAGCCTTTCCTCATTTGTGATTTATGTGCCTCTGGAAGGAGGATTCATTGAAATTTTCAAAAGACATCCACTCATCCTCCTTCCTGGCTCTCTTCCTGTCCACATCCCTTCCAGGAGGCAGGAGAGCACTATACTGACAAAGAGAGTAGTAATGGCTACAGAACTCAATTGACTGATTCTATCTATTAAATAAAGCTTTCATTCTTCACTTCTTGCTCTAGGATATTACACATATTAAAAAAAAACAGCTAAAGGAGGTTTGTTTGCTGAAATCAGAGATAGGATAGAAGATGTAGATGGCGTGATCCAGGAAAGCCTCATCAAGTCGATGAAGCTAAAAGAAGTGGTTCCTCTGACAGAAGAACCTTTTATTTCTAAATGATGTTTGAATGATAAGGAAGTTGGATATTGATAAGGAGAACAGCAGTTGGGATGGTGAAGGGCCTTGAGTCCATGCTATGTGAAAGTCACTTGAAGAAACTAGGGATCTTTACCCTGGAGGAGAAAATATTGGGGGAAGAAAGAGTAATATTCTTTTCTAATTATTTGAAGGGCTATCACAAGGTAGCTGAGTTAGGTTTGTTCTGTTTAACCCCAGAAAGAAGAAAAATAACAGTGGTAGATTAGCATTAGAACCTGGGTTCAAATCCTACCCCTGCCATTTACTACCTATATGACCTTGGGCAAGTCACTTAACCACTGTTGGTCTCTATTTCCCTTTCTGTAAGATGAGAACATTGTAGTAGATAATCTCTAGGGACCATTCCACCTCTTTTTGATCTTTAGATCCTACTTAGAAGTATCCCAAAGTAGAAATAGATTGTCTTGGAAGGTCATGTCTCCCCTCGCCCTCAATGGAGATCTTCAAGAAAAGACCAAATGGCCTCTTGTTGGTTATGTTATAATGGGCATTCTTTTCTGTGAATGGGTTGAATTGTATGGCTATTGAAGCACCTTATAATTCTGTTTTCCCTTCTGGAAGAGAGCTGGGTGAGAAGAATCTAGGGAGAAAGAAAGGGTGGTGGCAGTGATCACTGAGGGAAAAGACGAAAGAAAGGAGAGAAGGGGAAACTGAACTGTAACTGAGAATTTTCTCTGGGGTGGCAGGTTTAATGCCAACCCTAAACTACCATAATACCATACACACATATTAACATATATGGTTTGGCTGGGAGTTTGCTGAGGCACAAGTCAAAACTTGGGAATTGTGTTGTAACAGTGTGAACCAACAGGCTGGCCAAAACTTGCACTGACTGAAACTGGTAGGTTTTCTTCCTTCCTTCTTTCCTTCCTTCCTTCCTTCCTTTCTTCCTTTCTTTCTTCCCCCTGCCCACAGCATAGCAAATAATCCTGGGAAGTTGCTATAACCCCTTTCAATCTCATTGTAGGTTTTAAATATTAACAATGATATTTCTCAGCTGATGTTTCTCATGCAAGTAAGTGAAAATTTGGATTGTTTACCTCAGGGCAGTGATGGATCACCAAAGCATCCCAGAAACTTAAGATGTCAGAAAACCATGAAGTAATATCCCCGATTTTACACCCACAGCACTGAAAGGATGATCTCTACATTTCATTCTCTTTTTGTCATTGGTTTTCCCAACGGAGTTATACACAGACACAGACACACACACACACACACATACATACATATATGTCTGTGAGTCTATGTGTATATGACATACAGAATATTATATACAAGCTACATATATGTACATATTGGACTATATATGAAAACATAGGCATATATGTCTATATATGTATATGTATGTGTGTATACACACACAAATTAATAACAATGGGGTTTCAACAGTATCTCTCAGGATTCTTTTATCAGATCTCTGGGTGACATCCAATCGGTGCACTTGGATTTATAATATGGCGAAAGAGCTCAAAAGTCCTTTCATAGACTGCTGACTTGTTTCAGGTGCTTAGAAACACAAGGAGCAAAATTCCCACTATTATGGAGAATGATTTTATAAAACATACAAAGTTTAAGACTCTTGAAAATGCATAAAATTTCAAAGGGACGAGATTCTCACAGATAAACCCTTCTTCTTTCTAAATTCATATTTATTTCTGAAACAGAGACTAAAGTATCTCAAAAAGCCTCCCAAGAATGTTATCTTTTGTACTCGACCCCAGTATTTGCTGCCAACCCCAAAGCTCGCAAAGCTGATTTTATGAGAATAGACTCTGTTCATGCAGCAAACATAGCCAAGTAAATGGTATTATTTAGCCCCAAATGTTTTCCTCCTCCAGTTCTGTTTCACTGCTCTTAATAGCAAGCAATGACATTGAGAAAGCAACCTTAGGATTTCAATAAGTGGGAGTTTTAAGAACCAAATGGCTAGATTTGGAGGGGCCTCGTCCTCTGTAGACGCACTTGGGCCCCTTTCCAAGAATCATTGGCACTAGCAACTAGTCTGCTCACTAATCCTTTACATAAGATCCTTCTCCACAGTCCCAGATTCTTTCAAATTAGATTTATGCACAGATCAACCAATTAACAAACATTTATTGAGTACCTACCCTGTGTTAGGCATTGGAACACAAAGACAAAAGTGAAACAGTCCTTTTTCTCAAGAAGCTTATGTTCTATTGGGGATAGACAACATGTACATAAATATATAGCTGGTTCCTGATTAGTGTGAACAAGAAGCCCATGACTTGTTCACCTCATTTCAATTCTCACTGCATGTTTTCAATGAGCAACCATATTTTATACAATTATAACTTCTAATAACGTGAATTAAAATATACATGCACACCCAGGCACTTCATACGATTCAGCATTCTCACTAATCAGGGCATATCTCAACGTACAAAATAGACAAAAGACCATTTTTAATTGCATTGCAGGTGCAGGGGCGGGGGGAGGGCGCAAGGTAAAGTCACAGAGATGGAGAGGGAAATGGAGAGGGAAATAAAGTATTATGAGAATAGGAAGAAAAGTAGTTTGATTGACCACAGAATGTACGAGAGGGGAGTAAGGAAGCCTGAGGCCAGGTTGTGAAGGCTTTTAAATGCCAACGAGAGAAGTTTATATTTGCTCATAGAGTTAACACGGGGAAACTAAAGTTTATTGAGTAGGATAACAACATAGTCATACCTATGTTTGAAGAAAGTCGTATTGTCAGACACGTAGTGTGTAGATGGTTGTGGGGCAAAATGTAAAGCAAGAAAAACAATTCGCAAGGTACTGCAATAGTCCAAGGCGGACATGATGAATGCTTGAACTAGGCTTGGGGCTATGTAGGTGGAGAGAAGAGAAAGGATGCAGGAGATGGTGTGGAGGTAGAAACAACAAAGTTTAGCAAGTGATTGGATGTGTGAAGTGAGAGTGAAGAGATGAGGATGATACTGAGACTATGAGCCTAACCTACTGAACAGATGGCAGAATTCTCTGCAGTAATAAGGGAGTTGGAAGACAATCAGTCCACACACATTTATTAAATACCTACCACCTTTCAGACAATGTGCTAGGCACTAGAAAGATAATGAATTCCTATTTTGGATATGTTGAGTTTGATATGACTTAGACATCCACTTAGAAATATCAACTAAGGAGTTTGTGAATCAGGACTAGATCTCAGAAGAGAGACATATCTTATAGGACAGGAATAATTCCTCAAAGATGGGAGCTATAAAATCTGTTACAAATGCAGCGAAAGACTTTTTGTTCAAAGGATCTCCTGTTCACATGCTGGATCATAAGCAAAGGGTAGATCGAAGGAGCTCAGCAGCTAAAGTAATGTTTCTAGGTGCTCCAAGCTTCACCTCTTTATCCTGAGATGACCTCTGGGGATTATAAACTGGTAGCAATGGTAGTGAGGAGTGAGAAGAAATCTACTCTGACCCTAGGAATCCATGGATCTCTCCAAAAGGTCAATTTGTATGAACTCTCTGCCCCTGACCCCACACACACACACATCTTCAAGAATCTGCTGCAATCAGATCCTAGATAATCTAATCTGAAATGAGACCTTGCTAGGACCAAACCCAATGCTAGATGGTATATATGGAGGTATCAGGGAATGATAGGAATGGATGATAGGACATTAGAACAGAAAGGGATCAAAAAAGTACCTACCTTCCAAGGGTATATTCCCTTCATCTCCCCCTCATCAGGAGATAGTCTGGATTTGTATTGTAATTCATAGGGAAGCTATGGGTTTCCTAGGCCTAAAATTTCATCCATGTAAGGCACCCAAGTGCAGGGACTTTCTCCAATGTGGATGGACACTGGGGATACCAAAACACAAATAAACAACTGCTGCCTTCAAGGTGCTTACTTGGAGAGATCACTGAATGGGCATTGCCTTAGTCAAACTGAGATCTGTTAAAGACCTTCGCTTAAAAAGGCCAAGGTCTCCCATTGCATCCTGGTCCATCTCCAGTCCTCCTGATCTATATCTGGCCACTGAACCCAGATGGTTCTGGAGGAGAAAGTGAGGCTGGTGACTTTGCACACCCCTCCCTCACTTAAATCCAATTCACTTGTGGGTCATGGCATCACTTCCTTGATGTGACGCTCCTCTTCAAGAATAGAGGACAAACAACAAGAAATAGACAAGCAAGTATAAAATGTATACAGAATAATTGAGTAATTTCAATAAGGAGAGACAATCAATAACTGGTTGGATCAAGAAAGACCTCAAATTGATGGAGGTACTTGAACTGTGTTCTAAAGGAAGCTAAGGGTTCCATGAGATGGAGATAAAGAGCATTCCAAACACGGGGGATAACTTGTGAAAAGGCATAGAGGTAGGAGATAAACTATTCTGTATGGGGACAGCTAGTTTGACTGGGATGAAATATGCATTCAAACATATTTATTGAGTACCTAGTGTGTCCAAAGTCCCTCTCAAGGGAACTACTACACTGCAGCTAAATGTGATCCGACATCTTTGCTTCTCATCAAACATCTTAGTTTCTGCTACCCCTAGAAAGCACATTAAAAACACAAGGGAAGGGAAGGAAAGGCAGAAGAGAAGGGAAGGTGGAATGGAAGGGAGGGTAGAAAGGAAGGGAAGGGAAGGCAAGGAAAGAGAAGGCAGAAGGAAAAGGAAGCAAAGGAAGGGAAAGGAAAGCAAGGGAAGAGAAGGGGAGGGAAGGGAAGGCAGCAGGAAAAGGAATGGGAAGGAAGGGAAACCAAGGCAAGGGAAGTCAGAAGGAAAAGGAAGGGAAGGCATCTGAAAATGAGAAAGCTGAACTGAATGGCATCTAAAGTCTGTTTCAGATCTAAACCTATGGTCCCATGAAAATGACTTCATTATTATGTATAACCTACCAAAGATCTGACAACATCTTCTAAACAGGGCTAGCTTAACATTTCGAAGAATGTAGCTGGCACCAAGACACAGGCTGATTGATCATTTAACTGCCTAAATGGAGGAGCTAATTCATGTTCTTATTGAAAGTCTCCGCTACAACAGAACAGCTCTGTGTAACACTTCTTGTGGGGAGCCAGTCCTACTTCAAAGAGACTACTGCCTCCTGGGACTGTATGCACTATTTTCTTTATGCCTTGCCAAAGTGTTTGTTTGCCATTGCGTAGACATGGGCTAAATATCACTTACGTAAAGAAATGTGAATCACAGAGAAAGGATGATGTTACAAGCTCACAGATGCCAAAGTGATCAGAAACACTTCAGAGATGAAGTCTAACTCATTACTTACCTCTCTAATATTTCAGAGGATTGCAGAGGGGCTGCTGAAAGATTTTACAAACAATATGTAAAGGAGCCATTAGCATGGGGCACTTAAACAAGCTGGACATGTTTGGGTATGGTGAATGCGTGTGCTAAAATCACTTAATCCTATTACCATTAGCAAATACCTGTTAGCTGACGCATTTTCTCACTGGCACTCTCTAAAAGAATTATAATAGTCTAGCCTTGTGGAGCTATTATTGAATGAAAGGTGAAGTCTCTCTCTGCCAGGCTTCTTTACAAAATCAAGAGACTAAAAGTTTCTTTCAGTCAATTGTTTCTAGAATTCTGACTACATTTTTCCATACAGAGAATTTATAATAGTGGTATGTATGTATGTATGTATGTAGCACATCTTAAGGACCATAGCTTACATTTATATGACACTTTATATACATTATTTCATTTGAGCCTAGTAGTAATCAGCTAAAATAGATAATAAAGTGTTTGGGGGGGGGAGGTTGTTGCCCATGCAGTTTGCATATATTTCCATGTGGACTGTCTAAATTGGATGACAGGAGGAATGAATATCTATGGAATATTGTCTATTCTTTGCCAAGGAAGGCTTTGATTTCTGCCTGCAGGGGAGTAGGCCCTGAGATGGGTCATGATGTTCTCCTCTGAGATTGGGTTCTCAAGAATATATTTGTCTATTCCCAATGAATATTGCTAGGTTAGAGGAATGGTTTTGTTTAGGTTTAAATGACTTTCCTGTTCACTGTTCCTTAAAGGGCAATGTTATTTTTAGGTTCAAGATGTTTCCCTGATTGCCAATGCTTAAAGGGGAGAGAGTAGCCCAGGCTTATATCCACAAGCTTGACTCATCCCTATTCTTACCCTACAAATGCTAGTTACACATAGTTAATCACAAATAGTTAATAGTGAATAAAACTCACTTATCTAAGTGCATAGTAAATAGAAATCAGAAAAAAAAATTATACATTAAAATATGCCAGCACAGAGTGAATAAGCTCCCTATTAACTCTTGACTCCCAATGAAATAATTGAACCAAGAAAGTGAGAAAAAATTCCCTAAAGCTTCTAGAGAGCCAAGATGAAAATCAGGGACTTGTTTAGGAGTTGGCTTACTCCTACATGTCTGCCTTTCAAAGTTTCTTCTCTTTGTCCTGGGACCTCTCCCTGAAGAGAATCTGAAACCTCTTGAAGTTGGAAAGAACTGGAATATTTCTCCCCTCCTACTCTACTCTTCACAGAAGTAAGAGAAATCATCCTCTCCATCAATCCAGAATTACACCTAAGAAGCAGTTAATAAAATGTTCCTGGGCAGCCCAGGTTAACATAAACATTATTATCTGATTTTTCCAAGGTAACACCAAGTTAATAGAGGCAAAGTTTACTTATTACTACTAATTAGAGCTATCTAAAAATTGAATTTGCTGCTTCCAGATATAGCTGGTTTCTCCCTCATTAGAGGTCATGAAGCAGAGGCTAAAAACAATTGCTTATGGGAAATGCTATAGAAAGTATCCTTTGTCAGGTATGGGTTGGAATGAAGGTCCCTCCTAGCTCTCAAGTTTTACGGTTCTGTAAGCTGGCTCTCCAATTCTGGTTTTCTGACTGTAAACCTAATTTACTATCCCATGATCATTCAACAACCCCGTCCCACAGTTATTTCATGTGCAGGAAGCAGTATCAGCTGGGAAAGAGCAAACTTGACTAGTTCATTAAGACCAAGGTTGAGCTAATTGGCTGCTAGTAGGTACATTCTAAGGCTGTGTATCACTGCTCAAGTTTTCCTTTCAAAGAGCCATTTGATCAGTCAGGTTGGAGGGCAAAGAAATAATTGCAATCTTTGAAGGCTGTGCTAAGTTGAAAAACTATTAAGTGTCAAACTTGGACTTCTTACAAACAATATAGCCTTCCTGAATAAGAAAGTCAAGAGACCAGATGACTGACTGAAATATAATACTTTAATTATTGCAAACTCATTAATATTGGTGCTCCCTTATGAGGATACTCCCTACAAATTAACAAATATTTATCAAGTACCTGCTACATGGGGCAACTAGTGATGCAGTGGATAGAGCATCGGGCTTGGAATTAGGAAAACTCATCTTCCTGGGTACGAATCTCATCTCATACACCAACTGTGTGGGCCAAGTCTCTTAACCTTGTTTGCCTCAGTTCCTCATCTGTAAAATGAGCCAGAGAAGGAAATGGGAAACCACTCTAGTATCTTTGCCAAGAAAATCCCCAATGGGGTTATGAAGAGTTGCATATGACTACAGCATATCTGCCTAATACTCTGGAGTCTTTCCTTTCAATCTTTTTATACTTTCTGAGCAGTAAATCAGGAGCTGTTCATCGGTTATCCTTCATTCACATTATGTTTTCATCCTACCTTTTCTGATCAAATATTTTCCATATCATGTCTTATATTAATTATGCCATGAAGGAGACTGAACAAAGAGGATTCGGTCTAGGAATATGTAGATTTGGTGCCCCTGCTTCTTTAGTGAATGATTAGGAGGTGCAATCATTCTCTTTCCCAGTCTCTTCTGTTTCCAATCCACTAACCACACAATGAAGTGGACTTTTTGCCTGGCTGCTGAATCACAACTGAGAGTATAATGTTTTTAAAAATTACAACAGAAGCAGCTTAGTTATCATTCCTACCTGGCTTCATTTCAATGAGGAAGGAAAGAGTGCTGTAAACCTCTGGGTAGGGAGAGTACTAATGAATTCAGAGGCATGAAGTCACAAGCACATGGTCCTGCTATTGCTTTTGTGTCTGTTGGCATGTTGGAGATTGAACAGAAAAGGCTGCAGCTTAGTGAGCTTGGGAAGGTCGGAAGATCCAGGGAGGTGAATCCATTCCAGAGTCTGCTACTAGCACAGCCCTAAAAAGAGATTTAAAGGATCCAATGTAAGTAGCTAATAAAAAAGTCATAGATGGACTTCACTGGAGTGGAGCCTGAAGGTCTTCCATTCAGTGTCGTCAGGCATTTCCAGAAGCAATCTCACCAAACACACATGCTCCCAGGACAGAGCCTTCATTGGCCAGTGTCCCATCAAATAATGATGATGATGACAAACATTTCTTATTGGAAGATAGTAATTTCCAATGGTAATAATTATTATTAGTCATAACAGTAACTGCAAGGTAGCACAGAGGATAGAGTGCTGGGCCTGGAGTCAGGAAGACTCATCTTCCTGCGTTCAAATCCAGCCTCACATACTCACTAGCTGTGTGATCCTGGGCAAGTCACTTAACCCTGTTTGCCTCAGTTTCCTCATCTGTTAAATGAACTGGAGAAGCTAATGGCAAACCACTCCAGTGTTTCTGCCAAGAAAACCCTAAAAGGAGTCAGGAAGAGTCAGACATGACTGGAACAATTGAACAAAATGGAATCACTTCATATATGTTATCTCATTAGAAACAAGTCTGTGAGGTAGATATTATAGATATTATCCCATTTCATAGAAGAGAGAACTGAGACTCAGAAAGGTCAATCAATGGCTTATCAAAAGTCAAACTACTAATAAGTATTGGGAATAAGATTCTAACCCAGATCTTTTGACACTAGGCCACACTAAACTTGATACATACCAATTAAAAAAAAAAAACAACTCCAAGTTGGAAAGATTACTGGGCTGGAAATAAAAATAAGTAAGTTTTAATCCCTGCTGTGCCATTAACTCTCTATGTGACCTATGAGCATATCACACAGCCTCTTTGAGACTCAATTTCACCCTTAGTAATAAGAGGAAGTCGTGCTAAAATTCCTTCAGGTCTAAAATTCCCTACATCTCTGATGTTAAAGTGAAGCTGCAGGTCGGTAAGTATATTCTCAGAACTCTCTTTACTGATGAAGATAACTATTTGATTAAACAATTGGGGATTTGAATCCTAAGGTCATAAAATCTTCAATCTAAAACTAGAAGGGATGTCAGAGGTCATCTAGAACAACTCCCTACATTCTGCTGAAGAGGATCCTGAGGTCCAAGAAGAGCAAGTAATTTGCGTAAGGTCACACAGTTAGTAAGTGACAGTGGTAGGATTTGAAATCATGTAAACTAATGTTAGTTTACAAGCCTTTACAATCCCCTACCAGACAACATGCTTCATTCTTCATTATCAATACCACCTGCTCCTACGTAGGGAGTTCTTCTTCTAGACAGATAGAATCCATAATGTACCCCTAATCATCACCCTATTTCTTCCTTGGATCCCCAACCTTTGCTTCCATTTCATATGCTGACTGACATCTTTTTAGTTGCCAAATGCCATTTTCTCACTCTTGGATAGGACTCAATGTTTACACTCTATGTGCTTCTACCACAGCTCCTCAGATTTCCTTAACAGTGTCAGCAAGACATAAAAGACATTCCTTACTGTTGAGGAATGAATAATATTTTCAAAAGCAATTGGCTCCTCCAGCGTCCTGGCCTTCTGGGGAAGAAATGCAGGGGAGTACTGATATTCTCAAAGTTCCCCATACTAAAAAAAATCACATTGAAATGTAGAAAATTGTTTACTTTTTTTTCCCACAGCCATATGGTGTGAATTTTTTAAAATCCTACTACGATGCCTTATTGTGGCATAGAGACTACTCTGGGTTCTCAAATATTGTGTCAATGGAGCATAAGTGTTGGCAGGTTCTATGATATTGGAAAGGTTTGGTATGAGGCTATGTATGTCTGCTTTCCAGGGACTAGTCTCTATAGGTACAGAGAGGCTTTATCTTTAGTAAACTAGGAATTTAGTGATGAACTCTTTGGAAATGTGGAGAAAAATAAGAAGAAATTAATTCATGTCATTAAGGATAAATTAAGTCAATATACTGAATTAAATCCCTGCGATCAAGGAGTCAACACATTTCTCACCTTTGTATCCAAGGGGACTTTACCAACATACAATCTCCTGCATCTCTTTCTGCCTTCCGCATGTATTTGATCAATCATCTAGGTTAGTTATGTTTAATGTGGCATCCGTAGACTTGAGGGTCCATGGAGCTAATCAAAAAACTATAGAATAACTATATTTGCTCTGAAATGGAGCACCAGTGTCCACTTCATCATATCTGATACCATAGATATGGGGGGTGGGGTGGGGTTATGAACTTGGATGCCAGAAATATTTCCATCTTTATTTTCACTAACCTCAACCTGAAATTTAATATTGCCTTCACTTACTTAAAAACATTATTCTGAGAAGGACTCCATAAACTTCACCAGACCAAAGGGGTCCATGATATGCTAAAAAAAAAAATTAAGAACTGTGAAGATGAATGGGTCCAAAAATGTCAGAAAACTACTATGATTATGCTTCTTTGAAGCCAGAGACCCAGATTATCAATGGACACCTTATAGGTTGCAGAATAACTACTCATACTTAGCAATGGTGCCAGTTTTTCCTCTGCTGACATAGCATCTATTAGATATAGACATGTAAGAAGGCCAGAGGAGACAGACTGAAGTTAGCATAGCTTAACTGAGCGAATGGATCACATCTATAATGCCATTTTGTCATTGGACATTAACTAACATATAGATTGAATGTGATTGTGGGAAAAGATATTTGAAACCTAGCTAAATGATAATAGATTTAGAACTGGAAGGACTCAAAGAGGTCATCTTGTCCAACCCCCTTATTTTACAGATGTAGAAATCAAGGCCTAGAAAAAACAAATGACTCTCTGAAGGTGACAGAGAACCACAATTTGAACTCTCTTCTGACTTCAGCTCTACTTTTTCCACATCCTGCATCTTGATGATAGACCCAAATCTTACTACAATAATGAAGGCTGGGCCTTCACATTAGCCCCACAGCTCGACATCAAGTCAATCTCATAATCTGTTATTTGGCTTCCAAAAATATGTTCTTGCCATTTGAATTTTTCTTTGAAACTTCCTTTCCTGAGTCATTAAGCTTGTGTGGTTAGAGCTCAGTGTTAATAAGATGTAACAGATTTAATCAGCACCTGGAATTACTAACTCTACACTGAGAAAATCAATCCTATAGCCACCGACTACAACCCTAAAGCCAAAGGATAACACTTTCACATGTAGAGGGAACATGTATTACCATCCAAAAGTACAGTCAGTTCCCAAATGATGAATAGGTTGTATGCCCTAAATCCCTCTTTCAAACAGTTGTTTGAAATGCAGGATACATTTTCTCATGGAAAAAATTCTGTCAGTATCTATTAGATATCCAGATCAGTCCACAAAAGCCTATATTACCCATAAGGTAGCCAAAGTGTGGTACTGACACTTCTATTTCAACTGTATCTCATCTGCCATTCATAACACTATTTCTGTGAGGAAATGCATCATGTGCTCCTAGCCACGAAGAAAAGAGCAAATGTCCCCTGCCCACTAGTGGAGACTCCTGGTTTCTATAAGCAGTAGAGGGAGAGGCTACCAAGTTAGGGATCAGTGGCTCCATCAAAGTCGGGAGAAACGTGAATTGTTATTGTTTTTCCTTCATTTTTGCAGAAGACCAATCGTATCACAGGGTGATGTCTTGACTTACGAGTGAATTACATTTAAGTGAAGCAGAGTTGCACAAAGTTATAAGCCTCACTCTCTCTTCCAGAGTCACAGAAGCCCAGTGGCAAGACAAAAGTCAGGATGACTAATGATGTCCCAGGATGCAGCAGATGACCTTGGCGTATTCAACGTCTGACCAAGCTCTAAGTGTTCCATAGCACCTGCTTCAGCTACATTGGAACACATTGTTCTCATCTGCCCATTCCACCAGGGTCAGTCTTCACATGCTTGGGGGAGACACTCCCCCTAACTCACCCATGGGTGTGGGGGATAGTGAATAGACACTTCTGATAGCAGTAATTGATTAACACTCTACATTTGCATAAGAGAAGACAGTGTTTTTAGGCGAATAAGTCTTCAAGTGCACTGGATAGGCAGAAAAAAAATAGCAAAGGAAAAATAAGAGTAAATGGGTGAAGGACATTTGATGCCACAGTTTATGTCCTTCAACTTATCTGTATGTGCAGATCATTTGTAAATTGGACATTTGTAATTCAAAGACCACTTGTATACATTCTATTTGTGATGGTCCAAAATAATGTCTTTTGACATTTGTTCATTGGTATATTTCGGTTCAAGGCAATAATGTTTTATTTACCATTACTTTATAGGTTTGTATTTCAATGAATGAATGAATAAGTAAATGAATGAAAAGACATTTATGAAGTGCTTATTCTGGGCCAAGCAGAGGCCTAAGTGCTTTAAACAGAAATACACACAGCAAGAAGTGGCCAGGAGATTTGGCATGAAGATGTCCAGAGATCAACCTAGTGAGTCTGGGTCATTTAGCCCCAGAAAGGCCGATTACTTCCCCATGCTTACTAAGCCTAAAGGCTGAGCCATAGCCACAAGGGAGAAGACATAGTTGAGTTCATAGACAAGCAAACTTGACCTACTCTGGGCATGGATAATTGATAGGACAGGGATAACATCTAGCTTTATAATTTTATTGGTGTAGGGACCTTTCTGTGAGGAATTTCCTCTACCTCTGTAGAGTGGCACCTACTCCATAGCTGACAGTCTTAAAAATTTGTTTGGACCACCAAGTAGTTAAATCAATGACACAGAGTCACATGGTCAGCATGCATCACAGACAGGATTTGAACTCAAGTCTTAGTGACTCTTAGACCACTCTCTATCCACTATACAACACTGCCTTTCATTCAGAACTAAAAGAACACAAATTAGCACACGAACAGTTTACTTGTACATTGTCTGTAAAAATATTACTAACCAATAGCCCTTCCTCCATTTCAATTGAATCATTAATTATAAGTGACTTTGCAACTTAGAGCAAAGTGTAAAGAAATAGGTAGAAGTTAATAACTATTTTTATAACTCCCCCTCCCAAACAATCTTCGAAGCGTAAGGTGCTGTAAAAGTTACTATTCATAATTACTAAAGATTACTTATTAACTGACTTAGCAACTACCATGACCTATCAAATATCTCAAATGGACTTTGCCTTTTATTCTTCCTCTAAACATTGAATAGAACAGGTCAGCTTTCAAACTGACTTGTATGTTTGTTTCTCCACAGATGTTGGCTGTGTGTCTGGGCCTTTTGAATTCAATTAATAGCATGTTTCTGGTTTTTTTTCAGGAGGACAAGTCTCCATTATTTATAGCAACTTAGTGTTCCATGACATTCTTCCCTTTGGATTCCTTACATATTTTGTTTTTCTCTTTATATTTGTTCACATGTGACCTAGGTGAAATATGTCTATCACGCTTTCTTTTTATTCCTTTGAAATCCTAAATAATGCTGCGTAGATGCCCACTGATTCTTCTGTTTGTGCTCACTATCCCTTCAGTGACCAATATGTAACTCCATTTATATGCATGATGGCTTTGAGAATTCACTCTAGAAATGTACATAGAACATACTTTATGCATGTTTGATGAATGACTAAACATTAAGCCTAAATTATTTTTTTAGTAATGACAGTAACTTATAATATGTCAATTCATTGTTATGAAAGACAAAAATTGTACATTGATAGTGGGGTAGAAGAATATTAAAAAACATCTTTTTTAGTTCAAATGAAAATATTAAAAAAATAATCATTTCTCCAGCTTAACACCCTTTCCAAACTATTCCCTTTAGGAAAATGGGTAGAACCAAAGCCAAGGCCAATTTTTAGGGAAATGGAATAAAAGTGAAAACCAAATTCAACTCTAGATAAGATCATTGCCTCCTCATTCCCCTGAAGTGATTGACACCCTGACCATTACGTTGTTGTTGCTGAGTCACTTTAGCTATGTCCAGCCCTTCATAATCCTATCTGGGTTTTCTTAGCAAGGATACTGAAGTGGTCTGTCATTTCCTTCTCCAGCCCATTTTACAGGTGATGAACTGAGGCAAACAGGGTTAAGTGGCTTGCCCAGGGTCACACAACCAGTAAGTGTCTGAGGCTGGATTTGAACTCATGAAGATGAGTCTTCTTGATTCCAGGCTCAGTGCTCTATCCGCAGTGCCACCTCGCTGCTCTTGAACCACTTTAGCAAGAGATAGTTGTGTCCAGCCTTCATTATGGAAGTGAGATTTAGATCTGTCATCAAGAGGAGCAAGCTAGATCTACAATCAGAAAACCTGGGTTTAAATTATGGCTCTTCCACTTTCTGTGGAAGATAACCATATGTCAGTGAATAACTTTAAATATTACCAAGTATAACTGAACAGACAAGTTCCTAACAGAATTCAGGGTCACTTCTAAGTCATGCTTAGTGTCAGGGTCTATTGCTGGGAATGATGGAACTTTACAGAAAAATTAGATGAGTCACTCAATGCTGACAGTCATAGGCTTCTACCACACAAATTTAGGAGATGTATTCAAGGGAAGGAATAAAAGAGAAGACCGCATGGCTTAATTGGAGACACTCAAGGAGGCAGCAGGCAGAAATAAGGTAAATGTGACAATACAGCCCATCACATTCCTTATATTGGGACTGATCTTTCCAAAGCATGTATTAAAAACAGAAGGAAATAGACATAATTATGTGTTCACCAGTGCGCCATGGGCAGATGTCAAGACAAGTCACGTCAAGACAATAAATTGCCAAGTTTTTCTCATTCTGCCTTCATGATATCTTTCATATATAGCCTCTTCTGGTCTATCCTCTATCAGATATCAAAATGACCTTTCTAAACCATGTCACACCCGCCCATGCATTCAATCAAGTCCAGTGGCTTCCTATTACCTATAGTTGTTGTTGCTTGTCCTCCATTCTCAAAGAGGACCAGTGACATCAGGAAGGTGATGTCATGACTTGTAAGTGAATTGTATTAAGTGAGGCAGGGCTATGCAAAGTCACCAGCCTCACTCTCTCCTCTGGAGCCATCTGAGTCTAGTAGTATCAACTATAAAATCCTCTGTTTAGATTTTAAAGCTTTTCAAATGATGGATCCTTCCTATCCTGTCTATCTTTTTATACCTTGATCCCCTCCACGTACTCTATGACCAACTGACATTGGCCTCCTTGTTGTTCTCCCACAGGGTACTCCATCTCTGGACTCTGGGTCAGGTTAATGACTGTTGATGATGTAGCTACAATTTCAAGCCTGGTAAACAGTTGTAGGTTGTCTCTCCCATTAGACTGTGAGCTCCTTAAGGGTAGGGACTAATATTAAGAAAATTTTAATTTTTTAATTTTAAATTTTTTAAAAAGAGTAGGGACTATTTTTTTATTGTTTTGTCTTTCTTTGTATCAGGAACACTTAGCAAGTTCCTGGAATGTAGTAAGCACCCAATAAATGCTTGTTGACTTGTACCAAAGAAAGAAAGACCACTGATTCTGGAATCTGAGGAACTGGATTCAAATCCTGTCTCTGATGGTTACTACCAGTGTGACCATATATATGTCACTTAAACTCTCTGGGCCTCAGTTTCCTCATCTATAAAAGGAGGGAGTTGAACTAGATGGCCTCTGGTGTCTCTTGCATCTCCAGATCTGTGATCCTTTGATAGTTTCTTGGACACAGAAGGACCAGACTAGGAACAAAAGAGGTTTTGTTTTTGTTTTTCCCAAACTACAAAAATGGGGCATCATAGAAGATCTTTCTTTGGTGACTCATAATGTCTCAAATGTGATCCTAGGTTCTCAAAGGTCAGACCAGCAAGTTTGAGTTATAACAGGTTTACAGAGTTGGAAAAGCTTCAACTGAGGGGTTTTTTGAGGGTGGGGGAGACAATGCGCATATTTGTAGGTAGTAAGGAAGGATCTAGTAGGTAGGGAGAGATTGGAGTTAAGTGATAGGGTAAGGATGATAGATGGAGAAATCTGTTGGAGGAAATGAGATGGAACAGGATCACTTGTACAGGTAGAATGGTTGACCTTCATAAAGGTAAAGCCATCTCTTTGTGTGAGATGAAGTAATGGAGGAAAAATGTGAGAGGGAAGGTGGCAGAAAACACCCGAGTGACATGAGATGAGGAAGAGGGGAGAAGAGAGAGCTTATGATAAATGGTTTCTTTTTTTCCATAAAATATGAGGCAGAGCTGAGGAGGTTGGGGAAGGATGAAAAGGTGTAGAAGAGCTGCTTTTGAGAATTGGATAATGAGTTGATAAGGGAGGGACAAAATGATTGCTTAGCAGTAGTGAGAATCAAGTTGAGGTTGGGTAACATAAGTCTGTAATGGCCCCAGTCAGATTGGTTGCATGACTTTCTCCTCCTACATTCAGCTATGTCATATGGTGGGGAGGAGAGCAAGGTTTCGTTGACTGCTAGAAGATGGAAGGAATGAGAGAGGAAAATATTTAGGTTGAAGGGAAGTTTTTTGCCTACCAAACAGGCATCCAGAGTACACAGTGGAAGTGGTGAGTGGCATTTGATGGGATGGGAATAAGGAATTGGAAAGAAGGAGATGGAAAATGAGATTGGATGATAACATACAGGGTATCAGAATCACAGGGATGTGTAAGGTACATCCGGGGATGAGGATGTTCATCACTGGGCAGAAGGCACCACTCCTCTTCGCAGAGGATGCTAGAGATCAGGCAGAAGACAAGTGCAGCATGAGATGGAAGGCAAATGGTCAGATGGGAAGCCCCATTTCACTATTCCTCTTCTCTCTGAAGGCTAGAGATTAGGCAAGAGAAGGTACAGCAGAAGATACAAGTCCTGATCTCCATTAACTTTCCTCTTCCTCTTCCCTCAGGGGACAGGTGTAATAGGAGACAGAAGGACTGAGATCAAAGTGTAGGTTGCTCTTCTTCTTTGCCACAGGCTTTCCACATCTCCAGAAAGTTAAGAGGAACATCTGGCTCTTCTTCTCACTTAAGATACACAGGGGTCATAGATGGACCCATGGGGGAAGTCATTGGGACAAATGGGAATCTACCTGTTCTCTTGCCACTTTTCCTCAGAGAACAAGAGGAAACAGAAGGCCCAGGGTAAGAGCATGGTCTGGCTCCTCTTCTCACCTGAGGATAGAGATTAGGCCATGCAGCAGTCAATGGAAATCTCCCACTGCAGAGAAAGTTCCACTGAAGCCCTCCTTCAGGGGACACTCCCAGTAGGAGATGGGAAGGGTGCCACATACCAAGATGAGAAGGCAGCTGCACCATGGTGACAAAGTCTGGACAGTTAAAAGGACAGGAATAAAGACATCCTTTAGGGGGCATCCATTTGAGACAACTATGCTCGACATTACCAGGATCTCTGCTATTGGTGCTGGAAATTAGATAGTACAAGAGTAGGTTACTTCAGAATTGTCAAAAATGCCTGAGGCTTATACACAATTAATAAACCACAATCTAACCTCACTTCTGAAGGAAAATAAATGAGAAGATTCACCCCAAATCTGCCTCTGCTCCCCCAGAGCCCTGACTCTAACACCCTGTCCGAAGTTACCTGATCTTAGATGTGATTTTATTGAGATCATAGAAGTAAGTGCTAGAAGCAGGGGTATACTGGAGCAAGCTCATATTGACCCATGAGAGCCAATTATTAAATTTTCAATGTGAGCATCTACACCTCAGAAATCAGCAAATGATACATATGAAAGCTTGGTTTATTCTTTTATTAATTATTTAGATTTATGAAAGTGGAAAAATGTTAATAATAAAAATTAAACTTAAAAGTGTGTTCTGCCTAACTGCTCTAACTTTAGAGCCAGTGGGATTTTTACTATAACATAATGACATTCAACTACTGAATTTCAAAATTCTCATTTGTACATATGCCATGCTCAGTATATATATATATATGTATATATATATATATATGTTAATGAGTTTCCACAGAACTGATATAAGATATTTGCATTCTTTAGACAAGGACTAAAGATGTACTCCCTGTGGCATTTTTCTTTTTACTATAAATTACGCTTTTTGACATGACAAAATACAGCCCTAGATTACCTGAAAAGAGGAACTTTTTGGCATGGTCCCAGTGCCTAGTACAGTCCCTGGCACATAGTAGGTGCATAATAAATGTTTATTGAATTGAATTGTATTAAAGATATGTGCATTTCAATAATCAACTACCAGTCCAGAAGAGTCAAGATGAAATATGCCACCCATTTCCTGCCAAAGAAGTGATGGACTTAAAATTCAGAATGAGACCTACATTTTTGGACACAGTCAATTTGGGATTTATTTTGTAGGACTATTCATAAATATGAGAGTTTTATATTGATTTTGTTGCTTTTTTAATGCATCATTGAGAGTGGTAGCAGTGCAAGGGAGACATAATGAATGATTGTCAAAATAAATGCATAAATAATTTTTCTTTAAAAAATAAAAATATATATTTATAAAAAGCAATATTAAGAAATATGCCATATTGTGCCCCACCCCCAATGATATTAGCCTTAGATAGTTATCTACTTTATGTATTTATCTACTTTTAGTCCCTGCTCTGGATTTCCACCAAAATAAAGAGGGGTGGGAGGCTTAGAAGTAACTGCTAGTTAGATTCAAGGAGTATTTTTCCTTTAGCCAAACAATGCCAAATCAACATCATAAGGCTTTTAGAATAGCTTTTCAATCATTTGCTAGCAAAGCTTCCCCCAACTGACAAGTGGATGACAAATAGTCAGATATTCATTTTCCAGATGGAGATCATGCATTCCCTCCAAAGTTATACTGGGAATATAGCCAAGAACCAGGATCAGAATTCAGTCCTTCAGTGTTGCTGTGCACTAGTCAGTCCTTAGAGTACATTGCTTTGCAATGACCTTGGCAATGCCCGTTCCAAAGTGCCACTGCCCTGCAAAGGGGCCCTGCCATCTCTGAGACCATGGTCCAATTTTCCCTCCTCTCTTTTGGTGGACATCCCCAGGGCTACAAGCAGGTCACTTACACCCCTTGGGCTACAAGCAGGTCACTCATTTTGCCCTGTTGTATCATCATTCATCGTGCACCAGTCCATGAAGGAGAGCACAGCACTGAAGCCAGACAAGTGTAAACATCCACCAGGAGGGACTGAGTAATGGAAAGCAGGAACTACTCCAATGGCTACTTTCCATTGAAGTACTACCATGAGCTCTTTTTATGAGATCAGCAACCCTCATTGGCTACTTTGGCCAAATAGAAAGGGAGGAAATGTGGAATGATAATCTATTATTCTTCCACCACCGCACTGGATACCGGGTTCCATTTGTTGACTGGCAGTTCATTTAACCCAGAAGACAGTAGACTTTCTTTGAATAGCCTGGCTTACCTTTGCATCTGCAGCACTACAGTCAGAACTATTGTAAGAACCCAGGCAGCAAAGACAGAGGAAGTCACTAAGGATTTAATTCCATGCTAGAAGAAAACATAGGCACCTGGTTTCCTAACCCAGATTCTGAAATGACTCACAATGGCTTGTTTCTGGTGATAACACAAAACCTGAAGAGCAACACTGAGCCTAGAAAGGGGGCAAGCGTGAACATTGGTGTCACCCTCCTCGCAAGTTAGCATCATTGTATTGTCCTTTGCATTGTCTGTGTTACATGTAAACCAGAACCAAAAGAACTGAGGTAAAGCCCTTGACCAGACTGTTTCCTCCAGCTCTTTAGGAATGTTTACTGAGGTGTGGTGTTTTTAAAAACCTTTAATAAGAAGTACGCCATGTTCTCCAGTCCCTCGGCTTTGCTACATGTGTGGGAAGGACACACTGTTTCGGCTCCTTTGCCAGGATTCCAAAATATTCTTTGCTGTTGTGAACTCCATGCCATCCTTGGGAAACGGACAGCAAACAGTCCTGCCATGACCGGAGCTTGGCAGAGCAACTCAAGAGCCAGGTTTTCTAAAGAAGAGAAACCTTAGTCTGTATAAGACACAAAACTTGAGGTGTTCGTGTGGGTGGTAGAATAGCTCTCTAAGGCACCTTGAAGCTTTGAAAGTTTGTGATTCTTACATTCTATGAATAGAAGACTTTAAAAAGAAGACAAGAATTGGTCTTAATAATGCAATTAATGTGTGTATTTCAAAGACTTATGAAAGATATTTAAAAAGCAAAATAATCTTTAATTGAATCCTCATGTGCTTTAGGTCCACCTTGTATTTTGTATTTTTTTTGGAGGAGGAGAATGGTCTGGCTTTGTGTTCCATGCTATACAGAATGGAAATTCTACTGCTGCAGACAGGCCACTGGGCCTTTATTTAAAAGCCTAAAGAATTACCTAAAAATCACTGAGAGGTTAAATGATTTGACACTCACTATGATCTCACAGCTAGTATGTGTCTCAGACAAAGTTTAAACCCAGGACTCCATGACTCTATTGCCCCTTCCCTATCCACTATCCCAAGCTGCCACTCCATCACTTTGTAAATAGTTACAGAAAAAGAATAAGCCCACCCATTTTATCAGCCAACAAGTCACAGGCTAAAGGAAATAAACATTGAAAACACACACACACAACTACTGAGAGAATCTCGGAGTTGGAAAGCACTTTAAATGCATCCATTATAACCTATAGCTGAAAAAGCAAAGTCTGTACTTGAAAACCTGTATACAGAGAATGACAACAACAAGAAATGAAGGAGAGGTCGGTAATTTCTCACTTGTGATAGGCAATGCTGCATAGGATATTCCTACCACTGAAAGGAAGATGTAGATAAACGTAAAGTATTAGTAGAGACAAACTCTCTCTCTCTCTCTCTCTTTCTCTCTCTCTCTCTCTCTCTCTCTCTCTCTCTCTCTCTCTCTCTCTTTCTCTATCTCTCCCTCTCTCCCTCTCCCTCTCCCTCCTATACCCACCCACATACCCTTTGTAGTACATATGCCAGTCATTGTGGGGTGCATGGGGTGTTTAGGGAGGACTAACACCTCTAGTGAGGACTTGTTGAGCCCTTTTCAAGGATGCTCACCCAACTTTGGTGTCCACCAGCCATCCAACTCTCACCTGTGGCTCCAAGAAGCTGTAGCATGTGCTGTGGTCACAGTAAAACTGCCTGGGCAGACAAGCTAAACCAGGTCAAGGATATCAACAGGCCTCAAACCCTTCAGTGAGTTAATGGGATGACTCCCCTAAGCATGTGAAGACTTCCTCCAGTGGAAAGGGTAGATGAGAAACAATTTGTTCCAACAGCCATGAAGGTGGCTGAAGCAGGTGCTTGGTTAGACATGGAAAAAGCTGTTATCGACTGTATCCTGGGCCATCGGCAATCCTTCTGACTTTTGCCCTGCCATTGGACTCTGGTGACTCAGGAAGACAAAGTGAAGCTGATGACTTTGTGCAACTCTGTCTCACTTAATCCAATTCACATACAAGTTAAGACACCATCCTGTGATATCATTGGTCCTCTTCAAAAACAAAGCATGAACAACAACTAGTAGCTGCCCATTTCTGCATTTGTTCACTATTTCCAGTGAGTAGAGCATTGGATCTGAAATCAGGAAGACCTGAGTTCAAATATTCACTAGCTGTATAGCCCTCAGCAGTCACTTAACCTCTAATTGCTTCAGTTCTGTCATCTATAAAATGGAGATACTAATAGATGTAAGGTTAATGGGGAATAAGATCTTCCCTGCCCATCAATAGGCCTCATGTGGAGGCCACTAAGGGAAGCTTGCTTGCTTGTAGGAAGGCTTACTCTCCTTTTGTTAATTTTTAATTAGTCACTGAGCCTATTAGATGAAAGAGTATATATTGTGGGAGGTGAGTTTTTACTTTGGGGGCTTGCTTACAAGAAGGATCTTGTGATTCCCTGGTCAATACTCTTAGTGGCCATTCCCTGACTGTTCAGAAGTAAAGTCTCTCTTGATCCAGTGGTGACTGTAAAGTATATATATATATATATACACACACACACACATACATATATATACATACATATATATATACATACATATACATATGCTTTATGCCCAATCAAAGCAAAATTGATATATATATATACATATGTATATATATATATATATTATATATATATATACACATATATATCAATATCAGTTTTGCTTTGATTCAAGCAGTACAGCCTTGTCTGTTGGTCTTTATTTCTCTTCTCCATATTTTTTTCTGTTTAATTGAAGAAGATTATTGACCCCTGAAATAGCTGTCTTTCCTAGTAAAACAGATAAAAGAACCTTCACTAGCAGCCATCCCGAGTATGCCAGTGTGGTTGCTGTTACAATAGCAACCTACATCTTAGGGTCATTATGAGGTTAAAATATTTGTAAAGTGTTTTGCAAACCTTACAGAATTATGTAAAAGCTAGTTGTTGTTTTTATAATTATTATAAGAGTTCATAGACTAAATTACTTTCCTGGCTCTTTCTCACTGTAGTTCCCCAGAAGCAATAATCCAAAACAAGGCAATTGACCTTAAAGCCACATTTTACCTCTGTTGTACACTGAGTCCTCTATTGCGGAAATATTTGTGGCAAGGGTCCTACAAAGGTGCTACTCATAAAGTAAACAGAATATGGTCTTCACTGTTGGAAAGAGAACCTCAGTAAGGAATTTGGGCCTAGTAAAACAATTGTTTCTGACCCCAACAAAGTGAACCAGTGGCTATTACAAAATAGATTTGTTCTTTCTAAAATGATTTGTTATCCACCTAGACTTTAACTAGTCATGAGAGAGGGAAAGGAGTGAGAGTGAATGTTATTTCTCCTTTTAAGCCTATTGAGTGAGAAGTTCTTCTTACGCAACCACAAATAATTTTTGACACAGTCCTCGGTTACAGGTACTATGAAGATAGGGGATTGTTTCAGCACTTCAAAATAGAATATACAGGGGTTAAAATACATAAGTAGAGTACATCAGGGGTTGCTGCATTATCCCAAAGGGCACGTCCTTCAGGGCTGAGCCAGAACATATGCATTTCCCACAGAGCCAGAGCACACATGCCCAGCTCCATGGGAGGTGCCTCATTCTAGCGGCTGAGGAAGCTAGGAGGACTCCACTGATCAGCCCGTATTACACATGTCTCAGAATTTTGAGAAAGAACCATTAGCAAACTACAAAGCAGTTAGGAAGAAGGAAAATGCCTTTCCCTTTTTGGCTTCTGTAAATTCAAGATTGGAGATTTATGAGGAATTAGAGCATTCCAAGGATCTGATTGTACTGAATGTTTCTTCTCTGACCAAATGGCCATACATAGATCACACTGATATGCTGCCCTAGTTCTGAACGATATTAGAAATTCTTAGCTATGTGTTCTGGCTGTGCTAAAGCTTTTGGAATCATTTGCCTGTATCCTATTTCTCATGTCCTTTCAGTTTCACACATTTACATTCATTCACCTTTCCAAAGTGTGGCAGCAAGGTGCACTGTGTGATTTGGGTGCTAATAAGGAGTAGAGCCTGGGTTTATATTGTAAATGTGTTACCTAGGGTGACTAACTTGTATTAACTGCTACTGATGTTGGAATTAGCAAAGATCTCCATGTATAACCCAAAGCCCCAAACACTAGGTCTGGAAAGGAAGTTACTTGTTGACAACACCACACTGTAGAGAATCAGCCCAGACCCAAGCTGGTGGGTAGGAAATTGTAGAAACTGTTTTGAACTACAGGAATTATAACTTTAAATCTTCTACTAAACTTTAAAGAAAATAATCAGTTTTACAGCTAGAAAGGACCTCAGAGGTCCTCTACTGTAACACTTTGTAAGAAAGGAAAATACCTAATACTTAGCCAACCCAAAGTGAGGTTGTTACAAATGGAAAATATTTTATTGCATAAAAGGAATTTTGAATTTAAAAAGATAAATAATCATGTGCTTATCAACTTGTTTCTCTTTCAATGCAATTTCAAAATTATCCCATTTCACAATAATATCATTCATTATTCTAAAAAAGTTTTAATAAGACTTGGTCTTCTAAAAAGATACAGTAGTAAGTAGATCATTAGGCAGCGATTTAAGGGATGATTCTCCCATCAAAAAGAAACTGATTCCTTAAATTGGCCCATTAGAAATTAACTATTGGAGATTAATTGGGTGGAAGGGGTAGTGTTAAAGATTTCTTTTTCCACAGAAATATTCTTCTAAAAGACAAACATTCCTTGGAAAGACAGCATAAACTCACTAATACTCTTTTTTTGTCTGACTAGAGTGAGATTAGGAAACCAATATCTTTCAATCTCTTTAGGGAATGAGACACAAAGGAATTAAAGTTTGATGGGGAGGAAGAGGACAGAATTTATTTAAAGGATTTTAGTCCTGGCTGAGTTGTGGTAGTAGCAAGACCTGAATGATAGATAGCTCCAGAGTCTAGAATATAAATAATATGGGACAAACAAACTTTAAGAAAAGGGGGAGGGAGGTTAGGTTTTTAATACCATCATCATCATATCTGGCTTAACTCCCTTTTGTCCCCCTCAAAAAATTGGACCTTTCCTTTTATAAAAAAGAAAAGCACTTAAGCCAAACCTAGAGAGCAAACAACAAAATAGACCCGTATATGCAATACTCCTCCCTAGTGGTCCCTCAATTCCCTTTTCAGAAGAAAGAAAGTTGGTCATGACGATTAATCTTAACTTTGGCTAATTTTTAGTGTTGTTTTGAATTACATTATACTGGCCTTTGAACATATTATTCTCCTGGTTCTGTTTATTTCATGTTTCTGTAAATTTCTCATATTTTAGATTCCTTAAGATGCAATAGTTTATATTCATATAGAGTACATGTTCAATCAGCAGTAGGCTCTCACTTGGTTTCCAGGATTTTTTTTCTATAATTACCACTATGAATATATTTTATTAACCATTAACTTCTTCTGTCCCTTTATCTTCTTGAAATTTATACTCAGGAGAGAGAGTCCTTAGTCAAAGGGCACAACCATCTATAGTGACTTTTCTTGCTTAATTCCACATTATTATCCAGAGTGTTTAGACCAATTCACAGGTTCACCAACAATGTATTAGTGGGTGTGTCTTTTCATAGGCCCTTTAATAGTGACTATTTCCATCTTTTCTATCTTTACCACTTTGATCGGCATGAAGCCAAACTTTGAAGTTATTTTAATTTGCATTTCTCTTATCTGTGATATGGAACATTTTCCTCTGCTATGGTTATTAATAATTATCACTTATCCATTGGGAAATCCCTTGTTATTATATCTTTGTGTTAATTCCCTTTATAACTTGGATATCGGACTATCTGAAATATTTAATGCGAAAATATTTTTCCCTTTAACAAATTCTCTTTTTGTATTGGTTATTTTTATTTAAACTTCACTAATTCCATAATTTATTCTAGGATTGGCTTTGGCCTTTAAAAAGCATTATCTTTTCACACATGCTAGAGAAAGGTTACAAAATCTACTCTGGTCCCTCTAGCCCTTGCCAAATTTAGGAAGCGCAAGTCAACAAACACCAGTTGAACCAGAAACCTCATACAATAGACAATATAAAAAGATCTGGAAATGAGAAGAACCAAAGATCTATGCTCAAAAGAAAAAAAATTAGCAGTCGCATCAAAAGAAATTACACATATTAATTAGGAAGGCAGTATGTTATAGTTGAAAGAATACTGGAAGTAGAGTCAGAGGACCTGAGTTCAAATCTTAGCTTTGATATTTATTCCACATATGACCTTGGGAAAGTCAGTTAAGGTTTTTGGCATCAGTTTCTGAATCTGCAAATTAAGAGGATTGAGTAAATTAATCTTTAAGGTATCTTCTAGCTCTAAACCTATGAAGTTTACAAAAAGGATAAAGGCACTATCCTAGAGCTAAGCCAGTTTATAGCAAAGACTGTAAAACAGTTGCTATCTAAGTTGCATGAGATAAAATGAATAAATATGGTCCACCTGTGTTATCTGTGCACTAGAAAGTTAGAAAAAGAATCTCAGTGTAAACAGATATCATTTTGGTTAGGGAAGAAAAATGCAGAATCTAACCCAGCACAGGCTTATGGGATGAAAGAGCAATAAACCACAGGGAAAGGACCTAGGAGAGGGAGAGAACTACAACACTTCAAAACTTTTGACCAATTGTGATTTACTAAATTGATTTTCCCTCTGATTTTTGCATAGGTCCTTTCAACATGGGACATTTTAATGAGGGAGAAAGAAATTTGAGTCATCAAACCATAGTTTTATTCAATTAGCTAGAGGCAAATTAGCTAGATAATCAAGAATTTCTTTTTAATTTTGCCAGTGTTTTTAGGAACTGTTTCTAACATTTTATTTTTCTTGCCTCATTTTTGAAATACATTTCATTTCTCAGGGATGCTAACACTTTCTAATAGATAATTTTGTAACATTTGTGGGAGGAAATTACATTTTCCTCCATAGCTTTATTCTGCTTAAAGTCAGAACATATAGATCACTTTGTATTTTCATTCTTCCAACTGTGTTGGCACTGCTGTTGATGGTCTGGTACTAAAAATGCTTTGCAATGGCTTTTTTCCAAGTGGCAAAATGCCATATTCCCCAAAATACGTAAATGAGAGATTTACATATCAGATAAAATGATAATAATGGATTCCATGCAATTAGTGTTTTCTACTTGCATGTATGAAATCACATTATGATTTTCCAAGTGTTTTGACATACATTATCTTCTCAATCCCTTGTAATCTGATTTCTGAGCCTACCATTGGACTGAAACTTCTCTTTCCAGGTTACTTGTCATCTCTTAACTGCTAAACCTAATACCATTTTCTCAGTCCTCATCCTACTGGAACTATCTGCAGTTTTTACCACTCTTCACTACCCTTGTCTCCTGGACTTTCTAATTTCCCTTGGTACATTTCTAACTGTTCCTTCCAGTATTCTTTGCTACTTTATCACCCTTCTCTTGCCCACTGAACTTTGTCTTAGGACTTCTCTTTATTCTCTCTACTTACTCCCTTGGTGATCTATCTCAATGGCCATGGATTCTGTTGTCATTACTATGGAAAGACTCTCAGGTCTATATATCCAGCCCCAATCTCTTTCCTGAGCTCCAGGTCCACATTACCAATAGCCTGCCAGATATCTCCACCTTAATGTCTCAACACATCCGTCAGTCAATCAATAAGCATTTATTAAGCACCTCCTATGTGCCAAGCAGTGTTAAGCACTGGAGAATCAAAGAAAGACAAAAAAAGAGTCCTTCCTCTCAAGTAGCTCACAGCCTAATGGAGGAAGATGAGACTTTAGCTGAATCTTAAAGGAAGCCAGAGAAGCTGGAAGACAGATATAGAGTGAGGAAGTTCTAGGTATAGGGGACATCCAGGGAAAATACTCAGAGTTGGAAGATGAATCGTCACCTATGAGGAAAGGAAAGGAGGCCAGGGTTACTGGATCACAGACTATGGTGTAAAAAGACTAGAAAGGTAGGAAGGGGCCAGGTCATGAAGTGCTTTAACAGCCAAACATAATTTGTATTTTATTATGGAGATAATAGGGAGCCATTGAATTTATAGAAATGAGTCAGGGGAGGGGAAAGGCAATGATGTGGTACTTTAGGAAAATTAGGAAGCTCTATTTGGACAGCCAGGAAGAAGATAGATTAGAGTGGGAAAAGCCTTGAGGCACACAGACCAAGCAACTGTTGCAGTAATCCATGCAGAAGGGTTTGCATTGGTATGGGAAGAGGCCACCTCTTCATGTGAAACTAGAATGAAGGAGCAGATAGTAGGAGATAAAAAGGTATCTTAATGACATGAAATGAGGAATAAGGGAGGAAAGGGAACTCTCAGTAAACGACCTTTTTTTAAATGTGAATTGTGAGACAAGGTTTTCAGCTCAGAGGATGCAGGAAATGGAAGGAACCATGAGAGAATTGAGGAGTATTGAAAATTTTGGAAAAACTACAGTGGGGGAGTAGAATATGAATCAATTAGAGAATTGTAAAAGGATTTTCTTGCCATAGTGAAGGCCCAGTTCAGATCATATAACAAATTTATAGTGCCCATTATTCAACTCATTACATTTTTTCAAAACCAAGTCCTCCCCTAAACTTTCATAATGATAATAATGCTGTTAACATTATGCGATGATCACCTATGATAGATTTAGCTCTTCTCAGCAATACAATGATCCAAGACAATTCCAAAAGACTCGTGATGGAAAATGTTATCCACATCCAGAGAAAGAACTACGGAGTCTTAATACAGACAGAAGCATATTATTTTCACCTTTTTTTTTGATTTTTGTTTTTTCCTTCTCGTGGCTTTTCCCCATTTGTTCTGATTCTTCTTTCACATGACTAATGTGAAAGTATATTTAACATGATTATATGTGTATAACCTGTATCAGATTACTTGCTGTTTTGGGGAGAGAAGAGAAGGAGGTAGAAAAATTTGGAACTCAAAATCTCACAAAAATGAATGTTGAAAACTATTTTTAAGTGTAATTGGAAAAAAATCATATACTCTTAAATGGGGAAGAAATAATAATGCTGTTGTTGTTGTTCACTCATTTTAATAGTCTCTGACTCTTCTCGACCCTATTTGGGATTTTCTTGGCAAAGATATTGGAATGGTTCACCATTTCTCTCTCCAGCTCATTCTACAGATGAAACTGAGATAAATGAGGTTAAGTGACTTGCCCAGGATCACACAGCTAGTCCGTGTCTGAGATCATATTTGAACTCATATCTTCCTGACTCAAGGACTGGTGCTCTATTCACTGTGACACCTAGCTGCCCCATTAATAATAATGACTAACATTTATAAAGCATCTACTATGTACCGAGCACTGTGCTAAGCACTTTACAGATATGTTAGTTGATCTTCACAATAACCCTGGGAGGTAGCTGCTACTATTATTCTCATTTTAAAATTGAAGAAACTGAGGCAGAGTTCAACTGATTTGCCCAGGGTCACATATCTAGTAAATGCCTAGAGATAGATTTGAACTCAGGTCTTCTTGTCTCCAGGCTCAACACTCTATCCTCTCTGCCATGTACCTGCCTATGTCTCTTGAGGTCACCACCGTGCTACCAGTCACCCTGGTTAACAAACTTGCAATCGTCTTTGTCTCTTCCTTCTCCCTAAACCCTCATATCCCATCATGTGCCAAGTTATATACATCTGAGCTTTATAGCATCCATTCCCTCCTCCTAATTCATGCATCTCTATGGTCTTTTGCCTACATTCTCTCTCCTCTCCAATCTATTCACTATAGATCTGCTAAAATGATATTCCTAATACACAGAACTAACCGCGTCATATCCCCTATTCTAAAACCATCAACTTGGCTCTAGGATAAAGTACAAAATCCACAGCCTGGCATTTTATAACCCTCCACAATCTAGCTCCCACCTCCCTTTCCATTATTATCTCATATTACTTAATTTCCCATGCTTTCCATTCCAGTCAAATGGGACCATTAGATGACCCTTGTGTGATATTCCATCTCTCAACTCCATGCTTTTGCACCCATGGTGGCTGACATCTGGAAATCAATCTTTCTCAACTCCAATTTAGAGAGTCCCTAGCTTCCTTCAAAGCACAATGTATTTCCCCTCTCTTAGAGTTATTTCTTGATCTCCAATTGTTAGCCCTTGCTTCCTCTTGAAATGATGTTGGATAACTTTGCATGTACTTTATATTTACTTATTTATATAATATTATGCCCTTCCAGGAGAATAAAAACTTTGGGAGGTGAGCCCCCCATCTATATTAACACAGAAAATCCCTACATCGGGAATTACTCAAAGCATAGAAATCATCAATTCAAACCCTGCCCTTGTCACCTCCCAAATCCCTAAGTCATCCAGCCCTGAAACTTCAGTCCTCCTTGACTCTTCCCTCTTTCACCTGCAGTGGCAAATGCTGCCATTTTTCCTCCTCGATTTCCGTCTTCTTTTTTCCATTCATGCTTCCTCAGCCCTGTTCATCACCACTCATCTGGATTACGATAACAGCCTCATGACTTGTCTGCCTGTCTCCAATCTTTTCCCTTCTCAATTCATCCTTCACATAGATATTAAAGTAGCAGTATGATGTGGAACCTGATCATATCATTCCTCTGCTACAAAATATTATGTGGGTCCCCATTGACTGTCAAATAAAAGGAAATCTCCTCCAACTATCTTTCAGAGTAGTCTACAATCTGGGTACAATCATCTCTTTAGACTGACTTCCCCTTCACCAACTCCTCTCCACCACTAGTGAAATTGGATTAGCTTTTTTTTCCCCCATTTCATTCTGCCCTCTCCCCCCTCCATATCCAGAAGGTACTTCTCTTCTCCAACCCCGCTCCCATCTCTGTACATTAAAATCTTTTCCCTCCTTCAAAGTCCAGCTTAGGTATTGCCTTCTCTATGAAACTATCACTCAGACCCCCAGCTTGAAATAATTCCTACCTCCAGTCATAACACATTTCTCTTCACTATTCACCTAACCATGTTCTAACTAGAATTATAGTTATTTGTGCAAATTTGTCATTCTTTGCCCTTCTCCATTTATATATATATATATATATGTTTGTGTGTGTACATATATATATAACATATGAATATATATGAATATGTAGCTATATATGTACATATCATATATATGTGACATATATGTATATATACATACATATTTAATAATATGCTTACATAATATATACATATATATTTCCATTGACTAGCAAAATGTGTTCCTTATGTAAACAGTTGTTTGACTGGAATTCACCCCGCAGGTGAAGTATAATAATCAAATGTCTAGGGGCAGGGGCTATGACATTATGAAAGCATTATTTTAGAAAGATTAATCAGGGAATATGCAGGAAGTATTGGGGGCAAGAAAACCTCAAGGCAGAGTGTTGATTTAGGAGGATTTTTCAATACTCTAAGCAGGAAGTAATAGGGTGGTGACTATGAAAATGCAAAGGAAGAGATAAAAAGATAAGAGAATTAATGTGAATTGATGATTAAATGATAAGAATGAGAGGGAATAAACAAAGATAACTCTCAGGTTTTGAGCCTGGTCCACTGACAGAATTGTGGTACCATTAATCAAAATAGAGAAGTAAGAAAGAAGTAAGAGTTTTGTTTTGTGAAAAGGGGATAAGGATGGAATCAAAGGTATGACGAGAAGGTTTATTGCAATAAGAGAGACATTTCTTCCTCTAAGAAAGAGGAAAGAGAACATGTGTGAAGAGGCAGGAATATATTAAGATAGAAATAAGGCAGAATGGCCTTGATTTTTCTTAGTCAACAAACGGATTTATTAAGCTCTTACTATGTTCTGTACACTATCGTAAGTACTGGGAATGCAAATATAAGAAAAAAAAGTCCCTACCCTAAAGGAGTTTACATACTAATAGGAGAAGACAACACATAAAGGGAAACTGAAAAGAAGGGAGAATGGAATAGAAGGTTCCCAGTGCTGGATATGGAAGAGAATTTTTTTTTCATAGAGGGATATATTTATTAGGCTTGCATTGTTTAGATTTATATATAATTGCAATTATTCATTGTAACTTTGTGACCTATAGAGAATTTATCTCAGCTAAATTAGACAAAAGAAAAAAGGATGTTTTTATTTGATCCAGCTGTGGAATAGAAATGATTGAGCAAAGTCTGGAAAAAAATAAAGACATGACTGGTCTGGGTCCCATCCTTAAATGGATGTTTTGGTTTTGGTAGGTGCCTCCAAATCAAAGGGAGAGGCCCCAGGGGTTACTTGCAAAGTGGGAATTCCAGGGCTGGAATAAACTTCCAGGATGAAGACATTTCAGGGGTATGGTAGAAATAGCTGGAAGGGCCATGAATAGAGAGCCTGGAGAGGAATGAAGATCACATCATCTTCTGAAAATGAGAATTGGGGAAGAGAGAGAAAGTGTGAAATAACCAATGTGTGGAGTGAGTCTGCTCAGGAATCAACACATGACTTTCTTAGACCTTTTTTCTAACTAGGGTTAGAAAGAATGTCTTTTTTATGACCATTGAATTTCTTAATGTACCTACCATGCCAATAATAGGAGAAACTGGGGAAAAGCAATCCCATTTAATTCAACATGATGTAACTGTGAGCTAGAAGTCTGAGAAGGCTTTATCTTTTGGCTGGCCATAAATGTATATGAAAGGTCAGGAATATAACTAGGCTGGTATGAAAGGTAATAGCCTTGTGCCTTGGATTTAGCTTTATCTCAGTGTTCTTCCCAAACTAGTCATCTACAAGGGATAATGGAAAGGGTTTCAAAACTCTAAAACCATGGGACTTAAGAATCTCAGGGCTCTTGGCAGTGTTGGTTGAATAGCCTTTTCGTAGTTGATGACTAGTTGTAGTCTATCCTTCTGAGATTAAAAATCAGGAGGTATACAGGATGTTCTTCATAAGCTAGAGGGCAGGAAGTTCAGTCCAAGTAAAAGATTAAGCCTGCTAGCTGGAAGGACTTTGCTCTATGTCTTAACAAACTTGGTTCCTGGGGCAAAGAAACTCTCCCTCGAAATAGAAAGGTCCAGCCAAAATTCTGGAAAAAAATTGACAGGCTTCCCCATAAAGAAAAAATCTTCTTCCCTCCCCACCACCAGGGAAGACTGTTGCCTGTCTTATGACTGAAGCAAGAGTGGCTACTTTTCTAAAAGAGGTATAAAAAGACACTGACTTTGAACTAAAAGAGCATGACAGAACCCTTTCTTTCCATGAGGAAGAAATAGCACTGTAGTCAAAGATGTCAGAAAAACCCAAAAGCTGAAAGCAGAGGGAGACTTCCTACCACCCACCCACTGGGGCTGACAGTGGCTGAGACAGACCAATTCCCTGATCAGTGGTTTCTAGTGGAAGCTACACATTCAACAGAGCAGTTTCCATCAGAGCCTACATCCATCAGGGCAGCATCCAGGGGATACTAAACATCCAGGAATGACCCGTGGCATGCAGGCTCATCACAAGCATCATGATGATGTCATTAGAAGACTTAAATTGCCCTGTAGAAACAGAAGCATGAGTTGCTCCTTCAACTTAAATATGGCCTGTCACATGTGTACCATAGTCATGCATAGTCACTCTATTTCTCCCCACATCTTTTCTATGTGTGCCTATTCTTTCCTCTGATGGCATGTATATTTATAAGAAAGTAGGTCTCAGATTTATGGGAGAAATAGTTTACTATTTCTCTTACTAAACCATTTTGTTAAATGTTTTTATTTTGAGCTATTTTTTTCTCCTCTGGCTGACTATTAAATACAAGCAAAGAGGGATAGGTTTGTAGGTTGTGATTTTGGTCAATTCAGACTGACAAAGTACTTTGAATATGAAGTAAGCTTCTCTGGGGCACCCACTCTATAACTTATGCAATAAAGGGGTGCCCCAAGTATTACAAAAAATTAAGTGAAACTACAATTAAGGCTTGGTAAAGGAAACTGCTTTAACTAAAACTATCTCTCAGTAGTAATCTCTGACTTTTTCTTTGGTAAATGACTAGGGAATATACAATTTGAATTCTGATTAAGAAGGTAATTTAAAATTATTTTCCCCAAAGATAGCTGCATTTTAATGTTCACATTTAATGAGCATTATCAAATGACTTCATAACCTTGAAAATGGACTCTGGCTTGACCACTGGTGATGCCAGATGCTGTATTCCTTCCTCAGGCTATTTCTGTTTTTATCCACACACATAGTCTCCACTTGATTTAAGTAGTGAAACTCCAGGCAGTGCAGTTTTTGAAAGTGGTTAAATTTTTTTCAGGTGGTTAAAGAAATAAAATTAATCTCATGCGTGAAAATTCTCAAGGTGCTCATTATTCAGAAGGAGACATCATGTGAAGATGTACTAGATTCCTCACTGGTAACCTGGGAGCTTCCTGGCCCGAAGGCTAAAACTTGCCTGATGAGGAGAATTGTGATCTCTGGAGTTGTTAGGATCTCTACTTGTGAGACTATTTCTCCTCCCTTCCATCTCATTTCAAACTCTTTGATGTAGCATTATTTTTTAATATGTTCTGGCTGGTTGGGATAGTCTTTTACAAAATATATTTCCAAGGAATATAGGAGATATAGGAGAGGCAGTGTAGCAAAGAGGAGAGAGTATTGAATTGGGAATCGGAGGGCTGGGGTTCAGATTCCAGCTCTTCTGCTTATTTGCTTTGTACTCTTAGCTAGGCAACACAATGCATCAGGTACCAGAGTTAGAGTTAGAAAGACTTTCCTCAGACACTAGTTGTGTAACCCTGGGCAAATCACTTAACAACTCTGTACCTCAGTTTTCTGATCTGTCAAATGGGAATAATAATAGCACTCACCTCCCAGGGTGGTAAGGATCAAGTGAGATGTCTACAAACTATTTTGTAATGCTAATGTAATTTATTATGTCTTATTAATATTAATTATTATTATTAACCTCTCTGGTACTCAATTTCTTTATCTGCAAAATAAGAGTAACTGGAACTAAGGAATTAAGGTTCCTTTTAGCTCTAAATCATATTACATTTTGTAATATAAAAGAAAATTATTACATGCATTAGTTAGTCATAGATATGAAGAAAGAGTACAATTAATAGGTCAGACTGGGAAATAAAAATTCCTTATGTTTATATATTTCCCAAATCAATTTTAACCTAATTGGTTATTTTTTGTTTGTTTTAAATTGTTGTTGTTGTTGTTGAGTTATTTCTGACTCTTTGTGACCCTATTTGGGGTTTTCTTGGCAAAATACTGGAGTAGTTTACTATTCCTTCTCCAACTCATTTTATAGATGAGGAAACTGAGGCAAACCGGGTTAAGAGACTTGTCCGGGGTCACACAGCTAGTAGATATCTGAGGCTAGATTTGAACTCAAGAAGATGAGTCTTCCTGACTCCAGGCCCAGCACTCTATCAACTGCACCATCTAGTTGCCTACACATGTGTGCATATGTGTGTGTATAGATATAGATATAATATATACACATATACATACATAAACATGCACATTATATATGTATGTGTGTATATATGTATACACACATATATGCAGGTGTGTGTGTATATATATATATATATATATATATTTAATACTATCTGCTATCCTAATGCAAACCAAATTCTCATTTTTTGCAAGAGGGAAGGGTGGATGATAGGAGAATCATTACCTCCTTCTCCCATTCAGACGTAAAATTACAGAAAAGTGAGAAAGAACATGGATGATATTTTTACAAAAACAGAGATAAAGAGATAAGCAACTACTGACCCATATGTCCATTTTTTTTCATCTTTGAACATCTGAATATTCATCATATGGAAAGGCATAACAAATCGTAGTATGAATACTGTAGGGAAAACAAATGGTTTTTTGAGAGTAAGATATTTTGTTATATAGGGCACTTTATTGGAGTCTTAGAGTTAAACCTAAAAGAGTTCTTACAATTTCACTGGTCCAACAAGTTTACAGATGAGGAAACTGAAAGTTTTCAGAGAGGGGAAGTGTCTCACCCCAGGTAAAACAAGCAGCAAGTAGGACAGCCAGGATTTGAATTCAGATGCACAGACTTCAGCATTTGTTCTATTTGTTCTATTTTTGTTCTATTTCCTGGCCCCTCTCAAAGCCCACTTACTATAAATACCATTCTAACAAAACATTTGTATATGTACTTATATTGAGTAGGACCCAACCAACAGCTTCACTTGTTCCAAGCAATATTTGCTACAACAAAATTCCCCAAGAGCCAAATGAATTGAGGCATGCATTGTAGGGACACTTGACCTTGATAACGCTAAAACAAAAACAGTTTGATGCTCCAGTAAAAAACCACAGGAACCCAAAAGCTTCAGGCTTAAATGGGTTTCTTTCTGTGAGCTAAACCTAGTGAACTCTGTCTAATTCTTTAAGTGAGCTTATTTCTTAGTGAATTTTTCTTATCAGATGTTCCTAAATAACCCTTGACATTCCTCAGATTATTCTCCTCTTTTTTTGTTTTGTTTTGTTTTCTGTTGCCTCATAATCCCTTTCTAGCTCAGAGTTTCATTCAGATGCTAAACTGACTGACAGGCCTTAACGAGCTTAAGTTTGTGGCTAAGAAAACATTTTTGTTTAAGCCAAGTAAGGAGAGGCTAGTTAAAAACAGGAATGCATAATAAATGGTAGCTTTTAGCTGGAAAGATGGTAGAATTGGTGATGAGCAGCATATATTATGGATGCTTCCACAGGTCTTGCTGTAAAGTAACAGTCATCTGTTGTTCCCCAATGAGGTTCCCAGCTGCCACTCTAATTAAAACTCTTCTTTTGCAAAAGCATTCAATAAACATTCAGCACTAGTCTGCAAGTATTTTTAAATTAAACACTTGGAGTCAACCCAACTTTATCTAACAGGGCCTGTATTTTTAGAAAAAAAAATGTTTTTTACATTTTTGTGATCCAATTGGGAGCAATTTTTTTAAACAAAATCATTATCATAGCTACTATTGGCTAGCCCTTCCCAGAATTGCTCCACATTTTATCTTTTGATTTCTAGTGCCTTCTTCATATAATTTTGGTCCAAGAATAGCAAAAATCTCATCTTACCCTTGTTTCCTACCGTCTTTAGTAGCTCCTCTCCCCTTCCTCTGTCTGAACCCCTCCCCTAAACTTAGAATGGTGACTGGTGTCTTGGTATCCATCACCTCTACCCCAAAGTTCTCTTCCATATATTAGTGTAAACACCATAGCCTAAACAGACTTTAGGACTTCTCGTCCTAGCTCCCACATCCTTGTGCTCTTCCAAATGCAGGCTCCCCAGCCTCCTAATTTGGGTTGACATCAGACAAAGCTGTGCCCCACCCCAACCATTGCTCCCCAACACCTTCATTGGTCAATCCCCTGTTTCACTAGGTACTTGATGCCCAAGCTACTCTTCCTTGTGAGGGTCCATGCTTTTTATCTTCTTCACCTTAAGTGCTACAGGAAAAATGATACTAACATGACAACTTGAAACCATAAGATCCCTCCTTAAAGCCTTTCAGGAAATCCTTAGAACTAGTTCAAGATCTTTGTTTGTAGGACTTTGAGAGAAGTGGGTCCATGGATATATTTCAGGGAATCCATGAACTTGAATAAGAAAAAAAAATCTTTAATTTCACTAATCTCTAATTTTACTAATCACTAATTTCACTAATCTCTAATCTGCTAATCTTTAGCATTTACTTTTTTTTTTTTTTTTTGAGAATAAAGACCATCTTTATTTCCTCGGGATCTTTATAAAACATGTATGTCTTTCTTTTTTAGATTTCTGTCTCTTCAAATGTCAGAATAAGCTGCTCCAAAAATGTATATTCTCTTGAAATTAGAAATGCAGCAATAACTGACAGTGGAAAATATACAGTCAAAGCCAAAAATTTCCATGGACAATGTTCTGCCACAGCATCCTTAACAGTGCTCCGTAAGTGTTGTTGTTGGGTTTGGGCGGGAGGGAGGGATTGGTCAGTGACTTTTGATTCATCAGTATCTTTTTACCACCTGCATACAGAAGAGTGCATATGCTCTAAGCTTGATTGTTGGATGAGATATGTAAGAGGCACAGACATTCTGCAATGATTCATGCATTTAATCTAACTTTTTTTTCCAAATCCTTTTTGAGTTCTTCTATGGCCTGGGGCCAGTTCATGTTTTTCTTGGAGGCTTTTGTTGTAGGCTCTATGACTTTGTTGTCTTCTTTAGGCTGTATGTTTTGGTCTTCTTTGTCACCAAAGAAAGAATCCAAAGTCTGAGACTGAATCTGGGCGCGTTTTCGCTGCCTGGCCATATTCCCAACCAACTAACTTGACCCTTGAGTTTTTCAGTGGGGTATGACTGCTTGTAGACTAACGAGTTCTATGTTCTACGTTTGGGGGGGAGGTGCCAGCTCTGTCAGAGCCGCACTCCTCCTTCCCCAAGGACCCCCAGTCCAGACTGGACTTAGATCTTCAGCAGGCTGTTGCACTCCTGCTCTGATCCGCCACTTAATTCCTCCCACCAGGTGGGCCTGGAGCCGGAAGTAACAACAGCTGTAGCTGCCCCACCTCCGCTGCCCCCGGGGCTGGAAGCCGAACCGGGAACTCCTTCCACTCCCGCAGCTTTTCCCACTAACCTTCTCCACAGTCTTTGGTGTTTGTGGGTCGAGGGGTCTGGTAACTGCCGCAGCTCACACATTCAGGGCGCTAGGGCCCCCTCCGCCCAGCTTCTGGTCTGGATCGTCCACACCGCTCAGGCTGGGCTCTGCTCCACTCTGTTCCCAGCTCCCAGCTCCCAGCTCCCAGCTCCCAGCTCCGTGTGGAATAGACCTCACCCAGAGACCATCCAGGCTGTCCTGGGCTGGAGCCCTGCTTCCCTCTGCTGTTCTGTGGGTTCTGCCGTTCTAGAATTGGTTCAGAGCCATTTTTATAGGTTTTTGGAGGGACTCGGGTACGGAGCTCACTCTAGTCCGTGCTTAACAGCCGCCATCTTGGCCTAGCATTTACTTTCATTTAAAAAATGTTTTAAGAATAGGTCTGTAGATTTCACCAGACTGTCAAGAAGATCCATGACACACACCTGAACAAAAAGACTAAAAGCCTCTGTTCTTAAAGTCACTCAGAATGCTTTCTTGTTAAGAGAATCAACACCCTCTTACCCATACTAGGAAGGCAGCTTATATTCCGAGCAGAGAAAATACCTGTCTTAGAATCAATATTTATTCTCTGATTGTTAGCCTACTTACTCCCAGACTCCTAATTCCACATCTATTTCTGACCTGTTTTCTCTTGCTCAGTTTTAATACTATGCTTATCTAGTCACACTTTGCTGCTGCCTATGACCTCCTGCTCAGCTTGGTGACCCTGGGTCATTCTGTTTACTTCATTATCTTCCCTCTGTTCTCTAGTTTGATCTAATTGTCCAATAGTGAAGCTCAACTTCACTCTCTATGCTTAGTATGATCACATATCCCCCAGCTATGATTTCTAGCCTGTGTGCTACTCCAGTGGTTCTGCCCACCTACCCCACCCAGCTGAGCTCCTTTTGGCCCATTCTGTATTTTAACTGCCTGTGATTCAGCACTAATAGTATTACTGGACTGCAAAGCTGGGGCCCAACCAGGATTGCTGTGGTTCATCAAGCAAGTGTGTTCTGTGTTCTGTAGGGCAACCATACAATCTTACAAGCTAAGGTTTATTGTTCTTCAAATACCCCTAAAGTCTTTGTCCCCAAAACACTGTCACTGGCCCCTGTATTTTTACCTTGCTATATCATTCACAAAAATCCTGTCCACTACTTCAACATGGTGTAGAGGTGACTTTGGGTTCACAAAGGCTAGCGCAATATCAAATATATTCTGGTGTGATCTACCAAGGTGAAAAAAAAAAAGCTTTGAGAATGAACTTGGCCATAGGTCATATCTGTCATATCTGCCAAGGAAGGGCTAAGTGAGTATAAAGAAGTTCACTGTCAGAAGATTGGTTACTAGGTGATGACTTTGTTTTCCATGAAATGAATGAAATATAAAATACCCTTTAATTCTGTGCTGTTGCTCTGAGGGCATCAGGATGGAAGGGGGAGGGGGAAGCACAATTGACTCCACTACTTTCTCCCCAACAACTCTCAAGATATTTAAGCAAGGGACAAGAGAACACTAGGTTGGCTGTATCCCACTGAATAAGCCTAGATATTTTTTGCTCAAAAAATGTAGAGATATATAATGAGGGGAAGCACAAAAATTTTCAGGGAAATTTCTAAGTTCAGTACAAACATGAAAATCCACCAAAAACAACCTCTCTAAAATTGAGAATATCATTCTTGACAGTAACCCTAAAGACAGAGATGGATAAAGGTCTCAGCAAATAAAAAGCAATTGTTATGTTTCCTGAACCCTGATGGGTCCACTTTTACACAAATCCAATTTTTTCTTCTTTTCTTCATTGATAAAAATCATTCATTCTTTTACTAGAGGAGCATTCCAGTGGGAGAATCTAGAACTGCCTTTAGTCAATTTTTCCATGAAACAAGGAATGTTGATCTTGTGAGAAACTACTGATTAGAAAACACATGCCTATTTTCAAAACATAGCAGAAGAGAACACAAAACAGAATCACAAAACAGTAGAGAGTAAAGCCTACAGACAGCATGGTTTGAGGCTCAGCTAAGAAAATTCATTCTCAGAATATTTGTAGACAAATTGGGAGAGAAGACAACAAACAAATAAGAAATGGAACCGATCTGACTGCATTTCTGTAGTAGTCTAGTCTTATCATCTCTCTACCTGACACACTTTGTGAAAAGGTGGCAATGACACTTAAGAATAGCAGTATCAGAAGAAAAACTGAATCTGACAATTGAATCTAATGTACAAAAGTAATTATTATAGGCTTCTCAATTTTTAATGTTACCAGTTACCGATTTCAAGACTGGGAAGATTACAAGAGTAAGTAAGAACACAGACGATACTTTTATGAAAATAAATAAGAAGACATAAGCAACTACTAACCTGTATTTTTTTTCATCTTTATAAGGATATGCTATGTACACATTGATCATGAAAGTATGAGAAGATCCCAGGCAATCTTTTGCAGATGATATTTCTGCAGCAACCCATATTTAATGATACCTTAGACTACACAAGATCCAGAATGGTATAGATTGTAGACTTATTATACTCTGACCTGGTCAGATAACATCGGAAATTCTGTATTCTTTCTGTGTTTCACATTTTAAAGAAGGATGTTGACGAGTACTTATATATCCAGAGAAGAGCAAATGGAATACGGGAACAAGAAACCATGCTATATAAGACAGATTAGCTTTTTTTTTAGTGTTTAACCAGGAGAAGAGACAACTAAAAAGGCCACTATATCTGTCTTCCGTTATTGAAGGGCTATCAAGTGAAAAGAGAATTAGGTTTATTTTAGATTTTAAACTCCTCCTTAGATCATAAGCTCCTTGGGGGCAGGGGACTATCTTTTGTTTCTTTTTCTATCCCCAGTGCTTAGCAGAGTGCTTACTGGTACACAACAGGCACTTAATAAATGTTTATTGATGGATTAATTGATTTTTGTTATTGTTGTTGTTGTTCCTAGAACAATGTTTCTTAGCCTTGCTTTGAGAAATTGTCGGTCAGGTTAAACAGTAATCCCTTTCTCAGAATAATGTTAAATGCATAAAATAAAATACATAGGATCACAAAGGAAACAACTATGTTGACATACAGATAGATGGATAGATAGATAGACAGACAGATAGAGACAGATAGATAGTTAGATAGACAGATAGATGGATGGTTTAGAGATGACAAGTTAAGAACCAATGTCTTCTAAATATAAGAAAACAATTCTCTAACAGTTCAAAATGTAATGGGATTCTTTGAAAAGTAATGCGTTCCCTAGGAATAGAGACTGTTGTACATAGTTTGAGTAGCTATAAGTCAAGGGTGGTATGGTGGGAATTCCTATTAGGGTATGGGTTGTACTATATAACTTTTGATATCCCTTCTGATTCTGATATCCGATGGTTCATCAAGAAGAATACTCCATGTAAGTTGATCCCTATGTAATTAAAGTCTCACCAAAGGAATACAAACACTTTACTAGGGGACTTCTCAGTCCACCTAGCATCTTGAGGACTCTCAGAAGTAGATATCACAGAGCTAGTTCAGGTAGAAATTGTCCAGGCAGGGTTTCTCACAGAAACAAAAAGGCGTTGTTAACAAAATGATCATTTCTGCCTAGACTGCCTAGTAGTGAATTGGAAACAGTAAGTATACTTTCCCCTTATTTATTCCTTAGATACTGAATCCCAGGACTAATTCTAGTCCTGACCATAAAAGTGAAATAAATCAATCAATAAGTAAGACAAATGGCTTAGCTAAGCATATTATCATTAGCAAAGAGAAGTTCATGATATTGATAGAAAATTAGGTCAATGCTAGCAAAACCTACAGAGGGTTAATTCTTAAGAAGCTTAGACATATAGATTGACACAGATTTTACAAGGAAACAATGAAAACTGATAATATCTAACTTCAATTTCCAAAAATTTAGCACCTAGTACTACCTGGAAGGACATGATCATATAGCCAGAATTATAAGAAGCTTGCTTTTATTTCAAAACTATCAAACAATGAATTCTCATACTACAAATGCAAACCTCCAAACGGCCTTGAAAATTCAATAAATAAATGGTACTGGAATTGGAATGTAACCACAGACAAAACTGTCATCCATAATTGCCTGAACATATCACTGACCCTAAAAACAGTAAAGAAAAAAGTTTCTTATAGATATCATTTATAGATATCAGAAAAATTATAACCAATTTTTAAGTTAAGTGGACAAACCATGTATTCACAACATAAAGACTTAGTAAAAGAATTCAAAATCATGTGAAAAAGGAATTAGCTATCATCTTCATTGTCTAGTCAGCTACTGGCATCATCCCAAAGATTCTTTGAGTCTACAGAGGATAAACTTGCATCCTAATACCTTCATTCAATTATAAAATATCAGTTATTTCATCTACTTGCTTAATAATTGTCAAATATTTTAAAATAAAACAACAATAGAGGTTAGGTATTTGTCCTAGAACTTTCTTTTTATAATTTAATTTTTTGATAAAGAAAACTTATTTTTTCTCCTTCCCACCCTCTAACCCATTAAAAAGAAAAATGAATACCACACAATAAATATGTAGGGTTAAGCAAAACAAACTGCTTATTGGCTCTATTAGAAAATGAGTGTCTCATTCTTCACTCTGTACCCATCAACTCTCTGTCAAGAGGCAAAGAGTAAGCTTTATACAAGATAGAGAATACCTTACACATGCCTTCCTGCTCTCAGCATTTGTCATTTCCCTTCTTGTCAATTTTGCCAACTTGATGGGTATGAGATAGAAAATGAAAAGTGCTTTAATTTGCATTTCTCTAGTTATTAATTATTTAGGTAACTTTTTTTTCATGTGGGCACTGATAGCTTGCATTTCTTCCTCTGGAAGTTGCTATTCATATCCTTTGGCCATATATCAATTAAAGAATAGCACTTATTCTTATAAATTTGAATGAATTTCTTATGTATCTTTGAAACGAGATTATTAAGAAACTTGCCACAGAGATTTCCCCCAGTTTCCTGATTCTCTTTTGATTTTAACCATATTGATTTTGTTTGTGTAATGTCTTTTTAGTTTTATGTAGCTGAAATTGTTCACTTTACTGTCTGTAATCCTGTCTACCCCTTTTTTAGTTATGGTTTCTTCCCCATCCATAGATCTGAAAGGCAATTTCTTCTTTACTCCTCTAATTTGTTTGTGATATCACCCTTTATGTCTAAAATAAATAAACAAACAAACAAATAAATACATAAGAAAGAAGTTAGAAGTTTGAATAGAATTTTAGAAAAGTTAGATATGGTAGATATCTACTAATCGTTGGATGAGAATAGAAAGGAATATACATAATACTTAGTTGAATGTAGCAACTTTACATTTACTATCAAAACAACAGTGTAAGGCATATCTCTGTTGACCTCCAAACTCGCATCTCCAACTGCCCTTTAGATATCTCAAAGTGGATGTCTACTAGACATCTGAAACTCAATATGTACAAAATAGAGCTCATTATTTTTTCCCCTAAACTCTCCCACCTCCTACTATTATTTTAGAGGGCAACACCATCCTCCCAGTCCCTCAGGTTCATAATGTAGGAGTCTTCCTGTATTTCTCATTATCTCTCACTCTCCATAGCTAATCTGTTGCCATAGCCTGTTGATTTCAGCTTTGCAACATCACTCAAATATACCCTCTTGTCTCCTCTGACACTGCCACCACTCTAGTGAAGACCCTCATCACCTCACACCTGGATTTTTGTAATAACCTGCTGGTGGTCTGCTTGCCTCAAGTCTCTCCCCACTCCAATCCATCCTCTATTAAGCCACTAAAGTGATTTTCCTAAATCACAGATCTGATCATGTCACCATTTACTTATTAAACTCCAGTGATAACACTTCTAAATATGTATTCCAAAGAGATCAATCAAAGAAAGAGGAAAAAAAAAACTTGTGTGTGCAAAAAAATCATAAAATATTTGTAGTGGCTCTCTTTGTAAAGAGGATTAGAAAGTAAGGGTACCCATCAATTAGGTAATGGCTTGAACAAATTATGGTATATTAATATAATAGAATATTGTCACATTACAAGAAATGATAAAGAGAAAAAGTTTTAGAGAAACTTCAGAACATTTTTATAAATATAAAATCAAATAAGCAAACAGGAGAATAAAATTTACAATAATGACAGGGCTAAGACATACAACTTTGAAAAACTTAAGAATTCCAGCTGACACAATGACCAATCATGATTCTAGATGATCCATGATGAAGCATGCTACCCATTACTTGACAGGGAAGTGTACACAAGGTGTAGATTGAGAGGTATAATTTTTGGACATGGCCAATGAGAGAATTTGTTTTGATTGACTATAGAGATCTGTTACAATGGAAGGGAAAATAAAACTGTTATGAATAATTCAAAATGGAAATTAAACAAAAAAATCATTTAAATTGTTTATATCTTGGACTTCATTTCAAACAGGAAGCTCCTTTGTTATCTTGCTCAATTCTTTCTTGGAACCACTCCATTTGGCTAACAGATAATTCATCTCTAGAAGCTAAAACAAAGCAGAAACTTAAACACAATTACACTGAAATCTTCCCAAGAGTGTAGCTGATTAAGTGTTTGGTTTTCAAAGGGCTTACCTACTGGGATGCATACAAAACAAATAGGGAAATTTAGAACTATTGGTAAAGCCAGTAATAATTCAAGATAGATACAGTCAAGAGTTGTATTTTTTTCTAAACAAAAAAAAAAAATCTGTACATGCATGATTGAATTTTGACACTAGATTTCTGTCAAAATTTGTAAAAAAGCCATTAAACAACAATAGTTTGTTTTTGCACTGCACTGTTGCAATAAAATAACAATATTAATAAGCCCTTTAAGTTTTAAAAAGTATTTTGGGGAAATATATAACTAGTGAAAGTATCTTTACCCTCCATGTTAAACATGAGCACGCCGAGGCTTAGAACATTTTTATAAATATTATCTCATTTTATTCTCACAACCACCCTGAAAGTTAGGTGCTACTCATGCCTATTTTGCCAATCAGGAAACTGTCAGAAGTAAGTAACTTTGTTGTTGTTATTGTTCAGTCATGTCCAACTCTTTGTGGACCCATTTGGGGATTTCTTGGCAAAGATACTAAAGTGGTTTGCCATTTCCTTCTCCAGCTTATTTGACAGATAAGGAAACTGAGGCAAACAGGATTAAATGACTCGCCCACGGTCACATAGCTAGTAAGCATCTGAGGCCAGACTTTAATTTGGTCTTCCTGATTCTAAGCCCAGAGTTCTATTCACTGAGCCATCTACCTGCATGTCTCTTAGTGATCTTTTAATTCCCAAATCTGATAATATTTTCCTAGTCCTCACCCTTCTTGAACTCTCTGCCTCATTTGACATTATTCATCATCCTCTCCTGTTGGATCCTGTCTCTTCTTTGGATTTTGTTCAAATTTCTCTCTCCTGATTCTCTTCTTACTTATTTAAGGGTTAATGAAACACTTGCACTCTTCTAGCTTTTCAGGTTCATAACCTTGATTTTATATTTAACTCCACACTTTTCTTTATCCTCAATATCCAATTAATTCCCAAATCTTGTTATTTCTATCTCAACAGCATTTCTCACATTCTACCCCTTCTCTCTACTCAAACAGCCGCAACTTTCATTTTGGGCCTTAGCTCTCCCCTGGATTACTGCAATAGCTTCCTAATTGGACTGCTTTCTCAACTCTCTTCCTCCTCCAATCCTTCCTCCATAAGGCTAACAAGGTGATTTTCCTTAGCATATCAGTCCTCTACTAGATAAACTCTGGTGACTGCCAAAGTCCTCTAGGATAAAATACAAGCTTTTGTTTCACTTTGAACATTCTTCACAATCTAGCAGCAACCTGTCTTTCAAACCTCCTTGGAGTTACTCCTCTTCCTGCACTCACAGTCCAGTCAAGCCCCCTTTCTGTCTGCTCCTAACACATACCACTATCTTTTATCTCTGTGCCTTTTCCTTGGCCCTCTCTTATGCCTGGAAAGCACTTTCTTCTTTCTCCCTCAGGAGTTATCTTCTTTAGATTTGTAGTTCCAACACCACTTTCTACACAATGCCTTTCCTGATTCCCTCAACTAACAATGCTCTTCTTCTCTAACTACCTTACATTTAAGTCCCTTGTGCTTATTTTGTATACATTTATTCTTTTTTATCTCCCCCAATTGAAATAAGTTCCTTGAAAGTATGGATTGTTTTATTTTTTGTCTTTATATTCTCAGCACATTATATAATCCTGTCCCATAGTAGGCATTTAATAAATGCTTATTGACTGACCGATTGATATTGTACCCTTCCCTTCCCTTTTTAAGGATGCACACCCAATGAGATTTTGTTTTTGTTTGTCCTTCATTTTCAAAGAAGATCAATGGCATCACAGGGTGATGTCTTGACTTGCTTGTGAATTGCATTTAAGTGAGGCAGGGTTGCACAAAGCTGTCAGCCTCACATCCACTTTCAAAGTCCTCAAAATCCAGTGGCAAGACAACAGTCAGGACAACTGGTGATGGCCCAAGATGCAGCAGATGACCTTGGCATCTTTGATGTCTGACCAAGCAGTCCACAATGCCTGCTTCAATCATCTTCATGCCTATTGGAATCCATTGTTCAAATGCACCCATTCCACCATGGAAGTCTTTGCATGCTTGGAGTAGACACCTCCCTAACTCAGCAATGGGTTTGAGACCTGTTGATTATCCTCAACCTGGTTTAGCCCATCTGCCTAGAAAGTTTACCAGAGTGTGGCAAATGTGCATACTACAGCTTCTTGGAGACACAAGTGAGAATTGGGGAACAGATGGACACCAAAGGTGAATTAGCAGCCCTGGAAAGGGCTAGGCAAGCCCTCACACCATAATCTTCTCCTACATCTCCCTAAGTGGTTTAAAAAAAACAAAACAAAACAAAACCCGAAGAAAAACTTGAACAAAGATTACAATAGCTTTCTTAAGAACCATAAACAGATGTTTGAAAATTTGATGTCACTATTGATATGGTTTTGGACTCACAAAAAGTACCTGGAGTCAGGCCAGAATTATCAGAGGAACCAAACTTTAATTCTAGTTCCACTCACAGAATTCTGCCCTGTTAAATGAAAATAAATTAGTGAGGTTTAGTTCCAAGTTATGAAATTAAAGTCCTTCTCTAAAACACACATATTTGGAAATTTTATGGACAAACTTATATACACAGAACATAGCTGAGAAATAGCAAAAAGAAAGAAAGAAAAGGAAAAGAAAAAGGAAACTGAAAAGAAAAGAAAAAAGAACTCTGAACAACTAAGGGTATCACAAAGTTCTTATGCTAAAGCTCATAGATAAACTTTATTCACAGAAGAATCTTCAAATTTTTACTCACAGCCTATGTACTCTTATTTTTCACATAGTTTTAACAAGCTTGCATAAATTCTTTTCATTCATATGCAGCTTCCAAACCCATAGCAGGAAAAAAAAACCATAAGGTCCACAATAAGCAAGAATACCGACAGCAGTAAAAATAGATACTTAAAAGCTTGACAGCAAAGAAACAGACTGAAAAACTAGGCTTGAAAAGTGAGAACAACATTGGAATTAAGTAACACAATGTACAAATATTCTCTTCAGTGTAAACCCTGAGGTCAAATCTATATTATAATAGCACTATAATTTATTTTGTATTAATGTATTATCAAAAAAGGACAAATTATGTTTAGTACTCTCTGTTTAAGAAGGCAGGAAAGTCAAAAAATATTTCCACTCCATCTTTCTCAACTTGGAACATTCCTCCACCGAATTGGCCCCTTTCTACTATTGGTCAGTTCCTCCCAGGGCTCCATTTTTGGGAGCGACCCAGGCCATCCAACTTTGATTATCCTCTTGATTCTCTTTTTTACTTTCTGGACTTTGCCATCATAGCCTAGTTGAGATCTCACCTAGGAAATCCCCTCAGACCTTGGGACCTCCCCACTCTGCAACATCCATATGTCCCTGTGATCTTCTTACCCTAGACTAACCACCTTCTTCCACTGGTAAGTTCCTCTCTGGGCCTCCATTTTGGGAAGCCCTTCAGGTTAGGCATCCTTCATTCCCCTCTGATTCAGACTGCTCAGTCTTTGCCACCATGCCCCTACCCCTCCTTTTCAGATCCCTTTTGAATGTTGTCTTTTCCCATTAGAAAGTTAACTTCTTGATGGCAGACGCTTGTCTTTCTCTTTGGCTTGTATTTGTATCCCCAGCACTTGGCATAGTGCCTGGCACACGAGAGCTTAATAAAAATGTTGTTGGTATTGTTGAATCATTTCAGTTGTGTCCAACTCTTCATGACCCTATTTGAGGTTTTCTTGGCAAAGATTCTAGTTTGCCATTTCTTTCTCAGCTCATTTTGCAGATGAGGAACTGAGGCAAACAGGGTTAAGTGACTTGCCCAGGGTCACACAGCTTGTAGGTGTCTGAGGCCATATTCAAACTCAGGAAGATGAGTCTTCCTGACTTCAGGCCTTGCATTCTATCCACTATGCTATATCGCTGCCATATGCTTAATAAATACTTGTTGCTAAAGAGTATTAAAAAATTTTTTTGTTGGATTAAAGAGATAAACTATCAGACATTTGGAAAACTTGTCTCTACAGAATGACTCATCATAAGTGCTTTCTTGATAGGCAATATTAAGCGATCATCTGGCCTCGATAATATCATAATTGTCAATTGACATCTCATCATTTCATAGCTATTTGGAAAAGAGACAGAATAATGCAAACACACCTTTTCAATACCTCCTAGAATAATAAGTCTCAGAAGAGGCAGAGGGTGAGGCAGCAACGGATCCTGTAGCCCAACTAAAGAGAAAGTGTTCTCTTGTTACTAGATTGCACAGTTGAGATTCAGTTAGCCTATACCTTTAAAAGGAGAAGCATGGTCCCTAATGAAATACAGATGGCATAGAGCCTGGAATCCAGAATATACAATTTTGCCATCAACCCTCAGGGAGAACTGAGGAACAGGCTACAGAGAAACAGCGAGTTGGCATTTTTATGCCCCTCTTTCAAACTGCTAAATAGCCTGGCAAGTGTGAACTAGACTAGAAGTAGTCAGAAGAATGTAGGAAAGATACACACTCCTCATGCAAGATACTCTATTACTCCATCCTTTCCATAGGATGTGCCCCAAGGAAGGTAATCCTTCCTCATCTCTACTTTTTAGAATACCAAGTATCCTTCAAAGTTTAGCTCAAGCGCTATGATTTCTGATCGCCGTTCATCCCCACTTGCAGCTATCAGTGCTTTCTCAAAAAATAAAAAGCCCTTTTCTTGTACTTATTCTGCTTATAAATATTCTATTCATACTTACATGCTCATATCTTGTCTCCTCTGGTGGTAATAATAATTATGAGGATAATAATTGTTAGCATATATGTAATCCCTATAATATCCCAGGCACAATGATTGACAAATGAAAAGCAATAGAAGAGTCAAAGATGATCCAAAGGTTCAAACACAGGTGAGCATACGCTATCATAAATAAAATAGAAAAGTATGGAGAAATGTGCTTAAAGGAAGGAAGGAAACAAGCATTTATTAGGTACTATTATGCCAGATGCATTGGTTGGTTGGTTGGTTGCTCTCCTTCATTCTCAAAGAGTATCAAAATGACATCACTGTGTTGGGGTCAAGGTACAGTGTATCCAACTGGCTGATCAGACCAATACAGGCTTGGAAGTCTCTTCCACAGTTTGGGTACAAATAGTCCACATGAACATTTGGAGTGGAGAGGTCTCCAAATTTGCACAACTCACATTTCTTTTGAGCTACTTAGATTCTGCTTCAGTCAAAAGGCATAGCACCTTCTTTGATACTGGCATGCCATGCTGGGCAGTCTTTTGCCAGTGTCCTCTATATCATGCAATTGATTTCAAAGTTCTTCAGAGAGACCTTGAAAGTGTGCTTGTATTGCTTCTTCTGACCTCCATAGGAGCACTTGCCTTGTGTGAATTCTCCTAAAAAGTCTTTTAGGCAGATATATGTTTGGCATTCGAACAACATGGCCAGCCAACTGGATTTGTACTCTGTAGTAGAGTTTGAATGCTTGGCAATTTAGCTCAAGAGAGGACCTCAGCGTCTTGTACCTTATCTTGCCAGGTGATCTTCAGAATCTTCCTAAGACAATTCAAATGGAAATGATTCAGGTTCCTAGCCTGTCACTGGTATACTGTCCAAGTCTCACAGGCATACAACAGTGAGGTCAGCACAACAGCCCTGTAGATGTTCAGTTTGTCTTCTCTCCCATGCTTTTTTTTTTCAGAGCCTCCCAAACACTGAGCTAGCTCTGGCAATGTGTACATCAACCTCATCATCTATGTGCACATCCCTGGAACGTGTACTGCCAAGGTAAGTGAATTTATCCACAGCGTTCAAAACTTCTCCATTTGCTGTAACTGATGGTTCAATACAGGGCTGCTGCAGTGTGAGCTGGTGGAGAACCTATGGCTTTTTTGGTGCAGCAGAGAATGTATTTGCCAAGTACTGTGTAAATAGTATTTATTTGATCCTCACAACAACCCCAGGAGATGGATGCTATTATTATCTCCAATTTACAGTTGAGGAAATTGAGGTTAAGTGATTTGCCCAAGGTCATATGGCTAGTAAATATCTCTGGTCAGATCTGAACTCAGATCTTCCTGACTCCAAGTCCACTACTGCCCCCCCCAGTTGCCTATATAATATTGATGGATTGTAATCTACTTAAGGGGCCGGCATTGTTTATATTCTCAACCCCAAGCATAGAGCCTGGAGCTAAAAGATAATTAATAAATGCTTTTTGTTGATTTCTTCTATTTTTTTTTTTTTGCTGGATGGAGCAGCAGGCAATACTCTACCTCTTTCTGTCTCTGTCTCTCATATTTATCTGCCCTCCTCCTCCCTTTCCTTCCTCTTTCTTTCTTTTTCTTTTTCCTATCCTGTGTACAGGTTAATGGTAGCATCATACCCCAACCTGGTGTCCCTATCCCCACCCTCATCCCAGCTTCTGTGGCAAAAAAATACCTTTCTTGCTGAGAGTCTTCCCCTTAGGGAATTCTTTTCTAATCTTCTTTTTGATCTGTTCCCCTCACTGCTTGCTCTGGTATTGGGAGGTTTCCCCATCTTGTGTTAAAATATGGTCAATGGGATCTAGGACAGATATTGATTGGTAGACTAATTTCATCCTACTCACTGAATTTTTGTATATTTTTCCCTTAAGAGTCATCAGGGAGAGTATGCTCAACTTATAGAAATAATTTTAATGAATTTGCATGTTTGTGCTTAGCTAGAACATTTCCCCAAAGTCCATGTGCTTACAAGTACAGCTATTCCTCTCTCCTTGTTACAACAATTCAGCTAGCAGCTGTTGTAGGGGTGAAAGACCAACACAAGCCCAACAACAAGAATGCTGCCAGCACAGGTTCTTTTGATCTGCTTTACTAAGGAAAGTACCATTAATGGGTTAACAATCTTACTTTAATCCAACATATGCATATAAACTCACTTAGTTCAGGAGGAAAAGCCAGCAAACTGAACTTCAGAGCAAATACAAACAAATTATAAACATACACAATATAAACAGACCAAAACACAATTCATAGTTACCAAAAAGGATCAACATCTGAGTTCACAAACCAGAGAGCTCTTAACAATGGCTGGCCCAGAGTTACATGCCACTCCTCCTGTGGCTCAGGGACCCCAAGTAAACAACTCTGTTCTCTCTTTTTTACAGTCTTTAGACTTCATCAAAACATCATCTGAGCGATCAGAACTTAGGGGCCTACTATTGGCTCTGGTCTTAGCAACTCCCCCTAGGGCCCTGGGGGCTTCCAGCCTCTCTCAAACTAGCGAACTAGTTTGCTAACCAGCCTGGGGCTTTGCACCTAGTAAGGCTCAAAGACACTTAATTAATTTAGCATTCTAAAACAGTAAAAAAAAAAAAAAGTCCCACCTTAATTACCAATACTTTTCTGAGCAACATTTTCTCTCTTTATGCAATAAAGTTTAACAAAACACAATATACTAATGACTCCTTGTTAAAAATGATGAGATTAAGTGAGATAGTGAGGGCAGTCAGTTATACTCTGGAACCTCTTCCCAGAACAGTAACACAAAAGTTTTACTCCCTTCATGCACCCTAGATTCCAGATGAACTGAACTAGTAACAGTTTCCTGGACTTAACAAGCCCTCTTCTACTTCCATGAATTCATTAAGGAAATCTTCCATGCCTAGAATACACCCCCTCCATCTCCAAAAGGAGTTGATGATGCAAACATGGTGGCCAATTCATGAAAACTTGGGTTTATGGTAGATTTTGAATGTCAATTCCTATATTGAGGTTGAAATTCTAAAGTCTCTTTCAGTCCTAGTCAGTTTTACTCAGTTTTCTAATTATGTCCCCTATTCTCAAAACGGTAATAGTGCTGACTCAGAACCATAGAATAAAAGAATAACAGAGCTGGGAGCAACCAGACTTACTCAGGATACAGGAAGAAAATTTAGACATATTCCGTTGAAGAATGAGGAAATGGTCATGCTTTCAAGGAGCTAGCAATACCCACACAGAAACCTGGAAAAATCTGGAGCACTGATGATGTCTAAACACTCCCAGCGTAATCTGGTAACCACTAGACTGTGAAATCCACTCTTCCTGGCTTAAAGCCACCACAATGATGCATCTGAAGTGTGACTCTTGCTTACCTACATGGATTCCAAAGCCATGTTGGCAAGAATGTTGCTTATGTAAATACAATAGACCATCACATATCTTTAGAGTATAAAATGCTGCTTCCTTCCTTCTGAAAGGAAACTCAAGACAGAAAACATAGTTCACAGCTCATCCTTAAGTCCATATCTGACAGGTAGTATCAAAAGGCACATCCAAAAGGATACTGTGGTTTTCAGATGTTTTTTCTATTATGTTGTGGATCTTATTATGTTATTTTTAATTTATACTCAGTCCCTCAATAAAGAAAAAGTATCTAAATCTACATCTAGTAGTAGTAGTAGTAGTTGTTGTTGTTGTTGTAGTAGTAGTAGTAGCAGGAGCAGCAGCCAGCATTTATTTAGCATTTTAAGGTTTGCAAAATGCCTTACAAATATTTTTTCATTTAATCCTCACAACCACCTTTAATTTTGTTGTTGTTGTTGTTGTTGTTGTTTTTGTTAACAGCATTAAGTAATTTGCTCAGGGTCACACAGTCAGTGTGTGTCTATAGTCAAATCTGAACTAAGATCTTCCTGACTCCACCAGGGCACTCTGTGCCACATAGCTGCCCCTAGATGCTATTATCTTCATTTAACAAATGAGGAAACTGAAGCAATAGGAGTTCAAGTGACTTGTCCAAGGACACATAACTAGTATGTATATGAGACTGGATTTGAATCCAGGTCTTCTTGACTCCAAGTATAGCACTCTATACACTGTGCCACTTAGCTGCCTCAAATATGATTAATTTTCATTATTGTGATATTCATTGTGAATTCATACTAGGAATCATATTATGATTTCATACTAGGAATCATTAGGGCTATGAAAGAGAACATTAAAGATTTTCTTCATTTTAGTTGTCCTAACTAAATATAAATCTATGCATTTTTAATAGATGAAATAATTGGAAATATATTCCTTGGGGTGAAGGCTTAAAAAGATTATAATGTCATGAGACAATATTTTATTTTTACATGGAAAAAGAAACAGTATTCTCCCCCCTAGAGAATACTAGCTTGTTTTCCAAATTTAGTGTACCACGTACTTGGAGGACATTGGAAGAAGTATGATCTCATGAACAGATTGTGGATGTGGGAAATGGGATTCCTATCCTCTGTTTTTTATCTTTGTCACTTAATAGCATGATTTTGCTATGGAGAACAGGGATTTTTGTTTGGTTTTGTGGTTTGGGAGTAGATCAATTATGAAAACAAAACATGACTTAGATGGAATTATAGTAGATTTTGAAATGGCAGCTCCAATATTAAGTTTGAAATTGTTATTAAATGAAAGGAATAGCTGCATTGATGAGGTTGTGAGACCATTGATCAGATCACAGACTGAAGCCCTCTGTAAATACTGTGCCCTGGGGCAAATCACTGACCCACTCTTTTGAACCTCATCTGTCCAATTGGGATAATATGGTCTGTCTTGCCCAGGCTACCTCAATGTATTGAGATTACATAAGACATAATGTATGTGAAAGTGTTTTGAAGTCTATGAAGAATGGTATCATTGAATTATAGGATATCAGACCTGAAAACAGCCTTAGGGATCACTTACCATTACTATACCATTCTATAAATGAAGAAAGATACACAGAGCAATTAAGTGATTTGCTCAGTGTCACATAGCAAGAAAGTTGTGGTATCCAAATTCATGTTTAGATCCTCTCAATCCAGCTAATCAGTGCTTCAATAGTAGGTGTCCAGTCAGATTATCGTTTTATGTCTGACTTACTAATTCTCTGAGACATGTTTTAAAGCTCTTGTAGATGATTAGAATTTTAAAGCTGGAAAGAACTTCAGAAGTCATCTATTTCAACTTCCCACCCAATCCAGGAATCTACTTTATAGCACTACTGATGGTTATTCTTTATGAATACCCCTAATGGTGACTCTCAAGAGAGTTCTTTGCCTTTTTGAATAGCTCTAGATAAACAGATGCATACATACATACATATACACATACAGATATATATATATATATATATATATGCACACATAGAAATATACATATTTCTTTAATTTATAGAGACTGATGTAAAGAACTTCCACACAAGGAAATTCCTTTTATTGATGTTAAATGGGTATTTTCTTTGCAACTTATAGCATTAGAGAGTTGACTAAAACATCAAGAAGTTAAGTGACTTGGACAAGGTCATATAGCCAGTATGTGCCAGAGATAGGATTTCACTCTGGATTTTTTATTCTCACTTTTCAGAGAAGATTGTTCTCTATCCACTAATCCATGCTGCCATCTATTTCCCTGTTAACTATCGCCACTCATATTTGTTCTGTTCCCTGGAATTATAGAGAATAAATCTACCCCTTGTTCAATAGGGCAGCCTTTCTTGACTTGCAAATAACTATCATGTCTTTCTTCTTTTAAGTTTGTTATTATTGAAAATATTAAGTATTAACTTGCCTAAATAGATTTCTATAAAAGAACTTGCAAATTTTTTTGAGCCCTTGTGCCTGTTCCCAGGGGATATTTTGGGGAGAAGAAAGTCAATCTGATCTGGATAGCCATCATTGAGTATTCTGAGCCCAACAATTGTTTGGATATTGAGTAAACCCACTTGCCAGCTTCAAGAAGCCAAGCAGGCCAACCAAAAATCCCAAGAAAATAATCACAACAGAAAAGTATGCCTCTGTCAGCTCCTGAATGGGAGATTGACTTCCATTCAGACCCAAAGTCACAGACTAAATAGAGATTTCCTCTCCTAAGAATGAAATGTATACAGAATTTCATGGTGAGAGATAGGAATTGACTATAATGATTACATCATATTCTTGTTATTTGCTTCCCCAAGTTTCCCTTGCATCTCAGACATGAAAGAGACATTAATACAGAGGTGTCTTCTTCCAAAAAAAATGTGCCTTTGTTCAGGAATCTTACAGTTTTTGAATAGGGAAAAATTCTTGGGCTGCAATGTGACACTCAGAAGCAATTTAATGCTATAAATGTTTACTTCTTAGCTACAGTCACAGGATTTCCATTTTGTAAACACCAGTAGGGATTTCTTTTGCCCTGCTGTTTTAATATTAGCAAGAAACCCCAAAACACTCCAAGTGGTTCTGAATGAGTGTTAAATGTATCTGACTATCCAAATAGTCTGAGTAAACACTGGAAACCATCTTAAATATGTGTACGTGTATGACCCAGAGAAACAGAGACTGAGTGGAGAGGAGAAAGAGAAAGGGGAAAGGGAAAGAAGAATATGCTAATATATATATACATATATACATATACATTATACACACACACACACACACATATGTGTGTGTATATATATATATATATATATATATATATATATATATATATATATATATATATATATATGGATACTACCAACCTGGTTTCAGTAGACCAGTCTGTGTAGTTTCTCAAGTGAAATTGATCCATTCATGCTCTCTCTCAGCTAGTTGTCCATTCTTTCTATGACCACAGAGAGTGTGAGAGTTGAGAACAACTGTCTTACTATCTGTGGTTATAGAGAGATTGTCTATATTGAGACTGAATCAAAAATCCAGGTTTCAGTAGTGCCATACATGCTAAACAACTAAGCTATCTGGCTACAAATTTTAATTCTATTCAAATTAAGATGAATCTGAATACATCAAGAGATAATATGGGGTAACAGAGTGATGGACTTGAAGTCAGAAGTACTGAGTTCAAAGTCTACCTCCATATCCTAGTAGCTGAGTGGCCTGTACTAGTTAATAATATAAAATAAGAATAATAATTGCTTTTATATCTCCAAGAATTCATGTCAGTCTCAAATGAGATAATACATGTAAAAGTAATTTGAGAACCTGAAACACTATATAAATGAGTTTTTATTAATAAGGAGTTTTCCCCAAGGAGGTCATAGACAGAAAGAAAAGTCCCATATATGTGAGAATATTCTGAGCAGTAATTTTTGACATGGTAAAAGACCTCATCCATCAATTGGGGAATGGCTAAAGAAATTGTGGCAGATGAATATAATGGAATGTTCCTCTGCTATAAGAAATGATGAAGAAAGCAGAGCCAAGATGGTAAAGGTAGAGACGTGCCTGAGCTCTCCCAAAGTCCTCTCCAAACAACATTAAAATAATGCCTCAAAATGAATTCTGTAGTGGTAGAACCAATAAAAAGATGGAATGAAACAATTTTCTAGCCCAAGATTACTTAAAAGGTTAGCAGGAAAGTAGGGTGTAATACAGTGCAGGCTATTCCCTGGCAGGCCAGCAGCAGGCCTTTGGGGTGACTGAAGCAGCAACAGTGATGGCCTCAGGAGCTCTCAGCACACAGATGGTAAGGGGGTCAGAAAACTGGTCAAAAGATTACAGGGAATGCTTTGCTGGCACTGGGAGCAAGACTCGGTTGCATTGCTTATAAGTGGTTTCAGGTCATAATCCCCAGGTAAGGAGGAATACTAGCAGGAGCAGGGACCCTGGGCACAGTTCCAGGGGAGAAATGAATGCTTGTGATGGCTCACAGACCAAAGCACAGGTTAGGAGAGCAGTGACCACACCTCTACAAAACACACAGACCCCAAGAACTACCTCTGAAAACAGCAGCACAAAAATTTGAAGCTTTTAAAGGCCAGCAGGGATTTCTTGTATCCTGGTGTTTTAATTTTAGCAAGCTATGTCAACACATTCCAAGTTGTTCAGAATAAGTATTAAAGGTATCTGATTATCGAGATAGTCTTAGTAAACACTGGAAACCATGTCTCTATGTATGTGTGTGTGTGTGTGTGTGTGTGTGTGTGTGTGTGTGTCCCACAGAGAAATAGAGACTGAGAAAAGAAGAGAAAAGGGAAAGGCAAGGAGTGATCCCTTTACTCTGGGAGCAGAGCCCCAACTTTAACATAAAGTTAAAAGTCAAGAAATAGGCTGGAAAAAAAAACCAAGCAAACAAGAACAACAAGAAAAAAGAACCTGACCATAGAAAGGTACTACAGTGACAGGGAAGATCAAAACACAAAAACAGAAGAAGACAATGAAATCAAAGCATCTATATACAAAGCCCCAAAGAAAAAAATGTGAATTGGTCTCAGCCTGCCCCTCCTCCCATGCTCAAAAAAAATTCCTGGAAGATCTCAAAAAGGATTTTAAAAATCAAATAAGAGAGGTAGAGGAACAATTGAGAAAATAAATGAGAGCAATGCAAGAAAATCATGAAAAACCTTGGTAAAGGAAACAAAAAATACTGAAGAGAACTCCTTAAAAAGCAAAATTGGCCAAATGGGGAAAAAATGTACAAAAATTCACTGAAGAGAACTGATTAAAAAGCAGAATTGATCAAATGGAAAACGAGGTATGAAAATTCACTGAATAAAACAACTCATTTAAAAGTAGAATTGGACAAATGGAAAAAGAGGTACAAAAGCTCATAGAACAAAATAATTCCTTAAAAATTAGAATTGGGCAAGTGGAAATTAATGACTCAAAGAGACATCAAGAAACAACAAAACAAAATTTAAAAATGAAAAATAATAATAGAAAATGTGAAATATCTCATTGGAAACACAACTGATCTGGAAAATAAATTGAGGAGAAATAATTTAAGAATCATTGGACTACCTGAAGGCCACAATAAAAAAAAGAGCCTAGACAACATGTTTAAAGGAATTACCAAGGAAAACTGCTCTTACATTCTAGAACCAGAGGGTAAAATAGAAATTGAAAGAATCCACTGATCACATTCTGAATGAGATCCCAAAATGAAAGCATCCAGGAATATTATACCAAATTTGAGATTTCCCAGGTCAAGGAGAAAATATTGCAAGCAGCCAGAAGGAAATACTTCAAATATCATAGAGCCACACTAAGGAGAACATAAAATTTAGCAGCCTCTACATTAAAGGATTAGAGAGCTTTGGAAGATGATATTCCAGAGGGAAAAGGAGCTAGCATTACAACCAAGAGTTGTCTACTCAGCAAAACTAAGTATAATCCTTTGGGGGGCGCGGGGAATTGATATTTAATGAAATAGGAGATTTTCAAGCATTCCTGATGAAGACTAGCACTGAACAGAAAATTTGTCTTTTAAATAAAAGATTCAAGAGAAGCATAGAAAGGTGAACGGAAATAGAAATCACGAACAATTCAATAAAGTTAAACTGTTGACATTCCTACATGGGAAGATAACTCCTAAGAACTTTATCATTATTAAGGCAGTTAGAAGGAGTATACATAGACAGATGGTATGAGTCTGTATTGACTATGATGGGATTATATAAAAAAAATTAAAGGGTGAGAAAGAGAGATGCACCAGGGGAAGGAAGAAGGGAGAAATAGAATGGGGTAAATTATCTCAAATAAAGAACCACAAAAGAGCCTTTACAGGTGAGAGGAAGATGGTGGTGGGGGGGAGAATGTTGGGCAATGCTTGAACCTTATTCTCATCAGAATTGGCTCAAGGGTTAACATACAGACTCAGTTGGGATAGATTACCATATAAGGAAGCAGGAGAGGAAAGAAAGAATTGGGGGCTGACAGAAAGGAGGATGGGTGGGGGAGGTGGTGGTCAGAAGCAACACATTTTTGAGGAGGGACAGGGTGAAAGAAGAAATAGAGAAGGATATAGGGGCAGAGGGGAAGCAGGGTGGAGAGAAATAGACAGTAATCATAACTGGGAATATGGATGGGATGAACTCACCCATAAAATGGAAGCAGTTACCAGTGTGAATTAAAACCCACAATCCTACAATACATTGTTTACAAGAGACACACTTGAAACAGAGACACACTGAGTTAAATAAGGGGCTAGAGCAAAGTCAATTATGGTTCTGCTCAAGTAAAAAAAGGCAAAAGTAGCAATCATGATCTCAGACAAAGCAAAAGTAAAAATAAACCTAATTAAAAAGGATGAACAGGGAAGCTACCTCTTGCTAAAAGAACCCATAGAAAGAGAAGTAAGAGCAATACTAAATATATACACACACCAAATGGCAGAGCATCCAAATTCTTAAAGGAAAAGTTAAATGAATTATAGGAGGAAATAGACAATAAAACCATACTAGTGGGAAACCTCAACTTTCAACTCTCAAAACTAGATAACCTAACTACAAACTAAATAAGAAAGAAGTCATAGATGAAAAAAATCTTAGAAAAGTTAGATATGATAGATCTCTGGAGAAAACTGAATGAAAAAAGAAAGGAGTACACCTTTTTCTCAGCTGTAAATGGCACCTACACAAAATTTGACCATGTATTAGGGCATAAAAATTTCATAGTCAAATGCAGAAAAGCAGAAATATTAAATGCATCCTTCCCAACTATAATGTAATAAAAATTACATTGAATAAATGGCCATGGAAGCATAGATGTAAAATAAATTGGAAACTAAATAATATAGACCTAAATAATGAGTGTGCCAAAGAACAAAGCATAGAAATAATCAATAATTTTATTAAAGAGAGTGACAACAATGAGACAACATCCAAAATGTATGGGATGAAGCCAAAGCAGCACTTTAGGGAAATTTTATTTCTCTAAATACTTGCATGAATAAAATAGTGAAAGAGTAGATCCATGAATTATACATACAACTAAAAAAAAACTAGAAAAACAACAAATTAAAATCCCAATTAAACACCAAATTGGAAATCTCGCAAATCAAAAAAGAGATTAATAAAATTGAAAGTAAGAAAACTACTGAATTAGTAAAAAAAAACCAAGAGCTGGTTTTATGAAAACATTGGTAAAATTAGTTAGCCATTGGTTAATTTGATTTTAAAAAGAAAGAAGAAAACCAAATTACCAGGATCAAAACTGAAAAGGGTGAATTCACCACCAAAGATGATGAATTAAAGCACTTATTAGGAGCTATTTTGCCCAATTATGCCAATAAATTTGACAAGCTAAGTAAAATGAATATTTACAAAAATATAAGCTTCCCAGATTAAGGAAAGAGGAAATAGAATACTTATATAACTCTATCTTAGATAAAGAAATTGAACAAGAAGAAATCAGTAGAACCAGATGGATTCACAAGATAATTCTATTAAGTATTTAAAGAACAATTAATTCCAATACTATGTAAAGCATTTGGAGTAATAGACAAAGAAAGAGAACTACAAACTTTCTTTTGACACAATTATGGTGCTGATACCTGTAATGGCAAAAACACTGGCATATCCAGGATGGCTGCTAGTGCAGGTTCTTCTATCTGCTTTACTAGGAAAGACAGCTGTTTCAGGGGTCAACAATCTTCTTTAACTATATAAAATACAAACAGAGAAAATACAGAGCAGAAAAATAAAGACCAACAGACAGGACTCTGCTGCCTGAATCAAAGCGAAACTACTATATATACTTTACATTCAACACTGGATCAAGAGAGCCTTTACATCTTTACCTTTACCAATCACAGTCTTGACCAGGGAATCACAAGATCCTTCTTGTAAGTGAGCCCCCAAAGCAAAAGCTCACCTCTCAGAACTATACTCTTTTGGCCAATAGCCTCAAAGCCAGAAGATATCACAATCCCCCTGACTCAGTGCCTAATTAGCTTAGTATCTAAAGGTATGCAAGCCTTCCTACAAGAAAGCTTCCCCTAAGCAAGCGTCCCTTAATGAGTGCCACATGAGGCCTATTGATGGGTGGGGAAGATCTTATTCCCCATTAACCTTACAATATCTAAATTAGGAAGAGCAAAAACAGAAAGAGGAAAAAAAAACTATGGACCAATTTCCTCAGTGAATATTGATGCAAAAATTTTAAATAACATACTAGAAAAGAGATTATATCAATATATCACAAAGATCATACATTATGACTAGGTGGGATTTATAACAGGAATTCAATATTGGTTCAATATTAGGAAAACTATCAGCATAATTGACCATATGAATAACAAAACTAATAGAAATAATGATTGTCTCAATAGAGGCAGAAAAATCTTTTGACAAAATATAGCATGCATTCCTCTTAAAAACAGTAGAGAACATAGGAATAAATGGAGTTTTCCTTAAAATGATAAGTAGCATCTCTCTCTAAAACCATTATCTGTAATGGGAACAAGCTAGAATGCTTCCCAAAGGTAAGGGGTGAAGCAAAGATACTCATTCTCACACTATTATTCAATATTGTACAAGAAATGTTAGCTATAGAGGGACGGAGCCAAGATGTTGACTGGAAAGCAGGGACTTGCTTAAGCTCTCCCCCAAATCCCTCCAAACACCTGTAAAAATGGCTCTGAACAAACTCTAGAGCTGCAGAACCCATGAAACAGCAGAAGGGAACAGGTCTGTAGCCCAGGAGAGCCTTGATGGTCGCTGGGAAGGGTCTATAGCATGGTGCTGGGAGCAGAGCACAGCCCAGCATGGGCTGCACCGGGACAGACCAGACATGGAGTCAGCTGGCCGGAAAAGGCCTTAGGGTGATGAATCATTGAGCTGTGGCAGTTACTAGACTTCTCAGCCCACAAATGCCAAAGAGCAGGTTAGTGGGAAACTGCAGAATCAAGTTCAGATCAGTCCAACTAACAGTACTGGGGGTGGTGGAGGTGGTGCAGTGGTGGCCATGGCAGCAGCAGGAAACTCTTGAGGCTGCTTCCAGAGCTACAGCATCAGCTGCTTCCTGAGTCCCTGGCTCACATGGTGGGAGGAATCTAGCAGCAGATCAGAGCAGGACTGCAAGGAGCACTTTGTGGGCACAAAGGCAGATTCTCTTGCTGTGCCTTGCTTGAATCTGCATTGCAGTCCTGGTTGGTGGTTCTTGGGGGAGAAGGAGCACTGCTGGGACAGAGCCTGCAATGATGGTGGAGTAGAAGTAGCTCTGAAAACAGCAGTGCCTGGACCCTAAAGCTTGGGACAAAGTACTCTCTACGCTGCAAGCAGTCATACACTGACAAAAAGCTCAAGAGTCAAGTAGTTGGCTGGGAACATGAACAGGCAGTGAAAACAAACTCAGACTCAAACTCACACTCAAACTCAAACTCTAGATTCCTTTTCAAGCTGACAAAGAAGATCAAAACATACAGCCAGAAGAAGTCAACAAAGTCAAAGAGCCTACATCAAAAGCCTCCAAGAAAAACATGAATTGGGCTCAGGCCATGGAAGAGCTCAAAAAGGATTTGGAAAATCAAGTAAAAGAAATAGAGGAAAAATTGGGACAAGAAATGAGAGTGATGCAAGAAAACCATGAAAAACAAGTTAATGACTTGCTAAAGGAGACCCAAAAAAAATACTGAAGAAAATAACACCTTAAAAAATGTCAAAAGAGCTCCAAAAAGCCAATGAGAAGATTGCTTTGAAAGGCAGAATTAGCAAAATGGAAAAGGAGGTCCAAAAGACCACTGAAGAAAATACCACCTTAAAAATCAGATTGGAGCAAGTGGAAGCAAATGACTTTATAAGAAATCAAGATATTATAAAACAGAACCAAAGGAATGAAAAAATGGAAGACAATGTGAAATATATCATTGGAAAAACCGCTGACCTGGAGAATAGATCCAGGAGAGATAATTTAAAAATTATTGGACTACCTGAAAGCCATGATCAAAAAAAGAGCCTAGACATCATCTTTCAAGAAATTATCAAGGAAAACTGCCCTGATATTCTAGAACTAGAGGGTAAAATAGAAATTGAAAGAATCCACCAATCGCCTCTTGAAAAAGATCCCAAAAAGAAAACTCCTAGGAATTGTCACCAAATCCCAGAGTTTCCAGGTCAAGAAGAAAATACTGCAAGCAGTCAGAAAGAAACAATTTGAATATTGTGGAAACACAATCAGCAGCTTCTACATTAAGGGATTGAAGGGCTTGGAATATGATATTCCAGGGGTCAAAGGAGCTAGGATTAAAACCAAGAATCACCTACCCAGCAAAACTGAGTATAATGCTCCAAAGGCAAAATATGGATTTTCAATAAAATAAAGGACTTTCAAACTTTCTCAATGAAAAGACCAGAGCTGAATAGAAAATTTGACTTTCAAATACAAGAATCAGGAGAAGCATGAAAAGGTAAACAAGAAAGAGAATTCATAAGGGACTTACTAAAGTTGAACTGTTTTGTTTACATTCCTAGATGGAAAGAAGATGTGTGTAATTCATGAGACCTTTCTCAGTATTAGGGTAATTGAAAAGAATATTCATATATATAGACAGAGGGCACAGGGCGAGTTGAATATAAAAGAATGATATCTTAAAAAATGAAATAAATTTAAGGGGTGAGAGAGGAATATATTGAGAGAGGGAGAAAGGGAGAGATAGAATGGGGTAAATTATCTCACATAAAAGTGTCAAGAAAAAGCAGTTCTGTTGGAAGGGAAGAGGGGGCAGATGAGGGGAAGTGAATGAATCTTACTCTCATTGGATTCAACCTGAGGAGGGAAAAACATACACACTCAATTGGGTATCTTACTCAACAGGAAAGTAAGAGGAAGGGGATAAAAAAATGGGGGATGATAGAAGGGATGGCAGATAGGGGGAGGAGGTAATCAAAAGCAAACACTTTTGAAAAGGGACAGGGTCAAGGGAGAAAATTGAATAAAGGGGGACAGGACAGGATGGAAGGAAATATAGTTAGCTTTATACAACATGAGCATTGTAGAAGAGTTTTCCTAATGATACATGTGTGATCTATGTTGAATTGTTTGCCTTCTTGGGGAGGGTGGGTGGGAAGGGAAGAGGGGAGAGTATTTGGAACTCAAAGTCTTAAAAGCAGATGCTCAAAAAAAAAAGTTGTTTTTTGCATGCAGCTGGGAAACAAGATATATAGGGAATGGGGCATAAAAATCTATCCTGCCCTACAAGAAAGAAAGGGGAAACAGGGATGGGGGTGGGAGTGCAGTGACAGAAGGGGAGGCTGAGTGGGGAATGAGGCAATCAGAATATATGCCATTCTGGGATGGGGGGGGAGGGTAGAAATGGGGAGAAAACTTGTAACTCAAAATCTTGTGGAAATCAATGTTAAAAACTAAAATATTAAATAAAAATGATAAAATTTTAAAAAAAGAAATGTTAGCTATAGCAATAAAAGAAGACAAATAAATTAAAGGAATTAGAATAGGCAATGAGGAAACAAAACTGTTACTCTTTGAAGATGATATAATGGTAAATTGGAGAATCTTAGAGAATCAAGTAAAAAAAAGCTAATTGAAATAATTAAGAACTTTAGTAAAGTTGCAGGATATAGAACAAAGCTATATAAATCATCAGTCTTTCTATATATTATCAACGAAGTCCAGAATCAAGAGACAGAAAGAGAAAGTCTATTTAAAATAACTGTAGACAGTATAAAATACTTGGGAGTCTACCTTCCAAGACAAACCCAGGAAACAAATGAAAACACATTATAAAACACTTTTCACACAAATAAAGTCAGATCTAATCAACTGAAAAAATAATAATTGCTCATGGATAGGCTGAGCCAGCGTAATAAAAGTGACAATTCTACCCAAATTAGTTTGCTCATTCAGTGACATACCAATCCAGCTATCAAAAATATTTTATAGAGAAAGAAAAAAATCATAACAAAATTCATCTAGAAGAACAAAAGTTCACAGACATCAAGGCAATCAATGGAAAAAAAATGTGAAGGAAGGTGGCCTAGCCATACCAGCTCTCAAACTATATTATAAATTAATAATCATCTAAATAACCTGGCACTGGCTAAAATATAGAGTGGTGAATCAGTAGAATAGGTTAAGTACACAATACACAGTAGTAAGAGACCATAGTAATCTCGTGTTTGATAAGCCCAAAGAGTCAAGCTTTTAGGATGAGAACTCAATAGTCTACAAATATGGTGGGGGAGGGGGGGGAGACAGACCTGGAAGGCAGTTTGGCAAAAACTAGATGTAGATCAACATTTCATATCATATACTAAGGTAAGGTCAAAATGGGTACATGATTTAGACATAAAGGGTGATACTATAAATAAATTAGAAGACCACGTAATAGTTTACCTGTCAGATTTATAGGTAAGGGAAGAGTTTATGACCAAACAAGAGACAGAACATTACAAGATGTAAAATAGATAATTTTAATTACATTAAATTTTACACAAACAAAACCAATGCAGCCAAGATTAGAGGGAAATCAGAAAACTGGGGGTGGGGGGTGGATTTAAAGCAATTTTCTCTGACAAAGCTTGCATTTCTCAAATATATAGAGAACTGAATCAAATTTAAAAGAATACAAATCATTCCCCAATTAATAAATGGTCAAAGGGTATAAACAGGTGGATTTCAGATGAAGAAATCAAAGCTATCAACAGTCACATGAAAAAATGCTCTAAATAATTACTGATTAAAATTTAAAACTCTGAAGGTACCACCTCACACCTATTAGATTGGCTATATGACAGAAAAGTAATGTCGGAAGGGATGGAGCTTTATTATTTAACAAATAAAAAGTGTCACCAAGTATGATAATTGCCTGAGTCACTCTATTTTAAACAGCATAGGTTGTTTTGTATTGAATTTTACACAGGACTGATTTCCCCAAAGGACACTGGGATGCCTTATTGGAAATGGAAGGAGTAGAGCAAATTTATCCAGTTTGTTGAGATTTTTGCTTTTATCCAAGTAGAGCATAGCTAAATAGCACTTGCCATCCATTATAAATAGAATCTGGTGCTTATCAATCTCTCTCACTGGGAAAGAATGTAAAATAGCCAAGGAATGAAGCACCCAGGAAGGCTGCCTGAACTGTAATATTGATTTTAAAAAATTCCCCAAACTTTCCTCTAGACAGGGAGCCATACATTTTTGGCCAATGAGTTTCTCAACCTTGGGAGTGATGTGATGTTTTATGGATAAAAATAAAAGGAGGCAGTTACATCAGCGGTAAAAATGTGCTGAAGCAGTCCCTTCCTTCTCAAGTTGGCCTTTAAAGGCACTCTCATTATCTTGACCAAAACTGTACAGTCACCCTGCATGCTCTAGGAATGAGAACTGTTCATGTAAGGGCTGGTCCAAAAAGGACATCTAGAGAGCCAATAAATGAAGCAACTAGTAAACACATTACAAAAGATGCTGAGTTAATGCCATAGTGTCATTAAATGAGCTCAGTAATAAAGCCTCAGGAAACTGGATTTGCTTTGTGTTTTTCCATACAAGGATGTGATGGGGGGAGGGGGAAGCTAGGCTAAAGAGTTTATGTTTTAGCTTATATGGAATAGGGAGTCACTGAAGGTATGTGAGCAGGGAGTGATATGATCATATTGGTACAGTAAGTATGCACACATACAAACATGCATCTATACAAAAGTTTCAATACTGCAAACAATTTAAATCTTTAAAAAAATTTAGTGAGCATCGGTGTTCCTTTCGCTTGTTCAGATCACAAACTTTCTGTAAACAAATGGATAGTCTTTGAGAATTTTCATGGTCAAAAACATGTGTCACCCTCTGATGAACCTGGTCCTGTCTCTTCAGGGAGAGGTTCCTGTATAATAGATAGAAAACACTCCTGTATTCTTTGAAATTACTAATAATTGTTGGTTTTATTTTTAAAATGTTATTGCTTACACTTTCTTCTATATATTGTCATTCTAAGATCATAATTAAAATAGAATAAAGCAAAGTACACCGCTGAGTCTATACTCAAAACTATTCCAATATAGTTGGACCTGTGTTCCATTGTCCTAGCTTCAAGAATCCCAGGTCACTTTCATTTCAGGAGGAGAAGTTTTGCTAAGACTTTGGCAGAGGCATAGATATATGCCTACATAAATAGAGAGGTGGAAACAAGCAATTATTAGTAAAACACTTATGGAGGATAAGGCATAGGACTTGGAGCAATGAAGAACAGGGTTCAAACCTTACCTCCCTAGGCAAGTCACTTAACATTTATGTATTTCAAGTTCTTCGTCTATGAAATTAAGTGATTGGACTCAATGGTCTCTAAAGTCCCCTCAAGTTCAAGAGTCCTTAAGCTTTTTTGTGTGTCATAGATCCTTTTGACAATCTGATGAATGCTTTTAAGAGTAATTTTAATGCATAAACACAGAATTATATAGGAAACCAATTATATTAAAGTATAGATATAAAAAAAATCATGGGTCCCAAATTAAGAACCTCTGCTCTAAATATATGATGCTAAAAGGAATATGGAGTCATAGGACCTGAATTTGAATCCCAGCTCAGCCACTTATTTACCTGTATGATCTGAGGCAAGATACAACTTCTCAGGGCTTCAGTTTCCTCATCTGTAATGGAAGGAGAGGAGTGAGGATTGGAATAGCTATCCTCTAAGATTCTTTCTAGCTGTAAATCTATGGTCTACTGGTTTGGAATCATAGGTCTTTGGTTTATGTGCTAGTTCTACTATTGACTACCTATATGATCTTGGGTAAGTTACATAAGCTTTCTGTCACTATGACGTGACATGTCTGTGGGTGTGTGCGCACGTGTGTGTTTGTGTATGTGTGTGTGTGAGAGAGGCAGAGACAGAGAAGAAGAGTGAGTCATTAGGCTATATCATTGGTTCTAAAAGTATGTTCTGGGGGCCCTTGGTGGGGTCCCTGAGACTCTTTCAGGGAGTCATCCAGGTTAAAACTATTTTCATAATAATGCTAAGATGCTTCATTTTCTAATACTGTGAATATCAATAGACCTAACACAAAAACATAAGCTTTTTGAGGGGTCTTTGTATATAGTAACAGCAATATTGTTTTAAGAACAACTTTGAGCAAATAAGTCACTTTGGCTACTATAAACACCCAAATTAACTACATAGGATATATGAAAAAAGATGCTATCTGCATTCAGAGAAAGAACTGATAAATAGAAGTATGTATAAAATTATTTTACATATACATGTATGTATATATGTATGTCTACATACATATATATATATGTATGTATATACATATATATATATATACACACACACACATATTTGTGTCTAATGGTACCCATCTCTAGGGCAAAGGGTAAGAAAAGAAAAGGAAAAAAAGAAATAAATTTACAGGATAACTTTATCATTATTTAAAAGGAATAGCAAGTTGTTCATAATAGATTTGCAGTTTCATGTGCAATCATCTTTTTATATGCTCTGTTATGGAAATGCTTGTTTTATTCCATAAATTAAAAAAAAGAAGAAAAAAGAAAATAATTGTGTGTAAAGGGGTCCTGAGACTGAAAATTTTGGGAACTGCTGGGCTAGATAATCATTGGGATTCTTTCTTGCTCCAAATTCTATGATTCTATGTGTGTATTTTCACTTAGACCCACATACAGAGTGTTTAAGCAAATTGCCATTTTCTCTCAAAACTCAAATGGGTCTGGGATCTAATCAGTTTGCTTAATCTCTTCAACAATGCAGATCATGATGTATCCATGCCTACCCATTTTGTATGACTCTTGTTCATGTACTCTCATGAAGCCACCGCAGGGTATACATCCTGCTGGAGGTCTTCCTTACTTTCTCCTAACAATGATGGTATACCAGTGGAGCACTCTTATTGTTCACTGTCAACTCTCAGACTTGCCATGCGACCAGTACATCTTCACTTAATATCCTACATTTCTTTGATGTCATTTTTCACTCTGGATTTTCTAGGAAGTTCCTTGTTGGTGCTATGTTGCAATCTGATTACATACTTCATGTGCCTTTGCTGACTTTTATATTCCCTTTCTGATCATTAAGTGACACTAGGAAAAATGTACATTTAAGTGGTATTATGACTGCTTAAAATATCACTATTAAGGTTTGGGGAACCTGTGTAACCTTCCAAAAGGAACTACGAAATTATGATTCCTGAGCCTTAGAAAACCTCTTCTCAATCCTACTTCAAGGTAAAATAGCATCAGATAGAACTTTGGGTCCTTGGTTTAAGGTTATCCTGGGTTTGAACTTTTTGCATTTCCCTAATTCTTTTAGAATATAAAGCTATCTGTACTTTATAGTGATCTTCAATGAAATATTTTTAGTGTAGAGCAAATTCTTATTTTAGAAAGTGATTCTTACTTGTCCTGTGGTTACAGAGTCTGATACCATCATGGAAACTAGACTCTAAGAACTCTAGGTTCTTCGAAGAGGAAAGAGGTTTTGGTCACATCAGGAACATCTGGATGTACCACATGTGATGATATACAATGCATTGAGGAAATCTAAAACCCGAGGCTTGAGTTTAAACAGTTCAGTGAAAAGTTTCGAGTTTTGGTTTGGTCTAATCTCATAGGACATATCATGGTTAAAACTCAACCAGAAAATTACATATGACTATGATGTGCTTCTAATGCACATGAAATATTGGACTTGGAATAAGAAATGACAACCAATGATTGAAATAATTATCTTAAGTTTCATAAGTAGAATTTTGGGTACAGTATGCTCACTTACTAATAATCAAAATAACTATTATTGAAATGGTGAGGGTTATAAAAAAATTTAGGATGGGCCTACTATACTTTTTTTTGTCCTTAGCTCAAATGCTGAGCAAGCAGTCTGAAGTCCACTGGGATAACATTGCAAGACTTAAATAACATTGGCTTTTGGATGCAGAGGAGCAGGATCAGTATTTGTCTTTATTTTAAGTACCAATATTTATATGTAAAAATATGCATGGTGCCAGTACAAGGCTATTTTAAAAATTGAATTTCCTAGGCTGCTTTTGGCATGTCACGTCTATGTCTTTGAATATATCTTCTCCCTCCTAGATTATATACATATATATATATATATGTATGTATGTATGTGTGTATATGTAATATACATATATACATGTATATATGTATACACACACACACACACAGGAGACTGACTACCCAAAAAAATTATTGTCTCACAAGTACTTAGCTTGGATTCTGGTAGTAGATGCTGGGGGAAAATTAATTCAAATTGTTTGTGCTCTTATCCAAAGTTGTATTCAAATCCTATCTCCTTTCTCTTCACATTTCCTCATTGGTCAAATCAGAGAGTTAGACTTCTAAAAAGTCTATAAAATTCTACATAAGGGCCTTCTAAAAATTTCATAGCCCATCAAGCTCAAATTCTTTAATGGAGAATTTTTCATTTATGAGAATCATTTCAAATATTTCCTATCTTGGAAGTCTCCAGATACTCTTTTCAACCCAGTCATGAGGGGTCACCTTTGTCCTAGCATATTAAATGCCCATTTTAAAATTGTATCCATGTAACCACTGAAAGACTCAGATGCAAAGGAAAACACACACACACACACACACACATACATACACACACAGAGTCATCCAGATAGATTCATGCTGTAAATGCAACTTAAAGAAGAGAAAGTTTCTTTGCTTTCTTAAGTTCATTTCCATTTTGCAAATCTCACACAATCCAGTAAAAAGAACTAAAGAAATTATGGTGGAAAGGGCAATATTTTTGAGGCCCAGGTCATGCTTACTTGAGAAGTCCACCTTCTTTTCTGATCTGCCTACTTTCAGAATTAAGAAAATAGAAAAGGCATATACATTCCAAGGAAATAATTGACAAAAAGAAAGGATTTATATACAGGAAAATTTTTGTAGCAGCATATTTTTAGTAGCAAAGAACTGGGGTGAAAAGTAGATGCTTATAAATTGGGGAATGGATAAACAAATTTTAGCATGTGGATGTAATGGAGTATTATTGTGCTGATGAATAAGATGATTTTAGAGAAGCAAGGAACGACTTACATGAACTGATGCAACAGAGCCAAACAAATGGACGATGACTATGACAATGCAAATGAAAGAACAACCACTTTTAAAATGAATATTGCAAAATTCCAAAAAATAATCTTGGCCCCAAGGAAGAGTTATGAGATTGTGATCTATCCATGCCTATGTAACCTGTATGACTCTTGTCCATGTACTGCCACAAGGTCACCACAAGAAATACACTCAAAGTGCTGAAGGTCTTCCTTACTTTCTCCTGACATTGGAGTGTACGAGTGGAGCACTCTGGCTGTTTGCCTGTCATCTCTTAGCTCACCTCCCACTACTTTGCAAAGGTGGAGTGTTCAGAGGTGTGGAGCATTGTCAACAATGTCACTTTTTTGCTGTATTGATCAGTTTTACTAACTTTTTTTCTTCTTCCTCTTTATTTTTTTTTCTTTTAAAAATCTTTATTTAGAGGATAGCTCTGGAGAGGTGCAGGGAGAAAGACAGGCATCATAAAAACAAATGAGCAGTTAAAGAATGGGTGAGCAAATTATGGTACTTGATTTAATGTAGTAGTGTTGTGCTATAAGGAATGATGAAAAGAATGGTTTTGGAGAAACAAAGAAAAGACTCATGCAGAGTAAAGGGAGTAGAAAGAGGAAAAGAGTTTATACAATAGCAAGAACCATACAAAGACAAACAACTTTGAAAGACAATATAGAGCCTTGGGGCCAATCATGATTCTTGAAGACTCATGATGAAGGACTCTACCTCATGATAGAGAAGTGATGGAGTCAGGGTGCAGATTAAACATATTTTTGGATATAGCCAATGTGGAAATTTATTTCACTTGCCTATGCATGTTTGTTAATTGGATTTTCCTTTTCTTTTTTTTCCTTTTTTTCCCCAATGGGGCATGAGGAAGAGAAAACACATTTTAGCAATTGAAATTTCTTTAATTAAAAAAGTGAAAAGATATCAATGAAAATCTATTTTAAAGAAGAAAATAGCAAGTTTGTTTTTTAACAAAACAGGGAGGTAGAAATAACTTCAACTCAGTACTTCTTTTGGGATTACAATCCGAAAATTAATTTCTTTAATTAAATTTTTTTATAACGTGTAAATGGCAAGTACAATAACAACTAGAGACAGTGGCAGGTATTGGGTAGGTAAGAGTATATTAACAAATGAATGTCTATATAAGTGATGAAGTCTTTCTAAGTTTTATTATTTTAATACCATGGATATTAACTCATATTCATCTGTTTTGAATAATTGTCCTATCAAGTTAAAAGGAAAAAAATCAAAATACCAATCCCCCCACCTCAATTTAATGAAGACATTTAAAATAAATAGAGCTACAGACATGGAATCTTAGCCAGGATAAAGTGGGCACACATTTAAAAAAAAAGTCTTACATTAAAATTAGAGTTACTTTCAAAATGCATCCACACCCCTAACTATGAGCTTTGATCTCAATTTCAGTTAAAACCATGGTGAGGCTCTAATTTCTCCTTTTCTTCACATTTTAAACTTCTCAAAATTAATGTCAGCAAGTCTCATCATCTCATGCACCTGTGAAAAGTGCTGACTCAGAGGAACCTGACAAAAATACAGGTTTTCTCTCTGTTGTCCAATTGATTCACTTTCTAGCTCCGAGGGGAAAATTGGGTAAAAATAACCTTGACCGGGGGGAAACGTAACTTTGCTGTGTTCCTTAATTCTCCATTTCACCATAGTCTCAGCACTTTATTGAGCTAAGTCAACCACAGATGGTAACATGGCAAAGTCCTCCAAGCTACAGTGTTCTTTAGATGCCGAGAAAGGAAACTGTGCAAGTATTTCCAAAAGAAGTGTCGTCTGGTAGGCACATAACAGGGATATACTGAGAAGTCAAAGGATAAGTTTTAATACAGAGAAGATCTGAAATCATTTTGGATAAACAATCTTCACCATTTCAGCTATTTAGAGAAGCAAACTAATCATTGTTTGCCCACTCCAGAGGTCCAATTAAGAGATTAAAGATAAAAACTAATTTTCCATCTGTCAATCAAACATTAATGGGTTTTGTTTTGTTTTTTTAAGGCTTTCATATTATTGTAGATCCTGTAGCAAATATGAAAGTGTTTTGCAAAGCTTCAACTTTCAAATAGTTAATTACCGTCCATTTGGTAAGCTAATACTAGTCTATATTGAACAACTGGAGACTAGCTAAGGGTAGTGGCTGTTATTGTTGCTGTTTATGTTATGGTAGGAACTATAAGTAAAATAGGAGTTCAGAGAATAGAGGGATAAATGTGACCAAAAAGAGCCCTAGAATTGTTGTTGTGTCTGTCCTTTGTTCTCAAAGAGGACCATGACATCAGGAAAATGATGATATGACTTGCAGTTGACTTTGATTTGAGTGAGGGAGGGTTATGCAAGGTCAGCAACCTCACTTTCCCCTCCAGAGCCATCTGGGTCCAGTGGCCTGATATTCACTAGGATGCCTGGAGATGGTCCAGGATGCATTGGAAGACTCTGACCCTTTCAGGCTAAGGTCTTTTCAGGTTCTCATTTTGAGTGAGGTAAAGGATATAAGACTTAACAGATGGATAGGAATTATGTACATGGCATTGCAGAGGAAAGATACTCCAGGTGTATGTGTGGCAGAGCTGGGGGGGGGGGGGGTTGTTTTTGTTTAGAAAGATAACCATTTATTCAATACAGTGAAAGGCAATGGTGCATAATAATTAGAAAGCTGTTCTTAAACCAAGGAAGTCCTGGGTTCTGGACATATATCAGTTGTATGATTCCAGGCAAGTCAATTGACTTCACTGTGCTCTGGGTAATCTTTAAGACTATAAAATGCAGATAAAATGCTGATCTGCCTTGGTAGATGAGTTCCCTTCCTAGGGGCTGAAGATCTCAATGAAATCACATGTCTAATCATCATTCCTTACTTTTGGAACATGATAGAAGGTTCCATAAAAGTCTATTATATTACTGGGTGTCCCTAAAGTCTGGACCCATAGGCAAAAATGCATATTTTGAAATATTTGGAATATTAACAGACTTTAGCCCCCTTGACTTCTTTGTCTGGGGTACGCTAAAGGAGAAAATATACTCAATGAAAATCACAGATGCAACATATTTGATTGAATGCATAAAGAGTGAATGTGCTAAAATTAACGGCAATATGGAGTTATTTGTATTGGTAACTAAGTTGGGACTTTGTTTTACTGTTTTCTCTTTTAGCACTTATTTAATAGAGTGCCCTTGAAGAGTCTGGCCTTTGTCTCTTTGATTAAATCAGGAGTCTTTGATGACCTCCTTGCCTCAAGGGAAAGCCTGGTTTGCATGGTTTTGAATGACGTTTGTGACTCCAAAGGCTTTTAGGCCACGTGGGTTTGAGTCCCAGGTTTGTGAGGCTTTTAGATCAAGTAGGTTTGAGTCACACATTGTGACACCCTCTGACCCTGAACAAGATACATAAACCCAAAGGTTGATGTTCTCCCTTGGGGCTCTCAGTCACTGGGAGAGTAGTGTAGGACTCTGGGCAGCCATTTTAAGAGCCCCTGGCTTGTAAACCCAGATGTTGATGCTTTCCTGGTAACTATGAATTGTGATTTGGTCCATTTATATTGTCTCTGTTTGTAATTTGTTTGTATTTGCTCTGAAGTTCAGGGTGCTGGATTTTCCTCCTGAACTAGGTGAGTTATATTTGTATATGTGATTAAAGTGAGATTGTTAACCCCTTAATGTTGCTTTCCTTAATAAAACATATCAAAGAACCTATGTTAGCAGCCTTCTGTGTGCTAGTTGTTGTTGGTTTTACACAGCCACAGTAGCTGCTAGCTGAATTGTTGTATTACATCGAGTTCATATGAATCTTGCAAAGTGCATCAACCTTTACATCACAAATGATGGAAATCAAAGATATTATTTGTTAATATTCCAATTAAATAAAATGTTGTTGAAAATTTCATTCATTTCATTTCTTGAAAATATGTATTTTTGCCTATGTGTCCAGACTTTAGGAACACCCTGTATTTTAGTAACATTGTCAATAAATGCTGTGAGATATCTTTGAAGATTCAAAAAGCTTGATTAAACACTTACTCTACATGAGGAGATTTAGTTTGGAGGAGAGACAGAGAGAGAGAGACAAAGACAGAGAGTGAGAGACAGGGACACAGAGACAGAGAGATAGTCACAAAGAGACAAAGAAAGAAAGATACAGTGATAAAATGATAGATCAATAGATCAATTGATAAATAATAAATGGCCAGGAGTATATAATAATATTATTACTAATGCAAATGAGGTTTTCCACTTACACAGTATTTTCCAAAATCTAGTTCTTTTAAGTAGAAATAATACAAGATTCATAATATCTTTCAGAATTACATGAGTGGGGAATTAGGATGTAAGCATATTATGATTATTCTTCAATCAGTAAGAGATTTCACTGTTGCAATCCTTCCTATGATGCAAATCAGTTCAATGAGCAAGCACTTATTGAGCACCACTGTGTTCCAGACACTGTACTCCGTGCTAGGAATTCAAAGACACAAAAGAAACAGCGCCTGCCTTCAAATATCTAACATTCTACAGAAAAGAAACATTGTAGACACAGATAAGAGCACAATTAAGTGCTTACTATGTACCAGGCACTGTGCCAAACACAGGAGATGCAAACAAAAAGGAAAAGAAAGACAGTCCCTGCCCTCAGGGAATTTACTTTCTAATGCAACAATATAACATAAAAGGGAGCTGAAAGATGACAGAAGGCAATGATAGGGTCAGAGGCAGCTGAAACATGGTGGCAGATTCCAGAGAATGAATGTGACACCCAGAAAATACTCCAAGTATTTTCTAAGCATACAGTATTATCACCTTCCTCATTTTGGAAACTATCTCCTACAAATGAAGCCTAAAGTCATTTTACCTTGCTTTTGCTGCCATGTCACATTCTTTGCTTCTGTTGAGGCTTAACGTGGTAGTCCACTAAGATCAACAGCATAGTGTACTGGATAGGGCATGGAACTTAGAGTGAAGAGGACTTGGGTTTAAATCCTGCTTCAGCCACTTACTAATTTTGTGACCCCAGGTTAGTCACTTAACTTCCTTATGCCTTGGTCTTCTCATCTCTAGGGTCCTTTCTAGGTCAAAGTGTATTACCTTAGGAAAACCCCTGGAGCTTTTTCAAACTGCTATCTTCTCACCTCAAACCTGTACTGAACGCATGAAGTTGGTTTTTTTACCTTACCTTACATTTCTCTTTTTGAAATTTCATCTTCTTTTATTCCCCCCCCCCTTTCTAAACTGTTGAGATCTTTTTCAACCCTGATTCTGTCATCCAATATGTTAGTTATCTCTCCTGGCTTCGTGTCATTTGCATCTTGTATATACATGGTTGTTTGCATGTTGCCTGCTCCATTAGAATGAGGGCAGGAGGTCACGGATTGTGTTTTTGTCCTTCTTTGTATCTCCGGCTTTGCACATAGTAAGTACTTAATAAATGCTCGTCAACAGAATGACTTAAAGCACAATGTAAGATACACTTAAACAAGATTATAGAGCACCATTCACTTAATCTTTCATTTTTCAGAAGATCCTTCAGTTTCTTTAGGTGCCTTGGGAATCATTACTAACAACAGCTTATGACTGAAATGCCATGAAAAAAAAATTCTGGTTATTTGAATTCTAGGTTGTTTGGATTCCAGCTAAGTGGGAATTTATTATTCAAAAACATATCGTATTATTTTAATGTATATAGCATAATAAATTCTAATGTTATCTCCATTTCATCTTGTAGCTTCCTCTGTCACTCCATCCTGAAAAAAGCAGAGCAAACTGAAGAAATCTATCTAAATTTAGACAGTTCTAGGATGAGAAAGAAAAAAATTTAGTGGCCACTCAGTAAGACCATACTATAATGTCGACATCTAGGCCTTGCCATGTTCAAACAGGACAAAAATAAACAAACTACACCAATTATAATAACTTGTGTCACTTTCTGACAGGCCTAATGTAGGCCACTCAATGAGGTGTTTCAGATCACTTCTAAGAAAAGAATATTCTAGACCTCTTTTCATTCATAGAAGAAATATGCTGGGCATGTGGTATCTCTTTCGGTACATCACTGCTCTTAGATAAATGGCCTCTAGTCATTCCAAGATGCACAAATGGACTTGTTTAATTACAGTAACATTCATTCATAAATAACATCTTGGCAGTGGCTTAAGAGTAAAATATAATCCTTTTCCATGGAGACCAAACACACAAGCAGATTCTAATTGAGTTCTATGTGTTGCATGGGCAGAAGGAAAAATGTTTTGGGTTATCTATTTTTATTTTCAGCCCCCTTACCAGGTTCAAATCAAAAGTTGTTGAAAATCCAGGAGCCACATCATCCACAGAATAAAAATTTAATAGGGTTATGAATGTCTATCCTAAAAGAGTTTGCTTTCTTGAATCAGATCTTAAAATGTCAGAATGAATTCCTGGCTAAGGGTGGAAAAACAAAATTGGCCAGAGACTTGAAGATCTGATTAAGAAAGTTCTACAGTCAAAATTAAGAGGGAAGAAGAAAATGCCCCTAATAAATTTAAAACCCCATACTATGGAGGGCAATGAGAATGATACTTCGGTAAAATAATAATGAGGATGCGTCCCATAATTTGTAAATAAAATAACTGAGACTAGAGTCCCAAACAGAGCTTTAGCTAGCAAATGCCATGTTTCCAAACAGAGCTTTAGCTAGCAAATGTCATGCTTCAGGTAAGCAACTTGAAACATTGAGGGAAAATAGTACTAACACAACCTTAAATCAGCCATGGTTAGGAGAAGAGAAACTGTCTGACATTGACCCCATGAGGGAGATCCTAAGACTTAGATTCATTTTCGTAGAGATTATACTATAATGTCTCAGAGTAAGAAAAATTCCAAGACACTAACCCTTATCTGGGGAACCTTAGGGATACCACAAGGTTAGTATTGGATAGATCACCAACTGGAGAGGAGTAGGCAGGTTCAGCTGTTCCCCTGGTGTAAATTTTTTAACTCTCTTAATTTCAATGCCCTTTATGCCATGATTTAGTTATGGTCATAAACAATGCTTCTGGCCTCTTATGGCTATATAATAATGTACTATATAAAGGAAATGAGCAAAGTAAAGTTAAATTTTTAATACATATTTGTAAATAAGAGCTTGTAAGAGGTATCAATATTAAATGTTGTTTCCTTATGACAGTACTAGATAGTTTTCCTTTAGGAAGTCATCCTTCAACTGAGTTTTGAAGGAAGCTCAGAATTCTACAAGGCAGGGTTGGAAAAGGCATACATTTAAAGAATGGGGGCTAGTCCATGCAAAGGCAGAGGGATATGAGATAGGAGGTTATTTTCAAGAAGGCACATTTAACTAAAGTATAGAATACATAATGGGGAATAATAAGCAATAAACTTTGGAAGGTAGGCTGGAGCCGGATTGTGAAAGGCCAGAAAGAAACAAGTATTTTATCCTAGAATCAAGAGGGAACCTCCAGGAATTGACATGGTCATACCACATTTTAGGAATATCAGTTTCTCAAATGTGTGTGTAAAGGATGAATTGGAATGGAAAGAGACTGGAACAAGAATAAAAAGTTCAGGCTCAAGGCCCAGATCAATTATTTTCCAAGTTACTAACAGAATTTGCATATCTGATCACTGAAACACTGTTTGAAGAGTCCTTGAGAATCAAAAAAGAGTGGAAGTGGGCAAAATATTGCTAATTTTTAAAAAGAGAAAAAAAAACTGAGAAAGCATTAATTGGTGAAAATATGGTAAAAAGTCTTGGAATACCATAGTGTCCAAAGAATTTAAATTGAGGATTACCCAAAGGGTCATGAAAAGGTGAGTGGTAGGTATAATTAGGTTACCACATATTATAAAGAATTATGCATAAGTTTTATAAAGTATGTCATCAGAGAAATATATTGTATGACAAAAAATAAAAGATCAGTCAGTCTTATAGGAGAAAATCAATGAACTGTTGCATGGAAGCCCTCCAGCAACTGGGCAGAACCCAGGATTTTGATCTTCATTGTTGGAGGGAGTTTACACAAAGATGAAATGAAAAACCCAACAGAGATTGTTGAGGAATATCTGTCATATCCCTAGACTCTAAATTCAATGAGGGGAGAGAATTTGTCTTATCTAAATTTGAATTACCCCCTAGCAATTACCATAAAGTTTTGAATAAAATAAGCCATTAAGTGTTTTTTTTAAGATAAGGGTGGAAAAATTGGTTTCTTCCAATAAAATTTTGGCACAATGGAGGGGGTAAGGAGGAAAATCAGTGATTTATCAGGAAACGCAACCATACACATCAAATACTAATGTCAAGCAAGCATAAAACTATAAAACTAGGCATATCACACACCTAAAAGCTATCATTCAAACTATCTAAATGAATTTTGCAATATTTATACATACAACTGTGTCAAGAATAAGTTTTCTATTTTAATTACAAAATCAGTTGTAAACTTGAGGAAATATTTTTGCCTGGCTAGATTAATACACAAATCCCTCTGACTAATGCCAAGGGACAGTCAATTTGTGATTCAGATAATATAGGTCTCACTTTATAATTGCAATTAGAGCCAGAGGAGGTCAGACTTGGAAGAAACTTAGAAAGAGAATGCAATCTTCTCATATATCTTTTTAAAAATTATTTTCACAGTTTTAAATTTTATACCAATTTCATTTCTGAATATATTTCTTACCCAGAGAGCCACATCCTATAACAAAGAATTTTAAAGGAGAGAGGAAAAAAACTGTTCAACAAAACTAACTGACAAATCAACTGGGTTTGACAGTATGTGAAATATTCAACAGACATAATCCCCCACCTCTGCAAAGAAGGGAGAGAAGGTTTTGTCTTTTTTTTCCTCATCTTTTCTACTGGCCCAATAATGATCATTATACTTATACTTCCTTAAATTTCATTTTTACTGCTATTTTTTCCTTCCAAGTATATCGTTATAGTTGTTGCATATGTTATTTTTTGATTCAGTTTAGCTCACTTTGCATCAATTCATATGTTTTCCCATGCTTCTCTATATTCTTCATCCTCATTATTTCTTATGACTCATCTATGTTCTACTATATTCATGGACCAAAATTTCCTTAGCTATTTCATAATTGCTATACATTTGTTTTCATTCTTTACTACTAAAAATAGTTGTAAACATATGTGGGAACTTTCTTACCGGCTTTGACTCCCTCTAAATATATTCCTAGCAGTAGGACCTCTGGGTCAGAGGACATGGACACTTTAGTCACCTTATTAGACTAATTCCAAGTTGCTTTCCAGAATGACTGAACAAATTTACAGCTCCATCAACAATGTATTGTTTAAACTGTTTGTTGATATGGTTTGACTACTTGTCAACTCAACCTGCAGTCCTTTCATTTTAAGGGAAAAAAATTGAGACTCAGAGAGGCCTCTGAGATAAAAGGATAAAGATAAAATCTCTATGCATTCATTTTCCAGTGGGAGAAAAATGAACATAAGTATCTGAAATCTATAATTCTCTAACATAGATGTGACAAATCTGTCTATTTGTAGATATTTATCCTTCAGTGGGTTATTATTTTTATGGTGAAGTTTTTGCATGAGTACTATGTAACCTATTGCAAGTCGGCTATCTTCTCAGAAGGGATTGAATAATTCTGGGAAGCAAATTTAAATTATTATCAACAAATCTTCAACAGATTTAGTTAGAAGCTGTTAACTGATAGGGATACCTAATTTGTTCTCTCACAGTGTCATTAAATAGCTTCATGCCACAGGGACGACACAGTGGGAGACAAAATATGTAGAAGAATGAGGAAAACATTTGAAGAATAATGCTGCCATCAAAGAGAAAGGAAATTGATTTTTCCTTGTTCCTTATGACAGTATGTTTACTTTCTTAGGCAATGTGGGGTTGTGCTAAATATACTGGTATGGGAGTTGAGATGAAGATTTTAGTCCAAGTTCTGCCATTAAATAGCTTTACGACTGTCAGTAAATCACTAAGTCTTTTGGGGCTTTACTTTCCTCATTCATCAAATTAGAAGCTTAGAATAGATCACAGAATTTTGGAGCAGAGTAGAAAGGGAGCCAAGTGAACATTTAGTATAACCCACACATCCCCCCAAAATCCCTTCTACAATATACCTAACAAGTGATCTTCCAATCTTTGCTTGAAAACCACCAATGAGGGGGAACCTATCACCCCATTCTACTTTTAGAGCACCCTAATTGTTTGGAAGTCTTTCCTGACATCATCTCAGTCATTTCAGTTGTGTCTGACTCTTTGTGATCTCATTTGGAGTTTTCTTGGCAAAGATGGTGGTGTGGTTTAACATTTCTTTCTCCAACTCATTTTACAGATGAAGAAGGAAGGCAAACAGAGTTAAGTGACTTGCCCAGTGTCACACAGCTAGTAATGTTGGAGGCTAGATTTGAACTCAGGAAGATAAGTCTTCTTTACTCCAGGCCTAGCACTCTATCCACTGTGCCACCCAACTATGCCCAAGCACATAATTATCTGCAAATAATTCTATTCCAAAAAGACTATTCAAGTTTAACAAATACATGATCTTTATTATTATTATTGTTATTACTGCAGTACCTGGCTACCAATACCATAAATTTTCAACTAGAAAGGACTTGATAGCTCATAAAACCCTTTCATTTTATAGATAAGGAAACTGAGTCTCAGAGAGTCTATGTGACTTACCCCAAATCACCCAATTAAGTGAAAGAGCCTATTACTTCTACTTTGAACTGGGATTTGAAGTGAGGTCCTATGATTCCAAATGTAGGATTCTTTCAACTACATCACTAAGCCTTCCAAGCAAAGGGTAACTTTAGATCATTTAGACAAGTGGGTTTTTTTAGACTAATGGACCACAGGACTTGTGCTCTTTTTAGACTTGTCCAACAATCTAAGAAAAGAAAGAGGAGAAAATATTATAAGTTAAGCTTCTTTGATGTTGAATCCTATGAGCATCTGTTGGTCTGGTCAGCATCAATTACCATAGATATACAAGTTGCAATGTGGAAAGCTAAATTTGTGTAATACAAAGATAGCATGAACTTTTGCAAATCCTAAACAACTATGAGGTTCCCTTAGCAACAGGATCATGGGCTATTTTATAGCATTGGGTCATCCAGCTGCCATTCCTTTGCTGATGAGTGGAGATTTGTTATAATTGTCCTTTGTGCCCATAACAAGAACATAAAACAATCTGAACTTTTTATTATTTCCCCTAAATTTATTGTTTGTATATTTTTTCTTTGACAGGGCAGATTTATGCCTCCTATGGTTTGAAGAATTTAGTGGGAGAACTTCCTTTGTACCTCTGAGTCTGGATTGGAACTCAGGCTTGTTTACTCTTGGGAAAAAGAAAACCTCCTTATTCCTCATAAGGAATATTTTTCAAGCTTTCTAATCCTCACTCATAAGGTTTCTGGTACATACCAAGAAACATTATGAGTTTAGTGGGATAGGATAAGAAGCAGATGGGATGAATTTCCCTTAAAGTACAGAGTCTGAAAATTAGAAGGAAAAGGTGCCTAACAAAATTCATTTTGAGTTCTGCCAAACCTAGACCATTTGCAAAATAGTTTGAGGCAGTCTCTGAATCCAACTTCTTCCAAGTTAAGCTGGGCAGGACTGGTTTGAGGTTCTTGGGGTTTGAGATCAGGTGGCATTAGCAAATCTCTTGCCCATTGTAATTAGGAGCTTGCTTATTTAATGCAGATTTTGGAATTGTAGGTCTAGAGGGAATTTTTGAGGTTCTATCACTCTGCTTCTAGGAATTATTCCACTAATCTATTCTGGATAGATGATGAAGGGAAAAGATATTATTTCTAAAGTCCCTCAAGGATGCTTTTGTATATGTTAGTTATTTAACTTTTTTTGTGTAGGAGGGATGAATTAGAATAGAAATCTTAAGATTTTTCCCTAATACTTCTTCTCCCCAAAATGGAAACAGAAAGCCAACATTCAGTTCTATACAAAGATATTTAAGCTTTCATTCAGTTTGAAATTAACCAAACATATTCTCCCACCTCTGGGAGTGATATACTCAAGTCCAAAAAGTGGAGAGGGTGGGAGAACTAGGAGCATTACCAAAAGTATTAAAACAAGATCAGTGATATCCTTTTCAATGAAGCAAAATGTATGTGACCCATGATTTGCCAAGTCTTACCTCTAGTTGCATCTACCCTACCTTCAGAGCTAAGAAATTCCATCCCTTTGCCTTCAGATATGGTTGAGTCAAAAATCTCAACCTTCTAGTATACCAAAAACAAAGAAAAGAGAATATGTAGGAAGAGATACTTAGAGGAAATGCAAAAAAAAAAAAAACAGTAGGCCTGAATGAATGAAAATGATTTCCAGGAGCCATATGAGAAAGTAAGCAAAGTACTTGTCACTCTGTAGTCATGAGGTCCAGAATTGATTCCCAGTTAGTTAAACGATAAGTTTTGGGTAGGCAATGCTGGTGTAGTAGAAAAGAATCGAGATCCTAGATTTAAATCTGACCTCTGTCCTTTTCTACCTGTGTGATCCTGAGCAAGTTACTTAATCTTTGCTTCTCAGTTTCCTTCTCTGTAGAATAAAGAGGTTGGACTGGATGACTTCAAAGACTTTATCCAGTTCTAAATGTATGAGCCCGTGATCCTATGGACTCCTTCTTTTAGAATAAAAATAGCACAGTCTTTATGCCTCCCACTCAAATGAAGTTGACACTTCTTTGGACAGTGAAGGAATGCATCTCTAGGCATTTTTGTGAATCTTGTAGTGAGCATATACTTAAGTATTCTATGAACAAGATGAAACTCAAAGGTGAATAACTGAAGGACCCAAGAAGACTAAGCCTGTGCAAAAATTTAGCTCCTAATCTATTACTATGAAATAAGGAACAAATACTATGCTTTATTGTAAGTTCATATGAACTTATCATATGATAACTTGAATTTTAATATATTGGATAGTTTGAGAACACTCCCAAAGCAGAAATTTGTATGAGGAAATTAAAAACTATGTTGGAAAGAAGAAATTCCCTGAATTTCCCTTCTATATTTCCTCAGCTTAGCCCTGGGACAATCTATAATATTCAAAGTATACAAAGAACCTTTAATTGTGCGAGATTTTTTAGTAACTGCTTTATACATGAACTCAGTTTTAATGAGGTTAGAGAGAGATTTACTTAACTAGTTTAAGAGGAAATATGCAATATTTTTAAAAGTAAAATTCCATAAACATTTCAGAAATAGATGCTCATAAACTATTAATAATTGAATGCTAAATGAAATAAAACTCTACTCATTCATTCAACAATGATAGCTCACATGTACATTGGGCCTTCAGATTTCAAAATTGCTTTCCTTACAACCTTGTGAAGTAGGTGGCGCATATATTGTTGTTCCCACTTCACAGATAAATCCACCGAGGTGAAGCGAGTTTAAGTGGCTTGCCCAGAATTGAATAGGTACTAAGTGTCAGAGTTATGATTATGAACCTGGATCTCTTATGACCACAATTACAGTACTATTTGTCTATGGCATTTTTGCTCTGTTTGTTATGAAAAATCAAAAATAAATAAAATGAGATCCCCACCTTTAAGCAACATACAGTCAAATGAAAGATATGTATGTTCAATAAAAAGAAAGCATTCAAAATATTCCTAGAAGGAAAACTAATTGTGAAGAAATTATTTGCTTCTCAAATACCCCAGACAACAGAAATACAAGAAAGGTAAATAAATATAGCAACCAAGAAAAACAACAAAATAATAACAGCGAGAGCATTAGGAGAGTTTTTTTTTGCTAAATATACATAACAAGATAATGTTGAAAGCAGAAGTCAAACAGAAATGATGATGGAGAAATAAGTCTGAAACATCATGGAAAAAACCACAATGCCCCATCTATGGTTGAATCAATGTTTTATGTATGTGTGTCTCTGTTTGTGCCTGTGTAAATAAATTACAGAATGGGGAGGTAGAGAGGGGAAAGAAAGAAGATAGAGGGGAATATGTGATGTACCCTAATCAGGTCAAAGACTAATATCAAGGGGAAAGTAGGAAAATGGGCAGGGATGCAAAGGGAAGGATTTTTAAAAAAGGAAAAAATGGGGAAACTTTGATTCAGAGATGGGAGGGGGGATATTTTACAAAGGGAGATGGGAGCCTTATAATGGGTATGATCTGCAGGAATTTGGTGCATAGAGATAGCATTCATCCTGCCTCAGGAGAAAGGGAATCAGAGCTCATAAGGGCAATTGACCCCGCAGAAGACTGGAAGATCATGGATTTCCAGGTCAATGTGGGAGTAAATGATGAAGGAGAGGGCAAAGGTCAGTAACTAATTGTATAATTGGAGAAACATAAAAATTCCTACTATGGAACAATATCGTCTCTATCGCCTTCAGAAACTAGCATTTCTAAGGATGATGTGATGGTTGGCAACATCTACAAGGCAATAACAATAACTGTTCAGAAAAGAGAACCCCAAATCAGTAACTCAACAATTTTAATTCCTGAGAAACATAGAAAATAAAGAATATTAAAATGTAGACATTAAACAAGCATAAAAGCCATGAACCAAAGGATAAAAGTCTAGAATAGCAGAAAGAAAAGATAAATAATTAAAAAGGATGAGAAAAATACTTTTTTTGGAAAAAGGTACAAAAATTAGTTTCTTTTAAAAATTAATGAACAAAAGAATTTGAAAGGGAGGAGAGGAAAAGGGATTCTATTTGACTATTTAACTTGGGGGGGGGGGAGAGGAAGAAGGTAAGAATTTATAACTAGATAAAAGGGAAAAAAGGACTAATAAGAAAATCTCCAAAAGTAGGGAAAGGGGCAGCAAAGAAGATGAGGGGCATAAAGATGGGGAACTTAGAAGTGGGAAGAGGGTGGCTTAAAGCAGATTAAGCTAAAATAAATGAAGAGACATCATACTATATTTACAAAGGAAGAGGCGGAAATCATGGTTTGGGGGAAAGCAAATTAGAGACAAAAGGGAAGCCTAATTCTCATAACTGTAAATTAGAATGGATTAAATAATCCAACAAAATGGAAAAGTGTGATAGACTGGAAAAGAAACATATATTACACAATCTCTTGCTTACAAGAAACAGATTTAAAAACAAATATATACCCAAAATAAAATGAAAGATTGGAAGAAATTACTGTGCATCCAGTGAATAAAAAAAACAGCAAATCATGTTATCAGATAAAGCAAAAACAAATATTCAAAATATAAAAGGGGATAATGATATTAAATCATGCCAAAATGAACCATATACCACAAATCAACATTAAACTTATATGTTTCAAATGCCTAGGCATTTAAATTAATAAAAGTAAGATTATCTGAACTACAAGAAGACATAGACAGACACAATAGTGACTGATTTCAATGTCACTCCCTCAGGTTTAATTAGGTCAAACAGAAAGATAAACAAAAGAGAAAATATAGAACTGAAAAAAAAATTGGTGGAGAAATAAGCTAAAGGACTTAGACTATCTTCTAAATGAAACCACAAAAGAATATATTTATATGTGTGTATAGACATATATATATTCACATATACACACACATATATATATATTTACAAGTACACATATATTTCTCAGATATGGAACTTTCATGAACATTTACTATGAACAGAGAAATCTAAAAAAATGTTTTTTAAAGCAGTAACAGTAAATATATCCTTTATAGACCATAATATGATAAAAATATTAATAATTTCAGGGAACACAAACAAAAGACAGACACAAATGGAGATTTAGGGAATTTTTAAATAACTAGTGAATCAAAATACTGATGATAATATGAAAGAAAATGAGCAGAATGAAACAACATGCCAGAATTTTTGTTGTTTTGTTTCTTCTTTCTCGTGGTTCATTCTATTGGTTATAATTCTTCTTTACAACGTGACTAATGTGAAAATATGTTTAATATGAATGTCTATGTAAAGCCTATATCAGATTACATGCTGTCTTGGGGAGGCAGGAGGGGAGGGGGAGAGAGAGAGAAAACTTGGAACACAAAAGCTTGTGGAACTGAATTTTGTAAACTAAAAATAAACAATTTTTTTTAAAAAGAAAGTCTCAGTATCTTAAGAGATTAGCCTTACAATTCATGCAGGAAATAGCTAGGGATAAAGGATGTTTTCTTTGCTATATTGGTGATATAGAGTTGGATGGGAAGCCATGCATATTTTGTGTTAGCTTATCAATACTTAGTGTTTGATCAGGCCCTGCAGGTGGATAATGAGTTGGGCCTATAACTGAGTGCTTTCCAAGATCCCACTTTGTTTGTGGCTTCCAAAGCTCATCACTAGACAATAATATTCTCATTTTTAATATTAGTATACTTGTTATGACTAAGAATCATAGCATACCAATATCTTGAAGGAGTCAAAACTGTCACTAGTTCAATAATCAATGGAAAGATTCATGATAAGTATAAGGTTATAAAATATTACCTGTCTTGACTTGCCTGAAAAGTAGCATTAAGGTCATATATGACTATAAAAATGTGGACCAGTCATGGCAAAGGTGACAAACAGTTCAAGTGTTGTCTTGGTAGCTATGGAAGGAATCACAGGAAGGCCTCATATACTTTGGTCAGATATTTTATGGTGGATTTATTAATAAAGATGCACATAGATTAAAAAGTCATGGCTAGGTATGGTCTACATGAGTGGTGTCAACATTGAGTAGAAAAAGGTACCACTATAGGCACCTCACTGAAGGTAAGCTCTACATAAGGGTCCTCACGGGTCACTATTGACTTAGAAAATCACACATTAACATTATTTAGATTCTGCTATACTTTATTTAGTTTGTTAACTATATCCCAATTATATTTTAACATGGTCCCAATGAATTCAGTAGCGTTGTGGGCACATTGGGCTATGTGTTTGACAACTCTGGTCTACACGAATAAAAGTACCCATATCCAAGTACTGGTTCTGGACAAACTTGGAGAATTTTGCATAAAACTCTCCTATTTGGTGGCAAATATGCTGATGCCTAAGTGAGGACAGAGTTGGTGTGAGAGCTTTAAAGAAGAAGTATTCTTTGTTTCTTCTTTGAGAGAGATACCTATGGTTCCAAACTATTCTCTCCAAGAATATCTCCAAGAATATCCAAGGAAGAGAAAGAGATTTCAGGGACTTTCCTTTTCAGTGATATCAGGGCTGCTATTTTGGCTGAGCATGATCTCTTCTGTTTGCTTTCTGTTATACTCTAATCTATATAATTCCTCTGATTTCTGTTTTCTATTTGCTTAGATAAATGGATTTACTCCTTATTTGCTTTTTGTGATGGTCTTTTGTGTAGCTAGTATTTGTAGAAAGAGGCGAAGCTGGTGGGTATAAAGTTAGGATACGCTTGATGGGGGGGCACCTAAAGAGAAAATGACTTTTTATTCAGAACCAGTTTTTCCCTTAGACAAACAATATTTAGGATAGCAGGTAGATGAAACTATAGTCCTATATCCCTCTCTAAAAGGAAAAGAGAGTAGCCCAACTTCATGGCCTCTCCTCTTGCTTCCCTCAAGGCAGGAATTGAAGTCTCCTTAAAGAGGGGTGAGTAAAATACCTTTGTAATATCCACTTAATATTGTACCCAAACTCTTAGCTATCAGATAGACTTATTCAATTTAGTTGCTATCCATAATAATTCTGCACAGCATTGGAAGTGTAGCTATGAAATGGTTTGTGCTTATGCCCCCAGATAGAGAGCAAAGCTGTCTAAGGATGGGCAGAGGAGTTGAGCTCCCAGCCCTGTATTAGGAAAGATCAGTCTTGTGTGGCTCCCACTGCATCTCCATGCCTTAAACCGGATACCACAAGAACAGGATCAACCAACAGTGTTCATAAGAAAGAATACTGAATCTGGCAAAAGCATTATTTTACAGAATAAAGAGGAAAACTCAATTAAGGAGAAATAAGCCAAGGGAAAGTAAAGACTACCTATTCTTTTCAGCTGTTTTTTATTTCTCTTCTCAGCATTGTTGCTGCTAGGTCCAGCACCCTCCCATACCAGAACTCCGCTTAGTCATTTAGAAGTGACCTCTCATGGTCTTGATGAAGGGAACTACATGTGTGGCGAACAGCAGACATGATGGTTATGTTGCTGCCATGGGATGATGATCACCACTTTCTTCTCTTCTCCTCAATCCTCAAAACTCCTGGTACAAGTAAAAACCTTTTGCTGAATGGCTGATCTCCCATTAGATTCCTTTCTTTCAAAGCTGGACTACGAATTCCAGGGTCTTGATGGCCAGACAAAGCCTCGCCTGAATTTGTTGCACTTACCAATGCCTTCCCACAAGCTGTAGAGACAACTGATGTGGACATATGTAACCTTTATGTGTAGTAAATACTTTTAAAAAGTAGCTATGTGCCAGACACTATTCTAAGTGCATTATAATTATTTCCTCATTTAGTCCTCACAATAACCCTATGCTATGGTAAGTGATATTATTATCCACATTTTACATATGAGGAAACTGAGGCAAACAGAGGTTATGTTACTTTTTCAGGGTTACACAGTAAGTATCTGAGGTCATATTTGAATTCAGGTCTTCCTCACTTCAGATTTGGTGCTTTGTACCACCTAATGCCATCATCATCGTTATCATTTTCATCTTCATGCTTCTCATCGTGTTACAAAGGTTTGCCCTAAATATTAAAACTCTCAGTGAGAACCAGTGGTTAAATTTAGCATGTTTTAGGTGATCCCAATAATCTGTTCTGCTTCTTTGGCACAGCAAACTCATTATACATGAACCAAATGCCCAACATCTTCAAGAATGAAGAGAAATTGGGAAAACTTATTGTCCTAATACAACAGCTAACTACAAACATTGGCACACTCATAACCTGATAAAAGGAACAGCTATCATCTTCTAAACTGCTATTGTCCTCTCTTATAGAAACAAATATGGGTATTTATGCATGCCCTCTGAATGAACAGCTAAGGTTATAATTCAAAATAGCCTAAGATTATTAAGAAAGAAAATTAGTAGATTTTTTCATTTTCCACATTTTAACTAATAAGTGGTATTCCTGTTTATATCCCTACTTTAATATTTTAATGAATAGTTTTAGTAATAATCACAGGCTTTCCATAGCTACATTTTTGATGTGGTGGTTTTTAGCAAATGTAGCTCCTGGGTTATTATCTCAAAAACATCTGTGTAAATATGACTGTATTATAATGCTAATTATGTTGTTCGTGTGTTTAAAAATAGTTAAGAAAATCTCTCTCAGTGTTTGTTTTGCAATATTGATGTTAGAAATTTCCCATTCCTGTACATGGATGCCTTCACACTAGATGAGCCCATCATACCATATCTCTTCTTCCCGTAACAGTTCATTCAAAGGAGAGAGAAGGTATACGAGCTTGAATATGAAGGGTTCACCAACACATGTAGAATATCGGGATTTCATAAATATGTGCCCTGTATTCTTCTTTCCTTTGGGATAAAATCACTATTTCATATTTTCCAATCAGAAATAATTTTTCAAAGGAGAATGTTAAGCCTCTTCAGTTTATCACTTGAAATCTCAGAATTTGCATCTTCCTGTACTTTATGTTGCAACAGTATACCACTAATACACATCAGAGGTTCAGGGTAACCTTTTGCCAACAAGCAACAGTACATTGGTATACAATGCAACTATAAAGTTGTATTTTAATAAAGTTAATCTTGGGGAAGTAAAAGTGATTGCGTGAACAGAATTTTGTTGTGCAATGAAAAAAAAAATACTCTCATTGTTCAGACCTGGAGGCTTTCTCTGGCATTAGTTGCTGTTGTTAGTCAAACCATGTTGGTTAAGGCTTAACAATGTGATCATAATGTTTATAATTTATAGCTGCATATTTTTTCTCTGAAATTCTCCCATTAGTTTTAAAAGGAAATTGGGTAAATGCTGATGTAGTGGTGTATATGTTTTTAATGAGATTGTTTTTCCTCTGAATGCTCCATTCTTAACTCTGACCTTTGAAACAGATCTGTACAAATTAAATCATTAAACAGCTTTAAATACAGAGTTCTTATATAAAATTCATTCCTTTTTTTAATTCCTCTGAAAATTTGAACATGTAGTGTAAGTCCTATGAAAGAAAATATTTTAATTCTCTGACCATTGGAATGCACAATGTTTCATAATCATTTCAAATATCATACATAAATTAATGGCTCTCAGTTACTGGACTTCAGAGCTGACTATTGTGCTGACTGTCAGCTCATAAAGTCGGGTTTACAGGTTTAGCATTCAAGGCAATTTCTTCTTAATGACATCACCTATTTTTTTTAATCACCAGATCAGGGCCACCAGTGTGCTGCCTGCTTTTGTATCACCCATGAGCTAAGTCACAGGCTGTATAAATAAGCAGCTGGATTTGGTCCTTGATCCATAGTTTGCTGACCACTGTAGTAGATGAGAGAAAGGAAAAAAGAAAGGGGCAAGGATATATAGATATATAGCTAGATAGATAGATAGATAGATAGATAGATAGACAGATATAGAGAGAGAGAGAGAGAGAAAGAAAGACAAAGAGACAGAGAGACAGAGACAGAGAATCTATTTAGTATTTACCATGTATCCACACATTGTGCTAGATGCTAGAGATAGAAATGCAAGAAAACAAGAAAGCCCCTGCCCTCCAGGAGCTTACATTCTAACAGGGGAAGGTGATATATAAAGAGCTCAGAAGGGGTAGGGGAGGTACAGATATGGCATAGAACAAGTAAAGACATAGAGGGCTGGACCCTAGCAATATAAAGCAAAAACTGACTGATCAGAACCAAGGATTCCAGGGGTGACATCCAAGTAGAGAAGGGTTAACGGTGATGGTTCCAGTACAGCCAACATAGCTGGAACAAGACATTAGGAGATAAATGGTGTCTTATCCATACACTTATGAGTCAAATCACCCAGATTCCCTTAAAGTGTGAAATTAGCATGCTTTCCTTTCAACTATATTTGATACTACCACTACCAGTTCTTTTTCTCTCCTCTTCTTCCTCCTTCTTTTAATCCTCTTTCTCTTCTTCTTCCTCCTCCTAACAATAAATGTAATTCTATTAAAATAAGGTAAAGATATGGGCTGGACCTGTGATTTCACTGATGTAAGGAACTTTTATATGGAGAAACTACCTCTGCCCGTGCCTATTAGAAACACAGAGTCCTTGAGAGTTGCCCAGAGCATTAAGTGATTTCGCCAGGGTCATGTGGCCAGTACCTATCAGTGTTAGGACATGAACTCTGGTCATCCTAGATCCAAGGCAAGACTATTCCTATTAAAATAGCTAAGTATAAACATTCTATAACAAAGTATATGATTCTAATGAATAAGATATTAAAAATCAGTCATGAGATCTAATATGGGATTGGTCATTTCTTCCGAAAGTTATACTCATTTCTCTTTGAGCACTCTGTTTCTCCTTATTGGTCAGAATCAGGTCCATGATAGCTACTTCTGCCTTTTAAAACTTGAAATTATCAACATGTCAAGACTGATAAGCTGTTCTGCTTTTGGCAGAAAGATGCTGTTAGGAGCATGCCTGCTAAGCTCTCCTTAGCAATATTATGACTCCCTTCTAGCTATTTGGAAACACCATCTTAAATAATAGGTCTCATAAAGAGAGGGCAACAACAGGTAATATGGAAATTAAGGAGACAGGTTTATGTTTTGATAGGACTGGAAAAGTTGGCTGGTCCCTTATAAATGGGGTAGCACCTTCAACTGTCCTCAAATCCAAGCCGTGTAACCATCTACCTGTGTTACTACCCGAATTTGGACAAGTTGCTTCATGGCTATGGGACCTAAATTGCCTTATTTGCAAAATGAAAAGGTCAAACTAGATGACCTGCTAATGTTTTTTAAATTTATCCTAACCTTTATCTTCCCTTATTTTGGAGATGGGTCTTAAACGGCCACATGCCAAACTGGGCCTATAAATAATCAAACTCCATTCCATTTACAGAAAAGTTTGTATCTTTAGCAAAGAATAGTAAACACAATCTGTAAATACTATTTTTTATTGACTTGAAAGTCTGTATAGATCTACAGTCAAAGTCCATATGCTTTCAAGTAAGACCTCAACTAGTATTTCTCCTACTTTCTCAAACAAGCCTGTCTTTGTTTATTCAGTGGGCTTTTGGCAGTCTAGCATTTTATATTTCACTTGTTTGAATGATCTCAAGAATCACTGGCTGGGAAGGGGGAATCAGTTGCATGCCAAATCTTTTCCTTTCTTAATAAGATTTCCAGGATATGTTTAGATAATTGGTTGCCTATAAAAACTATATCCTACCTCCATTTCAGCTTTGTGAATTCTTTCTACAACTCACCACCTATTTCCTCCTTTTGGAAAGAGCATTGGATTTGGAGTCAGGAGAGAGCTGGGTTTTAATCCAGGCTCTGATATTTATTAGTTATGTGACCATGGTCAAGTCACTTAATCTTTCTCGGTTTCTTCATATGCAAAATGAGAATGCTTTTAGAATAGTATAGAAATGTGAGACATTATTATTAACACCATCATTTTTTCCTTTGATCTTCATTCAATTTCTCTACAACATCTTTCTTCCTCATGTTAGTGGATTCCCAGTTGATTTCTTTTCATTCTTCATGATATAAAATGTGACTCCACCTTCCCCTTTATCTGACCTCTTCATTTGGAATGAGACATGTTCTGTTATTCTGTTCCAATCATGAATCATGCCCTTCCAAATTTCAGTGATACTCATGAGATCATATTTACTTTTCTATGTCAAAGAATCTAGTTCATTGGGTTAATTAGTATACTTGGTACATCCTTACACAAACATCTGAAATCAAAAATTTTATTATTACCACTAGTCCCAGCTATTATTTTCTGCTTATTTCTGAGCACCTTCCTGATAATAGTCTTCTGATGTCATACTTTCTTATTTCTGACTTAACAGTTATGTATGTTCGGTTTTCTCCCCCTTCTCTCATTATCTGTTTAAAATCCTCTTGGTCATATCTGCAAGTTTCCAGGAAAATTTTATATATATATATATGTGTGTGTGTGTGTGTGTGTGTGTGTGTGTGTGTGTGTATGCATATATCTAAATGTGTGTGTATGTGTGTATATATGTGTGTGTGTATATACACACACATATACACACATATATTATGTATTATGTACATTGTATGTATATATACACTGTATATGGATATATGTACATATACATACATGCATATACATGTGTGTGCATGTGTATGTCTGCATACATATATATTCCTTTATTTTGTTGGATTAAGCACATATATGACTCAGAGTTCGTCTTCCTCATCACTATCCACCCCTGTGGCATTTTATTCTGCTACTCTCTAATGCAATTTTATCATTTAATATCATGCATTAAAGTTTTCTGTAGTGTCTTATCCCTATAATAAACTATCAGTTTCAAGATTCAGTTCAAGAGTAACTGAACCTTAAACTCTGTTATTACTCAGGCCTAGTGGCATGCTTTGTAAGCAACAGGTATTTACTCATTGTTTGCTAAATGAATCAATTAAATTATCTACACCATCTTCCTAATCATCTTTTTACTTCTCATATCTTCCTTTATCTTCTAAAGCCTTTGCCTTTTAATAAACAATAATCATGAAAATGTGGCCAGGTCTGTAGGATCTTCATTTTTTTTATTTTCCTTAAAGTTGTTTCATTAATCCCCACATTATCACCAACAGCAGGGATTGATAATTAGTTTTGACAAATCCAAGCGATCTCCATAGTGTCTCACATATATGCCCCAGAAAGGTAGAATACCTTCTTGTTTTTCACACCAGGTGACATCTGGCACCCCTCAGAAACGAATTTTCAAGGCCGGCAAAGGGTGTTATTACACCTACTGTCATTGTTAGAGCTATACAGTCCTCTGTAGAGTACAGAAAGCTATTTCCTCCTCAGAGGATATAGTTCAACCTTCTATTGGATGACTCTCAAACCTGTCGTGGTCACGTCACATTCCAAGAATCATAGCTTTAAGACTAGACAGGACATAAGAGGTCATTGAATCTAATCCTCTCTTTTTACTTTCTACAGATAAGGAAACTGAGATTAAGTGCCTCATATAATCATATAATCATCCCATCATATAATTAGTGTCAGAGGCACGATTTAAATTGAGTCTTCCTGACTCCAAGTTCAGCTCTATTCACCATATAATAATGTCTCTGATATTACATTTGATCATGTCATATCATATGTCATATGTCATATGTCACACGTAATCCAGTTGGGGTAGAGGGTGGCTGAGCTTGACTCTCAGGTTTGCTCCAAAAGAAGGACTTATGGGAAGAAGAAAATCAAGAAGTGAATAAGCAGGAAGAAGGCACTAGAGAGCTGAAGGTAATATTGATCCCAGACCTGAAGTAGGCAGCAAACTGAGAGATAAGCCATTACAGATCATCAAAAGCTATGCAGTGATCTTGTGTTGTGATACAGGATCACCCAAGTCAGTGATTCCCTACTCTTGGGCAGCAAGAACCAATCCAAGGTAAAAATGCAAACACCTTCCATCTAGCCCTAGTCATTTCTTTTACTCTTGTTAGCCGGATAAGCAAGTTTGTTGGTTCCTCATATGTTGTTTGCATTTCAGACCTCATTCACTTACTACATATAAGCAAAACATACCTGAAACATAATTAGCCAGTTCTGAATATCAGGGCCCTAACCTATGGCAATGTATAGGTTTATATGTCAGGTCAAAGAGATCTAAATTTAAATCAATAAATTAGGAATGAACAAGCTGGCTCACCCAACTAACGAGAAGCAGAGAAAAGTAGGTTTGCTAGGAGGAGGAGGAAAAGGGTCCATATGTGTCTCTTGAACTAGAAGATGTAACGGCAAGCAAAGTGGGACTTTTTGCTGTTTGTTTGTTTTTTGGAATGCTTCTCAGCACTAAGGCAATCAAGTGCCTTTGATTAAGTCTTGCCTTTGTTTCAATCAAGAGTCATTGATTGAATCAAGAATCTTTGATCACCTACTTAAGTTACAAGAAAGCCTAAGTCACGTGAGTTTGAGTCACCTGGTTGTGATACCCTCTAACCCTGAATATGTGTATATATATACTCCTAGGTCAGCATTTTGCTTCAGGGGCTCACTCATTGGAAGAATGTTCATGTGAGTTGGCCAGATGAGACTCTGCGTAGCCGCTAAGGAGCCCCCTGCCTTTGAAAACCCAGATGTTGGTGCTTCTCTCTCTGGTAACTATGTATGTATTGCTATGGACAGATAGTTAGAAGCCCTGTATGCTGATTAGTGCTATTTGCTCAGTTTATATAACTTCTGCTTGTAATTTCTGTTTGTATTTTCTCTGAAGTTCAGGGTGCTGACTTTTTCCCCTGAACTAAGTGAATGATATATGTATGTTTAATTAAAGTGAGATTGTAAACCCCTTAAAGCTGCTTTCCTTAGAAAAGCAGATCAAAGAATCTGTGCTAGCAGTCCTCCTGTGTGCTGGTGTTGTTGGTCTTACCACCTCCACAGCAGCTGCGAGTAACATTGTTATCACAGAAGAATCAAAGTAATGGCAAACTTTTAAACTGTCATTGATGGAGTTTTGTTGTTGGCATTACTTACATAGAAATCAAGAGGGAAAGTGGGTTTAGGGAGAAACAAAATAAGCTCATTTTCCAGCATTTTGATGTGAGGTTCCAGAGGGACATCTAAGTGAAGGTATCATAGAAATAGTTGAAGATGAGAGATGTAGCCCTGGAACAAGGGAATAGACTCAGGACTGGAGATGGAGATTGAGGAGATTTCTGTGTGATTTCTCAGTTAGCAGAATGTAGACAAGTGTTATTATATATTGTATTTACTTTCACATTTTGGGAACCTAGAGGGACATTATTATATAACTGATGTTCAGCTAATGCACTTAGGTTTTGGGAAGCTAAAATCCTTTTCCAGTCTGACAATGCATGTTTTAAAGCAAGCAATAATAATTTAAAATTGGAATGCCTAATTGTTGATAACTTATAAACGTTTGCCTAGAGAGTCCCAGAAATAAAACAACATACCTCCTAGCTTTAGCAGAGAAAATAAAACAGGAAATCGTATGGCATCTACTGTGTTAAATGGTTGAATAACATTTTATTCCTACTTTGTATCTGATCATTAGAATTGCAGGTCTATTGATCAACTATTAAAAAGACAGAACAACAATAACAACGACAAAAATAATAATAGATACAGGTCTATGCCTGAAGTCAGAAAGACGTGTTTATTTCCAACCTCAGGCCCTTACTAGCTATGTGACCCTGGGCAAATTGCTTAATGTCTCTGAGCCTCAATTTCCTCACCTACAAAATGGGGATAATAATACCAACGACCTCACAAGGGTGTTGGGAGGCTCAAATGCAGAACTATATACAAAGTATTTCAGTCCCTTTGGTCCCTAATTTTTCATATTAGGAAACTGAGATGCAGAAAAGTGAAAAGATGTGCCCAAAGTAACACAATTTGTAAGCTGCAAAGCCAAGATTTGAACCTAAGTCTTCTGTCTCTATAGCCAACATTTACTGTTTACATTAAAATACAGCTCTGTAAGGTCAAGTGACAGTAAGGGGTTATGGTACACAACAGCATTTAGCAACAGGAACAAAGAAAACCTAACACTTCTGAAGAATATGTCTACTCCTCTCATCCCCATAAATGGTCCCTATTTGGGAAGTATGAAAAATGAAATATGGCCACTGAATTCTATTCTTCAGTACTATGGTTTCTTGGTGGCTAGTTCACCACAGAGGGCAGCTAGATGGCATAGTGGATAGGGTGCAGGGCCTGGAATCAGGAAGACCTGAGTTCAAATCCATCCTCAGACATTTACTAGCTGTGTGATCCTGGGCAAGTCACTTAACCCTGTTTGTCTCAATTTCTTTATCTGTAAAAAAATCTGGAGAAGGAAATAGCAAACCACTCCAGTTTCTTTGCCAAGAAAACCACAAATGGGCTTGCAAAGAGTTGGACATGACTGAAAAATGACTGAAAACAAGTTCACCATGGATTCATAGGATTCTGCAGGGGGGGGGCGGGTTTCCCTTCTTTCCTGATAAATCAAGCAATGGTATTTCAAATAAAAAAATGTAGAAACAGAGTCATGAGACACTGGAGCTAGAAGAGCCTTGTGAAAGAAATAATTAATTAAATTACTTTAATTAATCAATCAATTACATTAATTAAAAACAAAAGATCACTTATGAGTTTCTTTACAAAACAAGAGGAAGACTGCATGCTTGTTCCTAATTAATCCTTTCCTTTAGCAAAAAGCCATGCTCTTCATTTTTCAGTGGTCAAACTTGGCATCAGGAATTCCCCTTAGGAGGGAGGACTCAGATAGAAAGATATAGGCTTGACATATGGAAAAAAAAAAACTTTTGTAACAATCAGAGATATGCATAAGTGGTTTCCCCTTCATTGTTGCTCTTCCACTAGGATAAGAATACTTATTGGTGGCCTAATGTTCTGACTTCCTTGCTCTGGCTCAATTTCTTTTTTTTTTCATTTCTTTTTTTTTTGTTTGTTTGTTTTGTTTTTGGCAGGGCAATTGGGGTTAAGTGACTTACCCAAGGTGACACAGCTAGTAAGTGTGTCAAGTGTCTGAGGCCAGATTTGAAGTCAGGTCCTCCTGATTCCAAGGCCAGTGTTCTACTCACTGCACCACCTAGCTGCCCCTCTGGCTCAGTTTCTATATTCAAAAACTCAACTTCCCTTGACATCACAGCTCTAATTCTTAGCCTAGAAGAGCTACCCTAAACTGCAATCTTTTCTAGAATCAATCATTTAAAGCTTTAATTTTTCCTTCCATGAATCAATGTCAGAAAAAAATACAAATTGTCTTATATGTTCCTTTATACAGTCAAATTCCAAGCTACCGCAAAGATTTCCTTGACATATTCCTTCTATAAATTCAAGGTGTAACACAGAAGTTATGCAGAAATACTTCTGAAGCTTCCATGTTCCTTGGGTTTACTTCTTTCAAATCAGCGTGTGTGTGTGTGTGTGTGTGTGTGTGTGTGTGTGTGTGTATTTGTTGTGGTAAAATCTTAAAGGTAAGGCAAAGAAAAAATTGACCTCTATAATAGATTACCTCTATACTGGACTTTCTCAGGGAATAGAGGACAGGAATTCAAATATACTAAATCCAAAGAGAAGGATAATATCCATACCAGTGATCTTATAAATTTTGGCACGTGAAAGGTAACAGGGTATTATTGTGCCATAATAAATGAAGAAAGAGACAGTGTCAGTGTACCTGGGGAGACTTGTAAGGCCTGATGCAGAAAGAAGTGAGAAGAATCAGGAGAATGATTTATACCATAACATGCAAATTATAAAAGTAAGTAATTCTGGAAGATAACTTTGATGAACAAAACTATCAACTATGATTTAAGAGGACTGAAGAGAATGTTGTCAGTGTCATGACCAAGAAATCATCATCTCTCTAATACATAGAATGGGAAATATATTTTCAACGTGCCCCAAATGGAAAATGTTTTGTTCAACTTTGGTAAAAGGACTCTGTATTTCTTTCTTTAGGAAGGTTGGAAGGGAAAGAAAGGGAGATTAGAGGCAGAAAAAAAGTTAGATAATTGAAAAGATAATGTTGAAAAGATAAAAGGAAAGTCACAACATTCATAGGAAAATGAGAGATAATTTGCTTTGCCATGGCTACAATAGCTAGGCCCTAAGGAGCCCTAGGCTCTTCTAAGTTGGCTGAACTTGAACTCTAGCCAAGGGAATAATGTCAGAACCTTCCCTCTAAGAAGGTCAGGTTCTTGGTTGTTTGACCCAGCCAAGTCACAGAACCTCTTGCTGTACCAGGCAAATCTTTAAGACTGAAAGGAGTGGAACAGTTTCTTATCTGCACTGGTAGAGAGAGTTTCCTCATTGGAAGGTCCCTCTAACAAAGAAATCACAGGTCTAGTCAAAAAAAAATTACTGCATTATAGCTTGCAGGCATTCTCTAGGGATTGTAAAGGAGACATTTGTTTCCAGACAGTCAGACTCTTCCCATCCCAATGAGGTACTGGTTAGGATTTCATTAAGTGCAGACAAGGTTTGGTACCTAGCACAAAAGCTACTTTGCTGAGATCATTCGAACATCAGCTGTTAACGCAAGCTTTGTCTTCAAGTATTTGAAGGGCTGGCATAAATGTGGGATTAAACTTGTTCTCCTGAGCCCCAGGGATCAGAACTAGGGAAGATTAGTAGAAGTGGAAGAAAGAAAGATATAGGCTTGATATATGGGGAAAAAAACTTTATAACATCAGGGATGTGCATAACAGTGGATTCCCCTTTATTGTTGCTCTTCCAGCAAAAGTTGGATGACCATTTGAGAGGTGAATTGTGGAGCGAATTCTTTTTTAGGTATGTGTAGACTGGCTGGCCTATGATTTCCCTTCCAATGTTGAAACTGTCATGAATTAGGGAGGATTTGTGGAAGTTGAAGAAAGATATAGGCTTGACATATGCACAAAAAACCCTTTGTAACAATCAGAGATATGCATAAGTGGTTTCCCCTTCATTGTTGCTCTTCCAGCAGAAGTTGGATGACCATTTGATGTAGAGCAAATTCTTGTTTAGGTATGTGGGAGACTTTCTGACCTATGAGTTCCCTCCCAATATTGAAACTCTCATGTATTACTATTGTTCCACACCCTTAAAATGCCTTTATGCATGGCTTAAAAGTGATGAAAATGTATGATCTGTTCATGGACTGCTTAATGCTTTTTTTATTCTATTGATGGTATGCCCAAGGACTGGTAGAATATGTGGGCATAACCATCTGTACAAGTGTTATAGAAATGTTGGAGTTTGCACCTCCTGGGGAGCCAGCTCTTAAATGTTCAGTATGAGCATTTCTATTTTGAGAATTAGCAAATGCTACAAAGCAGGGCTTGATTTATTGTTTTGTTGATTGTCTAAACTTACGAAAGTGATAGAGAAAAATAGTAATAAGCAGATTAAACTTGAAAGGGTGCCATATGTATTTTTTTAATAGAGTTGGTTGTTAAGTATTTACTTGCACAGCCTTGAAGTGTTACCTCATAGAATCATAACTTTAAAACTAAAAGGGACCATGGAGGTGACTTCTTAGTCCATTATTTACAAATGAGGAAACTAATTGCCCAGAAAAGCTGAGAGATTTGCCCAAGGTTACATAGGCAGTGACAAAGCATGAATTCAAACTTATGACATATCATGCTTAGGTTAGTAATCTTTCCACTGTGTCTTACTTTTAAAAAGTAGACATTATGTGCATTTATTTGCTCAAAACCTCATACCATTGCACACACTGAAGAGCAGAATGCATGGTTTTGATGAAAAACATATCTGATAAACAATCAAGGTGGTCTTATTTCTTCTAAGTGAGGAAAGAAATATGTATATAGAGATATACTAGCCAATGCAATTCATAACAGGATAAAAGGAGGAAAGATGTCTTTCAGGTGGGTGGCATCTCTTGCGATCTCCCCACACATGAAGTTAACTTTATAGAATAATTCATGGTAAGCCTATCTTGATGAAAAGGTCTCAGGCCTTCCCTGTGCAGACAGCATTTTCCAAGCCAAAGTCTACATTTACTTTGCAATAACTGAGTGTTTTCGCTATGGGGGCCCATTACAATAAGAAAATTTCCTTTGGAAATAGTTAAATTCCTCAGCATCTCTGGCATGCAGTACTGACAGCTCATGAGACTTTGGCAACGCAAAACAATCCTTTTCAAACAGGACCTTAAGAATGGGAGGGCTCGAGGTGCTTTATTGTTTTTAGATGACCTTGAACATGAGCCAGATCCATTCACAAACAGAAAAATTAAGTGTGGGGGGTGGAAGGGGAAGGCAGAGAGAAAGGTTACATGCAGGGAGGGAAGGAGTGCTGCTTTTTGTCTCATCTGAGGCAAAGCCAAATATTCTGAAGTCATACTACCGTAACCCTCTAACGGAAGAAAGAGAGTGCTCAGTCAAAAGGAATCTTTTCTTCTTCCCTATCTCATATGACATTGAGAGATAAGGCTCAGGGAAGTAATCCTCTGAAGCCATACAGGAAGTGTTTATTTTGTCTTATATATAAAACCATGCTGGCCTAACTAGTATCCAAGAGAACTTGATGTCCCAGTTAAGATTGCAAAGGCCATGGTAAACAACTGGAGGGTGCTGATAGCATAGCATATTGAGCTGTTTGCATTCTCCCCAAGCTCCTTAAATTGCTCATATCAAAAAGGAGAAAAACATTTCCTGCCTCAGTACATAACAGAGAAAGGCAAATGGTCTGGAATGACCTTATGAGACTTAAGCAGTTTGCTAGGGAATTTGGTCAGATGACTTCAGAAATACTATAGAAATATGTTCTAAACTATTCTAATAGCTCAGAAAACTGTTGATTCATTTTCCAAACTATTGAAAAGAAGCAAGCAACCAGGAAGCAGATAAGAAATGCCATGGAGCTGTTAGAGGAAAGTGGATTCTTATTAAATGAGGTTTGGCCTTGTCTAAGCCTGTGACTTCATCAAGGTAGTTTTGTGGTGTGGAAATTCCCTCCATAAATGTAGAGTAGCATCATTGTTACTTATAATCTTAACACGGAGAGATTAAGTAATTTGTCTATGGTCAGTATATGTTAGCAACAGGACTTTAAGGAAAATCTTCCTGACTCGAAAGCTGTCCTTGAATCTGTTACACTATGCAGCCTTCACAAAGGCCTCTTCAGAACAAACACTAAATGGTTTAATCTTTGAGGTATTGCTGTTATTCAGTTATTTCAGTTGCATCTGACTCTGTGACCCCATGTGAGATTTTCCTGGCAGAGATACTGGAGTGGTTTGCCCATTCCTTCTCCAGCTCATTTCACAGATGAGGAAACTGAGGCAAACAGGATTAAGTGACTTGCCCAAGATCACACATCTAGGAAGTGTCTGAGGCCAGATTTGAACTCAGGAAGATGAGTCTTCCTAATTCCACACCTAGTACTCTATCCACTGCACCACTTATATATACATATATATATATATATATATTGTCAATACCATTGAACTGAACTTTGAATGGCATTTTATAAAAGGCTTTCCAGGGGGAGCTAGGTGGCACAGTGAGCGGCACCAGCCCTGGAGTCAGGAGGACCTGAGTTCAAATCCGGCCTCAGACACTTGACACATTTACTAGTTGTGTGACCTTGGGCAAGTCACTTAACTCCAACTATCCTGCCTTCCCCCCTCCAAAAAAAAAAAAGGCTTTCCAAATCCTAGAAAGAATAGGTCTGTCAGTCATTCCTCAAACATTCCCACTGCCTCTTTGTAGATCAGCAGAGTTTTGCAAGTCCTGAAGCTATGGAATTTAGAATCAAAATCCTATTCAACTTCTATTCCCAGGAGTGAACCAAAACCTTGGTGCTGCATAGAAACTACTGCTATCCCACTTCCTCCACTAAATGGTTCTAAACCACTACTTTGTCTTATTCTTGAGACCATCCCAACTGCTGAGCTTCTGCTAACAGACACAAATAATTGGTCTCAGTTGAAACTTGAAAGTAATGAGGTATGGAAAAAAAAATTTGAGCTTTGTATGTACACTGGTCTCTAGAGGAAAAAGATTTTAAGTACTGTAATTGTTTCAAAGAATGTTTTCAACTTGCCTACTTCATAAGATAAGAAAGTGGATGGTTCATTTTCCTGGTAAATAAAGGAACTTCAAACCTTTTGGGATTAGCCTATAATTGCCTAGGCTTTTCTGGGTTTCATGAATGCCAAAACATGTTTTTGTTTGGTCACTTTAAAAAAAATTGGCTAGTCATAAAATGGAGAAAAACATTTCTTTAAAAAAAAGAGGCAAACTCGAACTTCCAGGCATAGGAGTTGCTTGTGAAGAGTCAATGTTTTCATTTGATTTACAAATCAATCATTTCTTTTAATTAAATGACAGACATGTAATTCCTATGTACAAAGGACTCTGAAATCCCTGCCTGCCTCCCACATCCCTTCTGGTAACAGGAGATAATGGATGCATTGACAAGAACTATTTCCAGTTCCTGTCAAGGACCATTTAAGAAACAGAACTGAAGTAAAAACCCCACACTAATATTTTTATCTTAGACCATTTAAAAAATAACAAATAACTAGTTTCTTGGATTCAAGGGTCTTTTTGTTTCAATGTATTAAAAAAAACTTGGTAAAAATGCATTTTAAGGCTTCATAAAAGGTACCGAGTCAACAGCCAAGATTCATATTCACATCTTACTGACCTCCAGTTCAAACCAAACAGTTTGAACTACCAATGAATTTCAACCATGCTTTAACAATGAAGATGAGAAGGATCTGTAGTTTGTGACTTTGTATACTAAATGCCTAACACAGGGCCTAAGAACTAGTAGGTTGTTGTTCATTGTTGTAATCTAGACAGCAGTCTCCATAGGATCAGAGATTGAGTTGGAATGGATATTATTGATCATCTAGTAAAATCTCCTCACTTTACAGATGGGGAAACCAAGGCCAAGAGAGGTGAAGTAATGGGCCAATGTCACATAGTATGTGTTGGGATTTGAATGCAGTTACTGTCTCAGAACTAGCATTTTTTCTACTAAACCTTGATCTGCCTCAGAAGAATAAGATGAACTAATTTTGTTTTTTCTCCCTCTCTCCCCGCCCCCCTCTCTCGCTCTCTCCTCAATTTATTTAGAGACTGGGTCTTCCTATATCACCAAGGCTAGAAATGCAATAGCCACTGACAGACCAGTCTCACTTCTGACTAGCATGAAAAGTTTGACCTACTCTATTTCTTACCTGTGCTAATTCACCTCTCCTTAGGAAGCCTAGTGTTCAACCCCCTTCTCAGAGAATCACTATATTCATGCTAGACTTAGTGTGGACAACCAATAGGGTTAGCCCATGCGCCTCAGAACACCTAAGCTCAAGCAATTCACCAGCCTCAGCCTCTATGGAGGCAGGGATTACAAATGTGCCATACCAGGCTTCAACTAATTTTACATCTTGACATATAATCCTAGTCACTGACCAGCTTTCCCATGGTAACCATTCCAAATAAGAGCAGAGAGAGAATCTAATCTAAGTTTTTCAGCCTCTTCAGTGCTAAACACAGTGTTCTACTCTTAGTGAATGTTTGTTGAGTTGAATTAAGGAATATTTAAAATAACTACTAACAAATGGGGGAAAATAGCCTATCAAGCCATTTGCTCCTCAACCAAGTGTAAATATGTAAGTAAATATAAAGAAACTTAAGAAAGTTCTTCTGTACAATTTCTATTTCTTTGACTAAGCAGAATTAAATTTTCATAAAAAAGAAAATATCTCCATTAGACTGGAAATAGACTTTTTTAAACCATCAAATACTAAAATGCATGATCAGTCCTAACTACCAAGAAATAAAATTTGTGCTCTGAGACATTTGTTGACTGAATTTATATTAGAAATGGGTATTGCATAAAAGCATGCCCTAAATCAAAATAAAAATATAATAATGGAAAGATGAAATAATAGAAAAATATAATAACCAAAAGCAAACTTTTGAATATAGATGTACAATCCTCTACAAAAACAGATAGCAAAACTATGACATGAGCTATTCCTTACTCTAGGAGATTAACATTGTCTCCATAAATTGCTACAGTACAACTTTCTCTTTGGCCCTGACATTAAGAACATGCTACACCCCTGATTGTATTAATAGGTACTTAGCCCAGAGAGGATTCATGATTTCATACCTATAATTTAGAAATTATAATTAGAAAGAACATATCTTTATACACTTATTTGGACTAAAGGAGTGGTTGTTACAGACAACCCTAGCTTCAACATTTCAGCAAGAATTAAAATATGGAATTGCTATTCTGTTTCTGTAGTATAGGATATAGAACAGGACACAGGACAGTATACCAATAACATTCCAGGAAACTGAATTACTTCCATTTGAATTGTCTTAGGAAGATTCTGAAGATCACCTGGCAGGATAAGATAGCTGACACTGAGGTCCTTTCTTGAACTGAACTGCCAAGCATTCAAACTATACTAGAGAGTACAAGTCCAATGGTCTGGCCACACTGTTCAAATGCCAGTGTACTCTTACCTAAAAGACTATTTTATGGAGAACTCACACAAGGCCAGTGCTCACATGGTAGTCAGAAGAAGCGATATAAGGACACCCTCAAGGTGTCACTGAAGAACTTTGGAATTGATTGCATGACATGGGAGACACTGACACAGGGTTACCCAGTACGGTATATCCTCATCAAAGAAGGTGCTGTGCTCTATGAGCAAAGCAGAATTGAAGTAACTCAAGAAAAGTGAGATGTGCAAATTTAGAGAATCCAGCCCAAATGTTCACATGGTCTGTTTGTGCCTGACCTGTGGTAGAGCATTCCAAGCTGGTATTGATCTGATCGACCACAGACAAACTGTAACTTGACTCTAGCATAGTGATGTCATTTTGGTCCTCTGAAAATGGACAACAGCCAACCAACTACAGTACCCATGTAACTTTACACAACTCACTTCAGCTATGTGAAACTCAGTTTTTGTACCAGAGATGAAGGCAGTAAACTAGACGGTCTCTGAAATTTCTCCCAGTTCTAAATTCTAATATCCTATGCATCAAAATAAGATTTTAAAGAGGTCAGAAAGTACTTTTGTACAATCCTGATCTAAAGTATCAATTCAGTCTATCACTGTGACAACCCATTAAATAGACTCTGCTTGAAGACCCCAACTGGTGGGGAACTCAAATGTCTCAGAAGATAGTCCATCATATTTTGTGGCTGCTCAAATTCTTAGAAAAAATTTCCTTATGTTGAGCAAATGTTTGTGTTTATTTTTTTTTACTTTTACTCAATTGGTTCTTTCCTTAGAAAACAAAATACAAATAATTCCTCTTTCAGTCTTCTGGTATTTAAAGACTGCTATCAGGCCTCCTCTGAGTCTTCCCTTCTCCAGGTTAAGTACCCATATTCCTTCAATCAGTGTTCACAAGGGATGACTTTCAATCTCTCCACTATCCTGATTTCCTTGTTCTGGACTCTTTTCAACCTGTCAAAGCCCCTTCTAAAATGTGGCACCCAGAACTAGACCCAGTATACCAGAAGCAGTCTGACTAGTACAGCTAAAGGATCAATTACCTCACTCTGACTAGCAGCTCATGTGTGGCCTCCCCCGTTAAAATGTGAACTTGAAAGCACAGATTGTTCTACTTTGCTAATTGTGTCGCTAGTGCTCAGCATAAGTGCTCTGAAAATAATAAGCACTTAAAAAATATTTCATTCATTCTGGACTTTTTTACTTTTGTTAATGAGCCCAAGATAGAATTAGCTTGTTAGTCAGTCACATTACATTATTGATTCATATTTTATTCAGAATCCACTAAAAGTGCTAGGTTGTTTTACTCAAATTGAAATCTCTCCATGTCATGTCTATCTGGCTGCCTGGAGCCAGGAAGATCTTGTTCAAAGTGCCTCAGACACTTACTAGCTATGTGACCCTGGACAAGTCACTTAACCTCTGTTTGACTTAATCCTGTGGAGAAGGAAATGGCAAACCACTACAGTATCTTTGCCAAGAAAACCCCATGGACCGTACTCATGTGCTATAGTCCATAGAGTCACAAAGAGTCAGACATGACTGAGTGACTTAACAACAAGATTTTACATTTGCCCCTTAAAAAAATAAACTTCATTCCATTAACCTGAGCAGTCTGTCTTAGCTTGTTAAGATTTGCTGGTATATGAGATTCTTTTTGGATTTTGATGCTATCATCCAACGTGTTAGCTATCCATTCCTCTCAGCTTCATGTTATGTCCAAATTTAATAAGTATTCCATAATGGAAATTTATGCTATGCTTTAAGGTTGGTAAAAAAAATTTTGATATATTATCTTATTTCAGTCTCACAACACACCTTTGAAGTAAATGCCACAGTTATTATTATTCCAATTTTACAGGGTAAGAAATTGAGACTTAAAGAGATTGAGTGACTTGTTCGTAGTCAAGCACCTAGTAAGTGTTGGATGCTGGCTTTGAACTCAGGCTTTCCCAGTGCAAGTTTAGCATTCTATTTTCCATTATACTATACTGCCAATCTATATCTTCATTTGATCACTGAGAAAAATATTTTATAGGACATAACTCTGCAATACTCAGCTAGAGACCCCTGCCCTATCCAGTTTGACATCATTCTATTAATCAACATAGATCACAGAATCATAAATATGCAGCCAGAAGGAAATTCAGAAGCCATATAGTTTCTAGTTGACTAGTCATTCCAACTATCTAATAAAATCTCATTTTACAAATAGGGAAAGTGAGGTAAAGTGGCTAGGAAACATGCTCAAAGTCACACAAGTAATGTCAGAGGCAAAAATTTGAAACCAGGTCCTTTGACTCCAGATTCAATGATTTTTCCACTATACCATGCTTTAGGTGTGTCCATTGAGTAATTTCAGTCTCTGCAACACCAAGAATTGTGAATAGAATCATAAAACAATAGCTTCTCACTCCCTTGCCAGTAGTAAGGGTAATGTTGATTTGGTTATTGTCACCTGAGCAAGTAGAACATAGGGAAGGAACAAGAAAAGGATCAGATGGGTAGAACACACACAGTATCAGGCCTGTGATGACTGGGCCCTGGTGTCTTGTTGAAGAGACTAAAGCATTGTCTGGGGCTAGAAAGACATAGAGGACTGAGGAGAGGACAAACACACATCCTCCAATCCAAGACAACTCTGCCTGAGCTGAGTCCCAAAACTGAGTGGATTAACTCCCCCCAGAGTGAGATTAAAGAGCAGTCAGTCTCTAGAAGTCCATTCAGGAGGGTCACTAAAAAACTGAAGAATTTGTGGGGAAAACTCCAGTTATTCCTTCTAATCTAAAAGTTAAATTCTGTGAGTACTGCTGGCTCCCTCATTCTCCTACCTTCTTAATTGGCACTTAGCCTGATGGATGCCCCCTGGTGTCTCTGAGACAGCCATTTCTTCATGTCAGCAATAAAATTAAGCAATTATTTGCCTAATTGCCTTGAGAAGATAATTTCTTCTCACCTCCCATTGCTCATTTTGAAACTGGCATCCTCCAGAGACTTCAACAAGAAGGTGCAAAACATCTCCAAGTCCCTTAATCACAAAGGTAAGATGATGAAGGAAACAGTCCAATGGTGATTTTTTACAGGTATAATTTAGACATTGTTTTGTCTCTTGGCCTTGTAATCAAATAGATGGTTATGGTCTTGAATGTCTGTATATTAAATGTATTCTTTAGCACCCAGGAGTGTTTCAGCAGTTAATCAAGTTTACAAGGTGTTAATTGCTTGGCACTCTATTCCCATCAAGAACATTAACCCTCAATAATGAATAGCTTTTCTATCTCATTACCAAGAGTAGAATCTTTTGAAATTCCCAAGGTGAACTTTGGAGGTAGATTTATATGTTGGAGAAAATCCAACTTTATGGAAAAGGGCTATTTTATTTTTTAAGGGAAAAAGAGTCAATAACAATCTATTAATTTCAGGAGCAGTGTGATCCTTGTAGATAGTAGAGGGAGCACTGAGCTAGGAGCAACAAGACCTGAATTCTAGTCCTGCACAAACCATTTCACCTCTATAGGTCTCAGTTTTCTTAGCTATAAAATGAAGGGCAGACCATCCATCAATGCAACTGATTGGAACCTGTGAATAGCCAAATGGGAAGTCAAAACTGTATTGTATTTGTATGGAGGAAAAGGAGGAGGAGGAACTAGGTCTGATTGCTATCTTCAAAAATTTGAAGGACTACCATAGAGATGAGGATTTTAAATGGTTCCATTTCACCCCAGAAGATTGACTTAGGAGCAGAAGGTGGACTTTAGCAAAGACTGTAATTTAGGTAGAGGAAGCATAAGGAAGAAGAAGGGGAAAAAAACTTTCTAAAAATCAGAGCTTTTCAAAATAATAACAGCTAATATACCCATAGCACTTTGAGGTTTACAAAATACTTTACAACCATCATCTCAATTTATTTTCACAACAACCTTAGGAGGTAGATGATATTATCAAGCCAATTTAACAGATAAGGAAACTGAGACAGACAGGTTAAATGATATACCAAAGGCCAGGCAGCTAGTGGCTGGATTTGAACTCAGGCCTTCCTGACTGCCAGTCCATTGCTTCATGCACTGCACTATTTAGCTACCCCGAAGTAGAATGGGCTGCCTTAGGAGATAATGATACTTTCCCTTTCTTCTACCATTTCTTCTCCCTTCTTCTACTAATGTCTCCAAATTCTTCAAGTAAAGACTAGACTACTACTTGTCAGATATGTTGAAGAGAGAATTCTTCTGGAATGATTTGGACTAGAAGGATGCTGGATTATCTTCCAACCATGAAATTGTGTGATTATGTGTCTCTAATTAGACAAAGAATGAAAAGAGTAGAATTTCAAATCAGCTCTTCAGTGGATCTACAGGGATGATAGATTCAAATGTAATGAATTTCAATAAGAAAATAAGGTGACATTTACTTCCTGGCTTTCTGAGTCACCTGGGAGCTAAGGCTTTCTGTGTTCTGTGAGAATTTCAGACCATCTAGGTACTGGTGGAGCTGAAGTTTACTTTTGATCTATCTCTGAAGAAAGGAGTTGCTAAACAAATGAATGAGATAAATGAGATTGTAGAGATGTTTAACTGAACAAATTATTTCAACCACTGAATTACCATTTATAATTAATATGCTAATTACAAATTATTTTTGGCATTCATTAAAGCAAATTCCCAAGGACCTCTACTTGAAAGTACTTTTTTTTCTAATTAAATTCATTGGCATAATTACATTAAACTCAATTGAATAGGTATTGACTGAATGGCCACTAATCCCCACTGCATGATGGGGAAGTTAATAGTAACAGTTAACAGTAATGAAATAATTTTCTTTCAAAATATGTCATAATATAGATTTAATATTCTAATTAGTGTATATCAGGAAAGTTTGATTGCATAAGGTTTTAGTTATTTTAAAAAAAAAGGTTTTTTGTCTCAATTAATTTACTTCAAGGATCCAAGATTCTAATATTATAGGTATGTCTCCACTGATACAAATTGCAACCCCCTTAAATATAATAGATCATCTTCAAGAGTTACTGTGACAACAAAAATATATCACATTGAAACCTACTTGGTCAGTCAGTCAATGAACATTTTTTTAACCACCTACTATGTGCTAATCACTGAGAATACAAAAAAAGACAAAAGGTAGTCCCTGCCCTCAAAGAGCTTACATTCTAATGAAAGAAGACAACCCACAAAAGGAAAATAAAAGGAAGGGAGGTGGGGAAATGATGGAGAACTCCAGAGGAATTCAGACTGGAGGAAAATGAAGAGAAAGCTATCTTGGGCTCCCTCTTTAAATGGAGGTTCTGGGGAGGACTCTCCACTTTCCATTCAAAGTGAGCAGCCTCAGGAGTAGAGGAGGACTAGGACTGATTTCCAAGGCTGAAGCGATCTTGCGAAATGAAGAGATTCCTGGGCCATGATGGAGGAGTATATAGGAGTGCTGTTTGGTGGGAAATGAAAAGTATTGATGAATGTCTCCAAACTTAGTAAAGTTGTCTTCAAACAATAGACTTACTGTCCATTTGTTGTTGTTGCACAGTAGATAGAGTGCTGGGCCTGGAGTCAGAAGGGCCTGAATTCAAATCCAGCTTCAGATACTTCCTAGCTACGTGACCCTGGAGAAGTCATTTAACCCTCTTTGCCTCAGTTTCCTCACATATAAAATGACCTAGAGGAGGAAATGGCAAACCACTAGAGTATCTTTGCCAAGAAAACCCCAAATGGGGTCACAAAGAGTCAGATACAACTGAACAACAACAACAAATGAGAGCTTATGTTTCATGAATCAGTAAATAAGCTAGTCAACAATATGCATCAAGTGCCTACTATGTGCTAGCAGCTTTTCTGAGTGCTGGGGAAACAAAAAAAAAAGGTTGACTAAATACAAGACAAACAAACCAAAAAAAAAAAAAAAAACCCCAAGCCCTGCTCTCAAGGAGCTCATAGTCTAATGCCCCAGAGTTCTCTTTGGAACATGGCATATCATGAGATCAAGACCTTAATGGAGTTTTACTTCAGATTATATTCAAGCTTCCATTTCACAGGTCAGCTTCAAAAGACAGTGCAGGTGCAACAAAAATATAGGATTATGAATTACAGACATAAAGCTGGACAGGAGTTTAGAAATGTAAACTCCCCATTTTATGGATAAGGAAACTGAAAGCCAGGCAAGGTTAGGTGATTTGCCCAGCATGCAGGAGATAGCAAGCAGAAGAGTCAGGACTGAATTTCTCTTCCTGTCCTTATAAATCCAGTTTTCCTTCCACTGTTACCATGCTGTCTTCCTTCCAAGTCAGGTGCTACAATGAAATCCCTAAAACATTCAAAAAAATAAAATGAAAATTCAAAGAGGAAAAGTATGCCTTCTATGCAGGCTTTGTGGGAAAACATGAACAAAAATTGCACTGCATGAAAAGATATGGATAGACTATGAAATGTGTTGATGGAGTTAGCAAACACATTGAAAAGACTCCATTTTTTTGGACCACTGAAGTAAGAGTCTCAATATAATTTAGTTCTCAGATTCCTCATCCCTAAAACAAGGGGTTTGAACTAGATTATTTCTAGGATTCCTCCCTACTCTCCTATTCTATAATTCTGTCATTCAAGGTTAATAATGGAATTTTGTACTATAGTCTTCTCCATTTATAAGCTAGTCCCTAGAAGAATTGCCAATGAGTCAATGTTTGACTAATAACCAATAATTTATCAGAGAAGCTGGTTACTCCTTAATGATGGACCATTTCATTTTAAACACCTATTTTTTATGTTAATTTAGGTAAGCCTACTTCCTAGTAGAAAAGAAGACTTAGAGAACTGTGTCTATTAGGACCATTAAGGAACCAAAACTGAATTTCAAGTACCTCAATTTTTCAGAACAGAAAGAATATCTAGGGGTTATAGTCAGGCTCCCCTTTCTTCCTTTGGTTTTCATAAAATGTTAGAGCTAGAAGGTGCCCTGGACACCATCTACAACTCATTTCTCAGAAGAGGAAACAAAGACTCAGAAAGATAGAGTGATTTGCCCTGTGTTGCTTAGGTAATTAATGATAGAAGGTTAACTAAGGGCTCTGATCTCCTTACCTGGCCTAGTGATATATTCAGGATTTGGTGCCCTATGCCTACTTACTAGCACTTCTACAAAAAGCACACAAGGCAAAGGAAATAATGAACCTCAAATATATTTATTCCAAGTCTATTCCTGAATCGTACAGAATTAGTCACAGTCAGGAACAGACTATCTCTCCCAATGGGTTTTCCAGCATCTTTAGGGTAATGACCTTTTGTGTACTTTTCCTGGAAACTCTGCTTAGTGCCCTGGTACATTGGGATTTGGGCCTGTCTACTTTGTGGAGACTATTCAACTCTTAATCATACATTAAATTACTTGGATGCTTTATTGGACTACTCAGAACTACCAGAGGTGGCTGTCAACAATGTGAGTGTTTCTATAAAACTTAAATCTTGGAAATAATTTATATGATTAGTAATTTCTACCAGGCAAATCCACCATGAAAGGCAACAGTGTGGTGAAATGAAAAGAATGGTGAACTTGGAGTTGAAACATCTGAGTTTGAATCTTGAGCAAATCCTTCACCTTGGGCAAGGCACTTAAACTTTCTGTCCCTCAGTTTCCTTATTTGTAAAATAAGGCGGTTGGACTAGATGACCTCCAAGACCCATTTCATCGCTAGTTCTGTGGTCCTCTGACTCCTGGGAAGACTTGGGCAAAAATCACACAGGATAAAAAAGTCTAGTTATGTTTCAACCTCCATTGGCGAAAGGAATATTCACACCAGTGAGCTCATGAATTCACCAAAGTAACAAAGTACCAAAAGAATATTTAAAACTTATAAATTATTCAGTTTATTAGTTTTTTAAACAGTTTTCAGGGAATTGATCTAAATAGATTCATATTTACAAACTGTTCCCAGTTAATCCCTGCCAAGATTTTCTCCGTTGTTATGAAAATCCAAAGGCTGATGCTAGGCTCATTCCAACCAATGATGCTCCAGCAATTAACCTTACAACAGCTGCAGAGTAATCTGGAAACATGCGACCTTGCAAAACAACAAAAAGTCGTAAGCTCATGTAGCTCTTTCCAGCACTGTAGCCAGGAAAAGGAAGTAAAGTATATCAATGATGCTTTTGTTTTCTCTTGTTGGCTCTAAGGTAGATTAATTGTCTGCTGAAATATTTACTCTTTTCTTTCCCAGTGATGTAATCCACTGAGTATTCTTGATATACCTAACAGATTGCTACTTAAAACCATTTTGTTCTTCCCTGAAACTTTTCCTCTGTCTCTTAGGCCCAGAGATAGTGTCTGTTTTAGATTCCTTATTATGTCTTCCATTCTCTTGCTGTTCCAGTCCCAAATAGTTCATCAAATATCTGAAAAAGCAGTGTGGCAGAAAAGTAGAAAGCACTGGATTTGGAGGCTGAGCTGGATTTGACTTCTGCCTCGGATTAGTTTAACTTCAGGCAAATCACGTTTCTCTTGGTTACCTTTCGTGTTCTGTAAAATGAGAGGGTGGGAGTAAAGGGAGTTGTCCCTCTAAACTCTAAGGCCTGTAATCCTTGGTAGCCTCAGAAAGCTCTTATTCAGTTTTTCTCATGATTTGTTTTAAACATTAAAGGCATTTTCTCTATGAGAAGACACAGGAAAGTCAAAGAATGACAATTTTATTAATTGTTAAAATTTCTGAAACAGCATTCTTAAAAATTACTGTCTTGTCTTCTTACATATTGGGCCAAAGTGTTAAAAAATACCTGAAGATAAAGGAAAGTATGGGCACTACAAAATGCTTTTCTTTTGATATTCTGAATGAAGTGTGAACTTTTAGGAGTCTTTTTGTCTTATGTGACTCTTGCCTATGCTTTTCCAAAAAATTCTTCTTAGAGGATACACAAAGCATAACAACCTGTGAATAAGGGGTATCTTCTAGAAAATTTTTCTGTGGTGATAAAATTCAAAAGATATATTAGAAAAAGTCTACCACATGATTCATTTGTCCTTATATTAATATTCTCCTATCTTTCTTGCTAAGTAAAATGAGTTCAATAAAGGACAAAAATTGTGTCTAAAACCTCACACATTAATATATGTAATGTAATGTAAATATATTATTTTCTTGACATGTGGGGAAAATATATTACAGAGTCTAATTCTTTTCATCATGGAGGGATAGACTCCATATTTATGGAACACTCAAAAGTCAGTTTAAATATATTCTCCTCTGTGAAGATTTCCCTGATTGATTAAAAATAACTTTTCTCCAAGTCACATGGAATTTTATTTATCTTTCTTTTCTGCACTTGCAATAAGGGTTTGAATAATAACAAGAGGAGGTTTAGAATCACTGATGTCTAGAATACGACCAGGTGAGAATTTGTTAATCATTGAGGAATGAGTTCAGGTAGGTTATCAAGGACTCTAGGAGTTCAGCCTCAGGCTCTAGTTTTTTTTGAGGGCATTAGGCAGCTCAAGTGAGATGAGCAGTGAGTGGGGCTGTTCCTTTCTCCTAAAGATAGGCCAAGCCAGGCCAGGAGATTGACAGAGGAAGCAGGATGGAATGATGTTTTTCTCCTTTCCAGGAAGACAAAAACAAGAACAAGAAGGGATAGGTGAAAGGATTGCAATACAACGATAGTTCTCTCCTTCTTGCAGACAGGAAAAAGCCAGGTGTGTGTGCATGTACATGTGCAGCTCCATCCCTTGCAGGCATGGTGACAATTTAAGACTTGGCTGGCCAGTTCAGAGTACAGCACTAATATCACCTTCATAGACTTTCTTGCTGTTCAGTCATACCCTACTCTTCGTCACCCCTTTGGGGGTTTTCTTGGCAAAGATACTAGAGTGGTTTGCCATTTCCTCCTCCAGCTCATTTTATAGTTGAGGAACTGAGGCAAATGGGGTTAAATTATTTACCCAGGGTCACATAGCTAATAAGTGACAGAGGCTAGATTTGAACTCATGAAAATGAGTCCTCCTGACTCCAAGCCCAGCACTCTATCCACTGCACCACCTAACTGCCCATCCTAGATCTAGACCCTCATAATGTAACATAAGATTGGCTCATGGATGTAGAGGATAATATACAATGTCACACTTGTGAAAGGCACAGAACATTTGAATTAATCAATGAAATTATCCCACCACATTAAAGTAAATGATAAAATGCTAAGATCTGGTGCCTTAACCAGGTAGGAATTGATTAGATGAAATCAATCAAAGGCATTCTAATTAAGTATGAAAAAAGCCTTGATCAGTTTAGGGGTTGCTGTTGAGGCAGTGGATAGAAGGCAGCTCAATGATACAGTGTTTGGAGAACTGAACTCGAAATCAGAAAGTCTCAAATCCAGCCTCAGACACTTACTAGCTATGCGACCCTGGGCAAGTCATTTAACCACGTTTTCCTAAGTTGTTCATCTGTAAAATGAGCTGGAGAAAGAAATAGCAAACCACTCCAGTATCTCTGCCAAGAAAACCCCACAATGGGGTCACCAAGAGCAACACAACAACAATGTTAAGTCAGTGGATGACAGGAAATTGATGTTGCATAGGAAGAGTTTTCAGACTGGCCGAAGAAACTTGTCCATGCCCTAGAGTTTGATGATAAAGTATCAAACCAATTCAGGCCAGAGAGAGATTCAGAGTTGAGTGAGCCTCTGGCAGTAGAGAAGAGAAAAAGCTTCCTCTGAGAAGCATCCTCTGAGGGAGGAAAGCTTTGACCATGGCCTCCATCGCCTACCTCCCCTCTGTTTCAACAATCCGGCTAGCAGCTTCTGTGGGGGTGTAAGATCCACCCACAGCCAGCACCCAGAAAGCTGCCAACAGCACAGTTTCTTTTGATCTACTTAACTAAGGAAAGCAAGGTGAAGGGGTTGGCAAACTTACTTTAATTCAGCACACAAATATCATTCACTTAGTTCAGGGGAAAAAGCCAGCACACTGAACTTCAGAGCAAAATACAAACAAATTACAAACATCGACAGACAGACCCTGTCTGATTCAAATCCCAATACATAGTTACCAGAGTTCAACAAAGTCTCAGCATCTGGGTTTACAAGCTGGAGTGCTCCTTAGCTACAGCTGCCCGGAGTCTCCTCATCAACACCATCTCGAGAGCCCCGCACAAATGGCTCTGTCCTCCCTTCTCCCTTCTTATAGGGCTTTAGACATCATCAAACGTCATCTGAATGACCAGAACTTAGGCTGCTATGATTGGCTTGAGTTAGCCCCTCCCCTTAGGACCCTGGGAGGTTCACATCCACATAGGTTAGGTTAACACTTAATAGGGCATGGCTCTGGAGTTAGCACCTCCCCTTAGCCAGCCCCATCTTGGGCCCCACCCCAGTCACCAATCCACACCCACATAGGTTCCACACCTAATAGGGGTTTGGGCCTGGGGCTTAGCACCTAGTAAGGGTCAATGAAATACACTGAATTACTCAAAGCAAACAAAAGCCAAACTCTTCAAGGGCACTTGTTGAACTAAGTGCTAAGGAGCCCATTTGCTTACCAACACACCCTCTTGAAGAGCCTTGCAAACTTTGGAAGTCCATCTTCCCACTATTGTCCAAGCAGGGTGTGTGGAATAGCTTAGGAGTAGATAATCAGGAGGAAACAAACAGTAAATCAAGGACAAACCTAGATGGGTATTAACAGCTACCCAGAGAACCCAGAAGAAAGTTTATCATCATAATCTTTATCACCATCTAAATTTATATAACAATCGGACAGCTAGGTAGCACAGTGGATAGAGTGCCAAGCTTAGGGTTGAAGACTTGATTTTAAATCCATCCTCAGATCCTTACTTACTAGGTATGTGACCTCAGGAAAGTCACTTAATCCTGTTTGCCTCAATTTCCTTATTAGTCAAATGAGCTGCAGAATGAAATGGCAAACCTCTCTAGTGTCTCTGCCAAGAAAACCCCAAATGGGGTCACAAAGAGTCAGACATGACTGAAATGACTGAACAACCACAACTATACAGCACTTGCTTTTTGCCAGGCACAGTGCTAAGTGTTTTACTGTCTCTTTTGAGCCCCACAATAACCTTGGGAGGTAAGTGCTATTATCATCCCTATTTTACTAATGAGGATACTGAGGCAAACAGAGGTTAAATGACTTACTCAGGGTCACACAGCTAGGAGGTGTCTAAAGCCAGAGTTGAACTTAGGTCTTCCTCACTCCAGGCCCAAAGCTCTACTGCACCACCTAGCTCTGAAAGGGAATGTCTTGAAAACTCCAGCAAAGAGATTTTCAGGAGCTGTGAGTTACCCGTTGTGTTTTCTAAACTTGAGCCCACTTTCCCCGAGACTCTGGATGTCCTTGTAGGAGAATGCACCACAGATCTTTAGAGGAATGTTTTATGTTAACTGTCCTTACTGTACCACCTTAGTTAATGCCCCTTTCTAAAAGCAAATGGAGTGTTGTGAAATAAATTATACTCAACCCATGATCATGATGGGAAGCATACTGGTAAGAGCTTGATATAAAGATGACCGCCAAACTCCAAAGGTGCCTTAGAATCCTGGAAACTCAAGTGGTCAGTGTGAGTGATAACTGGGATAGCCACCTGAGCATGAACAATATGTCATTTAGTTTTATGGGTTTTTAAAAATAAATTATTTTATGATAAGGAATGGATTACTGCATGGAGAGAAGGTATAAAAATGTACTGGGAAATAAAAGTGATAAAAACACAAAAGATAGCAGTACAAAAAGATAATTTAAAAAGAAAAGAGAAGAGATCAATTTGTAAGTTTTAGAAGTTGTTTAAAGAAGTAGAGGCCTCATAATACCATGACAAAATGACTCTCAGTATTTCATGATGTTTTCAAAAATAGACACCCTGGGAGCTTATGTGTGTGTATTTTAATACAAAGCAAAAAATCTGAGTTCTGGGTTCATCTTTGAATAAAGAAAGTGGATTGTATTTTAGGAAGAAAAATTGGGTCTGAGTTTGCAACTTCAATATCATTTATTCTATATCTAGCACAAGAATCTCAGAAATTACTTTTTGTTTTTGGTTAGTTTACTCTCAAATTCCTTGTAGAAATGAAGCAGGGGGAAATGTGCTGCACACATTTCACAATTCAGGTCCTCAAATGGAATATCCAACTTCTTGTTAATTTATCTCCATAATTTGAAAACAACTCTATTAATATTTGTCATGTACTTAGAAGACATCTGGTGTGTTAGAGATGTAGGACTGGCTGAAGGCAAAATTAGGAAGTTGATAAGACTTCTTCAGCATTCACCATTGATGTTCTCTTCTTCCCTTTCAGTGTCTTTCTTTGCTTCACTATTCAATGTCCTCATGTTGCATATCTGTCCATTTACTTACATTTAAAAAATGAAACTTAGGAAGATGGAAATTTCTAATGAAAAGAGATAAATTACAAATAATAGAACTAGCTCATTTCATTAGCAATTTGTTTCTCAAAAAACCCACATGCAAAGTTCCATAACAATCAAAATTTCCTTCTGACTGCTTAGTTTTGCTAAGAATCACAAGGTCAGGTGGATGGGTGTACCTCTTCATTTTTGAGGTCCATACAATCTTTCCATTCCAATTTCTCCCAATCCTTGTTGTTATCATCTATTGACCTCCAGATCACTTTCCCACCATTCTCAGTGACTTTGGTATCTGATTCGGTTTTCTTTTCCAATCCATCATCCTCAAAGATTTCTAGTCATGTTGGTGACCTCTTCACCAACTTGACCTCTCAACTGCTCAACCTCTTGGATCCCAATGACTTCTATCTCTCCCTACCCCATTTTAGCTGGAAATTGAGATAATCATGTTAGACCCAACCATTTCTCAGAATTTCAACACATCTCAAATCTCGATATTTGAAATTCTACTCCCCAATCATAAACTTCTATCTTTATAGCTCTGCTGTTCTCCTAATCAAACTAGGCCCACACTCCACTTTTACTGTGACTTCTGGTGTCTTAAAGCACTCAGAGTGATTACTCCTGCTGCCATTATGGCAGGGTAGAGAGGAACTATCTTTATTCAGCCCTCACTGAAATCACAAGGAGACCCATATATACAGGCTATCAATAGAATACCTCTATAGGAATGTTCCACTGCCACCTCCAAATGAATATGTCTCCAATGTTAAATTATCTGTCTCCTTAAACTTGTTCCTTCTGACCACTTTTTTCTGCCAATGACAACACTGTGTTCATAACCTGAAATTATATTTGATTTTTTTTCCTTTTTCTTACCTCTATTACCCAGTCAATTATTAAGTACCATTAATTCTACCTGTCCAATATCTTTCATATTCATCTCTAATCAAGCAGTCACCTTGTACAGGCTCTTACTACCAACCACTTAAACTATCAAACTATCCTCTTAACAGATTTTTTGGCTTCTAGTCTTTCTTCCTTCCAATCCACTTGCCATATATCTTTTAGAATAATCTTTCCTATTTATAAACATCAGTCATGTTGCTCCTCTACTTGAAAATCTTCACTGGCTCATTATTGTCTAAATAAAATTCAAGACCCTGAACAATCTAATAGCTCTATTACCTTTTCAGTCTTATATTACCCCTTGAGACATACTCCATCCAAATGAGTACTCTTTGCCTCATTCTGAACACCATGTTGTATTATTGCTGTGTTATTCCCTAAACCCATAATTGTAATGATAATAAACAATAATAGTAGTAATTAACTAGTAGTTAATAGTAGTAGTTTATGTTGTACTTTAAGGTATATAAAACACTTTAAATTTATGAATTTACCCTCAAAACAACCCTGTGAGTAGGTAGTATATTATAATCCCCATTTTCCAATGAGGAAACTAAGTCTGAGAGAATTTAAGTGACAAGCCCAGAAACCTAGCAAGCATTTGAGGCAAGATTTAAAATTAGGTCTTTCTGGTTCCAAGATCCACATCCAGAATTCCTTCCTTCCTTTCTTTTTTGGTTTTTTGCCAATTCAACTCTTATTCATCCTTCAAAGCAAGAATTCTTAACCTGAGTTCTATGAACTTATTTTTTTAATTTGATAATTATATTTCAATATAATTACTATCCTTTTGTATCAGTAAGGTAATAATAATGTAGACGATAACTGTCAAAATGTCTATGTAGTTCTTTATTGCAAAGTATATAAGACTCTCCACATAGAAGCTAGAAGAAGTAAACCATTTATGCAGACACCATTTATCCCACAAGCCATTATCAGAGTAGTGAAACATTCCACACACAATATCACAACATGGAGACTCACCATCCCAAAACCTTGCCGACTCCCTGCTGGGGTCTTCCCCAAAACAAACTCACAGTACAGCTAAGTCAGCCTGTTCAGTTCTAACCATCACGAGGGTGGCCATTAGCAGCCATCAGCAGCCACTAGCAAGTGCTCTGAACAGTTTAGTCACATAACAGATACTTGTGTACTGAATACATGAGTAAAATTGTAGACATTAGCAAAAATCCAGTGAGACACTGTCTACCTCCCTAGCTGATGGGCAAGGTAAGGAGCATTCTTTCGACATCACAGGGGTCAGTGCTTTGTGGGAATCTGTTGGGTGCTAGCAGAAAGGCCCCAATGGATACGGAGATGTAAACATAGGATGCTCAGCCTAATCGAAAGTAATTAGCAGCACAGATTGGAGAGGGGAAGGGAAGAAAAGGGAATAAGTATTTATAAAGCACCTACTATGTGTCAGGCAAGCACTGTTATTGTTTTATGAATACCTCATTTGATGTTCACAACTCTAGGAGGCAAGTGCTATCATCATCTCCATTTTACTGTGGAAGAAACTGAGGCAAACAGAAGTTAAGTGAATTGCCCAGTCACAACACTAGTAAGTATCTAAGGTGAGATTTGAATGTGGGTCTTCCTGACACCAGGCCCAGCACTCTCTCCACTGTGCCACCTAACTGCCTTTATGACCAGATGATTCACCAATGTCACAGTGCTATAGAGTGTGACAAGGGCTACATTCTCCATATATGCTCGTTGAGGTGTAATCCCCAATATACTCTATATGATGGATGAAAATGCTACTTCTACCCAGCCCAGCCAAATGACCTGTAAAAGGAGGTTTCTCCTGAACCAGGCCTTGAAAAAGAGGAAGGTACAGCAGCAATTACAGATTTAATGCCTATTTGTATTAACAGATTATTTTGATATAAAGAATAGATATATTATAAATAAATAATATAATTATTATATGCATAATATATGTTATCTATTATATTCATATTATATATTATAAATAATATAAATAAATATATAATTTAATAGAATTAGTTTGCATTAATCACCTATAATTTATCAAGAGATTTCTATGTCACAGGCACGCTAATAAGACATGGAGATAAAAAAAAGACCAAAGTAAAACTGTCCCTGACCTCAAGGAGCTTATAATCTAACAGGGGAAGAAAACATCTAAATATGTTGTTGTTGTTGAGTCATTTCAGTTGTGTCTGACTCTCCATGACCCCATTCAGAATTTTCTTATCAAACATAATGGAGTGGTTTGCCATTTTCTTCTCCAGATCATTTTACAGATGAGGAAACTGAGGCAAATAGAGTTAAGTGACTTGCCCAGGGTCACACAACCAGTAAATGTCTGAGACCAGATTTGAACTCACGAAGATGGGTCTTCCTGACTTCAGGCCCAGCACTCTATCCACTGCATGACCTAGCTGCCCCCTAAATATATTAGCAAGTTCAAAATAAATACAAGGTGATTTGGGGAGAAGGCACTAGTGCCTGGAGATCAGGGAGGACTTAATGTCAAAGACAGTCCTTGTTCTTGAAATAATAGGACTTTTAAAAAAGGTAATGATTATTTGGTAATTTTGTATTCTATAAATTTTTCATTTCTCATTCTCTATAGATATTTTCCTATACATTTCTCACCATTCTTTCTTACTCCAATTTTTACATTGAAGACATAACAAATTATTTATTGATTTAGATCACTGATCATAGACAAGAGATCAAGGATCATATGGGAAAGTTTTTAATCAATAGATCTTCTAGTACGCTCTTACAAAAGCCAAACTCTAATGCTCAGTCTCCAGGCTTTTCCTCCTCCCTGACAATACACTTTTCACCCTAGAGATGTTTCTACCTATGCTTCTCTTCTGATTTGTGAATCCCTGCCCTGGACCATCATTTCATGGGGAGCCTTGGCCATTTATCTTCACTTCCATCCTGTCCCCACTCCTCACTCTCCAGATTTCTCCAACCACTTACCAGCAGCCTTGCCTCATATCTTCTCCCTCATCACTCTCTCTTTTTTAGTTTCTTGTATGTGTTTTTTCCCATTCAAATGTAAGTTCCTTGAGGGTTGATACCACCTGTTTTTTTAAACTTGAATTTGGATCACTAGCTCTGGTGCCTGGCACATAATAAGTGCTGTATCCATCTAACTATACATTCCATGTAAAACCTAGGTTTCCCTTACTTTCCCTCTCTATCCTTTTTTTTAAACAGAGGAAAGAGAAAATACATGAATATATTGGAATTTTTATGCCAATAGTCCTTCTGATTGAACTATACTCTGCAAAGCAAAATCTGACTAAATATGGGAAGGAGAACTAGGTCAAAGGATGATTTCATGGATAATTTACAGTAGTTTGGAAACCTTACATTTTCTGCTGCCAGGTAGAGAACTCTAAACCCTGTTACATGATCCCAGCATAGTTCAAACTGTCTCAGTGAATCACAGCCACGACCAATATGGGCAAAAATATATCATATTGGCTTCCCAGACACTGAACACAATATTGGCAGGTCAGATACATTATTAATTTCATGAGTCAGTCAGGGTGTTCTTTTTTAACTCCAAGACATACAGCAGCAATTCCAGATGTATTGCCTTTGGCTCCCACCCTCCATGGTTACTCAGGCAGATGTAAACAGTCTATAGTGGACAAATGATATAGTACATAATAAAGAATAGGGTTTGCCCACTTGGTAATTCCATATTTGGTCAGATCCTTGAAAATATTTCAAATTCACTTAGTTCTATTTGGTACTCTGAAAGAAACAGCTTTTTAAAAAAAAATTGGTTCAATGGATAAAGTATTGACCCTGGAGTCAGGAAGATCTGAGTTCCAATCTGGACTCAGACATTTACTAGTCCTGTGACCTTCAGCAGGGGTAGCAATCAAGATTTCATAAAAAGCAAAAGCAAAAATGCATCTAATGAAAAGAGAAAAGGCAGGAAACTACATTTTGCTAAAAGGTACTTTAGACAATGAAGTAATATCAATACCAAACAAATATGTACCAAATGGCATAGCATCCAAATTCTTAAAGGAAAAATTAAATAACTTACAAGAGGAAGTAGACAGTAAAACTCTATTAAAGAGGCACCTCAATTTTCCCCTCTCAGAACTAGATAAATGAAACCATAAAAATAAATAAGAAAGAAGTTAAGGAGATGAATATAATTTTAGGAAAAAATAGATATGATACACCTCTAGAGAAAATTGAATGGGAATAGAAAAGAATATACCTTTTTCCCAGCTGTACACGGCACATTCTGACCACGTATTAGGGCATAAAAATGTGACAAAATGCAGAAAAGAAGAAATATTAAATGTAGTCTTTTGTAACACAATGCAATAAAAATTATATTCACTAAAGGATTTTGGAAAGATAGATTAAAAGGAGGAGAAGGAGAAGGAGGAGGAGGAGGGGAATGAGAAGTACAAGAAGCATTCCCTGACTTCTGCTTGAATAGGCAGGTTGGATCCCCAGAGGGCAGCTACTACTACTCTCAGATAACAAGGAAAAGATAGTTAATACAAAATATTCTCCTAAGAACAAGATTTACTCCTTCCCACAAATACACACAGAATCCATAGGAAGGGTAAGCTTAAACTTAGACCATAATGTCAATGAGACACACATGTAAGAAATATGTGTGATGAGATTTAACTCACAATACCTGCTCTAGAAGTCCTTTCTGTGTAGAGATCTCATGCAGAATCCTTGTCATTGTTATTGTTTGTCCTTTGTTCTTCAAGAGGATCAATGACTTCATGAGGGTGATGTCTTGACTTGTGTGTGAACTGGATATGTGAAGCAGAGCTGCACAAAGTTCTCAGCCTTACTCTCTCTTCCAGAGTCATTGAAGACCAGGAGACTACAGAAATATATCACAAAGAATATACACTATGATCAGGTGGAATTTATGCCAGGAATACAGGACTCATTCGGTATTAGAAAAACTATCAGCATAATTGACCACGTCAATAACCAAATAAAAATAATACGATTGTATCAATAGATGCAGAAGCTTTTAACAATATCCATTCCTATTTTTTAAATTTTTCTTGCTTTTTCACAATATGGCTAATATAGAAAGATTTTTTTCATTAATTCATACATATAGTAAATGTTGTATTTCTTGCCTTCTCAATGGGTGGCAAAGGGGGTGCAAGGAGGAAGAGAATTTGGAACTGAAAATAATTTTTTAAACTAGCATTATAAATGATATTTAAAACTCATTAGATCATAAAATCTCCATTTGTCCACAAAACATATGTTGGCCCTACCCATACAGAGTAATGCTCCTTTATGAGGACCTTCTTGAGTCAGAGTCTAACATTATTCACTGTACCATGATGCCTTTCATCTTTGATTTGTTTTCTCTCTCTCTTGGGTTCCATATCCAAAGAATTATGAAGTCTGTTTCATTCTAACTCCACAGTATCTCTTGTATTTTTCTCCTTATGCTTCCACCACCCTAGTTCAGAAGCTAAATATACTTGTCCAGACCACAGTGAGAACCTGGTAAGGAATCTTCCTATTTCTCTTCTCCCTCCTATTTAACCTATCTTCTATGTCACATATTTGGCCACAGCATTCACCCGCTCAAAAAAAATATTCAAGTATACCCTCACCCTAACTGAGTTGAGAGGCTCATCATCAAATAATGATTTATTTTTAACCACAGGAATATAGTAAGAATTGTGATCTGCAACTCATGAGAAATAAACCTATTCTTGTGAGATCATGAATGTTTTAAGTATTTAAATATTATGTGTATGCATTGTCCCAGGTGCTAGAAGCACAAATATAAATATAAAATATATTTATGTATTATATGTTTATAGTATATACATATATTATGTTATATATTTATATATAAAAATGTTTCTATATATTATATATTATAACGTTATATCATATAAATATATATTATATATAAATAAATATATAAATATGCTATATACTTATATAAAATATAAAACAAAAATAAAACATAGTGACTGCCTTCAAAAGGATCACAATCAATAGAGTAGATTGTTGTGGTTTGTCCTTCATTCTTGAAGAGGACTGTGACATCAGGGAGGTGACAACACCACCTGCAACTGAATTTGATTTGAGTGAGGGAGAGCTGTGCAAAGTCACCAGCCACACTTTCTCCTCCAGAGCCATCTGGGTCCAGTGGCCAGATATTAATCAGGATGACTGGAGATGGCCCAGGATGCAGTGGAGACCTTGGCCTTTTTAAACTAAGATACATACAGAGAACTATATTGCAAGAAACAGACCAGTCCATAGAAGAAGTTTAAATGGATTGCTTGTAGAAATTTGAAAAGGGAGGGATGTTTTATAGCTGAGAGTTCAGGGAGTTTGTTGGAATAGGTGACATCTGAGCTGGGGCTTGAAGAAAGGGAAGGATTTCAGCGGGTAGAGAGAGGAATGAAAGAATCTCTCACTGGTGTGGAGAATGGCATCTGCAAAGACACAGGGTAGAACAGGATGAACAAAAAAGAGTAGTGTGTGATTAGAATGGAAAGGTTGGTGAAAACCAAATTCCAGAGGTATTAAATGGTAGGCTAAAGAATTTATATTTTATTTCTTGAGCCAAAAAGGGACCTCTGATGGGTAGTAGCATGGTCAGATTTATGCATTAAAAAGATTACTTTGGCAGCAGAAGGTTTGGATTAGATGGGGGAGAGAATAGAAGCAGAGAGACCAGGTAAGAAAGTGTTGTGATATTACATAATATAAAATACAAAAATCTACATCATAAGACCTTGGGAGCCATTAGCTGTTGGTAAGTCTCAGTTTTGAGATTCCTGAGTGTACTCTCTCCTCTTACTAATTTTACAGACAAAGCAACCAAGACCCAGAGAAATGAAAGAAGTTATCCAAGGTCACATAGCAAGATCATTTGCAGAATAGGGGCTAGATCCCCAAGCCTTCTGACTACTGACCCAGTACTCTTTATATCACACTGCTTCCTATTGGTATTAAGAAGACATTGCCAGACCTATGGCAAAAGAGAAAATTAAGTATGTTTACTATAATAGCAGACACTGTTATTGCACTCCATTATCTACTTCTGTTCAACACCTGTGGTATCTCCCCTTTGTGTTTCACCACTATTGTTTTCTACGAAATTTTTGTAACATTTTTATATTACTACATATTATACCTGAGCATTGAGAAATTGGAAATTCAAGATTGTGTTTTCCACACTCCTTTTCTCAAGCTATGTCTCTGTAACTAAATCATCAACAAAGCTTTCATTAGAAACTTCACAAGTCAGGGTTTTCACATGAAAGGAATGATGTTCACCTCCCTCCATGAAGCAAGAACTTCAAAAGAGCTGCAAGGGTTAATTCCAGAGGACACCTAGTGTCAATGTATTAGAGCCCTACTGGGACAATCACAGTTGATTTTAACATTGTACAAAGTAGCCTACTAGACACAGCCCTGAATTTCAGTAAAGTATGGCAAATGGGAAACTACTTCAAAGGAAAATACTGGATCTTTCCAGACCCAAGCTTATAGACTCTGAAGCTAAAGCTAAAGCAAAATGTTCCTAGACAAAATGATGTCAAATTTGTATAACTAAAAGATCCCTCTAATTAGAGCCAATATAATAACAACAAAAAATCTAAACAAAAACTGAGGAACATTTATGAAATGTCTTGCAAAAAGGGACTGTGTGTGGCTTTCACCAAGAGACTATGTATCCTTCCCTTAGAACATCTGTGGCACTTCTTGCTACCCAAGATCACCCCAGGTATGTTATTTTCTTTTGGGACATCCGTAATTGGACCTTACTGAAGAAAAAATCCACAGGGAACAGGCAGTACAAAATAATATTTGACACTAACGTGGTAGAAATAGAAAAAAAGTGTATGAACAATTTGAGAATTATAGGTTCATCACCAGTAGAGTGAAATGTTGTAGTCCAATTCTCACCCTCAAATATCTTTTGGTTCCCTCTTGTACTTGAGCCAAATACCTGGTCTCCTGCATACTTCTCTTCCCCTCTACTGCCCACAGCCTAAAATGCAAAAATGCCAACTTGGGATGACATTGGCCAGTTCCTTGCTAAGTAGCTCTGAGGGGAATAATAAATGTTTATAGATAACTCCTGATTAATCCTGGAACTTCCTTAGAGAAGGAAAACACAGTTGGGTTACATTTTGCTGTCTTTAGGGGGCAAACTCCAGGAGAGGGGGGAGGGGAAAATTGCAAGGGGATACGAATGATTAAAAACATTTGATTTGGCTTGAAATTAAAGTACATATTTCACACATATTTTTAACCAACCCCAAAAGACAGGCCCAGCCTTCGAACACACTGAACAGGAAGCCATTTACTGTTGGAATGCTTGCTTAGCCTTTCCAAAACACACACGTTCTTATTACTTCTGGGCTATCTAAAAAGGGTTGGGGTGAAAAAGTTTAATTTATATGTACAACCCTCCTTCCTGTTTTATTTTTTTTCCCCTTCTGCCAACTCTGTTTTTCAAACTTTGTGAAAAACGATAGGAAACCCATTTCACTTTCCTATCTGTCCATCAGCTTTATTGACCCAGCTGTAAATTTCACCTCAATTTATAGCTTGGTACCTGGCCTGAAATCCAAAGTCAAAGGAGGGAGAATGAAGATGGATATTATGCTTTCACTGTAACTGAGGCAAGGGAAGAATCTGGGTGTAGGCAAGGTGGCTGTGGTATCAATATCAAGAGTGGGGAGGTAGGCCTTAAGCAAGGCCTCTCATCGTTCAGGATATGTACATCCAAGAGCATGCATTCCAAAGGGAGAAAGGAAAAGGAGAGAACATTTTTTAAGGATCAAATGGGCAATGGCCCACCTGGACCCTACTGAATTTCATGTTAACAGAAACATTCCAGGTTGTCAAGAGGAACTAAAGGTGTTTTGCAGAAGTAATTGAAAAATTAAAATGCAGGCAGTATTCTCCCAAATTTTAGAGGTTCCTTCGCCGAGGTTCTTCCTGTTTGGTTTGAAGTTGAAGGTAGATGCTTAACAGAGTAAAATGGTCTCCAGATGGTCAGATTTTACATTAGGATACCTGTTCCCCTTATTATTCCACTTTGATTTCTGGAGAATGCTGAGTCAACATTATGGTAATTTTTGAAACCAGACCCAAAGCTAAGTGGAACTCCACCTGGTTTGAGGTTCAAATTTCAAATCCTCGAAGCTCACTCTAATTTTCCCTGAAGGTCAACTACACTGCTTTCTACCCCCTCAAAAAAAAAAATCTGCCCTAGGGAAAACCCTTAGCTGGGTGGGATTTCCTATTTAAACTGTTCATTTGGAAATATTAGAAGGGAAGGGAAAAGGGACCTGGAAAAAAAAAAAAGTGAAAATCATGCCATTGTTTCAGGAGTATTTCCTAATTTTATGCTTGATTAGCTTAAAATTCTGAGTAAAGAAGACATGGAAGAAGAAAAAGTCTATCTCCTAATTTTTGAGCTTTATGAAGTTTCAAAGTACAATCCGAACAGGTATGTTTTAAATGTTATCATGAATTTGGAATCAAAAAAAAGACAATTTAACATATCACTTAGCATTTTGAAAAGGAATGTTTATTATATTATACAATGAATTCACTCCTGTTCTTCATTAGTCTCCAAAGACCAGTAAAAAGGATGAAATTAATTTCTTCCCTTCAATTTGAAAAGGAAGATCACCAAATTAGCATTTACTGATGAACACAAGGTTGACATTAGGCAGGTCCATTTGAACCTCTGATTTTGAATCAATTTCCCAATAGGGCTGGGGAACCTGCAGCCTTGAGGCCACATGTTGCCCTCTAGGTCCTCAAGTGCAGACCTTTGGCTGAACCCAAACTTCACAGAACAAATCCTCTTAATAAAAGGATTTGTTCTGTAAAATTTGGACTCAATCACAAGGCCCCACCTAAGGAACTAGAAAGCCACATGTGGGCTCAAGGCAGCAGGTTTCCCACCCCCAAGCCCTAGAGGGAAGACATTGCCTCATTTTTTATTTTTTTAATACCTGTACCCAACACAGTAGAGGGTGTACCTAAAGTCTGAACACACAGGCAAAAATGCATATTTTGAAATATTTGGAATATTAACAGACCTTAGCTCCCCTTGACTTCTTTTTCTGATGTATGCTAAAGAAGAAGGTGTACTCAATGAAAATCATAGATGCAACACACTTGATTGAATGCATAAAGACAATGTGCTAAAATTGACAGCAATGTGGAGTTATTGCATCAAGTTCACATGAATCTTGCCAAGCGCATCAACCTTTGTATCACAAATGATGGAAATCATATTGAAGATGTTATTTGTTTATATTCCAATTAAATAAAATGTTGTTGAAATTTTCGTTCATTGAAAATTCTTGGAAATACGCTTTTTTGCCTATGTGTCCAGACTTTAGGAACACCTATGAGATGTGCTTAATGAATTCTTGCTGATTCATGTTCTCAATTCATGTCAAAAATATCATGACCATCATTACTTATATTTCTATAGAACTTTATGGTTTACAAAGTCTTTTTCTTATAACAACTCATAAATGGTGCAAATGTTTTTAATTCCCATTTTGAAGATGAGAAAACTGGAGCGCAGAAACTTAGTTCTTTTTCCAATATCAAGCAGCTAGAAAGTGTTGGTCTCCTTTCTATCTGTCACTTCCCTCCCCTATACATGCTCTATGCAATTGCTAAAATAGTATTCCCAAAACATAGGTCTGACCTCATCACTTTCTTATCCAAAAATCTTTAGCAGCTCTTTGTTGACACTAGGATAAACAATAAATTCCTTAGCCTGACATGTTAGCTTTAATCAAGACTTAGTTCATGTGCCACTTTCTTTTTTTTCCTCTTTTTATTTATTTATTCATTTATTTTAATATTTTAGTTCTTAACATTGATTTCCACAAGATTTTGAGTTACAAATTTTCTCCCCATTTCTACCCTCCCCCCCCATCCCAGAATGGCATATATTCTGATTGCTTCATTCCCCAGTCAGCCCTCCCTTCTTTCACCCCACTCCCCCCCCATCCCCTTTACTTTCTTGTAGGGCAGGATAGATTTCTATGCCCCATTCCCTATATATCTTGTTTCCCAGCTGCATGCAAAAAACAACTTTCTTTTAAATTTTTTAAGCATCTCTTTGTAAAACTTTGAGTTCCAAATTCTCTCCCCTCTTCCCTTCCCACCCACCCTCCCTAGGAAGGCAAGCAATTCAACATGGATCACACATGTATCATTATGTAAAACACTTCCACAATACTCATGTTGTGAAAAGCTAACTATATTTCCTTCCATCCTATCCTGTCCCCCTTTATTAAATTTTCTCCCTTGACCTTGTCTCTTTTCAACTCCCTATCTGCTCTCCCTTCTATCATCCCCCCTTTTTTATCCCCTTCCCCTTACGTTCCTGTGGAGTAAGATACCCAATTGAGTGTGGATGTTATTCCCTCCTCAAGGTGGATACAATGAGAGTATGATTCACTCATTCCCCCTCACCTGCCCCCTCTTCCCTTCCAACAGAACTGCTTTTTCTTGCCACTTTTATGTGAGATAATTTACCCCATTCTATCTCTCCCTTTCTCCCTCTCTCAATATATTCTTCTCTCACCCCTTAAATTTATTTCATTTTTTTTAGATATCATCCCTTCATATCCAACTCACCCTGTGCCCTCTGTCTGTATATACATACATACATACATACATACATATATATGTGTGTGTGTGTGTATTTCCTTCAACTCTCCTAATACTGAGAAAAGTCTCATGAATTATACACATCATCCTTCCATATAGGAATGTAAACGTAATGGTTCAACTTTAGTAAGTCCCTTATGAATTCTCTTTCTTGTTTACCTTTTCATGCTTCTCTTGATTCTTGTATTTGAAAGTCAAATTTTCTATTCAGCTCTGATCTTTTCACTGACAAAGCTTGAAAGTCCTCTATTTTATTGAAAATCCATATTTTGCCTTGGAGCATTATGCTCAGTTTTGCTGGGTAGGTCATTCTCAGTTTTATTCTTAGCTCTTTTGACCTCCGGAATATCACATTCCAAGCCCTTCGATCTCTTAATGTAGAAGCTGCTAGATCTTGTATTATGCTGATTATGTTTCCACAATATTCAAATTGTTTCTTTCTGGCTGCTTGCAGTATTTTCTCCTTGACCTGGGAACTCTGGAATTTGGCGACAATATTCCTAGGAGTTTTCTTCTTGGGATCTTTTTCAAGAGGCAATTGGTGGATTCTTTCAATTTCTATTTTACCCTCTGGTTCTAGAATATCAGGGCAGTTTTCCTTGATAATTTCTTGAAAGATGATATCTAGGCTCTTTTTTGATCATGGCTTTCAGGTAGTCCAATAATTTTTAAGTTATCTCTCCTGGATCTATTCTACAGATCAGTAGTGTTTCCAATGAGATATTTCACATTGTCTTCCATCTTTTCATTCCTTTGGTTCTGTTTTATAATATCTTGATTTCTTATAAAGTCACTAGCTTCCACTTGTTCCAATCTAATTTTTAAGGAGTTATTTTCTTCAGTAGTCTTTTGGACCTCCTTTTCCATTTGGGTAATTCTGCCTTTCAAGGCATTCTTCTCCTCATTGGCTTTTTGGAGCTCTTTTGCCATTTGGGTTAGTCTATTCTTTAAGGTGTTATTTTCTTCAGTATTTTTGGGGTCTCCTTTAGCAATTCATTGACCTGTTTTTCATGATTTTCTTGCATCATTCTCATTTCTCTTCCCAATTTTTCCTCTACTTCTCTTACTTGATTTTCCAAATCCTTTTTGAGCTCTTCCATGGCCTAATCCCAATTCATGTTTTTCTTGGAGGCTTTTGATGTAGGCTCTTTGACTTTGTTGACTTCTTCTGGCTGTATGTTATGATCTTCTTTGTCACCCAAAAAGGAATCCAGAGTTTGAGTTTGAGTCTGAGTTTGAGTCTGAGTTCATTTTCGCCGCCTGTTCATGTTCCCAGCCAACTACTTGATTCTTGAGCTTTTTGTCAGGATGTGACTGCTTGTAGAGTAGAAAGTACTTTGTCCCAAGCTTTAGGGTCCAAGCACTGCTGTTTTCAGAGCTTCTTCTACTCTACCATCACCCCAGGCTCTGTCCCAGCAGCGCTCCTCCTCCCCCAAGAACTGCCAACCAGGACCACAATCCAGATCCAAGCAGGGCACAGCAAGAGAATCTGTCTTTGTGCCCACAAAGCACTCCTTGCACTCCCACTCTGATCCACTGCTAGATTCCTCCCACTGTGTGAGCCAGGGACTTGGGAAGCAGCTGACACTGGATTTCTGGAAGCAGCCTCAGGCTCTTCATGCTGCTGCTATCACCTCCTCCACCCCCAGAGCTGGCGGCCAGACAGCTCTGAACTCTATCCCGCAGTTTCCTCCTAACCTGCTCTTTGGTATTTGTGAGTTGAGACGTCTGGTAACTGGCACAGCTCACTGTTTCATGGCCCCAAGGCCTGTTCCAGCTGGCTGATTCTGGGTCTTGTCTGTCTTGGTGCAGCCCACACTGGACTGCCCTCAGCTCTCAACACCATGCAATAGACCCTTCCCGGTGACCATCCAGGCTCTCCTGGGTTGGAGACCTGTTTCTCTCTGCTATTTTGTGGGTTCTGCAGCTCTAGAATTTGTTCAGAGCCATTTTTTACAGGTGCTTGGAGGGATTTGGGGGAGAGATTAAGCAAGTCCCTGCTTTCTAGCCACCACCTTGGCTCTCCCCACACCCATGTGCCACTTTCTAAGAAAAACTTTTCCTGATCTTCTTTGTTGTCAGACTTCTCTTCTACTTGATATTACCATTTTTAGTCATCTGTGTAAATAATGTGATCTAGGGAACCTCAATTTGCTGGACTGGAGAACCTCCCACAGAGTTGGATATACATTTTGACCCTCTACAGAGAGAGAGAGAGAATTGCTTCGCTGGAATGACAAGGCAATTCCTGACATAGCAACTACCAATTACACCCTAGTAACCAGGGTTTTCAATAGTTATTGTGATATCCCAGGAAGTCATGTGTTCTTCAGAAAAGGACTATAGCATATGTCTAGCTCGAAGGAAGGTGCTCCAGCATGCCAAATCAGATATTCCTCTGACCATCTCTGCTACAATGAAATAAATTCTGCATTCCCCGGTAGAAATGTTAGCTCCATGAAGGAGAGGATTATTTCCCTTTTTTCTTTCTTATATCCAGAGCCTAGCCCAATGCCTTATACATTATTGTTGTTGTTCAGTCAATTTCAGTCATGTACATTGTAAGAATTTAATAAATGTTGGCTGAATTGATTTGAATCAAGCTGGAATTTGAATACTTTAAGTCTGCTGTTTACAAGTCCATTGCTCGTTTTAAAAGAAAATAAAACCTTTACTGATATGGTTTTGATAGTACTTCTTAATTAACATACCACCCAGATGACCTTCACATCAAAACAAAAGAGGTAAGCAAAATAGTCTAAAACAGTAATTGTGAATGGTAGCACAGAATAACTTTTAACACTTATAGTTTACCATCTCTTAACAGAAAGTGAGTTTTTAACTTTCCTTGATCATCTAATATGCCATTTGGTAAGTTATTATTGTCTTTTAATGTTGCCTTCATTGTCTTTGTGAATATTGCTATTTTGGTTCTGACTTCTTCACTCTGCATCAGTTCATACAAACCTTCCCCTGTTTTGTTTTGTTTTGTTTTGTTTTTTTTCTGAATTCAGTACAGTTAATATTACATGGGATTTAGAGTTAGGAAGACCTGAAATTGAAGCCTGCCTCAGACACTTATTAGACTCTGATCAAGTCACTTAATTTCAATTTGCCTCTGTTTCATCATCTGTAAAATGGGGTAATAAAAGCACTTATTGCCCACTATTGTTGTGAGAATAAAATGAAATAATATTTGTAAAGCACTTTGAAAAAGTTAATAGCACTAAAAAAGATAGATATTATTGTTGATGATGTTATTATTTGTACTTTTCTTGAGAATGACATTTCATTACATTAAAGTTCATATACACATATACTACAAAGTGTTTAACTACTGTCCAGTGACTAGGCACATAATTTGTTTCTAGCTTTTTGTTACTGCGAATAGTGTTTTAATGAACATTCAGGTATTTGTGGGTTTTTCTTTCTGTCACCGACTATGGCAGGGTAAAAATCCAGTAGGAAGATCACTGGATCAAAGGAAATAATAGTTTAATAATGAACAATTGAATAAATTCAAGTTGTATTCTGGAAAAGTTAACACAATTAATAGCTCTACCAATGGTGTATTAGAATACATGCCTCCCCAAAGTTCCTCTCTTATTAACTCTTTCTATCTTTTTTGTAATCATTGTAAATTTAATTAAAATAAAATGACACCTCAGAATTGTTTTGGCTTTTATTTCTCTTATAAATGTTTTGAAGCATTTTTATATAGTTGTTATACTTTGTATTTTTTGAAAAAAAATTGTTTATATCCTTCTACTATTTATTAAAGAATGGCTCCTTGATAGATAAATGACTCCCCAGCTCCAATTCCTAAATATCTATATAAATAATTATTTTATGTTAAGATTTTGAATGTCAAATTTTTATTAGGAATATTTGATGCAAAATTTCTACCCAATCCATTACTTTTTTTTCTTATTCTGGTTGCATTGATTTTGTTTGTACAAAAGCTTTTAAAATTTTATGTAAATGAAATATTCTATTTCATTTTTATAATTTCTTCTATTCTTTGTCTGATTATAATCCTACCTTCAAGACTTACTGGCCATGAGTAAGTCTCTTACAGAATTATTAGATCACAGAATCCCAGAGTTGGAAGAGATCTCAAAAACCTCCACGTGAATCTCAGACCTGAATCAGACTCTATCTGGATCTCCAAGCATCATCTCAAGATGTCTAAAGCAGAACTTATTTTCATCCTCCCCTAAACCCACCCTCCTCATAACTTCCCTATTTCTGTTGAGGGTTATGTTGAGATACTCTTCCAGTTACTCAGATTCACTACCTAGGAGCAATCCTCAACTCCTCACTCTTATTGACCCCATGTTCAATCAGTTGGCAAGTGTTTTCAATTCTATGTTCCTTACATCTTTTGCATCTATCCCCTTTTGTCTACTTAAACTACAACTATCCTTTTCCAGGACTATATCATCATTCATTTAGACTATTGCAACAGCCTCCTAATTTATTTCTCTTCATCGTTTTTCCCTTCCATGCTGCATCTTATATATAGCTTTCAAACTGAGGTTTCCAAAATGCAGGTCTAATAAAGTCACTCTTTTGCTGAAGGAGCTTCAGAGTTTCTCCATTGCCTTTAGGATAAAGAATAAAATCCACTTTTTAGCATTTAGAGCCCATCATAATCTGGTCCTAGTTTATCTTTTCAATAAGATTACACATTACTACCCCAACATACTCCATGTTTCACTTAAACTCATCTACTTGCTGACCACATTCCATCTTCTGCCTCCAAACTTTTGCATCAGATATTTTCCATGTCTCAAATACTACCCCTCCTCAGCCTCTGCCTCTTGGAACCTCTAGCTCACTTCAGAGCTCAACTCAAATGATATTTCCTTCAAAATGCCTTCATTTCACATTTGTTTTGTATATATTGCTATCTGGAGCTGAGATTTGAAATCTGTTCTATTCTGACAAAATAATTCATTCCAGGTGTTAACGTGACCAAGAGATTGCTTTACTATAACAGTGGTATGGGCTCTTAGAGCATTCCACTGTCTACACAGGTCTACTTAGTAACCAAACCTGGATAGAGGAAGCTTGCAGAGGTGGAGGTTCATTCTGTCAGCTCTCTGGCTCTTCAGAGGAACAGATGGGGAAACCCTTATGTGAATCTTAGAGAAGCTCCTCTCCAACAGATGAAAAAAAGGTGGCACCCAGATCATCTACCTGAGAGGGCGTTGCTTCCCTTTTGTCACCAGCTACCACATTGTTTAAATCAATTGCTGGCTTGCCAAATCATGTATTTATCTGTGAATGTGCTATTTTCCCATCAATAGACTATATATTTCTTGAAGGCAGGAACTGTTTCATTTTTGTATTCTACCTCTAGCACCTAGTGAGTCAATCAGTCACAGTCAGGCATCAGGCAGTGCCAAGTACGTGACAGATGCATAATAACTGCTTGTTAATTGACTAATAGAATATCTCCTCTACAACATGCCCCAAAGTGGACGTGTAACTTCTGTTCAAAGATCTCCAGCAGCACATTACATTTCCCTTTAACTCTAATTAGTTCATTTTTCCCTACACAAAGCCAAATCTTCCTCTACCCTGTCCCCACCCCTACTAACACCTTCTAGGATTAAGTATTCTTAGTCTAATATCTTTTCCATGTGAAGGGCTACCTTTAAGTATTTGTAGAAGGCAATTATATCTCTTTTACGTGTTCTCTTTTCCAAAATGTATATCCCCAATTCTTTCAACTAATCCTCATATGCTATAATGTTAAGACCCTTTACCATCCCAGCTGTTCTCCTCTGGTTTCTCTCAATTTAGTCTCTGAACACTTCTTTCCTCATATGCAAAATAGGGATAATAAATGGTTATCTTGTAGAGTTGTTGGGAGAATCAAGGAGATAACGTGTGAACAGCATTTTGCAATCCTTAATTTTTTATCATTGTCAGTTATTGTTATGAAGTGCCTAACTGTATCTGCTGAGCTCAATAATTGTTGCAAAATGAGATCTGGGCTCCTAAATTCTGAGAACTTTAGCATGTTTTAAGTGGCCACAATATGTTTGCCCTGGGAGAGGGGAAAAAAAAGGAAGAGAAAGAAAAGCCTTGTACTTCATTTCTAAGAGCTTATGTTCCAAGACAATATTTCAATAGGACTGCCATGACTACGTCTTTACCCCTTACCTCTACTCCTCCCTTTCCCACAGACTTGGGAAAGACCCTTGACAGGGTCTTCCTAGGTAAATTTTAAGGAATCAGGGAATAGTGTCACAGTCCAACCCCTGATGCATTTCAATTTCTTCCAGTACCTTTTCAAGATCTAAGTTAAAGATCTCATTGCATAACTAAAACCCTGTGGCCTTCATTTCTGCTGCTATTGTTTTCTCAGCCCTGGCTAGCACATACGAAATGGCATTAATGGAAAACTGCATACATCTGCTTTGAGAGGTAGCTGTGCCTTAAAAGCTTCCACATTTATGGAATTCCTAGCCCTTTTACACGAGTGTCTAAATCATGACTTCCTGGGGTGCTTTTAGCACATTCCATGCAGTAACCCTGGTGGGGGCAAGGGGCTGGAGAGATCCCTCAAGGGTACAATCCATCCATTGCTGGGACACCTAACCACAGGAGTTCCAGAATCTTAGAGCTCCCATCTCCATTGAGCAAGAGAAACAAGGAGAAAGAGAGAGAGGATTTACGAACAGAAAATGTATTCACTTTTTGCCAGGACATTAAAACATTCCTGACTCCAGCTGCTGTGGTCCTTCTTTGAACCCTATCACCAGGTTAGAAAAGCAACCTTGCTTCATCAGTTTTCCTTATGGAATTCAGACATGGCTAAGGCTTATTTTTACCATACTAATTCAGAAACTATTTTTCTCCTTACCCCTAAAATTATAAAAGACAAAAACTCTATGTATACATATACCTCTGATGTATGTAAAATTACATATATCACATATGTTGTATATGTATGCATATACATTCATGCTAATACATATATGATGGATTGACAGATTGCATTTTCATAAGGAACCGTATTTCATTGGTGACTGGGGGGGGGGGAATCCCCTCTACCAATTCAGATCAGCAACTGATCTGAATCTCACAGTGTCTCTCTCTCCCTCCCTCCCTCTCTCTGTCTCTCTATTTCTCTTTCTGTCTCCCTCTCTGTCTGTCTCTGTCTCTATTTCTCTCTCTCTCTCTCTCTCTCTCTCTCTCTCTCTCTCTCTCTCTCTCTCTCTCTCTCTCTCTCTCTCTCTCTCTCTCTCTCCCTCTCTTTCTCCCCCTCTCCCTCTCCCTCTCCCTCTCCTTCTCCCTCTCCCTCTCCCTGTCCCTCTCCCTCTCCCTCCCTCCCCCCACCCAGTGTCATTTTAGCATCTCCAACATCCACTGGATATCTTCACTCCTCCTACCATGCCTATTTCTCTCAAGGGTAGTACCAAAATTCTTTTGTCACCTAAGTTAACGATACAGGATTCATCCTCAATTTTTTACTATCCCTCACCCACACATCCTTGGTGAGTCATCACTTCTATCTTATTATCTGTCCCCTTCCTTCTACTTAGTTCACAACCACCCTAATCCAGTCTCCAATCACGTCTTGCCAGGACAATTGCAATTGTGTTCCCGGCATCCAGTGTCTATCTCCCTTCTCTAATTCATCCTCCATTCACTTGCCAAAATTATATTCCTAGTGCACAGTCCTAACCATGGTGATCCCCTGCTCAAGAAGCTTCAGTGGCAATCTACTGTCTCTAGGATAAAATGCAAACCCTTTTATTTAGCATTTAAAACTCTCCCCATTCTGCCACCTAAGGCAATGGGCAATCAGGTAGCATAGTGGATAGAGTCCTGGACCTAGAGTCAAGAACAGCTGAGTTCAATCTGGCCTCAGACACTTACTGTGTGACCCCTGGCAAATCACTTAACCCATCTGTCTCAGTTTCCCCATCTGTAAAACAAGAATAATAATAGCACCTATCTCCCAGAGTTGTCGTTGTGAGAATCAACTGAGATAGTAATTCTAAAGTGCTTAGCATAGTGCCTGAAACATAGTAGGTGCTAGAAAAATATTAGTTATTATTATTAATTATTCCAGCTTGCATTTTCAGTTTAATTATATATTACTCCTATTGTTTTGGAGGGAAGGAAGAAGGCAGGGAGGTGGATTAATTTTTCCTAATGTATACTCAGCCCTTAGCACATTGCCTGGTACATAGTAGGTGCTTAATAAATGTCTATTGAATGAATGAATAGTAGGTGTACAATAAATCTCTGTTGATGGTCTTTGTTTACTGACCGACTGAATGATAAACTGTGCTCTAGCTAAGCTGGCCTATTTGCTGTTCCTCAAAAATGACATTCTCTCTCTCACCTCAATACTTTTGCTGTCCTCCATGCTTCTTAAAACTCCCCAGAGCCCTTCAAGGCTTTACTCAAGTGTCATCCCATCCCCAAAAGGTCTCTCTTGTTTCCTGAAGTTGTAGTGCCCTCTATTACTTTGTACTTATATTCTATATATCTTGCATTTATATATCTGTGAACATATTATATCTCCCTTTGTATAATATAAGCTTCTTGAGGGCAGGGACTGTCTTAGTCTTTTATATGTATCTCCAGAGGAGGTACTGAGGTAGATTGATTGACTGATTTCATTTCTGACTATTCTAAGCTGCCTGGCATACATGAATTTTTATTTTTATGAACTGAATTTTTCATTTATTATCCCATTTTAACTTCAAAGAATGTCTCTGGGAAAGAATGTCTTTGTGAAAGAATGTCTTTGAGAAAGAATGTCTTTGAGAAAGTTAAGTCATTGGCTCATTGGGAAATTTCAAGGAGACAGAGATAGGCACAAGACCTGTCATTTTATCTGTGTAGGGAACTCACAGGTGAGAAAACACCTTATACCAATGTGAGTTAGCATCTTGCAATTCATAGACTTTGACTCCAGTGCATGGAACACTAAGGGATTGGCTGACTTGCTCAGGGTCCAATAGCTAATATTTGTCAGAAACAGAACTTGAACCCAGGTCTTCCTGGCTTCAAGGCCAGCTCCTTATCCACTACTCCACACTGCCCCTAGGAATATTTGAAAATAAAGTTAAATTATGGTTTAGTTATTTTTTTTAATCTGCAATATTTAAGCTAGTCACACACCACAGTTTCAAAGGCTCAAAGCTAACCACGGGTAATGAGAGCAATGCACCAGGAATGGAATGCAGGAATTATGGTAAGGCCAAATGCTATTTGGGGTCTGGCTACAGAATACTGCAATAAGACACTGGCAAAGCGAGAATGATCCTCTCATCCCACCAGTGAGCTGGTTTTTTTGTTTTTTTGTGTGTGTGTTTTAATATATCCAGAGTGCTTTATTTTTCTCTAGGGGGTCTTCTTGTCCTTGTCGGATCTTAGCTGTAGCAGTTAAAACCCACCCCAATCTCTGGATCATGGTTTAGGATTTTTCTAATCCTAGATGAAACAAAAGAGGTGGCTCAATATGTGGCAAAAAGGGAATGGGTCTTAGGAAGCTTCCATGTTTGGTCTACCACTAACTGGGGTACATGGGCTGGAACTAATGGGAACCTACCCCCTCTTTGACCCTCAGCTTCCTGTTTTCCCAAATGGAGGCTATATACAATATACTCCTCTCATATGGAATTCAGACAGGGGCTAGGTTGAGGTTCCCCTCTATGCTATCTGGGGTGGGAAGGCAGGAGCAACAAATTAAGCAAGCTGTTTTCCATATCCTTTGGGTACTTCAAAAGTATAAACAAACACAAGTAAATTGATTAACAAGCATTTATTAAATTTTCACTAGTGTGAGGCATCGTACCAGAGGCTAGGACAAAAATGAAACAGCCTCTGCCCTCAAGGATCTTATAGTCTATATGTGTGGTGAGAACAATAGCTGAACCCCTTGTTCCAGGCAAGTTAGGTTAATTTTTCCTTAAGTGGTATTGAAATCACCCTTGAAACTTGATTAGCTCAGAGCATTAACATCTTGGGCTGTGATATTACTTCCTGGTTCACTGAGTATAAAAAGATATAAAGATCTCCAGGCCCTCTCCAGGCCTGGACAACTAAGGCAAAGCTTAGCTGAATCAACTCAATTAACTGAGCTATCCTCAATATATATTTTGTTGAATATCCTTCTCCAGCTATGGTTAAGTAAATCTCCTTTTCTTAATTGCTGAATGATCTATCTATCTATCTATCTACACAGATATATTTATATACAAGGTAAATATAAGGTCATTTCTCCTTACAGTTACAGTTTCAGCTTGAAAGTTATAAAATTCAAGGTCACAGATTTACAGCTAAAATAAACCTTAGAGGCAACCCCATCCAATCTTGTCATTCTATAGATGAAGAAAGTGGAACCAGAGATGTAAAGTGATTTGACCAAGGTCACTTTGGTAGTAAGAGGAAGATTGAAATTAAACTCACTTCTTGCTTCTGTTGTTCAAAATTCACAATTTTTTAGATTCTCTCTTCACTGATGAAGACTGTAATCCACCCATGCCTAATGGTTTAACAAGTTACTATGATGAAAGAAAGAAAAAGGAAGGAAGGAAGGAAGGAAGGAAGGAAGGAAGGAAGGAAGGAAGGAAGGAAGGAAAAGAGAAGAAAAGAAAAGAGAAGAGAAGAGAAGAGAAGAGAAGAAAAGAAAAGAAAAGAAAAGAAAAGAAAAGAAAAGAAAAGAAAAGAAAAGAAAAGAAAAAAATCATTACCTTGTATTTAATTCTCTGGTGATGAGGCTCTTTATATTTAGACTGGCTGGTCCTACAACTGACTGTCAGGCATAATCATTTCCAGCTTAGTAGAGTCTGTCAGAGCTCATACTTTCCTGTAAAAGCCTTAAGAACACAGGCGCAATTTGAATTCTCTGGCCTTGGCCTTAATTATCAAGAATTAATGAAGCTTTACCATTGCAAAGACGGACAACCAAGAAAAGAAAATTGTGAAACATTGCACAAATGAAGTCTTATATAATGTCTTTTGGTGTCCTTAAGAGACCAGAGGATTATTGTACAGATGAGTAAATCTCAAGTTATCCAGATTTCAGAAACAGTTTGGATAAGCATGAAGAATTCAGATGCTTATCTGAACCTCCCTATATTGGTCTGGAAGAATCCTGATTCAAGCTTTCTCATGAAATATCATCTGGTATTTCCTTATGGGCTGGCTGGCCAGAGTGATCATGAGAACAACCTCTTGAATGGTAAGTCAGCTCTTTTCTGCCTGATCTTGGAGAGAAGAGTTGAGTGGGGGGAAGGAAGGCTAAAAGTGGAGGCTGGGGGTGGGTAGGGATGGAACAAACCCAGAAGAACTATTCTAATTAAGAAAAGCGGTCATCAAAATTGTGGTCTAAATTTTGAATTTAGACTGGTTATTTCAACTAAACTATCTTGCATAGCTTTAGTTGTTACCAAGAAACATGAAGCTGAGAAAGTACTGTTGCCACAGAGCTCCTGGCATGAGCTAGATGAGAAGGGCATGAGCTAGATCATAATTAAACCCAGATCTCACAAAGCAACACTATTATTTTAATTAGCATATTATTTTCTGAATGTTGGAAAGAAAAGGTTTTTTTTTTTTTTACTTAAAATAAAAGACCTCAAACATTGTCATTTAGACTTCATTCTCTGCTTCTGCTTATGTTGTAAATTTGTCTTTGGCTCTCTGGAATAGAAGTGGCATATTCTTATCATTTCGATGCTTAGTAATAATTCTTCTCCAATGCTTCTCCAACAGATAACAGCATCAGAGGATGTAGAGTTAGAAGTATCTACTGCTTTCTCAGCTTAGAGGGATCCAATGCCTATCATTTTCAACATGAGGAACTTTTTTTTCCAATTGAGAAATTGGAGAAATAAAGCATTCACCCCATCTCTGTATTTAGAAGAATGTATTGGGTCTCTTGGTAGTAAATGTGGTTTATGCTGGTGACACAGGCCTACGTGGAGGAGAGGGAGCTTGATTTAGAAGTCATGAAATTGCTTGACTGCAGGCGGGCAGAACTTACCGGCAGAAAATTCTTCTCCTTTTACCACCTGGATGGAACGGGCCTGGCCACAATGACGCGCACCCCGGGAGCCTCATAGCCTGGTAGCATCCAGTGATCATACTAGCAGTGGTCAAGTCCCTGTACTAAGGTTAAGCTACCTAAGGTCACCCTCATAGTAGTGCAGATTTTTTTGGTCCAAAATTCCTTTCATTTTTTAAAGGTCAAAGGACATGAAAGGATGCCAAAATGATTAATTTCTAAAAATATCTGTCAATATCTGGGCTACACAACAGGTCTGTAATCAGAAAACACACTTTATAAACTTCGTTCAAACTATACAGGTAACATTTTACTTAGAGGCCAATAGTTAAAGTTGGTCAAAAAATGAGCCCTATTCCTATCAGGAATCCACATTTCTTTTTGCTTTAATCAATGACAGTGAACTAAGACTAACCATGACAGAAAATTTCAGGATAGAAACTGAAAACAATGATCAGCCATCCAGTTGTTTTGTCTACAGGCTATCAATTTCTAGTGTTGACCTTTAGTTTAGTTAAAGGAGGCAAACAGACTAGGTGAAATAAAAATTAGTACAGATTTATTCCGTTAAGCTAACTTGTACATGATCATGGAAGCTTCTGATTCACTTGAACAAGAGAGAGAGAAGGTTAAGTAACACTTCAGAGCCAAGGTTTATGATCTCCATGTCAAAGAAAGGAAGTTCTTAGGTAAACAAGACAAATGACAAGGTAGGGTCACTTAGAGATGCAAATGTCTCTAGCCCACAGCTCTGGCTGCCAGACTTTGTGTCACCACAGATAATAAAGATGCTCCTGGTCTTTGAAGTTGCTGAGGCAGGAAAAGGGGATTTTTAGAATAGAGCAAAAGCAGTTTGGAGGCTTTAGATATTATTGGGGTTCAAATAATCTGAAAGGATTGACATTAGCTGTTTGGAACCATCCTTCTGATTGACTGGTTTTTCTTATTTCTAGTCTTCATTCACCCACTTGGCCTCATAAGGACACTGACTCTTACAGCACATTTTAGATGAGAATCCCAGGCTCACTATCTGGTAACCCTAAAAACTTTATCATAGTATATCATTTTAATTGTGAATTGTCTGGAAACATGTATTTTCAAGCAGAGATTATATCCTTCCTTGAATATTAGAATCTCTTTTATGGGAAGAACAAAAAGAAGGACCTCAAGACTCTAGTTAAGTTATTTTATCGTTTTAACAGAAAATCACCTTTAGAAGCGGTTTGTTTTCCTCTTTTGTCTTGAGCATTTCTTTGGGCTATGAGTTTGGAAAAAAAATCTATCCTTCTTTACTCGTACTTTCCAGAAGGGAAATTGGCAATTACTATCGCATGGCCAAGAGGTGTGCTAACATGCCCTACACAAAATACCGTATGTTTTTTCTATATGGGATAACACTGGCCTTCAAGCACATACAGCTTTGGCAACAACAAAACTGATAGAACTTTTCAAATTAGATAATCTCCTCAAGGGAATGGAAAGGAGCTAGATTTGAAAGTGACCTGTTATATAGTTTTTGGCCTTCCACTTACTAGCTGTATAAGCTTGGCCAAGTCAATTTAAAGAACATTGAAGTGTCTAATAGTGCACGGCACTGTCCCAGGTGTTAGGGAGGAATACAAAGACAACAATGAAACAGCTTACACCCAAGGAGTTTACATTAAGAGGGAGTTAGGAGGGAGGGAGACATAAGTACCCAAGTTTGTGTGTACACACACACACACACACACACACACACACACACACACACACTTATGTATGTATGTATGTGTGTATGTGTGTATATATACACACATACATATATACATATATAAACACACATATATACATATATTAACGCACTGTTAATACTAGGTAATTACAGAGAGATAAACTAGAAACTGAGAGGATCAGGAAAGACTGGTATTTGAGCTGAGCTTTGAAGGAACCTAGGGATTCTAAAGAGCAGAGGTAAAGGAGTAAATTCCAGGAAGAGGAGAAGGTCTAGAGACCAAAGATAGACTGTCCTACGTAAGGAACATCAAGACCAGTTTGGCTAGAATATAAAGTATACGAAGGAGAATACTTCTGGTATATTGGATCAAGGTTGTTAAGAACCTGAAATGCCAAAAAGAAAGATTTATATTTTATTCTAGGGGCACAGGGAGCCTCTGGAGCTTATTGCTTAAGAGAGTAACAGCGTCAGACCTATGTTTTAGAAAATCATTTTGGCAGCTATGTGAAGGCTGGATTAGAGAGAGGAAATATTCGAGACAGGAAGACCAATTGGCAGGTTATTACAATCATCCAGGCATGAGGACAGTGAAGATAAAGAAACCAATGTGAGAGATGTAAAGGTAAAAACTATAAGACTTAGCGACTAATTGGACATGTGGAGTAAGATTGGAAGTCCAAACTGGAAGGTAAGAAGGATAGTGATGCTTTTAACAAAAATAAGTAAATTTGGAAGAGGGTAAGTTTTGCTGTTGTTCAGTTGTTTTAGTCCTGTCTGACTCTTCATGATACCAACTGGGATTTTCTTGGAAGAGATATTGAAGTGGTTTGCCATTTCCTTTTCCAGTTCATTTTACAACTGAAGAAACTGATGCAAATTGGGTTAAGTGACTTGCTCAGGGGCACACAGCTGGCAAGTATCTGAGGCCAGATTTGAACTAAGGAAAATGAATCTCCCTGACTCCAGGCCAGGAGTTCTATCCACTGTCTCAGCTAGCTGACCTAGGGATGAGTTTAGGGGGAAAGTAATTAGTTCCTTTTTGTATGTCTTGAGTTTGGTAGACAAGTGGGACATTTAGGTGGACATATCCAGAAGGCAGCTAATAATGTGGAACTATGTAATATCTAACCAGAGTTAAGAAGAGAGATTAGAGAAGGATATATAGATTTGAAAGTTTTCTGTATAATCAGAGGAATCCCTTGATTTTCTGTACTGGGCTACCTCCCATGGAATTGGATATGTACCATGCATCCATCCTGTGTGACATTCATTAGGCCTTGCTGAAAGACATTCACCCTACTAAAAATGGCACAGACAACTTATTCTAGATTCCTGTTAAATAAGGCTTACATCAAATATGATTTCCCACATAGCCAAGAAAAACAACTTACGTAGAGGAGCTGAGGATGATTTCCATCTCTTTTGAGAGCTTTGGTTTGGAGATGCTTCCAATGGTCTCTCTCTTGGACTTCCAACAAGAGGAAAGGGGCATTTTCTTGTCTTGCCCCTCTCCCCTGCCTTGAGGTATGACAGAAAAAGGTACATGGCAATAAAAATATCTGCTTCCCTAGATAATTCTAAATCATGGCCACAGTAATCTGGTTTTGCTTTCTTCCCTGAACATGGGCCAATGACCAGAAACTCCGAGGAATGCATAGTTCCAGCCCTGGTGGTAACCTTGTTAGTGTGAGAGGTTGTGTTTCTGAGTCTGGTGCTAGTTGTCCACTAAGAGTTGATTTAGGTTGGTTAAAGAAAACTCAAGCTATATCTTCTTAGCTGGCCAAGAAATACTGTGATTAGCTCAGACAGTGAAGGTCCAAGGTCAGAGCAAATATGTGAAGGATCTATGTAGAAGCAGCTCACAAGTTGTCCTTACCTCCCAGAAGAATATAATGAGTATGATGGATTGTTTTATTTTGTTATACATTTAAAGTTTTTATGTCATATATTTAATATATGCTTATAAATATTTAGTATCAAGCTCTTTTGTGTGTGTTAGAGAAAATGGCCATCCTCTATTTGATATCCATAGTGTGCACAGAATACCTTTTCTAGAAGGGAATGTTTTGAGGGAACCTTAATGTGAGCCATACCTAACCTTAGAAATTTTCCCAGAGTGACTTTAGATGGAGGAAACAAGCCAGAGATCAAGAGATACTTTACTCCCCGCCCCCCCTTCTGAGGGTCAGGATCCCTCCAGGAGGAATCCAGTCCATGTGAGACCAGAGCTGGACTGATGGGAATTTCTCTGGATTATGGGGCACAAATGGTGGTGTACCAGAGCCAACTGGCAGCTCTTGAGAGCTGACTGCTAAATTTTCAGTGTGAAATTCACAAGTGCTACAAATCAGGGCTTGATTTATTTTTTGTGTTAACTGTCTCGACTTAAGAAAGTGATGGATAAAATGTTAACCATGCAGATTAAATATGCTAGAGTATTGTGTATATCTTAAGCATTTACCAGCACACTGCTGATGAAGATGATAATTAGATGACAACAGAGCAAATTGATTAACCTCCCTTTTCTTGTGGGTTAGTTGTTTTCAGCTGTGTCTAACTCCTTATGACCCCAGATGGGGTTTTCTTGGCAAAGATACTGGAGTGGTTTGCCATTTCCTTCTCCAGCTCATTTTACAGATGAGGGAACTGAGGCAAACAGAGTTAAGTGACTTGCCCAGGGTCACACAACTAGTAAATGTCTGAGGACAGATTTGAACTCAGGAAGATGAGTGTTCATGACTCCAGGCCCAGGACTCTATCCACTGTGCCATGCAGCTGCCCTGTTTAACCTCTCTAGATCTCATCATCAAATATTCTACTTCATTTCTTTAGTGTTCTCAAGCCACCAATTTCTTAGAGATGACTTCTCTATACTTGTAGTACACTAAAGACATCAACCAGTATATGAAATCCATGCCCAATCTCACTGCCTTTGCACCTCACACAAATGGCTAGCATGTTACCTACTTCACTCCTAGGTCTTTGAATCCCTGGTTATTTAAAGGCTTGACTTAGTAACACTTTCTGAAGCTGGGCAGCTAGGAGGCACAATGGAGAGGGTACTGGGCCTGAAGTCAGGAAGACATCTTCCTAAGTCCAAAGCTAGCCTAAGATACTAACTTAGCTGTGTGACCCTGGGCAAGTCACTTAACCCTGTTTGCCTCAGTTCCTCATCTATGAAATAAGCTGGAGAAGGAAATAGCAAACCACTCCAATATCTTTGCCAAGAAAACCCCAAAGGACATCACAAAGAGTAGTACATGACTGAAAAAACTGAACAACACTTTCTAAAGGAAGCTTTTTTTTTCAGTTCCCCTCTCCCCACAACAGGTACACAAATTCCTAATCCCTTCTCCCCTACAGCTACATTCTATCACTTCTGAGTACATTGTATATATCTATTTATATACATATTATCTCCTCCATTAGAATGTAAGCCTCTTGAGAGCAGGGATAATTTTTGCTCTGGTGTTGATTGTAACTCCAGCATGAAGCATAGTTCCTGGCACATTGTCTCCTCCATTAGAATGTAAATTCCTTGAGGGTAAGGGCTGTTTTTGCTTTTTCTTTGTATCCCCAGCACCCAGCAGATTGCCTGGCACATAGTGAGAGCTTAATGAATGATCTTAATAATGCTTAATAAATTGATTGATGAGTGATTTATCATACTAGGCTTACTCTGAAGCTACAACACATTGCAAACAAGGAATTGTGAAGAAGATATCTAAAACCTGTGGTCAAAGAAATGGATGAGCAAAAAAATAGAAAAACAAGTTGTTCAAATGGTGACAGCAAGAGATACCTGAGTGACAGATCACATTCTGCACTAATATCCCCATCGTGTCAAGAAAAGGCAAAGAAAACCCTCAGCATGTTTGCAGGACCTATGATGAATTTACGGGAGGCCATGGACAAGGTGAATAGATATGAATACTCTGATCCGTGTCACTGGACAAAGCATTCACACTTTTGAAGTCGCAGGTCCACTTAAGTATGTGCATTTGAGTTATAAAAAAAATCAGTGGTATTTATGCAGCTTATAGTATACAAAGTACTTTATATACATATTTATGTACATATATACAGATCTCATTTGATCTATTCACATTACCCTGTGAGGTAGGCAAAGGCAAGCATTATTAACTCCATTTTATACATGAAATGACTAAAGAACAAAGAGATTTACTTAAAGTCACACAGCTAGTAACTGGCAGTACCAAAGGCTTAAACCTACATCTCATTCTAAGACCAGTGCCCTCATAAATTAACCTCCCATCCAACAGAGTCATTGATTTAAGATTTCAGCCAAATGACTGCATACTTGTCCTATTTGTACATCAGGGAGCTTATTTCCCTCAATACAAAGAGGAATGTCTTCTCCATTCTAATAGATTTTCAACTTCATGAGGGCAGGGATAGTGTCTTAACTACCTGTGTTTCTTCCCCAGTGCCTTATACATAGGGACTAGGGATAGGAACTGAAGCCATGACTTCATTAGTGTAGGGAGCTCTGAGGTGAGGAAATTCTCTAGAAAGCATATAGCATTTGTTGTCTAGACCAGTAGGATCAAACTCAAATAGAAACAGGGGCCACTAAATCATACATAAGTGGCCCTCTAGGTCCTCAAGTGTGGCCTTTTGACTGAATCCACACTTCACAGAACAAATCCCCTTAACAAAAGGATTTGTTCTGTGAAGTATGGATTCAAAGAGGCACATGTGGCCTCGAGGCCCTGGGTTCCCCACCCCTGCTACATCACGCTACCTACTGTGCTTTATACATAGTAAGTGCTTAATAAATATATATTAAATAAATAAATTATTGTTCAATAAATGTATGTTTCTAACTCAGGGAAGAACCATTCAATGAAGCATGTTTTCCTCTAGTCTGCAAATGAACTGATATTGACTATAGATGGTGTGACTATGCTTTATAGACGATTTAAGCTCCATTGGGATAGTGGCCGCCTGATGTTGACAGGATTTTCTTATGGTCCTGTGCTGTCACTCCAAAACTGTGTCAATGTCATTTTAAAATTGAACAAAACACTTATAGAATTGGTTGCCATACAGGTTGGTGGCTTTGGGTAGGCAATTCCATACTTTCAAATAAAGGGGTTCTCAGGGAAGTGACGGCCATGGCTTTTCACTCCAGACCCAAAAAGGGGAGACTGTGTAACCTATATGCCAATGTGGTAGGGATTTCTTAGTCAAATGTAGTCTCCATTGCACTCATCTATCCCATACTGATGCCTGTTGTATAACAATATTCCAGAGGAATAATTTCATTCCAGTGGCCTACTTTGGATATAGACCAGACATTTGGAGAAATCTCAAAATTAAATTCATCATACTACACTCAATTGTATTATTCCACTAATGATGGATTCCCCAAAACCAAACAGAGAAATTCATTCCATATTTGGGATGGAATCTAGGATTTTTTTCCTGTTGTTTAAAGATTGTTCTTATTGTGCTTAATGAATATAATATAAACCATCTGTAGGCATTTATGTAGAAGTACTAGTAGTTTTAATCTATTAATCAAGATTATTTGAATAGGTCCCTCAAATTCCATCCATTTTTAATCTTTTATGATTGTATTCAAGTCTGTCACCCATAGCTAATTGAGAATGACCCATTTTCAATACCTCCTTTAAAAATAACTTTGAAATCAGTGTTTTCCTATTCCTTGTCCAAGAAATTCATTATTGTATCTTAATACATTCAGGGAAATCCTTGCTCTTGTTTTAATGTGAACTATTTCCTCTAATGTTACTACTATTATTTTCTTAATCAATTCTGCACATAGACAGCCACTGTGAGGTTTAGCCTACGGCAAAATTGTGAAGCTTCAATTTAATGTCTTCCTCTTTTCTTTTTCATCAGACATATTCCACTCCCTCTCCCACATAGTTAACCTGTGACTGACTATTGATGACCCAGAATCCTTCACTGCAACCTTCTAACAGGGCATTCCTTTCCCAGTCAGTGACCCTATAACCCAGAAAGATATTTTCCTACTCCTCCACCTCCAAAAAAATTTTTTTTCTTTCATTGCCTTGAAAAAGTAACTCAAACTAAAGTATTGATGAATAACAATTAAATGTGTTAACCTTAAAAGAGGCTCTGGAAAACATTCCTTAACCCCAAAGGAATGAATTCCTAATGATAAAATTAGAAGCAATTCTGTTAAATGAGGAAGATGTTTCTGTGCAGTGGTCTATACTGGTACTCTTCCAGTCATATCACATAAGTGCCCACCTACCCCAAATGCTTTCGGGTTGTTCTTTGAGAGTATCATGAACTAGAAGGTGTGATTCTTTGTGGCATTCAGTGAATGAAAACATCTCCTAGAAGATTGGAGATATGTCCCCACTAGTTTAAATCACTCCAATTTATTGTTCGAAATTTTGTTTTATCATCTGAAAAGCTTCTCCCATACCACTTCTAAAAAGTAAAAATACAGTAAGTTATTTCAGAACATTTTGATAAATCAAATCAGAGCTTCAGCAGGGAAAAAAAAACTGTCTCCCCATAAGTTTCCAGAACATTTTTCTAATTTTTATTTGACCAGATATGTGAGGTCATGAGTAACAAGAAATTCCTGCTGAGGAACCTTCCTGTACCAATGCAAATGACCATTTTCTACATTATAAAGTCTTCAAGAGTTCCCTGGTACAGTCAGAAATTAAGTAACTAACCCAGGGTTTCACATCCAGCATATGTTAGTTGTGGGATATGAACCCAGGGTCTTCTTAACTCTGAGGTAAGTTATATCATTTTTACCTCTTTTCTAACCTACCAAAAGAAATATGGGAGGGAGGAAGAAATTTCAGATTTGAGCTACTGTCAGAATTCACAAAATGTAAACTTAGAATTTGATTATACATAAACATTATAAATGCATTTTAATACCACTGTAATTAGGATGGATTTCTTTATACAAAATCCTGAAGCTACTACATTGTCAATCTAATTATTTTGGCTGCCTTACAGCTCAGTGAGGATCATCATAGGATAACAGATAATAGATTTATAGGTAGAAGGGATCTTAAATATTTTACAGCTAAAGAAATTGAAGCTTATACAGATTGAATAATTTGCCCCAGGTCTTAAAATGCTGTGTGGCAGAGCCAGAATTCAAACTTTGGTACTTTGGCTCAAAATGCAGTGTTTATCAAGCTGTGGTATACGATTGTGACAGAATATCATTGTGCTTTAAGAAATGGCAAGCAGGATGATTTCAGGGAAGCCTGGGAAGACTTACATGAACTGATGCAAAGTGAGGTGAGCCGAAGCAGGAAAACATTGTACACAGTAACAGCAATATTATATGATGAAGAATTGTGAAAGACTTAGCTATTCTCAGCAATACAATGATCCAAGACAAGGACAAAGGATTCATGATCAAACATGCTATATGCCTCCAGAGAAGGAACTGATATTGTCTGAATACAGATTGAAGCATACCACCTCTATCTTTTTTCTCTTTCTTTCTTTGTCTTTCTTTCTTCCTTCCTTCCTTTCTTTCTTTCTTTCTTTTTTCCCTTTCTTTCTTTCTTTCTTTCTTCCTTTCTTTTTTTGTTTAAGTTTTCAGTGACTACTATGGAAATGTTTTACATGATTGCACATATATAACCTATATCAGAGTGCTTACCATTTCACAGAGCAGGGAGGGAAGGGAAGGAGGGAGGAAGGAAGGAATGGATAGAATTTGAATTCAAAACTTTAAAAAAATGAATGTTTAAAAATTGTTTTGACATGTAATTGGGGGAAACCTTTTTTTAAATGCAGTGTTCATTCTATTATAAGTTCTATTCTAGGTTCATTCTATTCCTTTCTGCTTACATCCTTCCTGGTTTTCAATCATGATTCCTGATCCTCAGTGTCGCAGCAAGGAAACCTGTTGTGTAAACCCAGGTGTTTTTTATTCCTTCCACTTTAAGGCATGTTGCAGGGGACTCCCCAAGAGAAATGCATGCAAAAGCCATGGCCAGGTTTTACCCTCAGCACAACCTGGCCACACCCATTACCAGGAGTTCCACTGCTAGGCCAGCTAGGTCAGCACAGCAGAGAGGAAAGACATCCTTCAAGACTAGCAAATGGCAGTATTGGCATAGAGTACTATAGTTCAAATGTTCAAGGACGCAGCCAGAAGAAGCAATCCATAAATCACCCCGGTGCTTTGGCCAAAGTTCCTCAGAAATCACCTCTGGCTGTTGAGATAAATCAGACCTAACTATTCCTCCTGATCTCTCTGAAATTTGCCTTCCCACTGGGGGAGGAGGTTACTGAAAGCCTCACCTGTTTACTCAGGTATTTTCTTGGATGTGTGTTAGGACTGGCAAGTCATCCATCTGCCTTCTCTTCTCTAAGCTAAATAATTCCAATTTATTTAACCTTTCTACCTTGATCCTGTTTTCCAGTCTTTTTTGCTGCCCTTCTCTGGATCATCTCCAAATCCTCCACATCCTTTGGGGACACTACTGTATAAAATAATATTTATGAAATAGTAAAGACCACTACATCTTGTGAACCCTGCCAAAGCAATTCCTTGAGCACTGGCATGCAAAGTTTGGGTTGTCATTCCCAAATGCCACCTCCATTTAGTGAAGCGTAGTGTAGTTTCAGCGATGAGGCTGCCCAGTAGGTATGATAAACAGATGACCTCAGCCATACTGATACAGCCACATACTTTCCTTCTGCAGCAGAAGAGTATTTCAGGAGTAAGTTCATATAAGAGGATTTTTTAAAGGAGGAATGGAGCCAGATGTCATTGTTTGTAGATGACTGAACAAGAGGAAGTAAGCTTAAATTAAAATAAGGAAGAAAAGTGGCACAGTAGCTAAAGTATGGGGTCTGAGGTCAGGAAGACCTGAGTTTTAAATCAGGCCTTAGACAATTACTAGCTTTCTGACCCTGGGCAAGTCTACTAATCACTATCTGCCTTAATTTCCCTATCTGTAAAATGGGAATTGTAATAACACCTATTTCCCTGAGCTGTTGTGAGTAGCAAATAAGATAATAATTTTAAAGTGCTTAGAACAATGCCTGGCATGTAATAAACACTATGTAAATGTTAGCTCTTATTATCTATTATTATATCGATTAGATGAAAGGAAAATGGTTATTTTCACAAAGTAAGGAAACAGGTTTACTTACATCAATGGAGGGAGCATATATATTATATATATTTGTATATATATATATATATAAACACACGTGTATGCACATATGCATATATGTATGTATGTATATGTGGATGGTTGGATGGAGAGAGACAGAGAGAGAGAGAGAGATTTGTTAAAGCATAGCTCCATTAGAATAATGGAGTAAAAGGAGCCAAGGAAAGGCTTTGTAGGGGAGTTTCTTAGCTTCCATCACTGGAAGTATTTAAGAAAAGGCAGCTATCTTTCCTGAATGGCTTAATTATTGAATTAATCACACAATTTCAGAGTAGGAAGGCACTGCAATGGCCATCTAGTCCAATTCACACCCAGGGATGAAACCTCACTACAACATACCCAACAAATGGTCATCTAGCCTTTGTTTAAAGATCTACAATGTTGATCACTCACTATTTCCTGATCTACCTGGACCTAATTGCTAGAAAAATTGTTTTGGGGGGGGGGGTTGTTTGTTTTTTAGTTCTATTTTCCTCCTTTCAATTTCTGTACATTGCTCTTAGTTTTGTCTTCTGAAGTTAAACAGCAACAACAAAATCTATATTTGACAGCTTTTCAACTACTTGAAGCTGCTATCATGTCCCCCATCATCATATCCCTGACTCTTAACACATCCTCCCCAGGCTAAACATCTGGAGCTTTTTCAACCTATCTCTATACAGCATGAACCCAAAGCCCTCTACCATCCTTGATTCCCTCATCTGAATCTTTGCAGCTTGTTTCCCAAACTTTGTAGTTCAGAAATGAACAGTACCCCAGGTGTGGTCTGACAAAAGCAGAGAACAGCAAAATTATCACCTTCTTATTATCCCTGGAAGCCTTTCTTAGTGCAACCAAGATAAGAATACCTCGTTTGATTGCCACATCCCACTGTTGACCCATATTGAGCTTTTAATCCACTAAAATAGTCAGATTTTCTTCAAATAAAAAGCAGTTTAACCATGTCTTACCCCCATCTTGTATAGGTGAAATCATATACGTCTCATTCTCTGTTTAAGTTGTTACTTTATTTTTTACTTTTCACTTCCTCTTCATTATCTCCTAAGTTTAGGGTTTTTGTGCTTATGACTAATCCCTTTGTGAATCTACTTCTTTTCCCCACTTCCTGTTCCTATCTGTAATCCTCTGTAACACTATGCCAAATTATGTGTATGTGAATTGTGTTATTCTCTTTCAACCTGTTTGGGTTCAAGATAAGTATGGTTTCCTCCCTTTTTCTGTGTTTGCATATAGCTTTTCTACATAGCCATTATTTGTATTAACAACTTCCCCTGTTTTTGTTTCCGTTTTCCAATAGTTCATCATTCCCCTCTCTTATTTTTATCATATTTTCTTATAGGTCTTACTTATAGGTCTTCTGGCTCAACTGATTGCCTCTATTAACCTTCATGACATGAGGATTCTGAAAGAATCATTTTAACATTCCACCTTCATTTAAAAGTAAAGAGTTCATTCTTATAAAGTCCTTCCTCATTGTTCACTTGTGTTCATTTTTTAGTTTCTATTTTGACTCATCATTTTATTTTAAAGTTCATTTTCAGCTCCAATATATTCATCAGGAACATTTGAATGTCTTCTATTTCATTCAAGGTCAATTTTTTTTCCTTGTATGGTTATACTCAGTTTTGCTAAATAAGTTATTTTTCATTGTGGACCTTTATCTTTCACCTTTTGAAATACCTCATTCCATGTGCTCCACTCTATCAAGGTGAAAGGTTTTAAATCTTGGGCAATCCTGATTGTGGTTCTTGACATTTTGATCCTTTCTTTTGATTACTTGCAGTATCTTTGCTTTTGTCTGAAAGTTTTGGGTTTTAGCAGTGACATTCTTGGGAATTTTCATTTGAAGGCTTCATCCAGAACAGTTATTCCAACACCCTGCTAACTCTGGTAAATTTATTTTGGATTAATTATAAGATAAATGAGAACAGAAACCATAAAAGAATTGTGCCCTCAAGTACAAAAACTCCATTCCAACCAGTGGAAGTAACACTTCAAGAGAAATAGACAAATAACCATTATTATGATACCTCTCACAGTATTTGATGCTTTACTAACATGCAATAGGAATGCTTCACAGCCAAAGAAATCAATGACCAAGGCATTAGGATGGAATAACTGGAGTGATTGTGAAATGCCTTGCAAAGGATCTGACATATGAGCTGATCCTTGAAAGAAGTTAGGGATTCCAAGATGGAGATGAGAACAGGGGACAATCTATACAAAAGCATGGGAAAATAATGCATTCCATTTTAGACATGTTGATATTGAGATACCTACGGGACTTCTGGGTTGAAATATCTAGCAAATTATCCGTTTGGATAGCTATATTTGAAAGTCATCTGTACAGAGATGATAATTGAAAATATGGAAGCTGATGCCAGGGCCTCTAGAGAATGAAGATTCTAATCTAATATGTATATTAATCTATTAGAAGGGAAGATTAGAATCTTGCCTCTCTATGCCCTCTCCTTTGGTTATGGCATCAGCAGATAGATAGACAGATATATAGATACATAGATAAGACAGATAGACAAATATAGAGAGATAGATACACAATACACGTATACGTATATATTTAAAAATATATTTATATATTAAAATCTCCTCTCTCTGTATATATATATAATTATATATAAAATATCCACACATGTATGGATGGATGTATATATGATAAATTACATCTATATCTGTACATATATATATGTATGTGTGTATGTATATAGATATATAAAATAGATAGATTGTAAGTTCCTGAAAGGCTAGGCCTAAGAGATTTTTCCAATCTTTCTACGAGTTATCCCTGTTCTTTGTCATTATAACAATATCGAACATTTATTCAGCCTTTAAAGCTTGCAAAGTACTTTTCTCACAAGTCTGGGGGTACGATCTCCGCATTTAATAGCTGCATAGCCCTGTTAAGTCATTTAACCTCCCTCAGCCTTGGTTTCCTCATCTTTAAAGTGTCAATAATAATAGAATCTACCTCACAAAGTTTGGGTGAGGATCAGATGTAATAATATATGTAAAGTTCTTTGAAAAGCTTAAAGTAATTGTTAACTATTATTTTAAAGATGAGGAAACTGAGCCTATCAGAGTTAAGTAACTTGCCCAGGGTCACATACCTAAGACATGGTTCAGGTGGAACTAACCCCTGCCAACTTCACTACTGAGCATTCTGACTGTGCCCATATTGTTGCTTTCCTTCTGTTTCCATAATGACAAATGTGCCGTTTTGTGATAAATCTTTTTATTAACTGTTTAACTTTGGATGGGAATACTAAAATTGCAAATAAAAGCCTTCTCTTTAGAAATACTTTTTACAAATCAAAAATGTAAGTGTAAGAGACCATATCATGGCCCTCCTTACTCAATAACCTCCAGGGACTTCCTTAAGATCTCTAAGATTAAATATAAAATCCTCTGTTTATCATTCAAAACCTCCCTCCCTCCAAAGACCCATCTTTTTTGCTCTTTTGCCCCCACCCCCATAATTTGAAATCCAGTGACACTGACCTCAAATAAGAAATCTCAGTCCATATTCTAGGCATTTTCACTTGCAGTCGCCTCTGTTCTCCTTCTACATCTCCACATCCTAAATTCCCTGACTCACTTCCAGTCCCTGCTAAAGTCTCACCTTCTATAGGAAACCTCTTAATTCTAATTCTTTCCCCTCTATTGCCTTCCCTCTGTTGGTTATTTCCAATTTATTCTGCATTTATCTTCTCCCATTAGAATGTCATCTACTTGAGAACAAGGACTAAGATTTGTCTTTCTTTATATTCCAAGTGCCAAGCACAGTGCCTGACACACAACAGGTGCTTAATAAATATTTATTGACTGAATTGACTGACTATTGTTCCAGATTCTGGCTACCTTATACTATAGGTCACATCCTGCAAATGAGATACATTTTATAGAAAATTATATATAAGTATATACTGAAGAGTAACATCAGTTATAAACCCACACATAGGTTGTGAATGCCAGATTTAGATGAGAAAGTCTGCCTATTTCAAACCAATGTGATTTCAAGCATTATAATCAATTTCAAACCAATTACAATCTTCTTAATTTGCATGAAATCATTTTGTCGTGTCTGATCTCTGTGCCTTTGTTCACGCTAGTCTTCATTCCTGGAATAAGTCGGCCCCTCCCTCCACTCTAAACCCCAACTCAATCTCAGTCTATCCTTAGTAATAGCTGTCTTTTTGCCTTTCTTTGTATCCCCAAAGCCTAGCACAGTACCTGCAACACAGAGGTCATTTAGCAAATGCTTGTTCCTCTAAGATTCATCTAGTGTCAACTCCTTTATGTGGTTTATGTTCATTACCTCATCAGATTACTTTGGATTTATTTGTGAACGTGATGTAGCATCCTCCCTGCCCCAGTTCCAAAGAATAGAATATAAACTCCTTAGGAACAAAGGCTGTGTTATTTTTACCTCTGCATCCCCAGATAGAGTTCCTTTCACTCAATTTTGTTGTTATTGAATCATTTCAATCATGTCCAACTCTCACTGACCCCATTTGGGGCTTTTCTGGCAAAGATACTCAAGTGGTTTGCCATTTCCTCCTACAGCTCATTTTACCGATGAGGAAACTAAGGCAAACAGGGATAAATGACTTGCCCAGGGTCACACAATTAGTAAGTGTCTGAGGCTAGATTTGAACTCAGGTCCTCCTGGCTTCAGGCCTGGTGCTCTATAAACCGCACCATCTAGCTGCCCAACTTGTACCCGATTAGCACTCAGTAAATGTTAACTAATTTGTATTTGTTGAATTGAATCCGTATGAATTAACACTGTCACATGGCACAAAGGTAATAAGATCTTATATGGCATTGACAGATTATTTAGTGTCCCAAAGGATTAAATTGTTAGCTGTGATGAATTTTGCTCTTTTCAAATGACCATCTAGAGTCCTGCATCCAGTTCTGAATACCATATCTTAGGTAGGACATTAATGAACCACGAAGGACCAAGATGACTAGAAACCATGCCATACAATTATCTGCTGAAAAGCACCTAAAGGGTTTGGCCTGGAGAAGAGAAGACTTAGAGGAACATGATAGCTGTTTTCATACACTCTTCTGGCTATTACGTAGAAGAATGTTTATATATTTATTCTTCTTGGCTTCACAAGGCAGAACCAGAACCGTGATTTGTGAGTGAGGTGAGAGACAGCAAAAGGAATTGGAAAAAGATGGAATCTGACTCACTCTAAGAAAAGTGCTATGCAAAAGTGGATTGGGCTATCTTACAGATTCCTGTCACTGGAAATCTTCCAGAAAAAAGTCGTATGACCGCTTGCCAGGAATACTATGGAAAGGATTATTGCTCCACAAAAGCAAACTAGATAAGCCCTAAATGCTCTTCCTATCGTGATATTATTTGATTTAATATAATAGACAAGGGAGATCTAGGTTTAACTAGAAACACACTTCCCTCAGAGGATTTGAATAAGACCAGATATGGAATGATTTTTCAAGTCATTGACACTGTCATAGTCATTAAGTTAAATTCTGAATATTGATCACTTCAACTTTTAAAAAATCATTCTTTCTCTTTCCGTATAATAATCAATCAGATGCATACTCTAAGATATTATGATTCCGTCCCAGAAGCCATTATACTCTTTAAGTATGGGGGAATGCCAAAATTTTGAAGCAAAAACTATTTTTTTTTTGAAGCAAAAACTAGCCAGCTCCTAATATCTCATACACGAAGCATCAAGCCTATACTACGTACCATAAAGGAGTACAATATCTTTCAGCATTCCCCTTTGAGAGCACAATCTAAGCTCTATTTGGGTGGAATGCAATGAAAGTCACCTGAACTATCACTGAACTTGGCCAAGTCACTTGTCTTTGATTTGTCTCAAAGGAGAAAAATTCTCTCCTCATTTGTTAGGCATGATAGTAAATGCCTTTAGAGAACCGTTTCTTTTCAGGTGACATTTTCCCATTCTGATGGGATGGGATTAAGGGGGAAAATATAATGCAGCAAACAAGTGTCCTAAGAATGCAGAAAATTCCAAATTCATCAGAGAAACTGCCTATTCACTACATAACAATCACAGGCCTGGGAGCCTGTAGACTCCAACTGCAGTCATGCCTTGCCTCATTAGTCCCATGTGCCCCTGAAATTAAACTATGAAAGGGGCATTTAGCTCACAATGCATTGGGCTGGGCCTGAATTAAATTCCTGTGTAGAACTAAAAATAGAACATTCTAAGCCCCTTTTTATTGTTTTGCTTTGTCTTTTTTTAAATGCCTGGACAAAAAGAATATGCTTTTCTTAGTATTATTTCATGTTTTCTTTCTCTCTCCCCTTAAAAAAGAAGTCTAAAAAGCAAAGGATTTTTGGCCTTGAGGGGTGCTAGCCTGTTCCCTTAGAGACTGTTTCTTTTCCAGGCTATGGAGTGGCAGAGGGCATGCCTTTGCTGCTTACCTTGGCAACCATGAATGGCCAAGTGCTGTTCCCATGAATGCAAGTCTTTCACTACCATTAGCACTTGCCCACAGGTATAAACATTCTTTCATAAAAAGGACCAGGGGAATGTATGCTGTGTCGCCGATAAAACTCCTGAATGGCAAACAAAACCATATTGTACCTTGGAACAGTTCAATCAAATTAGAGCTAGAACAAAATGAGTCTTTAATGACATTAGTCTTGTATATGGTCAAATTTCCTGTTCCAGGTAAAGACCTTATAGCTATACTAGGTAAAAAACATGGATGGAGATGTAGAGTGTGAATATGGAAAGGAACTTCAGAAGGTTTGAAGGTGGAAGGACCCTTACCTACATCTACCCACTTCACAGATGACGAAACTGAGACCGTAAGAGGAGGTGAGGTGACTTGTGGTAGGTTATGCTACTAGTAAATAGGAGACTTATATACTTAACTTGAAACCCAAAGTGATGTCCACTAAACCATAGGCCCTCCAGAGAGATGTTGACAAGGTAGTCTTGTTGCTGCAATTGGAAATAATGGAAGACCACTGCCTCTGAACCCAGAATAAATGTACTGCTTCACAGGAACAGGCTGACTCCAGCAATTTCTTACTGGAATTTCTCTAGGTGGAGACCAAAGAGTGAGCATCCTTTCTTGGCTTGGTCAAGTGGCACTGCCTCCTGTCCCATTCACAAGCATTCTTTATGGTCTCCACAGGCAAACATTACAGACAAAATTCTCAAAATATTTACAAGTACACAGCCCTTGTATTTGAAAATAAAAAAACAAAGAATATTTTATGCTTTTCCTGTAAATGAAGATACTGTGAGCCTTGAAATTTAGCAATACACAACTCTAAGATTATTATTTTTCATAGTCCTTACCTTTTCATTTACTTCAGCTTAGTAATTCACTACAGTAATACCTTTGATGAAGGAGCATGGCATAGTGGCAAGAATATTAACTTTGGAGTCAGAGAACCTGGGTTTAAATCTCACGTCTGACTCTTACTACATCTATTACCTTAGGCAAGTCACTTTAACCCTCCTGGGTCTCAGGAACCTCCTCTGTAAAATTGACTAAAGTGAGCTTTGACATCCTTTCCAGCTCTAAAGGTGCAGTCCTTATAGCTTTACAAATCTACATATGTGTACATCACTCATACATTTCATTTACATTAGTTTAATTTTGAGAACTTTTCATGTTTTGATTGCTTGATTGTTTAAATACTGATACTTTTGTATTATTAAATTCTATATTTCTTATATTATTCAATTCTGTATAAGATTTCATACACTGACATTCTGTTTTACTGGATCTCATATAAGTACTTGAAATACATTTTAACTGAGAAATTTAGAATCACTAAATTGCTACTATATAGTCAAAATGTTTACATTGTTTGTTGGTTGGTTGGTTTTTTTGCATTTAAGCAGACCTGGACTGCTTGCCTTTTATAAAGGCAAAATGCCCTACAACTGTGTAGGGTGAGAATACCTATGCCTTAAATCAATAAGGAGTTGATATACTGTGCTATTTCTGTAACTGAGCCTAATTTTCTTACTGTCCTGGTGAGAGAATTTACAATTTCATTTAATTTGCCCTGGCAAGTTACAAGGATCCATGGGGGCATTGTGGGTGCCCTTTGGGATAAGGGAACCAAAGGAAATTATCTAGACCTGGGAATCATGTCTACTAGAGAGACTTGAAAAGAATTTTAATGAGGCTTGTGTTGAAAAGGGACATTTTTTTGTTTTTGAATGCCTTGTCTAGAAAGGCATACTTTTTTTGTGTAGATCTCAATTGGATGTCCTTATCTATTGATAGGTCATTGGAAGAGTTTCTACACAGGATAATTTTCTCATTTGAGAAAGAGGTAATGCTAAGTTGATTCCAGGTCCCAAAATCCCTGTGCAAGACAGCATCATGTAGCTTGGCAAGCTCATTGTGGACAAGGTTTCTGATTGAGACACAAGTCAATTTTCTTTGTCTTTGCTTTCTTTTGCTTATGGATTGAGAAAGGCCCTGTAAGGTTAAGCAAGCAGAGATAACTTGGTAAACTTTGTGAAATGCTTCTTATCTTGTTTGACTATTTGGTGAACTTTGAAATGTTCCTTGTTCCGTGAATCTGCAAGATTTTGTATTTGGAAATAATTTATTTTCATCTGTATTATGATATTGCCTGTGATATTTGAGACTTCATTGGATAGCACTGGGGAAGCAAGCGAATGGCTATTGCTTATGCCTCCTCAGAGATGATAGGGAACTGTTCTCAATTTGGGACAAGAATTGTGTTTTAAAAAATTACATACCTCTGCCTATTTGTCAGGGATGGCAAATTTCATAACCTGGGTTGGTCTGGGCACTCCCACTTTGAGTAAAAGTGGAAGGGCTCTTCTTCCTTTGATCCATCTCTTTTACCCTCACTTTGAGAAATGGGCCTAGGCGTGTTTGTTTCTCTTCTGTGTTATTTGTCCTCAGTTTCAGGTACTGAAGGTGATCCCCACAGGCCAAGGTTTTCAAGCCATGATGACCTTGGACCCAGGATTACAGGCAGGATAGTGCAGCCAGCCAGTTCAGCATGGAAGCCCTGAGAAGACAGTGTGCCTAGGACTCAAGCCCAAAAGTGGTTTGGGATGTGGAACATGGACTATGTTCTATGAGAACAAACCTAAGCTATAAACCTAATCCTCTTCCCCACTCCAGAAACTGAAGTTGTCAGGGGTGGCAAGGAAGAGGATTTTGCCTCCTACGTGTTGGGGGAGTAAGTTTATATATTTGTGATTACATCTTTTGAAGTAAACATTTCTGTGTAAAAACTGATCTGTTAGCAGCTAATGGAATTGGGCAACACCATAGGTAGGAGTTGGAGCCATTTGCAGAGAGCCTATACACCAGTACATCCCTTTAAACGTACCAGAGAACCCTGGGAGAAAGCAGAAATGTAACATATTTGGCCTTTAGGTGGTGGAGACCAAGTTGGGGTACTAGGAAAAGACATTATGGTGGGCATACACACACACACACACGCTCAGGTGGCAGAATGATTTTTTTTCACTATGGGGTCGTGCACTAAAAGGATACAGGTGAGATGGTGAGGTCCCAGGCCAAAGAAGTCTAGTGATGTTCACATTTGTATGAAGAAATGATCAGCAGTAGGAACAGAGATGAGGAGGAGTGCTTTCAGGGTTTTACAAATTTCCCTACTCATAGATCATGAAAGCTCATCTATAAACCTCTCTATGGACCAGTGGAATGAGAAGAGGCAGCTGGAAGAAAGCACTTTTCTTCTAATTCTTTCCCCTGCCCAGAGAGCCACTGGGATTCATCTGGCCTCACACATGAAATAGACAGTTGATATGTCAGCATGTCCTACTGGCAAACTAGAAAAACCATAAAAGGATTGTTCATATTTTAAAAATTCCTTCCATGGTGATGAACCTTTTCAACCCAATAACAAGACTTTGTTGACCAGATATAAAAATGCTCATTTTCAAACTGTTGAGGTGACCCTGGCTCTTTTTCCCCTTTTTGATTTTTTTTCCTCTCGCCTTAAAAGTTCAGAATGTCTCAAACAGTAACTGTTACATTCTGTCTAGCAACCTCGGACTGTGGACAGTGATCTAACCTCTTGGAAAAAACATGGAGTTCACCCAAAAAACTGAGAGAGACATTTTCTAGCCCTAGCCGCCGACTCATAGGTTTTCAAAGCCTTCAGACAGACCTCATGAACAACTCAGGGCTCGAAGCATGTCAGCCTGGCAGTGCCAATGCAAACACAGAGAGCAGGTATAAACAGCAGCCACACACCAAGCAAAGGCCCAGGGAGGCATTCGATCAGTGGAGGAAAAGCTAGCCAGCTCTGCATATGATAGGACCATCTACCACTGGACTTTCTCTGTGTCTGAGGACACACAGAATGAAGGACACTCCCCAAACTGATTGGAAATCAAGGAGTGATCGAGACATACTTCTGCGATTGCAATGATAATGCAATAGTTTTCCTCTCCAACAGGGAGAGACAATACTGATACAAACAGCTCAGGTCTCTGAGATCCACAAATAGGACTTTTGTCCACACCTCTTTTATGCCCCATCATGTGATATTGAGTATTCTAGCTGCTAGTACTGATGTTCTATCTCCTTACCAAACCATAAGTCCCATGAAGGCAAGTTTCCTGTCTAACCTAAACTAACCTCAATTCTTGCCTTCCCTCTTGACTTTTTTCCTCTCATTTTAAAAGTTCAGAATGTCTAAAACAGTAATTTCCTTCCTTCCTTCTTTTTTCCTTCCTTCCTTTTTGATTTTTTCCTCTCACTTTAAAAGTTCAGAATATCTCAAACAGTAACTCCCTTCCCCCTCTCTCTTCCTTCCTTCCTTCTTTCCTTCCTTTCTTCTTTGCTTCCTTTTTCCCTTCCTTCCTGCCTCCCTTCCTTCTTCCTTCTCCTCTTCCTTCTCTTCTCTCCCTTTCCTCCTCCCTTACCTCTCTCCCTTCCTTTTCTGTCTCTCCACATCTCACCCAGGCTGGAAGTACAGCAGTCACTCACAGGTACCATCCCACAGCTGATCATTGCAGAAGCTTTCACAGAAGCTTTTGCTCTGTTTCCAATGTGGGCCAGTTCCCCCTTCTTTAGACAATCATGTAGCCTCTTGCTTTCAGGGGCTCACCATACTGGTGTCAGAATTAATGCAAACACCAGATGAGCTTAGCACACTGAAGCTCAGGATCCCCAAACTCAATCAATCTACCAGCTTTAGCTTTCCCCAGAAGCAAGGGATTACAGGAATATGTCATCATTATATATCTTTCCCAGTACCCAGTATGGTGCTCTACATATGTATCCTGCAACATTTCAAGCACTTTTGATTTCTTTGGTGTAGATTCTTGTCCACAGACATAGATCATAGCTCCTCTATGACTTGGCAGAATTTTTTTGTGATTTGTTGTGTGTTTCTGAAAAAATGTATCACCTGGGAATAAACTTCTCCAAATTTAGCTAGGATGGGCTTCTGAAAGCAAAATCTATCACCAGGCTAATTCTTCAAGCCTTTGCAGCTTGGTAAGACTTGCTCTAGCTTACAACTCTTGTGAAACAGTCAAGGTCACCTGCATGGTATGATGATGTATAAGGGAAGGAAGGAAGGAAGGAAAGAATGAAAGAAAGAAAAAGAGGGAGAGGAAGGAAGGAAGGAAGGAAGGAAGGAAGGAAGGAAGGAAGGAAGGAAGGAAGAATAAAAGAAAGAAAGGAAGAAAGAAAGAGAGGAAGGAAGAAAGAAAGAGAGAGAGAATGGAAGAAAGAGAGGAAGGAAGAAAGGAAGGAAGGAAGGAAGGAAGGAAGGAAGGAAGGAAGGAAGGAAGAAAGAAAGAAAGAAAGAAAGAAAGAAAGAAAGAAAGGAAGGAAGAAAGAAAGAAAGGAAGGAAGGAAGGAAGGAAGGAAGGAAGGAAGGAAGAGAGGAAGGAAGGAAGGAAGAAAGAAAGAAAGAAAGAAAGAAAGAAAGAAAGAAAGAAAGAAAGAAAGAAAGAGAGAGAGAGAGAGAGAAAGGAAGGAAGGGAGAAAGAAAGAAAGAGAGAGAAAGGAAGGGAGGAAGGAAGGAAAGAAGGAAGAAAGAGAGAGAGAGAGAGAGAGAGAGAGAGAGAGAGAGAGAGAGAGAGAGAGAGAGAGAAGGAGGGAATCAAGGAGAAGGAGGGAGGAAGGAAGGGAGAAAACTCTGCAGGAAAGATTAGGAAAATAAATAACTTAGAAGAGAACATGATAAACCTTACTCAAGAAATGGATTCTCTGAAAGCTATAATAGATCAACCAGAGATCAATGACACTATGAGAGAGCAAAAAATATTAGAAAAAATCAAAAGATTTTTAATATAAAAAATAATATAAATGTTAAGACAATTGACTTGGATAACTGGTTGAGGAGAGAAAATTTAACATGCCCTGGACTCTCTAAAAATATGATGAAAAAAAAAACCTGGATGCTATAGTTCAAAAAATCATAAATGAAAACTGCCCAAATCTATTAAACATAGAGGGCAAAGTAAAGGTAAAAAGAATCAATTGATCATCTCCTGAAAGCAACCCCAAAAGGAAGTCTCAAAAATGTGACAATAAAATCCCAAGCTCCCACATCAAAGAAAAAATACTGCAACTATCCAGAAAGAAAATTCCAAGTACCAAGGAATTACAGTCAGCATCACACAAGACCAAGCAATTTGTACTAAAAATCAGAGATCTTAGAAAACAATATTCCACACATAAAAATACATAGGCTTAAAATCAAGAATAACATAGCCTGAGAAGCATAAGAAAGGTACATGGTAGATGGACCTTTAATGGAACACAGGACTTTCAAGAATTTCTGATGAAGAGAACTAAATAGGAACTTTCAGATACAAACACAAGAATCTGGAAAAACCAAGAAAGGTAAATTTATTTGAGCATTCAGAAGGATCTACATGATGATGTGTTAACATTCTAATAGAGGGAAAAGAAGCAAATATCCCTTAAGAACCTTAATATCATTTAAAGGGTATTGAAGTCAGAATGAGAAATAAATAAGAAAAACAGAGGTACTGGAGTAAATTGGTTCTGTTTTGAGGGTTTTAAGAGGAATTAAGGGAGGGTAAAAGGAAGAATACACTACTGTAGAAAGGAAAAATGGAGATAGAACTTGTAATTTCTCAAAATTGAAATGCACCAGAGGAATATACAAACAACATAAAAACATGGAGGAAGAGGTTGGGGGAGTGGTATTGAATGATCAAATGAACTTTATTCTTATCTGAAAAGGACAAGAGAGGGTTTAGCACGCATACACACACACATGCACACACACAAAATCACACAATTTGGGGTAAAAATACATCAAACTCAAAAAGAAACTGGATTAGGTCTGCCTCTCTGCTAGGTGGCAAAATGAATAGCCTGGAGTCTGAAAGACGTGTCTTCCTGAATTCAAATATGGCCTCAGACATTTACTAACTGTATGACCGTGGGAAGTTACTGAACCCTGTTTGCATCAGTTTTCTCATTTTTAAAATGAGCTGGAGAAGTAAATGGTAAAGAATTCAAGTATCTTTGCCAAGAAAACCCCCAAATGGGGTCACAAAGAGGCAGACAAAAATGAAAATGACTAAACTGGAATTTTTTTTTTAGTAGCTAGGTGGTACAATGGATTCAGTGCTGGCCCTGGAATCAGGAAGACCTGAGTTCAAATGTGGCCTCAGACACTTACTAGCTATGTGACTCTGGGCAAGTCACTTAACCCTGTTTGACTCAGTTTCCTCAACTGTAAAATGAAATGGAAAAGGAAATGGAAAACCACTCCAGTATCTTTGCCAAGAAAACCCTAAATGGGATCGTGGGGAGTCAGACACAACTAATGGTCAAACCAGCAACAAGAAAACAAATGGGAATGGGAGGAATAAGTGGATAAGAGGGAAGAGACTATCAAGGACAGAATATTCACAAGCAAAACAAATTCCCCAATCCTGAAGGAAAGACCTAAGAGGAAGAAAAATACCAGAACCTAAGGCAGACCTACACAACTTGGCAGTAGATAGGTACCAAAATCAAGAGGCTAAACTTCATCGCGCCACACACAGGTTAGACTAGAGACAGACTGAGGATGGTTGGTTGTCGTGGGTCATACAACAAACAGGAGACGGCCCAGTGGTAACCCCACATTTTTCTCAAACCACCCAAAATCATTTGCAAGCTGGATGTTATGCAGGCCTGATCTAAGGGATGCCTTAACCTGCCTCTTAGACAGCAGGTGGATGCATGAATAAATTGTGGTATATGAATGTAATGGAATATAAAGAAATTATGAAAAAGACAATTTCAGAGAATCCTATATAGCGGTGATTCTCAAATTTTTGATTTATGGCCCCCTTTACATTCTTTATTGAAGACTCCAAAGACTTTTTTGTGGGGGTTATAGCTATCAATATTTACCATATTAGAAATTTAAATTGACATAGTTTAGAAATACTTATTCTTTCACTTTAAGTAACAGTAATAAACCCATAAAATGTTAACATAAAAAATATATTTTTATGAAAAATAAATGTTTTCCAAAACAAAATCTTTAGTGAGAAGAATGGCCTTTTTCTACATATTTTTGCAAATCTCTTGCAAAATCCCCTGAAAGGGTCTTAGAGACCCCAAAGGGTCCTCATACCATAGTTTAAGAACCTCTGCTGTATCATTACAAACTGATACAGAGTAGAGTGAGCAGAATCAGAACAATTTATATAGGGTCGGCAACATCATGAAAAAAATAATTTTGAGGGGGCAGCTAGGTGGCGCAGTGAGTAGAGCACTGGCTCTGGAGTCAGGAGGACCTGAGTTCAAATCCAGCGCCAAACACTTGATACACTTACTAGCTGTGTGACCTTGGGCAAGTCACTTAACCCCAATTGCCCTGCTTTCCCCACTCCAAAAAAAATTTAAAAAAATTAATTTTTAAAAGACTCTGCTCAGAGCAATGGCTGACCATATCTCTAAAGGACCTATGATGAAAAATGTTCACTCCTGACAGAAAAGTGAAGAGACATACATTTTTTGGACATGGCCACTGTATAGACCTGCTTTGCTTGACTATGATGACTATGATTGTTTGTTACTAGAGCTGTGTTTTCTCTTTCCTCTTTTTCTTTGTTCTAGAGGGTTGGGGGGCAGGGGAGGAGATTAGCAAGAGTAATGTCAAAAGAAAAAGAGGGCAATTATAACATTTTTTAATGCACAGAAAGTAGGTCAGAAAGAAGCCCAGACAAGCAAGATAGTGTTGAAAATAACACGTAGGATACATTATATACTTTTTTTTTAAAGTAAGCAGTATTCATATAAAAACTTTATTTTGTTCTACTACATTCATGGAAATGTCCTATTTTGTGCTTTAGTTAAGATTAAAAAACTAAGAAATACTATAAAGGCCCTGACACAGCATGTCAGAAAATGGTGCCCCACTCACCTCTCACTTAGCTGCCTTGATGATTGTCCTTTCTATCCCTTCATTGACATCAATTCCTATCGCTGGCATCATCAGGCCTCCAACTCGGTTAAACTGCAAGCTTTCCTGGAGTACTTTGCCTCTCTGCCATCTACTAATTTAGCTGTCTGAATCACTTCAGTAGGCCAAGGTCAATTTTCATTCCTTGTTCCTAGTTTATTGAACAATGGAAGAACAAAAGTATTTATCCACATTATGGAGAGATAAGAGCAAAAAGCCTTCTCAGAAATAAATATAGAATACTGCCCTAGAGAATCAACCTTTTAATGATGCCATAATAGTTTTTTTTTCCCTCCTCACTTCCCCCAATAAATTTTTAACACTCAACCAACGAATTATTGGTGATTTGCTTTGCTTAATGTTGGATCATAAATTTAGAGCTGAAAGTGACCGTAGAGGTCATTTGTTCTACCTCACTTTTTAGGAGAGGATACTGAGGAGCAGAGCTCTCCACTGAAAATTTATCCAGAATCACCCAGGTAGTAAGTGACAGAGCTGAGTTTGAAAACTGGGACCTCTAACTCTAAAACTAACATTCCTTCCACTACAGCATTTTGTATCCCAGCAACAAAATAATAAATATAACACATATATAAAAAACATAAATAAGCTTCTGAAAGTATATTTGTAAATTTTATTTTTGTAAATAGAATTAATATAATAGCACTAAAGGGAAATACTAGTTAAAAGGAATTTATGGGAAATTATTTTGTGGAGTGAATAAGCATATGCTAATCATTTTAGAAGTTCAGATTTGAACTTCACAACAACCCTGGGAGGGAGGTGGTGTTATTATTATCTCATTTTATAATTGATAAAACTGAGGCAAACAGAGGTTAAATGCATAGCTAATAAGTGACTGAGGTCACATTTGAACTCAAGTCTTCTTGACTCTGGGCCCAGTGTGCTATCATCTGTGCCAAAAAGAAAAATGCTTCTCATCTCGTCACAGAGAGATGATGGACTAAGCATATTGGCAATCAAAATGGGTTTGAGTGACATGTTCATGACATCAGAGGCTTTTAGACCACGTGGGTTTAAGTAGCATTTTTGTGACGATTTTAGGTCACGTGGGTAAGTTGCAAGTGTGACTCACCTTTGACCCTGAACAAGATATATAAAACCAGGGGTTGGCTTTCTTTTTTTGGAGCTCTGAGCTGCAGCAGTAGTGATGTGTGACTCTGAGCCAGTCGTTGTCGAGCTCCCCAGCTGAACTCAGATGTTGGTAACTACAAATTGTATTTGCTCTGTTTGTAATTTGATTGTATTTGCTCTGAAGTTCAGGGTACTGGTTTTTTCCCCTGAACTAAGTGAATGATATTTGTATGCTGTATTAAAGCAAGATTGTTAACCCCCTAACGTTGCTTTCCTTAGTAAAGCAGATCAAAAGGATCTGGGCTTTTGCAGTGTTCTGTGTGCTGGTTGTTGTTGGTTTTACACCCCGTCTGCCCCCACCCCCACTGCAGCTGCTAGCCAAATTGTTGAAACAGACTAATATGAAGCATAAGAAATACAGGCTTGGATGTGACCAATGCAGGATTTCATTTTGCTCAACTGTGCTTATGTGATAAAGGGGTTTGGTACTTTCTTTAAAATAATGATTTTTAAATGCATAATATGAAATACATAGAATTACAAAAGAAACCCATTATATTAAAATAAAGTTATCAATCCATTAAAAACAAAACAAACAAAAAAAAGTTCATGGATGGCCCCTTAAGAACCTTTTATCTAACAGCTAACATTTATATGATATTAAAAGGGTTTGCAAATTATCTAACTCGATTCTTCACAACAGCCATGTGAGAAAGATATCTTGACAGTACTTTTCAATGGGCTAATTTATTTATTTTTTTAACTCTGCTTAAACCTCTTTACAAAGGAAGGCTGATATTTTATTTGATGTGAAATACTGTACATGATTACTAAAATCTAAAACTCATTTGATAATAGATGACTAATTCTTCAAACTAAAGCATTCTCATGTATAATTGTAGGCCTGTGTAGAGGCTGTGCTAAGTGTGCCCAGATACACACTAATGTGCCAAAAGCCCCCTCACCACGATACAGCTGCCAGGATTGAGCGCCCTTAGGGAAAAGGCAGGCAGCTTTCCTAGGCTCTGAGGACTCACCTTGCTTCAACCGAGCTAATCCAGGTTCCTTCCTCTGCTTCCCACTAGCTACCCTCCCCCACTTCCACAGGACTCTGAGAAGGGAGGAAGAAGAAGGTGAGATTACTGGACTGGTCTCTGAAATCCAAAGGAGTTGCTGGTCTACATTGGTGGAGGGAGGTTCTGAACCAAAATTTCCCTTCCTCAATGAAATTGCAGATCCATCCCAAAGGGGGAAAAAAAAGAAAGCCTGTTTGCAAACAGAATCACAGAACTTTTGCATCAGAAGGGACTCCAGATATTGTCTCCTCCAACCCAACCCTATACAGGAATCCTCCCTGCAATAAAAAGTGCTACCTCCATTTGAAAATCCCCAGGTATGCAGGTCATTGTACTTTTAGATAATCATGTTAAAAAAATTTTTCCCCTGATATTTAGGCAAAATCCACCTTTCCAACTTCTATCAATTGCTCATCTTTTGTTCCCTGAGTTTAAACAGAATAATACCCCAGATGCTGCAGGACTGCCAAATTCCTCTGGTACTCTGCTCTCTAGAAGGTGTGCTGTCTCTTCTGGGTGCACCCTCACTCTATTCTGGGTTGGCCATCTCTGTTTAGAATGTAGCATTATCTCTGTTGGGTATTTCCTCTGATCTTATGAAACCAGGTAGGGCAGCGGATGCAAAGTGGAGCAAAATCCTTCCATACCCACTATGGTCCCATGTTTCCTGTACCTATTGTAACTAAACTCCTTAAGAAGGTTATCTACAGTAGGTGCCAAACCTTCCTCTCCTCTCATTCTCTTTAGGCATTGTCCTTAACTTCCAGGTTTACCGGCTAGATTTCTTTCGCAAAAACCAAGCCTTAAACCCAATTCACTCTGGAGCTCATAGATTGGACAATAGGTCGCCACCCTCTTTGCACAGAGTGAATGTAAATACTGTTTGTCTTTTGGCCAGGAATCCTGAAGGTTTTCCCCTCCCAGTTTGATTTTTTTTTTTGAATTTTGATTAAAGGGGCCATCCATTGATTAACGTCTTAAAGAAGCCTATTCACTGAACGAGTGTAACCTCACTCAAAATGAGAACTTGAAAAGACCTTAGCCGGGAAAGGCCAGGGTACCCCAATGCATCCTGGGCCATCTCCAGTTACCCTGGTGAATATCAGGCCACTGGACCCAGACAGCTCTGGAGGAGAAAGTGAGGCTGGTGACCTTGCACAGCTCTCCCTCACTCAAATCAAAGTCAACTGCAAGCCATGTCATCATCTCCCTGAAGTCATGGTCCTCTTTGAGGACAAAGGACAAACACACCTCTCTATAATCTAGCCTCTGGCCTTATCTTTGAGACAATGGTCTCTTAATTGTCAAATCCAATGGCCTTTTCCCAAATCCTCACAGTTCTTGACTTTTCTACAGCTTTTGACATTATCGATTACCCTCTCCTCCTTTACACTCTCTCCCCTCTTTTGGTACTCCTATTTTTCTGACTCTTCCTTCAGAGTCTCTTTGCTGGATCTTCATCCTGGTCACACCGACTAAGCATGGGTGACCCGTAGGCCTCTACCTTGGTTCCTCTTCTTTTCTCCTTCTATACTACTTAGTGATCTCATCACCTCTCATGGATTTAATTAGTGTTCCTATGCTGATGATTCTCAAACCTACTTATGAGCCCTAATTTCTCTGCTATATGGTACAATGGTTTAAGAGTACTTGGCCTCAAGTCAGGAGAATGAGTTCAAATCCAACCTCCAACATTCATTAGTTATCTGACTTCTGCCAAGGCTTCTAACCAGCCTGCCTCAGTTTCTCCAACTGTAAAATGGAGATAATGATAGCACCTACCTCCCAGGATTGTTATAAGGAGTGAATGAGATCAAATCAGATAATATTTGTAAAGTGCTCAACACAGTACCCGGGACACAGTAGGTGAATAAGAAGTGCTTGTTCCTTGTCTCTCGAGGACTTACGCTGAACTATGTTACTCATACGCCAATAGAGAGGTGATGGACACAAGGTCCAGTAAGTTTTACTGAGGCAGTTGGTGGCATAGTGGATAGTGGATAGAATGCTGGGCCTAGAGTCAGGAAAACCTGAGATGAAATTTAACCTCAGATACTTACCAGCTGCGTGACCATGCACAAGTCATTTAACTTCTGTTTGCCTCAGTTTTCTCAAGTAAAAGATGTGGATAGTAATAGCAATTACCTTGCAGGGTTAATATAGGGAATCAAATGAGATATGAGTCGTTGGGGGGGTGGGGAGGGAAGCACTTAGCACAGTGCCTTGCACATAGTAGGTACTATATAAATGCATGTTCCATTTTCTTTCCCTTCTAGGGATCTCCAAACTCATATTTCTAACTGCATTTCAGACACCTTAAGCTGATGTCCAGTAGACATCTTAACCTCAACATATCCAAAACTGAGCTCATCATCTTGCTCCCAAACACTTCCCCCTTCCAAACTTCCCCATTACAACTGAGGGCAACACCATCCTCTCAAGCCCCCCAGACTTACAATCTAAAGTGTCATCCATCAATCCTCACTATCTCTCACCCCTATATCCAACCTATTACCAAGGCCTATTGATTTTATCTTTGTAGCATCTCTCTAATGAACCTTCTTTCTTCTGATACTGTCACCACCCTGGTACAGGCCTTCATCTCCTCATGTCTGGACTATTGCAATAGCCTACAGGTTGGCTCACCCACCACAAGCCTTTCTCCCCTCCAGTCTATCATCTATTCGGTGGCCAAAGTGACTTTCCAAATGTGCAGGTCTGACCATGTACCCCGTGCTCATTAAACTCCTATGGCTCCCTTTCATCTCCAATACCAGATATGTTTGACATTCAAAGCCTTTCATAACCATAGTCCACCCCGCTGCCTTTCCAGTCTTCTTACACTTTAATTCCTGCCCAGTACTCTTTGATCTAGTGACAATGGCTCCTGACTCTTCCTCAAACAAGGAACTGCATTTCTTGGCTCTGGATATTTTCTCTGTCTCCCATACCTACAATTCTGTTCCTTCTTATCACCTTCCTTAAAGTCCCAGCTAAAATCCCATCTTCTACAGGAAAGCTTTCCCAATCCCTCTCAATTCCAGGGCCTTCCCTCCGTTAATTATTTCCTATTTAATCTATCACTTGTTTATAGATATTTGTTAGCTTTTTGTCTCCCCCATCAGACTGTGAGCTCCTTGAGGGCAAGAACTCTCTTTTTTCTTTCTCTGAATCCCCCACACTTACTTAGCAGGGCGCCTGGAACATAGCAGGCACTTAATAAATGCTTATTGACTGACATAAGAAATGGACATGGTTTTAACAAGGGAAAAAACATAAAAGAAGATATATTATCATCTGAATTGCCACTACACCCCAAGGACCCTGATCCTTTTTATCTGCCCTTTTGCTAAACCCTCTTTTATTTGTCTTTTTATTAGAACATGACCTCTTTGAGAGAAAACATTGTCTCACCATTTTATTTGTACTTCAGTGCCTAGTTGAATGTTTTGTACATAGCAAGAGCTTAATAAATGCTTCTTCGTTCATTAGGGTCGAAAAATTCCTTGCAACTGATTTAATCTATTACAGAGCACTGCCACAATTCTAGAGGAGCTTTGTGAAGGCATAACTCTGTAGCCTATTTTACTTTCAAGATCCTTTTCAACTGCCAGGCAAATGAAATTTCAGCACCAGATCAAGAAAAAAAAGCCAAGTGAAAAAGACAAGGTCATTGCCTCCCACTTTCCTGGGCTCAAATTCCTGTCTTTATTACATATCTTTTCCAATCACAAACAAACAAGTAAACAAACAAACATATAAAAGTAAATGAATGAGTGAATAAATAAAAGTTGGTTGTGTGCTATTTTCTGGCCAGTATACTAGATGTCTTCTACATCTACAACTTTTCGTTATTTCCCAGGCTATAAGAGGCTTTCTTGAAGATCAAATCATCAAGACTCATATCCTAGAAGTTTGTGAGGCTATAGTTAAAACCATGAAGCAGTAATGAAGTGGGTAAAATACAAAAGGATGTCAAGAGAGAGAGAGTTACAGAACAGAAAATGGAGCAATCGTTGTGTGAAGAGATGGAGAGGAATGTCAGGAAGAAAGGAAGTCTGAGTATGGAGCTCTAGAGCAGATGTTGTGTTCAAAGGAGAAGTTTTAGGTTGTCAGAGTATGGGAAGAGTGGATGCTAGGGTGAAACAGAGGAAGGTGTCCACTGCCTATGTGGGTGGAAAAATGTACTGTCTAAAAATGAGGGTGCAGGGAACAAAAATGAGAAGTGCTTGGGCTCTTAGGCCAAGAGAATCTCTGTTTAGCAAAACCCTTGCTTTCCTGCATCACCTAACTAAAAAAGAATGTTTAATGTTTAGTTAAGTTAGATTTCAGTCTCAAATAAGCCACATTAAAATCACAAACAAATTATGTACTTACATATGGGTGGGGAACTCAGAGAGGGCAATCTATAGAAAGGAAAAAGGTTATTTTTAAGAATGGAAATTTCAGAAACATTTGTCTGTTTTCAATGTAGGCTTATGATTAAGTATCTCATCAACAAGACAGATTATGAAGTCTTTTGGTGTTTATGTCATAAAGGCCAGGGAACTCTGGCATCTTCTACAGGAAGGAGAAAGAAAAGTAAAGAAAACAAACAGGAGTGTTGGAGGAACTGTAAGCATCCAGAACCTGGCACCAGAATTGGCAGCAGGTGGATTTTCTTTGGAGGCTATTAATTTTGTAAGCCAAAGATATTAAAATTTGACTTCCCTTTTCAAGTCTGGAAGGCACAATGCACAGGTCTCTTGCTCCAGCCTTCCCCAAGGGCCATCTTTTATCCAACCTAAGCCTCACCTCTTCACTGGCTCAGAATTCAAGAAAAGAATCCATTGGCCAGGACTGATTTGGACTTGCTACCTATTACAGGAAAGTTTAAGTCAATGTTAATCTAGCCTTCTTCGATAACCATGCATTGTCTGAAATGCGCAAAACACTGCATGTTCTCAAAAAATCTGACTTTAATTGTGTACCCAGAAAACAGGACCAAAGCCCTTTCTCACCACCACCACCCACAAATCATTTTGACACTGACTCATTGTTTACTCATCTTATGTTGCCGCTGTTTTAATAAGGCCAGATGTCCCCCATTTAAAGATCACCGAAGGAAGTTTCATACCCAAAAATGAGGTCACACTAGTGATCATTCTGGTTTCCAAGTACTAGTGTGAAGTTAGATTTGGGTATGTTTTGCAGAAACTCTGACAGGTAGATTGTAACAAGTCAACAAAGAGAGTCTGCTTCACAGGTTCTTTTCACTGAAATGGACTTTCTAAAAAATAAAAAATAAACTCTTGAGCATAATGTTTTATATTTATCAAAGAATTTCCCATTTACCAATGTTTCACAGTAACTGCTCTGCAACTTATAGCCTTAAAGGATTGTCTGTGGGCATTAAGCAGTTAAGCGAATCTCCTAGGGTCACACAGCCAGTACGTATTAGAGGCAAGATTTGAACCCAGGTTTCTTGGGTTCTCTATCTGCTATACCAGAATGCCTCTCCCAGCTATCTCTCTATCTCTCTCTCTACCAATCTACCAAACTACCTACTTCCCTACCTCCCTACAGCTAGGACCCAATTGGTATGACTAATGAATCCCCTAAAGTGGGATTATTCAATTTATTCAATTATTCAGATTCACGCTGCATATTTCCATTGAGCTGGAACCAATTGCCATATTTTATATAACTTTAAATAGTGTGAATTTGAATACATGTGAGCACTTCAGCGAATTCAATATTCACACTAATTGGGATCTCTCTCTCAACTTAATCTACTCATCTATAATAAAGTATTCTATATTCCATGTTGTATGTTGCATTATATATAATATATAATTTTCCTTTACTCCATACTTGTGTTATTATCCAAGTAATTAGTGACAAAAAGTTTTGTTGTTGATGGTGTTCTTGTTGTGGTTGTTGCTTTGTGACACATGGATCACTGACTATGTGATAGATTTTCCCGTGTACGAATTCTCTCTATCAATGCACACCAACTCGTTGGTAACTTTTCGTCTTAGAAAGTTGCCTAGTGGCCCAAAGTGATGTAGTTAGTATGACAGAGGCAGGATTTGAACTCGAGGATCCCCAACTCAAAAGAAAATGATCCTATTCACTACACTTTGCCACGCTGCATTTCATTATATTTGAATTCATAAATGTAATATATACAAAACAATAGCATCATGCTTGTATCTCCATACACATTTTATAATACAAATATAGGATATATCATGTGCTAATGTGATTTTATAATTTTAAAAATATGCCTAGCTTGGGCCCTTAGCAACCATTGGACATCATGCTTTCTGTATTATTGACCTAGATAATAATGCTGCACTATTTGAACAACACGGCTGAATGGATCAGAGTTCTGGACTCTGGAATAAGGGAGAGCCAAGTTTAAATCTTCCACGTGATGTTTCTATCTGTGTGGCTTTGAACTGAACATACATCTATCTGTCTGTCTGTCTGCCTGCTAACTCTTAGGTTAGATTAATAGAGAAATGATGGTCGGAACAAAGGAGATTATAATACCACTCTGCCCTATCTTTGGTATCCTTGTAAGATCATATACGCTGTACCATATATAGTTTTAGGCACCACAAATTAGGAAAGACATTGAGGCACCACAAATTAGGAAAGACACAGCATATGCAGAAGGCAACCGGGATGGTAACAGGACTAGGATCCATGCCATGTCAAAAGAACTGAGGATATTTATCTTAGACAAGAGAAGACATTAATAGTACATGATAGCTATTTTTAAGTATCTGAAGGTTTGTCTTGTAGAACAGAATTAGACTTATTTTGTTAGAACTGGGAGCAACAGGTTTGGAAGATGCAGTAGCAGCTTTCAGTTCAGCAAAAGAAATAACTTCCTAAAAATTAAAGTTGACCCAAAGTGGAATGAGATCTCTTATAGATAATGAGTTTCTCATTACTGAGGATATTCTAAAGGAAGCTAGATGACCACTCATTGGAGATATTTATGGAAGGGATTGCTGATAAAGTACAGGTTACACTAGATGACTTTTGAGATCACAATTTCTTCTGAAATTCTGTAGTTATATAAGAATCCAGATCAATTCATTGGCAGTCTTATTTTTCTCACTATATAATGGCTTCCTCCCATGCACAAAGTATCTAACTTGTGTATTGTCTGCAGTAGATTTTCACTCTCAGTTGGTACTTTCCCATGCTGAATAAACATATTGAGCCACATGGAGATCCCTGCCCATTCAAGGATATCCAGGTCACGGCCAAAAGTGTCTCTCTTTTAACTCCATTTACTTAGCTTTTTATATGTCTATAACTATTTCTATACTTCCACTAATACATAATTTTGGCATTATACCTAATTTTCCCTACCAACCAGCAAGCTCCAAGACTGACTCCTAGCACTGCTCACAGTTGATTCTAAGGATAGGCAAGCTAATTTTAATCTTTTACAAATTTGTATCCCCTAATAGTACCTGGCACATAAAAAGAAGGTAATGCTTATCATTAACTTTAATTATGGCCATTTATGAATATAAATCTATTTAGGAAGGCTGAGAGGAATGAAAGAACATGAAATACATTTCAAATTCAAAAACAAGCACTATGGAGTAAGTTAGAGCCCCAGACTAGGACTTGTGAGGCTTGGATTCTAGTCCTGATTGTAGCAAACTAATTGTGTAACTCTGAGGAAGTCACTCACCCTGTTTTGTCCTCTATTTTCTTATACAACTTCTTGTACTGGGTGATTTCTTGGATTCTCTCTTCCTCTGAAATTATGATTCTGTTATGATATGGATGGTCCCCTCTATTAACATAGAAAATTAGCATTGCTTGAACTGTATAACAATGCCTATCCATAATCAGGATTATGATTTTGTAAAATTCATTCTATTTTAATTAATATAAATAATATCTGTATTACAGGAACATCAGAGTATCAGGAATAAGGTACTTCTACCCTTTTGTTTATAATTTCTCTAAATAGTCAGGTACTTAAAATTAAGCAAAATTGCTTTCGTAGCAAGACTTACTAGTAAAGTATATACAAATAGTATAATTACAGATGTTTTCTACTGTCAGGATAATAATAGGACTAGACACCTATTTGTTGTCATACATTTCTTGCTCTAATAGAATGCTAGCTTTCTGAAGGTTGAAACGATTTCATTTTTGCCTTCTTATCCCGACTGGCTAGCAGAGTGCCTGGCACATCAGAGGTTTTCAATATGTTAGGGGCTGTCTGCACTTTCACTTGAAATCAGGACAATATGAATGGAGCAGGTGCCTATCCATCAGTTATCCTGAACTCGTATTACATGACCAACCCATCTTTTTAAATCATGTATTACTTTGATGTTGTCTTTTTTGTATATATGAAGAGACAGATATGTGTGTCTATCCACATAAATTATGATTGTTTTCCTGGAATATACATACTGCACATCTTTTCCTGTGAAGATTAGGTCAAGTCCACACACAAGCAAAATCTAGGGAAAAAATCATTGCATTGTACCTAATAAGCACTTAATATAAACATCTGTTCAATTGCCTTGAATGGAATCAAACTGGATATAATCAAAGCCCATCAATCACGACACTATTTTGAACCATTTGAATGTTCAACATTGGGTGGACTAAATTTTCCATCCTTACTTTGCTGTTCTTTGTATACAACCTAACCTCTGGAGAAAAGGATAGGATATAACTCTACACACACACACACACACACACACACACCCCTTTCTTCATTTATATGTGTACATACTCAGAACAGCAATGAAAACGTTTCATGCTGTAGTCAGATTTACGTAAAACACAGCAGCAACATTAGAGTAGTTTAATCACCCAGATCCTTAGTTAGTAGATCCACATTTTCTATAAATGTTCTTTCCTTAAAAGACAAGTGAAAAGCTATTGCAAACTAGCTTTTAGGTTAATGGACTTGAATGATTAATATTGACAAAGTAAATGTTTATTTCTTGAGAATCTAGGCACAAGTCTTCCTTAGTAAACATACTACACGTGTGACCCTAGACAATTCTCTTAACCTTTCAGTGCCCTAATCAATTCTCTAAGACTATAAATTTCAGAGAAGGTAACTACCTACACTGGTAGAGAGAGAAACACCACTCCTGAGAGTTCCCTATACAAATAAAGCACTCTACTAGTTATTATAGTTCTAACACTAATGAAATCACCAGTCCTTTTCCTTATAGCTTCTTCAATGGCATATTGTTCCTTCTAGAGGAATGATGCCATTTTAAAAAATGAACTTATATACCCCAGAAATTGCTTTCATTCAGTCACTATCCAATTAAATAGGAAAAAACACTTTTTGACTGTCTCCTGTATGTATACAAGGCACTATGCTAAGAGAGTTGCAAATAAATAAGACTGAAGTCCTACTCTAAGGGGTAGGAGTAAAAGAGAAGAATGAGACAAAAACATACCCCCCAAAAAAACAAAATACAATATGATGATACATAAGAACAACAAAGGAAGTGTTGTGCATATCTGTAAGGATCACATGGCCTGTAACTGAAGGAATAAAGGAAATCTATCTGGTATTGGTTGGGGCAGCCAAATGGTACAGTGGATAGAGTGCTGGACCTGGAGTCAGAAAGACTCATTGAGTTCAAATCTGGCCTCAGACACTTCCTAGCTATATGAGCCCAGCAAGTCACTCAGCCCTGTTTACCTCACTTTCCTCATCTATAAAATGATCTGGAGAAGGAAAAAGAAAACCACTCTGGTATCTCTGCCAAGAAAACCCCAAAATAGGTCACAAAGATTCAGACACAACTGAAAAACAACTGTATAAAAATCTGCTAAAAGAAGTATTTGAGAGACCCTTAAAAATGAGCTGGATTTTGGTGGGAAGATGGAATTCCAGGTATGGTGAGCAATGTGGCCAAGTTCATGGAGTCAGGTAAATACACAGTACATGCAGGGAATGATAAGTAGAATTGCTTAAGTGGGGAGTAGGGTATGCAAAAGAGAGTAGCATAAGATAAAAGGAAAAGGGAGTTGGATCCAGTAACCAGGTTACCTCTCCCTTTTGGACTTAGAGTAATGCAGACCGCGTTCTCTCTTTTCTCCTCCTCTCGAGTGAATGCATATCTATATATTTTGGGGGAGGCATCAGAGTGCAATGAGTGGAAAAAATATTTGCTCTGGAGACAGGGGGTCTTTGCCTGGGGGATTGTGGACCAGTCACTTAAGCTTCCTTACACTCATTTTCTTCATCTGTACAATGAGAGGGTTAAACTAGATGAAACCTCTGAGGTGTCATCCAGCTCTCAAATTACTATCAGATATCCTATCATGCTCCTTATTCTCAGCTTTCAAATAAATCCTAGAACGTGCTACGATATTTGGAACAATCTTTAAATTTGTTTTCACTGTTCCATCCTTTTGAACACCTTGATGATATGGTTCAGTGAGATTACACAATCCTTAACATAACATCATGCAACATTAGGCATCTAATGACAGGCAGAGTGCCAGAGTGCAGAATGAGCATTGGGGTTGGAATCAAAAGACTTGAGCTCAATTGATTGTACTTATTAGCTACCCAACCACAAGTAATACAATTACCGACCAGTGCCTCACTTTCCTTATCTGTAAAATGAGGATAATATTTATACTACCTCTCTCACAGGGATGTTGGGAAAAGGCTATATAGTTTGAGGTTTTTTTGTAAGTAATTACAAAGTAAGTGATTTACTCAGGGTCACAGAGCTAGTGAATGTCTGAGGCCACATTTGAACTCAGATCTTCCTGACACCAGGGCCAGCACTCTATCCACAATGCTACCTGGCTGCCCCAGCTTGAATTATTGTTAATAATTTTTTGCGATGATGAATCTGAAGTATAAACATGAAAATAATAATCGTAATAGATAGCATTTGTATAGTGGGGCTAATTTTTGGTTTTGTTTTCAAGAGGCCTTTTGTTTGTTTGTGTTTGTTTTGTATCTTCCTTTCTCACTGACGCCTGTAGGTACAGGAGTTATTTATAGCCTGACCCCACTGCTGTTCAGCACAGAAGCTTTGACCTATTCTGTTTGTGATCTAAACCAGTTGGCTCCTGCTTAGTCAGTCTGGTGGTCCCCCATTCCCAATGACTAACCATATTGGTGTCAAACTTACTGTGATGGCTCCATCAGCTTTAACCCAACTGCTGCTCAGAACTACCGAACTTAAGCAATCCACTAAATTTAGACTTGCCATTTTCCGAGATTAACAAGCCTGTGCTGCCACATCCTGCTTATTCAATACTTTAAGGTTTGCAAAGCACTTTACATATGTAATTGGGGGCTAGTGTAAGAAAGCCCCCAGCAGCTTGCTTTGCTAATGCAAATTCCCCATGTGGAGACGCTGGGAAGCCTGGCCAGAGGATACTCACTACATACACTATATCATTCAGTATGCAAAACAACCCTGTGAGAGATGTGATAATTTTATATCCCCATGCTATAGATAAAGAAAGTGAGTTCCACTATTTAAGTGGCTGGCCTAAGAGTAACAACTAGTAGTCAAGTTTTGAACTCAAGTCTCCTGACCCCAAGTCAGTGCTCTCTCCACTGTACCACCTAACTTTGGTTTGTTTCGGGCATGTCCAATTCTCCATGACCCCATTTGGGGTTTTCTTGGCAGAGATACTAGAGTGATTTGCCATTTCCTTCTCCAGCTCATTTTACATATGAGGAAACTGAGACAAACAGAGATAAGTGACTTGCCTAGGGGTCACACAACTAGTAAGTGTCTGAGGCCGGATTTGAACTGAGGTCTTCCTGACTCCAAGCCCAGCACTCCATCCACTATGCCACCACCTAAGTGTCATCATTCCCAAAGAATGTGTGGAAACTCAGCACATTCCCAAAAGTCTATAAGGAAGTCGACATGATACTGGGAATACAGTCTAACCTTCCTGAACTCTAGTATAATTGGATTGTGATCTTGATTCTTGATATGGAACTGCTGTGTAACCTTGCAACTCAACTTCTTCATTGGAAAAATGGGAATAAAAAACATATGTCCCACCAATGTGACAGCATAGTAGAGGAGATCAGATGATATAATATATGAGTCATGATAAGGTATTGACCTGTGATGTCATTAACTTAGGAAGATCGCAAGGAGGAAATTCGGTTACCAATACATGTTGGCATCATTTTTGCAACTAGTTGTCTTGTACCCTGAGACATTGAGTAACATACCCAGAGTCTCATAGCAAGAATGTATCAGAGGTGAGACTTGAACACAGGTCTTCCTTGCTCCAGGGTCATCTCTCTATCCAAGCTACCTCTCATATGAGAGTACTCTGAAAAATAATAAAGTACTATATTAACATGCAGTATTGTTATTTTTTTTGTTTTTCTTAACAACAATTTCCAGTGTTTATGTATTATTCCCAGTGTCTGAATCCCAGTCTGGAAAATCAGGCAAAAATTCTTTTGAAGACAAGCTTTTTTTTCATGACCTTTTAGTGTTTCCTGATTATTTCCATTCTGGCCCCAAATACTGCAAAAACAGCCACTCTCATAATTCTTTCACACCTCTGCTTCCCATCTTGGCCAGACTCTGCAAAGTCAGAGAGGTGTGCTAAGATAGGGGAAAAGTTCATTAGATGCTACTGAAGTTTGAGTTTTGGAATAAAGAAGTGGGTCAAGAGTCACATGTTGGTGACTTCTTGGCACAAGATGGAGGATACTCCTTGCAGAGAATCAATGAAGCAGTGTTTCTTCTGAGTTTATCTGAGCTAAATCAATTGCTCTTGATAACTGTTATAACCATTATTTGTGGGACCTCTGGGCTTCATTCATATCTGTAATCCTGCTTCCTATGACTTACAACTAATGTTTCACAGCTGTCAGGAGGGGCGATAATGAAAATTCAATATGAAAAAAGAGAGATACAGCCCAATCCCACCAGACAAGCTGATAAGGGTCAAATGATCAGATCATTAAAATTTTACAAATACAAAGCTATTATTGAAAAGGTCTTATGAATGACAAGGAACAATGAAGTACAGGACATAGATAACTGGCATCATAATCCAAGAAGACTTGGGTTTGAGTCATATCTCCTAACAAATATTGACTTTGTTACCCTGAACAAGTTACTTAATTTATCAATATTCTAGAAAGTTCTTGAAGGATTTAAGTTGTAGAAGGGGTGCTGGTCTGCATTGGTTAGAGGGAGTTTCCTCACCTGAGGGTTCCCAATGACAATGAAATTGTAGGTCCAAGACATATTCCAATAGAAAGTTTCGATAGCCGATCTTGCACCAATCTACTAAGCACACATTCTAACAAAAGCTCAAATCAGACTGATGAGCAATGGTGCAGCATAGTGAAAGGAACCTTGGAACTGGAATCAGGAGACCTAGATTCAGATTCAGATTTGAAAAACTTAGGATCTAGTCTTTGCTACCCTCATTCATTAGCTTTGGGACCTTGGCCAAGACATAAATTAATAATGCCAACCTCACAAAATTGTTGTAATAATTAAAATGCTATTTAACTACAAAATATTACTTAACTGGAAAAAGTGGCAAGCTTCTAAACAGAAAGAAAAAGAAAAATAACATAGCCAAGTTCTGATAGATAAAGTATCTCAGCATATCCCTCTACCCTAGCTTGATAACCTTCTCTTTGATATTGTCTTCTTTCTAGGTTTTCATGATAATATCCTCCCTTTGTTCTCCTCCTATTTGTCTGACAGTTATTTCTCAGTCATTTTTGCTGGATCTTCATTCAGGAAAGGGCTGTTAACTGTGTTTGTCCCCCAGGACTATAGAGAACTTTCTCCTTTTCTTCATCTATGTTATGGCCTTTGGTGACTTCATCCATTGGATTAAACTATCATCTTTATGCAGATGAGTCTCAGATTTATTTGTTCAGCCCTAACTTCTCCCCTGACCTCCAGTCTTGCATCTTCAGCTGCTTGTTGAACTTTTGATTGGATCTCACAGGTATCTTAAATTCAGCATGTTCAAAAATGAATTCATCCCCCCCCCACAAACCCTTACTTCTTTCTAACTTTCTTATTACAATTAAAGATACCAATATCCTCCTAGTCACACAAGTTTGCAACTTAGTTTTCGTCCTCAATTCCTACCCCATCCCCAATCAAGTCCTATCATTTCTTTCTTAGTAACATCTCTTGTTTATGCCCTTTCTCTTCTCCTGATTTTGCCACCATCATGCTGTAGGCTCTCGCTCACTTCAAGCCTGTATTATTAAACCCTGCCATAGATTTCATGCCTCTTTAGTTCATCCACCACTCAGCTGTCATGCTGATCTTTCAAACATGCAACTCTGACCACATCACCCTTCTATTCAATAAACTCTAGTGACTATCACGTCTAGAATCAAATACCGTATCTAGAATCAAAAATCATTTTGGTTTTCAAAACCTTTCATAACCTCACCTTCTTCCTCCCTTTCAAGTCTTCTCACACCTCACTTACCCCATGTATTGTGTGATCTAATGACACTGGCTTCTTTGCTGTTCTTTGAACAAGATACTCCCATCTCCCAACTCCATGTGTTTTCACTGGCTGCCTCTCACCTAGAACTCTCACACTACTTACCTCAACCTCCTAACTTTCTTAGCTTCCTCTAAGTCTTAGCTAAAGTCCCACCTTCCATAGGAAGCCTTTCCTGATCCTCCTTCATCTTAATACCTTCCCTCTGAGATCACCTCCAATTCACTCTGTACATATCTTGTTTGTACATGTTGTCTCCCTCATTAAACCGTGAACTCCTTGAGAGCAGGGTTTTGCTTTGTTTTGTTTTTTCCACTCTTTGAATTCCCAGTGCTTAGAAAATAGCTGTTACTTAGTAAATGCTAGTTGACTAGCTAGTAGGCTTGGATCAGCTCTCTTCAGTTATCAAGAGATTAGCAGAAGCTACAAAATATGGCCAAGGGAATGAAATAGAGAACAAAACCAGGAAAAATAGAGAAGGTACCTTGGAGAAGGTACTCCTTCAAATAAAATTAATGCCAGTGTTAAGGTACATTAACTTTAAGGTGTTTTGCTGATGCCTTCAGACTTTTAAGGGCCATTTGAAATCAGTGAGTTATTTACAGGAAAAGGTTATAAGGATTTAAAGGAATCAAGGACCCTCTTTTTCACAGGAAATATAAAGAACTTTTCCACCCTAGAACACCTTTGAGTATGTAATTAAAAGGAAGAAAGTCTTCATGCCTCTCTGATCGTGACAGCCAGAACTCCTATGTCTTTTTTTTTTAACTTAAGGGAGGAAGAACAACAACCGGGAACCTAAAACCACCAAGTTCAACTCCACAGGCCAAAGCCTAAAAATAGGTCAGACTCTGCTTTCTTACGGAAAGAAATATAAAGTAAGAAATAAAAAAACAGAAGATTTGAACTGCTTTTCAAAGTTGTCTGAATTTAGTGCCAAGAACCCAAGGCAGCCTAGTATTTAGAGGCCTCTTGTGAGCCATTTCTGGATCCTTACAGTCACTAGTGACCATATACACCATGCTGGGAAGTAATATTTAAAAAAAAGATCCTTTAACTTCATAGGCATTCAGTTGATTCAACCATTATTTAAGCACACACCTTTCAATAATTAAAGTCTCTTTTCAGCTGATGAAGCCTTTACAAATGTCCACTGTCAGTAATGGAGAACGTCCTCAAACAGAAATACACAAAGATATTGCATGGGTATATGTGTGTGTGTGTGTGTGTGTGTGTGTGTGTGTGGTCATGCATGCATGTGTGTATACACATGTGTGTGTTCCTGTATGTATGCATGTTTGTACCTACATAGCCCTGATACCTATATGTCTATATCTATCTGTATCCCTGCCACAAATCTTTTCCCACCCCAGCTTATCTTCCACTCAGTTGTCAAATTGATCTTCCAAAAATGCAGGTATAACCACATCATCCCATATCCTGGATCAAGTATAAAATCCTCAGTTTGGCTTTCAATGCCTTTCATAGCCTCACCTCTTCCTCCCTTTCCAGTCTTCTTACACCTCACTCATTCCATGCATTCTGTAATCCAGTGACATTGCTGTCCTTTGAACAAGATTCTTCACCTCTTGACTTGGATTATAGATAGATAGATAGATAGATAGATAGATAGATAGATAGATAGATAGATAGATAGATAGATAGATATAAATAGATAGATGGATGGATGGATGATAGATGGATAGATAGATAGACAGACAGACACACAGACAGATAGATAGATAGATGATAGACAGATAGATAGATAGACAGATGTGGATGGATGATGGATAGATAGATACATAGATACATAGATGGATGGATGATAGATGGACAGATAGATAGAGAGATGATAGGTGGAGAGATAGACATATAGATAGATAGATAGACAGATGGATGGATGGATGATAGATGGACAGATAGACAACTGGATAGACAGATAGTAGGATAGATGGATGGTAGATGGATAGATAGGTAGATATATATATATATATAGATACATAGATAGATGGATGGATGACAGATGGAGAGAGAGAGAGAGAGAGATATGGATGGATGATAGATGGATAGATAGATGGATAGATAGATAGATAGATAGATAGATGAATGATAGATGGACAGATAGCTGGATAGACAGATAGTAGGATGGATGATAGATGGATCGATAGGTAGATATATACATAGATACATAGATAGATACACAGATACATAGATAGATGGATGGATGGATGACAGATGGAGAAAGAGAGAGAGAGGAAGAGAGAGAGAGAGATGGAGAGATGGATGGACAGATAAACAGATAGACAGGCAGATAGACAGATGGATGGATGGATGAATGGATGATAGATGGACAGATTGACAGCTGGATAGATGGATAGATGGATGATAGATGGACAGATAGACAGCTGGATAGATAGATGGATGGGTGGATGATAGATGGATAGATAGATAGATGTAGACATCTGGATATACACGTATATACTCACATGTTTGCATATTTGTATGAAGGCTATACTTTAGGAATCAAAACACAATACCTGTATTTGTAATTGTCTTTTTATGTGGCATGTAAACAATTTGTCACTTCATTCACAGAATGTTTGTTATTTAAGGTCAAACTCAAGAACCCCTGACTTTATGCTTGACTGATTTTTCAGATGAATTAGCCTCCCCATGATCTGTTCATCAGAACCCAAATGCTGCCTTAGAGAACATGATGCGATCATTAGAACTGGAAATGAGAGTCAAAAAACATTGTGAGTCTGAATATAATATTTCTTAAGCATTTTCTTACTCATTCAGCATTCAATATTTATTGAGCACTTATTACTATGTCAGCAAATGAGAGATTGGCAGGGATGTAGACATAAATATGAATATGACATGGACCTTGCCCATAGCATTATATAGCATGGAAGATGACATATCCAAAAATAACTATAATAAAAGAAAAGACAAGTTTTATAAGAAATGTAAAAAAATTGCTGGGGAATGTCATGAGAAGGGGAAAAAATGACTTGGAGCATGTCCAAAGTACCCCATAGAAAGAGAGGGAAAAAAACCAAGTCACATGAAGAAGGGATGACTAATATGGACAAGAGAATACTTAGAGGTTTTGGAGGTTGTGGGTCTCTTTGGCAGTCTGGTGAAGCCCACAACTCTCTTCTCAGAATGTTTTTAAATGAATAAAATACATCGAATTAAAAAGAAAACCAATTATTTTGAAATGTAGTTATTAAAATATTTTTTAAAACACAAGTTTATGAAGCCTGGGTTTAAGGACACCTGACCTTGGAGGAAACATGATTATGGTCTTCAAATATTTAAAGGGTAGTCATATAGAAAAATGGATAGGATTAATTCAATGTGGTTCCAGAGGGCAGAACCTTCTGTGGTCAGTTCCCTATTCACTATTCTGTAGCTTCCTCTCTGATACACACACACACACACAAACACACATGCACATGACTTTAGTACAGAATATATGCGTATACACACATACATCAAACACACACATGTATGGATATATGCAAACATGAGTGTATAAAAATAGATTATATGTGAGCCTATACATACCCACAAATATGCATGTCTTTATACATTATATACTTTTGGGGCACCATGTATGTATGTACAAACATATAGATATATGTGTGTATGCATTTATGTGCATGTGTGCAAGTGTATGTATATGTGTGTACATTCTCCACTAAAGTCCTTCCCTAGTCAATGCCTCATTGTGACATAGAGATGACCCACTAATCTCAAAAGCTTTTCCAATGGAGTTCTAGTAGATCTTCTCAAGCTAGAAAGGCTTTGAATTCAAGGGCCTTAGAACAGTCTATATACATATATATATCAACCTCCAAGGACCATCTTAGTCAAGTTACGAGATGCTCCTTAAAAGAAAGTTGGCATCTAGGTGAGGATGATATTCTTCAGATACAGTAACTGAGAAATACGATCAACTAAGGTATCAAGGGACTATGGAGGCAGTGTCAATACCAATGACATCAAAGATTCTTAAAATATATCTGTAGGAATATTCCGGAATTCTATCCAAAGTTCTCTTAGGGGATTCCCACCTGACATTATTCTAACTACCACACTTGACAATTTCCATCCTCATGATTTCCACACAGCTCATCTCCTAGGCTTCCTAGAAATATTTCCTTTACTTCTCTACCAAGTCTTTATCTCCATTCCAGCCCAGATGCTCACCTTCAAATGAATCCCCCTGCTCCAAATATCCTTTGAAATCAAAGATAAATCTGTGCAACGATAGGATGTGAAAGTATTTAGTAAATTTTTAAAAGTTTCAGTTAAAATGTCTGAAAAAGTATTTAAATCCTCCTAAACAATGACTAATGTTACTACAATAAAATATTCAAATCTTTTAATTCTACATGATACCTAATTTTTTTTTGTTTTATCAAGTGGATTTTTAGATACTAGTAGTTAAATGATTCCTAAAAACAGGAAATATTCAATAATATTTCTCTAAGCATTAATCATCTCCCATAACACTTACAAAACATTTCCATGCATAAAAGCAATAACAATAATTGGGACACTGTTTAGACATAGTCCCCAAGAGGAAGACAATTGTAACTTTGGTAAGTTGCTTCATCACCCTGGGCCAGTCTTTCCATCTGTAAAGTGAGAAAATGAGACTGTGTGATCTGCAAAGTGCCTTCTAGCTCAAGGGTTCTATGAATGTCTAGGTAGGATAACTACATAAGTGATGTATTTTTTGTATTGCTCACTCTCATATATCAATATTGTTTTGTATCTCCCTTATCATAATACCTCATTTGACTTCACGCAAAGCTAGTTCAACTCCCCTAATTGTTTTCTATTTCATGCCATTTCCATGATTTTATAATCATTTACAAGTTCTTTCTGCAACCCTTCATCCCTAACCTTCTGAATTCACAAATCAAAAAGCCAACAGGTGCTAGAAACCTATGTCGCTGTTTGTCTAGTAGTAGAAAGAGTTCTTTCTCATCTATGGAATTCCAGCTTGGGACTAACCCTTGAGGATACTATGCACTTCCCTTGACCTAAAGGAAACACCTGTTCTTTAGGTTTTCCCATGCAATAATCACAAATCATACAGGAAGGTAGAGGCTATCACAATGGAAATAATTTTTTTTAAAACAATAGCAACAACCCTGAGACTTAAAAAATATAGTAGGGGAAATGAATAATTTATGCCTATTTTCTCCAAGCATGTCTGTATGTTTCTCATTTTTTAAATATTCTATCAAATTTGAATAGCTTCTTTAAAAATGAATGATTTATTTTGCCTGTCTTACTTGAGATGAGTAGACATACACATATGCCTTCTAGAAATCAAAAGTATTTTAAATATTTTTCTCCTGGCAAAAACATTTTTTCTTTGTTTTACATTCCAATATCTTTTATAAGATTTTTAAGTTTTCCTAAAAATGTCTAAAAATAGGTACATTTATCTCAGAACACATAACTTGTCTGACAAATGAAAGAAAAAATAAGAAAGTGATTTTTCACATGAATTTATTTCACATCTAAGATTCATGACCTGTCCTTGGCCTATTTCAATCTAGATTATCAACTTGCAGACCCAGCATAGTGAAAAAATTATTTGGTAAAGTGTAGACTGTAGTCTATGCACCTCAGAATTGGCCATGTAGTATAATAGAAATTGGCATGGACTAGGTGAGAGTCAGGAAACCCAGCTTCATATTCCTGGCTCTTCTACCCACTGTGTGATAGAAGGCAAATCACTTCACTATTTTGAACCTTGGGTCCCTCATTTGTAAAATGAGAGGGGTGGAAAATATGTAGTCTTTAAGATCATTTTTCAAATTTGATATTCTAGGAAACATATTCTCAAACTGTGATTGTTTCCTCTAATGTTTAAGTTAATTCTGTGCATATTTCAATATTAAACCTATAAAATATTTTAAAGTTCTGAGAAATTTGTCATTCACCTAAAATAAATTAATAATATATGTTTACATATACATTCATATACATGTACTTATTATGTATATGTATGTGTATATGTGTGAACCTACACAGAATTAAACAACTTGATCCTAGAAGAACCTAGCTCTAATTGGTAAAGGAGGTATCAATTAAGAAAGTCTGTATACATGTCTTTGTTTATATAGAAGGTAGTATATATTGAATCAGGTTTTAACATACACTAGTACATTTTAATTATAAATTTTCTGCTACTTACAGTGTTTGCTTTCATAGCAAGAGCATCGATTTTGAAAAATAACTATAAATGACCATTAGTTTAAACAATATGTTAGGTGACCACTTGACTCAAAAGCTCATCTCAAAAAAAGCTGGACACACACAAAAAAAGAGCAATTTTGTTACTACCTTATTCAATTATATTTGTATCATATATATATATATATATATATATGTATATATATATCTTAAAAATTCTATGTAACAGAAGTTCATGGTTCTTTTACAATTTTCTTCCTTGTTCTTTGCATATTGAAATGTTTATATTTGTTAATGATTGTTTGGGTCACAATTAAAGAGAAAAAAATTGTAAATATACTAGGAAGGAGATATTACAGCACAGTATGTTTCATTAAACTTGCCACTTCTGTGTTTAAAATCAGAATAGTAGGGAAAGGGTCACTTGGGTTGCCTGGTATAATCGATCTGTTTAAATATCATGGCTTTATCTTGTAAATGGAAAATCTGAATAACATTTTCAGATCTGACTTCAATTTTTTTTCAGTTATGCAGAGTTCAGTAGATTATTTGTATAAGAACCCTTGTTGATTCTATAGAGAATAAATTCTTTCCACTTCTAAACTTATGACATGGAAGCTAGGTGGCACAGTGGATAGAGACCTAGGCCTTGGGTCAGGAAAACCTGACTTGGAATCTAGCCTCAGACACTTATTAGCTATGTGACTCTGGGCAAACCACTTCATTTCTATCTATCTTAGTTTTCTCAGTTGTAAAATAAGAATAATAATAATAGCGCCTATCATTGTGAGAATCAAATGAGACATTTTTAAAGCACCTAGCACATAGCAGATGCTTAATCAATGCTTTTCTTCCCCACTTTTAGACTAGATCTGTTCTTTCCTTGGTACAATTTCCTCCCCATGAGAAAAAATTTCTCTAACAACACAGGTAAGAACCTGTTCTATAACTTAAAGTCTTAAAGAGAGTTTGTTTGTAGCACAGAGAGGTTGTTCCTTTCCTAAGGTCACACAGCCAGAGTGTGTCAGAGATTGGACTGAAGCCCAGATTTTCCCTGATTGTGAGGTACTGTAGTTTTTTTGTCCACTAACCAAGTTATTATGTTACTCTCTCTCTCCCTCTCCCTCTCCCTCTCCGTCTCCCTTTCCCTCTCCCCCCTCCTCTCTCGTATATACATACACACACACATATACATATATATACACTTATGTGTGTATGTATATATATATATATATATATATATATATATATGTATATATGTATGTGCATATCAAGTGTTATTTTCCCTAGTAACTTTCCTGATTTCCAGGAATGGAGTACCCAAACTGACAGCGTTATAGAATCATGAGAATATTAGAAGTGTCTACTGTGTATTCATAGAAATGAGAACCAGGGACCACCCTCCACCACCCTTTGTAATTTATCAAACTGAGCCATTATTTGAAATCAGAGGACCCAGAGTCAAAGCCCAGCTCTACCATATACTCATTCTGTAACCTTAGGCCTCACTCCATCTCTTTGACTTCAGTTTCCTTATTTGGAAAATGAGAAGGTTGCACTAGATAGCCTCAGAAGCCCCTTCCAGTTCTAAATCTGTGATCTTACTATCCTCTTCAATGTGGCATTAGCCTGGTTGGGAGCTAAGCATGGGAGCTAACAACTCTTTCTCTTTCCTGTAAAGATCTAGCCACGAGCCAAACTCTAAAGTGCCCAGGGTGGGAAAACTAGGTAGCAAATCAAATGTTGATGTTTAATGTTGCCCAGGAAAACCCTGGGTGGTCACACATCAAAGAGAGAATTTATGAGAGATGCTCCCAAGAATGAATCCTGTCTGTGCACAGCCAGAGTCAAATTCAGAGGTGAGTCTAAACCTCAACTTACAAAGTTTTATTTTTAATACACATTTAGTAGCACCTACTGTGTGCAAGGCATTGTTCAAAGTGATATAAAGATATAGCTAAAGATATGTCATCTGATCTTTATCATAACCCTGGGAGGTAGATGCTTTTTGTTATCATCTCCATTTTATAGTTGAGAAAACAAGGACAGACAGAGGTTAAGTAATATGCCCAGAGTCACATAGCTAGCAAGCATTTGAAGCCAGATTTGAACCTCCTGACTTCAGGCCTAGGACTATATCCACTGTGACACCTAACTGCCTAGCTTTAATCAATGTATAGCTTTCACACCTTCCTATGGGCCCAAGTTATTACAGACTTTACAACCTTTCTTTTATAACAGTCTCAGGTCTTGAACATAAGAAGTATGTGGAAAGGCTTATAAACATCTGTATTTCATGTTATTGTTTGTTGTATCATCAGGAGTCATCATCCAGGTATGGGATGCAGAAAAAAAAAGTCAGGTCTGAGTCTGAAATGCTACAGAGTCCATTTTATTCCCTAGTGCAATAATCTAAGGGCCATTGTGACTCATATTCATTAAATGACAAGGTCAACAGCTTCACAGTCACTTACTAGAGTGTCCTTTACATTTCAGAATAATACCTATTAAAGTTACTCTTTAAACTTGGCAAGAGTTTCTAACTTTGATTTCCTTAGCCTATAGCAATGTGTCAGCTAATCTACTTAGCAGAATCAACTGTCCCTCTTCTTCATCTTCTACTCATGTATAAGAAAATGGACGTGTGTGAAGGTGTTTCTGTTATACAAGACGTGTTATTATCAAACCCACTGAACCACAAATTCAGCTCTTTTTAAGCAATGTCTTCTTATCCATCAAGCAGTCAATGAATATTTAAATAAACGCCTACTCTATGCAAGATACCACAAGGGTTGATGTCTCTATCAATTTAATATTCTGCATGAACTGATTTTGAGATGCCAGTTCTGAAAGGCATAGTCAAAAACAAATAACAACTTTTTTTAAGCTGTTTCCAGATCCTTGGGAAAGTCCCCTATGGTAAACATGAGAAAAGATGGACAAGCAAGCATAGATGGATTGCAGTCTGTATCATTGAAAATATATACACAACGGGGGCAGCTCGGTGATGCAGTGAATAGAGCACCAGCCCTGGAGTCAGGCGGACCTGAGTTCAAATCCGGCCTCAGACACTCGGCACACTTACCAGCTGAGTGACCTTGGGCAAGTCACTTAACCCCAATTGCCCTGCCTTCCCCTCCAAAAAAAAAAGAAAGAAAAGAAAATATATACACAACTACAAGATCACAAATCTCATTTCAGTATTTGGGTAATGGTGGGGGGACAGGAAAAGAAAAGCAAGAAAGTACAATTACTCTTGAACTCATGAGTTCTGAACTGCAGTGGCCAATGGGGTATCTTCACTAAGTTCACCATTAATGTGGTAATCCCCCAAGGAGTGGGGATTGACTAGCTTATTCACCTGATGGAGGGTGAGCCAGCACAGATCAAAAATGGAGGTCAATAGTGGAACTGGGCTACTGAGTAGCCCCTGTACTTCCAGCCTAAGTGAGATGGGGAGACCATGTCCTCATAGGAAAAAAAATGAATGAATAAATGAGAGATAGGTAGATAGATAAACAAATGAATAAATATCTTAAAAAGACACTTCCACATGATTCACATTTGAAAATAAGAATTCTCAACTCCTAGGAATATTGTAGCCAAATTCCAGAGTTCCCAGGTCAAGGAGAAAATATTGCAAGCAGCCAGAAACAATTGAGTATTGTGGAAACACAATCAGGATAACGCAAGATCTGGCAGAGTCTACATTAACGGATCCAAGGGTTTGGACTATGATATTCCAGAGGTCAAAGGAGCTAGGATTAAAGCCAAGAATCACCTACCCAGCAAAACTGAGCATAATGCTCCAAGGCAAAATATGGACTTTCAATAAAATAGAGGATTTTCCAGCATTCTTGATGAAAAAACCAGCGCTGAATAGAAAATTTGACTTTCAAATACAAGAATCAAGAGAAGCATGAAAAGGCAAATATATACATAGGCAGAGGGCACAGGGTAAGTTAAAAATGAAGGGACACTATCTAAAAAAAATAAAATTAAGGGGTGAGAGAGGAATATATTGGGAGAAGGAGAAAGGGAGGATAGAATGAGGTAAATTATCTCACATAAAAGTGAAAAGAAAAACCTGTTATAATGGAAGGGAAGAGGGGGTAAGTGGAAGGGAATGAGTGACTCTTGCTCTCTGGATTTGGCTTAAGGAGGGAATAACAGACACACTCAGTTGGGTATTTTACCCTACAGGAAAGTAGGGGGGAAGAGGATAAAAGGGGGAAGGATAGAAAGGAGGGCAGATTGGGGGAGGAGGTAGTCAAAAGCAAACACTTTTGAAAAGGGACTGGGTCAAGGGAGAAAACTGAATAAAGGGGGACAAGATAGGATGGAGGGAAGTATATTTAGCCTTTCACAACATGACTATTATGGAAGTGTTTCGCATAATGACACATGTATAACCTATATTGAATTGCTTTCCTTCTCAAGGACGGTGGGTGGGGAGGGAAGAAGGGAGAGAATTTGGAACTCAAAGTTCTAAAACAAAATGTTAAAAAAAATTGTTTTTGCATGCAACTGGGAAATAAGATATACAGGCAATGGGGTATAGAAATCTATCTTGCCTTACAAGAAAATAAAGGGAAAAGGGATGTGGGGGTGGACTGGGGTGATAGAAGGGAGGACAGACTGGGGAAAGGGGAAATCAGAATACATGACATCTTAGGGTGGGGGGAGGGTAGAGATGGGGAGAAAATTTGTAACTCAAAATCTTGTGGAAATGAATGTTGAAAACTAAAAATAAATTTTTAAAATGTTATAAAAAATAAAGAAAACAAGAATTCTCTCCTTGAAAAGTCCATCTGAGTAAATCACAGGAACAAAGGCAGAAAGCCTAAAAATATCGGTCCAAGAATTAAAACATAGCCATCTATACGTTAACTAGAAAGAAGTTACAGTAGTGGATTTCAACTCATATCCTAAACCTACCATAATCTCTTCAACAAATTTAATCAGTAGTGTTGGTATAGTGTATAGAGCACAAGACTGGCATTGGGAAGGTGAGTTAGCAACCCATCTCAGACACCTACTGGGTGAACCTGGGCAAGTCACAACCTCTCTGAACTTCTCTTTCCTCATCTGCCAAAGGAGGATAAATAATAGCACCTACTTCCAAAGGTTGTTGTGAAGTTGGAAGGAAGGAAGGAAGGAAGGAAGGAAGGAAGGAAGGAAGGAAGGAAGAAAGAAAAGAAGGAAGGAAAGAAGGAAGGAAGGAAGGAAGGAAGGAAGGAAGGAAGGAAGGAAGGAAAGAAGGAAGAAAAGAAGGAAGAAAAGAAGGAAGGAAAGAAGGAAGGAAGGAAGGAAGGAAGGAAGGAAGGAAGGAAGGAAGGAAGGAAGGAAGGAAGGAAAAAAGGAAGGAAGGAAGGAAGGAAGGAAGAAAAGAAGGAAGGAAGGAAGGAAGGAAGGAAGGAAGGAAGGAAGGAAGGAAGGAAGGAAGGAAGGATGGAAGGAAAACACATGTCTATTAAGTATTTGCTATGGGGTACACATTGTGCTAAGTGCTAGAGTTACAAATAGATGTAGTCCCTGCCCTCAAGGAGATTACATTTTACTAGGGGAAAACAATACACACAGAGGAATGGTGACAAGGAATGGAAGTTTGTTCTGGGAAGTCAAAGATATGATGTTGACTCAAAGAACAAGCTATTGACACATCCCTTCTGGAAGCAATGGCTCTATTGATTTTGTCTGAAATGAGATAACATGTTTAAAGCACTTTGCAAACCTTGAAATGACATATAAATGAGCAATTGTAAGATTAGTTCCTCTAATTTTCCCTGTCACCCTTCTCTCATTTTGCTTAGTGATCACTTCTGCTGCCTATGCCTTCCTTTAAATAATTTGTATATTGTTTGTAGATTAAAATTTTCCTGGATGATTGTGTCTCTGTTCATTCTATATGTTGCCTTCCCCATTCTAGCCCAGGATGTCAATAAGATGACTATAAAGGGGCAGTCAGGACATCTAGGCTTGAATCCTGATTCTGATATTACCTGCATACCCACGGGCAAGCCACTTAAATCTCTGAGCCAGTCAGTCAACACATAAGCATTTGTTAAGCACATACTGTGTTCCAGGCACTGTGCTAAGTGCTAGAGGTACAAAGAAAGGCAATAGATAATCTCAGCTCTCAAGGAGTTCCTATTCTAGTGGGGGAAACAACATGCAAACAACTATAGGCAAATATGACATGTAGAGGATACAATAAAAATAATTAGGAGAGAGAAGGCATTAACATTAAAGGGGATGAGAAAAGGCATCTATGGAAGATGGGACTTTACCTGGGACTTGAAGGAGGCCAGGGAAGGCAGGAAGCAAAGATGAGGTGAGAGAGTATTCCAAATATGGGGAACAGAAACTGAAAATGCCCAGAATCTATAAATGGAGTGTCTTGTTTGAGGAAGAGTAAGAAGGACAATGTTACTGGATCAGAGTACATGGAGGGGAGTGAAGAATAAGACTGGGAAGGGAGGAGGGGGCATGGAAGGGCTTTGAATACTACACATCCTGAAGATGGAAAGGAGCTGCTAGAGTTAATTGATTGGGGCAGGGGGGAGGGAGGGAGGCAGCACAGAGGATGTAACACTTCCCAATGCCTAGTCCCGTTTCTATAAATCTTATCATTATTTGCCCAGCCACCTAGACTAGAAATCTTAAAATTACCTTTTATACTTCATTCTCCTTTGTTCCCATATCTAATCACCAAACTTGTCAGTTCTTCCTCTAAAATGTCTTTTGCATTCATTCAATCATTCCATCCTTTCTACCACTATCACTCTACCCAAGTCCTCTTTATCTTGTACCCGAGCAAGTATCTCTTACTAGTCTCCCTGAAGATTACTCTTCCTGAGAGTCTGTTTCCATCATGTTCATCTGTACAGTGGAAATAATACTAACTGACTCTGGTATCAGAGGACCTAGGCTCAAATCCACATTCTTATGCTAATACCTACATAATCTTGGGTAAGTCATTCAACCTCTCTGGGCCTCATCTTCATCTCTAAAATGAAGGGAGAAGACTAGATGACCTCTGATATTCCTTTCAGCTCCATATCTATGATCCTATGGTCTCATCAAAAATCTTTAACAGCTTCTTAAATTTGACAGCTGTAGAGAGGAAAATGCAAAATCCTTAGCCTAGCATTCAAGTTCCTATGCCATCTGGCCACGTGCTACCCATTTATATTTATTTCTCCAACGTTCACTATATCCATGCCAATCCCACCATGACCCCTGAATACGAACTCTAGGCTATTACTCAGATTTTCATCTCTCCACTCATCCTATCCAGAAGAATATTTTTAAATGCATAAAATACATAGGATTACCAAGAAAACTGGTTATACTGAAATACAGTTATCAAAATATTCTAGTGCAACACTATTATTTTGTGAATCAGAAAATGAAGCCACCCAAAAAGGAAGTGATTTGCCTAAGCTCATTTGGCTAATTTGCAGAAGTCAAAACTAATTCTAAATCCAGTGTTCTTCTAGCAAGTATTATGTCAAATCTGAGCCAAAAGTGTAACATGGCAGCCAAAAGAGTCATCATGATCTTGAACTTAATTAAGAGAGACATAGTGTCCAGAATGAGGGTCTATAGGCTGCCACTGGCTAATTCTGAAGTCCTGACATTTTTAACAAAGATAGAAGGCACAGAAAATCCATGAGACCTACAGACCACCATGCTACCATTGTAGCTACCATTGCTGAAACACGGTGCTTTACAAATATGGGGCATACTTAAAACCACAGTGGAATGTTATTATTACTTAATAAGCAGAAAGATCTGGATTCTTATCTCTAATATAAAAGGAAATTCTTGATTCCTCAGGCAAAAAGTGTTTCAAAAGAAGTATTACATTTACTATAAACAATTTTTTAAAATACAATAGGTCCCTTTCCTTCTTTCCTGGAAACACAACAAAAGAGAAGTGAAGGACAAAATGAGAAACACAACTCACAGGATAGGAGGCCAATTTATTTAGCCTTAATACATAACATTTGGAATCAAATCCACCCCCGTCTCACAACTGGGATATTCACAAAGAACGTAATACCTAAAATTGACCATCTATTCCAACATCCTCATTTTGCAGATAAAGAAACTGAAGAATGGAAAGATAATATGACCTGCCCAAGATCACCCAACTAGTAGGTGGCAGAATCAGAACTCAAACACAAGCCTTTGGTTCTTGCTAGTGTCCTTTCCTATACAATACTTCCTCCTCTACTGTTCTAGACTAGAGGTTCTTGACCTAGGACCTGTGAATTTTTAAAAATGCATTTTGGTAACTATTTCATTCATCTCATTCTATAGTGGTTATCAGGAGCATATGAAAAATAAGTAAAAGTACATCATGAACATAATTTCAGCTAAGGCTTAAAAAATAGTGCAGAGAAAGAGCCTCTAAACTAAGTTGGTATATTCTTTGATATTTAAAGATTTTAATGCAAAGGCTGGCAGATAATGGAAAATGTGCTAGAAAATATGTTTCAGGATCAAGAAATTAAAGAAGCAAAAAGCATGTGAATTATGTGGAAACCTTATGTGTAATATTATGAATACTTTATTCAAGAAAAGAACTTTAAAGATTCTAGACATAAGAAGCACCAATCACTGGGAAAAAATTAAGTTACTAATCTTAAAACACTGGAAGTGACTAGTTGGAGATGTGGGAGTCATTTTCTAATCAACTGTGTGTATAATTAGTTGTTGACTAAGTAGTCAAGAAAAGAGGATAAAGATGAGAAGAAAACATTGGGTCCATCAATAAGAACTCAATGTGACCAAAAAAACAAGCTGTTGACTCTGACAAATTGGAAATAAATAAAAGTTAAACCCTTGAATTAGTGCTGGTGTTTCTTAGAAAATTTTAGCAAATGTAAAGCAATAACCACAATGAAGATTACCCCTCAAAAACAAACACAATAGCCCCCAAACACTTTATAAACTTCCCAAGAATCAGAATGAACCAAAGGATCATACCAATTTTAAGTACAGGTATATATGCAAAATGTTGTACAGGAAAACTACAAAGATTATGAAGAATAAATATAATATATTGAGATAACATTACCTACATTTGCAAGCCTTAAAGTTCTATATAAGTGGTAACTATTAGAACTATTATTAAGAATATAATTTTATAAAACAGCAAGAAGTATTAAACAGGAAAACATACCTACAGATAGCTTGATTTGAAATCAATTATGGTATTTCAGTGCTGAGCAAATTAAAGACATTTTTATCAATTGCTTTGAGAGTATCTGCTATATCTGAACATGTCAGGAATGTCATCAGGGCCAAATAAGCATATACAAATTTTAAAACCAAGACAACCAAACATTCCAGAAAAGATTAGTCAAGTCATCAAAAGATTCCTGCCACTCAAGGCATTGTGCTGATGTGATATTGACTCAAAGCATGGTGCATGAGCATGGTGCTAATGTGATACTGACCCTACCTTTTCCCCAGTTTGGACAAATTTAGGAAGTTGGATCAGAAGCATTTTTTAATCTAGTTATTTTTAGAAATTCATTCTTAAAAATTTTGAGTCTCCCTCCCTGCAGCTCTATGGTATAAGGTATACATGTGAAGTCAGGCAAACATTTTCATATTAACCAAAAAAGAGCATTTACACATGAAACTGAAAGGGGGAAAATAAATAGATGAAAATGAAATATACCGATTAGCATTTCTATAGCAAGTTTTTCTTGTCATTGATAACATTGACACCACGATGTTTGGATTCTAACACCTCTTCTCTGATGTGCTATAAAATTAAGTGAAATGATCCACAAAAATGAAGTTAAAAAAAGTTTCTGGATTACCAGAACAAATATATAGAGAAGAAATTTGTTGTGGCAATGATACAAGATCAATGGCACTCTATTTTTAAGATGTCTCAAAGAAAAGAGATTTCCAAAAAATTAATATTACATTAATAGACATTCTCCTTACTATCCCCAAAAAAGCCACTGAGAAGATTTCAGTATCTACTAACTCACATACCTAATTTCTCATTTACGGAAATGGTCTATTTGAAGATGTCCTTGGTAAAATGCTCAGGATTTTGAAGGTGATTTTTCACAGCCAATCACATATTCACAGCCACACAAGTGACTACACAAGATAAAAAACATATAATTCCACTATATTTGCTATTTCTTGAATACAAACAGTTGACTCAGTAGAGTAGAACTCCACTTTATAGGCTTTCCTCCAAATAGGCTATAAAATAGATAAATGGTTTAGGCTTGTTTTTTTTTTTCATCTATGAAGTGGAAATAATGCTTGCAGTGTTTACTTCACAGAGTTATGTTGAAGAAAGAATTTGGTAAAAACTTAAAATGTTCCATAAGTGCAAATCATTGTCCTCTTCTATTATTATATTATTCCTCTAGCATTTCAACAACAGGAAGTACCTGTTTTTAATGATCCTTTTATTATAAACATCAAGGGAAGTATAGACATATGCTACACAAAAATATTCACCATTTTCATGGACAATGTTCTGTACAGAATCCAAATGGAAGAAAATTCTGTACAGATGGTGAGTTCTCCAGATGCTCCTACTTATAGATGGCATTGTGCTGATGACATTAAACTCAAGAACATTAAAGAGCCTCCCCAGTGAAATCCTGGCCATGAAAAGGAGATCATATTTAAATTCTATGCTGGGGAGAAAAAACAAATGAATAAAAATGCATATTACTAATGTTAGCTTTTTGATGGACAACCCACTGAGTCCATCAGTACATGTACCTTGGACAATGAGCTAAGCCCGAAGTTGAATAGAGAGGAAGTTTGATAGCATTTAGGAAGTTGTGTAGCACTTTCACTAACAATAAGCTATTCCACTACAAAAAAAGCCCATCTTCTCAAAAATAAAATCAATCTTTGATTCTTCATAATTTTTCATGTTCTACAGCTATGGGGATAATCATATGCATGTAAATCATGGGAAATTAGGGAAATGGGGAGTTAAAATTCCAATCGATCCAATGGGCAATGTAGAGACACATGGTGGGTTAAATCAAAAGGTCACTACTAGTAGTGACTTTCTTGTGTAAATAGGGGTGAAGATCGAGAAGGACATGAGTAGTCAGGAAAAGAAGTTGCCTAGCCATGTAACAAAAGCAAGAGATAACAGATACATGGCTTGCATGTTACATAAAGTACAAAAGTATTCTAAAAGTCTTAAAGGATCCAAAGAAATGCCAGTCAGGTGTTATGTAGATACTCTATGGAGAATAAAAAGATTTTTATGGGTTGTGATCTATGTTGGTAATGGATTTTGATGAGATTAGTTATCTACCAAAGTATGGACTTGAAAAAGTAAGCTTCCCATTTAAAATCTTAGATTAATAAAATAGAAATAGATATCTTCAAGTAAAATATTCAATTTTATAGAAAAATTTCAAAATATTTAAATTTATACTTAATCTACTCTCCAAGAGGAAAAAAAACTATCTTCCAAATGCTGAACATCAAATTATATTCACCTTTATCATCTTAATCATCAATCAACATTTAGCAGCCTGTGATATACCAACCACTGTACCAGAGAGAATATATTCACTGAAGAGATGCCAACAGTACATTTATTTATCACACTTTAAAAATTGGACTCTATCATGCATGATAAAGGTCTACATAAGCAAGATTATGCAAGGTGAGTGCAACTTACACAAGGAACACTATAATAAGTCAAGTCTGGAAAGTTAATAAGCAATTAAGGAAGAGTTAGATGATGATACAAAGCTCTTGAGCAATGGAAGGACAAATGAAATTGTGAAGAAACACAGGGATTGCATTTCTTGAGCTTTCTTAGAAAATGTAAACATTTTTTAAAGTCATAATCAGTTCCCCACAGTTTATATCAAGTGAATGATGTTTGTGTCAGATGAAGAATTCATCTCTATCATTTTTATATATTTATAAAGGTAAATATCTGGAAAGCTAAAAGAAGAGTCGTGTTTGGGAAAGCTTTCTTTCCCATTAATCCAAATTTATTCTGATCTTTCTAAACACTCAAATATTCCATTGGTGCTTGTGTCTTTGCCTTCAGTTCTTAACTGAACTAGTGTTCTCATTCTACTCCATTTTCCTGCCTCATTTTCCGCATTCCAGTCCATGTGCTACCCTGTTGCCAAAGTTATTTTCCTAAAATGTAGACCTAATCAAGTCACCCGCATACTCAATAAACTCCAATGGTTCTCTATTATCTTTATCATCTGATATAAATTCCTTTGTTTGACATTTAAAACTCTCTACAACTTGATCCCTTTCTACTTTCTAGGTTTCCATCATTTTCCTTCCCTCATCACCCTCTGTGATTCTGTCACAATGACTTATCTTCTGTTCTTCACACATGACACTCTATATCCTTTCTCTATGTCTTTATAATAGTTGGGCATCATGCCTAGAATGCTTTACCCCTTTACCTTCACCTCTTGACATCTCATAATCCCTGGCTTCTTTCAAAACTCAACTCATTTGCTGTGCTCTGCAGGCTTCTGCCTTCCCCTTGTGATTGTGGTTGCTATTGTTCAGCCATTTCAGGCATGCCCTATTTTCCATGACCCCATTGTGGCAGTTTTCTTGGCAAAGATACTGAAGTAGTTTGGCTTTTCCTTCTCCAGCTCACTTTATGGATGAAGAAACTGAGGCAAACAGTGTTAAATGACTTGCCCCAGGTCATACAGCTAGTAAGTGTCTGAGGCCAGATTTGAACTCATAAAGATGAATCGTCTAACTTTAAGCCTAGTGCTCTATCTAGTGCCCATCCTAGTTGCCTTTTCCCTTTATTTATTTATCTTCTGTTTTCACTGTGTATATCGTGAATGTACAAAGGTATTTCCATATTGTCACCCCTGCTAGAAGTATGAACTCCTTAAAGATATGAACTGTTTCCACCTTTTTATCACAAGCATTTAGCATAGTACCTGGCACATAACCGGCACTTAATATGTATTTTTCAGATAGAGCCATTATTTGCGTAGTATATTAAAGTATACTAAAATATTTTGTATGAATGATCTCATTTGATCCTTATAACAATTCTACAATATAGTTCAAAAACATGGAACCTCTGGGCCTCTTTGATATCTGTAAGGCTTGCTTTAAGCAGGTTGCTTTGACTTTGAATGCTGAAAAACCCATTTTTCTTTCCCGAATCTCCTACTCTGATATTTCTTGGAAACCTTCATGGCTCATGCTTGTACTTTCTATTTCAGGATGCCCTCTGTATTAGCATCAACCTGTGGCATCAGAGATAAGAAACTAACAAAATGTGGCTGAGTGAGGACCTGCCCATCTCTGCAAAACACATTAGCTTCTGTTGCTTCAGGGAGCTGCCCTGGTATGCAGGAGAATGAAAGCCAGACATCCCACATAAATCAAATGAATAATTACTAACACTTGAATTGCACTTTAAAAGTTTGAAAATAACTTTTTTCTCACTTAATCTTCACAACAACCCTGTGAGGTGGATTATTATTATCCCATTCTACAGATAGTAAAATAGGCTGAGCACAGTTAAGTGACTTCCCCAAGGTTATAAAACTAGTAAAAGGATTCAAATCCCTGAATCCAAGTCTGGTGTTTGATCCATTTCATCATAGACCTCAGGAAACTGACTGCCAAGTCTGAAGGGAGCTTCTTCACGGGACAATTGCTGACCACCTTTATTTCTCTTGTCATGGCCTGAAGACCACTGAGGTCCCCGTGATTTATCTGTTTGTTGTCTTTCCTCATTGACAATGACCCTGTCCCTGTCCATGGTGCCATTGTTATTTTAGGTATTGGGTCTTTCTGATCTGACTGTGAAGCTCCCTGCGTGCCATGACCACTGTTAAGGGAGTACTGGGGTTCTCTGTAAGAGTCATTTGTTCTTTTATCCTCATTTTGCACACGAGACAACTGAGAGTCAAAGATCACTCAGCTTCTAAGTTTAGGACTAGGAACTAAGTTTAGGAATAAGCCAAGGTTAAATTTGATTCAGATTTCCTCAAGTTCAGTGCTCTGACCTCCATGAGTGCAAGAACAATTGTTTTCATGTTTCTCCACATCATACAATAGAAAAAAATAAATGCCATTAAACCCCTTCCAATCATAGGGAGTTCACGAAAAGACTATCTTAAGTTCAAAGTTCAAAGAACTCTATGGCTCTACAGCCATAAAATCATTGCTTAGAAGCATGAAGTGATATGTTTACCTTTGGTAAAAGCATAATTAGTGCAAAGCAGACACTTGATGAAGTGGTACAATATGAAAAGTAGCAATAAAACATTTTAGGATAAAACTAGAATACAGACATAACAAATATACGCACCATCGGTGGGAAGAGCAGATGTGGAAAATGTATAGAGAATCACATCTGGAGAGAACAAGCAGATGAGGCACATGTGTAAGGCAACATGCTAGAGATCACATGCAGCCAAGGCATACATGTGGAAGAATAAATGTACAAAGAGGCAATTCTGACATCCTCTAGAAATATCATCTTATAGTTCCTATCATACTGCTCCTACCTACCAATCCTGCTCTTATCAGGCCTCCTTCCACTGAACTCCACCAGATACTGCTCATTTCAATGCTGCTCTGCTGAATATATAGTCTCCATTGGATGGCATCAGGTGGCATGTGATTGTGGCATTTTCCTCTCTTTCTGGCATCTGACTTCAACTGAAGTCTTTGCCTACAACTCTACTTCTTCCTCAAGGGAAGAGGGAGATATGTCAAGTTCATTTAGTTTAAAAATATATATATATATATATATATGTATATATATATTGTTAGGAGCCTTTAAAAAAAAAAAGCAAACAAGTGCCCTTGTCTCAGCCATAGGAGTTGCAGTAGCCCTACTCAGTAGAAAATCCTGCCCATTCCCTCTTTACTCCCATTTAAGAAGTATCTTGTCTCCTACTTTCCAGAGGCCTGCTATAAGGCCTTTCAATCCCCAGCAAGACATTCTTTCCTCCTAGCGTCAAGCTCATTAGTATACACAACAGAGTCCTCCTGCTGTGAACATTATACAGAGAGCTAATGCCCTCAGGCTTAATCTTTTCTTTAGAGTGTATTTCCTGGTCATTGGGTATCTCCACAGGTGATCTAAAGCTCACTTATGGTGATCATTTTGCATACCTTTACTTTTCAATCTCGTAAAACTAGATTAAATATGTGGGAATTATTACTCCCAATCAGTTCTAAACAGTTCTAAACATTTATGGTTTCCCCAGTTTTCCAATTTTTTTTTTCTGACTTTCAATCTCTTTCCCTGTTCTTGAGTCAGTTAGGGAACAGCACAGAGGCCAAACAAAACCAAGACCAAGAGGCAATATCATTGTCTCTCCTATCTGCCTAGCCATCGTCCTCAAGTTTCCTTATACAGGTGAGGCCAGAAAAGCCTAGAAGTCTTTGAGCTTACTCTCACAGTCCTACTTACAGATTAACCATAAAGACTCTCCACCAGGCATTTGCTGCCCTGCCTGGTTTCAATTTCAGGAAATAAGATGACCCTCCCATCTAAACTCACCACCATGCTGCTAACTCAAGCCTCCGTTGACTCTACTTTCCTCAGTCTCCTCTTCCTCTCTTTGGAGGGCTAGAGGGTGGAGCACCAAACTCTTCTCAATGCTTTCCTTTCTAGAAGGCAGAAACCCACTCCACTCTGCATCTTCTGCCCTGCCTTGGTTTCAACTCCATGTAACAAGGTGCTCCTGCCCCTTAGATTCCCTGGTTTCTTCCCCCCCCCAACTATTTTTCTGCCTTTTTTGTGTTGTTTCCCCCTTGTTGAGGGCAAAAGATGACTTTCTTTTTATTAACTGCATCCCCAGCACTTAGCACAGTGCCTGGCATGTCATAAGCACTTAAGAAATATTTATTGGATTAGATTGAGTGAACAAATAGACTATCTTAATGACTTGAGAAAGAAAGAAAGATTGCTGTGACTTCAAAACATGGAACAAAATAATCTCTAAAGAACTGAAAAATGGACAACACACAGAAGGCATCTGTATCGTTGGAGGGAACAACCAAATTGATGAGATCACAAATCTATCTGAGAAGAACGCTATGAGGACACTTTGGGGAAAAGGTCTGGATTTATTTCATCCATGCTATGTTGTTGTTATTCTTTGCAGTCATGTCTGACTCTTCATGACCCAGTGGACCCTAGTACATCTATCATCCATTATCTCTTGAAACCTGTCTAAGTTCATGTTTACTGTTTCCATGGAACTATCTATGTCATTCTGTGCCATCTGAACCTTCCTCAGTAGCATATTAGCAACCTTCCAACCTGAATAGCTCATCTACCAGTATCATTTCTTTTATAATTTTTGTACTGTTCATGGGGTTCTCTTGGAAAAGATAGTGCAGTGGATCACTTTTTGTCAAAACTCTTCACTATGACCTGTCTACTTTGGGTAACCCTGCATGGCATAGCTCATAGTTTCATTGAGCCGTGCAAGCCACTCTGCCACAACAAGGCATTGATCTAGCATGGCATTCATGTTATAATGTATTCAAAAGATGCACAAATGACAGAGTTGGAATGTTTTTTTTTTCCTGTGTCATGAATTCCTGTTAAAATTGGGATGATTCAATAGAATGAATCCAAGTATAAACGAACCTAGTGAAAAAGGCCAGGCTTTATAGATTTAGAGCTGAAAGAGGCTTTAAAGGCCATTGAATGCAACCTTATAATTCTAAAAATGGGGAAACTGAGAAAGTTTTAGGCACTTGCCCATGTTCACAGAGCCAGTACATATCTGAGGTAAAAGTTAGAATGAGGTCTTCCCAACTCTAAGTCCAATATTCTACTTTCTTCATTACTTAGCTGTCTGAAGGATTTTAGAGTGTAGATAACATCTCCCCATACCAGATATTGGCATCATTTTTAAATGATAACACCCTCCAGCTATAGTACTTTCAAAAACAATCTTCTATCTCTTCAAGAAGCCCCTTTTAGTTATGGCTTCACCATATTAGAGAGGGACATAAAGCAAAACTGCCAATCAAATATCATCTGCATTTGATTGTAATTAGAGCCATGAGATTGTAAACTGAAGTTGGAAACTATTTTCTTGTATTCCTATCCCTACTATACCACAGTGCCTGGCACCTGGTACATACTTAATAAATGTTTATTGAATGTATTGAATTGAATTGATATGCATGGAAGAGATATCATAGAAAAAGAGATACCTGCCTGTAATCCATGGGCATACAAACACTTCTGCTGCATCCACTTCAGAAACTCCCTTCTGACTGTTCTCTCTCCTCTGGCTTCTTTACCATAGCCTGGCAAATTATCCTGGTCTGATCTTCTGGTTACATCACAACTGTATTCCCCCTTGTGTTGAATGGGCTGAATCTTGGCAAAAGACCCTGCCAACTCAGATCCTTCCATGGTAAAAACTCTCTTATGTTTTCCTTCCCATCATCCTTGAAAGGCAACTTCCCAGCTAAACTGTGACTTGGACTCAAGAAACTCAGTGCCACACCCTAGTCTAAAGGAGATCCAGCTGGATCGTGACAACTATTACCATTTGGTGCCCACTCTGAGAATAAACAGACTTTAGTGTCTAATGCTGCCATCCTGGTATCTTTCAACGGCTCTAAGTTCTCTCAAAATGTTTAAAAGAAAATTTCTTTAAAACCTCATTTATATAGCATTTTACAGGTTAAGCAGCACTTTTTTCACCCTATGAAGTAGGTATTATATATATTACAATATCATTCTCCTTTTATAGATGAGGAAACTGGGACCCAGGGAATTGTCTGATGTCATACAGTAAGTGGCAGAGGCAAGACTCAGACCCACATCTAGCATTCTTTTTATTATACTATGCTGCCTTATATTATTTTAGAAGCAACTTAATTTAAACTGTCTAAAGAGTATTCAGAACTTTCTATTTGCTTTAAATCCAAGAGAGAAATAACTTTGCAAAAAAAAGTTCTTGACAATGTAAGAAATTTATCTAACTTTTATTCCTGACATAAGAATGTCTATATTATTTTTAAAGGGGAAACTTGGAAGAATTTATGTTCACAATAATTTCTAGTTCTGTAAATATAATAGAAATTACTAACATAAAATACTAAAATTTGTCATCCCATGACTCTCTCTATATTCTACCTTCCCCACTCCTCTTCTGCCCCTTAGCACTGTGTAAATCTGGAACACATTAAGTACTTAGTAAATGTCTTATCTATATATCTTAGAGATAGATTAGGTCAAAAACTATGCCAGCCCAGCCTACTACTTTTTTTTCATCTTACCACCAGTCTAAGTTGGGTACACCAGACTTAGTACTTAGTTGTCAGTTAGCTGAGTCAGTGGACCATGAAAAGATAAAAAGTTTATTAGACTCAAATTGATCTACCTCCCTTTTGCCCACCTCTTATCTAGAATTTACTGTTCTTTTAGAAGGTTGTACACAAAGGGTGATTCAATGGCAAACTGTATTAGTAGAGAAAGCAGTGTTCTACATGAGTGAGTGTTATTTCTGGGCTATTTAACCTTAATATAATGCAACCTAAATAATAAAAGAGCATGCTCATCAAATATTCAGATTACATTGAGCTAGGAGCAAATCCATGAAGAAAAGAATTAGAATTCCATCTCTAACCCATGTTGTTAGTCTTTTTCCCACCTGAAACGTTCCTTTCTTTTCTTTTCACATTCCAAAATTCATAAAAGTCTTACTTCCTCCATGAAGCTTTGTATAAGTCATCAAGCACATGAACTCTGAACTCAGACACTGTCTGTACATCTCCCTTTGGTATGTAATTATACACCCTGTTATATTGTTTAATCAACAAGAATTTATTAACCACCTACTGTAGGCTAGACATTATGATAAATCCTGGAGATACAAACACAAAAGACATACAGTCTCTGCCATCAAGAAGCTTATTTTCAACTGGGGGTAGGATATAAATACAGGATATTACAAATAAATAGAAAGTGATTTCTGGTGGTGGTAGCAACTAAGAACTGAACGGATTAGGAAAAACCTCTTGGAGGTGACATAAACTGAGTCCTGAAAGGAGCAAGGGGTTGCAAGAGGTAGAAGTGATATAGAAAAGCATTTCAGATACAGAGACTGGGCCTATTGTGCAGTTGATTTTTTAACAACCAGATCTCTGCAGAAAAAAAAATGTGCACAGCACACATTTAAGTTTAATCTGCATTATTAACATTAATAACATTTTCTCCTTCTTAAGTCTAGACAATCAACAAGACAATAAATCAAAGCCCTGATTTGTATCATTTGCTGATTTCCTAGGTGTTAAGGCTCAACCTGAAAGTTTAACAATTGGTTCTCTTCAGTTTAAGTTGACTCCAGCACACAGAGTCACAGATACAGAAGCATGGAATTAGAAGATGGACTTTGTATCTGCGATAAGCTAGTAAGCCAGTTTGTCTGGAATACAGAGTTTTTGAGCAGGGGGATATTATACGTGACTGATGCAAAGAGAAAGATAGCTGCTTCCCGCCCTGCTGTAACAACAATGTTGCTTGCCGCTACTGTGGCTGTGTAAGACCAACAACACCAGCACATAGAGGGGCTGCTATCACAGGTTCTTTGATCTGCTTTTCTAAGGAAAGCAACTTTAAGGGGTTAACAGTCTCACTTTAATCAAACATACATATATCATTCACTAACTTAGTTCAGGAGGAAAAGCCAGCACCCTGAACTTCAGAGAGAATACAAATAGAAATTACAAACATAGATTATATAAACAGAGCAAATAAACATGAATCAGCAGACAGGCTTCCAGCTGTCTGTTCCAAGCAATACAACAAGAGTTACCAGAGAAAGAAGCACCAATATCTGGGTTTTCAAAGCCAGGGGGCTCCTTAACAAGGGCTACCCAGAGTCTTGTCTGGTCAAATCACAAGGCATTCTTCCAGAGAGTGAAAGCCCCAAACAAAACACTAACCTCTGAGTTTATATACTCTGTTCAGGGTCAAAGGGTATCACAATCATACGACTCAAACTTATGCGAACTAGGCTTTCTTGTTTCTTAAGCAGGTCAAAGACTCTTGATTCAATCAAAGAAACAAAGGCCAGACTCCTCAAAGGCACTTGATTACTTCAGTGCTCCAAAAGGGAAAATAGTATAAAAAAAAAAAGTCCTTATGATTTCACAATAATTTCTAGTTCTGTAAATTTAATAAAAATTACTAGCATAAAATACTTAATTACCTTTATACCAGCCTTAATTATCATCATACCAGCCCACCAGTTAAAAATGGATTCCCAGACCCTGCCTCAGCATTTCACATGCCTACCCCCATTGACATTGTTTATATGTATGTCTTTTATCTCCAACAAAATTATAAGACTGTCAGCATAATGTACACTCCTCGATAGCATTGTTTTGTCTGTTTATCCCCCGATGGTATAAACTGAACCATTTGGTACACTATGTTGGCATAGGAGGTTTTTAAGAGAGCTGCATCTTACATGTTTTCTACCTCTCTAGCAATAGCATGGTGGTGACTATATAGTAATTGCTTGATAAATACTCATTTAATTTAACTGAACATTATAAAATTCTACCAATTCTATTTGCTTAACACCAACCCCAAAGTTACCTCTTTGCTTCGTTTATCTAGCTATTCTCCTATGATCTCTACTCTGTTTTCTTATGTTCATAGTCAAACATTGTCAATATATGAATTACATCCACTAGCTTCCCTTCCTAGACATGCTAATTTCCCTCTTAATCCCCTATAACATAGCTTCAACCCCCATTCCACCCTACCAAATATTTTTTTAATTATCAAAACAAATGGCTCTTTCTTAATTTAATTATCCTTAAATTCTACATTTGACATGATTGACTATTGACTCAGAAAAATTTTGTCTTGAATTCAATGACATTAAATATTTTTGTCTTCCTACTTCTGTGACTAGTATTTCTGTCTTTGATATTTCCTCTTCCTCCTCCAGTATCCTAACTCTGAATTTGCCCACAAAGTTCTGTGTTTTGTCTTCTGTTCTTTTCTCTTTATACTTATCACTTGGTTATCTCATTGACCCATGTCTTCAACTTTTATAATAGAGAGGGAAAAACAAATCCATAAATAATTTTTACAAATGTAAATGTGATGAACTTGCCCATAAGATGGAAGATGGCACCAAAATTGATACTGCCACCTCTGGACTTCTGCTCCCTTTTAACCAGAAATGCTCCTCTCCCCCCTAGAACTGTGACCCAGAAATGGGTATAGGAAATGGATTTACCAAACAATATCTTGTCCTGCATCCAGTGCTGGCACAGGGGTCCCCTACAATCTCTTTCTGACCATTCCTCAGGTCCCCTTACTGTCTCTGGCTTGAGAGCTCCAGAAGCTGCTTCTTTCTTCACCACCTGGTCCCACCACTGTTATTTCATCCATGTGGGCTTTGAGTCAACCTCTACTCCTGTGAAACAAATCTCTCTTTCTAACCTCCTAAGTTGTCTTGGGATGGAAGAATGTCTCACTCTGACTTTTATTGGTTCTGATGCTCCACAATTTGATTTGAGGCATTATCTTAAAGTTGTTCAGAGGGGAATATTGGGAGAACTCATATGATTGTTTTCTCTAATCTAACATATTGACTCTGACCCTAGAAGTCCCTACTAGTTATATTTCTTAAGAGTTATTGAAACTTTCTTTGAGAATTGATTGGCTAAGGAAACTGTCTCAGGTTGCTGACATAGCTTCATGGTCAACTGAGTACAAAAGATGATGAGCAGCTCCAACCCTCTGAGGTTTCTGATCATGGATAATCAGTAAGGACCAACACTAGAAAACTATGTGCAGCTGAATCAATATGATATTATCATTGAATCTTTCCCCTGCTAACTAAGCAAAATTTCTTTTCTTTACTGTCATAAGGAATAAAAATGCTTCATTTTGTTCCAATATTGAGCTAAGCTACCATTAAGCCATTTGTACATCACCTTCATAGAGGCAAGTAGGTAAATGAGGTATCCAGCAATGTCTTTTCCCTTATGCCAGAGTGCTGGTAAATGAAGTATGCACTCTCTACTCAACCACGCTAGTCCAGTAAAAGTGTGAAAGACTAAATTTATGTTAGTAGAATATTTGAATATGTGAGTAAAATCTCTCAAAAGTTGACAATTCAGATGAATGTAAGGTGCAACCATGTAAATAAGAACATTCACTCAAAAAACTCAGTTTTTCTTATTGAATGAAACAATAGTTTATCTATGCAAATAAAAGACAAGCCACAAAGGTATCATGTTTTACAATGTAGTAAATCCAGCATTTAAAGCCATTCAATGACAAATATTTAGTGAGTTTCCAAAAGGTGAATAGTACTGAATATAGCTAACCTAAGAAAAGTAGTACTGGGGTATAATCTCAAAAATGACAGAATAATATCCGTTCAAATTTAAGGCAAACCATTCAACATCACAGGATACAAGTCTATGCCCCAACCACTGATGCCAAAAAGGCCAAAGTAAAAGGCCAAAGTTGATCAGTTCTATGAAGATCTACAACATCTTCTAGAAATAACACCAAAAAAAAAAAAAGATGTCACATTAATCATAGAAGATTGGATTGCTGAAGTAGGAGATAATTAGGATAACAGGCAAATTTGGCCTTGGTGTACAAAATGAAGCAGGGTAGAGACTAATAAAATTTTGTCAAGATAACTCACTGGTCGGGGCAGCTAGGTGATGCAGTGAGTAGAGCACCAGCCCTGGAGTCAGGAGGACCTGAGTTCAAATTCGGCCTCAGACACTTGACACGTACTAGCTGTGTGACCTTGGGCAAGTCACTTAATCCCAATTGCTCTGCCAAAAAACAAACAAAAAAAGATAACTCACTGGTCATAGTAAATACTCTTTTTCAACATCCCCAAAGGTGACTCTGCACATAGACATCACCAAATAGTCAATATAAAAGTCAAATTGATTATATACTTTGCAGCCAAAGGTGGAGAAGCTCTATACAGTCAGTTAAAACAAGACCTAGAGCTGAGTGTGGCTGGGATCATGAGCTTCTTATTGCAAAATTCAGACTTAAATTGAAGAAAATAGGGAAAACCATCAGACCATAGAAGTATGACCTAAATAACATCCCTTATGAATATGAAGAAGAGGTGATAAATATAAATAAATAAAAGGATTAGATCTGGGAAAGTGCTTAAAGAACCATGAATAGAGATTCACAATATTATACAGAAAACAGCAAAAAAAAAACATGCAAAAAAAATTCAAGAAATCAAAATGATTGTCTGATGAGGCTTTAGAAATAGCTGAGATGAAAGGTAAAGGAGAAAGGGAAAGATATACCCAACTGAATATAGAATTCCAGAGTATAGCAAGGAGAGATAATAAGAGATAAGATATCTTATCTGTCTCCTAAGGAACCTACATGTGAGCCAAGAAGCAAACATAGAACTGATTGGTTTAAGATTAGAAAAGAAATGTGACAAGGCTGTATATTGTCACCCTATTTATTTAACTTATAGGCAGAGTACATCATGTGAAATTCCAGACAGGATGAATAAAAAGACAGATTGAAGGTTTCTGGGAGAAATATCCCCAATCTCATGTATGCAGATAATACCACTCTAATGGCAGGAAGTGATGAAGAATTAAGAAGCCTCTTGATGATGGTGAAAAAAGAGAGTGTAAAAGTTGGCTGGAAGCTTAACATCTAAAAAAATCTCTTAACAACCGGTCCAATCACTTCCTGGCAACTAGAGGGAGAAGAAATGGAAACTGTGTCAGATTTTTTCTTCTTGGGTTCAAAGATCACTGCAGACAGTAACTACAGCCATGAAATTAAAAGATGCTTGCTTCTTGGAAGAAAAGCTATGGCAAATCTGGAAAGCATAGTAAAAATCAGAGACATCACCTTGCCACATAGTCAAAGCTATAGTTTTTCTAGTAGCAATGTATGGCTGTGAGAGTTAGATTATAATGAACACCAAGTGCTGCAGAATCGATGCTTTTAAATTGTGGTACTGGAGGAGACTTTTGAAAATTCCTTGGACAGCAAGGAGATCAAATTAATTAACACTTAAAGAAATCAATCCCAATTATTTACTGAAAGGTCGAATACTGAAGCTGAAGCTTAAATACTTCGGTCACATAATGACAAGGCAGGACTCATTGGAAAGGACCCCGACGTTGGGAAAGATTGAAGGTAAAAGGAAAAGGGGATGGCAAAAGATGTGACAGATAGATAGTGTCAAGGAAACAACAAACATGAACTTGGACAGACTCTGAGGGATAGTGGAGGATAGAAAGGCATGGGGTCATGAAGAGTCAGACATGACTGAACAACTGAACAACAACTGCTAACCTCAATACTTTAATGTTGAATCAAATGTTATCAATTAAAAGACTCCAAATAAAACTGAAGGGAAAATTGTTAGAGTATCTATACAACTTTGTCATTCAGAATAACATTTCCTCTTCCTTGGAAAATAGAACTCTGAATTTAGATTTGCCTCTTAGGACCAAGTTTTCTCCTTAGGTTTTTCTTTTCTGTTGGGAATATTATAAACTAAATTTACTTTCAAATAGAATTTAGAAGCTAGTTCTTTGCTTTAATATGAGGAATTAGCTTTATATGGTACATCCATTGAGACTCTCACTCCTCCAACTGCTAGTTCCATAACTTGCATGAAAATGCTATAAATTTTTTTTAAAAAAAAGAAAATGTCTGGTATTTATTTTGTATATATTTTGTATTCTTTACCTGTGTTCATGTTGGATCTCCCTTCCTGATTCAATTCTAAGTTCCCTGAGGGCAAGGACTCTTGATTTTTGTCTTTGTATACCTAACACGATGCCTGGCACAGAATAGGAGATGCTTGGTGTTTGTTGAATGAATTAATGAATACATATCCTTTTCACATGAATTTAAACTATATACACCATGCTAACAACGGAAATAATGACATCTTGCATTGTGGTTTCACATAAGGGTTTTTGGCATTCATACACACACATACATATATACGTATATGCACACACCCCTATATACACTTATTTGTCTGTATGTATATACCTCTACAGCATTTTAAGCAGAATATATGATGTATCTCTACTTCAATAAAAATTTTAGGATCACTTTCCAAAATAAAAATTAAGAATGAATTTTAGCCAGCATTCAGTATTGATTTTTCAATTGAATTTTCCAGATACCGTTAATGACTCCCAAATCAAAAATCAGCTTCAATTCAATTTTGTTTTAAGGTAGGTAATTTTAACAATTTTTTCATATTATTACCAATTATCATCTTCTTCTTCTTCTTCTTCTTCTTCTTCTTCCTTCTTCTTCTTCTTCTTCTTCTTCTTCTTCAAATAGTCATCTCTACCTAAAGTTATTTTAGGTTTGAAGATTAAAAAACACAACATTCAAAGAAGATGTCATCTAAGGAAGTCATACTATCCTTCAATTTCGTGGTGTCCTCTAGATTCCCTGTGCCATGGCTCTTGGAATATGAGGTAGACTTCTATTTCCTATAATGAGATATGAGACATAATGGAAGTGCCTATTATAATGGCATAGGCTATGGCCAAGAAGGTGGTTTTTAATAAAACTGAAAGAGGGTGGATTGCATTCCCACAGAAATTGTGGAAATTCAAACTGTGTCCAATCTTAGAAATGTCAAATTGCCCAGGTTTTTGATCTTTGCACCAAAGGAAAAACTACAAATTCCACAGTTTGGAACATTGAATGGAAGAGTATTAAAGGAGACCATTATTGTAATCCCAGCACCCATGAGTCCTTCAAGAATCTAGGTTTTGTCGACATTTTTATTATAAATCTATTTTGTGGACTTTCTAACTTGTGCAGTGTTATTCAGCTGGAGCTGAAATTTGGAACATAAGATTGTAGTTCACAAGGGATTGTTTTTCCAGGAATTAGAGGGGGGAAAAGTTTTGGATATCACCTGATAAAAAAATAATAGATTTTTTTATTCATATAGTTCTTTAAACTACTACTTTCTTTTCCTATTCTTTTCTTTATTTCATTATTCAGTCAACACAAAAACATTACAAATCACCTAGTATATATGCATCAGGCACTGCATTAGGAACCTGTTGTTAAGTCATTCAGTCACATCTGACTCTTCATGACCTCATGGACCATAACACCCAGCTCTTCCACCCTCCATTATTTCCTGAAGTCAGTCCAAGATCATGTGTGTTGCTATCTATCTATCTCATTTTCTGCCATGCCTTTTCCTTTTGCCTTCACTCTTTCCTAACATCAGGATCTTTTTCAATGACTCCTGCCTTCTCATTATGTGGCCAAAGCAGTTATGCTTCAACTTCAGTATTTGACCTTCCAGTGAATAATCTGAATTCATTTCTTTAATTATTGACTGATTTGATCTCCTTGCTGCCTGTAGGACTCTCAAAAAGTCTTCTCCACTACCACAATTCAAGTGTTGATTCTGAGGTACTCAGCTTTCCTGATAGTCGATTCTTATAGGCATACATTGCTACTGCAAAAGTCATTGCTTTGACAACATGGAGCTTTGTTGGCTAGGTGATGTCTCTGATTTTTAGTATGCTGTCCAGATTTGTCATAGCTTTTCTTCCAAGGAGCAAACACTATGCAAACACAAATGAAAATGTTCACATTCCTAAAGGAGGTTACATTCTACTGGCAGAATACAACATGTTTCCAAAAAGTAAGTGTTGGATATATGTGTGTGTTGTATGCATGTGTTTATATATAAATATCTGCATTTCGAGGTAAAATGTTATACATATATTATACATATATATGCCTATTATGTGTATATTGCTATACATATATACATATATTACATGAGCACATGTGTATACATATATATATATATGTAAACCAAATACAAGGAGATTAGGGGGAGATGTTATGTGGGGGATGATGTGGCACTTGAAGGGAGTTGGGTGTTTCAAGAATCAGAGATGAGAAAGGAAAGTATTCAGGAGCCAGCCTGTGCAAAGACACAGGTGCAGAAGCTAGAATGTCATGTGTGAGGGGCAAAGAATAGACCAATTGGGCTATTTGCAAAGTGTATGAAAGGGAATCATATATAATCATACTGGAAAAGTTAGCTGGAAGCAAATTGTAAATTACTTTAAATGTCAAAAAGATTGACCCTAGAGATAATAAGGAGTCATTGGAGTTTCTTGAGAAGGGGAGTGACATGGTCAGACTTGTGCTTCAAGAATATCAACTCGACAACTACATGGAGAATGGATGGGAGAAGGAACAGAATGGCTGTAGGAAGACTAATTACTAGGTTATTGAAATAGACCCCATGAATGGTGATGAAAGCCTGAATTACATGGCTTCTGCTTTTACTGGAAAGAAGGGGACAGATTTGAGAGATGTTGAGGAGGCAGAATTAATAATACTAGACAATAGTTTGCTTGTGTTGGGTGATGGAGGGTGAAAAGGAAAGGATGACTCCTAAATTGTGAATCTGGGTGACTAGGAAAATAATGATTCCTTGACAGAACTAGGGAAGTTACAAGCAGGAGTAAATCTAGGGGGAGATAAGTACTGCTTTGGACATGTTAACTAATGTTTATAGGACATCTGGGTAGAGATGTTCAGTAGGCATTTGGAGATGTGGGACCATTAGCTGTTGATCTTATTATTGTTTGTTTGTCTATTCTTCATTCTTGAAGAGGACCGTGTCATCAGGAAGGTGATGCCATGACTTGCAAGTGAATTGGATTTCAGTGAGGGAGAGCTGTGCAAATTCATGAGTCTCACTTTCTCCTCCAGAGCTATCTGGGTCTAGCAGCAAGATATAAATCAGGATTACTGGAGATGGCCCCTGCAGGACCATTAGTTCAAGGTCAATCCAATACAGAAAGCTTGATATTGGTGTATAACATGCTAATGAGAAGCCAAAAGTCTACATATCTTTTTTCTGGTGGCCAAGTCTACATGATAGCCTAGAGATCTCACAGATGGTTTCTTTTAAGAAAACTGGCATCTTTGCTTCTAGTCTAGAGCAGAAATATTGAAACAAAGCAAAGTCAAGATGGCAAAGAAAAGGCAGTGACTCATCTGAGCTCTCCCCAAAACCCTTTCAAATACCTTTAAATAATGTCATAAAATAATTCCTAAAGTGGCAGAGCCCACAAAAGGACAGGGTGAAATAATTTTCCAGCCAAAGACAACTTAGAAGGTTGACAGGAAAGGTCTGTAACACCTGGGTGAAAGTGGAGCACAGGCTGGCACAGGCTAGCACAGGCCAGGCCAACACAGACCAGGCCCTAGCAAACTAGGAGCAAGCCTTGGGAGCCACTGAATCAGCAGTGGCAGTGGATGCTTCCATAACTCTCAGCCCACAGATGGTGAGGGGTCAAATAACTGATCAGAAAGAGTTACAGGGGTCTCTTTGCTGGCACTGGGGGCAGGACTCTGTTGCTTTGCCCATGCTCAGATCTGGGTTGCAGTCCTAGGTGGCAGGGCAAGGTTGCAGGGCAAGAAGAAGCACTAACACATAAGAGCTTGCAGCAGCAGTGCAGGGAGGACCCCCCTCACAGTTCCAAGGCAGAAGAGAGTGCTTGTGGGCACTCAAAGACCAGAAGAGTAGCAAATACACCTCTCCTTAGAATCTAGACCATACTACCTTGGAAAAACTGAAAACTCAAAAGTCCCTAGAAGTGTCTCTGAAAACAGCTGCACAAAACCCTTGAAGCTTGGAAGCAGAGCCCTACCTTACTGAAGAGCTGAAAGTCAAGAAATGGACTGGAAAATGAGCAAACAACAGAAAACATTCTGACAAAGAAAGTTACTATGGTGACAAGGAAAATCCAAATACACACTCAGAAGAAGATAACAAAGTCAAAGTTCCAACTTCCCATGACTCCAAGAAGAATATGAATTGGTCTCACACCATGAAAGAGTTCAAAAATGATTTTGAAAATCAAGTAAGAGAGGTAAAAGAAAAATTTGGAAGAGAAATGAGAGTGATGTAAGAAAATCATGAAAAACAAGTCAACAGCTTGGTAGAGGAGACACAAAAAAATACTGAAGAAAATAACACCTTAAAAGCAGACTGGCCAAATGGTAAAAGAGGTACAAAAAGCCAATTAGTAGAAGAATGTCTTGAAAAACAGAATTGACCAAATGGTAAAAGAAGCACAAAGATTTACTGAAAAAAAATCCTTAAAAAGTAGAATTAGCCAAATGAAAAAGGAGGTACAAAAGCTCATGGAAGAGAATAATTCCTTAAAAATTTAGAATTAAGCAAATGGAAGCTAATAACTTTACGACAAATCAAGAAACAATAAAACAAAACTAAAAGAATAAAAAAATAGAAGACAATGTGAAATATCTCATTGAAAAAAAAAAACAACTGAACTGGAAAATTGAACCAAGAGAGAGAATTTAAAAATTATTGGACTACCTGAAAGCCATGATTAATAAAAAAAACCTTCCAAAAACTGCCCTGATGTTCTAGAGGATAAAATAGAAATCAAAAGAATCCATCAATCACCTCCTGAATGAGATCCCAAAAATGAAACCTCCCAGGAATATTATAGCCAAATTCCAGAATGCCCACATCAAGGAGAGAATATTGCAAACAGCCAGAAAAAAACAATTAAGGTATTGTGCAGACATTGTCAAAAAAACAAATGATTTAGTAGCCTCTAAATTAAAAGATCAAGAGGGCTTGGAATATATTCTGGAGGGCAAAAGAGTTAGGATTATAACCAAGAATCACCTACTCAGCAAAACTGAATATAATCCTTCAGGGGGAAAAATAGATATTCAATGAAATAGAGGACTTTCAACCAGAGTTGAATAGAAAATTTGACTTGCAAATGCAAGACTCAAGAAAGGCATAAAAAGGTAAACAGGAAAGGAGAATCATAAGGGACTTAATAAGGTTAAACTCTTTACTTTCCTACATGGGAAGATGATACTTGTAACTCATAAAAATTCTCATTAAGGGCAGTTAGGAGTATATATAGACTGAGGGCACAGGTGTGAGTTGAATGTGAAGGGATGATATCTTTAAAAAAAATTAAAATTAAGGGGTGAGAAAGAGGAATGAATTGGGAGAAAGGGAAAGGGAGGGGAAGAATGGGATAAACTATCTGACATAAAAGAGGCAAGAAAAAGCCTTTACAATGGAGGGAAAGGGGGTGAGGTGGGCGGAGAGGGAGTGAGTGAACCTTCCGCTCCTCAGAACTGGTCCAAAGAGGGAATAACATACATACTCAATTGGGTATGGAACTCTATCATACCCTACAAGAAAGTAAGAGTGAAAGGGATAAGAGAAGGTGGAGGGGGAGGTGATAGAAGGGACGGTAGATTGTCAGACAAGGTAGTCAGAAGCAAAACACTTTTGAGCAGGGATAGGGTGAAAGGAGAGAAGAGAATAAATAGGAGGGCAAATAGGATGGAGGGAAATACATTTAATTAGAATAACTGTGAAAAAATTTCTCTGATAAAAGGTCTCATTTCTCAGAGAACTGAGTCAAATTTATACAAATAGGAGTCATTCTCCAATTGATAAATGATCAAGGGATGGGAACAGTTTTCAGATGAAATAACCAAAGTTATCTATGGCCACTTGAAAAAATGTTCTAACTCATCTGTTTATTGGAGAAATGCAAATTAAAACAATTCTGAATTTCTTTTGGCATCTGCTCAGCTATAGCATGTGCCAAAGGCACACAATTGTTGTCCCTACCACTCAAGCTATACTCAAAGCATAACAAATGCAGAGTCAGAACAGGCCTCCAAAGACATCTAGACCAACTCCCTCATTTTACAGATTCAGAAACTGAAGCCCAGAGAAGTTAGGTGAGTTACTCAAGATCACATAGTTTAATATTCATTGGATTTTAATTCCAAGGGACAAAGAAAGAGCTTTAAATTTTTTTATGTAAAAAACCCTCTCACAACATCTTCAGTCTCCTGGAATAACTGAATTCCAGCTGATTGATCTTCAAGACATGACTGCAATTCATACTTTTATGCATTTCCTAGCATAAACCAGTCATCTGACTATTTTCCCTTACCAGGAATTTCTGGTTCTGGTTTTATTTTAAATTATAAATTCCTCCAAGAAACACTCACCATGAAGTCTTATGCTGATAGTCACATTCTAAGTTAATTATGAAGTATGCATGAAATAATTAAGATGGGGAACTGGCTAGATTTATGCTTAGTGTTATGGTGAATAACCCATCATTTCATCTGAACTATCTGATTATATTTTCCCATGCATCTTTGGAATGCAAGTACTTAGTAAAATTAAATTATTTTGCAAAAAGGAAATTGAGTGTTAAGTGCCACAATTGTCTAAATTGGGCAGTTTCCACCCCTAAGGAAGAACTTGTCATAGGTGCTACAATCCTAAAGGTTTGGTGGTTTGCTGTAGGTGAGTGGCCAAAAGTTCAGATGCCATCCAAAGTTGATCCAAACCTCTCTGGATTGGAAATATCACAAAAGTGGGCTTTTCCACGAAATTTCCAGTACTTCCTGTTTTTAGCTGAGCTGGAAATAAAGCAAGAACAGTCCTTCTTTAGGGTATTTCGCTGCTTCCACTTTTGGTCCCACTAAAACCCAGCAGAGACCATAAGCATGACTAACCAAAAAAACAGTTTAGTGGGGAGGAGTCTGGGTCTAAGAAAGGGAGAGTTAATGGGAACAGAATTTCCTAACCTGATTACCACTTAACCACAGCTTGAATGTCCAATATGTTCTGACTCACCAGCAACCGGTTCCAAAATAACACAAGAATTTCTCAAGCCAGATGATCAGTATAGTACATTGTTAATGATATTTCCAGAAAGAAAATTGTATCTTACATTGAGTTATAAACAAGAACAATTTTCCTTTGGGTCCAAAGGCACACACATTTTATTTTTCAGAATAGTTTTAGTGTTGTTGGTGGTGGTGTGCTGTTGTTATTGTTTTAAATAATGAGGGATACCACAAACATCATGGCAAATTTGGGCTCAAAAATCTGTTCCTATCAACAGAATAGATGGCAACTGATCATAGAAAGAAAACTGGATGCACACAGATAGAGGACATACTAAATATAGCCAAAGAAGAAGACAAGAAACATTGGTCCTTAATGGACCATAGGATCGAGAGCAGGAAGAGTTCAGAGGGCTTAGCCAGTCCAACCCCTTCATTTAACAAAGGAAGAAACAGGAAAATTCTCCAAAATAGGCTGCAGAAGCAAAATGTGAACCCAGATCCTTTGGCCCTAACTCCAGTGCCCCTTCAGCTATGTTATATTGCTTTCCACTTGCCATGGTAGATGCAGGTATAGACACTTGGTTCCTAATATCCTAAAATGCATTTATTAAAAATTCCAAAAGTCATGGCATGGTATCTAATATCTAAGATCTTTGAGCAAATAGTAAGGTCAGAAACTATTTAGTAAAACCTTCTCATTTTCCAGATGAGGAAACTGAAATCCAGGAAAGTTAAGTGACTTTCCCAAGGTTACACAGCTAAGAGGCATCACAGGTAAGGTTGGACCCAGGGTTCTGTTCTTTCTCCTGTCCTGCGCTAGGTCTCAACTAGACTGTTCTTTGGCAATCTTAATCCAACATTTAACCATTCTACTTCTAGGGCAATATGTGTGTGTGTGTATGTGTGTGTGTGTGTGTGTGTGTATACACACACACACGTATATATAGTGTTATAAACTAAATTAATTAAAATATCATAAACATAAATTACCCCATAGTAGTTATCCAACAAAATAAATATAATTGTAGAGCTATAGACTTTTTTCACTAAACAATATCAGTTATAAAAATAAAGCCAGATTATGTTGTTTCTGGATTTTTTGATTAATGAAGTACATGATTCAGGAAAAGTTTATGGCATATTTAAGTTTTAATTCAACAAACATTTATTAATAATAATAGCTCACATTTATATAACACGTTGAGATCTGCAAAGCATATTGCATACATTATCTCAATTAGTCCTCACAACCATCATTTGAGGTAAGTACTATTATCACCTCCCTTGTAAAGATGACTGAAAATGAAAGTTAGGGACATCTACTTAGTCTAACTACCATGCCCTCAAACATATCATTTTTGAGGTAAGAAAACCCAGGCTCACAGGGCAGCTAGGTGGTGCAGTGAGTAGAGCACCAGCCCTGGAGTCAGGAGAACCTGGGTTCAAATCCAACCTCAGACACTTGTCACATTCACTAGCTGTGTAACCTTGGGCAAGTCACTTAACTCCAAGTGCCCCGCCTTCCCTCCTCCGAAAAAAGAAAGAAAGAAAAAGAAAACAGAGGCTCAAGTAGGTTGAATTCTGTGTCATCAGCAAGGACAATATAATACATCTGAAAGAACCATGACTCTGAAGTTGGAAGATACATGACTTTGAATAAATCACTTCACCTCCCCTGTTTCCTTCTCTGTAAAATTACCTAGATGCCATCTGAGATTCTATCCAGCTGTAAATCTATGAACAAGTGATACACCAGCTTAATGAAGTTGATGATGAAACATTGTATACAAAATGCCTTGCTTTCATCTCAGAGTCTTCATATGATACAAAAGTATAATAAACCCAGGAAGTATTGTTCGGGTTTCAACCCCGGCTCCTTACTAGTAAGACCTTGAGCAATTCATTTAATACTTTTCATTCATAGTTGCACTAGTTGTAAAACTGAGAGACTAGTATCTGTGTCTCATATTGTTGCTATTAGAATCCAATTAGATAATGCATACATAGGACTTTGTGATAGTGAAGTGCTGTGTAAGAGTGAGTTACTGTTATTCAAATGAGATAATTAAATAATCAAATGAGGCAATAATTGTAAAGCTCTTAGCACAGTGCCTGACATAAAAAGCACTTTATAAATGTTAGCTATTATTAGCTATTGTTGTTGATGGTAAAAAGGTGTGTCTGTGAATTCTTTTGGCTAATCTAGTATTAACACCTCATGAAGGCAAACTATAGCTAACACAAATAGAATTGTTCACTTAATTTATAAATCACGTTATTGTGATATGTTAATACTGATTTGTCACGCCATAAAAATGTCTGTACTCTAATTTTTAAAAATTTTTTATATGTGAAACCATTAAACTCTATTAGGAACTTTTTTAAAGAAAGAATATAAATTCAACATTACTTTCAAAGCTGTCTTACTTGTTTGTGTTTCCCTCTGAACTTCTTTCTCTTCTCTTCTGTGTGTTTTTAAAGATGCCTCTATGACTCACTTTTCTTTGTTTTCTCCTTTTTTGGCAATACTATTATTAGGTTCCTTTTCCGCAAATCCTTTTCCTGCCAAATAAAAAGGGGAAAACATGATACTTGTAACAAATAAACATAGTCAAGTAGTCAGAAATAAAAATTATTGCATTGTAATAGTCCTCACCTGGTCTCAAAATGTATTACGTGGATTCAGTTTTTAAAATGAGCAGATAATTAGTATAACAACCACAATAATGATGGTGACACTTAAACAGAGCAATGGTTTAGAAAAGTAACATAACATACACTAGTCAATTACAGACTTTGCACACAGTAGGGCACTTAAAAAAATTTGTGGAATGAATAAACAGAGATGAGAATGCTACTCAATGGCAACTATCACACCTTCCGTATGCCTCATTCCAATTATAAACAGAATACTGAGTAACGTTTTGTTATTTTTAGAGAAGTGTTTCTAAAGTATTGTCCTCTGTAATTTGGAGAAATGAAAAAAAAAAAGATTCAGAACATACTTCTAGAATCTTAATGGAAATGAGGGTTAAGGAATGGAGGGAAAACAGTAAGGACTGGGAGTTAGTTATCAAGGGCAAAAAAAAAAGAATAACAATTTAGATAAATTGTGCAAATGAAAATTAGCTAATGTGTCTTATAAAATAGGAAAATTTAGGCACTAGGCTAAAAATATACTCAAAAGCTTAAAATCTACTCAATGGCAACCGTCACTCAAAAAATTATACATAAAAATATTCAGAAAGAATACAAAAAGAATCCTCTGTAGAAAGATCTGGAAGCCATCACTGTAGAAGATGTTTGGAGAAGCTCCGGAAGTAGTTTCATGCATATACACTATCAGCTACTTGAATCCCTTACTCTTTATATCTACCACATTCTCCATTTACCTGAGTACTATAAAATGATCCTAGGAAAAGTCAACCAATCATGACCAATAGGTTCACTTACAAACAGCAATATCTAATCTCAACTGGTTACCATGGCTGTAAGGAAATCTTTTTATTCCTACTTGATCAAATATCATAATCTTCGTAATAGCTGTTCCTAACTTTTTCTGTCTCCTCAAACTTCCTATATCACTTCCTCTACTTGTCTCCTAGCAGGAGATCTTTCCTCCTACTTCTTTGGGGAAATAGAGGCAAATCTTGAGTCTCTCCTCTTCTGTACTCTGTATTAAAACTCCCTCTTTATCATCTTCCCTTGTCTCCTCCTTTGTTGTAATCTCTGCTTAAGAAGTGCCCTTTCTCCTTGCTAAGGTCAACCCTTTCAATCTTGCTCCCAAGCATATCCCTTATCGTCCCCTCTAGGAACCTCTCCTCTCCATATTTTCCTCTCTTTTCTCTCATCTTCAACCTCATTTGATCCACTGACAATTTCTCTGAAACCTACAAATATATTCAGGGTCATTTTATTCCAGAAAACGAAATAAATAGAATAACTTTTCATCACTAAAGCCACAAGTCCAGCCCCAATTCTTTTTTTAATGATCAAGAATAGTTGTTGATAAGAAGGCACGGATGGATGGGTCAGAATCTCTACCATTGAAAAGAGTACCCTCTCAGTGAAGTGGTAGACCTCATGATGGTTTTTTTTTTTAATGTAAAGTACTATGGAAAGACAATCAACATGGATTTTGTTATATGGTTCAGAACATTGAAGTGATTTGGCCAAGGTTTCACAGAAAACATGTCCAAGGTGGGACTCAAGAGTCAGTGCTGTGTAATGGAAAGAACATTGGATTTGGAATCAAAAGCCCAGGCTTTGAATATTGATTCTGCTAACCACTGCGGAGGATGAGTCAAAGTGCAAGACCATGTCAATATTTTTGGCAGGGTCATTTAGGAGGTAGCAGAGAGTGGGAAGATGTACTATTTATTAACACTTTGGTAGACCAGCCTCAGTGATGAAAGAATAGTAGTGATAGAGTATTTGGTAAGAGGCAATGAACTTTGTGGTAAATATTAGGAAGGCTCCAGGGGGAGAGATCTGTGGTATACTGGGATTTCCTTGCCACAGCACCTACCTATGGTTTTTGACCTTGGGTCAGCTCTCCTTGTGTTGTCAATGTGGTGTGTAAAGGATGTCCACAAATGTTTGTTTTGATCCAGGGTCATGACTTGGTTCCTCCAGTACACTCACAAATCATGTACCAGGATGAAGAAGAAAGTAATCATGAAGTTGTGAAGTCAGATCCAGGCTAAGCAGGAATATCTGAATTTTATCAACTGAGCTAGAAGCTTCCCCAGTTTCCTGTCTCTAGCAAAGGGTGCTTTGGCTCTGTGCTCACTGATAGGATGGCTTCTACCATAAAATGATAGCTTTTCTCTACTACTTGTATATATACCACAATGCAGGATACAGTAATATTCTGAAGTGATACACTTCTTATAGCTTAGCTTGTAACTTCCCTATTAAAATTTACACCCTGCCCCAATATCTTGAATTGTATTGAATTGTACTGGTAGGTATACCCTCTGATGTTTGTAGGGTCATGGAAGCTCATGGCACTGTTTGTTATATGCACACACAGACACAAACACAAATTCATAATTCTGAGCCTTCAAGGGCTATTTAAAAGCATATGGATATCTGCTAAATGTTGTTCCCATTCCCACTTTTATTCAGCTCTGAAGCTCTATTAGCCTTTGTGATTCTCTGTTCTCTTTCTTCTTCTATTTGTCCCTTTTTTCATCTCCTGCTGCCCTTCACTCTTTCATGTTTGTTTTCACACAAAAAAGTTGGCCTTTTCTGCATGAATGGTCAATCGGATCATACATTTCTTTTCATATGACAAACTAACCAAGGACATCAGGTCAGGAACTGTAATCTTTGAGTTCTTGGAGCTTCCCATCTCTATGCTCTTTCATCACTGCAAGATCAGGGCCTTGCCCTTCAAAAAGGGATTTTGATGTTTTTATTTTGTATACTTCTAGGTGAAGCGATATACCTAAGGTCTGAGGATTCTGGAAGGCTGCACTTAGGATAGCCAGGCTTTATTAGAATAGAATATTAGAAGTGAAAGCGATTTTAGAATTCCTCTAGTCCAACCCTCTTATTCTACAAATAAGGAAACTGCCTGAGAGAAGTGGTCTGCCCCTGGTTACGCAGATAGTGAAAGATAGAATCAAGACTAAAACATAGGTCCTCTTCTAACTGGCACTAACTTGAAATGTTATTAGGAAAGGGATAAAATGTGGTTTCCACTTTTGGTTAGGATATGCAAAAGTATACCTTCCATATTTATGGCTTGAATAGTCAAAAAAGAAATCAGGCACCAAAGCACTATAGCTAGTCTGTTATTCTTCCCTACCATGACAAGCTTAGTCTACATGCAATGCATGACATTCTCAAGAAAAATAGCTTTAAAACCATAAAAGATTCATTGCAGCTGGTGAGACTAATTCACATGCTGCAAGTTCCAAAGACTTGGACTTAAAATCCTGATGGAAAACCAACCTTATAGACTTTTAATATAGTAAAAGGTTAAGAGAATAAGTACTAACAGATCAAAAATGGGAGGTAGAGAAAAAAAAAGGCAGTGGGAGAAAAAAGGGGATGGGGAGGTGGCATTGCTCCCAATCCAAATAGTTTTTAAAATGAAAACCAGGATATGAAAAGAACTAAAACATGGAAAAATGAACACATGCCCACAGCTTTGCATTACTTAAAACTAACTCTAGAATGTTCCTGCTCCCCAGAATCATAACAAAATTTTATGTTTCTGTTGGTGTCACATTGTCAAAGATGCTCTAGTAGGTTCTGGGACCACAGCCACAATAACTTAAGTATCTTTAGTGCTTTTCAATAGTGATAAGTTAAGAAATTGTTATTGAATGAAGGAAAAATGTTTAGAACAAGTTTATTTAAAAAAACAAATGTGGAATATTGATCTTATGTACTCTCATTTCCCTTAAAAAGCAATAATAATAATAATAATAGCTGATTTTATATATTGCTTTGAGGTTCGCAAAATACTTGATGTATACTGTCTCGTGTGAGCCTACTAATAACTCTGTGAGATAGATATTACTTTCCCCATTTAATAGGTGAATCAAATGAGCTTCTGAAAATTATTTTGCTTCTGAAGAAGCAAGGGGATTCATTTTTGATTGGATCTCATTTCCCACAAAATCATTAACTATAATAGTCCATTAATAACACACTGAATTACTAAACATTCATTTGTTGCTGAGCCGAGAAATAGCAAGCAACTATATGGGCCAGTTAAGCTGGACAAAGTATCCAGGCTAGAGAAACAAGGTAAAATGGGAAGAGGGACTAAGAGAAGGGGATAAGCAATTATTAAGGATATACTATGTGTTAGGCATTGCACTGAGTATTACACAGATCACTGGATCCTCATAACGACTCTACAAGGCAGGTGCTATTACTATCTCCACTATAGAGTTAAGGAAGCAGAGACAGAGACCGTGACCTGCATCGAGTCTGGGAGTATCTGAGGCTGATCTGAGCTTAGGTCTTCCTGACTCCAGGTTCAGTACTCTAACCATTGTACCACCTGGCCGCCTATAGATGCACAACTGCAACAATGCTGCTTACTGCTACTGTGGCTGTGTAAGACCAACAACACCAGCACACAGGAGGGCTGCTAGCACAGATTCTTTGGTCTGTTTTTCTAAAGAAAGCAACTTTAAGGGGTTAACAATCTTACTTTAATTAAACATATGTATACTATTCCCTTAGTTCAAGGGGAAAGGCCACCACCGTGAACTTCAGAGCAAATACAAACAGAAATTACAAACATACATTATATAAACAGAGCAAATAACACACAGAGATCAACAGACAGGCTTCTATCTGTCTGACCAAAGAATACATATTTACCAGACAGAGAGGCACCAATATCTGGGTTTTCAAAGCTGGGGGACTCCAGCAGCTACCCAGAGTCTCATCTGATCAAAGCACTGGACACTCTTCCAGTGAGTGAAAGCCCCAAAACAAAACAACCTCAGATCTTATGTACCCTGTTCATGGCCCTGAGGGCTCAGAGCCTACTTAGCAAAAAGGTGTGGGGCTTGGGGCCTGGGGCTTCAAACCTAGTTAGTGAAAGGGTGTGGGCCTGTCTCCAATCCAGCCTCACTTTGTTGGCTCCACCTGAGGTCTATTAGGGGGCCAGAAGAGTGTTTAATACCTGATCTGCATCACAAAGGCCTGGGCCTGCCTCTGATCAGGCCTCCCTTGTTTGGCCCCACCTGAAGCCTATTCAATGGGTAGAAAAGATCTTTCATTTACAAATTGGCCTTACAACAATGGAGATCTGGCTTTTCAAAAAATCTTAAAGGTAAAAAGGGGGAAATTTGCACTTGACACAATAAGAAACAGAGCTAATGTAGAACACTAAATAAGGAAAAGCCATGATAAAAAAGAATTTAAAGACTTCTAGCACTTATAGATTTGAATTTGGTTGTGGGGAGGATAGTAGAGAAAGGTAGGATCAATCAATGAACATTTATAAAGTGCCTACTATGGGCCAGGTACTGTGCTTAATGCTGGGGTTACAGGAAGCAGCAAAAGACAATTCCTCAAGGAGCTTACAATCTAACGGAAGGAGACAACATGTAAACAAATGCATATAAAACAAACTATATACAGGATAAATAGGAAAAAACATAACAGAGGGAAAGCAATGAAATTAAGAAGGGTTGGGGAAGACTTCCAGTAAAGGATGGGATTTTATTCGGGACCTGGAGGAAGCCAGGGAAGTCAGTAGGGAGAACATTCCAGTCATGGGTCAGTCAGAAAAAAATGCCTGGAGTGGAGAAACAGAATATCTTATTTGGGGAAAAGCCAGGTGGCCAGTGTCATTGAATAAAAGAGTACGTGACAAGAGTAAGTTGTAAAATAGATTGGAAAGGAGGGAGGAAAGCTATGTTATGAATGGTTTAAAGGCCAAACAGAACATTTTGTATTTGATCCTAGAGACAATAGGGAGTTGCTAGAGTTTATTGAGTAGTAGGGGTGGTAGGGGTTGGAGGGAGGTGACATGATCAGACTTGCACTTTAGTAAAATCACTTTAGTGGCTGGATGGAGGATGGATTGCAGTGGAAAGAGGCTTGAGGCCGGCAGATCAAGCATCAGGCTATTACAACAGGAAAGAGGTAAAGAGGGTCTGTACCACATAGATGCAGTGTCAGAGGACAGAAGGGATAATATTCAAGAGATATTGTAAAGATGAAATCAACAGACCTTGGCCACAGATTGGTTAAAGGGAAGAGGGTGAGAAATAATGAGAAATTTAGGATGATTCCTAGATTGTGAAACGAAGGGTGTATGAGGATGGTATTCCCCCCTGCAAATATAGGGAAGGTAGAACAGGGAGGTTTTAGGGGGAAAGATAATTGTTGTTTCTTTAGTTCTTGAAGAGGACCGAAATGACATCACTCTGTTGAGGTCAAAGTATAGTATGTCTAACTGTGGCTGATCAGACCAATATGAGCTCAAGAGGCTCTAACACCAGTCAGGCACAAATAATCTATATGAAAATGTGGAGTGGAGATATCTCCAAATTTGCACATCTCATGTTTCATTTGAGATACGGCAGGTCTGCTTCATTCATAGAGCACAGCACCTTCTTTGATGTAGGCACACCACACTGGATAGTCCTTTGCCAGCATCTCCCATGTCATGCAATCAATTCCAGAGTTCTTCAGAGAGACCTTCAGAGTGTCCTTGTATCACTTCTTGTAACCTCCATCTAAGCACTTGTCTTGTGTGAGTTCTCCATAAAATAGTCTTTTAGGCAAATGTATATTTGACATTTGAACAACATGGCCAGCCCATAGGAATTGTGCTCTCTCCATTAGAGTTTGAATACTTGACAGTTTAGCTTGGGAAAGGACATCAGTGTCTGGTGCCTTCTATTGCCAAGTAATCTTCAGAATCCTCTAAGACAATTCAAATAGAAGAGATTCTGTTTCCTGGCATGGTGCTGGTAGACTGTCTAGGTTTCAGAGGCATACAACAATGAGGTCAGCACAATGGCTCTGTAGACCTTCAGTTTGGCAAGCAGTCTAACACCTCTTCTCTCTCACACTCTTTTTGGAGCCTCCCAAACATGGAACTAGCTCTAACAGCATCATATCCACGTGTACATCCCTGGAAAGTATACTGCCAAGGTAAGTGAACTTATTCACAGAATTCAATATTTCTCCATTTGCTGTAACATATGGTCCCACATACAGATGGTGTGTTACTGGCTGATAGAGAACCTATATTTTCTTGGTGTTAATCATTAGGCCAAAATTGGCAAAAGCAGCAGAGATTTAATCCATACTTTGTTGCATCTCAGCCTCAGAGGCTTCATTGAGTGCACAATCATCTGAAAACAAAAAATCACGCACCAATTCTCCCTTCACTTTAGTGTTGGCTTGTATGTAGTCTTTTCAGTTTAAATAATTTACCATCAGTGTGATAGCTGACCTTCAGTTTAAATAATTTACCATCAGTGTGATGTCATTTTTGCCTCCTTGAAGGCATCTAACAACATTGCTGAAAACATCATCTTAAAAAGCACGGGAGCAAGCACACAGCCTTGCTCTATTCTATTAGTGACTGGGAAAGCCCAAGAGCATTACCCGTTATCCAGAACCCACGCAATTATGATATCATGAAACTGACATGCTATACTAAAGAACTTCTCTGGGCACCCAAACTTTGCCATAGTTTTCCACAAGCCCTCAAGAATGACATTATCAAAGGCCTTGGTCAGATCAACAAATGTTGTATACAGACCTCTGTTCTGCTCCTGGCATTTCCCCTGGAGTTGTCAGGAAGCAAACACAATAACAACTATTGCTCAGTCCTTTCTGAAGCCACACTGGTTCTCAGGTAGAAGACCATCTTCCAGGTGAAGGATCGGGAGGACTCTGGCAAGAATCTTGCCAGTAGTGACTAAGAGGAATATACCCTGCACCCCTGTGATTATCACAGGACAATCTGTTTCTTTTGCCTCTATAGAGATGGACAAAAGGCCATCCTTGAACTACTGGGGGAGAACCTTCTCCTGCCATATAATCCAGAAATATTTGGTCAACTTTTGTATGAGCAGTAGACCCTCTACCTCATAAATCTTTCCTGGCATAGAATCAGCACCAGGTACTTTGCCACATGAAAGGAGCCAAATGGCATTCAAAACCCCTTCTTCAGTTGGAAGTTCAGCTAGAGAGCGATTGACTTTGACCTGAAGTATACAGTTAATGGCTTCAGCATTAGTCTGTTGAGAACATTATGGAAGTATTCAGCCCATCCCTCCAAGATCGTGTCCTTAGCATTAATCAATGTGGCTTCAACAGCACTAAGTAGCTGGGATGTGACATAGGTCTTTGGCTCATAAATAGACTTCAGGGCATCATAAAAGCACTTTGGACTGTTACTATCAATGCAAACTGAATTTCATCTGCCTTCTTACTGAGCCAAGAATTCTGCACCTCTTTGTTTTTGTTTGTTTTCATTTTACTTTTGATGAAGTTAAATGCTGTCTCCTTAGAGACAAATGAACTAGCCTGCTGATGAACCCTGTGGAGTTCTCATTTTCCATTTAGTAGCTTCTGAATTGCCCCACCATTTTCGTCAAACCAATCTTGATGTTTGTTCTGGCCCAGAGTAAATGCAGTGCTGCCCACTCCTTTTCTGTTCCACTGTTGCCAACCATGTGTTGGCTCAGCTTTTCCTCCAAGTTAACAACAAATTTCCCCCTCAGAGAAGCACTCTAATCTGTTGACATTAAGTCTTCTGGTAGTCATCTTGCCTTGGGAACTCACACAAGACAAGTACTCATATGAAGGTTACAAGAAGTGATACAAAGATACTCCGAAGGTCTCTCTGAAGAACTCTGGAATTGACTGCATGACATGGGAGAAGCTGGCAAAGGACTGTCCAGTGTGGTGTGCCTATGCACAAAGAAGGTGCTGTGCTCTATGAGCGAAGCAGAACTGCAGTATCTCAAATGGCATAGTCTATTAAAAGCCAATGTTTGCTGCGAGGGTACATCCATGAAGTTTTATTGAGTTTAGACATATGAAAGATAGTGTTGGTGATGAGGTCATGAGATACACAGATCTTCATTAGTAAGTGACCATCGCTATTGCTCTTTCTGACTCTGTTCCTCCCAAGGACCCCCTGCCATGTCTAGTAGTATGTGCCTCCTCTTGCATTAAAGTCACCCAGAATTATAAGCCTGTCCTCTTTTGACCTATTGATAATGAGAGTCTCCGGGAGCTTATAAAATTTTTCCTTAACCTCATCATGGTTCATCATGGTTGGAGCATAGGCACTGATGATGGTGGTGTGGCACTTTCCTGCAAGTGTCAATCTCATTGTGATGAGCCTCATTCACTCCTTTTGGCATGCATACAAGCTTCTTGATCAGAGTAGTTTTGATTGCAAAACTTTTGCCAGCTTCAAAGCTCTCCCTTTCATTGCAGCCACCCCAGAAAAATGTGTATCCAGCTCTGACTTTGGAGAGCTGGCCTTTATTTGCCAGCCTTGATTCACTCAGGACTGCTATTTGAATGAGATACCTGCTGAGTTCTCTCCCAAGAGCTGTCTCAGGTCTGCTGGATTTTGTGTTGTTCATAAGTATGTGCACGTTCCATGTACCAATGGTAGTGGAATCATCTTTGCAAATGTTTTGTACATTTTTTTGTCTTTCAACCTCAGGGTGTGATCCCTGCCTGCTGTAGTAAGCAGGCCAAGGTTGGGTGAAACAGACAATTTTTAGGACATCTTATCTAGCCCTTTCCTCATGCCAGGAGGTGAGCATTGCCATCTTTCAAAAAGGCTGCTCAGACAACCAGGAAGCTGCCAAATCTCACTGCTGCTTCACTTCAGCGAGAAGAAGACAGGCTTGTAACTACAGATTCCAGCGTATCTGTGTCTGGTGCTTTGTTACTTGCCTGCCACAGGACTTTGAGGTAGGTAAAAATGCTAAAATGGTACAGTAATGTCTTTTGATTTGAACATAAATTGTATTTAAGTGAGGCAGAGTTGCACAAAGTCATCAGCTCTCTTTCAAAGTAATCAAAGTGCAGTGGCAAGACAAAAGTCAAGATGAATGGCAATGGCTCAAGAGACAGTGGATGACCTTGGTGTTCAAGCTTCAGTCCACAGCAGTTGTGGACTTCATGGCCACCTTCATGGCTGTTGGAAAGAAGTGTTCTCATCTGCCCATTCCATCATTGGGGGCGGGGGAAAATCTTCACATGCTTGACATAGATAACCCCCTAATTCACTGAGGGGCTTGAGATGCTTTGGTAATCCTCAACCTGGTTTAGCCCATCATGCTGTGCATGCTATAGTCTCCTGGAGCTACAGGTGAGAGTTGGGTGGATCAGGTGGAAACCAAAGGTAGAAAGCAGCCCTGAAAAGGACACAGAAGCCCTCACATCAGAGGTACTAGTCTTCCCTGAACACACTCTATACACCATAGGGAGAGACAATGAGTTCTGTTTTGGACATGTTGGGTTTAAGATGTTTATTGGATATCCAGTTTAAAATGTCTGAAAGTCAGTTGGGGATGTGAGATTGGTGGTCAGTAGAGAGTTTGAGGTAGGATAGTTAGATTTGAGAATCATCAGAATAGTAATTAAATCTGTGGGAGCTGATGAAATCACCAAGTAAATTAGTAATAGAGAGAGAAGAGAAGAGGGCCCAGGTAAGAATCTTGCAAAGGAGACAGAGGAGTGGTTAAACAGGTATGATGAGAACCAGGAGAGAGTGGTATCCCAAAAACCTAGAAAGAAGACAGAATTGATTGAGGAGAGAGTGATCAAAGGTGTCAAAGGCTGCAGAGAGGTCAACGAGAATAGGGATTGAGAAAAGACCATTAGATTTGTTAACTAAGAAATTATTAGTAACTTTGGAGAGAGTAATTTCAGTAAAATAAGGTCAGAAGCTAGATAACAAGTGGTTAAAAAGAGACTGAGAGGAGAGAAAGCAGATGGCCTTTTCAAGTTTAGCTACAAAAAGCAAAAGAAGTATAAGATGATAGCAGGTTGGAAGGATCAAGTGAAGTTGTTTTAAGGATAGGAAGACACGGGCATATTTGTAGGAAATAGGAAAGGAGATGGGATGAAATGAGATCACTTGCATAATTAGAGGTGTTTGCTTTGGTAAGGAGTAAGGCCACTTCACCCTGTGAGACAAGGGTGAAGGAGGACATAGGGGCAGAAGGCATCCCAGTGATAGAAAGTGAGGAAGAGGGGAGAAGAGAGAGTTCACGGCAAATGGCCTCATTTTTTTCTATGAAAGAGTTGAGGTGGGGGAAGCATGGGAAGTTAGAAGAGGGATAAAAAGTTTGGAAAAGCCACTGTCGAGAATGGGATAGTGAGTTGATGAGGGAGGTATAGTTGGATTGGCTAGCAGCAGTGAGGATCCAGGTGACATTATGTAACATAAATTTGTAGGATATTCCAATTTTCAAGATACGGAATTAAAAAGGTTTAAAATAAGACAATAGTTGTGCTATCCCTCTTTCCAACAATATCATTGGCTTGCTGACCTGTCAATCAGCATCAGAGTAGCCGCTGATAATGAAAGAGTAAAGTGAAAATCGCTGCTGTCATGGAGTTTATATTCTATCTCTAATATGTCTGATGATGAAGGACAGCTCGACCTGTGTCAAAAAGAGGAAAGATCTAGGAATCCTAGTGTGGTCATGTGCCCTTTCCTCACCCTCCACCAGTTCAACAAAGAAAGAAAGGCCCAGGCAGCAGTCTGAGCTTGCACAATATGCCGCAGAATCTTCAGTCTGATGTTTACTATCTCCTTTGACACCTCCTCTGAGCCAAAAAGGGAAGTAGGACCAATGCTTCCAATCGTGCATTATGGTTATAGTCCTAGATCTATGAGAAACTTTGGAGAAAGAACCAGCAGGATTTGTCTTGGATGGAATATGAAGGGAAATAAAGAAAGATGAACCAAAGATGACATGAAATAATATCTATGGAGACAAAATTCCAATACCTGGTGATCTTACCAGGGAGAGGGGGTGGGGTTAGGGAGAAACAACTAAATTTATAGGCAGAATGATATTTTGCAAGAAGATCATAGATTTCGAGCTGGAAGGGATCTCAGTAGTCATTTAGCCCAAGTCCCTCACCATACAAATAAGGAAATTATGTTTGCCCAAGGGAGTTCCCATGAACGAGAAATCTTGCTCATAGACAGATTTCCCCTGTATTACATACGCAATTTCTCTATTACATAATAATCATTTATGCAAAGTAATATTTGGAATGCAAGGGCATATAGCCTAAAGAAAATAACAAAGAAAACCTCAATAAAGTACCTACTATGCACAAGAAATTATTAAACCCATTTGAGTGGAAGAGATAGGGATTGTGCCTTGTGAAACTCTCAGATGAGGAATCTTGTTTTCTCATGCTAATCAGCACCTTCTCTGCATTTATAGTCTTAAGGAATCATCTGGAGCACTAAGAAGAAAAGAAACTGAAAGTCACACAGCCAGAATGTGTCAGAGACTGCCCTTCCTGGATTCAAGTCTGGCTGTCTATCTTTTACTCCAAGTCACCTCTTAAGTTATAAACACCCCTTAACATTATGTGACTAAGTAGATTACACTCACATCTTAGGCCTGTTTCTGCTTCATCGGTACAATTAACTTGATCTTTTTTTTTTCTTTGCCAATATCCTGGTCAAAATGAAAAAGATAAAATAATATTTCATATTATTTCAAATAAGAATATAATTTTGAGGGGTTTTTGCATTTTAGAACATAGATTGCACTAATCATTAATATGATAATTAATCCTATTTTAAGATAATAACATTTGATCAAAAAAGCAAGACAATATTTTAAAATGCTATAAATGCCATAGTACTCTAGAGGGTTTCTGAAGTAATCAAGCCAACATGTAATGTAGTACAATGAGCACTGAATTTGAAATCAGAGCACTTGGGTTCAAATTCCAGTGGCACTAGTTATTGCCTCTGTTACCTTGGATATAATGTGTGTGTGTGTGTGTGTGTGTGTGCACGTGTGTGTGTGCATGTGTGTGTATCTGTATTGCTTTCTAAATGCATAGAAGGCAATGTGGCATTGTGGATATAGGTCTGGCCTGGGAGTCAGAAAGACCTGTACTCAAATTCTTCCTCTGACGTATACGGGGTGCTCCAAAAGTCTTGGTGCAGTTTTAAGCTAATTATACTAATAAGCATGAAGACTTTTAGTACAACTTGCACCAGCTGTGTTAACTATGGACAAGTCACTTAACTGCTCAGTTCCCTAAGAAACCTTATAGTATTATAAGTGACAGATAGGATGCCATCTACATCCATTGAGAGTGCCTACCCCAAGATCCAGATAAAATTCCATATATATATATATATATATGTATATATATACATATATATATACACACATATACATATATATACATATTATATATGTATAAAAGCAAAAGATCATTAGTCAGAGGATGTGGGGTTTTTTTTGTTTTAAAACTGTATTCAAACTATCGTTTGCCTCTCTACTTTCTTCAGTGTCTTGCATGTATTCTCTTCTGCCTCTGCTGTGGCTTGCTGCTCACATGGGACAAAGTGTATAATTCCCTAAGCATTCTGTATAAAAGAGGTTTTAATTGCACATGAAGATGTGAACATACAATAATATGTAATCTCCTAATATAGAAAATAAAGCATGACAATTATTAGGTTTTTTTAACTATACATATGTGTGTACACACACACACACACACACACACACACACACACACACATACACATATAGTCGAGAGAGAGAGAGAGAGAGAGAGAGAGAATCAGGAAGACCTGAGTTCAAATCTGGCTCAGATACTTACCAACTATGACCTGGGCAAGTCACTTACCTTTTGCCTGCCTCAATTTCCTCAGGTGTAAAATGGGGATAATAGCGCCTGCCTCGTAGAGTTGTGAGGATCAAACGAGAAAACATTTGTAAAGGACTTCTCACAGGGCCTGGTACATAATTGTTGCTGTTGATAACAGGCGCTTGGTCCCTTCCCAACCCCAACCTTCTTAAAGGCTGCATTTCCACATCAACAAATTCCAACTCTAAAAGTCTTTTGTTTCCACTTAGAGCTTGTGTTCCGTATGATAAGATGCTGAGATCAGACTAGATTGGATTGATCTGGAGTGATCTGGCCATATACTGCTATAGAATTGATTGTACATCATTTAAAGACACTATAACTCTCCACCAGTAGAAAGGGGGATTCATTGGCAATACAGCATACGTATACTTAACTACTGTATGTGCGTGACAGAGAAAGGGAGAGAAAAACACATGGGGAGAGACACACAGGGACAGAGAGAATTTTGTTTCTATAGAATTTTCACCTTCCATACTGACATTAGAACCTAACTCCCATGTAAGATGTGACTTCATTGTATTTTCTTAACAACTCTATTGTTGCTAAGAAATATGTTCCATTCCTAACTATTAAAATACACAAAAGAGCGGGAGGGTCAATGCACTTTCTTCTTAAGCACTAAACATAATTGCCTGAACATCATAGGTGCCTAATAAACGTTTATTTATTGATTGCACAAAGTTAATTTAAGGCCAGTGTAAATACTTACACAGTATCTACATATGTAAAATAAGTTAATAAATTGTAAAAACTCCAACAACGGCAGTACAAAGAACAGAAACTAGGCCAATTTTGAATCTTTTTTCTATATACAGGTGAGCTAATTCATTCTATTAAAAGTTGGTTATTATTACTCCTCTTGTTTTAGGTCTTTTCAAGTATGAGAATAATAACTTCTTTAGAAAAAAAGTGTCTATGAATTCACAAGAATCAAGGAGCTATTTACTAATGATTATTGTCGCTTTAATCATAAAGGAAATAAGATGAATAACACAGTACTTTAGCAATAACATAGTAGATAGTTTTAAAGTCTGTAACACTGATAAAGTAACCAAAATGTCCATACCCCTTGACCCAAATATTCCACTACTAGGGTTATACCCTCAAGAAAGCCACTGATAAGAAGAAAGTCCTCATGTAACACTAAAATGTTTACAGCAGCATTTTTTGTGATGGGGGGCGGGGGGGAACTGAAAATAGAAAAGTAAATGCCCATCGTTTGGGGAATGACTAAATAAATATGGTACATAATATAATGGAATATCACTTAATGGTAAGAAATGATGAATCCAGAGAAGTATGAAAAGATTTATATGAACTGATGCAGAGGGAAGTAAGCAGAGGCAAGAAAATAATCAACACAATGACTACAACAATGTAAATGAGAACAATCACAAAACAATCAAAAGCAAATGCTGCAAAATTATAAAGTATAAGCATGACTCCAAAGAAGACATATGAGGAAACACCTCCACTCCACCCCTCTGCAGATATGAGAGGTTCATACATATGGTAATTACTTATATTTTTAGGCATTTTTGATCTACTGATCATTTTGGCTGATTTTTTCCTCTTTCCTTTTTCTCTTATTTCTTAAAAAGTTATTATACAGGATGACTTTTGGGGATGTGGGAAGGGAAAGGATACTGGGGAAATTTTTGTGGTAAAGAAATGAGACATTAACAAAAATGCGTTTAAAAATAAATTATGATACAGTCAAATAGTCTAAATTTTAGATGCTCTAAAACAACTAATTTAAGAGTTAAGAAAGCATTTATTTATACTTACACTGTTAGATAGGGGTGAATTTCTAAATATCTGACCCACTACTCTATCACAACAAAACTATATACGTGAGAATCAGTAATAAGCACGTACTATTACATATGTCTTTCATTGGGATGATAAATTCTCCCTGAGGGAGAAGTTGAAATTAGAAGCAGACATTTTTAATCTCTGCCCACATTGGACAGTCAGGTTTATGCTCAGAAATTCTAATCATTTGTTTGTTTGAACTAAATTTCCCAGACTTTCCTAGTCATCAGGGCCTGTCAGTAAATGACACTATGTTCAAATTTCTCTAAGTATATTTGCATTTCTCAACTCATATTTTAGCTATAGCTCTGATATTCAGCCTAAATTTTCTAGCAGACCAATAACTGAAATTAAGCCATAGAATCATAAAGCAGTTGTGTCAAACTCGGATAGAAACAAAAGCCACTAAACCATATCTATCTATCTATCTATCTATATGTATGTATGTATGTATATATATATATACACATATATATGTACACATATACACCTGCAGGTCACATATTGACTTAGAAAGCCACATATTAACACTATCAATGTTCTATCATTTTTATTTATTTTGTTAAATTTACCAATTACATTTTAACCTGGTTCAGGCAACACTCAGGAGTATTGCTGGCTACCAAGACCAGTCTTTGACACCTCTCATATAAGGGACTACAGAACTGGAAAGACATGTTCTGCTCCCTCTTGGAGCTTACAGTCTAGAAGAGGAATAAAACTTGCACAAGTATATAATATTATTCGAGCTATAGTTAGTAATTTAATATGGAACTCCAATGTGTTCCATGAGGTTGGGAAAAAGAAAAATAAATTCTTACCAGGAAGAGGGAGAGAAGTGGGAGCAAATATTAATTAAGCACCTACTATGCGCTAGGTCCGTGTGCTTCACAAATATTATTTCATTTAATCCTCACCACAACCCTGGGATGTAGGTGCTATTATTATCTCCATGTTACAGTTGGAAGGAAACTGAAGCAGACAGACATTAAGTGATTTTCCCAAGGTCACACACACAGCTAGTAGGTATCTGAGGCCAGATTTGAATTTGTGTTCCTAATTCCAGGTCCAATACTCTATTCACTAAACTATCTAGTTGCCTGCAAGTGATCGTGGAAAACTTCCTGGAGGAGGCAACATCTGATGTGGTCTAGAAAAAAATAATATGATTTCATAAGGCAGACATGGAAAGGGGATGAATACTAGGTAAAGGATAAAAATGAGAGCAAAGGTAGATATGAAAGAATGCTATGCTGAGCACAGAATTTATGGGAGATAACTTGTGGAATGGGATAACTGCAAAACACTATTTTTTTAAATTGTAAAATAATCCATTTGTAAATGGATTATTAACAATCTGAAATAGCTAACAACTTGATTTTCAGTATTTCCCATGAAAAGGATTCTACCAGTTCTCTCTAACATAAACATTCCACATACCATAGAACTGCTTATGTAAGTGAACAATTGATGAGGGTCTCACATGGTCTACTATAAAAAGTCAGACTCTGGAAATACTTTACCCCCATAACCTCACCAGCAACCTTGTTGTCATTTATAAAGCCTCCACTACACTTCCCATCACACTCTCCCTGCCCTCCACACACACACACACACACACGCACGCACACACGCACGCACACACACATTTTCTAGTTCTAAAACTGTAATATAATCAATACTGTCATTGATACAGGAAAGGATGTGTCAATATCTTCCCCTATGGTTCTACTAACCATCCCCCAAACTTTTCAGGTTAAAATACATCTGTCAGGCTACTATACTACTTCCCTTAACATGTCTCTCTCCTATCAGACTATAAATTCCTGGATGGCAGGAATTTTTTTTTTATGTTTGATTTGTGTGCCTCGTGCTTAGCACAGTTCTTGGCACACATTAAGGCTCAATGAATTTTTTTTTCATTCATTCATTTATTCAGGTAACATTCTACTGTAGTCCTACAAAGTTTAGAAAAATATTACCCAATGTTCATATTTATTTTAACTCGGTATTGTAATTCAGTGCAAATATGGGTAAGAATAAGTAAAAAAAAAGTCAGTAAGAGAATATAAAGCTAACGAGGATGGTGTAATGTAACAAGTCTTCATCTATAAGGAATCTATAGGAATAATTGCCAGCTTTTTGTAAGGTTTGAAATTTTCCTCTAACAAACTCAAAGTGGGTAACTGGTCCTACATGTCTCTCTGGATAAGAAACTATTAGTTCTTCTATGCCGTAAGGGCTGGGTTAATCAAAGTATTTAGATCCTTTAGTGAAGAAGATAGTCATATCTGACTAAGCTCAATCTAAGACCTAAAATATTATTTTTTCTATGACTAGTCTTACATCTCTAGACAGTTTTAATAATTACTTTCTTTGTCTTGTATTTGTTTTAACTTTTTCCAAAGAGGGGGTGGTGGTGGAATAAGGATATTATTTCTATCCACTAATTCCTAGACATATGAGTAAGTATGTCACCAGCCCTTACAACTGCAAAATGGGATTCGTTCAGTAAGAAACTATATTTGTCTTACATGTAATATGTTCATACTAAGAAAAGTCCCCATGGTTACTGAAGACTTTTCATCTTAAAAATGAGAAATTGTTATTGGAGTTGATCATATTTGTTACAAATAGCAGAAATGAAGTGTTTTTTAATTACTTTGGGCAAATAATTGGTCTTAACTTCCCTACCCCAGATCTAATTCATGAGTACCAACACTTTCTTCATTAATTCTGGGAGTGTCAAGCAGGCTTTTACTTATTCTTGTTTAACTTGGCTATTTAAATGGATAACTCTTTTGTAACTTGGCTCCCTAAGAAAATACCACGCCTCTCTTTATATGACCAAATATTTTTTTTAATTTGGCTTTTTCTTTGTACATGTTAAAATATTTTTAATCTAAAAAATTATGAGGTGGTGAGCATGTAGAAGTTTGTATTTGGTACTAATGAAACATATCTCTGACAAGTTTCATCTGACAGGCTTCCAACAAGAAAATCAAACCCCTCTTGGTTTTTCTATTGAGCAACCAAACATAAAAATATATGGTTTACTGTTGCAATGAAAATATATTGGAATGGACAAAAAATATTTTCAAAATGATAATAAGACTGGACTCCAAAGCAAATTCCTAAGCCCCTAGCCTTTCTGTGCCCCACAATTTTATGAAGTGCTGACTTATTTTAATGGTCCTGACTCCACAGCGTGCCAAGGAAGTCAAACCTTTTTCAAGTCTGTTCATTGAAGAGTTCACTTGTGTCCTATGAAAGGTCAGTTTAATATTCATAGACAGGATCATCTTCATTCTTCCTGATATATCATGTGGCAAATATTCGTCCTTAAGTTTTGCCCCTACCACTACATTCGGAAGTTATAGATTATGAAGAAATACAACCGGGATTGTGTCAACTTTTACTCTCGCCCCAGGAAGCTGGACAAGTTAGCTCCAGCTGATCAAAAGTGGGTCCAGGAGAATATCACTTCCTACTTTTCATTTGCAGCTCTCTCCTGAATAAATGGGAATAGGGAATAAAGCTAAATTGGACTATTATAAAACCTACTTTTAGGGGGATATATTTAACATTTAGTTCAGTGACATACATGTAATAGCTTCTGAATGAATGAATAATAGAACTATTGACTGGCTAACATTGACTTTAGCAGTAGTTCAAGATTCATCAATACAATATAGGCATTTTCATCCCATCAAAGCACTAAAATGCCTATTATGTACATAAGATGCAAACAAATATATGAATATAAGATATATAGATATACTATATATATGATGAATGTGAGATAGTCTCAGAGGGAAGGCACTAGAATTAAAGGAAATTGGGAAAGTTTTCCTGTAGAATGTTGGATTTTTATTTAGGACTTCAAGAAAGTCAGGAAAGCCAGGAGGCAGAGATGAGGAGAGTATCCTGGGCTTTGGGGAAAACCAATAAAAATGCCTGGAGTTAGGAGATGAACTTTCTTTGTTTTTGTTTTTTTTGGAGGGGGAAGGCAGAGCAATTAGGGTTAAGTGACTTGCCCAAGGTCACACAGCTAATACATGTGTCAAGTGTCTGAGGCCAGATTTTGAACTCAGGTCCTCCTGATTCCAAGGCCAGTGCTCTACTCACTGCACCACCTAGCTGCCCCAAGGAGATGAACTTTCTTGTTCAAGGAAGGGCAAGGAGCCCTATGTCACTGGGTCACAGAGTGGAGATGTGAGAGAAACAAGGTGGCAAGTTATGAAAGGATTAGAAGACATCTAATAAACCTTACAATTCTAAATCTTATAAAAATGTAATATACAATAGGTCCTTTTGCTATAATCACTTGTTTTACATTATTGGTATTAAAATCACAAGATTTTATACATATTATAAAATTCTTCATCATGAAAACACATTGATCGCATTGAATATTAAGTGAATTTTTAAGGAACAAGCCATTTTTAAGGATATCCCTTGACTATAAGCCCATAGGTTGTCAATAAGATTTAAATAAGGCAAGTTCCAAAGCCAATGAAACATATTTACCTTCATCTTTTGGATAAATTTCTTAACATTTCATGACATATAACATGGCATAAAGTCATGTTGCTGTATTCTGTTTTCATTTGGGAATGTTCGTAATTGTGGAACAATTCTATTTTCTCAACATAACAATATATTTATCAGCATTCATCCTCACTGGAAATCCTCACTGGTCTCAAGACTTCCAGGCACACTAGAATTTTAAAAAAAAAACTTCTAAAGCATTTTTGAGGGTACATATTTTATAGTCTGATGAAAGCATCAGATTTTATGGGATCATCCTAGACTACTTCTGACAAAAGTTTTCACATAGCCTTGGATGAAAAAGTGAACTTCATCAGAAAAACATATTTTCTCAGTCTTTCATATCCCAGTCTTCTTATTGTCTTGAAAACAAAGAAGCATATTTTTTAAATCAACAATTGGCAGCTTTTTTTTTTAAAACTGATCTTCATCTATGCCTCTCTGTAGCAAAATCAATAGTAACCCATCCAAATGCTAGGTCTCTTTCAAGGTCTTTGATTGCTTTGTAAAACTTAATTAGGGGGCAGCTAGATGGTAGAGCACCAACCCTAAAGTCAGGAAGACCTGAGTTCAAATCCAGCCTCAGACACTTAACACAGTTACTAGCTGTGTGACCTTGGACAAATCACTTAACCCCATTTGCTCTGCCTTCCCCCTGCAAAAAAAAAAATTAATTAGACTGTTATGCAGTAATAGTTCATCAGGTTTTGGTGTTTTTCATTACTGATCACAATTTTCCTTTGTGCTCCAGTGTGACTGAATTCTATTTCATTGTCTTTGAATGATCCTTGAAGTATCTCATTTACCCATACCAACAGCCACTACAAATGTACCTTCAGAACCACATCTTTGGACATTTTCTTGGAGTTCATTCTTAAAAATCATTAAAAAAGAAAGCAATGAAATATGTGTATGGCATAGAATCCAACTAACCGTTTGTTTCACCCTATCATTTTGTTGATTCTGCCACTTCAGAATTCATTTTGAGGCATTATTTTAACATTGTTTGGAGGAGAATTGAGGAGCCCCTGCCATTACTCCACCATTTCCTTGTGACTGTGAATACCATTGATTCAACTTCTCATGGGAGCGTGTTAGGTAACCCCAAACAGGCTGCAAACTACTTGAAGGCATGGATTATATATCACTCTACACAACAGTGCTCAGAAGAGTGCCACATATATATTCGGTGATCAATAAATATTTGTTGAAAGAATAGAAGAAACCTTCAGATGACCGTGACTGCCTGACACTGCTTCCATTCGGATGTTCTTAGGTGTGCATTCATTACTGAGGTAAGTTTTTCCTGTGCCTAAATTAGGACTTGTCTGTAAATGCAGAAATGGACGAACAATGCATTCAGGGTAACTTAGATCTTCCTTAAGATTTTGAGTGATTATAGTATTCATTTAGGGACTCTGGCAATGCCCCAGAGCTTATTCAATCAACAAAATGCCATCTTATAACAAGAGCACCTGGAAGACTTTACTATCTATGAGGAATCCCTCATATATGGATTTTGCAATGAGCAACCTGAATGACAGAAACAAATACCTTTAGAATACCTTTTATATGTATCACTTTTTTTATCCTTCACTTGATATTAATAATCAGAGGACTGTCAAACAAAGTTTCTTCTGTTGCTACAGCTTTCAAAGAAGTTTAGCTCACAGATACACAAAAGGCAAAAAAACAAGTGGATAAAGATGCCTCTTTTGCAGATTATGTTGTACATCTCGATGCACAACCCACAAAAAAACGTGGATAAAGAAGGAACCTGGTCTAGAATTGAAAAAGAAGGGGAAAACAAGCTAACTTGCCTCTGGGTAATTTTGTGGTGTTTTTGGTGATTACATCCCTCTCTTCAAAACAGAGGTTTGGCCTTTAAACTTCAACATGGTATGGAATAGCATGAAATAATAAATAAAGCTGTATTTCCTCAGAGTCTGGAAATTCTGGGTTTTAGCTCTGTGTCTGACACATGCTTGGTATGTGATCTTGGGCAAGTCATTTAACCTCTAAGTTTCCCTGGGTACCTTTGTAAAGCATTAAACTGGAGAACAAGTGTACAATGTAAGTACATTATGAGTAGGGGTTATTTCATTCCTCTTCCCATTATCCCCAGTGCCTAGCACAGTGCCTGGCACATAGTAGGTGCTTAATATGTACCTATTGATTGATTGATTACTTGCACTAGTAGGGAGAGTCTCTTTACTTCTACTCCAATGAAATCACAGTTCTTATCCCTCAATACCAAAAAAAATCTTCTGAAAACATGATTGTAAGTTATGGAATACCACAATGTCTAAAGAATTAAAATTTATGGTTTCTCAAAGCTGAGTAGAGGGGAGCATGTTGAGCATTACTAATGAAGAACTATGCAAGAAAATTGGCAGAGATGATATTTTCATCAAAGAAGTATATGGCCAAAAAAGGAAGTGAGGCTGCCATGTAGCAAGAGCAAGATTGATTGATAGCCTGCCTGCTACATTGAGAAAACCACATACTGTGAAGCGATTAGAAAAAGGCCCCTTACATGCTGAGGATTTACCAGAGGATGAAAACAAGAGACATACAGGTTGAGAAAATATGGATGGGTTGTGATGTTCACTGCAAGAGGAAATAGACACATTGCTCAATTATTCAACAAGTATTTATGAAATACTACTATGTGCCAAGCACTGTGCTAAGTGCTAGAGATACAAATACAACAATGAAATTGTCCCAGCCCTTAAGCAGTTTATAATCTATTGAAAAAAATAACATGTACATGAAGAATACATACAAAATAAATGCAACATCCTTTTGGAGGAAGGGAACAGGAGCACTGAGATCATTAAAGTCCTTATGGAGAAGGCTATATTTTAGCTGAGTCTTAAAGAGAACAAGGACTTCTAAAGAAGAAAGCCAGTTTGGCTGGGCTATGTAGTGCATGAAGGGGAGTAATGTATAATAAGGCTGGAGAGGTCAGCTTCTGAAGGCCTTGAAATGTCTAGGATCATAGTTAAGCACCTAGAAGTACAGTATTATATTAAGGAGAGGAGTGACATGGTCCTGAGAAAAATCACTTTGGCCAACATTTAAAGGATGCACTGGACCAAAAAAGACTGATGCAGAGAGAGCATTTAGAACACTTGCCGTAGTCCTAGTGAGAGGTTGTTAGAGCCTTCGATAGGGTGACAGCTGCGTGAAGAGAGAAGTGGTCATATGCTAAAGATGTTTGAGAGGGAGTGACAAGTCAAAGAATTTAGGAGTACAGTGTTAGTTAAAGGGCTCAGTGGATAGAGTGCCAGGCATGGAGTCAGGAAGACCTGAGTTCAAATCTGTCCTCAGACACTTACTAGCTCTGTGACCCTGGGCAAGTCACTTAACTCCATTTGCCTGGAAGGCAGGTAGGTGGTTCAATGGATAGAGGACTGGTCCTGGAGTCAGGAAGACACGAGTTCAAATTTGGCCTCAGACACTCACTATCTATGTGACCCTGGGCAAGTCACCTACCTTCTGTTTGCCTTAATCCACTGGAGAAAAAATGGCAAATCACACCAACATTTTTGCCAAGAAAAACCCATGAACCATATGGTCCACAGGTCCACGAAGAGTCTGATATGCCTGAACAACTGAACAACGACAGCAAGAACAAGTTAGACTTGATGGGAATAGAGCAGTTTGGGAAAACAGCAGGTCTGAAGGGGAAGGTAATGAGCTCTGTTCATGAGTATGTTCATTTCCAGACGTCTCTGAAACACCCAGTTTGAAATGTGCAATATGCCAGACTAGAGCTCAGGAAAGAGACTGGGGATGGATATATAGACCTGAGATTATTCTAGTCTAGGCCTCACATAGATCAATCCACTGATTCAGTTTCTAGTGTTAAAATGCAATAAGGCTATCATGGATCATATAGTGAAAATAAAACATCTTTACAAACAAGGGATTAAAATAATAAATGAAAATAATTATGTAATAAATAAATATTTAAATTAAATGTTCTATCGAGTAGCATGAATTTAGAGAATTTAAATTAAATAATTAAATCAAGTTAAAATAATAAAACAAATAATAAATTTCAAAGATAAAAGTATATAAAACATCTACTTACATGTCAAGAGCTCAGAAAAGTGTTAGCTGCTGGCCATAGGAGCACAAGTGCATTCTCTGGCACCTATACCCACAAAGTTGACTGCAAAGCAGTCGAATTCCCATTCATTAAAAGACTAGTTTCATGTATATATCCATAGCCACACTGTATTTAGGGTGCTGGGCAGGGCTACAGCAAAGGGTGTTGAGTTGAAACGGCAGAGACTTCAGCAATGGCTGCAAAAGCAGTGAGGACGACTCCAGGGAGGCCAGTACTCCACAAGGATGGCCCTAATGCCCATATATAACCCAGGCAAGGCCATTAAAAGAAACAGTCAAGTGACAGGAGTGCAAACAAGCAACAGGGGTGCTAAACAACTTCTGAAAATAGGAAGTCATTTGCATAGAGATGATAGTCTCATGAAAATTGATGAGATCACAAAACAAGTTTTGAGAGAGAAGTCAACCAACAGGCGTTTATTAAGTGCCTGCTATGCGTCAGGCACTGTGTTAAGTATTGGGCTAACAGAGGCAAAAAACAATCCCAGTTTTTAAGGAGTTCACAGTCTAATGGGGCAGACAACAGTAAAACAGCCATGTATGAGCAAGATATATACAAGATAAGCTGAAGATAATAGAGGGAAGGCAGTAGCATAAGGAGAAGAGGAGGTTAGAAAAGGCTTCTTATAGAAAACAGGGTTTTAACAAGGACTTGAAGGAAGCCAAGGGAAGCCAGGTGGCAAAAATGAAAAGGAAGAATATTCCAGGCATGTTGAACAGAGCTCAAGACAGAGCCTTAAAGTTAAGGGGCATGATAAATGTGATGAGCCCACAAAAGTGACTAAAAGGAAATAGTCTGATAATGAGAGGAGAACCAAGAGACAGCTGCATCAGGAAAAACAGAGAAGACAGAATATCCAGGATGAGAGGATGGTCACATTGTCAGATGCTGAAGTCAAGAATGATGAGAATTAAAAATGTCCCATAGGAGATCATTCATAAAAGAGAGATGAGAAGACACCCTCCATTGAAGAGGTTGGAGACAATGGACAAGAAACAGTAAATATCAGACACTTTCATATTTTATATGTTAAATTTGCCATTTTTATTCATTTTTGTAAGTATGTCTGGGAGACATATTTTGGAAAATGTAGGTATGTAAAAAAAGATATCAATGAAAATTATTTTTTTCCTACTAAAAAAAAAGATCATTGGTGACTTTGAACAGAGCAGTTTCAGTTGAGTGATGAGACTTGAAGCTAAAGTGAAAAGTATTGAGAAGTGAATGAAAGGAGAGGAAGTGGAGTCAATTAGCGTCAGCTTTTTTCTAAGAGCTTGATTACTAAGATCATAAATCAATCAAAGTATTGAAGTGTCTGAGGAATGATGAATACAAACACACACGTATATACTATCAATCATCCTAACACCTAAATATGTGGCAAGTGGGATGTTTTAGTTAAATGTAGAATGTTCATAGAACTTTCTAATGCTTGTGATGCTTTCCAAACATTAAAAAAAGGAATTCACTTTTGAATGATTTGTTTGTTTTTAGTTCTAAGTGAGAGCTTTATTCATAAATACTCAGAAATAAAATTCCAAGAAATATCTTAGACATCCTAGAGATCAAATTGAGTTAAGGTAACATTAACTTGCTTGTCATCTCCCCTATGGTGACCTTAAACATCTTAAAACTAAAAAAGGTTCTGTGCCTTTTTTTCATGTACTATTTTGGACAGTTTTTACTGAGAGGAATTTGTGTAAAGAAGATTAATTTTTCCATGGTTTCTCCTCCCTATGTACTTAGCAGGCCCATGGATGGCAAACCCTTTTATCTCTAACTTCCTCTAGTTTTGCCAGGGCTATCAGTAGAGCTGAACCACAGGCAATGAGAAAAGGAAAAAAAGAGAAGACAAAGAATGAGACCAAGATACTGGAGCAGATGGAAGAGAGGGCAGAAAGGGGACAGAAAGAAAAGACGAGTGCCTGATAGTGGGTAAATCACCACAATCAATTCCCACTGGGGTATTTTTTGACACTAATGTCTCCAAATTCGTAGTCATAACGGAATCACAGAATTTTTGGATTGGGAAGGAACTTAGAGCCCTATCCATCGTCTCCTGAACCAGACTCAGATTTCTCCCTACAATAACCCTTATCAATGGTCATTCAGCTTTGACTTGAAGGCCTCTAATGAAGAACTGACCTCCAGGCTGAATTTACTTTTTCATAAATGTAACCTCTCGTTCTGAATTCTCCCCTTTGAAGTCAAAACAGACTAATGTAGTCCTTGAAGACAATTATCATGTCAATTAATCAATTTACAAGCATGTACTAAGCACTTAAAATTCACTTAGTATACACTAGATGCTGTTTTAGGCCCTAGAAATACAAAGACACAAAGTGCAAAAACTTCCTGCCCTCAAGGAGTATACTTTTTATAGGAGAGACAAAATATGCTCACACATGTAAATGCAAAATGAATAAAAGATGGAGAGAAAAGGGAAGGGAACGTACATTTATTTAATGCTTACAATATACCAGGCACTGTACTAAGTGCTTTTTACAAATATTATCTCATTGGAACCTCACAACAACCCAGAAAGGTAAGTGCTACTATAATCCACATTTTCCAGTTGGGGAAACTGAGGAAGAGAGAGGTTAAATGACTTGCCCAGTTACTAAGTAACTGAGACTAAATTTGAACTCACTCAGGTCTTCTTGACTTCTATCTCAAGACTTTATCTACTATGCACTGGGGGAGGAGTAGCTGGGGAAGACCAGGAAAGGCATCATGTAAAAGGTAGCTTTTGAGTTGGTCATTGCAGGAAGCTACAGATTAGAATTCTAATGGAGAACTCATTCTGAATGATCTCTTCTCCCTAGACATTCCAAGTTCTTTCCATTGATTCTCATTTGGCATGAAATTAAGACTCTCGTTCATTCTAGCTGTCCTCTGGATGCTGTCCAGTTTATCAAAGTCCCTCTGAGTACATGGCTCCCAGAACTAAACATAATCCTCCAGGTGTAGTCTGACTAGGATAGAGTGATAAAGAACCATCATCTCCCTAGTCCTGGAAAGTATGCTTCTAAGCCCAGGATTGCATTCTTTTTTTCTGTCTCTCATATCTCATTGATGACTCTTGTTGGAGCTAGCAGTCCACTGAAACCCCTTGGTATGTTATAGATGAACATACATAGTTACCTGTGGCCTTGAGCCTACATGTGGCCCTACAGGTCTTCAAATGCAGCCTTTTGACTGAATTCAAACTTCACAGAACAAATTCCCTCAATAAAAGGATATTAGCCACACCTATCGTTTAATATAGATGTAAGCTTTTAAATGTGAGGGCAGCTAGGTGGCGCAGTGAGTGTAGAGCCCCGGCCCTGGAGTCAGGAGGACCTGAGTTTAAATCTGACCTCAGATACTTGACACATTTACTAGCTGTGTGACCTTGGGCAAGTCACTTAACCCCAATTGCCCTGACATCCCCCCTCCAAAAAAAAATTTTTAAATGTGCTATTATTGATTTTCATTTTAATCCAATTCAGCACACCACCAAGATTTCTTTAAACTCTGACGATCATCCAATGTGCTACCTAACCTTCTCAGTTTTTTGTCATCAGCAAATATGATAAGTATATCTTCCCATGGCTTTATCCAAATCATTGATAAAAATGTGAAGTAATACAGGCCCAAAGACACATCCTTTGGGCACTCTGCTGGAGACCTTCCAAATTAAAATTGAAAATTTTAAAGTGAAAACTCCTTAGGTATGGCCTTTGAACCATTTTTTTTCCCAAGTATAATTGAATCAGGCTCCATGGTCTATTTTTTCAAACTGTATTCTCTCTTTAGTTCTGCCTTACTACATTAGATGCAGGTGATACAATTATGAAAAAAACTATACTTAATAATATAGTTATATAATTATATGTCATATAATACATAGACATAATTATCAGGAAATATATTGTTTTTACATAAATAATAAATTATATTATTCTGATTCCATGTTCTAAATGACAATTTTTATGAAACAAAAACACTTATCGTACTTGAGGACTATGACTATTTTTGGCGATTCAGGTAGACACAAATGATAAGTGTCAGAAGGGATGCAGAAAGCATTGCTAAAAATTGCAAATTTGGACAAGAAATCAAAGACTATAGGGGCACAGGTAGTGGTTTTATAAATACTAACCATCAAAAAGACAAGGGATTCAGAAAAGAAAGACCAGGGAAACAACTTAAACCTAAAAATCATTTCCTCTTATTTGTTGTTGAGTCATTTCAGTGGGATCTGACTCTTCATGACCCCATTGAGGTTTTTCTTGGGAAAGATACTAGAGTGGTCAGCCCTTTCCTTCTATGATTCATTTTACAGATGAGGAAACTGAGGCAAAAAGAGTTAAGTGATTTACCCAGGGTCACACAACTAGTAGTCGTCAGAGGCTAGATTTGAACTCAGGAAGATTCCAGAAAAAGCACTGTATCCACTGTATCACGCAGGGGAGAAGACAGATACTAGCATTTGGTGGGAAGGAACTAAGCCTTCAGGTACAAACTACAACCCTGTCTTCTTAAAGGGATAGTCACCAGGGAAACAATTTGAACCTAAAAATCATTTCCTGCAGGCTAGCGAAATTTAGGAGAGAGTTCAAATTCTCCCTTGTACAGGAGTGTTCAAGATTCGTTCATGCCTCCCAGCAAGAGGAATTTAGCTAGCCCACATGGATACATAACCTATATGGGCAACACACGCATGCGTGCACACACACACACACACACACACACACCTATTAGTTTCGGATAAGTTCTAGATAATTAAACTGTGCGATTTCCCAAAGACTAGCTCTCAAACTCCTGTTCAATTATAGGCCTGGCTTACTACTTGTAGTAGGTATAAGATACATATATTAATGCATGAAATTTATTGGTTTTCCATCTGACTGCATGACATTGAAAAATAGGCATTACTGTCCCATTTTGTTGGGTTTTTTCTTTGTAAATAATTAGGCTAAACTCTTTTGAGTATGTCAATCATTTGAGAGACTCTGAAGTGTACTAGGACTTGATTCAATCAACCCAATATCAGCTATAAGCAGAGGGAGATAACCTAAATTGTTTGAACTTAGCACTGTGTGGCTGGGAAACTAAACCACCTCTCCCTGCTGCTTAGAGACCCTTAACCAAGGACCTAGGTTATGCTGACGAGAAACCCAGTCAGGCCCAAGGAATTTGATGATGCAAGGAATTTTCTCAAATTGTACATCTCAAGCACCTCATATGTCTTATCTTAAAACTGGCCTCATATTGATCAACCAGTTATCGTTTCCATATTCCTTTGATTATTTATAGATACATCAGGAATTGGGATACCTCCTTTTCTGAATTCAGGGAATTATACCTGTTCACCCTCCCCCCCCCCGAATTAGAAAGTTCCCAATCTTTCCTCCAATTAGAAATCAGATCACCTAATTTTGTATCCTGGTTAATTGTTTTCTTTTAATTAATTGCTCTTCCTTGATTAATTATTTTTGATATAGAAAAATCTGCATTCAAGGTCTAGCCCCTAAGCTGAGGAAACGGCCTGGTCCTGAATTGTTGGGCAACTGGCATTCCTCAATAAATTGAAATGCTCAGAAGATCAAACCTTTGTTTCCTCAGTCATTTCATCTTTCGCTCACGACACGGGGAAACTCTTGGCAATCTGGATTCTGTCCTGGACTTCCTCCATGACCAAGGTAAACACCTTCGATGACTAGCCATCTGCCTTTTTATGTCTTATTTGATATTAATAGCCTTCTTGGACTTCAGGGACAGCTTTTAGCTTTGCTTTTTATGCCTTGTGCTTAGCCAAATGCCTAGGGAAGAATAAGTGCTTAATAAGTTTCTTTTCATTAATTGATAAATTGATGGGTAGTCAGAGAGTCATCAAACAAAAATATCACTGCTATTACATCTTTCAAAAGATCTTATAAGAAACACCTCACAGGAGAGTCTTTAAGGCAACATTTTTGCTCTATCAAATCAAGCCTTTTGAGTCTATCAATAGGCACATTGGCACATCTTGTATTCTCTACATTTTTCAGACAATTGTGTGACCAAAGATTCCACATGTGGTACATGCCTGTGAAAGCTTTCTCTCACTTTCAAATGTGTTCCCAGTGGGTGAAGATTAAAGTCATATTTTTTTATAGATGGGAAAGTAGGAATATTGGGATTTAGATACTGATATTCTCTCAATCACATGGATGGGCAATATGGTCTGGACAGGTAATATTGGTTTTGGTTTTTTTTTTTCCTACACTTTTGCCTTTTCCTTCTTCCTTCATTGTCATTTCTACTTCCTCATATAGAATAGCTAGGATTGTGCTATTAGAGTTAAAATGTGTTAACAGTTTTGTTGCATTTGATGGGACAAAAAGTTTGTTATACAAATCTTTATAGATCTTTCACGATTATTTGCCTGTGTTTTGTTGACTTTCCACTTTCATCTTTCAATGTTCTGAGGGTAGTTTTGCTTAGGGTGGTTTCTGGCCAAGCTTTCTTTAAACTTTTTTTTTTTCCTTCTGCTGTTTCTTACTATTTTATGAGGCACCAGAATTTCCTGTAAGATTTTTGCAAACAAACTTATATTCTAAACTTTGATTGCCTTTGGCTGCCATACATTTCCACTTTTGCTGCTTAAGAAGATCTCTAGGCTCTTTTGATCTGCTCATTCACAAAATTCACATGCACTGTGTAAACTTTTTTTAGGAAATTGTTATAATTGGTATTTACAGCCACTGCTCTTTTCATTTTCCATTTATTGTCATTTGTAGGCCTTTAAATCTTGTTTGAAATTGTTCTAATTATAAATAATGTTTGTTTCTCATTTTTATTCCTTCTTCTAATTTTATATTAATTGTTACCTTTATTCTAACAAGTCAGAAGTCTCACTCTACAGGCAGCTGATTTGGCAATCCAAATTATCCAACTGATTTTGGCAGTCTAATATTAGTAATATGTTGTTTACTATCTGTTATAGTCAATTTCAATTTTTCTTAGATGATTTGACTTAAATTGATACTGCACCAATGTATACCTTTCTTATCTGTAATGGTCTATGAGACACTTTTTTTTAAGTTTCTGGATCACCATCCATCTGCTTGGCCTCAAAGATTAATTAGTTGCCCTAAGAAACTGACTATACTATTGTTTCTAATTTGTAAATAAACACTTCTTTAGTTCTTCCTAAAATTACGCTCCTCCCTGTGACAATTTGATGATGACAAAAAAGATAATAATAAAGAAAAAAAGAATCACTCCAAGGATGGCATAAAAATTCATATGTTACTCACAAGGGAAAATATGCAATGTTTTACAACTCAATAGAGGAGAAAAAAAGTTGTTGATGGAAATCACATATCACAACTCCCTTTCTATAAAATCATCAGTCCGAAGCAAACAATGATTTACGATCCCAAATTCTACAAGACAAAGAGCTAATGTTTATTATTGGATTACTAAGGCCAACATACCCAACAGAAATGGGATAATGTTTCTTCCCTGCCTTCACTGCCATCCTTTCTTGGGATTCCATTTGTGAAACAGATTATACAACATGAGATCTGAAAGAGAAGAAATGGACCCCTCCAGAGTTTATAGAAAATGGCCATTATATAGTTCACTGAATAGTAAAATTAATTTAAATTTCATAAGAATAAAGTCACGAAGATATTGCCTTAGTTGAAGGTGGTAAAATGACAACTTTCAATTAGTCACATTAATAAAACCTATATTGGTGAATTAGGGAAAACAGGGCTACTATGGATCCTGCCTCCTAGTAGCTACAGTACTCTCCACAAGTTATTTAATCTATACATGCCTCAGGCAAGTTCTTAGGACTTTGTGTAGTAAATTACAAATGGTTTGGGTAGAGGTTAGGTAATCCAATCATCAGGGATTCCCCAGACTGATGAAATCACAGATCCTTCCTATATTCCCGGAATAAAAAAGACAGTCCTTCACTACCCACTCCACAATAGAGAGGTGACTCTGTGTCCTCAAAGGCTACAGTCCTAGCATATCAATTCCAGGAGGCACTATCAGCACAGAAGAACATCAAGGACAGGTCTGGCAATGTACTTGTGATGTCTGTCATGTGAAGATAAGCCTTAGAAAGTATTAGAAAACCGAGCGCCAGGTAATGAATTGATTTTATTGTGGCAACTCATAAATCAGATAAGGTATTAGTGGTCTGCTCCCTTTTTCATCAGCTAGGGCACCTATGCCAATTAAGTAATGGATTTTTTGAAGTTAAGGTAAAAATGAAAGGCAAATACGGGAATGTCTGAGATAGAATGGTGAGTAATCTAAAATCACTCATGGAATTTTCTGACAGTGCAATTCACAGCATTTTAAAACCATGGAACCTATAGAGATTGGAGTGCTTCCTCTTCCTTTCTTTTTCACCAATTATAGGGTCGTCACTGATATAACCATCCTATTGAGAAAAAATTTTCTTCAAGATTTTTTTCCCCTACAATGTCCTTTATCCTTTATTTCCAATGTGACAAAGGGAACAAGTATTTGTTAACATCTTCTGTGTGCCAAACACTTCATATATATTACCTCATTTGATCCTCACAACAAACTTGGCAGGGAAGTGCTTTTTATTAACCCACCCAGTATAGCTGAGGGCAGGCAGAAGTTAATACATTGACTTGCCTTACTTTGCTATCTCCTTATTGTTCAGTCATGACTTTCATTCTTCTCAGGTTCTAAGAAATTCAGCCAGTCTAAGGGAGGGCTTATTCCACACAGAAGGAATTCTGGTCTTTAAAGTATTGCTTCCCGATATTCCCAGAGGCAAAGCAAGCTTCCACTTCTCTAAATTTAAATAATCCATTGCTGAAAACTCTCAGAGGTTGGTGGGGAGTATTTATGAGGGCTGTGTCTTAGCAACTAAGAAAGAGAATACTTTTTAGCATTCAAAGCTTCTCTGCTGAGATCCCCCACTATGGTGTACTGGGTAGGTTAAGGAGCAAAATTGGACCCCTAATGAGAGACAATGGGGATGCATACTTGGAATGAATGAACTCAGCTTGAAGGACTAGGATGGGCAGCTGCCTAACCAGGAACAAAGCTGACCCGAGGAATTTTGCTTGACAGAGGAAGGTAGGACTTGCCTAGGAAGTGGCAAAAGTTAACAGAGGAATAAACTTGGCTATGGCAATGTGCAATCCTTTTGGGAAGACAGGAGGTCAGTCTGTAATTAGGCAGGAAGCTTGCTTATCCACCAAAACCCAGAGGGAAGAAGCTAATACATCATACATAACAGGGATAATTAGGAGTTGGCTATATGGGGGAAATGCAAGAAAAATTATCAGTTCTCTGAGAATGTAACTTTTTAAATAAATTTAAATAGCAAAGAAAGTTGATAAAATTAAACAAAAACACCACTAAATTAATTTCTCCAGGACTGTCTTTTCCTCATCTGTATGTGAGAAATAGCTAACCACTGAAAGATCTGCAGACATTGGCAAGATTCTGGTTACACGACACCTGGTCCTATAGTTGTTAAATTCTGCATACATGCATGGGTCAATAAGGAAATTCCCTAAGCATACATTTGCTATTGCTAGACAACATCTCCCATCTGCGTCACTTGTAGTGATATATTTACACAGTCCACATACCACTGAATGTGTGCTATAGAAGCAATGAATCATGTGCCAATCTGAGACATTCCTAGGGAGAAAAAAAAATAAACCACAACTCTAACAAACAACAACCCAAAAAATCCCACCCCCAACCCTAAACCAATGATTTGCAATCACATTGAGGAATGCTGATTTTTTTACTTCTGATGAGGTTCATGAATTTTATGCATGACATGTCAACAACTTAGAGTCTCAATGATTCATAGTCTTAGAGGGATGCCTGAAGGTTAAAGAAGTTAAGAGGTCTACCCAGGGTCCCACATCTAGTAAGGGACAGAGGAAAGAAAGACCTAGGTCTTCCTATCCCTGAAGCTAGCATGCAATTGATGACCCCATGCTGCCTCTCTGTCAAAAATTTACTGAAATGTACCACGGGATGCTTCAGCACTTCGTGGATCTACGATTTCATCAGCAGTGATACTCCCTCTCCTGATACAAATAACAAACTATCAATGACTTAGGAAATAGTCGCTGTGACCAAAAAAAATCCATTACTCCGAAACCAACCTGATTTGATGAGCCTCCCTGAATTTGGCTAGGCTGGCCTTCAGATGACAAACAAAACCAGACCCATTCTTGAAAGTTTTCAAGCTCTCTCAGACCTGCCAGAGCTTATACTCTGCTGGCATGGCATTTGAAAAGCTAGTATCCCTTCCATGCTACAATGAGGCATCCAAGAATGGACGCTACATTTTAGCAGGTATTTGGCTTATGCTAGGTAGCAGTGCTAATACATGGAGTTCCAACATCTGTCAGTTTTATGGAAGATTCATGGGAGCTGATTTGTGAGTCCCTGGTGGGGATTACCATTTCACGAGGGGACCCAGCCATGCCTACTGCATTCCTAATTCTCACTCTCTGGTCTGCTCTACGTCCTGAACCCCAAACCCTACCCCTTTTAAGTTCCTCTTTATATTTTCCTTCCCTTTTAGAATTTAAGTCCCTTGAGAGCAGACATCCACCTTGTTTTCTTGTATTTTCATCCCAAGTGCTCAGCACAGTGTCTAGCACATAATAAGTATTTAATAAATGCTCTCTCTAACCATCTAATAAACTTGGCTTTCTCAAACAAACTTATGGAATGATACAAAAAGTCACACATGCAATAGGTCCAAGTCACATGGCTGTAAAAAAGATTAGACACTGAAAAGCTTCATTGTGGTCTGGTTTTATGTCACAGTGCTTCTATGCCTTGACAACTAGCCTCCATGTTGGCATTCTTGATTAGGTTTTCAATTTCTTGGTCAATCAGCTCATTCTGTGTACAAGTCACTGCTGAAGCACTTCTACCTAGGTAACAGAATTCAGAAACAGCTTACTACTCAATCTCTGATGAGAATCTTTGGCTAAGCAAAAAGCTTTCCTAGCGCAGGCTAGGATGCAACCTCTTCTTGACTTAAGCTTATCTCAGTCCATTGTGTAATGCTGACTCTGCAAAGCAGTTTGTAGCATCTACATGTCTTTAAGAGCATAAAGAAGGTCTTAGATAACTATATGAAGGAGTTTTTGATGATGCTCAGAGGCTGCTGATCATGAAAATACACACACACACACACTATCTTTGTGAACCACAGTTGGATATCCATTTCACACACATAGATAGAGTTCTCTAGAATAGACATTCCTGTTAAATTGATCAGACAAAGACGGCGTTGTACTTTCAGCTGTCAAAATAAACATTGCATTAATAAGTTCACTTTCTCTTCAAGTTTAATGATGTCAAAAGTTTCATTAAGACAACACTTTTTTTTTCCAAAAGAGGCCTAAGGTCTGAACCTGAAGGCAAAATGTTTGTTCAGAAGGTTTTGAGTGAGTGTTCACATTTTAATAGATAATTATGATGGGTGTATTTCTTTAAAGCTGTCACGAACAGGAGGCTATTTAATCGACTCATTGACTTTAAAGGATGAGGCTTACTTGTAAAATGTAGTTTGAATAAGGCATTCCAGGAAGTGGTGACCATCATTTGAATTTCACTTTTTAATCTACTATTTATTTTAATGACATGCTATTTCACAGTTGAAAAGCACAAAGAAATAAAGAGAAAAGATAGAAAAGAAAAAATACATGTTTTCTTTTGAAAACATTAGGATATGATACATCCATTTATTTATTTGTTAGACCTGCTCTCTAAAAGCATTCAAGGAGAATCATAAACTAAACGTGAATCAAAAGAAGCCAGTTTGACATAAAAGCAGAAAGAAGACATCTAAAGAAAACAGAATATATAGATGTTTCCAGGTACCCACAACAAGTGATTGCTACTACTTAGCATTGCGGTAGGTCTTACAATTCTTGGCACCTACAGAAAAAGGAAAACATGTTCTGGTATTTAGATGGCATGTAAGAACTACAAAAATAATAAAGATTTTGTTGTACAGTTTCAGTACATTTCTAGAGAGGAAAAAAGCTTCCAAATTATATTGTAATTTAATAAACAAAATTGTTCATCAAGCAAAAAGGCTTTTTCACACTTCAATAAACATGAAGTACAGAGAATTGTATTTTCTCAGGGCTGTATCTGCTCTGAGGAGGAAATACACAGAGAGAAATATACAACAGCACTTTGTCTAGAACAGCAGCTTAATATGTTGGTTGAATTGATTGAATATGACACACTTTCCCCCTCAAAGAATTTAGAATGTCATCGGGGAGGCAAAGTATACACCCACAAAATAGTATGTGATTAAAGGCAAAATGGGTGATACAGATAATACATGTTTCAAGAAGTTTGAGAAGGAAAAGTTCAGTATGAATTGGAGAGGGGGAAGGGGAGGTGCATCACAGAAAAGCTGGGACCCAATTTGGGCCTTGAAAAATGTATGAAGCTTGGACAGTTGGAGGCAGGTGAAGAGCATCCCTGGCAAAGTAAAAAGCATGAGCAAAGATGGAGGGGTAGGAATGCATCCAATGTAGTGAGGGACAGTGAGAAGACAAACTTAGAGACAGATTGTATTGGACCTTAAAAGCAAAAGCTGTTTCAACTTGTTGCTATAATCAAAGAGGAGCCATTATATAGAGGGAATAACATAATGAAAGTTTTATTTTAATATTACTCTGGCTCTGTTGAGATCAGAATTATTTGGAAGAGAAAGACACTGGAGTACAGTAAGTAAACTTTCAGAGAAAGCTAGTATGGGCTGATAAAAACCTGAACTAGGGACAAATAATAACAAAATAAAAGAGACAAAAAATAAAAATCAGTTCTCCGATAGTATATGTATTTGCTTCCTTTTTTTTTCCTTTTGCATTCTACAGACATGCAAACATATCTTGCTTCTGATTCCCAAAGTCTTCTTTCTATATTCCACCATAAATTTCTGTCGCATGCTCCCATTCTTTGAAATATGCTCTTCTCTAAGAGACAGGTGATTCAGTGGAAGTAATACCAGCCTGGACTCAGGAAAACTTGAGTTCAAATCTAACCTCAATACTTATTATTTGTGCAACCCTGGGCAAGTCATTTAACCTTTGCCTCAGTTTCCTCAGCTATAAAATGGTGATGATAGCAACAGCTACCTCCCAATGTTATTCTAAGGATCAAATGGGAATATCTATAAAGCCCACTTAGGACAGTGTATAGTAAATGCTATAGCATTTTAAATGTTTATTCCCTTCCCTCCTCCCACTCACCTGGACCTAACATCGGGCTTCTTTTTAAAGATGGGGTACCTCTACCTTTTGCCTTCACACTTCATGGGCTAAATTCATGACATTTCATGGACATTTCCAAGCTGCTTTTAAAGACCCCAGAGTGACACATACTTGTAATTCTTGCTATTGAGGAGGCTTGGGCTGGCAGATTGATTAAACTGGAGAGTTCTGAAAGGCAGCAAGCTAAGCTGATTGGGTTTCTGCACTCTCTGGGGTTGTTCTGGTAAGACCATATTTGAGGGAAGAGGAACACCAGTTTTCCTAAGAGGAGAGAACCAGCACCAGCACAGGTCAGAAACGAAAGCAGATCAAAGCTCCCATACTGATCAGTAGTGGGATTGGGCCTATGATTGTCCAATACACTTCTAATCTGGGTGAAAGAGGGAGATCCAATCTCAAGATAGAAACATACATACATACATATGTACGTACAAAATATGATTTTTCCTGATCACAAATTTGGACACAATTTGAGGTTTTGACCTGGCAGCAAAAGAGTTAAAATCAGGTCTCAAATACCAACTTTATCTTTTCTTTATTCTCAATCTCAGAATATCTATTGGCAAAATCAAACTAACTGGCTAAATGAGAACCACAAGAATTTAAATTAATAAATAAAAAAATACAGTCAATGGAAAATATAAGGAAATGTATTGGAAAAAAAGTATACTTTCCTTCTTTCCTTTCCCCCAATCCTATTTGCCAGCAGGTAAATGCTTAGATTTAAAACAAAAATTTAACTACCTTATGACAAATATACTCTACATTGGTGGATGTTATGATGGTTGCAGATTTAATTATAAGCAAAAAATATATAAGGGAAATAAATGTAATTTAGACAGTAAACATTTATATTTTGCTTCCCCTTCTGTACTACCATAGTAAGTAAGCTTCCTTTCTCAACCCTTCATTTTAAGCAAATATAAGGTAATGTCAGCCAAGCCAGGTCCCTTTGGATTCTAAGATAATATTTATTACTATTTTTTTAATATTCTGGCAAACTTTTTGATAGAATTAATTTACATCATTAAATCTGAGGCAAGCTAGAAATATTCACAGCCAATGACAAGCTCATCATGATGATAAATAGTTCACCGTACAGATGTCCATATACGGCCAGCCTTCCTATAAGGCTGACAGTTCTGTATGGGGCATTGCGTATGGCTCTTGGCTCAAAGTCACATTCCTTCGGTATGTTTCTCTGGGAGCTTTTGATTTCCGCTTTGAGGGTTGGCACAAACCTCCAATTGCTCTTATAAGAAAATGTCTGCTACTCAGAGTTGAAAATGGGCAAGAATCCTTCTTTAAGTACACAAACACTCCAAGTCTAGCCACTTTCCTGTAGAACTGCCAGGTTTTCAGTATGTCTGATACCTGATCAAGTGACTTTCTTTGAGGGGGGAGGAGGGTAAGGAGGGTTGAAGAAAAAACATAAGGGAAGGAATGTAGTATATCTACACCTGTACATTTTACAAGACTTAACCAAACGAATTGTAGCAACCGATGCCCAAGTAGACACACACATACCGTATATAGCTGTGTAAACAGGACTGTGCTGCCAACCTACTGAATTCCTCATTTTACCAGGAAAAAAAATGTGCTCTCTAAAAAGTATTTGCTGTATAAACACTTGCATCCAAGTCAAAATTAGTGCATTTTGACCATCTTGCACACAGATTCAAAGCTCTATTTCTTCAAATTATGACCTTCTGTCAATGAGAAGGGGTAAGTCAGAGTTGGATGCCTTTATAAGACGCCACTATTTCCCTTTACCTCCCAGGATCACACAAACATTTGCTGAGTCACTTATAATACTGCAAGAATTCAAAATCCCATGGCAAGAGTTAAGGACAGAGTGTCAGCCTTTCCTTTTGAATTTCCTGGCTTTGAATGGTCTGCATCACAACATAAACATTAGCCACACATACTTTTGGGTCTGTGAATGTCTTGGATTTTTAAAAATAAAACTCTCATCTTCCTATTCCTCCAAAAATCCAAAGTCATAAAAGAGGGATAGAATCTCAGCATAACACATATAATGCCCAACATATTTTTCTGGTTACTCTGAGATTTCATAGGCTGTGTATATTTTAGTATGCATATTTTAGCTCAGCTAAGATTGAAGCTATTCACCCATCTTTTGGCTAACTATGGGCTTTTAGAAACTTTGAAGAAAAATCTTGGGAAATTTCATAATCAAGCCATAGCCATTTTTTGTAATGGAAGTGGACCACCTTAACAACAGTGAAACATGCTGGTAATATACTTGGTGTTCGTATGAAAAACAAAAGAGAGAACAGAAAAGAGAAAACATATACTTGGTGTTCATATGAAAAACAAAAGAGAGAACAGAAAAGAGAAAACATAGAGAAAATACCATTCCAAGGGACTTAAAAATCCATTTTCATAGCATCTTTGTGAAGTAGTAACTTCTGACACAGCCACTGACATATCAATTATTAAGCCCATAGCCTGAGCTAGTTAATTAACCTGCTTGGGCCTTGATTTACTCATCTGTAAAATAAGGGAATGAGTAAGGTGGCCTCTAAGGTTCCTTCTGGCTCTAGATCGATAGACTAAGGATGACTTTCCCAAGACTTGCCAATTTTAGTGCCAAGAATGCAGCCCAGGTCACACCACCCTAAATTTATTGCTTTATCCATTTCATGAATGAGTGTCCCCTATGCAGCTCATGAAACTATTGATGTCTCCAAGACTCTCTTGGGAGTTCAAAAATCCCCCAGTCCATTTCCCACCCACCTCACCCTACAAAGCCACAGGAGTTCACCACAGAGGCCACATCCCAGCTTAGGTGAGATGGGAACCGACCACCACTACCCTTCCCCATCTGCCACACCTTCCTATCCATTAGCGGTGGCTCTAATTGGGGGTTTAGGTCTTGAAAGATTTCACTGTGGTTCCCCACATATTTTGAACTTTCAAAATCACCCGCAAGGGAAGAACAAGTTGGGGACCAAGTTGTCTATAATACACATGTGATTATTAACATAGCTTGGAATGTTCCATCTTTAAATAGGAAACCTGAGGCCTGGAATACTCTGAATAACAATTATGGGGATTCTTGGTGAGCTTTGGAGACCTCCTTTGCTTCCCATACTCACTATTTACATGCCATTCTACTGTACAACACTGGTCACAGATGCAGATTGCTTAACAAGGTAATTGTACACAGATGATGTGGTCTAAGAAGGAGTTGGACTGGGTATTTGTTCTTGGCTATATTTCAGGAGAAAGAATGGGAACTTTCAAGAAGCTCGCTTTGGAAAAAAAAAAAAAGAAGCCTACAGCACTCTACTGATAAAAGATTAGACCAATACCTTTTAAAGTAGTCTTCTCACAGGAGAATAATATATTCAGTGATTATTATATTGAAAAGTAGCAAATAGTGGTAAATGCTAGGCAATATCAATATCTAATCTCTAGAAAAGAGAAAGTGAAATATATTCCCTCCTCTTAGGACAGATGTGGGAGACTCTAGGTGTGGAATGTTGCAAACACTGTCAGATGTAATGATTGTGTTAGTTGGTTTTGTCCTACTGTTATAAGTCGTTATAAGAGATGACTATATTGTTAAAAGAGATGACTCATTTGATGGTGAAGGGGTATATCTAGAGATGACCAATTAAAAAAAAAATAAAAAATCAATATGCCTTATTTTTAAGTGGTCTTTCCATCAAAACAGTATGTTTATCTATCTCAAATATATCCCCATTTGACCTCTCTACTAATATTTGTCTATATTTAAACAGGTCAGAAGTCAAAATGCAGCTGCTGGTTGAACCCAGGATCAAATGATGTGGCATTGAAACAGATAAAGTGATATATTGTTGGAACAATTCCCTTTTCTCAAAATAATAATTGCTACAGTCTTTGTGGAGGTGTTTACAAACAGGCCTACTAAAAAGCTACTAGTTCCAAGAGAGAGCAGATATAATTAGTTTAGTTCCTTTTTTTTCCCTTAGAAAGAATAACAAAAGAGATTAGAAAGTGATGTTTTAGGAATTGCTGGTCAAATTTATTTATCTGCTGCACACACAAGTAGGGGAAATATAATTACTCTTTCTAAGGTTTGACCTCAAATAATCAAGCTATATGCTTCATGGCAGATGGCCACTACCATTGCTCATGTACAGACATTTAGTTGGGATGTACTAGTTTATCATCAGTCATGTTAAGGTACAACTTTCCTTTCATAGGACCAAAAAGGAAAGTATGCCTTGAGTGAAATGTGTGTCACTCAGGAATCTTTTGTATATGGATATTTTATTGACTTGGAGGCACATAATAATTGTCTACAAGGTAGATAGGCATCTCCTTTCTCAGTCACATTTCTTCCTACTTCTACATCTTTTTCCACTCTAAGGAGAGGGCCTGCTTACTCCCACATTAATAATCTCTGATGAAGCAAAGGGATACTTCTTTCCTAATAATAATTATTTTCTGTGAATAGTGACAAAGGCCTATTTATTCTGCCACATTAATGGACCAAAAAAAGTTAAAATATAACACTTTTTTAGTGGAAAATAAAAGTAGAGTACTAAGAAGTGCCTTGTCAAAATGGGATTAAGACTATGCTCTGCTGCCTGAGGACCTCTGGTTTTGCTCATTTCACGTTTCCCTCAATCAGCTGTTACATATTTTTTTTCCTCCTGATAACACAGCTATCAAGCCCAGAGATTTCCAAGGGGGAACTTTCAGGGACCAAAGGGAAAGAAAAAGATGCAGGCAGGTTTCTTTTGAATTCATCCAAGCAAAAAACAACTCTTTCTTTTGCTCCCTGAGGTGTTTTAAGTGCATCCTTTTCTGTCTCTAAACCCCAAATCAACATCAAATAATAATTATAAAATAAAGCCTTTAAACTGACTTTTTAGACTTCAACTGAGTCCCTGTGGTTAGAATCTTCCAACAACCTACCTACAAAAAGAATTGGGGGAAGGGGGCAAAGAAGGAGAAAGGGGGATAGACAGGGCAACTGGAAATAGAGGTGAGTCCTAACAAAATAAAGTAAGTTTAAAGAATAGCCTGAGTATTTCAAAATGATATAAATCAAGGGCAGTGAGAAGAGGAAAGGGGAGGGGGCTTTGGAAAAAAAAAATCCTCCTTGGTGGTGGAAATACTGCGCCTTTTTTGTGGGCTGGAGTGTGCCAGCTTTTTCAGACAGGAGGAATGCTGAGTGTCAAAGGGTCAGGCTCAATCCGGTGCGAGTTGATGAGGCAGGAAGGTGGGGAGGAATGTGCGGAATGTCCCTGTTTGTGTAGGACTCCATTCATCCCATTGGCGAGCGCCGGCTGCCTGGAGCGTATAAAAAGAGAGAGGCAGGCAGTCTGAGACTCACAAAACAACTCTGCCTAGCAGCTGAGAAGGAGCAAAGCAAGGCAACTTCAACCACAGGCTAACGCCTCCGGAGCAAAGAGCCAGTCCTACCGCCTGTCCGACAGCAGCCTCCCCGGGCAGACAGGAAAGAAACAAAGGAAGAAGAAGGAGAAACCTACTTACTTCGACTCACCTCCTCAGCCACTCACGGTCAACGAGATCCTTGGGATCAGACTCGAACACCCCACCTGAGCACAGACAAGCCAGAGGCACGCTCTCTGCTCTCTCGCTCGCTAGCGGCTCGTCTCTCCCCAACCCCGAGCATCGCTGGTCCAGCCTCCCATCAACTTTAACTATTCTCGGAGAGCAGCTCTGGAAGATGTCCGCAGGGAGAATGGGACCCGTGAGCTTCGCCTTCTTGTTCCTGCTCGCCTTCTGCAACCGGGTAAGCGGAGAGACCCTTCACCCTTTCGCGCTCTCGCCGCCCCACCGGTCCCCATCGCTTGGGCTGGAGGTGGCTGGTCTCTGTAGGATCGGTCTAGCATCCCTAAGAAAACGAGAGAGCGCAGGGCTGAGCGGGGACTCTGGGAAAGCTCTGGCTCTGGGGCGTAAGGGGAGGGAACTGGGAAGTGAGGAGGGTGTGCGCGGCTTCCTCCCTATGCTGGTCTCCTACTGACTTGAGTTTCCTCCTCGTTTCCCTCCTCCCCTTAGGAGATAGCCGGCCAGGACTGCAGCGGGCAGTGTCAGTGTGGGGCAGGACCGCCACCAGAGTGCCCAGCCGGCGTGAGCCTGGTGCCAGACGGCTGCGGCTGCTGTAGAGTGTGCGCCAAGCAACTGGGAGAGCTGTGCACGGAGCGGGACCCCTGCGACCCCCACAAGGGCCTCTTCTGTGACTTCGGCTCTCCAGCGAACCGCAAAATTGGAGTGTGCACAGGTAAGGACGAGTTGTCATCCCCTGCTCAAGCTCTTCTGTCCCAGGGGTTGTATTGCTCCCCTTCCTGGGACTGAGAACTGGCAAGTCCAAAATGTGCTTTTTTCGGGCAAAAGATCCTAGATTTGCCTCGAGCATCAGAAAGAAAGTCTAAAACTTCCATTTCTGCCCCACTCCCCCCAGGTTTCCCTTAATTAGAATGTGTGGTTTTCGTTGCACAGAAGGCTAAAGGCTATCATAAGCCACTGATACAGAATTGATAACAAATTCTCTATTTTAAAAACTTGTTTCTTGGGGGTACTCAAATCTATTTTTTGTTCTCTCCCTTCGTTGCAGCAAAAGACGGTGCCCCATGTGTCTTTGGAGGGATGGTGTATAGGAGTGGAGAGTCCTTTCAGAGCAGTTGCAAATACCAGTGCACATGCCTGGATGGGGCTGTGGGCTGCGTGCCCCTCTGCAGTATGGATGTCCGTTTGCCCAGTCCAGATTGCCCCTTCCCCCGAAGGGTGAAACTTCCTGGTAAATGCTGCGAGGAGTGGGTGTGTGAGGAACCCAAGGACAAAGACCGGACTGCAGTTGGACCAGCCCTAGCTGGTGAGTTGGCTGTTTTCCAAGAAATACATGTCAATGATCTGCGCTCTTTTGATCTCTTTTCTATATATAAAACACTCATAAAAAGAAAATATATGTATATTATATATCTAAAGACTACTTGTCTTAAACTTGGGGTGGGGAATGGAAAGGGAAACCTGCTGATTTATCCCCTAGAGCCTAACCTTCTGTTTGTATGCTTTCACAGCATTCCGACTGGAAGACACTTATGGCCCTGACCCAACTATGATTCGTGCCAATTGCCTGGTCCAGACCACAGAATGGAGTGCCTGTTCAAAAACATGTGGGATGGGCATCTCTACCAGAGTCACCAACGACAATGCCTTCTGCAGACTGGAAAAGCAAAGTCGTCTGTGTATGGTCAGACCCTGTGAAGTTGCCCTGGAAGAGAATATCAAGGTAAAACTTCCTCTCCAACCCCTCCATACACACACACACACACACACACACACACACACAGGCCACCATTAGAGTGAGTCCTCCCAATATTGAGTTCTAAGTGGACTAGGTTGCTAAAACCAAATGTTTTGTAATAGGCCTCAAGTTCATGACCAATATCTTTCACTATTAAATACTCACAGCAAGAGTTCAATCCAAGGCAACCTAACAGAGGCAATATTGAATATGGAAAAATTGACTGACTGAACATAAATTTCCTCTTCTCATAACAAACATTGAAAAACCCAAGAACAGGAAATAGCAAACTACTGCCTGTACCAACCTGCTGATTTTTTTTTAATCTTTGTCTCTCTTTAGAAAGGCAAAAAGTGTATCCGAACTCCCAGAATCTCTAAGCCTGTGAAGTTTGAGCTTTCTGGATGCACCAGTGTGAAGACCTACCGGGCTAAGTTCTGTGGGGTCTGCACAGATGGTAGATGCTGCACTCCCCACAGAACCGCCACCCTCCCCGTTGAGTTCAAGTGCCCCGATGGTGAAGTCATGAAGAAGAAGATGATGTTCATCAAGACCTGTGCATGCCATTACAACTGCCCTGGAGACAATGACATTTTTGAGTCCCTGTACTACAGGAAAATGTATGGAGACATGGCGTAAAGCCAGAGGCAGAGAGAGACAGAGAGAGAAAAAGAGAGACTAATTAGACTGTCAACTTGAAAAGATTTGCATCTCATTTTTTGTAAACATGATTTCAGTAGCACAAGTTATTTAAATCTGTTTTATTTAAGGAAAAAACCCCACAAAATTCAACCCATTGCTCCGTGTGGCATTCAAACAGAAATGAGCTACTGCTGACCCCAGACACTGGTTTGGAGAAGAAAGTAAGACTTGACTGTGGGACCACATCACAGCACAACTTCAGAACTTGTACTAGGTTGGTGCTTAGGGGTCAATAGAGAGCACTTGCGGAAAGGTTTGCACTACCAAGTGGCTGTTCCCTTAAAGTGGTAATGCTGTGTTCCACCTGGTAATGCAATTGAGAAGGAGACCTTTAGCATTCTCACTGATCTGCCCTTAGCTCCACTGACAGCTAAGATGGGCCTTCTTGGCTGGCAGGGGGCTGTCAAGCTGTTCTGTTCCCCTGGAACAAGCAGTATTTCAGCTATGACATTTTGATTCAAATGACCATGCTCAAAAAGAGTCAGAATCATGTCTACTAGACTGGACAGCTTGTGGCAAGTTAATTTGCCTGTAACAAGCCAGATTTTTTTATTAATATTGTAAATACTGTGTATATATATATTTGTACAGTTATCTAAATTAATTTAAAGTTGTTTGTGCCTTTTTTCGTTGTTAATGCTTGGATATGTTCAATGTTAGCCTCCATTTCTGAACACCATAGGTAGGATGCAAGGCTTGTTTGACAATGCATTCAAAGCATGAAATAGATACTCAATGGAAATTCTGCTCAGTTAGAGTGACCAGTGGTCAAGACAGATTGTTTGCTAAAGGTGTGGCAAGGATGTTGTAAAGCATGACTTGTACATTGGAAAGCAGTGGCCTCACTTTTAATGAACAGATGACCTTCGGTAAAATGAGTGGCTCTTTGATAGCTGACCATTCTTTCCACCTAGGAGCATTTGTTTCTGACTTTGACCAAGACTGTTTCTGAACAGTTTGTTAATTGTTGAGAAGTGTGACCAAAAGTTACATGTTTGCACCTTTCTAGTTGGAAATAAAGTATTATATTTTTTCTACAAATGGCTTGGTTACTCATTTACTCCTTTATAGTTTTCCCTCCAGGAAGCATCCTTCAGTGGAAATAATTTTCTTGGGTTTTACTTAAAGTTATTTCCTGATACTTCCTTCGGGAAGATCCTTATACAATACACCAGTGAAAATAAGATTTTATACTGCAACATGAGTCAGAAGCAGAGTTTTGACTCAAAGCTAAACTATTCACTAAACTAATTAGAATGTTTTCTAGTAATTTAATTTTAGAACCAAAATAAAATTACTGAGTGTACTATGAAATTGCTGTTATAAAAAGCAGTGCAATTGAATGAAAAGAAGGCTGGATTAGGAGCCAGGAAGACCCAAGTTCAGATCCTGCCTTTGATACTTACTGTGTAATCCTGGGTAAGCCTCTTAGCCTCAGTTTCCTCATCTGTAAAATGAGCCAGTTGAGCTAGATGGCCTCTAAGGTTTCCTCAAGCTCTAAATGTATGATTCTATGAAAAGTACCTTTTGGGGCCATAATGAGGTTCTAATTTTAATGAGCATTAAAATATAAGGAATCAATATGTTATTATAGGTAAAAATGTATTTAAGAACAACTCATCCATGAATACTGATTCAGAAATAGAAATCTATCTTTAATTATGTAGGAAATTTTCACTTAAATCTATTTTGATTTGAATTGGTTGGTATTCTAGAGTCTCATTATCAATGATCCTATTTTGCCATTTCATTTGAAGTAGAGGCTGATGAGGCAAAGTGAAGATTGAACTTAAAGAGTATCTACCCCACTCAGTTGTGAGTTGAACTGTGGTAACCACTAGCAGGAGAGGGCAGCAGGGATTCCAGAGAAACTCATGGGAGCCCAATATCCCACAATGCAATGTCGCTATGGAATACTAGGAAACAACAGCAGCCAGACAGACTGGGCAAGGGACAGAGATGCGGTGACTCACTTTGAGAGACAAAGTCACGAAGGAAAACAGACTAGCTCTGCAAATAGTGTCTGTGCCGCAGACCAAAGAAGGAAGCCAGCACATGTTCAAAATGTGGAAAGGTTGGTTGGTCAAAACATTGGACTTTTCAGACACACCCACACACGTGGATGGCAGCACTGCTAGAGGAAACAACCAAGTTCTAAACTCCTTAAGGATAGAAACAGTGCTGTTTTTGTTTTGTATCTTCAGTTCTTAGCTCTGGGTTCAATGACATCATTTCTTAACACAGACAGATTGATGGCTCAAATGAAGGGCTCTGCTACCCCGACTGCTCTTCTAAATGACTCTCGTGATTCTGTATTGTAGCTTTATTTAATATTTGCATTTTTGATGTTAGGAAATCCAAAAATGTAAGAGCAATGATAAAGCAGAGCAATGACAGAACTTTCATCCTTTCTCCTAAATGCAAAGTGTTCTTATCTTTAAAAAAAAATTTTTGTTTGCTGTTTATCAGATAAAAATCCATTTAAAGTACTTCTGTTATTTGGGATCATAACCGTAAAACCAAAAAGGACATTAGAGGCATTGAGTCCAACACCTTCATTTTACAGATGAGATAATTAAAACTCCTAGATGTTTATATGACTTGCCCCAAATCATCCAACAGGTAATGTGGCAGAATCAGAATTTGAACTCAGGTCCCATGACTTCAGTGCCATTTTCATCGCACCACTTTGTCTGTTTTCACACTCACATCTTCATATTTCTATGTACCAGTTGGAAGACACTAGTATTAAGAGGGGACTTCCTTACCATAAGGATTCAGTTAGAATTTGAGGTGCTGCTTCATTTTCTCATCTGTAAAATCAGGGGGTTGAACTAGATGACATCTAAGGTTCCTCCCAACTTCAAATCTTAAGATACTATGACCTTAAAAGTTTATGGGTTCCTTAGACTCTACTTGCTTTCAAAGGTTGTCAAGAATTTGCGAGGTATCTATTGCACTTCATATGAGAAACTGTTTCTGCCTCCATGGTTAAATGAATGATGACTATCTCATAGTACAGATTTGACTACAAGATACAGATTTCACTAAGAGACAAGCTGATAGAGCAAATAGGCTTTGGATCCGGAAAGACCCAAGTTTTCATATCCACCTCTGGCACATATTGGCTATGTGACCCTCAGTTAATTGCTTAACTTCAGTGTTCTAGGCAACTCTAAGATTAGAAGTGTCAGAAAAGTTGCCCATTTGCATCCTATGGAGGGAGTTGCATCATCCACAAATTCCCTCTATCAATGCAATCACAAGTGCAGTCTTTAGCCTTAAAATTGATACAAAGATAACCCAGCCTGTATAATTCAAATGATCTACTACTGGGTCAAACTATCAAGTTTTCCTAGAAAATATAGGACTTAAGAGCACGGAATTAGGTATGAAGTCTCATTTCATTCTCTGTTCTTGGTAACTCACCATTCCAAACTATCTGACTCTGTAGGTCTTTGCCACCATGCCCTGATAAGAGTATCTTCTTCCCATCCATTCAACTACCCATCTTTCCATCTCCTGGGGCAGCGGATAGAACGCTGGGTCTGGGAGTGAGGAAGATAGTTCAAATCTGGCCTTAGACACTTACTAGTCAAGTGACTCTGTGTCAATTAACCTGTGTCTGCCTCAGTATCCTCAACTGTAAAATGGGGATAATAATGGTAGTAGTACTAGTAGTAGTACTTTCCTCCCAAGATTATTGTAAAGATAAAATGAGATAATATTTAAGAGCTTAGCCCAGGGCCAGACAGGTAGTGATGTTTATTTCTTTCCTTCCTCCCTTTTCAGATCCCTTTTTTGTTTTGTTTTTCCCTTCTGGTATGCAAGCTCCTGGAGGGTAGGGACTGTCTTTTTTTTTTTTCATTTGTATCTCTAATTCACATTTAGTACAGCGCCTGGCACTACTGCCTACTGTTTGAAGCCTTCTTTTGCCTTTTTAATTTCAAGTAATGGAAATAAACTAAATGAATATACCCTGGTGCTCTTCCTATATATGCCCTAATAACTAAGTCCATGTCTAGAGTAATCAAGGCAATGTAACTAGGATGGAGGCAGGGACTGAGAGATTTTTGCTTGTGTGGAGACAATTGGGGGTAAGTGACTTGCCCAGGGTCATACAACTACTAAGTGTCTGAGGCTGGATTTGAACTCAGATTCTTGACTCCAGGGCCAGTGCTCTGTTCACTGCGTCATGTAGCTGCTCCTGAGAGTTCTTAAACCTTTGGAAAGGGCAGAAAAGCTTTTATTTGATTCCACCCAAGCTCCACACTTCAGCTTAGACCACTGCCTGCTTTGCCATTTATATTAATCTGACCCTGTCTGTCTGCTTTACTAATGAAACAAGTATACCCCAATGGAATGATAAAATAGAAGCTAGCCTCTTTTCCAAAGCCTTCAAAACTCTCCTCTTTTCCTATTCTGATCACAGGAGCCTACCATACATACAGGGCTCAGTGCTAAGTGCCTAAGAAATTAGTATATCACTGGCACCTTGTAAAGTACAGATATTTCATTTTCACACCTAATTGCATTGGTTTAGAATTAAATGTTCTAGTAGCCAAATATTCTTGTTTCCTATTTTACCCTATATGCTTGTCATGGGTTACTAACCTTCAAAGAATTTTGCTATGATATAAAATGTGCCTGAGGGGCCCTGTAATATTAATAGATAGAGAGCTGGCCTCAGAACAAGGAAGATCCAGGTTCAAGGCCCACCTGTTACACTTACTGGCTGTGTGACCATCAGCAAGTCAGCCAGCCTCCTTGTGCTCTGGGAAAGGTTCTAAGATTCGAAGTTGTCAAGAAGTTTCCATCCCTTCAATGATGAGTTTCATCATTTATGGAGTTTCATATGTAAAAGAAATCACAGATGTTGTCCCTATCCTTCTAATATGATTCACACTAAAACTACAGTTATCCTTCCACATCGTGACTTTCCCCTTTGAGGTTTTGATATATCACAGGTAGCATAAGAAATAAAATGGGAATTTGGGGGGAGTTTTGCAGAAGCCACAGACAACACAGGAAGGCCAACAGACAACACAGAAGAGGTTTAGAAACTCAGAAATGCATAAAATATATGTATAGCATCAAATAATATCAGCGTATTTTATCTTTTAATACCATAATAATTCAGACTTCTCTGGCATGAAGGGAGGGCCAAAAACTTTTACATGCATTTTCCAGATTGTGGGGGCACTTTACCCCTAGCCCCCCACAGTGTAGCAGGGATAGCTGTATAGCATGAATAATTTCATCTTAATATGAAGAAGAGTCTTCTTTATCCATATCTTTATCAAATAATACAGCATTCATGTAGGATATTGGGCTAAAGTAGATTATATTCTTCTTGAGAGCAGGAGCTATTTTTTATTTTTTTTTTTGCCTTTCTTTGTTTCCTCAGAGCTTAGTATATAGTGCCTGATATATTGTAGGCACTTAATAAATGCTTGTTTCCTGACTGACTGACTAAATCTATACCGACATACCCAAGAAATTATCTGCTGAACAAATTCCTTGATATAGTATAACATTAGCTTGTTAACTTATCATTTGTCTCTTTCTTACAAAAATAGATCACACAGCACTCAGAAGAAATTCTGGTTATTTTAACTTTCTGTTTGCTTGGCTGTTGGGTAAACATTAGAGTTTATCATATATAGACAGATGACATAGCCCTTAGGCCTGTCACTTTATCAGGAGGATGCCTAGAGACAGGCACAACCCACAGGGAATTTTAGTACTGGACCTTCCTCCTCCCTTGTTCCTTTCCCTAAATAAAACTGGAGAGTTTCCCTTCATGAATTTACAGTAACTTCTCTTCTGCCCTTGACTCCGAGAATCAACTGGAATGTAACTAAATTGTTGATTTAAAAAAAAAAACTCTACATAACGTAAACAAAAAGAAATAAATTTGTGAAAATGACAGTCTAGGGAGCAATTTGAATCCCAGAATTGAAACCAATGGGCATGAAGAAATCTATTCTCTATATTATAAGTATAAATGAAGAGGTTTCGTATGACTAATCAACTATGCTTTTATTCTCCTTCAATAACTAAAATTTCATCTCTAGATCATGCAAAATATCTAAATAAATGTATGTTTTATAAAAAATATATAAATCACCCATCACCTAAAACAGATATTTAGGAATATGTCTGTGGTATGTAACTTTGGATTCAAGCTATGTTAAAGATTTTGGTCTTAACTCCTAAATTATACATTTTTGGTTTGGAACTAGGTCCAGAAGACTGAATTTGAAGGAGTACTATAGAGGAGCCAAGGAGATCTGAATTCTAAACACAAGTCTAACACTAACACTAACCCTGTGACCTTGGGACAGTCATTTCCATCTGAGCTTGAGCTTCTTCCTCCTCAGTGCTCTTCCCATCAATTTAGACAGGGACTTGATAAATGTTTTTGATAAACATTTTGATAAACATTATTAGATAAAATGATAATAAAATAACTAAATTGTATTATTTAGAAAAATCACCAAACCTTAATTCTTACAGCTCCTCATCTACAACATTCCATTTATCTGTTCTATGACTTTTAAAAAGTTTGAGAGAGATCATTTGGGTAATTAATCATTTTATTAATAATGCCAGAATTTTATTAATAAAAGGGTCAGTAACACTCTGGAATGCCAAAGATAAATGATGGCAGTGGGCTCACAGTTTATATGCCCTTGGAAGAGTGGGTGCTCCTAAGGGTGCCAATCAACTCTGATTGGCTAATAATTAATAAGAGAATGAATATTATAATGAGAGGTGGGCTTATTCCAATGGGGGTCTTGAGGCATGTGATACTGAGCACCCAAATCTTGGTCGAAGAAACATCAATTTCTACATCACCTATCTGACAAAAGGGAGAATCTATATTTTCACAGACCTGAGGGTAAAAAAAAAGAGCAACAATCTATCCATTTGCCTAAACTTAGAACTTCTTTACTGTCTTTGATAATATCTTAGCCTGGGTAAGTCTTTGCCTAAGATTTCCACACTGGTTGATTTCTGGAGGAAGAAGTAGAAAAGGGGAAAAAAAAACCTTGGTCCTAATTCAATAATAAATTATTAAATACAAGACAGCGATAATCATTTCTCTCACTTCTATGCCTTTGCACAGGTTGCCCCAACATCTGGATATGCATACCTTCCTCATCTCTTCCTTTTGGAATTCCTAGTTTCCCTCAAAGCTCATCTCAAACACCAGCTCCTACATGAGGTCTTTCCTACTTTCCTATCCCTCTGCTCCCCTGTTGCTAATGCTTCCCGTTTTAAAGTGTTTTGTATTTCCTTTTTATATATTTGTAAATATTTACTTTTATATGTTTTGTATGAGAGGCAGCATGGTATAGGTCCTAGAGTTGGCATAGCCAGGAAGACCTGGGTTCCAATACCTCCTCTGACTTGTACTGGCTGTGTGACTTCCCAGGAGCGTCAACCTCTAGGCTCTAGGCAACTCTCTAAAATCCAGAATTTGGGTACCAATTTACGATGAAATCATAGGTCCAAACCCTGGCCCTAAATATGTTTTGTTTTCCCCATGAGAATGTAAACTTGTTGAGAGCACTTAAGTCTTTGTATTTCTGTTGCTCAACACAGTACCTGGCACATGGTTAGCTCTTAATAAGTGTTTTGTTGTTTGACTGATTAAGATAGAGGTAACCTGGAAGAATGGAAGGTCTTCTTCTGAAGATCACCACCATCTCCTCCACCCTAACTCCTTTTCATAGTAAGGACAGAAAACCATTAAATAACAATGACCCTTTATGTGAGTCTCCATTTTAAATCTAGCCTTTTTAAATTTTCTTCCTCTTGTGTTCTGCTGAATGAGAATGTTGTGGCAGAGTTTATCTTTTTCTCTTTCCCAGAGTACAAGCACATTTATTCATTTAAAATCATCCCCAGACTAGCCTAATGGATAACAGCTACACACGACATACATTTAATGGGTCCTAGTAAACACCTCTCAATTACACAGCAGGGCAAGAATTCTTGGGGCGCTCCAGAGGCCTGTGTTTCATACAATGTTGCAATGTGTGTTAGAAATCCCCTGTTCATTAATGAGGGCTACCGGCACCTTTATGACTGGCACCTCTGTGTTCCAATGTACGAGAGCTACCAAAGAAATGGAGAACATCACTTTTAACTTTATATGAAGTAGAAATCACTCCCCTCCAGATGGAATTTATCCAGATTTCCTTTAACTAACAAAAGACTCAGAGAAACTAGTTAGTGAACCTGGGGAGGGGGTAGGAGAAGAGAAGGAAGGAATTGCATTTAATGACCTATACTCACATAGGAAAAAATAAAAACCATTTAACCCAGTACAGTGGTTTAACTCAGAATGTGTAAAGGTTGAAATTTCTCCAGAGACTGATTTTCAAAAAGGAAACCAGGCCTAATGCACTCTAGTTAGGCCATTTGCTTGGGTTCCTTGCCAAAGTAAGGGTAATAAGGAAGCACTTTAGTAATTAAAACAACAGGCACATTTACAACCACAGACATATTTGTGAAGATAGAATAGGCTAATCAGGTCAGTTTAATAATAACTAGAATTTTTATGGAGCTGGAAGGTTTGAAAAGAGTTTAGAATCTGTTATCGCGCCTGATCCTCCCAACAATCCTTAGAGGTAGGCTACCTTTCCCATCTGTTTTGTTGCTGTTTTTCAGTCATGTCCAGCTCTTAGTGACCCCCATTTGGGGTTTTCATGGCAAAGATACTGGAGTGGTTTGCCATTTCCTTCTCTAGCTCATTTTACCGATGAGGAAACTGGGTCAAACAGGGTTAAGTGACTTGCCCGGGACCACTTGGCTAGTAGGTGTCTGAGGCCAGATTTGAACTCAGGAAGAGGAAACTTCCTAACTTTATACCCAGTGCTCTATCCACTGACCACTTTACTGCCCTATTTTATAGATGAGTAAATTGAGGCTGAGAGAAGTTGAGTAACTCCCCCTGGGTCTGAACTAGGTTTTGAACTGAGATCCTTCCTATCATAAGTCCAGTGTTCTATCCACTCTGCCATTGCATAGCTGCTTCCATAGACTTCCTCATTGAAAAGCATCTTATTCTCATCTCATGCATTTTCAAATAATCTCTAGTAGCCTTCTAGGTCTTCAAGTGTGGCTCTTTGACCAAATCCAAACAAAATTTGTTCTGTGAAGTTTGGATTCAGTCAAAGGACTGCACTTGAGGACCTAGAGGGCCACATGTGGCCTTGGGGCTGCAGGTTTCCCACCCCTGCTGTAGTCTGTCATTGTCCTTTTTTAAAAAAACTAAAAATTTAATCCTGTGCTGTGCCTGCTGGCATGCTGGAGACTGAGTTGAGATCAAGGAAACAGAAAAAATCTACAAACCCTGAGCACTGACAAGACTCAGAATAAGGGTCTGGGTTTTAGATACTTTGAGGAGAGCTGCTCCTGTTTGTAGTGGAGTTTCCTTTAACTCATCATTGTCTTACTGCTCATCCCAAAGGGCATCTAGTTGGCCCAGTGGATAGAGCACTGGGGTTAGAGTCAGGAAGACTTCCTGAGTTCAAATCTTGCCTCATATATGTAACCCTGGGCAAGTCATTTAACCCTGTTTGCCTCATCTGTGAAATGAGCTAGAGAAAGAAAATGGCAAACCACTCTGGCATCTTTGCCAAGAAGACCCAAAGAGTCAGAAACAATTAAACAATCACAAAAACCGCTTGCCACATGAGGTCCAACCTCTCTCCTTGTCCAAAGAGCTCTCTAAAACTGGCACAATAGGCCTTTGTAACTGAACCCCAGAGTAATGCTTAGATAAAAGAGAAAAATGATTGCCACTTAGGTTCAGCTGTCTTCTGTCATTTCCAAAGGATTTGCTTTTCAAGTGAGAACAAGCCCAACCCTTCATTTCTCTATAAATGAATTTACTCTCTTATCAGCTCTACCTTTATTCTCTACTTTCTGTGGCTTCCTTGGGGTATAGAGCATGAAATATAGAATAGGACACTGAAAAATGGGGGATTAGGAATGTTTTCCACCAAAGCAGGACAACCTTTTATTTTGCTCTTGAACAATTTGTTCATTTAACCTAATTTGCCACTTTCCAAAGTTTTCCTGTTTTTTGGATTCATGGTTCCAACTGGAGAATTTCCCCATATAACTCACAATTCTTCAAAGAGTTTGAGGCTTCATTTGGACAAATCCTTTTAAGTTCTTGACTCAGAAATTGCTAGGTTCCCCTCCAAAATCCTGTTGGAGAGCTGAATGAACCAAAGGCCTCATACAAGATGCTGATAGAAACTATAATACAACCAGCATGGAAAAGAGAGAGTTGAGAGGAATAAAGATATATGTGCCAGGAGACTAAGAATAGGGCTTTTCACACTTTGGATACTGTCTTCTTTAGTCCCAGAGCAAGTTAGCCCTAACTAGATCTGTAACCAGGGTGGGGTAATTTATTTCAGGACAAGATTTAGAAGTTACAAAAATTAACAACTCAATAATTAATTAAAATAAGAACAATTAGATGGGAAACTAACAGGGTGGCAAAAATTGACATCTATCCGTGAGTCACTCTGGCAAGCAATTCATATTCCTTCACAACTAATTTTGTCCTAATTATTTTTTGTAATATTTTTACATCATGAATTACAAAGTGGATTTGAGGACTCTGCTAGACCCTGGCTTGTTATTTGCCCTAGGCTCTAAAATTTCTATTTACATCTCTATGGCCAAGCAACTGCCAGGCCTCATCATGTTAAATGCTAGGGAACAAAAAGGGAAGGGTCAGGGAAATCCAAGTTGATGAAGGTTGGAAAAAATTCAGTTGAAGGGCTTAATGAAGAGTAAGACTTATACAAAACCCAGAGAGAAACTAAAATACAACCAGCATGGAGCAAATAGAGTTGAGAGGAAGAAGGAGAAGCTAGGTTTGTTTGTTTGTTTTTTTGTTTGTTTTCCAAATAAAGAATAGGTAACACTATTAGGGAACTATTTGAAACTGTAAGGAAAAATGAGAATGGCTCTAGGGGATGGGAAAAGCTAAATCAAAATGACTTAAATGAAAAGGGAAGAAAGAAGTGGCTATCAAATTAACTCCGGAACAAATTAACTATGGCTCCGAAACCATGGTGGTTTGACTAGGTGAGACAGTTAATAAGTAAGCTGGATTTTCACTTTTCATAAACATACTAACCATAAACCAAGAAGCAATGTGGTATAGTAGAAGCAGGGGTAGTCACTGGAATATGGAAGATTCAAGTTCTGGATTCAAGTTCTGACACATACAGAATGGCCTTGGACAATTCACTTGACTTCTCAGTGTACCCAGCAACTTTCTAAAAATATAAATTGGGAAATGGGGGGCAGCTTGGTGCCACAGTGCATAGAGCAATGGGCCTGGAGTGAGGAACTTAGTTCAAATTAGGCCTCAGACACTCATTAGCTGTGTGACTCTGGGCAAATTGTATGTGTGTGTATATATGCACACACATACATACATGTACGTATGTATGTGTATACCTATGAATATATGACTACTCTGTTTTGGTAGAGAGTGTTTCTTCATCTAGGCTTCCCTAAATCAAATGAAATCACAAGTCCAGACAAATAATAATCATTTACGATTAATGCATGTTTTTAATTTTTGATTACTTGTAATTATAATAATAAAAATTCGCCACATCAATTTTTGCAAAGCAATTTCAACAACCCTCTGAGATAAGTTTTAAATATATTAGATACTTCCTGATTTTGCAAATGAGGAAGCTATTGAGGGGCTAAGTGACTTGCCCACACATACCTTGCTATTGCCAAATACCTATGGCTGCTGGGGGAGAGAGCATGTGGTTTGGAGTTAGGAAGAACTGAGATTGAATCCTGATGGCAGACTCTTATGACCCTGAGAAAGTCACTTAATCTCTACATGCCTCAGTGTCCTTATCTGTAAAATGGGAATAAAGACTGCACCTACCTTAGGATTATTGTGAGGATCAAACAAGATGACATATGCAAAGGGCTACGCAAACCTTCAAGCATCACACTGTCATTATTATTCTCGCCCAGTATTCAAATTTTCTTCCTATAAAACTGGAAACGTTTGTGCTTGTCTTTCTAAAATCAAATGTTTTAAAAATACTCTTAAATTAAACATAGTTATCGACTCTCTCTCTCTTATATGTGGTATAGAGCAATGAAAAGTGCACTCTTTTTGGAGTCTGGGGTTCAATTTGGGATCTGGGTTCAATTTCCCAAGAAGCAGGAAATTTGGACCTTGATACTCACACTTAACAAAGGTTAAAAATGAGTCCTGGGTGGAGTCACAGGATTTCAGAAATCATCCTTCCTGGCTTGTTACTAACAAAGAATCCCTTCTAGCTTTTCTAAGTTAAACAACTTTTACTTAAAGACCTGCAATGAATGGGCATTCAGTACTTCAGAGGCAGTTATAGAACTACAATCCTAATTGTTAGGTGAAATGACTTGTCCAAAGTCACACAGCTCATAGGGATCCAAGATGAGACTTTCAATTCAGACCCAAGATATTTTTTTCTTTTTAACCACACCACGCTGCCTGTCACATCCCAAAACCAACAAGCAGATAGGCCTGACTATTTTACTGTGAAGGCAGAAGATCTGTCAGTCTGCTGAAAATAACAGGAAACAGCATTAGACTGAACACTCTTCTTTCCCAAAACTTAGCAGCTTCTGGAATGTAGCAGAAACTCAATAAGTACTTATTGATTGACTAACTGGTTTAGAACACAAAACCATGGAAGTTTGTATGATTCCCTAATAGTGTTCTGAGATGATAGACAGACAGAAAGACAGACAGACAGATAGATAGATAGATACATAGATTCAGAGAGAGACAGACAGACAGACAGACAGACATAGAGATGTGGGTATTAGATAGAGAGAGAGAGAGAGAGAGATAGGTAGGTAGGTAGACAGATAGATAGAGACATATGGGTATTAGATAGATAGATAGACAGATAGATAGATAGATAGATAGACAGATAGATGGTAGGGGTGTGTGTGTGTGTGTGTGTGTGTGTGTGTGTGTGTGTGTTTGAGGTTTCCTTGACAAAGATACTGGAGTGGTTTGCCATTTCCTTCTCCAGCTTATATTACAGATGAGAAAACTGAGGCAAACAGTGTTAAGTGACTTGCCCAGGGTCACATGGCTAGTAAATGTCTGAGGCTAGAGTTGAACTCATGAAGATGAGTTTTCCCAACTCCAAGTCCAGCATTCTGTCTACTACACTACCTAGCCGGCCTGTACATGTATGTCATGTGGTTTGTCCTTCATTCTCCAAGAGGACTGTGACATCAGGAAGATGATGCCATGACTTGCAAGTCAATTGGATTTAAGTGAGGCAGGGCTGTGCAAAGTCACCAGCCTCACTTTCTCCTCCTGAGCCATCTGGGTGCAGTGATCAGATATAGATCAAGATGACTGGAGATGGCCCTGGGTGAAGTGTATACACACACACAAACGCACGCACGCATATATATTACCTGTGTGTTGCTCTCATCTTAAAACTCTTAAGCAAGAAAGTTCATTGATTAAGTTGTAATGGTTTACTGCAATTACAGAAATACATGTATGTTCATCATAGTTTTGCTGCTTCATAACCCATAAGTCCTATTTGTAGAAGCAGAATTTTGGAGAAAGAACATACAGCATTGGTTTTTAGATTATGAAAAACTATGTAGTGCCTAGAGTTCTAGGCTTGTTCTCAGAGAGACTTGGATTCAAATCTCCACTGTGATATTTGCCATCTGTATGTCCGTGGGACAATCACTCAATTTTTCTGGGCCTTAGTTTTCTCATCTGTAAAATGGAGATAAAAATACTTGTAGTAATGACCACATGAGGTTGATGTAAAGCTCAAATGAAATAAAATATGTAACGCACCAGGCCAACTCTAAATTATTATGTCAGCTATTATGATCCCTTAAACTAGTTATATTATTTATAAAACTAGAGGTAAACCTAGGTGGTGGGACTTGAATGTTATTGATACAAAACGAAAATACCATGTTCTAACACAGATTACATGTTAACATCTGGAAGTATCCATATGGTCATTTTTAAGTCAATGCTCTGGCTGTAATATTGTTTCTTGGTATATCCTGCAGTAGTATTTGTGCTTTCATGTTCTTCTGTGTATATTTACATGGGATGACAAAGGTAAAGCTAAAAGGGACCTTAGAGGCCATTGAGTCAAACCTCCTCACTTTACATGTGTGAACTGACACCTAGAAAGATGAAGCGATTATCCAAGATCCCAGTGGTAGTAAGTGATGGGCAGAATTTGAACCCAAGTCTTTGGGCTCTAGATGCAGCTGTCTTTTGCTTGAGATTGTAACTACTTGCTTCTAGCCATTTTTTGCTCCAGTGAAAAAGTCTTGAAAGATGATGATCTGTCGGACCTCCTTAAACATTCTTTTTATTTACTTAGTACAGCACAAAGGTCCCCCCTACAGAGAATTTCAGGAGGATGAGAGACAAGATGAGAAGATGAGAATATGCTATGAATTGTACCACATGCCACAGTGAGCAGAGTGGTAGACTTGTAGCCAGGAAGACCTGAGTTCAAATCCTACCTTGCAGACTTGTGACCCTGAGCTAGTCATTTAACCTGTCTGAGCCAGTATTTCTGTATCTGTAAATCAGGGTTAATAATAGCAACCATCTCACAGGGTTGTTGTGAGGATTAAATAATATTACATATGTAGACACTTTACAGATCTTAAAGTGAGATGTGTGTTAACCATTATAGCTTAAATCACAGATCCAACAGAATATACAGATATAAGTCATAAGTCCTGTCCATAGAAGCAGAATTTTGGATTATAAGAATCTCAGCTCTCTCTCTAATGTATCTTTGGGCAAGTTGCTTTGCTCTCTAGGCTCCCATTTCCTATATCCTAAAAATGAATGACTTGAACTAGACCATATGTAACATTTCATGTGTATTATTATACTACCATATTTGGTTTATCTTTGTATATCATAATGTATTTTTTTTGAGGGTTATGGAGGAAAAAAAATGCATCCATCCTTGGGAATTGCCTTCCCTCCAAAGGGTAGGCATAGACTGACCTCTAGTGAGCCAGGAGTGCAACAGCTAATTCACAACAGCTAAAGAAATAGAATGTCTGAATTAAGTGAGGGCAATTTTAAATTATATCAAAATAGCATCTATGCTGTCTTTGGCAAAATGAGTCTATTATGTTGCTAATGTAAAGACTAAAGTTCTCCTGGTCATGAATTAATGTCTCAATCTGTGACTAGCAAAGCCAGGAACAGGGGACCTGCCAGCTAACGGAAAGATGGAGAAGGAATCTCATTTCTTTCAATTGCAGTATACACAACACTAAGTCAAGGTGACAATGTCTCCTACCTACATCCCCCACCTGCTATCTCCATTGTTTCAGAGTCTTGGACGATCATAGGTGATCATTGTAACACTTGACATTAGAAAGTGTGGTCTTCCTAAGACTGTGCTTCGACCTCGTGATTTCTAGTTCAATCGGTGCCATGGTGAATGCTGGTTCCTTAGTCACTTATCTGCCCTAGATGAGCTGATAAGGTGATAGAGGAGCAAGTTACAGGAATCCAGGTGCAGGCAGGAAGAAGAGAATTCCAGGATTGGGGGACAGTCAGAAAATGGAGTGATATCGGGTAAGGAACTTTAAGAAGACCATTTGTCACAGGATCATGGAGTATATACGGAGGGCTAAGTAAAGTGCAAGAAGACTGAAAAGGTAGGACAGGGTCAGGTTATGAAGGCTTTAAAAGCCAAAGAGAGGATTTTGTATTTGATCCTGGAGATGATAGGTTGCCACAGGAATTTATTGAATAAGGGGCTGACGTGGTACAGTTTAGGAAGATTGATTTGATAGTTGAGTAAAGGATGAATTGGAGTGTGAAGAGACTTGAGGCAAAGAATCCAGCTAGCAGGTTATTGCCATAGTCTAGGGGTAAGGTGAGGGCCTGTACTAGAGTAGTGGCCATGTCAAAAGAAAGAAGGAGGTGCATAGGAGAGACATTATGGAGGTAAAATCAACAGGACTTTGTAATCGATTGAATATGGGGAAGTGAGAGAGAGTGAAACATTGGTGACGACACATGGGTTGCAAGCTTTGTCCTAATGATGCTCATATGTTTATCTCCATCTTACACATGAGAAAATGAGTCTCAAAAAGGCCAAATAATTTACAAATGGTGAGCATCTAATTTGTGGTAGAAGCAGACTTTAAATTCAGGTTGTCTGACATCAGATCTGGAATCCTCTGTCTCTCCAAGATGGAAAGAATGACAAACAGCAAATACAAAGCCCCATTTCTCCAAGATTCACTTATACATCCCAAACTTTATATGAGCTGCCAAGTCCATCTGCCCAGGTGGAATTCTCATATGCCTAAGTTTCAGTTAATCAGTGAGCAGCTACAGCAACAAATCTGCCTCTTAGTATCCCTGGCTTCCTTTAGGGCTTAGCTGAAGGCATATCTCCTACAGCAGACCTTTTCTGAGCCCTCCCAGGGGTAGGTCCCCTTTCCTCAATCCAGCATTACTTTATATTTACTTTACATATATTTACTTATCTTCTTGACTGTTGTCCGCCCAATAGAATGGAAGCTTACGGAAGGCAGAAACTGCTTTCTTTTGGTTGTTATATTTTCCTAACCTAAAACAGAGCCTGGCACATATCAAGAAGTACTTTTTGAATGAATGAGTGAACTGATGAATGAATAGCAAATACCATCTCTGGTTACATTCTTTATTATTTCTTAGTTTATTTTATTCTGAAATTAAGAAATAAAACCAGCATTTCCATAACATAGTAGAATAGAAAAAATATTGTATATTTCACTTTTAAAAACTAAGATGGCAGTATCAAACTAGGGAAAGAATCACAATAAGACAGAGCAGTGCAAAAAGTTCAAGGGCCCTGTGGCATTAACCAACTCCAATGCCTGGAACATAATGGGCACTTAATATGTGTTTGCTGATTAATAGGTGGATGGATTGATTAATACAGGGCTCCAGAGAAAGGAAAGAAAGAAGACAAGTAAATAATTTTGTTAGAAGACCCCTATTGGGTCTGGCAGCTGTACTATGAAAAACTTGAAATGACAAACAAAAGTTTAAAATCTCAATGTCAATAAATTGCTAAGTCATTAAAATGCATGAAACTTAGGATTTTTCTGGGTCAAGCCAGTTCATGGAATAATTTACATGTTGAAAATAGTTGTCTAAAGAATTTGATAAAAATGAAAAAGAGAGTTCAATTAAGCCAATAAATTTATTTCATAATAAAAGTCAGCTACATCTAACTACCTCCACTTCCAACACCCTCTTCACTTTTTAACCCTTTGTAATATCTTAACAATCTTCTTAAATTGCTCTCTACAATGGCACCAAGAACTTCTAAATTGTCATATCCAATGACCTTTTCTAAGAATCAGAGTTAGAAGAGCCTTCAGAATCTATCCAGTCTAATCCGTCCAACAATCTTTTCTCCATCATACTTGAAAAATGATCTTTCAACCTTTGCTTGAAGACCCCAAGTGAAGAGGCATCTCCCAAGGAAGGGCATTCCACTTGGGGAAATTTCTAATTGTTAGGAAGTTTATCTTTGCATCAAGCCTAAAATCATCGCTCCTAGTTGTTTTCTGAAGTGAATGCCTCTTCTCTTCTAATGCCTCTTCCATATGACCACGCTTCAAATATTTGAAGACAGCTATTATGTTCTTTTTCTTTCCTGAGTGTTCCCTTCTTCAGGCTCACCATGCCTGGCTTGTCAGACGATGTGATCTTGATAGAAATCTTTTACTCTCCCAGATATCCTTCTCTGAATGGCCTCCCAGTTACAGATGCCTTTGCTAAAACATGGCACATGAGAAGATTCATCAAATGTCTCTTTGTCATTCATTTAACAAATGCATTTGACCTATCTGAAATCAATCTTTGACCTTTCCAGAATATTTGATATGATATCTCTCTCCCTCCTTGAGACTCCTCTAACTTCCATGATATTGAATTATCTCATTTTCCACCCCTTTTCTGTCTCTTTAGTTGCTTCTTCTTCTTACTCTCGCTACTTAAATCTAAGCATTCCCTAAGCAGGGGTCCGTAACCATTTTTGTGTCACTGACCCCTTTGACAGTCTACCAGGGGTGTGGAACCTGAGGCCTCGAGGCCACATGTGGCCCTCTAGGTCCTCAAGTGCAGCTCTTTGACAGAATCCAAATTTCACAGAACAAATCCTGTAGTGAATACTAATAATGTTGTAGTTTATTGCCTACACTCATAACTGAGGAAAATGCTAACTAGTGAATGAGACTAGTGAAAATAAAAATGTATTTTTTTTCCTTCATCCAACTTCATGGATTTCCTGAAATCTGTCCAGATCCATTAGCTAATGTTGAGGTTAAGAACCTCTGGCCTAGAAGATCTATATTATGTTTTTAAACTCTAACAGCTATGAATGATCAGTGTTCTGTCTGATGCTATTTTATCCTATGGTCGCACTTGGAATAGATGTATAGGGAATGTGTTCTGACTTACCCTGCCAGAGCCAGGCAGGCTACATGTCCCCCATCCCCAAACTAGAGAACTTCAAGGGCATAGGGTTGTCTCTTTTCACTTGCCATCAGCTGGAGTCTCACCAGCTATGTTCCTCCCAGTGTTAGTTGCTAAGTAGCTAACCCCAGTTCCACTTAACCATTTAACATCAGTTAGCTTTTACAAAATGATATTTACTACCAAGTTACAGAAAAAAGACAAACACACAAAAATCTTCAATAATTCTTGGGACATGATTTCCCCTCTACCACCTCAGTCTCTAAGGGAAATAGAATCAAAACTTGGTTCAGTTCTTACATGGCATTGGTCCTACCAAGTTCATATTCAGATGAAGCCTCTTCTCTGCCTCTTCTGGCCCAGATCTAAAAAACTTCCCCCAACAGTTGTTCCTTACTATTGGAAGCATTGATACTGGGTGGATACAAATCTGTATATAACAATGATGCCAAGGCACTTTCTGGCCCTTTCAAAAATCACAAGGTAGTGGAGGCTCCATTCCCTTCAACTAGAACTAAGAGACCAAGCATTGAGGTCCATTTGGGGGCTATGTGGCCTCAGAAGGGAAGTCATAAGGCCTCTCCCCTTACAGCGTTGTTTCTCACTGGACTATATGAGCAAAGTAGTCTCTGAAAGAAGTAAAGAGAGTAAAGGCATTTTGAATACCTGCACAATCAAAATGCCTCCCATTGACAACATGTTTAGCCAACTCATGTCTGCTCACCCTTCTCAATCTCTCCAAGCCACTTCATGATCTTCTGAAAGAGGTTTCCCAGCCTCTCCAAGTAGGGAAATTACAGCAGCCAGGCTGATTAAGAGGGTTTGTCCAGGTATCACACCCCAGTCACAAAAATCCCAAAAAGCTTTGTCAAAAGACCCTTAATTAATCTGTTCCTAAATAAATCTAGTTCTATAAAGCCAATCTTGGTACCAGATATTTCTATCCCAGGTTTTGTGCCTTGCTCCATGTAATCAATGTGCATCACTCAAACACAGACCCCAGGTTAAGAACTCCTGTGCTGTTTTTATTCTTGGGTCTCTTCTCTTCCCTCTCCAATCCTCTGTTATATCATCTACCCCCACAACTTCAACTATTAGATTTATGTAGATTAACTCATGAATCTGAATGTCTAGCCCTGGCCTCCCTCTCAAGCTCTAGTTGAAAATTTCCAAATACTTCCTGAGTATCTTTCCCTGGATCTCTCAGAGCTTCAGTTCCTTCATCTATAAATGGCAGGATTGTCTAGTTCCTATGGAATTCGAAGTCTATGATCCTAGGATCTTAGGAGTTGCACATAGTTATACAGCTAAATACTGGGCCAAGCTTAGACTCAAATTCAATTTTCTGCATTGTCCCAAAAAGGTCCTGCCCTTTCTGTTAACAATAACAATAATAATGCTTAAGGTTTGTGAAGCACTTTATAAGTCTTATTCCATTTGATCCTCTCAACAACCCTGGGAGGTAGGTGCTGTTATTATCCCCATTTCACAGAAGAGGGTCACACAACTAATAAATGTCTGAAACCAGAATTGAAACACGGTTCTTCCTGACTCCAGGTCTGGCACTCAAGCCACTGAACCACTTGGCTATCCAGCTATTAGTGGTAACTGTGTGTGGCTACAGCTATTGCCTTTATAATAGGTATAAAGTATTTTTATTGTACAGCTCCCTGAAGGTGAGGTTTCTGGTTGACTGAGCAGTGAGTCATCAAAGCTGACCTGGAGGAGAAGGAGGAAGGAAGGAGCCTGAATTGTGAGATAACCTATCATCCAAACCCAGCAAATGAGCAAGAACTCATACTGAAGCTTAGAGAAAGGTCCTAAAACAGACTCAGGTTTTGAAACAGGAAAAGACTCAAGAGGATTATGGGTCATAGGAAGGACTAGAGGTAATACCCACAAGGTCCAGAGACAAGAAAGTGTGTCTAGTAAGGTACTTGACTTCTTGGGGGACACTAGGTCTAAATGCTAGTCTAGAACAAGAGCTCATACTAATAACAGTATCAGTAAAAAGAGCATCTCAAATTTATTTGACATTTCCCATTTACAAAGCAGTTTCCTCATAAAGACATGGTATATTAGACCTAAGTCATGCATTTTGCAAATGTAGAAACTGAAGCTCTCAAAGTTCAAATTCCACAGAGCTATTATAGGAAAAATTCCAGGAGATCTACTAGAAAACAAACTTATCCTATCATTTGAGAAGGCCAGATCTATTCATGGCCTGAGTTTAAATAAAGAAATTTTTAAAAATGAATAAATGTAGATTTCTTGGTGGATCAGAATAGAGGATATGCTCCTGCCCATTTCCGTATTTTTTTAAAGTGCTGCTAAGGAGGCTGTAAAACCATCACTAAGTTTTTATTTTCTACCACTTAAGGAAAAATTTCACTTACACGATGTCAAGAGAGTGAGAGGAAGGCCCCAAGCCGACTGGGTACCTTCTGTGGAGGATGTATGAGAAGGCATGAACAAGAATTGAACAGGATGAAGAATAAATGGTTGTGACTTGAATCAATGAAGGGAGTACCAATATACTGGTGAGATCACAGGACTCAACTTGGCTCCAGTCTCCTGGCTTTTCTGCTTTATAGGGTCCAGTCAAACGAGCCATCCTGCTCTTCCTCATACACAACACTTCTTCTCACATCTCCATAGTTTGCACAGACTGTCCTCCATACTTGGAAAGCACTTCTTCTTTTTATGCTCTCTTTTAATGCCTAATTTCCTTCAAAGCTCAGCTTAAGCACTACTTTCTATATGAGGCCTTTCCTGATCCCTCAGATGCTAGCATTTCCTACTCAAAATGACCTTATTTTTTTTTTGTCCTTAATTTGTATATACCAATAAGTAAAGTCTTTTTTCTTCATATAGTGTTGCTACTACTTTCCTTCAAGTCCAATCACCTTATATCTATTTTGTATAGACCTATATTATACATGTAGCCCTACCTCCACAGAATATAAGTTCCTTGAAGACAGGGACTTTCTTTTTTTCCTTTGCATCCCCCTGGCACATAGTAGGTACTTAATAAAAAATTTGTTGATTTATTGTTTGATCTTCTGAATTGTGTACAGTAGAGTCTTCTATGTTAATGTCTTTTCAGCTTGACCATAAGTCTCAGGCATGAGGGAATGAAAGTTATTTCAGCTTTATCTCTCCATCAATACCCAGCACAGTGTTCACTGAATGGCAACTTCATACATGTTTGCTGTCCTACATTTCCTCCAAGAATCACAATCCCAGCCATTGCATGAAACTTGGGATCCCCCTTTTTCCCTTGAATCTCTTACTGTGACTTTTTGTGAACCTTATCTCCTTCAACTATGTTTTGCAGTTGTTTGTGTGCTTTTTGTGCTTACTGCTATATTTCATATTAGAGCATGAACTCCTTGAGGTCAGTAATCATGTTTCATCATCCTCATTGGCTAATGAAGTTAAGTATAAATATTGTTCAGTCCTTTTTCAGTCATGCCCAACTTTTTGTGACCCCATTTGGAGTTTTCTTGGCAAAGATACTAAAGTGGTTTGCCACTTCCTTCTCCAGCTCATTTTACCAATGAGGAAACTGAGGCAAACACAGTTAAGTGACTTGCCCAAGGTCACATAGTAATAAGTGAGCCCAGTTTTGAACTCCAGAATATGAGTCTTCCTGATTCAATGCCCAGTGCTCTATCCACTGTACCATCTAGTTACCCTTAAGAGTAAATAATAAATACTTAATGTATGCTTGTCAAGTGGATAAATGTTGGATGGAGAATACATGATATTTCTCGATGAAATACAAGAAGCACATTTTTTTAAAAAACCACTAACTCCATAAGTATCTGCTTGAAATATCGTAATCCAGAAATGTTCATATTTATGACTGGAAAACCCCTGTTAAAATCAACACTTGTATATTTCAAAATAAAGATGACTTTGTAAGTGTGGTGATCATTTCCACTAACCCAGATTGCTGCCATTCTACACCAAGCTCAGCAAGTTTCGTGATTTCTAGGGTCAAAAAAAATGTCTCATCTGGTGAACAGGCTTCTGGAGGGGCCTCAGTCTTCACTTGGGCTGATCCTTAGATGACAGATAGTACTGTCTGTAGTCTGAGCCTGTGCTCTGATGGCAAAGACTGAGAATTCTGGGTTACTTTTATACCACTATGGAGTTCCATAGTAGGACTTTGGGGGCAAAGCTACATCGATATTTAACAAACTTTCTTTTTGGAATAGGTTAGGGGTGAGGACCCAGTAGACTGGGAGCTCCTTAGAGAGTTGTCTGTGGCACTGAATGGTTAGGTGGCTTGCCCATGATCACAAAACCAGTATATGACAGAGACTGCCCTTGAATTCATTTCTTTCTGATTCCAAAGATGAATCTTCTCCCTACTCTGCCACTTTGCCTCTCAAAATATATATGCTGCTGCGCACACACACACACACACACACACACACACACACACACACACACACACATTTTTCAACTTCTTTTCGTATCAAACCCCAGTCTCAACTACCCAGGATCCATCAAGTGCCCATCTTTGAAACATATTAAGTTTTAGTAGCATAAGAGCTGGTATCTTTAGGAGAAAAATGAGCAACTACAACCATTTAAAAGGTCCCAAAAACTTCACTTCAGTTCCTTAATGGCAATATTATATAATAAGGTCACGGCTGCATTTTTTTTCCTATAGACAAAAAGTGGCCAATCATATTAGATGTGTTTTTCCCATTGAGATTGTTCATAGAGTTTTAATAGGGTCTATTATACAGCACCAATGATATTTTTAGGAGGTGACTACATGCAGTTGACTAAATCATTCAATAAGCACACAGTGTTACTAAGCAACCTCTACAAAACAACCTGATGGAACTTTTTTTTCTACTAAAGTCTCTTAGGAGTACAGAGATCCATAAAGGCTCAAAATAGATTCTTATGTGGAAATTCTACCCACAATGTTTTAATTTTTATTTCAGAGTTGATTACATTGAATCTGGATTTTTCCCATTTTAAGTGGACTATAGTGGTTATAATTTTGTCTCTCCACCTCATCCTCCCTTTCTTTCCTTCCCCCCTCCTACATGTGTGTCTCTCTCTCTCTCTCTCCTCTCTGTCTCTCTGTCTCTCTATCTATCTCTCTCAGTCTCTCTGTCTCTCTATCTCTCTCTCCCTCATACACAAACACACATATTTTCACATTTTTCCTTTCCTGCAAATGCTTTTTAACAAATTTCAGCAACTAAAGTAAAATAAATGCCCTGTATACCCCCATGTATACTAATATAGGGTCATTTAATATAATGCCTATAATAAATGGCATGTTGTCCAATTGAGAGATGACATATAAGAAAGGTGAGAAAGAAGTAACATGTACCAAGTTGGATGGCAGGCAGGATGCCAAAATATCTTAACAAGCTAGAATAAAGGATTGAAATCAATAATATGTGGATTTAAGAAGGATAAACAAAGCCTCATCTTGAAGTTCAAAAGGCAATTTCACAAGTATAGCGAGGACTGACTATACACAATCAATGTGAAAAAGATTTAAGGAGTGAGTAGTCAGAGGTGACAACCTCAGAATGTTAATGCGTCCTTGGGATATCTTGAGAGAGACCAGTTGCATCCAGAATAGCAAGGTGATGGTCCCACTGTAATCTGCCCTGGCAGGAGACCATCTGGAATGTATGTTCAGTTCTGGACGGTGCATTTTAAGGACATTGACAAACACGGTGTAAGTAGAAAGAGCACTGGATTTACAGTCTGGGCAACTGGGGTTTGAATTCTTGTTCTATTCCTCTGCTGTTTCCCCATCTGTAAAAAGGGGCTAATAATTGCACCTACCGCCCCAGGACATTGTGAGGATAAAATGAGACAGTGTTTGTAAATCACTTCAAAAACCATAAAGTGCTAAAAAAAAATCTGTCTACTATTATTACGTTGTTATTATTATTATTATTACCTCAGTATGACTTGGATAAGCCACTTCACTTTTCCATGTCTCAGTTTCCTCATCTGTGCCATGAGGAAGTTAGACTCACCGACCTTTAAGGTTCCTTCCATTGCTAAATCCAATTATTCTCTAGGCTGGAGCATATCCAAAGGAAGATGATCAGGCAAAGGAAAAGGAGAATATGTTACATGAGAATCTATCTATTGGAGGAGCAAAGACAAGGAGAAATGGATAGAAGTCTCAGAAGTAAACTAAGGTTCAATGTAAGGAAAACTTTTGTAACAACTACAGTTGTACCTGCTTCAGAATGCATGTATTCATGTACACATATTTATTATTATCATTATTATTAATCACTATTATCATTATACTGGTTATGTGACCCTAGCAAGTAACTTAGCTTCTCCATCCTCCATGCAGCTGTCTCTCTAAGACTGTAAGTTGAGTAGAAGGTGGAATCTGTATTTGCAGAGGAATTTCCTAACCTCTTTAGACAAATAAAATTACAAACCTATTCAAAATAATAATAAGAAAGAGAAAAAATTGAAAGAAAATCTGAGGGGAAATCATATTTTTGCTTTGTGTCACTTTAACCCCAAATACCTTGTCTCATTCATGGTCCCCACATTCTTTAAATCAATTCTATTGCATAATTACATTTCTTACACATTTTTCCAGCAAAAAGATTCACAAACAAACCGTCCTACTCCATGTGTCCCTATTCTTCACTTTTATCTCCCCTTCTGACTGACATAGACCAAATGGATAGCCTACTCCTTTCCACTTACAATTTATTGCTTAAAATGATAAATGGAATCCTTAGCAATAACACATGCTTCTTTTCTCATTACAACACACTGACACCTTGTGGTCACCCAAGGGCATGCAAGGTAAAGGAACATGAATATTTAGGAAGGTATTTAAATCTTCAACCACTCAACTTGGCACATGCTATATGAAGAATCATCTTGCTGTTTTCAGGAATTCAGTCAAATTCAAAAGTATGTTTATATACACACACATACATACATACATACATATACACGCACTCATACATACATATATTTATTTATTTACACACACACACACACACACACACACACACACACACACACACACAAAGTGGGCAATTAGTTGATTTTCTGAAAGAAGTCTCAGTGTCTCCAAAGTATTAAAGTTGAAGTTCACCCAAAAGGCAACAGTAGGGAACTGCCCAATCAGTATGAATAGTCTAGAATACGTCATAGCATATTGGTCTGGGAGATGCAGGAAATTTAATATCATGTAGTCTATAAACTTACATCAATGCCAAAGTAGTTGGTTTCAGTTTCTTTTTTTGGAGGAGGAGAATCCCCGATCAATTCTATCAATGAAATCACAGAAGGAGCACGGATGATAAGACACTAATGGATAACGTGCAAACATAAGTCAATACCCTGTAACATAGGTGGAATTAGAGGAGCAGCCTGCCATTGGCTGACTGCCCAAAGATTGGCCTCATACCTGATGGCCCTTAAAAAGCAAGCTTTCCAGCTCTGAGAGACATTTGAGATAGTAGAGGCAAGGAAAAGCTTTGCGCAGTATGTCTCTTGCTATTTGCACCACAGGGCAGCAGGGGAAGAGGAGTTTTCTCTCACCTCCTTCTCTCCTCCTTAACGGGTTATGGCTGGCTAAAGCAGAGCTTGTCATCCAGTAAGACACACTGCACCCAGAAGAAAGTAAGATAAAGACAAGTAGTAAAGGCAAAGCAAATGAGTATGACCCCTGGCTACAGAAAGAAGAGGACAGTTATCCCTGATAGTTAGCAGTTAAGTTACAGTAAGAAGCCAGCACAGAGATCCTGGGCTGGGAGGTTTGGGGGGAATATCATGAGGAAACCATGAGAAAACAAAGGATTTGGGGGGCCCTGAAATATCAGAGGCATGAGTTGCCTTGGCCACTTGTGTTCCCTATGTATATGCCTCACTACCAGTATATTCTAAGTTTTTGTCCACTTTTCCCAACTATGCTTTGGGCATTTGTGTACATGAGGAAACTGAGGCAGACAGTTACTAACTTATTAAATCATTTCAGCCTCAATTTCCTCATCTGTAGGATGTGGATACCTATAGCTTAGGGTTGTTATGGCTATCAAATGAGATAACATACGTAAAGTGCTTTGCAAACCTTAAAGTGTTAATAAATTAATAATGATGATAATTACATGTAATCTATGAATAAATTATCATTGTTACAAATATAAAAACATACCCCATATCTCCTCTTTATAGATTTTCCCTTTTGGTTTCCCTTTATTCTCTTTTGTTTTCCTTCTCAGTATTCAATTTTGCAGCTTTATTCCTTTTTTTAGTTTCGTTTGTTTTTTTTTCAAACCCCATTAGTATTTTGATGCTCTCACGTATGTGAATGCTGTCTTAAAGGACATATGGATGGCAACCCGACCCCCTCTTTAGCCTATGTTACTATTATCCATGTTCTCCTTCCACAGAGAGTCGGCTCAAAGTGATGGAGACTTTCTTCTAAATCCATTCCCTTTCACCTTGACAAAAGATTGAGGAATCTAACCATTCTATTCACAGCCCTCCACCAGTTTCATCCCTTCCCAGGAGAACATCTTATGTTCTTGACTCCTTTCTATTCCCCACCCTTCCAGCCTCACCTAATCCTCCACATACTTGTGTAACCACAGGTAGGACATGGAGGAGGGGTTGGGGCCGAACGGGAGGAGCATTAAATTATTAGTTATACACAAAAAAATTCAATATTCAATATTTTTAAAAATTCACTGAATTTAGAACTCAAAAATTGTCTGCATTTTTGGCTTCTTATGTATCTCCCTAGCACCCCGTACAGCTGCATAATAATTACACAGTAAATATTCAATAATTAAATTATTAATCAACTTCACAGAAACAAAGTATTATTTATTCTACGTTAAGCCACTCTTTCCTATTGAAGTCCACCTATCAATCAGAATCATCAAAGGCAGTCATGAATCTCCAGAGAGTACTATCACTAAGTCAGAAGAAAGTCAATGAATGAAAGCATTTTTTAAAAATTTAGCCTCCTCAGTTGGCATCTAAAAGCTATTTTTACTCCCCACTGATATTTTCCACTTCAAAATTGTTGCCTTTTTCACTGGTATATCACTTCCATCCCAATTAAGCTTCAGGATTGCTTTCCACAGGCCCTAAACCAAAATTTGGTCACTAGGGATATCTTTCAAAACAGTTTATATGAGAAAGGCTAACAGACCCTTAACTGTAGTAATATTAATGGCTCCTTTGATATATATTAGTGCACAAACAGCTCTCTTCAACTACAGGGAGTGTTCATCAAACACACCACCACTTTAAATAGACACAACTTCTACCAGTCTTACCTTTACCCCTCCAAGACGCTCCACATCCGACAACTCTATTCATCATTGGCATGCGACAGCGCAGTCTGGGCAAGGGAGTGATTTTGGCAAGACACACGGCTTGCCCTTCCTGAACTCTCATGTTCCTATTTATGGTCTAGTCAGTCACAGTGGGTTGACTTCTGTTTCCCCTTTTAGCAGTATTTTAGACCTTGGCAGGACAATTTAATGAATGAAACCAATGAATGATCAAACCAGAGTGGTAGAATCACAAGAACAAGGAGAAACTAGCTGAAATGGGAGCAAGAAGCACAGTATAAATGATGCTGTTATCAAAAAGCTAGGTTACACTATAAGGTGAGTTAAAAAAAAAGTGGTTTAAAATGGCTCTACCAAAATGACAATAAAAGTAAAATGCCTGCTTATCATAAACTGATTACTTATCATCATCACTATTATTACTAACTTCTTAACAATTAACTCATAAGCTCACCAAGTAAAGGTAGGGTCACCCTAAACTCATTTCCTTTTTTGACCATGTAAATTGGCTAGTAGATAGGCCCACTGATATTCTTATAATGTCGTGAACTCTCATGAAAGGCCTCCAATACATTGGATGGATCTCCTGGGGCAAACCCACAGTTAGGTAGAGAAGAATTACATATGATGAATTATGATCTGAATTATTAGAAAGAATACCCATATCACAGATTCACTGGAGCATTACCTGGAACAAATCAGAGAAATGACATAGGCATAATATAACTGTATTTCAGCTGGGAATTTTACAAAGTATTTCATGATATCTTTTGGGGCAAAATCAAAAGATCTGGACTGGATGATACCATAAATGATGTGTATCAAATTTGTGGAAAACGTTAAGGTGTTAGGAATAGCTGCCATACCGAAGAACAGAACTCAGGATCAAGAAGGACCTATATAAATAACATGATGTTCCAAATCTAAGAAGATTAAATTTATTCAGCATAAATATCAAATCTTATCCTTGCAGTCAAAAAAATTAACTGTACTAATGAAGCATGGATACACAGAGCTAGAATACTTTCTACTTCCACTTAAACTTCTCTCCTTTGCTTTAGTCTCTGGGAAAGAGGTAGTTCTGCTGCTCATCAAGGCTGACTTATATCTACCTGTGACCTTGATCTCCCCTTCCCTCCAATCCTCTTCAGGAGCTGATACAGCTGGTCCCTCCTTCATCCTCAGTTGCTTCCTGTATCTTGTAAGCTTTCCCAAAACATATTCTCTGTTTAAAAAAAATTCTTTTCTTCCACATGCCATCACCTGCCATGTTGTCTTATATCTCTTCTTGCTTTTCATTGCCAAGTCCCCAAAATACTTTTCTATAATTACTGTCCCAATTTCTTCATTACTCACTCCCTTCTCAGCCCCTCACAACCTGGCTTCTGAAGTCATCATTCCAATGAAATTCCTTTCTCAAAGATTTTTCATGATCTCTTAACTTCTCAATCTAATGGGCTCACCTTTGATATTTCTGGATTCTTTGTACTAACACCTACTCCTACACTCTCTCCTCCTTCGACTTTCATGGTATTTACTCTCTTGATTCTTTCCCTGTTTGTCTGACCACTCCATAGTTTTCTTTATCATTTCATTATCTCCTTTCCTTCGAGCATGGGTATCCTCAGTACATGTGATGGAAATTCTCTCTACCGTCTCTCACTTGGCAATCTCTTCAGCTCCTGGGGCTTCGATTATCACTACCTACCTGATTACTGAATCTCCCAAGTCTGCTTCTCCAGCCCTAATATGTTTCCTGAACCATTCCCACTTCTCATTCCCACATCTCTACTTTCCTGCTGTATATCATCTCTCTCTGTGTATCATGTCATCACCTTAAATTCAACAGGTTCAATCAGAAACTAATCCCATGCCCCCATAGCCTTTCCACAAACTTTTATTTTTCTGTTAAGGGCATCACCATCTTTCCAGGCTCAAAGTTGTAGGAGCTGACTCAACCAAGTCACAACCTTGACTCTTCCTTCTCCCTTATCCTCTTTATTTAATCAGTTGCCAAGTGCCATGATTTCCACACCCTTCATGTCTGGCCCCTTCACTATAGAATAAGAACAATAAGTAACATTTATCTCATTTTTACTATGTGCCACACACTATGCTTAACGTTTTACTATTGTGACCTCATTTGATCCATCTAACAACCCGGCAAGGTAAGGGCTGTTATTATCCCCATTTTCCAGATAAAGAAACGGAGGCAAATAACGGTCAAGAAACTTGTCCAGGGCCACACAACTAGCAAGTGTCAGAGGTCAGACTTGAACTCAGACGGGTCTTCCTGACTCCAGGCTTGGTGCTCAATCTCCTGATCCAGCTAGCTGCCCGTAGCTACATCCATATAGCCACAACTCTGGTGTGGGCCCTCATCACCTCTTGTTTGAACACTGTAAGAGCCTCCTAATTAGTTTCTCTGACTTCCAGCCCTGCCTTCCCAAAATCACCTTTCACAGAACTGCCATAATGATCTAAGGCACATTTCAGACTAACGCCATTCTCTTATTAAAAACATTCAGTCACTCACAATTGCTACTGAGACAAAATGTAAACTCTACATCCTGGCATTCAAGGCCCTTGATAATCCAGTCTCTACCTGACTTTCTAGCCTTATTTCACATTCCTTTCCTTTACCCACTCCAAGTTCATTTTAGCCAAAGTGGAAACAAGCTGTTCCATAAACTCAATATTGTATTTGCTAACTCATTAATTTGTATAAGCTGTCCCATTTTTGCCTTTCAGAATCTTGATCTTCCCTTGAGGCTGGACTAAATGGTCACTCCTTCCATTAGACTTTCTTTCTGATCCTTTCAGTTATTAGTGCCTTCTTTGTCTCTAAATTGTCTTTCATTACATTTATCTGTGTACACCTTCCTCCAACTGAAAGTAAGTTCTTTGAGAGCAGGGATTTTTTTTTTCATTTTTTAAATGTCTTGAGAACTAAGCATGATGTTTTGCACATGGTAGACCCTTAATAAATGTTTTTTTGAATTGATTTTAGTGAACTGTAACAATTATATCAATCATCACTATGACATGGCACCTTAGATTTGGGAGGTACCGAGTCACGGCAATGATTCCTATTATCTGCATTAGTAGAGAAGAATGATCTTCCTGCTGGGCTCTCCCTTGATCAAAAACCATCTGAAATACTGTATTTAACCCTGATTGTCATGTTTTCAAAAGGCCATTATTAGCCTGGAGACCATCCAGTGAAAGCAAGGGAACTAGAAATCATGCTAAAAGAGGGTGAATTGAAGTAAATGAGTCTGTTTAGTCTGGAGGAGAGAAGACTTGGGGGAAACATGATTGTTCAAGTACTCGAATGGTTGTTATGTGGAAGACCATTTGTTTTGCTTGTCCCCAGAGAGTATAATTAGCAAGGCAGAAGCTTCAGAGAAGCAAACATTGTCTCATCATAAAGAAAATGTCTTAACTAATTAAAGCTGTCCAAAAATGCAAATTGCTGCCCCAGGAAGTAATGAATCCCCCATTAGTGGGAATCTTTTGGCAGAAGGTGGGTTATCATTTGTTAGGAATGTTGTTGGAGGGAAATCTATAATGTACAGTTTAGACCAGATGAACTCTGAGGTCCCTTCCAATGCTAACATATTATGACTCTAAGTTATTTGTTGAGGGTCTTTTGTGGGGAGTGTTAACTTGGAATAATGAAAATAAAAGGAAGAAAGAGGTAATCTCTCTGTATATAACCAGAATATTAGATAGGAACAGACTAGGAAATAATATCATCCATACTAAATCTGTTGAATTTTGACTGCTTCTGTGTCATAGTGAACCAGGCCATGAATTCAAGAGGCCAAGCAATGGATTTCAGCATTGGATTTACATAGTGAGCATCAGATTCCAATAGCAGATTACTAGTAGAGATGGTTGAGAAATGAAAATTGAAAAAAGTTGGCATGTCTTCATCAAGAACAGATCTTACCCGGGCAGTTAGGTGGTACAGTGGATAGAGCACTGGCCCTGGAGTCAGGAGGACCTCAGTTCAAATATGACCTCAGAAACTTACTAGCTGTGTGATCCTGGGTGAGTCACTTAACCTCTATTATCTCAAAAAAAAAAAAAGAATCATGCCAGCCTAACCTTCTCTCCTTTTTTGACAAGATTATCAAGCTAATTGATGAGGGGGAAGGCTATAGATATAGTTTAATTAGATTTTAGCAAAACTTTTGATAAAATGCCTCATGCTATTCTAGGAAGAGATGGAAAGACATAGATTAGATGATAATACAATCAGATTCAGAACTGGCTGGATAACTAAAACTAAAGGGTAGCTGTTAATGATTGGAACATAGCAAGAGATTGCCAAGAGAATGTCCCTGTGATCTCTACTTGGGCCTATGCTGTTTAACATTTATGTCAGTGACTTAGCTAAGGGTATAATGGTGCATTCATCAAATTTCCAAATGATGCAAAGCTGGGAATGGTAATTCATACAGTTGTTGTTCAGTCATTTCAGTTATGTCCAACTTTTCATGGCACCATTTAGGGTTTTCTTGGCAAAGATGCTGGAGTGATTTGCCATTTCCTTCTCTAGCTCACTTTACAGATGAGGACACTGAGGCAAATAGGGAGTCATAAAGCTAGTAAATGTCTGAGGCCAGATTTGAACTTAGGAAGATGAGTGTTCCTGACTTCAGGCCTGGCACTCTATCCACTATACCACCGAGTTGCCCAAGCCATGCAGTAGATGACAGAATACAAACAGATCTTTACAGGTAAAGCATTGGGCTGAATCTAGCAAGACGAAATTCAATAAGAATAAATGTAAGCCTTGCATTTGTGTACAAAAAAGTAAACTAGATAAATATAATATTGTGAAGGTAGGAGAGGTATGTGGATAGACTATAGTTGTTTTGAAAAGATGTGGGGGTTTTAGTGGACTGAAATGCCCTTGTCTTTGGAAAGAATTTGGAGGAAAGTGAGGAAAGACTAAGGGAAATTTTAGATTAACTAGAAGAAGACAGTTGGAAGCTCTATAGTTCTCTATTAAGTGCGTGATTCACATAGTATCTCATCTGGGAATGAGAATTGATCTCTGCTATTTACACTGTATATTTCTTGTACATCCATAGTTCTTTTCATGTTATTTTCCACATGAGAACATAAGCTCCTTGAAAGCAGAGACTTATGTATTTTCATCTCTTTGTGCCCTCAATGCTTCACATAGTGCCCAACATATACTAGGTGCTTACTGACAGACTGGCTGTAGTCAGAAAGAAGAAATGGAAATAAAGACACAAGGAAGTGATGGAAAGTCAGCTAACCTAGAACGATTTAGGGGCTGGAAAATGGTTCAAAGAAAGTTGAATTCAAAATAAGTAGGGAGATAATCATAAGAGGGTACCCCACTGCCTTTTCAATGAATTCAAGTCACCTGTCCCACACAAACTACATACCAGACTACTGAAGGAACTGGCTAATGTGATTGCTGAACCACAATGTCAGTGACCTTTGAAAGAAAGTGAAGCAAAAGAGAGATGCCAGAGGACTGGGGAAAGCAAATGGGGAAGAAGAAGAAGAAAAAGAAGGAAGGAGAAGGAGGTAGAGGAGGAGGCGGAGAAGAAGAAGAAGAAGAAGAAGAAGAAGAAGAAGAAGAAGAAGAAGAAGAAGAAGAAGAAGAAGAAGAAGAAAAAGAAGAAGAGGGAGGAGGAGGAGAAGAAGGAGGAAGAGGAAAAGGAGAAGAAAAAGGAGGGGGAGGAGGGGGAGGAGGAGGAAAAAAAGGAGGAGGATAAGGAGGAGGAGGAGGAGGAGAAGAAGAAGAAGAAGAAGAAGAAGAAGAAGAAGAAGAAGAAGAAGAAGAAGAAGAAGAAGAAGAAGAAGAAGATGATGATGAAGAAGAAGAGGGAGGAGGAGGAGGAGGAAGAGGAGGAGGAGAAGAAGAAAGGAAGGGGAAGGGGAAGAGGAGGAAGAAGAAGGAGGAAAAGTAGGAGGAAGAGGAAAAAAGACAAAGAGAATGGTTTGCAAACTATAGATTACTGAGCAGTACTTGAAATAGTAGCAAAATTACAGAATGTCTTAAAGGGATAATTTCTGAGCATCCACAGAAGGAAGTAATGATCACTAAGGGTCATCAGGCCTTAAAAATAGATCATAGCATGACAGACACATTCACAGAGTGTGGGCTAGGTATTCTGGTGCACTGAAGGGGAGAATTCCAATTGGCTTTTCACCTGATCAGAAGACTTCAATGAATTAATGTGGCAAGGACAGACTTGTAAGAATTAATGGTGAGTGAAGTGAGCAAATTCAGGCAATGTACACAATGTCCACAATAATGGAAATGGAAATGACAACCACAAAAAAAAAAGAAATTGAAAATTATGTAATTGTTATAATCAAGTTTAGCCCCGGAGAAGAGATTTTAAAAAATAAAAATAAATAAATCTCCTTTCCTTATTTGCAGAGGCAGGTCTCTAGAAGGGTACCCCAAATATCAGTTCTAAGCCTCATATTCTTCAACATTTTTATCAATGACTTAATGAAGGCTTAGACAGTAAAAATTGGGAGTGATAGTGAAGACATCAAATTATGGCATTGGGATCCAAAAAGATATTGACAATCTATGAGTTAAATCTAATAAGTGGAATTTAATAGAAGTAAATATAAAGTACTATGTTGGACAACAGATTGGGCAAAAAAAAAGCCTCAGAGTTTTAGTGAACTATGCTGTCAGCTTCTAGTGGAGGGAGATGCTGTCTTACACACTCTTCTCTTCTTCTATACTGTCTCATAGCAACCCTCTCGTCCCCTCTCCTCCCCTCCCTCCCCTCCCTCCCCTCCCTTCCCATCTCCTCTTACCAGAGGGTGCTCTGCCCAAAGGAAGGTACATTTTGTTGGCTAAAATCTACCTCATTAACTTGGGGTTCGCTGGCTAGATTTATTTCTCAAAGACCAAGTTGTAAACCCAATTCACTCTGGAGCTCATAGACTGGACAAAAAATAGGTCCCTGCCCTCCTAGCACAGAGTGAATGTAAATAGTAAATAGTAACTGTTTTTCTTTGGGCCAGCAGCCCTGAGGGTCTTCCCCTTCCAGTCTGTTTTTTTTTTTTTTAGTCAAAGGGGCTATCTCTTGACTCACTTCTTAAAGAGGCCTTACCTCACTCAAAGTGAGAACCTGAAAAGACCTTAGCCTAAAAGGGCCAGGGTCTCCCATAGCATCCTGGGCCATCTCCAGTCATCCTGATGAATATCTGGCCACTGACCCAAATGGCTCTGGAAGAGAAAGTGAGGCTGGTGACTTTGCACAGCCCTCCCTCACTGAAATCAAGTCAACTGCAAGTCATGTCATCATTTCCCTGATGTCACAGTCCTCCTTGAGAACAAAGGACAAATACAACCCATGGTGACTTCATTTACTCCTGTGGCTTCAATTATCACATCTACTCAGATGACATATGTAAAGTGTTTTGCAAACTTTAAGGCACTATATGAATGCTAGTTACTATTAATGTTGTCCTTGTTAATGATAAATAAATGGATAGGTAGATAAATAAATAGATCAGTCAATGCAACCTTGCTTTTCCCTTGAACTCTAGTCTCATACATCTGCCTCCTTGCCAGACTTCACTCGGATAAACTCTCAATATATCCAAAACTAGGATTATCACTCTCTCCCTCACACTTGACTCCTCTCCCAACTTCCTTATTTTTATTGATGGTACCCCCATCCTCTGAAGCGCCCAAGCTCAAAATCTTGGTCATCTTTGACTCTTCTGTCTCTAATCCCCTAAATTCAGCTCACTACCAAGCTCCATCATCCTATTTCCACAGTGTTTTTCACACCTACCTCTTCATCTCCATCACACTATCACCATTCTACTCTAGCCCCTCATCAGCTTACCTGGTTGGAGGACTGAAGGGCAGAGAAGCAAACTCCCTCCAATGTCTTCCTTTACAGAAGTCAGAAACTGGACTTTGTATTGATTTCACTCAGCCTGTGCCTCTGCCCAGTTTCGACTCTGCAGAACAAGATGGCCTCTGGTGATTCCCCTACCCCACCCCTTTTTTTCTGCCTCCTTTTTGTATGTCATCTCTCTCTTTAGATAGTAAGCTCCTTGAAGGCAGGGACTGACTGTCTTTCTTTTTATTATTTGTATCTCCAGCACTTGGCATAGTGCCTGTCACATAATGGATATAAAAATAAATAAACCATTTATTGGATCAGATTGAACTTCCAACTCACCCCGTCATGGAGGTGGGAGGCCTGTAGTTGTTACACATTGCACATGTTTTAGGACTTTTTCTATGTATTGACCAGGTGTGCTGATTATTTTTTCTTTCAAAAAAGAAATACTATTTGTCATATGGGATGGTGCTCTGAGAGGGGGAGGGGAAAGAAGAGTTGGGATGACACTAGGTTGATGTAAGAAATAGAAGATATGAATAAAAACCTATTTAAAAAATAAATAAAAGATTAGTTCACAAATTCTTCTCTTTGAAGAGGTGAATAAAGTAAATGAAAACAGGACTATCACAGCTGATGTACACGGAATTTGGTTAAAGGTACTTCAGTGGGATATTCTGATTTATCCGGAAAACAACAACCAGAAAACTCAAATAAACAGATTTTTTGCATTTTTTCACAATTCTGAGCATCCAAAAGAAGCTGAAATTAGGGTTTTATTTGGAAAAGGAACTGGCATGGCTAATCATAAGGCGAGCAGATTCTGCCGCATCTCCTGTGCCCTCTGCTGAATGTCTGAAGAACTGCTATGATTACTGACTGAATTTAGAATAGGCAGCCTTAAGGCCCCATAGCATAAGTTGCCTTCTGCATTACCAAATAAAGCTTAAGCCATGAGGTTTATCATTTTAGTGTTAAACATATTTCATTTTATTTTATTAATATTATTATTTAAAAAGCAATCAAGGATGCTCATATGTCTAGTGTGGGAGCTCTCCATTAAACAGAACATTCAATTATTCCCTAATAGTTCTCTAATTACCAAAAGCTATAAATTGGGGTTTGATTCATTATTTTGTTGATTGTCTAGACTTAAGAAAGGCATAGATAAAATGTTAACAATGCAGATTAGACTTCAAAGTGTGCCGAGCATAGAATTTTATCATCGTCATTGTTACTGTTCTTATCACTGTTCTTGTTTATTATTATTTTTAGTAGTAGTAGTATTAATATTAGTACTAGTAGTAGTAGTAGCAGTAGTAGAAGTTGCAGTAGTATTTAGGAAAGACATGCCTCTCCTACGAAAGTCTCACTCAGGATACTTCTCGTGGTTTGTTTTTTGTTTTTCCCTGTGTCTGAACTGTCCCAAAATGCGTCAGCAGAGGGCATCCTCCTCTTTTAAGAGAAAGTTTGTTCCCCTCTTTCAGAGCTTCTGTTATGAAGCTGGTTCACCGGAGACCTCGATTCCTGTCTTCCTCTGACAGCATGGCTCAAGTTGCTTCCCAAGTGATGTTTAAGGCTTAAATAAATACAGAGCAAACTAATAAGTTCTCCGAAACAGATCCTTGGGCACGTCTCTATTTTCTCTTGAGCCGTCACTAACATTTCCCAGACACAAAGCTATAGCATTCCTTTTGCTACGCCACACACAGCAGCATGTGCCACATATGGAAGCCAGCCTGGCCTAAACACAGCCAGCAGGGTCTGGCTTGTTTGCAAAAATCTGAAGCTGCCCATCTCCATAAAGCATCGCTTTCAGGAATTATCCAATCCCTTTTGATCCACCCCCTCTGGCTAAGCCGAGCAATGCTCAATATTCCCCCTCATTGCTGTAATGTTCCAGTAATAATCTATGTCAAAGAAAGCCTCCACAAACTGGAAGGCATTCCTTTCTTTCCTTCTCCACACCATCCTCAAACAATGCCCCTTGTCACCTCGACACCACTCCCGGTCCACTGTGTCCACTCCCCCATCCTCTTCCTCAGTTTTTTTTTTCTTTTTGTCCAGACCATTATTACAAGGAAATTTCAAAGAAGGGATTCTCTCTACTAGTTCATATCAACACCTGCTTTGCAATTTACAGTCATAAAAGAGTTGGCTGGGGCATTAAGTGGTTTTCCCTGAGTCACCCAGATAGTCTACATCTGAGGAGAACTCGAACCCAAGTCTTCTAGATAATAATATATAGCATTCAGACAGACTTTTAAGGTTTGCAAAGTGCTTTACAAATATCTCATTTTATACTCACAACAACCCTAGGAGGTAGGTGCTATTATTATCCCCATTTTACAGATGGGGAAACTGAGGTAGACAGAGGTTAAGTGCTTAAGGTCACACAATTAATAAATGTCTGAGATCATATTTGAACTCAGGTCCCCCTGTCTCCAGGCAGGTCCTCTGCTCACTGTGCAATGCTGCCTCTCACTTCTGAGCTTTAGGAGAGGAGAAAGTAGAAGGTATAAAGACTTGAGAGAATCAATACTGTTCATGCTCTCTGAAACAGAAAAATCATAGAAGCTTGGAAATGGAAGGAGTGTCATCTAAGTGCAGTTCAACTGAAATCAGCCCAGGCAAGTGGTTATCCTTGAATTTACCAAAATACTAATTTGGTATTAATCTTATATGTGTACATGTTGGAGCCAAGCTTCTTGGGAGCAGAGATGATTTCATTTTTGTCTTTGCTTGCTAAATACTTATTGAACTGAATTAAATCCAACTTGTAATTCAATACATTCAGTACTAGAGAGCTCCCTACCTCCCCAGGCATCTTATTCCTCCTTTGAATGAGTCTGGTCATGAGGAAGTTTTTCTAACGTCAAGCTGAAATCTGTTCCCTTGTAACTTCTACCCGTTGTTCCTGGTGCTCCTTTCTAAGATCAAGCAGAACCTATAAAACCCCTCTTCCAGCAGCTATCATGACCCCCCCCCCAAAATTAAAAATATCCTTAGCTATTTCAAATAATCCTCATGTGGCAAGGTCCCCGGGCCTCTCCTCTTAGATTAATTTAATGGCGATGAAAACCAGAACTCTTCTTCAAAACAAAACAAACTTGAGAATGCAATGGAAACAACTCTGCATTTATAAACAGATGTCCTGGGCTTGAATCTCAGGGCAGTCCCTTTCTACCCTTGAATAAGCCTTTTTAATTTCTCTAAGCTCCAGTTTCCTCATCTATGCTCCATGCCTGTTTCACATTCTTATAAGGATGAAATGAGTATGTGAAACTTCTGTAAGTGATAAAGCAACAGATACATTATGTATTATTTTTATTAATTATTCCAAAACATGGGCTGCATATTTTAAGATAACCCCCACTTCCTAGCTATTTCTCCTACTTTCACACATATAGACAAATTGGAGGTCTGACCAAACTCTAAGACATCACAGTGCCTACTTCAGCCACCTTCATGGCCATTGGAACAAATTGTTCTCATCCACCCACTCTGCTGGGAAAAGTCTGCACACCAACTTCACCAACTGATTTGAGTCCTGACAGTCACCCTGTGCCTGCTTTAGCCCATCTGCCAAGATAGTTTACTGGGGTATGGCTGCTGTGCATGCTACAGCTTTTTGGAGCCATAGGTAAGAGTTGAATGCCAGGTAGACACCAAAGGTGGATAAGCAGCCCTGAAAAAGACTTGGCAAGCCCTCACACCAGAGACGCTAGTCCTCCTTGATACCCTGTACAGCCCTGGCACATAGCAGGCACTTACTAAATTCTTGTTTCTTTCCTTTTTCCCTTATTGGCAGCTAGATGGCACAATGGATAGTGCCTGGAGTCAGGAAGATTTGAGTTCAAATTCAGTCTCGGATGCTTACCAGCTATGTAGTTCTGTGAGAGTCACTTAAACCTTCTGCAACTATAACATGTGAGTAATAAGATCATCTGCCTCCCAGGATTGTTGTCAGGATCAAATGAGATAATATGTGTAAAGTGTTTAACCCAGTTCCTGATACATAGTAGGCTCTTCATACGTGTTTACGCCCCTCTTGTTGTCAGGAAATAGATGGCAGTGCTAATGCAAAACACCCAACCCTGACACCGTGACCTGCCTTTGCTGAAATGTTGGCTGAATCTTTATTTCTATCATGCATTATAAAAAATAACTTGGAAATCTATCTCCTTCGCACCATATTGGAATATCTTTTTTAATGGTAATTGCTTACATATGTATTGCACCTCAAGGATGGCAAAGCACTTCACATACTTTATGTAATTTGCACCTTCTAGCAAACCCATGAGGTAAACACCACAGCTATTACCAAAACCATTTTACAGATGAGGAAACAGTGACCAAGGGAAGGCGGAGACTTGCTTGGGGAACACCTAGGGAGTAACTGATTTGATTCAGGATTTGAACCTAGGTGTCCCTGACTCTGAATCCAGTGATTTACCCACTATATGACGCAGCTGGCTCTTTGGACAACCAGTGTATGTGTGTAAGGTACTGTGCTAAGTACCACAGATAAAAAAGTAAATAAATAATAGTCCCTGCCCTCAAGGCTCCCAGTCTAATTTGGTAAACAATTTGCAAAGAACTATGTACAAATTATATACAGTTAAATGGCTGGGGGGGGGACTGCCGGGGGAGGGGGGAATCTCAGAGGGAAGGCACTGGCAATGAGTAGCAGAAGGAGACATAGGAAAGGCCTACTGAAAAAAAAAAATGGGACTTGAACCAAATCACAAAGGAAGCCAGGAGGCTGAGACAATAGGCAAGAGCCTCCAGGTATGGGGAATATCCAGTGAAAAGGCACAGAGGTGGGGTGTCTTGTGGAAGGAACAGCAAGGAGCCTTGCCCTGTTGGATCTCTGAGTATGGGGAAGGTGCCTAAAAGATCATGTGATAATAAAATCACATAAAACTAGAAGGGGTTTCGAGGCTCTTGAGTTCAGTCCTCTAATCGTACAGGTGAGGAAATGAGGTGCAGAGACATTAACCGATTTTGCCAGAGTCAAACAGGTAATAAATAGATGCATGAGCCAAATCACAAAATAAATATTTGTTAAACCGATGAAACGTAATTGAGATAAATGTAAAATCTTACACTTTAGTTTTTAAAATGATTCTGCCATAGGATAATTGGATCTTAGATTTAAAGCTAGAAAGCACCCTTGAGGTGATCTAATACAACGTTTCATTTTAAAGATGAGGAAACTCAAGAACCTGGAGCATCTGATATGGTTGCTCACCTAGTACTCTGCCGTGTGATCACATTTATGCTGCTTCTATTTGTTGTGTGGGTGGCAGATTAATCTCAGGGTGGTTAGTCAGGGGCCAAGATTAGAACTCTCCTCAGCAGACATGAGCAAAAGCCTGCTGCTCTGTTTAGCTCATTTTCATCAGCCTTTTGTTCTGTTAATTAAGCATTATTCTTTTCATCCAATAAATTTGATTTGTTTGGCTATGATGTAGTGTGTAGAGGTAATAATTAAAACTATGGGAGTAGAAGGCATTTTCAAGGAATAGAGAATAGAGACAGGAGAGAAGAACATTGGATCCCAAATCTCATATTTGGAGACTGGAAGAAGAGCCAGAAAGAAAGAGAAGGAGTTGTCAGAGAGCTAAGAGAATAACCAGTTGGAGGTATTGAAACTAAGAGAGAGGAGGGTTTAAGAAATAGAGGCAGATTTCAGAAAAACCTGGAAAGACTTATATGAACTGATAGCGAAGTGAGCAGAACCAGAAAAACATTGTATATAGTAACAGCAACATTGTGTGATGACCAGCTTTGATGGACTTAGCTCCTCTCAGCAATGCAAGGATCTAAGACAACTCCAAAAGACTCCTGATGGAAAATGCTATCCACATCCAGAAAAAGAACTTTGGAGTTTGAATGCAGATTGAAGCATATTATTTGCTCTCTCTCTCTTTTTTTTTTTGGTTTCTTCTTTCTTGTGGTTCCTCCCTTTGGTTCAAATTCTTCTTCACAACATGACTAATGTGAAAATGTTTAATATGAATGTATATGTAAAGCCTATATCAGATGGCACACTGTCTTGGGATGGGGGGAGGGGAGGGAGAGAAAATTTGGAAATCAAAATCTTATGGAACTAAATGTTGAAAACTAAAAATTAATTAATTTTAAAAGGAAAGAAAAAAGAAATAGATGCTCAGCAACATTTGCAAACTGAGGGCAGCTAGGTGGTACAGTGGACAGAGTAGAGGACTGGAGTTAGGAAGACTTATCTTTCTGAGTCCAAATCTAGCCTCAGACACTGGCTGTGTGACCCTGGGCAAGTCATTTAACGCTGTTTGCCTCAGTTTCCTCATCTGTAAAATAAGCTAGAGAAGGAAATGACGAACCACTCCAGTATCTTTGCCGAGAAAACCCCAAATGAGGTCATGAAGAGTGGGATAGGACTGAACAACAGCATTTGCAAGTGCTTTAGAGAGGTTGGGGAGGATGAGGAATGAGAAACAGCTTTTGACTCACCTAGTTAGCAGACTATTGACGTTTGAGACAGAAATTTCAGTGAAGTGGTGACAGAAGAGGCTAGAATTCAAAAAGCTAAAGAGAAAGACGAGAATAGATGGTTAGTAAACAAGTGCTGATAGAGTGCCCAGAGACTTCTGGCAGTGAAAGGAAGGGGAGTAACTGAGGAGGAATTAGTGGGACGGAGGATCGAGTGATCATTTTTTCAAGACACAGGAAACCAAAAAAGCCAGAAGGAGACGGGTGGATTCAGGTGAGAGAGAAAATAATTGAACTCCTAAAGGGGAAGTGGTGGAATTAACCTTAGAAAGGTGGTGGGACATCTCTTTCTCTGAGATAGAAGTTTAGAGGAGAGTGGTGCACAGACAAAGATGATGATGTGGAGAGAAAGAAAAGGGAAAAAAGTGTAATTGTATTATGATGCTGCTTGTCAGCATGGAGAACTGAGAGCTAAAGAGAAAGGTAATGCGAACTGTTAACATCAAGGCTTCCTAGATGGTACTTCCTACCATTTAAATCATATGCCTTATAAGTAACATGTTAATGTGGATCAAATCATTTCAGTCTTCAAAATTAGTTCTAATTTTGCTGTGTCATGGAATTATTGATGGGAATCTCATAGGATCATAAATTTAGAGAAGGGAGGAAGCTTGGAGGACATGTAATAGAAGTTCCTTAAAGGAGAGGACTATTTTTATTTCTGTCTTTGTGGCGCCAGTGCCCAGCACAGGGCCTGGAGCAGAGCAGGCACTTGTTGAATGGTTTAGTCTAGCCTCTTTCATTTTACAGGCCCAGAATTCAAGGCCCGTTGAAGTCAAGTGATTTGCCCAAGATCACACAAGCAGCAAGTGGCGAGGCAAGATTCAAACTCACTTCATCCAACATCAAATCCATTCCTCTTTCCTATATATGCCACAATCTCTCCTGATGTGTTGGTTTGTAAGGGTTAGAGAGAAGGGGGTTAAGGGCAATTCTACCCCTCTCCAGTAAAGTGTCTGACAGCTGTCTATTTACTTTGAATCTCATCACTCATATCCTTCCCAGACGTGCCATTCCCACCCCCAACCCCCAAGGCTGCTCTATTTATCCTCCAGCTGGAAGGTTCTATCTGAGCTAATAGATTTGAGAGCCCAAGGCCATTCCCAGGACACTTTCACCTTTGTAAATGATTCTAATGGAGGTCAGCCTTCCACATGGGAAACAGGAGGCGCTTTGTGTGAGGTTCTCCATTTAACATGTCAACATTCTAAAAAGTTCATTCTTTCCTAGTCGGCTCAGCAGGCTTTGAGCTCTCCACGGATTGGAGTCAATGAAACAATTGTATCAAGCCTGAAAAGACATTCTCTTGTTTGGATCCAGCTTTGACTATGGAGCAACAAGACATTTACAAATGAACCCTCTCCTCATGCATATATTGGAGATATTAGGAGACCCAAAATACCATCCACTATTCAAGAATAAGGGAGGGTGTAATGAATAATGGATTTCAGTATCACTACTCTGCAGCCGGATTTCTTTGACCAGTAATCTGCAGGCTCATGCTATCTATCCCTTGGGTGGAGCTGCTTTTCAAACTGCATTGGAAGCTTTGGGGGAAGGTCTCTGATCCTCTTCCTTGTGGAAAGTCCCTGAGCCTCTGTTTCCTCACCAGCCAAATGAAGACGTTGCACTAAATGACTCTAAGGTCCCTTCCAATTTAAATAGGCCATCCCTTGATTAACTTCTTAAGAAGGCCTATTCACTGAATGGGCATTACCTCAAAGTGAGAACCTGAAAAGACCTTATCCTGAAAGGGCCAGGGTCTCCCATTGCATGCTGGGTCATCTCCCATCATCCTGATGAATATCAGGCCACTGGACCCAGATGGCTCTGGACCTTGCTGGTGACCTTGCACAGCCCTCCCTCACTCAGATCAAAGTCAACTGCAAGTCATGTCACCATTTCCCTGATGTCATGGTCCTCTTCAAGAAATGAAGGACAAACACAACAATAAAAACATGTATGATCCTAAAAGTGCCATATGATGTCTTGTCAAGATTTGAAAATAAAAATAGCTAGCTAGCATTTGTGTAGTGCACAATGGTTTACAAAGCATTTCACAAAAATTATTACATTTTATCCTGGGAGGTAGGTGCCATTGTTATGTCTATTTTGCAGATGAGGAAACTAAGGCAGACAAAAGGTAAATGATTTGCCCAGGGTCAAACAGCTAACAAGTGTCTGCGGTGAGATTTAAACTGAGATCTTTCTTACTACAAGTCAGGTGCTCTAGCCATTGAAACCACCTTGTTATAGGACAGGAGGACAAAGGGCATACTTGGCAGTCTAGGGGATGCGATGCGTAGCATGTTTTATTATTTTTATTAATAACAATGACAATATAAAAGGGATATTCAGGAGTGGAGGGGTGGACTGAGAGATTTTATCCTAGAGGAAAAGCAGGAAGGGCTAAATTATGGAGTATCTGGACCGCCACATAAGGAGATAAAACAAGTAATTTCTGCATTCTAGGAAAGATTTGAAAATTGTACTGCTTGTGTTTTCCTGGCTTTCCTAAGAATTGAATATATGAAATGCTTTGCAAACTTTTAAACACCAATTTAAACGTCACATTTTTTTCTCCAAGATTCTGTGATTTCATGTACATGGAGAGGTCCTGGTGAGGCACTTTAATCTCCAAGGAAAATCATCACCTTGTTTCCAACTTAAAAAAAAATCTGCCTGGCCACTGAGAAGATAAGTGATTTTTCCCAGATTGATAATAACCAATACATATCAGAAGTACAGCTTGAACCCAAGTGCTACTGATGCTGAGGCCAGCCTTCTAGCCATTTGGTCATGCCACCCCATGAATGTCAATTAACGTTATTAACTATAACATAAATTATTTGATTTGTCACCAATGCCTAAATGCTCTGGAAACCAGAATTTCAGACATTAAAGGTACATACATTTGTGAAAATATAGTAAACATCAAATTTTTCTTATTTGCATCAACTACACATTGTCACCTAGAAGGCTATTTATCTTGCCTACCCAAGGCAAAGTTATAATTCCTATCTTATTGACAGTGAGGACCTATAAAAGCTTTCCAGTTAGAGAATGATCAAAACAGCATTTAAAGGAGATTAATATAATCTAAAAAAGTTCCCAGTGTCCATATCTCCAAAGAGTAAACCATAGAATTACATCAAGGAAGCCCCTGTTATGCTTCCTTCATTTAGACATCACAGGTAAAGGACCTTGGAGCATTTCCTCTCAAAATCAGCTTTAAAAAATAATAGCTTAGAAAAGAGACAGGGCAAAGGATTAATGACAAAAAGTACCAACAGAAAAAGAAAAAGGAAAATTATTACAAATCAAGATATTTTCATTGGGCTGAGACAATGACAGAATTATGACTACATTAGAGAATAACTACGTTAGCCTCTAAGATATTTTAAAAGCCAGCTGTAAGTTTTTAACAATATGTATCCTGGTAGTTCTGAGAGGCCAGGAACTATGGATGTTTTTTTTTACGTTTGCAAAATGATTAGTAGAGTGTCTTGGATATAAGTGAATTTTTAAAAATATTTGGTAATGAAGCAAACTATCTTTTACTGTGGGAATGTGTTGTCAAAGAATATTATGAAATCTTTGCTGTAGATCTTTAAAAAGAAATTATTCTCTATATGAATAAGTGTCAATTATATAGCACTTTAAAGTCTGTAAAGTTCTTTATATACATTATCTCATTTGATCCACAGGACAAGTGTTAATCTCCATTTTACAGATGAGAAAAGAGGCTCAAAAGAATGAAGTGACAATGTTTTTATTTAATTTTATTTTTTCAATGAACAAAAATCTATTTTCTCTTCTGCCAACTTCCTCCTCCCACAGGAAAAAAAGAAAAGTAAAACCTTTGTAAGAAATTTGCATAATCATGGCCATGGTCATATATACGCCTTACTCTGTAGCCTGAGTGTATCACGTCTCTATTGGAAAGTGGGTAGTGTGTTTCACTGTGGTTCCTCTGGATTAAAAGTTGTTCAATGCCGTAATCAGAGCTCTTAAATTTTTCAGAGTTATTTGTCTTAACAATGTTGTTATTATATAAACTGTTCTTCCAGTTCTGCTTACCAGTCCATCTAAATCTTCCAGGTTTCTCTGAAATGATCCCTTTTGTCATTTCTCACAGAACACTATTCCATTATTTTCAAATAACATTATTTGTTCTACCGTTCCCCAATTGATGGGGACCCCCTTAGTTTCCAGTTCTTTGCCACCACAAAAAAAGAGCTGCTGTGAATGTTTTTTGTTCAGATACATCCTTCTTTCTTCTATTGCCTTAGTGTGACAATTTTTTTTAACTTTTACAGATGGTTTGTTTTTACATTACAAACATTTAGAGACTACACCCACTCCTTGAGAGGTATCATGTAACAAAATGAAACAGTTAAGCAAAACTAACAATAAAGTTATCTCATCTGGAAGTGCATGCAACATTTCACATTTGTAGCATGCCCCCACCTCTGTATTTAAAAAAAAATTTAATTAACAAAAATCTAGTTTCTTTCCCTCCCATCTCTGACCCCATTGGGGAAAAAAAGAGAAAAGAAAAGAATTCCTTGTAACAAATTTGCATGGTCAAGGTAAACCAATTCTTTCATTGACTGTATACAAAATTACATATGTCTCCATGTATACCACAAATTCATTACCTCTCTGTCATGGATAACACGTTTCCTCACTGGTTGTCTGGAATCATGATAGTCCTTGTATTGCTGCTCATAGTTCTTACAGCTTTCAGAGCTATCTTTAAAGTGTTGTTGTCACTATACAAATTATTTTCCTGGTTTTGCTCACTTCTTCATCAATTTATAAATATCTTCCAAATGTTTCATTTTTATAATGTTGATGTTACAGTATAAACTGTTCTGGCTCTGCTGATTTCATGCTACATCAGAGTATACAAGCCCATCCATGTATCTTTGAAATCATTAAGTTCCTCATTTCTTAATACACAATAATATTCCCATTATATTCATAAACCACAGACTATTCAATTCCTCAACTAATGTGCATCTCTTTAGTTTCATGGGTTTGTTTTTTTTTGCCACCATTAAAAAAAAGCCAATTTTTTATACACAGGATCTTTTACCTTTAATTATTTTGGAGATAAGCCTGGGTGACTTACTCTTGAGAGAAGAATAGACCAGATATATTATTAAAGTTTCTTTTTACTCTGTCAATCTGTTGTCTAACACACTAAAAACACAGGTCTCTGGCAAAAAGCATTAAATTTTAGTTTTGAACTAAAAGCTGTATGTCTCCAGAATTAAGGACTAAGTCTTTTGGAGGGAAAAAGTTAAATTTAATAGTTGATTAGAGCTCATACAGTTCTGTTTGGGGATATACTATAGATGTGTGAAAGAGATTTTAAGATTTCTGATAACTTCTCAGAGATTTGTTTATCGCGTAATTTTGGAGACCTATTTATTAATATTTCATTTTGAAGCTTGGTTTCCCGGAAGATATAGATTTTGTTTCTTTTTTTGTGATTAATGTTCCCTGTTTGTTACATGTTCAAAAGGTAAAGCAAGCAAACATTCATGAGGCTGAGAGAATATATACAAATTATTTTGTATTTGCCAGCTGGAATGGTGTGGCATGGTTAAGTGCAAAATAAAATGCACACATAAAATGTGTGCTAGAGGTCACAGATCAGAAGGGGCTGTTTGCTCAGTGAACCAGGAATGAATTTTGCTTCCTACTGAAGATTTATTTTACCAGCTGTCTTCACAGTTCATTGCCAATAAACCTTGGGCTCAAGAGTAACAAACAAGAGTGTTCTTATACCGTACCCTCCTTGACTTTATGATCCAATGACACCGTCTTTCTAACTGTTCTTCACATAAGACATTACTTCTCCTGACTCTCCAATGTCTGGAATTCTCTCTCTTTATCTTTGCCTCCATGCCCCCCTGACTTCCTTCCAGCCTCATTTAAAATCTTACCTTCTACAAGAGATTTTCCTGGTCTCCCTTAATGTTAGCACCTTTCCTCTGTCGATGATTTCAAATATATCCTGTATATATCTTATTTGTGCATTATTGTTTGCATCTTGTCTCCCCCACTAAATTGTGAAAAGGGATTGAGGAAAGGGGTTTTTTTTTTCACTTTCTTTGTATTCCCAGTGTACAGCACAATGCCTGTCACAGCACTTAGTAAATGCTTGTCCATTTGACTTGGGACTAGATCTAGATCTAGTAGATGAGATCTAAATTAACAAGGACAGCTTTGTAATCTAGTCTTTTTACAACTGTAATTTGTGTATATTGTCTTGCTTGTATAGGCCCCATTCACTGTTGGATAGAAGTGCAATTCAATAACTAATATATTTTGAGGGAATAATTTTCATGCATATTCAGATGAGGTTTTTTTCAGAGTGTTTTTGGTTAATTTACACATCTGGACCAAAAAGAGGTTGCACTAAAAAAAAAAAATTAGGCTTGCTATGCTTTTGGCCAGATGACTCAAAATTATGGGTATAAAAATAATTCTTATTTTTGCACTTGCTCAGCTTAAATTACCCCCGATATTTAATATGAATGGTAGGGAAATGGCATTTCCCCCCTTCAAAATGGTTTGAAAGTTCTTGGTAGGATGAGTTGTAAAGGGAAACAATTTTCCCCACTAATGGTTTTTATTTAGGGACAGTGAACTTTAGCCATGTACAGAATTCCTTGTAATTTTGAAAATATAATCATGGTGAAATGGCAAAAGGCTGTAAGTTACTGATTAATTTATTTATGAAAGACAAATACATAAAATGACTTAAAAATTATTGATGGGTCACCAAAGTAAGTATAGGGGTTAATCAAAAATGTACCTGGTTTAATAAGCAGAATACCATTTTTACTAGAGAAAGCTCAATAAGCATATTCCTCTGCACAATACCTTCCAGACCTCCTCATCAATTTGATGAAATCCAAGTTGGTGCTGGAGAGCAAAGACATTTCTATTCCCAATGCTAATGAGAGAGATGATTGGTTCTATGATTTTGATAGATGAGATGCATGATTCACTTTTTAAAGGAACAACCTTTAAAAAACATCATTATCATCAACATATTTTCTCCAGGACTAAATCTAAATGTAGAGCTAACATTACTGAAGATATATGTTCCCACCTCCTTCTTTTTTAAAGAGTCAATAGATTACATAAGATGATGCAAAAAAAAGTAAGAGAGCTAAGAAAAAAATATACACAGACTAACTACGATGATGTAAATGGAAAGAACTATTTTTAAATAAATCATTAAAGTTATTTTTTAAAAAGAAAGAAAAGAAAGCCCAGCATGGTGGCACATGCCTGTAATCCCAGCTACTAGGGAGGTTGATGTTGGTGGGTATCTTGAACTAGGCAGTTCTGGGCTGCAGGGGATTACGTTAATACAATGCCAGCACTAAGTCTGGCCCCAATGTGGTGAGCCTCTAGAAACAGGAAATCACCCAAGGGCAGGTGAACTAATATAAATTGGAAATGGAGCAAGTCAAAGCCCCTCTGCCAATCAGTACTGGGACAGGGCTAATGAGTAGCCCCCTTCATTTCCAGCAAGGGTAAGTTGGAGAAAATCAGTCTTTAAAAAGAGAAATTAAGGAATGTCTAAGTGTTGGGGGCTGGGGGAAAGAGTCAACAAAATGTTTGTATTACGTATAAATTTATTTTTTAAAAAAATGAATTTGATATTACAAATCAGGAAGAACAAAATAGTGACACATTATAACAAATTGGTCTGTTTGACACTATTGAAAAATGCCAGTAGCAGAAAATGGTAGTGTGAGGAGAAGCTACATGTATGGGGGACAAGCCATCCTGGCATCCCAGTGACATGATAGCACATTGTTAAAGAGATCTATAGACTTAGCTAAGCTTTTGTAATAGACTTCACAATAGTTGAGTGAAGTCATGCATGTATGTGTGTTCTTTTAAAGAATAAATAAAAGTAAATGAGCCAGATTCTCCAAGTAACTAAGCTATTGTCAAGTCACAGACTGATTACCTTTGAGAGCCACGTGGATTCTTTGTGGCCATCTGTCAACAGGCCACATCAAAGAATGAGAATATAAAAATATATGGTGGACTAAAAGAATGACTAAGTAATATGCTAGGTGTCCCAAAAGGTAGTACAGCTTCCAAAGGTTTCTCATTTGGGACTGGGAAATATAGCTTAAGTCCTGAGAAAATCATGCTCATTGTATTCTCTCTTGTTCCACAGGGAGCTTGAGAGAGATGGGGATAGTATCTCGAGACCCATCACCATTACTGGCACAACCACTCACAGCTACAAATGGTGGAGATAGTAGTGCCAATATTGTGTACCAAAAAAAAAATTCAGTAGCTATAATAAGCCAACTGAACTCTTCAGAGCTACACAAGTACATTTCCAACCACTAAGGTTTCTGCCTGCTTTTCCTTACCTGATATGGCTAGAATAGGTTAACTACACAAACCTGATTGTCCTTACTGGGGAGTTCTGTGTGTGCTTCAGTGAAATTTGATGTAACCTAATGATGCTGGCTCATATTACAGTTTGAAATGATCACTTAGAACATAGAAGGAATTTTTCTTTCCAATGTCTCAGTTCAGTAGCCCTGAACTAGCTGATAAATGGGTTCCTCTTTGAACAAATCAAAGATAGGAAGTTAATTGACTCCACAATAAACTTTTACAATAAAGAGGCATGATCCAGCTGAAGGTCTTTCCACAAACAGTAACTTATTAAAATTGTTCAAACTGAAGAAGGACCACATGGGATTTATTGAGTTTAGAGGGGTCCTCATGATTTGACAAGTGTGGGGATATCCTGGTGAGGAAACTTCTTCTATTAGTAGTGTATGTCGGCATTTTGTCTGGAATTCAGTCTTAGAGAGTTGCCCAGGGCACTGCAAAGTTAAATGACTTAGCCATGGTCACATAGCTAAGATGTGTCAGAGGAAGGACCTGAACCTTAGTCTTTCTGCTGGATTGATTTCTGACTCCAGGATCAGTCCTCTCTCTACTCTAATAAGCTGACTCCCAAAATTTGCATTTCTGTTTTTGTAGTAATTGCATGAGTAACTTTTTTTTTGCTCCTATTTACTTTATACAATTAAAAAATAAAGAAGCCCCCAAGTTAAAATTGATATAATGTAACCTTTTTAACTTTTGTTAAAATGCTAATGCAATGTGGAATGTCAAAGAACCACTCTTTAGCCTTGTTTCCACAGACTTTATGTGAATACATTAATCATGAAAAATAAAAATAAAAATCTGACTTCCAGAAGATTTTTTAATTTACTTGCTCTTCTCCTCCCAGGACAAAGAGAAGTGGAAAAGCAGTTCTACATCATCTTTGACTTTGTCCCCAGCACTGGAACAACGCATGCCATTCTTACATATCCATATATGTGTAAGACATTAGGAGCTCCCTCCTAATGTTGTGCTTAGTCCAGCAAGTTTCCCTGAGATACGAGTGTCACATGGACAATTCCCAATTCTGCTTTTGGCTGAATGTTTCCAATCAACATGCTAATATATGACACTGGGAAGAGAACACTATTGAACCCTTTTTTTTCTTTCAAATTTAAAGTCCTCTCACAAAGAAACATGGCAGGAAAAAAAATCAGTCTTCTTGATTAAATGTTGGCAAATATGTTTTCAGCTTTAAAATGTCTGAGACTGCCTCTTTTCTGTCTTGATAGAAGCTTAGTCCTGTGATAAGTTCGACATCAGTGACCCGGGCTCTATGAAGCCTCAGCAGCTCTTCCACCCACAAGGATTCCTGCTTTCCACGCTGTTGAAGCAAATAAAGAATCAAAGGAGAACCAGAAGAATGGTGCAAATAAAACACACTTGTAGGGGCAGCTAGGTGGTACAGTGAATAGAGCACCAGCCCTAGAGTCAGGAGGACCGGAGTTCGAATGTGATCTCAGACACTTGACACTCAATAGCTATGTGACCTTGGGCAAGTCACTTAATCCCCAATTGGCTTACCTTCCCCCCTCAAAAAAAAAACCAACACACTTGTAGAGCACTCCATCTTATCATTTGGTGTGACTAACTCTCAAGCACCTATGCTTCCACAGCGTTAAAAGGGAAGTTTCTAGGAGGCAGTGTGAAGCAGAGGAAAGAGTCTTAGATATGGAGTTAGAGGAACTGGGTTCAAATCCTGATTCTGCTACTTATTCCTTGTGTGACCTTAGACAAATCTCTCTGGGCCTCAGTTTTTCCCACTGTAAATTGAGGGGTTTGTACTAGGTGACTTAGAAGGTTTCTTCTAGCTCTAAATCTATGTTCCTGTGGTCTTAAAATCGATTTAGCATTGTCCTTTGCCCTTAAGAAGGTGACAATCTAATATACAGCATGCATATTTCACACAGGCAGCATTTGGTAAAATGTTGATTGATTGATGTATAAAAAGGATGACAAACAGGACACACAGAATAAATCCAACTCAAATACAACGAACATTTGTTAGCAAATTATTGCTAATAAATGGTAATTGTCCTGATTGAGGGATTGGATTGGATGATTTGTTACCTTGGATAAGTAACTTAACCTCACTGGGCCTCAGTTTCTTTATCTGTAAAATGAAAGTGTAAGAGTAGAGGTCCCTTATTTCTAGATCTTATGACTTCTAAAGACCCTCCTCACTTTAGGATCTTACGATTCTAACCTCTAAAATGCTTATTGTGGCATTAGTCCTCTGCTTATCAATGGGAGAAATACAAGATTTATATATGACATGGTTCCTGAACTCAGAGTACTTGTGGTATAAGATACATACAGACAAATAGCTATAGCACAAAATGAAGCATCAGAAGGGAGATTTCAAAAATGCTATGTGAGGTCTAAGGGAAGAAAAATCATTGTTGACTTGGGGGATAAAAGGGGAGGATCAAAGAAAATGTAGGAGGTAGCATTTGATTTGGGCTTTAAAGGATGACAGTACAGTGAGTAGAGTTCTGGGACTGGAGTTAATAAAATTTAAGTTCAAATGTCATCTATGATACTAACCATGTGACCCTAGACAAGTCATCTCAGCTCTGTGTAACAGACAAATCCCTAAAACTTATCTCCTAAGTCATAGATGGCTTCCTTTCATTGGTGGTGCAAGTTCCCATGCAGAGAATTCCAAAATCAGGAATCCTCTACATTTAAAAGAAGATTAAGAATTCCAAAAGTGGAGGTGAGAAGATGGGGCTTTCCAGGAATAGAGATCAGGGTGAACATTGGCATATGCTTGAAGGATAGTAAGTAGGCAATGTGGCCTAAGTGGAGAGCATATGAAGGAAAAAGGCCTGAGATGAAAGCTGGAAAATATAGGATTGTCAAGGACCCAGATTTCCAGACCAACTATTCATTAAGCAATAGGCATCCATCCATTGAAGGGTTTTGAGCAAAGGAGAATCATAACCAGACTTTGCATAAGAAAAATAAGTCTTAGAGTAATATGAGGCTTGACTGGAGAGAGGAAAGAAGAAATTGGAAATCTCTCCTCTATACTTAAAAAAAAAAACTTCAATGGAGCCTATCATTTCCTCAAATTTTCATCCTAAATCTCTATTTCTCAGCCAAACTCCTTGAAAATTGTTTTCTACACTTCTCCTCAACTCTTTATAATCTAGTTTTCTACCTCATCCTGCATATATGTATAAATATGTATGTACATATGATATACGCATATATAAATACATGTGTGTATATCTATAACCTGATTTTTTTATTTTTAAGTGGCACTAACATTCCATCATTCTCCTATGCCATAATTTGTCAGTTATTCTCCAACTGATAGGTGCCTACTTTCCAGTTCTTTGTTACAAAAAAAAAAAAATACTACTAAACATTTTTGCACTTACAAATCTTTCCCCTCTTTCTTTGGGGTACCAGCATAAGATTTGAACTCTGCCCATACAAGTTTCTCTACCCTAAATTTGTTCTTCCTTTTGACTTCTGACCTCACTCTTACTTTCCATAGAATCATCTAATCTCCCATGTTTGAAGCTTGGATTTTGTCTCTGATGTTTCCCTTTTTCTTATCTTTTGTTTTAAAGTGGCAGAACTTTACTAATTGGATAAAAGGAAATTAGTAAATTTACTTATTTTGCTTATCCAATTAGTAAAGTTCTGCCACTTCTAAAATACCTTTTTGCCCACTGATACCACCCCAGTAGAGTAGAGGCCTTCATTAGTATTTACCTGGAATACTGCAATAGTTTTCTAACAGTTCAATCAATCAAAAAGTAATTATTAATCCAATGCACCAGGCACTAAGCTAGATGCTGGATATACAGGTACAAATAATGAAACAAGCCCTACTCTTGATGAGTTTACACTCTACTAGAGAACCCAGTAAACATAAAAACATATACATATAAATAAAAAGCGAGTATGTATATGTAAAAATGTGTCCCCACATACATATAACTGGGTGTACATATACATTTTATTTATATATAGTATGTGCGTGTCCATATACACATATTTATGTACATGTGTAAATACAGACATACATGTTTTATATTTGTATATAAATATAATGTGTGTGCATATATATACATATATATAATATATATACTTATTATCTTCATTAGGTCCATGAACAAGGTGAGACTTCACCTAGTTAGAACAGCTAGGTGACACAGTAGAGAGAGTCTCTAGGTTTGGAATCAGGAAGACATGAGTTCAAAATCTGGGCTCAGATACTTACTAGTTGTGTGACCCTGGACAGGTTACTTAACACCTCAATTTCTTTACTGTAAAATGCAGATAATAATAACACCTATCTCCCAAGATTGTTGTAAGGACCAAATCAGGCAACATTTTTAAAGCACAGTGCCTGGCACACAGTAGGTGCTATATAAAGTTATCTATTATCATCATAGCAGTAGCAGCAGCATCAAAACAAAGTCAGGCAACTTAGTGAGAAGCAGCAATAGCGATAGAAATGGGAACAGATGACAGAGACTGGCACAGTACAGCAGTTTGAATATAGCCCCATAAAGAATTCTAGAAAGGGAAGGTACCTACTTAGTGGTCATCAGGAGAGTGGATCATAAAATCCATAAAGTTATACAAAAGACACCTATTACAGACTCGTACACTCTCTGTACACTATACAGCTGTTGCTGGATGCAGATGTCATATAAAGAGCCATGAGACAGCAGTCTCTTTATGGTTCCAGACTTCAGAACTAGAATTAGTGGGTCACAGGGAAGCAGAATTAGACTCAATATAAGGAAGAACTTCATAAATTGTGGTTGTCATTTAGTCATTCTGTTGTGTTTGACTCTTTGTGACCCCAGGAAACATAGAACTCCAGGTAACTCAGTCCTCCAAAAGTCTGTCCAAGTTCATGTTCATTGCTTTCGTGACATTATCTATCCATCTCATCAGAAACTAGAGCTATTTAAATTGGGATTTCCCCCTCCTTTACTCTTTGATGCAAATATCAAGGCATAGGTCAGACGAATATGTGGCAGAGTATTATAGAAGATATTCCTACACTGGGAAGGAGTTGGGATAGAAAGATTCTAAAGTACCATTTCAAGTCTAAGAATAGGTAAGATATAAATTATTCAGATTTAGCATTTAAAAAGGAAGATGACACACATACAAAGTTTCAAATACTCAACCAAGAGAACAAGGAAGTAGAACAACAAGCTACATTTTATAAGAATCGGACAAAAAGAAAATTCATGTACGGTGTAATTTTAAAATTATGATTAGTTGACATTCTGACAATGTTGAAATAAAAAATAAATATTTTAAAAGGGTAAGCACATACTTCAAGGGCTTGTGAGATTCAATATTTAAGCCATCCTACTTACTGAATTTTGCACATTAAAGTCTCATTTTTGTACCTTGAACTTGGGATGATATGTGTGGATAATTTCCTAGCTGTCTGTAAATAATAATCAAAAATTACCTATTACTTCCTTCTACAGTGATAACCTAAGCTCAGGGTTGTATATAATTATTCATATGCAATATTTAAGCAAGCAAGTATACTTACAGTACAACTTTCACTGTTGTCTGCCCTGTGAGGAACAATAAAAGCGAGGGTCTCTAAAGAATTCTCACACCGCCAGGGAGTCTGGGTTTTATTTTTACAACTTGTTAGAACAATGAAGTAGTGAGTGGGTATCAGGACTTCTTGATTATTGATGCGTTTGCTGTTTCTGCATAAAAATAAAAAAATAGATAAATCTGTATTCCCTTAGGAGAGAAATAATATATTCGTCTTTATTATTATGTTTGAGTTCAGTGGAGTATAGTTGTAAAATATATCTAAACTCATATGCTGAAGTATATGAGCCATTTTGACCACCTTTATAAAAAAAAAAGTAACAATTTTCCAATATGATATATCCTCTCATTCCTGTCCAAGTTTTATTCGGGACTTCTTTCTTCTACTAGGCTCCAGCTCTTCATCCTGAAGCTCACTCCAGTTCCAGAGTTCAGACCCTGGAAGTACTCTACTCACTCCTATGGCTCCCTCCAGAACTTCCATGTAAGTAGGCTATACAGGCAAACCGAAGTTTCATTCCTCTTCAGGCTGCATTCAAGATTTCCTGTACTATGCTCCCAAGTTGGGTACCCTCATCTGCACCTCCACCATACCTGCCTTTTCAGCTTTCTTTTATATGGTGTAGTTTCCCATTAAAATATAATCTCCTTGAAGGCAGGAGCTGAGTTTCTAGTCAGATTTGTATCCCTAGTGCTTAGCACAGAGCCTGGCATATAATAGTTGCTTAATATATGCCTGGTGACTGACTGAAAGTGCTATGCCATAACAACAAGAAAAATATGATTAGCAGATGGTCTAAATCAACATAATCTAAAGGATTTTAATCTCTATATACTTGTACAGAGAATATATATGCTTATATATGCTACATTGACTATCATATGTTTGTAGATAATAAAAAATCTTCAGATTATATTGGCAGTAACATCCAGGTGACATCAAGAAATATGGAAGAAGGCTCTCAGCATATTGGGCTGACCCTTTGGGGCAGATTTGTAAGAAATAATAAAGACACACAGGATGGGTGGGAAGGGGTGATCTGTGATCTGTCTCATGGGAAGGAGTATCCACATAGATTAAACCACAAAATCTATCAACCTATAGACATAGAATATATCTGTGGAACCTAGGAAAAAAAATCCCTTTCCATTTCACCTAGAGCTACCATGCACCAAGATAAAGCACAAGCTGAAACAATCTAATAGAAATATTCTAAGTCACCAAAAGCATACCTAAACTTATGAAGAAAGAACTTCATACATGAGAGGTGTCTGCAAACATGCAAGCACAGGCCAGTTGAACACTTGGTGGGGTATTATAGAAGACATTTCTAGACTAAGAAGGAAAGCTCCATGAGAAAAAGCCACACACTCTATGTACTCCAGCCAAAGGTGGTTTGAGAAACGCAAGTGAATTTCATTTTTTAATCATAAAATTCCAAGAATACTAAAATCCAGCTATGTGTGTTCAGAACACTCACACAAAGTGCAACCTGGCCTCTATAGAAAAGACATGGTTTGGGGGCAGCTAAGTGGCACAGTGAGTAGAGCACCAGCCCTGGAGTCAGGAGGACCTGAGTTCAAATCCAGCCTCAGACACTTGACACACTTAGTAGCTGTGTGACCATGGACAAGTCACTTAACCTCAATTGCCCTGCTTTCCCCCTCCAAGAAAAAAAAAAGACATGGTTTCATAAGCAATTCTCTTTTTTCTTCCTTATGTACCTAAAAGTTCATGATTGTTTTTAAGTTTTTAATGAGGAATTAATTTTTTAAAATGAAAAATTAAGGCCAGACTCAGAGACACATGAAATGCACTCTCTAGTAGAACAGAAACGTTGGGATTCAAGCCAAAGTCATAAAGCCTGCTTAACAGAAAACAAAAATGGAAAATAAGGAAATTTTGTCCTTCTTGGCAGAAGAGAAAATGAATGTACTATAATCAAATGTACCAATACAAGTAACACCTTCTCTAACACTTAGTCTTAGAAAATTGTCTAGAGCACTGAGAGGTTGGGTGACTTACCCCAAGTTGGACAGCCAGTATGTGTCAGAGGTGAGACTTTGATCCAAATCTTCCTGGCTCTCATTCCTTTTGGTTTCAATTTAAAACATCTAATTTCCTTTTATTTTCTATTCAGTCAAGATAAATAATACTAAACAAAGTCTTTCTATTTACATTGGATTTTATACTTCTCAGTACACTTCCATAACTATAATTTTATTTGCTACTCATAGATTGCTATAAAAAGTACTTATAGCCTATGTAAATTTATACTCTTATTTCCCCACTACCAGATAAAGCAAAAGAAACAAAGCACTTAAATATTTATTCCCTTTTCTTATCCCTACTATTTATACCTCATAAAAGTCTTTATGCCCAAGATCACAGTTCTTTCATTTAATTCAATTTTAATTTATTTCCAGTTCCAAATTTTTTTCCTCCTCTTTCCCCTCCCCCACCTACTGAGAAAGCATAAACAACAAAGCCCATTACACATACGCATAGCCATGCAAAAAAAAAAATTACTGTTAATCAATTTCCTTTATTTTTATTTACCCATTCCCTCTTTCCTCTTTTTTCCCATCAAAACTTCATGCTGAAAATTCTTACTGATTTTGCTCCTTACTTTTTTTTAATATTAAGATAAAGAGCTTTATTTTCAGATTTCTATCATAATCATTAGTTCAAACAGATTTCATTTGTCATTTACATATATCTATTGTGATTTTTTAAAAATAATTTTTGCCCAGTCTCAGGATTACAATTTGTTTTCACTCGGAAGTAATTCTCATGACTTTCTTAAGCTAAAAATTCAGCACTTCCAAATTTATATTTAATACCATTTACTTTCTAGTATACTTCATGAGTTATCATCTGAAATTAAAGAAAAATATGTGCTTGTCTTGAAAGAAAACAATAAAAGGTAGGAGTGAATATCTGGAAAATAAATCACCTCCTTACTTTAAAAGTTAGTCTAGCATAATGAAAAATCTACTAGACTTTAAAATTTCCCTAATTATAGAATTTCACCTTTCAATACCTCTCTTTCTGAACCTTCTTTTACTGTCATCATGACCTCTGATACTGTTGGATTATAGGGAGGGGACTACATATGCTAGTGATTAGAATTATCACTGGGCCTAAGGGTGAAGTCCTCTCATGAAAAAAGGAGAGGAAGCACCATAGAAGATAAACCAGAAGCCAGGTCAAGTCAGGAGCCAGAAGACCAAAGTCCAAAGAACAAGGCAGCAAGTAGGAACACAACAGAGGTTTCAAGCTAGGGAAGGCCACATGACCTAAGACACATGAATCAACAAAAGTGTAAATAAAATGACAGTTTGTCTTATACAATCTTCTTATTTGCGGTCTTGTTCTTTTCTACAGGTCTTCTTTCTCACTGCCTCCTAGCCCTGATATGCCAGTGATGATGCTGTAGGATCTATATTCCCCAAAATTCCTCTCCAGATTTCCATGATGTTATTTGGCAGAGCAGTGTTGATGGAAAGCATCTATAAGTTGTGAGAGATGCATGAAGTAAACAGTCTCCCACATTCTTTCCTTAGACCCATGTCCAGGCCTGTCTACTAGATATTGAAATTGCTTCTTTAGTAAAGGATTTCACAGACTATATTCTTCTTGTCTGCCTGCAATTTGTAGGTATAAGCAAGAATTTAGGGGTACACTTTCAGATTAAGGTGAGAGACCAGGGTAGGAACTATGGAACAGTGGTGAACCAGGATCACCGAGTTAGTATCCAGGCTCCAGAGACAAAGTGATTGGACCCACAAGCCAGAATGAACAGTACTCAATTCTTGACCATGTCACAAGCACAGGGTGTGAATCCCAGAAAATTACAAGACTTGGCCAAGATTGCAGACTTGGACCCTCTTTCTCCTATATTGACCAGCAAAATCAGGGTGCCCAGGATGGATTGCTGGAACAACTCCAAAGAGGATAATAATTCTAAAAAACTTACATGCAAAACTTCAATAAAAAATGCGGCTCACACAGAAGATTGATTAGAATTCCTCAAAGAAATGAAATAATTTTTTTAAATGATAATATAAATGAAATGAGAGCAATGGAGAAAAGAATAAGAAAAGAACAGGGAGCCTGGATATCATATTTCAAAAACAGAAAAAAGGTAAATACAAATAATTGGGGTGGGCAGGGTGGGGGGGACTTTCTGAGGATGGAATGTTTGCCTTTGAATATAGAGAAAAGAGATTATACAAGCATTCCCTAAATGTGAAATGTCATAAGTATCCATAGGAGTCAAATAAGTGTATTGGGGATCAAGACAGACTCTTGGCACTTATTCAACCAAGTGCCCTTGAAGAATTTGGCCTTTGTTTCCTTCGATTAATTCAGTGTATTTGACTGAGTCTTATTAGGTGCTAAGCCCAAGGCCCAAACCCATACCTATTAGGTGCTAAGTCTATGTGGGTGTGAATTGGTAACTAAGGTAGGGCTCCAGGTGGGGCCAATGAAGGGAGGTCTGATTATATCTTCTGCTCCCAAGTAGGCCCAAAACCCCTAGCTATTAGGTGCTAAACTGATGTGGGCATGAAGCCCTCAAGGTCCTAGGGGGAGGTGCTAACTCCAGAGCCAATAGTAAGAGCGTTTGATGATGGCTAAAGAGTGCATAAAAAGAGAAGACAGAGCTATTTGCTTAGGGCGCTCACTCTTGGTGGCTCGCTGATGTGCAGACTCTGGACAGCTGTAGTGAAAAGCCCTCCAGCTTGTAAACCTGGATGTTCAGACATGGTTAAACTCTGGTAACTATGAATTGGGATTTGAATCAGATAAGGTCTGTCTGTTGATGTTTGTAATTTGTTTATATTTGCTCTGAAGTTCAAGGTGCTGACTTTTTCCCCTGAACTGAGTGAATGATATTTGTATGCTGGATTAAAGTGAGATTGTTAACCCCTTAACGTTGTTTTCCTCAGTAAGGCAGATGAAAAGAACCTGGGCTTGCAGCAATCCGTGACCCAGTTGTTGTTGGTTTTACACCCTCCCCACAGCAGCTGCTAGCCGAATTGTTGAAAAAATAAAGTAGAGAAATTGGAAGTGACTTTTGTTATGTTTTGGTTACCTTAAAAGAAAAAAGGAAAAGGGGCAGGGAAAAAATACATTAAGGAATAAAAGGGAAGGAATGGGAGTACTTATCTCACATAATGGAGGGGAGAGGCACAAGTAATAAGTCCATTGAGATGAATGAAAAACCCAAGACAGAGTTTCTGGATAATTAATCAACTCAATCCTAATTTGGTTATTAATATAATAGAAAAATAATCATTTCTCTCACTATACAAATGAAGAGGTTAGGGGAACAGGCATCACTTGAACTTTGTTTTCATCTAAACTGTCAAACCATGGTCAAACATACACAAACACACACACAACTCAACAGGGAAACAGGAGGAGAGGAGGGAATAAGACAGTAAGCAGAGTCAAGGAGGAATGAGTCATAAGCAAAACAAACTCTAAATTCAGAAGGGGAATTGTGAAGAGAGGTTTAAAAGAAACAAAGGCTAATAACCAGTGATCGAGATCTGAGTGAAGATGAAAGAAGAGGGTCAAGGAAGTGGAAGGTGTTTGTAACAAGCACAGAGCATTGATGCCAAGTACATTTTCATTCTGTGCCCCAATTCTTCTATATAAAAAGGGAGAAAGGAGCAAAGAAAGGGAAAAAACATGGAAATAGGATGGATAAAATACATAAAATTTAAAAGCTTTTGCACAAAGAAATCAGTACAGTTAAGATTAGAAATGAAAGTTAATTGGGGAACAAAAAATCTTTGCAGTGAGTTTCTTTGCTAAAAGTCTTATTTCCAAAATATAGGAACTGATCACAAAGCACATTCCTTGACTGATAAGTAGTCGAAGGATAGAAACAGGCAGTTTTCAATGGAAGAACTCCAAGCTGTCTATAGCCATATTAAAAAATGCTCCAAATCATTAATAATTAGAGAAGGGCAAATTAAAGCAACTCTGAGGTACCATCTCACACCCATCAGACTGTCAAATATGACAAAAACATAAAATGACAAATGTCAAAGGAACTATAGGAAAATAAGCACATTGATGTACTGTTGGAACTTTGAATTAGTCTAGCAATTTTGTAAAACAATTTGGAACAATGCCTAAAAAGTTACCAAACTATGTATACCCTTTAAGCCAACAATATGACCATGAATAAGTCTATGCCTCCATGTGTAGGAAAGAGGAAAAAATAGATATAGATATATATAAGCTCTTTTTGTAATAATGAAGAATTAGGATCTGGGGAGGTATCCATCAATTAGGTAATAGCTGAAAAACTTATGGCATATAAATGTAATATAATGCTGTTGTACTATAAGAAATAAAGAAATGTGGGAAGGTTTAGAAGGCTGTTTTCCTGTTTATGCTTTTCTATATCAAGGCTAGGTCATACAATACACACACACACACTCTCACACACACACAGATACATTAAAGGTTCAATTTGGTGAACACCTCTGCCCCTGCCAAATAATCAACTCAGGTACCAGTATCAGATTGTGGTGGTATTCAGGGGTCTCTTGTTATGGCAGAGTTATAATTCTCTGCTTTTAAAACAAAAACAACAAAAATTAAGACTAAGCTTCTAGGAGGTAAGAGACCCAGAAAGAATGCCTCATTCAGTTTTTTCCCCAGTGAACACCCATATGCTTGCCATCTCTGGACTTAGCAACAAGCAGACTGAACACACATGAGGGAGAGCACACTATTTTCCAAGACAGCCCATTCTGCTTTAGATAGTTATTATTATTAGAAAATTGGAGATAATAAGTATAAAGTCATATGGAAACCATAATATACATATACATATATATACACACATATACATAGGCACACACATATTATCTTATCCTCATCTTTTTTGATGGGGTACAGATAAAAGCAGTGCTATGACAAAATATTTTTTTGCTATCATTCCTTTATATCAATGTTCTGTGGAGTATTGCAGAGATAAAATAATTTCTCTTTGTAGTTGATTAACATTGGGATATAAGTTAATCTTCTGTGGCTCACTTGAAAGCATTCTTGGTACAAGCCCAATAGCAAACCTCGTCCTGTTCCCACATGATTTTGTTCTCTTTAGTCAGGTTAGTCAGGTATTGGCATTTTGTAAGCTTTTCATTCCATGTAGCTTAGAGATTATGAGTATTTTCAATGATGACAGCTATTAAGAACATTGTTTTTAAATTTGTATGAATCAATGTTTATTCCCTTGGCTGTTGTGGGCAACAGTTCCATGTGGGTTAATCAGTCCAGTTCCAATAGTTTATCAGCTGAGTTCTCAAGGACATTTTAAAGTATGGGTTTGTTGTTTGTTGGTCCATGAAAGACTACTGATATATAATTCAACTTATCAGATTATGTTCTGTTAAGTATTTAATAGGCACTAAATTTTTGGTGGTTGTTGGGCTATAACGATGTGTTGGGCTATTTCTACCATTTCCTTGAATAAAGTACATCAATCACTAAATCCGAGTTCCTTAAGGTAGTTCTTTATGTATTTTCTGGTGGCAATAAACCAGTTTTTAGTTGCCACAATAACACTGCCACATTTGCTTCCACAAACAAATCCACATGATTCAGCATTTGTTCAATATTCCTCCGCTAACACATTGATGTTGAATGAATTAATACCGAATTAATACCTTTTGATGACAATCATGGATCTCAGTCATTTAATAAGCTCCAGAGAGTAAAGCCATTTTCAGTTACACTGAGCAAATCCAGTGGTGTGTATTTGTAAGCACCTTTCACTCTTGCTCAGCAAAGTGATATGTGCTTATTCCAAAAGCATTTCTCTAAATTTCTAACCTGTTAGTCAAGTGATTTAATAAGGTCTTCCTTTCTAGAATGAATATATTCAGCTTCCCATAGTGGCTTTAGTATGATGGACCCTATGTTTGGTTGATATTGTATGAGCTTTATTAGGGTACTTTTCAATCTGTTAAAATTCTAAAAGTGTACATTAAAACTGGTATGGCATACCTATTAATGGCTTTAAATATGTTCTTCCCATTCAGCTTTGATTTCTGAATGGCATAATAATTCCCAATTAATTGAAAGAGGAAAAATATTTATAAGAAAAACAGCCATTTCCAAATAGATAAAAGGTATAAGGATATGAACAAACAATTACTAATTAGAGAAATGTGAATTAAAGCAATTCTAAGATTCCATTGCATCAGAGTGGCAAAGATGACAAAAACGTAAAATGAGAAATTTTGGAGGGGCTATGGGAAAACAGGTACATAAAGGGTTGGTAGACCTGAGAAAGTGTACAACCATTCTAGAAAACAATTAAAAATACTGGCAATCAGTATTTACTTATACTTAATTATTACTTAATAATCACTTATTAGTTATTGTTGTTGCTGATTTAAGAAAGTATAAAATAGATATGGCAGAAGAAACATGTTCTTACCGTTTCCGTATATCTGGACTATCATACAATCCATTGTAATCTGAGTCAAACACAGGACCACTGACTACATTGATTCCATTCCTTTCTCCAGCGTACCTTGGGAGTAGGATATTATGGAGATAATTCCATATGACTAAACCAAGAAGGGAAAAAAATTTATTTGGAAAGAACAAGTTAAAATAATGTAATGTGGCAGAAACTTAAATAGTAAATTTAAAATAACAAATCTGGCATCTATAAATCATACAAATGGGCATTAGGTGGCACAGTGGATAAAGAGTTGAGCCTGGAGTCAGGAACACCTGAGCTCATATCTGGCCTCAGATGCTTACTAGCTGAGTGACCCTAGACAAGTCACTTAACTCTGTCTCAGTTTCCTCATCTGTAAAATGACCTGGAGAAGGAAATGGCAAACCACTCCAGTATCTCTGCCAAGAAACCTCCTCCCCAAAAAAATGGTCACAAAGATTCAGACATGACTGAAACAACTAAAAAAAGTCATATGTACATATGGCTCTATGTGTATTACATAATTGCATATGTGTCTATACATGCATACACATGTATGTGGCTGTCACCGGGTATTTGTTTGTGCATGTGGTTTACTGAGCATAGAAATTAGAGTTACAAGACATTGTGGTCAAAACCTCAATGAGACTATTTTCTCATCTGTAAAATAAGGATGATAAATATCTGTACCACCTGCTGCTCAGAGCTGTTGAATGGGTCAACTGGGAATTGTGTAAAGTTATTTGGAACCATAAAACATGACCTAAAGGTAACATTATTATCTTCATGGCAAAACATCTGTAAAGTGAATAATTCCTCTGTAATTTGTTCAATAAATCTTCAAGTTCCCTTACTGTGTAAAACAAAGTTTTTCAGGAATATAACTAGCATGTAAAACAAGCTATATTTGTCACTATGACAAAAGAATTCGAATAATAAAGTTTATGCTAGGTCATTTTTACCTTGAAAACTCTGGTACATTGGTATTATGTTACTGGTAAGCAGGGCTTCATGATGTCTATTATTGCTGCCTTTAGTAAGTTCTGCAAATAAGAAAAAGAAAATACAAGCATTTTATTAAAAAGTTCTTTTTAATAATATTAGAAAGCTCATCTTCTTTGAGATTGGGAAGGGGGGGATTAAGTGGAATATCATTCTAGACCTACAATGTCTCTTCAGAACAGTATAAAATCTTGGGAAAAGTCAATGTTTAAGGATTTTGTTTAGTCACATTCCTTCAAAAAGATAAAATAAAATCACAAACGAGAATTTTTTAAGGTATCCCTATTAACTCATTGCTGCATTGACAGAAAAAGCAGAAACTTTTTAAAGTGCCAATTATGAAGTCTTGTCAATATTTATCAGTAAAAAGTACTCCTTTGTTGCATCATCCAAACAAATTCATCATATTGACAATCATCCCTCCCTAAACTAAGGTCCTTTCTTGATTGAGAAGTAGGAGACATATACAAATAAACTCACCCTTTGGATATGGAATAACACTGATTATTCAGAAAAAAAAATACATGGACAACAAGTTGGTCTTGCGATGCTTACACAAAGCTGTCATATAGAATTCTAATAATAAACCTTAAGTCTATTTTATAATAGACTTATAATAAATATGACTTACAATAAATAGACTTATAATAAAATGATCCAAATAAATAAAAAATGATCCAAATAAAACTGCCAAGATAGTTACTCAAGTGAATGTAGTGGGGAGTCGCCTCAAACTATGAGAGCCAATAGGCTAGCAATTTTTACATTTAGCACTCCTTAAAAGATGCTCTGCCAGAAGGATGTAATATCATTAATGGAAAACCAATATACTTTAGACTTTTTCTTTTTTATAATTTGATTTTATTTTTCCCCAATTACATGTAAAAACAATTTTTAACATTCACTTTAAAAAATTTTTGATTTCCACTTTCTCTTCCTCCCTCCCTCCATCCCCTCCCTCATTGAGAAGGCAAGTAATTTGATATAGGTTATACATGTGCAATCATGCAAAACGTATTTCCATGTTGGTCATGTTGTGAAAGAAAACACAGACAAAAAAAGAAAAATAAAGTCAAGAAAAAGCATGCAGATTCTTTCCTAAGAAGACTACTTTACCTTTTTGCTACTGACATTTACAATCACCTTTTAAGCACAAAAAAATTTTTAAACCTTTCAAAGCTCTTACGCTTTCTTTCCACCATCTATGGAGCCATCATGGTACAATACAAAAAGTAATGGCTCTATAGTCAGAGAACTTGGGTTTAAATCCCATATTGAATGCTATTGACCTTGGCCAAATAACTTAAGTTCCCTGGGCCACCATTTCCTCATCACTAGAACGAGGGGGTTGAATTAAATGAACTCTCAGGTCCTTTACACTCTAGATATAGGATCTACCCTGAGCTTTCTCCTAATCTTTACACAAGAAAACAGAGGAAATGATCATGTCTATGCTATCAGCATTGTCCTAGCTATTACATATCACAGTATTTTTTATTAAATTTTATTAAATTTTCAAAAATGACAATTCAAACAACTATTGAACAAACAGACTCAAACAACATCATAACATGGTGTGGATTTAAAAAAAAGTTAAAAAAAGAATTTTTAAACTACGCTTACGTGGAGGGGAGAGGAATCCATAACTTAGCTTTGGGTTATTTTTATAAAATGAACACTTCAGGATGGGACTTGGAGGTATTCGATGATCCTGGTAGAAACAGTTTGAAAAGTCTTCTGTAGAGAAACTGTCCTAATGAACAAAATAAAATATTCATTTAGACCCATATTGGTCAGGAGACAAAGCCACAAAGGTGCTCTGTGAATGTTATTATAACAGGAAGCCATAGGAAGGAGCAGTGTGGTAGTGAAAAAGGGGGTTTATTTAGAGTCAGAAGGTTTGGGTTCAAATTCTGACCCTGCTGTTCACAACTTCTGTGTACTTGAGTCTCAGCTTCCTAGTCTATAAATTGAAAGATTGGACTAGATCAAGATTCATAACCTGGAATCCGTGAACTTTTTAAAAACTGATAACTATATTTCAATATAATTAATTTCCTCTATTAGCCTACATATTTCATTTTCTGCGTTTAAAAATATCGTTCTAAGCAGGGGTCCATAGGTATCCCAAGATTACCAAAGGGGTCCATGGCAAAAAAAAAAAAAAGTTAAGAACCCTGGATTAGATGAGCCTTAAAGTCCTTTCCAGTTCTGAATCCTATGTACAAATCCATGAATAAGGAAGGGTAGGGGTGATATCTTATTTATTTAATCTCTGCAGAGGGCCAGCTCTGAGAAAGTCCATTCTGAGATAAGATACAGGATAGAGGCCTGTTCTTGCCCTTGGGCTGATAACTCGGCATACACATGCTGCTCAGGATGAAGGCTCTTCAAGCCTCCTCGGTACACATGTGCTCTCTCCAAAACCCCCACGGCACACACAGTTCTAAATACCATCTGTGGGCTATTAACAAAATATTGCTTATGACAAAAGGGGAACTAAGCAGGAGGAAGTCATGCATTATGCAAATATATCGCACGTGGATTTGTTGATTCTGCTTGCCTAAAAGGGTATATAAGCCCTGTTCCTCTACGTGATAAAGGGAGCTGTTCTTCACTCTCCTGCCTGGCCCATGTTGTGTGTTTTTCTCTTCACTCTTCTTGGCATTTGGCCATCTCTGGCCATTTCGGCACCACAGCCGCTGGAGGCAAGTGTCTAGCTCAATCCCCTGCATATAGAAGATACTATGTACATTTTAAATAAACTGTATAAAAGAAATATAAAATCAAGACAGTAGACTTCTTGGTCTGGTCCTCCATAAGACATAAATTTGTGTAATTGTTTATGAGGTTAAAGGGTAAAGGTACAAGAAGAAATGTTGGTTTTTTAAAGAGATTAAACTATATTCTGTACTTATCCAATTTTTTTTTTTAAGATTTGACTCCCTTGGAGTAAACAAAGAGAAATTAAACATGACCCCAGTTTCAGGAACGAAATGCATCAAATGAAAGGAAAATTCAGGGGCATAGATAACCATGAAGCTGTACTTCTTTGGTTACAGAACAAAAGGCCAAATCAAGTAGAAACAAAAACTAGCAAAGGTATTTATCTATCCCATCCCACCAAAAGAGGGAATGAAAAAATGTTCACAGCATGTCAAGGTACAAAATGTATCCTGCAAGGTGACGCAAGATTCTACAAAACTGCCAAGTGTTTCAGGTTTAGTCTAAGAACTAAAAGGAAATCTGTAGCCTACATACCAGATGATAGAGATAAGTAAGAATCATGCATTTATTTCTAATAGGCATAATTTATCTACAAAGTACATATTGCCACATATCTTTGTTTCTATGTTTGGACATGCAATATTCACAGTTCCTATGGTATGAGGTTGGCTGACATCTTTATTCAAGTTTCTGAAATAATTCTGATGATTATTTTGCTCATCGCCTTCCCCTTCAATTCAAGAGATGTGAAGTACTGATTACATTCAAGGTATTTGACTAGGTATTAAATAAACAATGATAAATGTGATTATGACTCCATTCTCAAGGAGCTTACATTCTAGAGCTGGGAGATGGGGGTATAAGATAAGCTTGAAGAAGAGATATAGGCAAAATACTATGAGACTTTGAGGAGGAAAAGGCTATTTTCACCAGGGAGGAGTCAAGAAAGGCTTCATGGACAAAGTGATAGGTCTGAATTGACAACTGGAGGAGAGAGATTTTGAGAAATGGATATCTCTCTGTCTCGATACTCTCTTCTCTCTAGGTCTTCAAGAAACCACTCTCTCCTGTTTTTCTTCCTACCTCTCTGAATTTTCCTTCTCTGTCTCCTTTGCTAGATACTCCTCCAGATCACATCCTCTAACTGTATGTGTCCTTCAGGGTTCTGTCCTGGGCCCTCTTCTGTTCAACTTCTATACTACTTCACTTGGTGATCTCATCAGTGCCCATGGATGTAATTACTGTGTCTACAACTGACGTTTCCCAAATCTACTTTTTGTGCCCCAATCTCTCTACTGACTTCCAATCTTACATCGCCAATTAACTTTCAGGCGTCATAAAACTGATGTCTAGTAGACATGTTAAATTCAATATGTCCAAAACAGAACTCATTATCTTTCCACCTAAACTGTCCCTATCCCTACCTTTTCTTTAACTGTGAAAAGCAATACCTCTACCCAGTGTCTTATCTCACAACCTAGGAGTCATCCTGGTTCACTATCTTTCACCCCCACATCCAAGCTGATACCAAGGTCTCCCGATCTCCATCTCTCAAATATGCCCCCTTCTCTCCTCTGACACTGCCACTTGAAACAGCTTTCTGGTGTCTCTGCCTGCCTCAGATGCTCCCCATACTCCAATACTTCCTCCATTCAACCACTAAAATGATTTCCCTAAAATGCAGATCCAGTCATGTAATTCATTCAACCACTAAAATTATTTCCCTAAAATGCAGATCCAGTCATGTAATACACACACACACACACACACACACACACTATACTCCAATGACTTTCTATTGCCTCCAGGAGTAAATACAAAAATGCTCTGTTCTTGTTTGACCTTCAAAGCCTTTCGTAACCTAGTCCCCTCTTGCCATTCCAGTCTTTTTATACCTTATCCCCCAATACATATTCTTCAATACAGTTGGCCTTCCAGCGATTCCATGAACAAGACACTCCATCTCTCAGCTCTGGGCATTCTCTCTGGCTATCCTCAATGTCTGGAATGCTCTTCCTCCTTTGCTCTAACTGCTGACCTCCCTGGCTTCCTTTCAGTCTCAACTAAAATCCCACCTTCTACAAGAATCCTTCCCCCAACTCCTCCTAATTCCCTCTGATAATTGTTTCCTATTTAGCCTGTATATGTGTGTATATGTACATATATACACACATACATATATATGTATATATTTGTTTGCAGGTTGTCTCCCCATTAGGCTGTAAGCTCCTTAGGGGCAGGGACTTTTTTCCTCTTTTTGTATCCCCAGCATTCAGTACAGTACCTGGTACACAGTAGGCACTAATAAATGTTTACAAATTAATTTAGTGATGGAGAGGGAAAGTACAACACAGAGATGGAAGAGGACAGGATGAGAATGGAAAACATCAATCTAAACTGTGACACAGAATATGAGAAGGATGACATAGTGTCGCAAATGGAAAGTTGTTCCAGATTGGGAAGAGCCTTGAATGTAAAGTCCAGAGTTATATATTTTATTTATTAGTCAATTTATTAGCAGCTCCCTGAAGATTTTTATGCAGAGTGGCACAGTCACAGCAGTATATATTAATTTAAAGGATTAATTGGATAGTAGCACGGAAGACAGACAGGAGAGGGGACAGACTGGAGATAGGAAGACATGTTAGTAGGTTAATAATCCAGACAAGAAGAGACAAAGACTTGATCTAGGATGGTTGCAAAAGAAGTAAAGGGAAGGGTCTATAGAGATGCAAGAGACATTAAGGATGTAGAAGCAGCTTTATTTAACAACTGAGTAGATATACATGGTGAAGTGACAGCCAAATACTAGACTCTGATGACTAATTGCTGAATGAAGAAATGAGTGAAAAGGTTACAATCTAGGCAAATTCTTAGCGATCATTTGCAGATGAAAAAATTTCCCTGACTAAACTGAACTGATTCTATAGGCAGTAATCAGTAAAAAGGAAATTATAGAACATGAGAGCTAAAAGGAACCTTGAAAATATATCTAAACCAACTACCTAGTTTGAGAAATGAGAAAGCTGAGGTTAAATAACTTTCATAAGGTCATAGAACTAGTTAAAGGCAAAGCCAAGTCTAGTCTCAAAGAATGCTAGAATTAGGAGACACATTTAGAGATCTCCCCTTCCTTCTTCATTTTCTAGACAGGGAAGCCAAGACCCTGAGAAGTTATTCAGTTGGCCCAAAATCACACAGGCTGTGGAGAGAGGCACTGAGACTACAATCCAAGTCTCCTTGGTTTCAGTCCAGTTTTTCCATTACAAGTCTTTGGTTACAAACCTAGGCTGACCATGAACAAATGCTTCCTTACTATTTTGCTTACTGTAATGCTATTTGCTTACTGTTTTGCTTACTATAATGACCATTTAAAATGTCTATGAGGAGAGGTACACCAAAATCACATATACTTGCATTTTTGCCAACGGTGTAGGAACTCCAGAGTGGCATTGTGATGTCACGGCTATATGCATTTACAAACTGGTGTTGGTAAAGAAGACAAAAAGTGCTGTTCTTCTGGAGTACCCTAGGCCTTCCATAGGGCAGGATATTACGTTTGATCATCTTTTCTAAAATTTTAAGAGAAGGAAAATAAAACAGAATCCAGAGGACAAAGTTACTATCTTAATTCATTTAGCATATCTACAAAAGCAGGAAGAAAGATATATTTTCCCCACCTACATTCATCTAGTATTTGCCTCTGTTTATCCCAATTTGGAAGTCAGCCTTAATGCTCTAAATCTATTTGTAAATAGTAAAAAAGATTTAAAGGGGAAAAAGAGAGAGAGAGATCATTGTACCTTGTTCCTGTGAGCAAAGGGAAAACAACAACAGAAAACCACTGTAGGTTTGGGAAAACACAAGTTCTCTAGCATCCAGAGACCGATTAAAACCACTTCAAATTGGGTTTATGACGTTTCCTAAAGTCCTTTGGTCTATTATTGTTGTGTCAATTGTCTTTATTAGTGATTCTTTCTAGATTTCTGATTTATTCTAGACTGAGAATTCCTTAACCTCTGAAAGTGAACCAGGCTTGTTTGTTTTTAGGACAATCAAATTGTACAGCATATAGGTTAGCAATTATGAAACTAAAGTTAAAGTATTGTAGGATCTTAGATTTGGTGGAGATCTTAGAAGTTGATTAACCCAGCCTTCAAATGAGAAGAAACCTCCTTGATGACATCCCCAATTATTGTAGGGTTCATTCAGATTCAGCTTCCTCTACCCATTGAGAAAGTCGATTTTACCTTCGGGCATCTCTCTTAAAAGTTTTTTTTTTTCTTTTTCCTTAGATGGGGACAAAAAACACTCTTCTACTCATCTCAGAGTTTTACCCTCTGAGGACAAGCAAAACAAGTTTAATCTTTCAAATATATAGCAGCCTTTCAAAAACTTGGACAGTCATACTATCATCCTAATTCCTCTCTTCTTTAAACATTCCTACTTCTTCAACTAATCCTTATATGGAGTGATTTCCAGTCCTCACCATCCCGATTATTCTCCTTCAGACACACTCTAGCTTATTTCTGCCCTTTCTCAGACCCAGACACAATACTCTGGATATAGCCTAGTCAAGGCAAAGTATGTGGGAATAATAACTTCCCTCATCCTGGACACTATTTCTTCAATACTTCAAGGATCCCTGATTTTGTCTGCATGAGGATTCCATCTAACATTGCATCCTGCAATCCCTTTCTGGCTTTAATAGATGACCTTTGAGGATGTTTGTGAGCAAAACAAACAAAAATATGTGTCACCCTGTGACTAGCCTCTCTGAATCTCTGGTGACTAGCCTTTCTGGTCTTTGGACAACTGACCAAAGTTTATATCATTGGGACTATAACTTACAGTTTTGGTTTTGTTTTTTAGCTTGGTAGGGCACGTTAGTTTTTATACTCCATCGACATAGGTTTTAAGATGACTCTCATCTCCTCATCACAATGAGGTATTAGAAAAAGATTTTTCTTTTGTTAATTCAGGCTATTTTGAAACATAGTGGCTATGGGACCCTGAGGAAGTCATTAAAACTCTATGTCCTAGGCAGTTTTCCAACTAAAGTTACAGAAAACATGCCAGCCTGCATTAGTATCAGCATACAGTTTCTTTGTCTTGGAGTTCCCTATGCCAATGAAATAAAAGGTCCAGTCCTAATCCTTATACCTAATATAGGCTAACCTTACATCTATTTTCTTAACTTCAAATTCAGATTTTTGATTTCATTGTGCCAAGTTATGCTGTCGACTCATTGAAATTCTTATTCACTGAAATGATATAACACAGCTAGGTAGTAGTATAATGTTTAACCTGAAGTCAGGAAGATGAGTTCAAACCCGTCCTCGGACATTTACTATCTGTGTGACTCTGGGCACGTCGCCTAACCTTTGTTGGACTCAGTTTCCTCATCTGTAAAATGGGGAAGATAATAGCATCTACCTCTCAAAATTGTTGTGAGGATCTAACGAGATTTTTGTAAAAAGCACTTAGCACAGTGGCTGGCACATGGTAAGTGTGATGTAAATGCTTATTCTCTTCCCTTTCCCTTGTCTGTTTCACTTTCCTCACCTGCAAAATACAATAATACTTGCAAGAATTAAATGAGATAATATTTGTGAAACAAACTTTGCAAACTTTAAAGAGCTATAGAAATGTGAGCTATTGTTATTACTAAAACCCAGTGTCTTTTTCACATGAACCATTGCGTAGTTATATCTAACTGATCCAGCACTCATGCAATTAACTTCTGAAGTTTATTTATACCTACTAATTTTCACCTAACCAAATTCAGCCCAGATTTCTGGTCAGATTTCTGAGATCTTTTTAGATCTTGATTTTATTATCTAGCTCATTAGGAATATAAGACAAACCACATAGGCCACATAACTATTCTGATCAAAATATTATCTCCTGAAAAACATAGCTATGTGAAAAAAGAAACTGAAGCAACAAATCTGTGTACAAAATTCAGACCATGTCAGGTTCAGGGTTGAGAATTCAATAGCCCCTAATCTTCTGCAAAATTTTGCAAGGGCTCCTGCCTTAATGATTTTAGGCTACATCTAAATGACACCAAATGCACAGATGAAAATTGAAAAAAATCATTTGACTATTCCTAATTTTTATTCAGATATTTAATCAGCCCAACTTTAGGTGCACTGAATCACTTTAACATGGCCCCTGGTGCCTAGCACAGCATGCCATGGACATAGGAGCCTTAGTAGAAGCTATTGATGGCAATGTTAAACCATCATCTGAGGCTCTATTATGAAGTATCACTCAAACCTTCAAAACATCTTCCTTGTGGTCATAAAGAGTGATTCAGCTCCCACAAAATATGATATCGTTCACTATTTCCAGTATAAATACTACTGCCCCCTTTATGACTAACAGTCTAGACTGTCTAAAACAAAGAGATCTCTGTGTTTCACCAGGTAGGTACACTAACAGTAGAAGCTCCTTTCTGGGAGTTTTCTACAAGAAACTCCTATGTTTCTTATGCCACTAACTAAAAATTCACTTCTGCATTTCTTCTGGCTTACATAAAAGTAAGACTGTCTTACCTTCTTCTGTAGTCATATTCAACTCTGATTGAAAATCCATTGTGGATGAAACCTAAAATGTTTGAAAAATTAAAAAAGGAACTCATGTGAATGTGTGAGATTATCATTGTTTATGTCTTTAATATAGGAACTGGACATTATAATTAACTAATATTTATCCTGTGTAAAATTTGAAATGTTGAAAATGTTATGTGGGAAAATTCTATTGCTAATGATCATAATTCCATAAAAATTTCAGCATTATATTTTTAGGATAAGTAAAACACTGGAAAGGCATAAATTGAAAACTAGTCATTTCATGCCATCTCTATTCCCACCACTTTCCTATAATTTTAATCAGACCAAAGACTAACAGGAAAAAAATGAAAGAAAAAGAAAGAAGGGAGGGAAGAAAAAAAGAAAGGAGGGAGGAAGGAAAGAAAGAAAGGAAGAAAGTAAGAAAGGAAGCAAGAAAGGAAGGAAGGAAAAACTAGCCTCCAAAATATCTTTACGGATGATTATTCCATATGTTTGGCAATGTCCTACCACAAATTTATCACCTATGCAGGCTCTTAACCATAAATGTGTAGTGGGAGGTAAATATAGTCAAGCTAAATTTTTCACCAAAGAATTATCCCACTTTGTTCTCCCTCTACTTAGAGGATATAAATGACAGCACAGAAAATAAAGATCATGCTCAATTTAAATTCAAGGTCCCGTGTTCTCCTTTTCTCTCTATCTCTGTCTCTATCTCTGTCTTTTTGTCTCCATCTCTTTCTGTCTCTGTCTTTCTCTCCTTCAATAATAGTAGACCATACAACACACTCCACTGTTCAACAATGACTCATCTTAATCAACTTAGAGTAAACCACTGACAAAACACAAAAGTCAGAGTGCAAAACAGGGAAGTCAACTCCAAAAACTAAAACAAAAATACTCAAACATTCCAAGAAAGAAGAATTGTCTTCTACAGCAGCAGATTTTCATCTCATCATCAACGTTCATCAAATGCCTTCTATATTGTACTAGGCATTGCAAAATTGCAACACAATGAGTATCTTCAGCCTCCTTACCGAGTCACATGAGCAGCCAAGGTTCTCTCTTGTTTTCTTTGTGAAAGGGCATTTTGCCAGGTGGCTTACTTCTTTGGGATGCTCTGGTAGGTAAACAGGTTTCTTTAAGAGATGGTTAAGACTTCCATGAGTTCCATTATTTGAAGCTGGTTCCAAATTCAGTAAATCTACAATGATTCAAAGAATGGTGGATAATTATTTGAAAGAACTTAAATTCAGTATAAAAAAGATAGAAAATGATAGATCTTTCTTAAATGGCATTATTATATTCTTTTTTTATTATTGAGACTGTGCTTCCCTATCTCACCCAACCTGCAATGTGGCGACCTCTCACAGGTCTGATCCCACTACTGAATGGCACAAGAGCTATGACCTGCTCCATTTCTGACCCAGGCTGGTTTGTTTCTCCATAGGCAATGTGGTAGGTCCCTGCTCCTAGGTGCTCACAATTTTGGTGCTATATTTAGCATGCACACTCAATTGGCTAAGCCTACTGCAGCTTAGAATTTCTGAGCTCTAACAACCCACTAACCTCAGCCTCCTAAATAGCAGGGATTACAAGCTCATGCCACTATGCCCAGTAACTCTATTATAGTCTTAAAACTAAATGCATATAAGCCTTTATAAGGCCTGTACAGAAAGAAAAATTAAGGGATTTATAGTGTTTTCTTGTTTCAGACTGGGTTTTGACTGCACTGTTTTTATTGGAAATTTGAAGAGACTTGATGCACTATACTAATTTATAAAATGCTCTGTGGAAAACAATTCAGACCACTAAAGTGATTATGCATTAAGAACATTTCATATTTTCCAAATGCTAGATTATAGAAATATTAAGAAACATTTACAAATATAATTAAGTATAAAAGATTCAATTCATATATAGTGCCAGGCTGAGCCCAAGATATACTAAAAGGGAACTACTTTATTCATGCATTACTGACATCACTGCAAATTCATTCTTCTGGGATGGTAACAGGTACTGCCTATTCCTACCCATTTCTTCTTCCTGCCAGGGCCAATGAGTCTCCTTTCTTAGGTCTCTGTTACTATACCCTCTTCACTTTCTTACAATTTCTCTTTCACTGGCATCATTGATGCTTCTTTCTATTGGTTTTCCTTCTACCTGTAGAATTGCTTCTTCTAAGACTCCTTTACTGGATTATCATCTTCATCTATCACATTAAGTGTGCTCATCACACAAGACCCTTTTCTAGTCCATTTGTTCTTCTCTCTCTACACTCTCTCCTCGGTGTTCTCATCAGTACTATTCCCAATGTTTATTATCATCTCCATGCAGATGATTTCCAGCTCTACATACCCAGTCTTCACCTGTGTCCTGAGCTCTAGTACTACATCAACAACTGCCTGCTGAACATCTCTACCCAGATAAACTCAAACTCATAGTTCACCCAGACTTTAGTCCTTCTCCAAAATTCCCCATTTCTGTTGATGACAACACCATCTTTCCCTCAATCCAGGTTTGAAAACTTTGAGTCAACCTTCCCTTCCCCTCAATGCACATAGGTATTCAGATTCCCAAGTCTTGTTAATCCTATCTCAATGATATCTCTTATATCCATCTTTTTCTCTCCTTACAAATCCTCTACACTAATTCAAGCCATGATTCAGGGGGTAGTTTCCTGATGGAGAATCAGAGGACTTAGGTTCAAATCCCACTTCTGCCACTTACTACCTCTATGAACTTGAGCACATCAGGCAAAAGACAACAGCACAGTATGGTGGATCAAGCACTAAACTTGGAAGTCAGGAAGATGTGGGTTCAGATCCCACTTCAGATACTTACTAGCTGTGTGACATTGGTCAATCCTCTTAACTTCGCTAGACCTCAGGTTCCTTAGCTGTAAAATGAGGGAGTTGGATTTGGTGACCATTAAGGTCCTTTTCAGGCATAAATCTATGATTCTATGTTTCTATGATCTCTCTGTATCTCAGTTTTCTCATCTGCAAAATGAGGCAATTGAACTAAATAATGTTAAAATTTATGATGCCTCATCATTTCTCACCTGGATTATGACAGTTTGCTAATTAGTTTCCCCACCCTCAGATCTCTTCCCTGTCTAATACATCTTCCAACTAGCTACCAAATCAATATGTCTAAAGCTCAGAGATGAACATGTTAAATCCCTCCCTTCTCAAAAATCTTTGATGTGTCTCTTTTGTCTAGCCTTTTAATTAAAACTTCCAGCATGCTGGCTCCTGCCAATCTTTCCAATATTACTTCATATTACGCTGATTTTCACAACATTAATTTTTTCCCCCAAACATGGCATTCCATGTCCTGCCTCTTTAATTTTGTACAAGTGGACCTCCATGCCTTGGACTAAATAAATATTTCCCAATAAAGTGAGGAGAGAACAAAGGTGAAAATATTAAAGATTATTCCAAAATCATACATACTACACCACTCTATACATATCCATGAGATAGCTTACTAACTATGCTTTCATTCCACATAAATTCTCAGAAATCATGAATCAATTTGCACTTACCACACATTAAGTTATAAATTTCAATGTTTTCAAAGGGTTCAACTTTAGTATTATGCTTGAATGCAGGTCCATAGCCAATGAAGAGAGCCTATGTTTTGACCAAAAAGATAAGCATTTAGTGTCAAAACACATTGAGATATGCCTAAAGAGCTCCATCTATAGAATTTTAATTTAATAATTTTTTGTATATTCTTAGGGGAAGATTAGAAGGAAAATGTCAATTAGTAAACACTGTTTATTATTAATAATAATGATACCTTATATTGATATGTTTAGTATAATGAAGTAGGCAAAAGTTCACAAAGCTTAAATGTTAATTAATCAAGCATCATTAAGTACCCACCATGTACCAGGTACTATTTAGGTAATAAAGATACAAAGACCAAAACCAAACAACCTCTGCCCTCAAGGAGCATATATTCTTTAAGAAAGAACAACATATACACCTATGTAAGAGAAATTTATACAAAATAAATACTAAGTGATTTGAAGGAGAGGAAACACTAACAGCTGAAGCATCAGGACAAGCTTCATGTAGAAACTGGCACTAGAGCCTACAGTTTCCAAGGAAAATAGGGATTCAAAGAAATGGAAATGAGGAAGGAATGTATCGCAAGTATGGAGAGCAGTGCAAAGGCACAAAGATGGAAGAGAGAATATCACATGTAAAGAATAGCAATAAAGCCAGTTTGATTCAATCAAAGAGTAAGTGAAGGAGAGCAATGTATAATAAAGATGGAGTCAGACTGTAAAGGGTTATAAATGTTTAATAAGGGTGTTTGCATTTTACTCTAGAAGTAAAAGGGAGTCACTGGTCTTTATTGAGTAGAGGAGTGAAATAGCAAGTCTCTGCTTTAGAAAAATCCCTTTAGCTATTGTGTGGGATATAGAATGGAGTGGGGAGAAACTTAAGTCCAAAAGATCAATTAGAAAGCTATCACAATGGTCCAAGCAAGAAGTGATAAATATTTGAACTAGGGAGGCACAATGGAGATTTTAAAATTTTCAGTGCAAGCATTTACGTCTTGGAAGTCAGCAAAAGCTACAAACTAGGCCAATTTTTATTTGGTTGATTGTCCAAAATTCAAGAAAGTGATGGAAAAAATGCTAATAACTATTAACTTATTTTATCTGATTATACAATTATATGTTAGCTGGACATTGATATTAACTAATAAATAATAAATATTGTTTTTTACTATCCAATTAATATCAATATCACTGTCATAATATTAATATTCTATTACTGCTATTTTGTATCATTAAGAAAATTATGCATTATTTATAATAAAATTATATATTAATTATGTTAATTATGTTATGTATAAACATATACATTGTTAATTACCTATGTGGTAAATTAATAATTTATTAAATGATTTAATTATTAAATATTGCAATTTTACCATGTATTTTACTAATATGCTAGTTTTACATCATATAAATTCTACATAGCTATGTTATTATTTACTGGTCTAAAGCAGATTAAACAGAAATGTATGGGGTTTTTTTGCCTGGAGAGCTGGTTGTTAAACATTTACCAGCAAACCTCTGGTGGTGAACATGTGAGTAGAAAGAAGGGGACAGATGTGACACATGCTGTGGAGGTAGAATTGAAAGTACTTGGAAACTTACTGCATTGAGGGGAGAGGAATAGTTAGGAGTGATGAGTTAAAGTGAAAATAATAGTTGAGGACAACTCCTTAGACGCAAAATTGGGTGACTAGAAGAATGGAGATGCCTCTTCCAGAAATAGCATAATTGAGTGGCACAGCCAGAATGAGAACACAAGTACTTTAAGAAGGACCTTATAAACATCATTCGTTTGATCTTCACTACATCCTTGTGAGAGTAGTAGTAGTATTATCCCTATTTTTCCAAAAAACAAGATAGAAGCTTTAAAAGGTTGGGTGACTTGCCCATGGTCCTACAACTAATAAATGTAGCAAGCAGGATTTTAAAATTTTAATACAGGTATGCTTCACTTTAGGCATCTCCCAAAAAGTCACATATAAATCAATTTATAGTAAATCAAATCATTTTAAGTACCTAAAAGGAACTTATTTTTAAAGGATTTTTTAAAATTCCTTTTGCAAAACAGAATCATACTATATGTTGTTTTGCAAGTTTGGATTTTTATGTATCAGACTTTTTAAAACTGGGATATACATTTGCAGTTATTCATCAAGTAATCTTTTCTTTTCAAAAAGACAATGAGGCATGACATTTCCACTTACTTGCATATTTGAGAATATATTATCTGAGCCATGGAATCCAGATCCACAATATTTTCTCTCTGCTGGATTCCTAATTTTGACATAGACATACCAGTTAACATAATGTATTGACATATTTTATAACTAGAATGAGATTTTTATATTTACTGTGCCTGGCATAGAGTGGCTACTTAATAAATGCTTGATTGGCTAACTGATCTAAAAATAACACCTACTGTGAAGACACAAGGCTAGTGAACCAACTACCTTAAAAAAAAACTACTGTGTAAGTTTCATTTGCCCTTTCTATACCATCTTATAAATTGAATAAGAGAAGTTGTTTCCTTTTGTCTTCTTGTCTCCTCCCTCTTTGCTCTCTTTCCCAAAAAATTTGTATTGTATTAATAGACAATAAGATACTTAGTAAAATACCATTACTTGACTCCTAGCTCACCATTTAAATCCAACCTGGGTTGAAAAGATGGACACACTCAGCATCCATTCTTTACTTGGTGGCCATTATACAATTTGATGATTTAGGTCTTTGTTTATCAATAATGTTACTTAGCAGGTCTGTAATTTTCATTGAGTGACCTGGATGCCCAGAGTATTAAAGTATTCTGAGGTTAGGTACAAAACAGTGCAATCCTTACAGCCCAGTAGCATGTGCTTGAAACAATTTGAAAAGCAATATTATAAAGAATAGGAATTAACAAAATACAAAAGTGGCATTTAAATGCTAAGAAAATTCCAAATAACAGGGTATGAAGATATTGGCAGGTGACAACCCACTTTCATATTAATTTTTCAAGGATTCATCATATCTTAAAGTGATAGAACATCATTATAAATCTGTATTTTGAATATCCTGCTAACACATGATTAATTGGCTTCCCCATCTCTCCTCTGTCTCTTCTCCATGTTCTCCTCTTGCTCCTCAAACACGTTTCTTTTCACAATTTTCCTTTAATAACCAGAACCCTAGTAACTGTTTTGACTTAACTTATTTCCATCAGTCCTACTGATTTTTACTTGGGAGCATCTCTCTCATCCACCTCTTCATTTTTATTTCTATAGCCACAGTCCTAATCTGTGGTTTGTCCTTCATTCTTGTTACCCAACCAGCCTCCTTTTGGACTCCCAGCTTTTATTTTCTCTTCCTTTGGGTTCAAACTCTACCTCAAAACACTTACAAGTTGTGTAATTTTGAGCAATCTCACTTAACTTTCTCAGGTTCAGTGACCTCTTCTGTAAAATTGAGAATAGCAGCCTTCTCATAAGGATGATGTGAGTATAAAATGAAATAGAATATAAAGAGCTTTGCAAAACTCAAGGCATTATATAAATGGTAGCTATTATTAATGTTATTAAATTATTGTTATTATTACTAGCTACTACTAGCTATGTGACCCTGAAAAAGTCATTTAACCTCTCTCAGCCTCAGTTTCCTAATCTGTAAAATGGGGCTAATTATAGCACCTACTTCTCAGGACTACTGTCCTGTGATTAAACAAGATAACACACATAAAGCTCTTTACATACCTTAATGCACTTTCATTATTATTCCAATACAACCTATCCTCACATAATCTGCAACAAACACTGTTTATAATTTTATTTCCTTACTTCATAGAAGGCATTGAAGAGACAACAAAGGCAGGACTTACATTGCAAGTTGCCACTGAGGATCTAAGTAGAATGTCAAGGGCTCAATTCTATCACTCTTCGCAAAGTGTAACCGCTTGGGTAAAAATTGTTTCAAATAAGGTTTGAAGTGCTGATCTGGTTCCCTGCACTGAAATCACAATTTTAATTTAAAATAAGTAGAATCATTGTTTTCATGTTTTCCAAGAAGTGCTCCATTAAAGTCCACCTCTCTTTCCTCACTATGGCACAGAAGTTATCTTGGGTTCTTGAAAGTTATGCCAGCAGAATAAAATGCTCTGGGGCTCATCATAAAGTGTTAGAGAGTATATGAATATGAGCTTGAAGATGTAATGCAGATGTTCTGTCTGAGGACTAGCCTAGCTAAATTTGGAGAGGTTCAGAGCCAGAAGGTTGGCACACTAACTCAGAAAGACCACCCACTAAAGCATAAAGCGAACCACATTGGTGAAAGTAATACTCACACCAATGAAGTCCCAAATCATTGGGACACTGAAGTATAAAACCTTCAAATGAGTAGGCTCGCCATGAAATGACTTTGAAAATCATGAAGAAAATGTTTCCTGCTAAGAAATATTGTTTTGTTTTACTTTCCAGCTTAGATAATGAAATAGAACCATAAAAATAAGCCAGAACCTAGATCTCAGGACTTATCTAAGTCCAATATCAGAGCAGCCTAAAATGACCTAGGTAGGACAAATTTAGTGGCACTAAATACTGTGTTTGTTCTGGCTACTGACTATCTAATCAGTTTACAAATACTCTCTTATCCAGAAAGATAAAGGCTTTCCTCAATATTTGTGATTAGAATATAACAATCTACCATAATGGGATAAACCCTGAAGCCTCCTTAAAAAGTTACTGATTAGTCGAAACTCGTGTAGGCAAAGGCAAAAATTTCAAACTTGCAATCCCACAATACAGTTTTTACATTCTTTATTTAAGCCATGGTAGGATAAAGCATGTGGGTAACATTACTCCCTTCCCATCAATGATTTTTTTTAATTTTAAATTTACATAGTATGTACTCAGTGAAATTAAGAATAATTAGATATTACAAAACAAGTAATACTTACAGAAAGATTTCTGGCAATGTCTTCATAATTAACTGAAAGAATACCAGATAATTAGTAAGCAAGAGTTTATTACATAACTAGAAATTTAAAAAAAAAACCATCATAAGAACAATAATAACAAAGGAATTCAAGCAAAAGCGTTAGGTTAAATACTCAAGGTTTCAAATGTCTATTTGTGGAGCTACCATGCATTAAATATATGCTCCCTGAAACACTTCCACAAAAAGCTCAAAATAAATGTGACCTAAATAAAAACGGTCACACCCCAAAGGCTAACTAAAAGAGAATGAGATCTCTCACAATGAAAACAAATGGAAGATTATTAACCTAGCAAAGATTAGAAACTATCATTAAAAAATAGACTTGATTACATGAAATTAAAAAGCCTTTTGGGAGCAACATCAATGAAGCTAGGATAAGAAGGAAAAACATCAGTTGGGGAAAAAAATGTGTCAAATATTTTGGGCAAGAGTCTTATATCCAAAATATATTGGACAATTACCACAAACATAAAAGACAAATAGTCATTCCCTAAAGGACAAGTGGTTAAGGAATATGAAACAAGTAGTTCTTATAAAAGAATTGTAAATTATTAACAACCTATGAAAGATTGCCCCAAATCATTAATAAGAAAAATGTAAATTAAAAACCTCTGAGGCTCCAAAAATCAGCAAAGATAACAAAAAATACCAATAGTCAATTTTGGAGGGAATAGGGGAAGATAGGCACATTAACATTCTCTTGTTGGAGTCACGAATTGGTTTGACCATTCTAGAAAACAATTTAGAACTGTGTCAAAAACAAATCTAAAATGCCTATTATATCCTGTGACTATATACACAGATAACCCATAGAAGTAAAAGATAGAAAAGTCTTTATTTATACCAAAATATTGATAAATGTGATATTTGCAATAATAAAAAAATTCAGAGAAACATGATAAACTGACGCAGGAATGAAATAGACAAGACTAGAAAATGATAACACAACAATGGAAATGGACAGAAGAGTAAAAAGAAACTAAATGCTATGTAATCATAATTACTAGTCTCAGACCAAAGGAAAAGTTTAAGAAAATGTACCTCCCTCCATTTGCAGAGGTGGGGGACTACGAGTGTGGAACGTAGATCATACTAGTAGAAATAGTTGATCTGTTAATTCTTCTGAGCTCTTCCCCCCACCCCAACAATTTTTCTTTTGTTTGTTTCTCAGAAGTTTCTCAGAAGCAATTAACTGTTCTCTCTCAAGAACTGCAGGAGCTGACAAGATGGGGGCAGGGTGCAAAATAAAATGATTTAAACTACAACTGAAACAATATTTTAAAATAAATTTCTTGACAAAATTGGCTTGTGATAATGTATAATTTAATTTTTCCTTTGGCATTTTTAAAAATGAATGCTAATATCATTTAGAATGGCTTCAGATTGTCTTTTTTAAGGGTGAAATTTGCTGACCTCTTAAAAAGCCTCTTTAAAAATTTTTTTTTCAACAATATAAAACATTCTACGTAAGTATTAGCCCAGAAAACAAATGGTTTCGTATTAGTAATCAGTTCTGTTAACTGTTATTAATGACAATGAAATTGACCTGCATAAAATACTTTTTAATATTTTATAAAATGTTCTGTCCATAGGTCACCTAAGATGATGAATCTTGCACTTTAGCATATAATTCATAGGCTATCACACAGAGGCAGTAGCACTTTTCTAAATGCTAAAAACAGCAAATCAGACTGGAGGGCTTGAGAAAGCTGGCTACACTTCCCCTGCCAGTGAAGTTTCATAAAATGCTTGAGTTGCAGAAGATTTAGCCTGCTAATCCAAAGATCAAAAAGAAAGTAACATTCTTATCTATCTGATCCCCTTTCTCCTTCCTGGCCAATGTTGACAAAATTCAACTTGCAATAACAAGTTCTGAATATAATCACTCATTTTCTGGTAAGTTTAAATACTTACAAGTCTGATAATTATCTGGAACATCAAAAATTCTCAGTCGAGCTGCAGGACCATAAAATACTTTGACATTTTTAATATCCCCCAAATACTTGTTCAGGTAGACATATTTTTTACAGCTACCTTGTTCCATTCCTGAAGAGAAAAAAAAAAGCATTAAAAAAAACAGCTGGAATTCTTGAAAGGAAAGAAGGAAGGAAGACCTTTATCAAGAAGAATGAACTTTATCTTAAGAATTTCATTTCGACAATGATCTCTGACAGTTCCAAAGGACTCATGATGAAAAATGCAATCAACCTCCAGATAGAGAACTGATAGATTCTGGGTGCAGATTTAAGCATATTTTTTTCTCTTCATTTGTCTTGCTTCTTTTTTTTTTTCCTCATAGTGTAGCTAATGTGGACATACATTTTGTATGACTTTATATGTATAATGAGTATATTTCTTGCTTTATCAATGGGTGCAAAAGGGAATGCAGGGAGGGAGAGAATTTAGAACTGAAGATAAAAATTAAAAATTTAAAAATTGAAAAGAATTTCATCTGGCAAGTTTAGCATTCCTACCATGTGTATAATTTTCTATTCTACAGAGAATAGAAAAGAAGCATGCAACAGGTTTTCCTTCTCCTTTAAGAACCTTAGTTTCTAGCAATCACTATTACCTGACCTTGTTTTGCCATCTGCATCTCTCCCTAAGACTCCTTAATATTTACTCTTTTTAAAAATCAATTTTGATGGCTAATTGGTTAAAAAAAATACTTACCCTTATTTAAGCACCATAATATCTTAGATATGTGTGTTGAGCCTAGTATCATCATTCCAGTTTTATAGATAGAAAACAAAATCACAGAAGCTTGGCCAAGTTCATCTAGAGAACTAATAACAAAACTGATCTCTCTTTGGATCTTTTATTGTTTTATAGATTTTCCATTAGTATTTTACTATCCAACATGATCATTTTTACTTCCCAGAAATGCTTTTGAATTCCCTATCTACACACTTCTTCCATTTTCCCAACATGGGAGTAACATAGTAAACAGCAGCTCATGATCAAAAACAGAAAAATATTTTAGAAGTTGAAATATGCTAAGGCCAGGTCTAATAATAGTCTACCTCATATCTACTTCAACAAAAGAGAAATGGAAAAATTTCATGAAAATAGAATGGTCTAAAATACCAAACTGCATAATTTAGGGGGGAACTAATCTTTTAAATTTTCTTTAATGACTTAGATTGGTGGCTGCCTCCATCCCCGAATTAACCAACAATTATTCCATCCTTTACCTCATGTTAGTAGTTGGGTTTTAAATTTTCTTCTGATTGGCACATGTCACCTCATATTATTTTTCCCCTTAATTTCCTCTAAGTATCAGCATGAGATTGCAATATAAGAAGGAAACTGCATGAAGTGAATTGTAACATATAAGGGAAATCAGAGTCAATGTAACTAATCTCTCGGCACCCCGATGTGAAGTGTAACTGACACGAATTTAAATTACCATGATCTGACACAAGAATAAGGTTTATGCATCTGTGTAAGTTCATTGCTTTAAGACCATCCATCAACATGCCAACAATGTTGTCAACTCTTTGTAACGCCTTGATGACCTAGGAAAGAAAAGAAATTTCAAGTGGAACAAATTTGTGGTTGAATTTTGGCTCCAAATATTTTCTTTTCTATAAATCTATATATATATATATATATTAAGGAAAAAACCCATTGAAGTGAATACCTATACTACACAAAACATTTATTTAAGGCTCAGGAGTCAGGGGGTCATTGAAAGAAGGAAATAATAACTGACTGACAGGAGGGCAATCATAGAGTACTAACACTGAAATGACCTTAGTCACCTTAAGACTTCCACACAACCATAACCAGTCTGATAAGCCCCTCCCCAAGACCTCTGCTTGGCAAATACTCGTGGAATACCTCTGATTCAAACTATGTCCCAACTCAGATTGATGAGCTTAACAAAAACTGACTATAGAACTAATCTAACAGCTAAATGATGCATTGCAACTGAGTTTGCATTGTGTGTTCAGTGTGTTCTATGACCAATAGTTTTCTTAAAACATAGAAATCATTAAATCCTAGAAAACAAAAGAATATAAATACAAGGACATCAAGTGACACTTCAGACCTAATAACATGTAACATTTGTCTTTTCCAACTCTCCACACAAATGACACACCATCGGTATTCATATTTAGCTTTATATTTACGTAGTATGTCAAATCAGCTTAATCTTTATTTTTTACTATTATCTACCTTTTACTACCTTGGAAGTAAGTTATGACAGTCTCCATTAATATGACCTCTCATTCATTCAAAGATACACTGGCAACATAAATTAACATTTTGTTAAACCAAGACAAATCAAGTTTAAATTTCTCTGAGAATTTAAATTATCTTATTGCTTGCAAATTTGAGAGAGAAGCTCAAAAATGGATGAACCAAGAACCCTAAAGTTGGTAATATGAATCAGCAAAGTAGATTCTCTGAAAAGATAGAAAGAAACTGATTTTTAAAGCACACATAATCAGTGGGAGGTGATGTGGTCTGGTCCAGTGGCAAGGTCATTGGGCTTGAGAGTCAGCAGACATGAGTTCAGGTCTCGGTTCAGTCACTTTCTACCTAACCTAGGCAAACTTGGCAAGTTAAGTTACTAATTTATATGAATCTCAATATCCCAGTTTAGGGAATGGCTGATCTACCAGCTCTAGACTTTCAACTTTGATCCTAGACTTTCAATCGATCAGAGAAAAAAAGGAACTTTGAAATAAAAAATAATAATACATAGATCATTTGTACTGGGCTATGAAATGCTTGTAGATTTTAATTATTTGATTATTTATTTGATTAATTATTTAATTATTTAGATGAAGTGTTGCAAGTACTGAGAACAGCAAAGACAATGAAGCCATGCCTCCCCACCTAGAGTCTCAAGGTCCCTTCTAAAGAGTTAAGAGTATCACCACTCAAGCTCAGTCTAAATATTTGACTGAACAAAATAAGATAACAGGATTTAGACCTGGTAGGTGCCTTAGGAATTGACTAATCCTCATTTTCCATACGATGACACTGAAGTGGAGAGAGGTGACCTCTCAACATCGAACAGCTAATAAGCAGTAGGTCTAGGATTTGAACCTAGGTCCTCTGACCCAAAATCAAATGCTCTTTCCACTATGCTTCACTGCCTATATACCTGTTATCAAAACAATCAATAACTTTTTTTAAGACAAAGTCAGTCTATTTGGCTCTCCTACCATAAGCAAGCCAATTGGCTATTGCATGAAACCGTCATCTGACTATTGTTTTCTCTGAAAAATATTTGTGTTGTGCTATCATATGCACATAACTTTACACGAAACTTGCTTGCTGTCTAACTCAAACCTTACCTGCCTACATGGGAAGAGAAGAGACATATGAGAGCCAGAAGCAAGCAAGCTAGGAAATAATTAAGTATATTTAAACAAAAAGATAGGACATTCAGATCTCCCTTCCTTGTAGTTCCTGCTGGGCTTCCAAAAGAAAAGTGGTAACTGATACGAGTGCTCAAGAGCCTACTGCATTTGTAAAAAGAGTGACAATACACACAGATTTTTGCTAATATGTGGTACAGAAGCATTTTTCTTGACTGCCATTTCATAGGCTATATTCATCTTCTAAGTGTCTAGTTGTCAAAATAAATGCTAGCAAGATTTAGGAGCAACTTTTGACCTAACTCCCAACCCTCCAATTCTTCATAAAGTTCTGATAATTAAGGTAGTCTTAGAGTCAAGGAAGGCATGAGTTCAAACCTGGCCTCAGACACTTAGCTCTGTGACCCTGGGCAAGTCAAATAACCTCTCTCTGTCTCTATTTCCTTATCTGTACAAACGGGGATAACAACAATATTCAAAACCCAGGGTTATTGTGAGGATATAATGATGTAACATGTGTACAGTGCTTTGCAAACCTTAAAATGCCACATAAATGCTGCTAATTATCATCATCATCATCATCATCATCATTGCAAACCTTTGACTGGTAAGAATTTAGTTTTAAGACTGATACTGACCCCAGGATCCTGTAGGCTGTTGATTCAATTTTTGGATTGCCATCAATTTTAAGAAGTAACCTAGGAAATAAGGACACTCTACACAAGCAAACCACTCTCCTAACTCTTGTAGTCACCCTGGATATTATTTCTCTAAGAAGTTCAAAGCCTTGGTTCAGTACAGTTTCTCTCAACTTTCATTCACCCCATCCCTGAAGTCCTACAGACTGTCAGGGACCCACCTAAAATCCAGCTTCAGTTAGCTGTTAGCAGGTTCTACAAAGTCACCAATGAAAACGTACTTACTTCACTGCTGACGGGTCCAAATGAATGACCTGAAGAATCTGGTTCTTCTAAATACAGAGTGTAAAAGTGTGGTCTAAATCAAACAGTATCAAAATGTAATATTTTATGAACACATTGAAACATAGAATAGAACAGATTAATTCAACAATAGTTAAAAAATAAAATCCATTTCGTATCACAGGGGTAATATTTAAACCGTTGAGAAAGAAACTTTATGTTGGATGCCTTGAAAAAGCATTTGAAATGATCAATCCAATACATTAGTCAAGGCCACGTTAACAAGTAGAGCAAACCAGTTGAGATTATCAAAAGTTGGTTCTATTTAATTAGCTAACTTCTCTAAGACAAAAAGACAAGAGACAAGAGAGAATATCAATTCGGCGACTGCATACCTTTCGTCTTTAGGAAGTTTTAGCCACTGAAGAATAGCCAAAACTCTTTCTTCAAATGGGATGGAACTAAAGAAAAAGAAAAGGAAGACAAAAGAACCAATGCTTTTGAAGACAAATCCAAAGAAAATTTTCTGTGACAAGGGCTGATGTAAGTCAGCCAATAAACAAATACTCATTAAGCAGCTACTATGTACCAGGCACTGAGGTAAATGCTGGATGTTCTTACTGAATGGAAACAGAGAAAAAGCACCAAGTGCTTAGCTTAAAAACCACAGTTTTCTTTGGTGAATAATAATAATTTTTAAAGTTAGCATTCATAGAATACGTACTACGTGCCAGACACTTTGATAAACACTTTAAAAATATTATCTCATTTGAGCTTCACAACAACCCTGGGAGGTAGGTGTTAACATACTTCAAAGAAGCCAACTATTTTGTTGTCATAGAAGGCAGGGAGTTTTTCTCTGTACTATGCACTACATCTGCACTGTACTATGCACTAAATATTCATATTCCTAATTACTTGGGAACAACTTTTTTTTTGGTCTGGACCTGTGATTTCATCTAATGTAGATCAGCAACTCATTTGTAAAAAGGCTCAGGGAGATTCAGATGATATTGAGAAGTTAGATAACTTGTCCACCAGGCCACAGATTTCTACTTGTCAGGGGCAAGATTTGAACCCAGGTCTCCCTTTCTCCAAGGCTGGATCCAGAGCCACTATGTAAAACTGCTTCCAATAATACTCTGGAAACAACATTATGCACTTGGAAAAGGCCAAGAATTCCATAAAACATGCATCACGATTGTTTTACCACAGACAGGTTCTCTTAATTGACTATATTCACCAGATTAAGGGAAGGGATAATTCATGAGCACTAGGGTGGACCAAGGAAAAACTTTTGTATACACCCAGAAGGATACTGGTAGAGCAACAGAGAAGCATTTTAACAGTATTTATTTCTGGAGTAGAGCTTCATTACATGTCTTTCTTTTCTTCCCAAACCATTTATTTAGTCATAAGACAATAACTCATTTTATCTTGTGCATTTTCTAGAGAACAATGAACAAATTTATTTTAAAGTTCTCATTAAATTCTTAAGAAAGATTCAAAGGACTAAAGTCTAGAGACCTGGACTCTTGTCCTAATTACCTGCTACCGTGAGAGCAAAGACAAATTGTTTAACCTCTACGGGCCTCGTTTCTAAAAGCTTTATTTGTGGAATGATAAGATAAACTCCAATGTTCCAGTTATAACTTATCATCTCTCTCTCTCTCTCTCTCTCTCTCTCTCTCTCTCTCTCTCTCTCTCTCTCTTTCTGGCTTTGGCTCTGTCTCTCTGTCTCTCTCTCTGTGTATGTGTGTGTGTGTGTGTGTGTGTGTGCGTCTATCTCTCTCTTTGTCTGTTTCTCCCTTTGTCTTTTTCTTTGTCTCTCTGTCTCTCTTTGGCTCTGTCTCTCTCTCTGTCTCTTTGTCTTTGTCTCTGTCTCTCTGTCTCTGTCTGTCTCTCTGTCTCTCTCTCTCTGCCTCTCTGTCTCTCTGTCTCCTCCCCCCATCTCTATCTCTCTCTCTGTCTCTGTCTCTCTCTGTCTCTCTCTTTCTCTCTCCCTCTCTCCTTCTCTCTCTCTCTTTCTCTGTGTGTCTGTTTGGGTGTAGGTGTGGGTTTGGGTGCGTCTGTCTCTGTCACTGTCTCTCTGTCTCTCTCTTTGTCTCTGTGTGTGTGTGTGTGTGTGTGTGTATCTGTCTGTGTGCATTTCTCTGTCTGTCTCTTTGTGTCTTTCTGTTTCTCCTTTTTTGTGTCATGGACCCCTTTGGCAGTCTGGAAAAATCTTTTTAGACCCCTTTTTAGAATAATGCTTTTAAATGCATAAAATAAAAATATGTGGAATTATAAAGGAAGCTATATATTAAAATAAAATTATCAAAATATTTTAAAACAAACTAACAGTCCCTAGTTAAGATCTCTTGCTCCAGATCATGAAGTCTAAGTGTCAAAAGCAAGCTTCTAGAATAAGGTTCTCACATTTAATAGCTATGGTTTAAAAATCAATGATTTTCAGGCAATTCTCTTAATTATTTTACCCTTTTCATTCAAACAATAGTGACCAATTCCAGACTAAGGGCTCTTGTCTAACTTCCTGCCAGGAAACTTGGATAACTTTCAAACATTTTTTTTCTATTTTAATTCATGAAACATTTATTAAGTGCCTACGTTGGCTTAGGTTTGGACCATACGAAGGTGGAAAACAGAGAGTCCCACCCTCCAGGAACTGACAACTTGATCCTGTTGGTTAACCTATATATACTAGTCTAAAAGACAACAGGGTTGAAGAGAGGAGAATGGGAAGAGAAGCCCTGTACACAAATAAATATGATAAAAAACAATATTATAAGGGCAAAGGAGAAGACCATATGAAATGCTACAATAATTTTAGCAGCAAGAGATGACTTTCAGATTAGTGGATCAGAAAAGACTGTAAGGCAGATGTGGCACCTGAGCACTGAGCACTGAGCCTGGAGTAAGGAAGACATCCTCCCGGGTTCAAATGTGGCCTCAGACACTTATTGTCTGTGTGACCCTAGATAAGTCACTTAACCTCACTTGCTTGTAAAGAAGGAAATGGCAAACCATTCCAGTATCTCTGCCAAGAAAACCCCAAATGGGGTCACAAAGAGTTGGACACAACTGAAAAAATGACTGAACAATGCAGAGAAGAAGAACCCTAAGCTGGCCGGTGAAGTGGAGGATTTTAATAGGTGCAGATGTAGAGGGAGTACATTCAATTAGACTGAGGATGATAGACTTAGAGCTGTAAGGGATGTCATTTATTTAGTCCAGTTCCCTCATTTTACAGTCAACTGAGGCCCAGAGAGATTAAATGATTTGCCCAAAGTCACAGAGTTAGTGTCAGGAACAGGATATTAATCTAGGTCCTCTGACTCCAGAGTGACTGTTGTACTACAATCCAAACACAAGGGACCACCTGAATAAATACAGGAATCAAGAGAGAGAAAAATGGTGTCAGACCAGTTTGGCTGTGAAACAGAGTACAAAAAGGTAGAATAGTGGAGAATGAGGCTGGAAATGTAGGCTGGAAAAAGATTACATAACACCTTAAATGTCTGGTTAAAACATTTCCATTTTATTCCATAGGCAATGGGGAATCACAGAAGATGCATTGTTAAACCTTTTCATTAGGAGGATTATTTGGGCAGTCAGGCATACAATTATTTAGAAAAAGGAGAAACCTGAAGCAGGAAGAGCAGTTAGGAAATTGTCATAATATCCCAGGTGAGAAGTAATATGAGAGTGGTGGTGTGAATGAAGAGAAAGATGTGAAAGGAATAAAGACTTAAGCACAAAGGAGCGGGTCAATAACACTTGCCATAAATAGTATGACAGGTCATCGGAATTGAATAAAAATTTGCAGCATAGTGGCAAGGGTTCCTCTTAGCATGGATTTATAAGGACTCTGGTTAGCTTGAATTTGTGACTTCCTCCAGCAGCATTCAGTAGCTCATGGACAAGAGAGATGTCGTAAGTGACCCAGGGTTGAAGACTTTGAGGATGGAAGAGGAAGGCCTCAGGGATTTAAAAATAGAAAACAGTGAGTTATTGAACTGGTTGGTGTTAAGGGTACAGAAGTGAAACCAGGATAGGTGACAGATTCAGAAAACTGGGAAGGATCAAGGGATAGGAAGGCATTAGGACAAAAAATTAGAAAAAGAGAAGATTTTGATCAGAGAAAGGAACTTCAGAATTCAGGTAGTTGGAGGTTGATTCTGAATGATTATGAGATCCATGACTACTCGCCTTGGTCACTGAAATAATGGAGATGGAGGTCATGGGAATAGAAGGTGAAGTACTGGGAGGCCGGAGTAAACACTGACACTTCTTCTCATACTTCTCCAGATACTTCACCTACTTCTTCCTAACACATGATCTCCACATCCCCAGAAGAGGACAGTTACATACTTTATTTCTCATTCTCTGATGTCCTATATTCCTTTATCCCTGCCCAAAGACCACAGCATGGTTGGATGTCAATAGGATATCTTTACACTGTGCTGAGAGGTCATATTGAATAGTAGATAGGGCACTAGACTTGGAGTTTGGAAAATTTGGGTTTAAATCCTATCTTGGACATTTTATGGCTGTGTAACCCTGGGTAAGTCAGTTAATCTGTGATTCACTTTCCTCACCTGTGAAATGTGGGAGTTGGACCAGGTGGGCCCAAAGCTGTCTTTTAGCTCTAAATTTATGATCCTATGACCTTAGTAAAAAAATAAATCCAGGCAAACATACCCATTATATATTTGATAGATATCTGGAAAAATTCCATTAATTTTCACATCTGATCCAGGCCAAAAAAATGTGCCAGATTTAAGACCTTGATACTTAGTTGTAAGCCAAATCTGAGGAGATAATTAAGAAGAATCAGAAAATTACATAAGCATCAAACACTTAGGAAATTTCATTAGCATCAATACATTAACCTAGCATGCAAAATGTTTTTTTTTAATGTAACAAGTTCCATCTACTAGAAAACATTATCTATTACACAGAGCAACTAAAATAATTGGAGATAAAAAAAATTAACTTCAGAAGTCTCATGAATAAGTCCTGCCAAATCTAGAGCTACATACTCAATTAATATTTTTTTTTCCTAAAAAGAAATGTCTTACTTTCAGAAGCTTACATATGCCCTGATCTTGTTGGTTAACTTATTCCTTGGCTTGAGCAATATCATAATACAGAGTTCTTTTGGAATGCAAAGCTGCCTAAATGGAATCTTTATAATTGTTATGGCAAGATTTTTACTTTTTTAATTTCATACATGAAAAGAAAAGCACGTTTGAACTGCTATTAAAGGATGCTCCATGGGGCGGCTAGGTGGCACAGCGAGTAGAGCACCAGCCCTGAAGTCAGGAGGACCTGAGTTCAAATCTGACCTCAGACACTTGACACACTAGCTGTGTGACCTTGGGCAAGTCACTTAACCCCAATTGCCCTGCCTTTCCACCTTCAAAAAAAAAAAAAAAGGAAAGATGCTCCTAAATTTTTAGGATGTCCATCCTATGATGGACCAATTAACTTTGCGTGGAGGAAACTATTCCCCAACCCAGTTTCACAGATATGTGCTGCTGGTATGAGGAGGAAGTAGGCCAGTATAACCAATCACCACTAAGAGGCATCCAACCACTCCAGAAAACCCTACTTAAACATCATCTTCATTCATACCAGGATGTAGGTTGTTTAAATTCCAGGGAATCTGACATTTGACACTGAATGAAGCAAGTAAGGGTTTTAAAAGAAGTGTTTTCAGAAGATTAAACAAAGGACTCACAGGTTCTCCTTTATACCACTCTGGGTTGAATTTCTCTTTACTTTTAAGTGCAAAGGAAGCATTCATTTGTGGGTCATACATTTTGTTGTCAATGATTCCATGAGATTCAGGATACAGACCCTAAAAAGAATAGTTGAACCAAGATGATACAAACATTATAAGTATTTAATATATTTCCACCACTACAGCAAAAAAAACAAAACAAAACACTACAACTAAAATTTCAGCATAGTCTGAGTAGCCAGCCAATAACTGTACCTGTTATGGACCACATGATTTAAGGTAGGCATTTTTGGTACAATAGAAAGAGCCCTGGTTCTGCAAACAGAGGACCTGGATTCAAATTCTGTCTCTCATACTGATCTAAGCCTCAGTTTTCTCATCTGTGAAATGAGAAGATTAGACCAAACTGTCTCAGAGGTACCTTTCACATCTAGATATATAACTTTATGAACCATAACAAAAGAAAGACAAGTTTTGCCAAAAAAAAAAACTTATTTCAATGGATTATTAGGCATTCGTGACTATAAATAGACAATAAAAGAAGTCAGAAATGAAGGACAGATGTCAGATTAAAAAGTATGAAGTTTAAAGAAGCAGAACACCTAACCTATCATGAGGCAAAGGCCCTAAGTTATTTCACAGGTTGTTGTTGTTGTTGTGTTTGTCCTATGTTTTCGAAGAAAACCATGTCATTAGGGAAATGATGACATAACTTGCAGTTGACTTTGATTTCAGAGAGGGAGGGCTGTGCAAGGTCACCAGCCTCACTTTCTCCTCTAGAACCATCTGGATCCAGTGACCTGATATTCATCAGGATGACTGGATATAACCCAGGATGCAAGGAGAGACCCTGGCCCTTTTAGCCTGAGGCCTTTTCATGTACTCACTTAGAGAGAGGTAACATCCCTTCAATGAATAGGCCTCTGTAAGAAGTGAGTCAAGGGATGGTCCCTTTAATTAGAAAAAAAGAAAAAAAAATATCGAGCTGGGAGGGAAAGACTCTCAGGGTTCCTGTTCCAAAGAGAAACAGTTACCATTGACATTCACTCTAAGCCAGGAGGGTCCAAAATATGACCATTAAGTGGAGCCTGGGCAGGGACCTATTGTGGTCCAATGGATGAGCTTCACATTGCAATGCAATGTATTCCCAATAAAATCTAATCTGTACGGTTATTGAAACAAACTAATTTGGCTAATGTGTAAAAAGAGCTTGCACAAAACTGGGCCAAAAGAAATTCCCAGACTTTGGACTAAAGTCACATTGAAATTCAGCTCCTCCTTGAATCACGTTAAGATAGGAAATTTTGCCCCAAATCATAATAGGACCATAAGCCTGTTATCGGGTAAAATCATTTGCTCGGATTCACAAAGCAAGTCAGTTACAAAGATCAGAGAAGAACATACAAGTTTAGTCAAACACATAAAGTTGGTCAAATGGAGTAGGCTTGATAAAGAATAGAACTAATCCTTTGTGAGCTCTATCCATTTTTTGGCTAAAAACTCCATCCACCCCGCTTTGCAATAGCTATAAAAGGTATCTCCCTTCATTGTTTTCCAAACTTTTTTTTTATGATGTGACATTTTATATTTAAACGTCCATTTGGAAAATTTCTCATATATTGTGTAAGATTCTTGTTTAAACCTATTTTTTCCTTAAACTACTTTCCAAATTTTCCCATAACTTCTCAACAAACAAGAAATTCTTCTCCCCAGGTAGTTTATGTTCTTGAGATTACCAAACACTGAGAAAATATTTTATTTTTTCTGAAACTTGCTATTCCATTGATTTACTTTTCTACTTTTTTTTACCAGAACTTTATAGTTTTAATGATTACCAGTTTATAGTACAATCTGTCCAGAAGAACTATTTCATTCACTGCTGCTGTTTTTCCCCTTGAGATTCTAGACTTTCTATTCCTTCAAGTGAATAATTATTATTTAATCTAGCTCTATAAAGTTACCCATTCATAGTTTTATTGGTATAGCCCTAAATCTATAATTTCATTTACTTAAAATAACCACTCTTTTTATATTGGTATGGCCCAACCATTAACAATTACTATATAGTTGGGGGCAATTTGGAATTATGCCCAAAGGGCTATAAAAATGTTCATACCCTTTGACTCAGCAATACCACTTCTACGGTTGTATCCCAAAGAGATCACACAAGTGGGAAAAGGACCCATCTGTACAAAAATATTTATAGCAGTTCTTCTTGTAGTAGCAAAGAATTGGAAATCAAGGGGATGCCCATTAATTGGGGAATGGTTGAACAAGTTGTGGTATATGAAGGTAATGGAATACTATTGTGCTATAAGAAATGGGGATGATGTTTGAAAACAGATGTTCAAAAAAAAGTTTTTGCATGCAACTAGGAAATAAGATATACAGGCAATGGGGCATAGAAATCTATCTTGCCCTACAAGAAAGTAAGGGAAAAGGGAATGGGAGGGGAGTGGGGTGGCAGAAGGGAGGGCTGACTGGGGAACAGGGTAACCAGAATATATGCCATCTTGGAGTGGGGGAAGGGGAGAAATGGGGAGAGAACTTGTAATGCAAACTCTTGTGAAAATCAATGCTGAAAACTAAATACATTAAATAAATAAATAAGCAACCAAAAAAATTACTATATAGTCAATAATTTAAGTCATCCTTTATATCTATAGATATACAGGCTTTTTTAATGTCTGTATATTTTATGCATTTTGAAGTTATTATAAGAGGAATATCTTTCTAGCATTTCCTTTTGGTTCTTGAATTTCAGTTACACAAAATTGAAAAGATTTTGGACAAACAAAATCAACATAGCAAAGAGGGGAAAATGTCAATTGGAGAAAAAAATCTTCATATGAAATTCTTCTGATAGATGCTAGATATCCAATATATACTGTCAATTAAAAAATATATGACCAAGAGCCAATAAATGGTGAAACGGAAAGTCAATTGTGGAGAGACCATGAGAAGATGCACACTAGAATAATGTCAGTGAAACTGTGAATTTATTCAACCATTCTAGAAAAAAATTTTGTTTACATACACAAAAATTAACTACAAGATTCAGGCCATGTCTAAACAATAGAGATGCCATTTCTAGGCAACCTGCCCCAAGTAGAATAAGGAAAAAAATGAAAGGTTGTCTACATTCCCAGCAGCATTTTTTGTGTGTCTGTGGCAGCAGTATGGCTACTATGTGGCTAAACAAAATATGATGTGAATGTCATGGAATATTAATTGCAGCATATGAAACAACAAATATGAAGTATTCAGATAAAATGGGAATATTTGTAGTGACTGAGGCAGAATAAAGTAAAACCAGAAGAACAAAGTGCACAATGATTTCATCAATGTGAATGTAAAGACCAAAATAACCTCCCCAACAACAAAAAAAAAAAAAAGAAAAAGCCCACTTAAATGGTTTGTAGTTACAATGACCTTCCATAGCCCAATAGAAGAGATGAGGAAAAAAATAACCACCTCCTTTTGTTGAGGACACAGGGCATTATGGGCGTGGAAATTATATATACTTTTAGAAGCACCTGATGAATTCATTGGTTTTACTTAATTTTTTTTCCCATTGAGTACAGAGAAATGTTCACTGCATATGGGAAAAGAAAGATATTCAGATATTCATAATCTTTTGATATGAAAACAAAGGGCATCAATAAAACTTTTTAAAAATAATTTAACTACATACTGGGAAAGAGCTTTAATTTTCAAAATCTAAAAACTCCAAATTAAATCTTACATTACAGAGAGGTTAGCCGAGATGGTGTAGTAGAAGCAAATATTACACCCAAGCTTTCCCCCAGCTATTCCACAAAGCTCTAGAAAATGCAACAGTCCAAGTCTTAATCAAAAAAACCTAGAAAAATTACAGAGAATCATTTTTGCAGCCCAGGTCAGAATAGGAAAACAGACATAGAAGTCCATGGACACTGGGGAGGGAAAGTAACAAGGAAAGTGTTGTGCTGGGACTGAGCTAGGTCTTGCCAGTGGTTACGTACCAGGGAAAAAAAAGATCCCAGATCTAGTACAGAAGGACATAATGTTATACACATAGCAGGAACAGATGACAAATGGCAGTTCTATCACTTACTGGTCATATGACTAGCGCTAGTCATGGATCCAATGCAAACTGAGGGGGCACCTGTGCTTAAGTCCAGCAGTCCAGCACAAGGAGCTGTTATCCCAAGCCCTGGTATGTACTGAGGAAGGAGTAAGCACGTAAGCATGCAGAAGCTATGTGCTCTAACTCCAGGAACAAAGGAGGGTCTTAGATCCAATTCCCAGCCCAATCTGAAGCCTGCCATAGAATAACCCTGGCAGGAAGCCCTGGTCAAAGGGGAACCTGCAGAGTTTTCCAGCTGACTCACAGTGGCTGAATCCAGCAGCAGTATCCTGGAGCTCTAACCAAGGGAAAGCCCATAGTCTGTGACTTAGACACAAATCCAAGTCAGAAACTTACAAAGCTCAGATAAGGAGGGCAATGCTCAGACTTCAACTTGGATAAGACTGCTTTGGGCATACTGAAAGCTCACAGGTCCCCAGCCTGAACTGTTCCTGAAATTCTGGAATGAAGCAATACTCAGTACACTCAAGACAGCAGCAGCACAAGCCAATAGGACACAAAACAGGACCAAGCACATCCCATAGTTTCCTTCAAGAAATATGGAGGGCCTGGCCCTAACACAAAGACCAAAGTAAGGAATTAAAGAGTGAGGGAAAAGCAATCCCACCACAAAGAGATTTTTTAGTGTAAAAGATACTTAATACATAAACCCAGAATAAGAGAATAACTACAAAATATTTATAACCAAAGACACAAAGATAAAAACACAGTTTGAGCACATGTTCAACTCGAACTCCTAGAAAAGTTGGGGCAAGATTTATTTTAAAGAGCTAAAATGATGTTACAAATGAAATGTAGGTACTAGAGGAAAGAATTAGAAAGAATTATGTTTGGAGAAAAGAAATCAGAACTATGGAAAAAAAGAATTGGAAAGTAAAGTAACAATCTTACACAAGAGGTACAAAACCTCAACCAAGCAATAGATTCCTTAAAAATTAGAATGTGCCAAACAGAAACTAATGACTCTGTAAGGCAATAAGAAATATTTATACAACGTCCAAAGACTTAAGAAACAGGGGAAAAAAGCACAAAATAGTTCATATCCAAAACAACTGATTTGGAAAAGAGATCAGAGAGAAATAATTTAAGAATCGATGCACTACCTAAAAGCCATGACCCAAAACAAAATGATACTAGACATCCTATTTCCAGGAACCACAAAAGAAATTTGTCCAGATCTCTTTGAAACAGGGTAAAGTAAACATAATAAGAATTGACCAGTCACCTCAAAAAAATAAAACCTCAAATCAAAACTCCCAGTAACATTATATCTTCATTGTTGTTCAGTGAAAGCAGAAAATAAAATATATAGCTTACCGTGACAAGGCTATAGTGATTAGGAAAGGTTTTTGTTGGATATACTGGTCTCATATTTGTAGTGTATGTTCCACAATTTTCTAAAGGCAAAAAAAAAATTACCATTAATTGTTAAATAAGTTTTATAACCAGTTTAGCTTCTTTTAGAAATAAATGGAACATTAATATCAGCAACTAACAAAGGAATAATGAAATTGGTCTTAGGCTTTTAAAAGATGTCAAATAAAATTGCATAAATTATTCTAATGTAATAACTAATGTAGAGATCCAACACTAAAGTTCTACAATGTTTCGTCATGCCCTGGAAACTACTAGAGCTTTTCCACATACACAGTGGAACATGAGTCCTGCCAAGTCCTAACAAACTAGAAAAGTTTCCAGTATACTCAAAGACAAAACATACCATGCTGTATACAAGGATCAGACTAAATTTGCAAAGACTTAATACCAGAAGGTTGAACGAGTGATAATTTCTTTTTTTTCCCTTAGCAACTCCTGATGAAAGTTGACCAGTGCATAGAGTTTATAAATTTCATTAATTGAAGTAGAACCCATATAGACAAACTCCTTGATTCTTGAAGTACAAATAATGAAAGACAGTAGAATAATTAATTCCACATTAATCAACAAACAGTAAACATGATACAAAAATGCATATCAAGTTTTATTTTTAAATTTAAAATGTTCTATCATTTATAAGCAATAAAAATCTTTAGATGAAAAGATACTCCAAACATCTTTAAAAACTAACTAGAAAGTAGTGTGTTTTATTTTATTTAATAAATGTATAGCAGAGGGCCAATGTGATGCTATGGGATAAGCTCAATTTCAAATCAGACGATCTGTATTTGAATCACAGCTATGTCATTCTACTATCTGTGTGACCTTGGTCAAGTTATGAAGAAGCTGGATGAGATTATTTTTATCATCCCTTTCAGATCTAAATCTATGAACTTATAAAAATTTGAGCAAAAATCGAGTCATCTTTCTACTAACTACCACCATAATTTCAGAGATGTTTTTCCTTGATTTCTAATAGGTCTATCATTGACAGTGACTCCTAACAAGTAAGCTTTGAATTCCTATACCTGCATACTTGAATCTATAACCTAGCCTCCCCTAGAAATAATTATCTATAGACCAATGACTGTATGCAAAGGAAAATTTTCTTCAACATAGGATGTTAATCTTTAATACAAAGACTTTCTTACTAATGGGGGGGGGTGACCTATTCGTTAATATACTTTTTAAAGTTTTGATTTTAGTATTTGGTGTTTTCTCAAAGTAAGGTGTAACCATATTGCCCAAACTAGTTGATGCAGTGGACAGAGTGCCAGGCCTGGAGTCAGGAAGATCTAAGTTCAAATCCAGATTCACACATTTACCAGCTGTGTGACCCTCAGATACTTACTAGTTGTGTAACCCTGGCCAAGTCACTTAACCCTATTTGAGTCAGTTTTCTCATCTGTAAAATGAGTTGGAGAAGGAAATGGCAAACCAGTATCTTTGTCAAGAAAACTTCTCCAAATGGAGTCACGAAGAGTAGAATAAACCATTACTTTTTAATCAGGCAATATTTCAGTGGATCCATAATCTCAACAAAATGAGCACTCCCTCAAATGCAAATTTCAACCCATTCTCATCTTTATCATTTGTAATTCTTCTCTAGATTCTCCAGTAAATCCTTCAAAGGAAGTCTAGTAAATATTTGAAGAGCCTTCCTTTAGGTCTCTTGACAGTACTCAAGCCCCTAGACAATACATAAGCTGTCATATTTTGCATACAATTCATCATTGATATTACAGTACATCTTATTTATGCCCAAATGCAATTTGTCATTGCCTTTTGGTTGACCTGCTATAAGATATCAATACTATGGCAGCCACTGATGAGAACTAGCCTCAGACTAGTCTGAGCATAAATAAAAGTAGGAGTTAGGGGCCCCACTTCTGGCCATTAGTAAAGGCACCTACTTGGGAAGTACAAACAACTTCACTTCATTTTTGCCTCATAGTTCGTGCCTAGATAACCTGTGGATCGATTTTTTTAAAATCCTTAACACAAAACAAACTACCTCAAGGCCATTAATTATTCTACGTTATCTGATATTGGCAGCCCAATAATGAATTCAGGATTGAGGTTTTATCTTACCTAAGATAAAATTCCTTTCCTTTACTACTAATGAACTTCTGACACGAACTCAGGAAAATGAGTCTTCTTGACTCCAGAGCTGGCACTCTATCCACTGTGCCACCTAGCTGCCTCATTAGCATCATAGCTCTGTGCTAACTACTTCCCTAGGAATATGACCCTCATTATATAAGTCAATTTTGAAAAATGAAATCTATTTTGCCCTAGCAGAATGGTAAGTATAACAGACTAGTTTGAGGACAATGAGGAAAGTGCCCTAGTTTTAAATATCCAACTATACCCCATCCTCCCCCACTAGGCAAGACAATAGGGCTTTAAGAGAAAAATAGACACTCATAAAGTTGTTTGTTAATATGACTTAAATCTTTGGCATGAATTATTGCCTCAGTAATGCATGCAATATTTTGTACACAATGATCACTTAACAGAGGCTGTTGATGGAGATGAATAAATTGGGAGGATTTTTAGAAACAATTAGTATACAAATTTCCATGCTTTTCCATTCTGTATAAGAACTGTGTGATAAGCCATTTTTCTAATTGGAATTCAGTCTCTTCCTTAAAGTTTAAAATTCTACCTCTAAATCCAAAATTACATATATAAAGGATTTCATGTTTCATTATAGGAAGCCAAGCTTCTGGGAAAGAACAAGCACAAATAAAATGGCTAAGACCAATGCTGCTAAAATAATTTTCACTATTACAGTTTTATGTAAAGCAAGGCATTACTGTAATCCCAATGTTAAGGACTATTTTAATTATCTATCATCCAGCTGCTCCAGCCTCTTGCAGTCATGGATGGTTAAGAAAAAGAAAAACAAAATCCAGAATTCTACTGGTACTTTTCCAAGCATGTTTGCCATCACCAACTCTTTCACTGAAAGATCACATTACCATGTTTAACAGTAAAGTTACTCACGTAGTTTCTTAATAACAGGAAGAAGTCCACCCCAAGTGTGCAAATATTCTGCTCTGAAGCCATCCAAGGAAAACAAAATGGTAGGTGGGACTTCAAACCTAGGTCATAAGAAAAAGCTGTTTTTAGGAAAGGGCATTTTGATGAACTTTATCCTTCCTTTTGATATTCTTCCATAACGAAGAATTTTCCACTAAGACAGGAGTGAAAAAAGAGCCAGATGTAAATCCTGACAAAAAAAATATACATTCACATGCACATGTATATAAACATCATTGTTTTTGAGATAACAGAAGGACAAGAAGATCTTCAGCATGTTAAGCTTCACTTATGGTAAAGTTAGGGAAAGATATGGACAAGAATCCTAGAGGATTAGGAGTTATTGATTTTATGTGTGTATATACATATATTGTACTTAAATATCTAATCTATATGTATGTATGTGTGTGTGTGTGCTGCATCTAAATATCTAAATAACGTAGTATAATAGACAGAAAATGGCACCCCTAAGAGTAAGGAAGATCTGGGTTCAAGCCCCATTTCTGACACATACTTGATGTACACCTTTGGACAAATCACTAAACCTCTCAGTGCCCCCAGACAACTTCCTAAGACTATAAGTTATAGGAGAGTTACTCACCTGTTTTGGTAGAAGAAATTCTCACTTAAAAACAAAATTACACATAGCCATATACAGGTATGTTGTACGTGTGTTATATAGGCTTATATAGACGAAGTTTTCATGATATACAGATTTTGTAAAATATTTTTATTAAGTATTCACATACTATTTTATCAATCAATAAGCATTTATCAAATACCTACTGTGGGTCAGACTCCGAGGATAGAAAGGCAAAAATGAAATAGTCCCTGTCTTCAAGGAGTTTAAATTCTATCGGGGTACAGGATAGGGAGGAGGGGGGGAGAGAAAACATATACAAGTACAAATAAAGTATATAATATATATATATATATATATATATATATATATATATATAATATATGTACATATAAAATGTGTTCAGTTGAAGGCTGAAAATAGATAAATTAAATATTTAAAAATAAATAATAAAATATGCTCAGTCATGTCTGACATACACACATACAAGTGTACATAAAATATATCTCCTCAAGAGGATCAGGAAAGGCTTCATGTAAATGTAGCACTTGTGCTAAGCTTTAAAAGTAAACAGAGTCTCTTAGGTGAAAAAAATAGATAAAAATAAGATTATCAACATGATGAATCACATTTCAGAAAGGTTCTCATCGTTTTAATTATGAAATAATCATATGTCACTGTAACTTTCACAAGCTATTTCCAACACTTTCAGAAAAGGTGAGGAATAAGTGTATTCCAGGCATGGGAAGATGGGGAGGGGAGAAGGGGATCAGTCTGAGTAAAGGCACAAAGAGAGGAGATAAAGTATCATGCATGAAGATCACCAAGAAGACCAGTTTAGCTTTACCAGAAAGCATGGGAAGAGGAGTAGTGTATGCTAACCTGGAAAGAGAGGGTGGAGACGAACCATGCGGAACTTTTAAGGTTAAAGAGTTGAATCTGTATTTTGATGCTACAAGTTACAGAGAGCCACTGGCCATTACTTAATAGGGAAATGTCTTGGTAGGTCTGTGCTTCAGGAAAATTACTCTGGTAGCCAAGTGGGGTATGGACAGATGAGGAGAGACTTCAATTAGGGAGGCCAATTAGGAGGCTATTGTGATCATCCAGGTGAGAGAGGGCGTGACCTAGAGTCACAGTAATATGAGTAAAAAGACGGTGACAGATTGCAAGGTATCTGGGGCTTTATTGCTGTGGAGAGGTTCAGAGGAGATAACGCAGTCTACCAATACTGATTGGCAACTCTTCTGCAACTTAAAGAACTATCTGGGGATATTAGAGGCTAAGTATATACAGCCAGTATGTGTCAAACTTTGGACTTGATTCCAGGTCTTACTGAAACCAGCTCTCTCTCTCTCTCTCTCTCTCTCTCTCTCTCTCTCTCTCTCTCTCTCAATATATATACACATATATATTATATATCTATATACACATATATTATATATATGTACATAAAATTTGTGTATGACATATACACACTCATATAAGTATGTGATGCAGCAAAAGCAGTTCATTTGAAAAAACATAAGATAGAGTTAGAAGAACTGGGTTTGGGTCTATCACAATCCTTGACTATGAGATCTCTGACAGATCACTTCACCATTCCCAACTTGTTTGCTCCTCTGAAGAATGAGAGGGCATGAGTAGGTGATCTCTAGGGTGCCTTCCAGCTATAAAATTCTCTTCTTTTCTGTTTTGTTCTATTCTGTCTGAATCATTGGATTATTACCAATGATCAGGTTCAAGGATGATCAGCTATATTCTAAAGTAGAATCATCATGGAAAGAATTATAGAGTAATTTAAAATTATTTGTCATTAAAAAACTGTCACAGAATTATCCATTTTGCATTTTGTAATGCTCTCTATCTCTTGTTGGGTCATGAATTCTTTACTTTTCCACAAATCTGATAAGTAAACTATTCCTTGCTTTCCCAAATTACTTAAGAGTATCAACTTTTACTCCTAAATCATGAACCCATTTTGACTTTATTTTGGTATATGGTGTAAGATATTGGTCTATGCCCAGTTTTTGCCCTACCATTTTCCAATTTTCCCAACAGTTTTTGTGAAATAGTAAATTATTAGCCCAGAAGCTGGCCTCTTTGGGTTTATCAAAGAGTAGATTGCTAAACTTGTTGATTTCCCCTGCTTGTGTACCTATCCTATTCCACTGATCCACACCCCTGTTTCTTAACCAGTACCAGGCAGTTTTGATGACTGCTGCTGTGTAGTACAGTTTAATATCTGGTGTGGCTAAGCCACCATCTCTAGCATGTCTTTTCATTAATATCCTAGATACTCTAGACCTCTTGTTTTTCCAAATGAATTTTGTTATTATTTTGTCCAGCTCAGTAAAAAAATTTTTGGTAGTTCAATTGGTATGGCACTGAATAGATAGATTAATTTAGGTAAAATTGACATTTTTATTATATTAGGTTACACCATATACCAAAATAAAGTCAAAATGGGTTCATGATTTAGGAGTAAAAGCTGATACTATAAGTAATTTGGGAAAGCAAGGAATAGTTTACTTACCAGATTTATGGAAAAGTAAAGAATTCATGACCCAACAAGAGATAGAGAGCATTACAAAATGCAAAATGGATAATTTTGATTATGTCAAATTGAAATGTTTTTGTACAAAAAAAGCCAATGCAACAAGAATTAGGAGGGAAGCAGAAAATTGGGAGAAAATCTTTGCAACTAGTATCTCTGATAAAGGCCTCATCTCTAAAATATACAGGGAGCTGAGCCAAATATATAGGAATACAAGCCATTCCCCAACTGAGAAATGGTCAAAGGATATGAACAGGCAGTTTTCAGAGGAAGAAATTAAAGCTATCTACAGGCATATGGAAAAATGCTCTGGATCGCTGCTGATTAGAGAAATGCAAATCAAAACAACTCTTAGATACCACATCTCTCCTGTCAGATTGGCTAAAATAACAAATCAGGAGAATGATAAATGCTGGAAAGGATGTGGGGAAATTGGAACATTGTTGCATTGCTGGTGGAGTTGTGAGCTGATCCAGCCATTTGAGGGTGGTTTGGAACTATGCCCAAAGGGCTATAGAAATGTTCATACCCTTTGACCCAGCAATACCACTTCTAGGGTTGTATCCCAAAGAAATCACACAAGCAGGAAAAGGACCCATATGTACAAGAATATTTATAGCAGCTCTCTTTGTGGTAGCCAAGAATTGGAAATCAAAGGGATGCCCATCAATTGGGGAATGGCTGAACAAGCTGTGGTATATGAAGGTGATGGAATACTATTGTGCCATAAGAAATGGGGATGATGCAGACTTCATAACAACCTGGAAAAACCTATACGACATAATGCTGAGTGAGCGGAGCAGAGCCAGGAGAACGTTGTGCACAGCCACAGATATATGGATTCCGTGAGGACCAACCCTGACATACTGCGCTTTTCTCAGCAACCTAAGGGGCAAGGACAACTCCAGGGGACTCACGATGGAGAATGCTATCTTCATCCAGAGAAAGAACTGCAAAGTTTGAATATAGATCGAGGCGCACTAAATGCTCGCCTTTTTTGCTTCTTTTTTGTTTTTGTTTTTGGGTTTTGTTTTTTTTTTTTGGTTCTGTTTCTTCTTTCTCATGATTCATTCCATTGGTCAAAATTCTTCTCCACGACTTGACTAGTGCATAAATTAATTCAATGCGAAGTTATACATGACAGTTATATGAGATTCCATGCCGTCTTGGGGAGGGAGGGGGGAGGGAGGGGAGAAAAACTGGAACTCAAAACTATGTAGAACCGTGTGTGGTAAACTAAAAATAAATAAAGAAATTCAAAAAAAACTGTCACAGTACTCACTTGAATATGTCATTAGTATTCAGAAGAAAGAGAAACAGTCGAAAAAGACTTGGCTGTAACCTCCCTTACTATTTATGCAAAATTTTCCCTGCCCGAAAATCTATCTGGGAAATCTGATGAGTTTTTATGACTCTGAGGTTTGAACCAAGTAGGAAGTATAGCCAGAACTTCACAAAAAGAGGATATTCTTTAAAATATATATACATTTTCCTTTATCCTCACATAAAATAAAGTTATTAGAGATGAAAACAAATTGTTTAAGATTATTAATTCAAACAGTTATTATTAAACACATATCAGAAGGTCTCTTATAACTTTAATTGTGAGATAATCATATCTCACCAACACCCTTGTATTTCTATCACTTTCAGAAATAACATATGCCTTCTCATAAATAGCATACCTAGATACTAATGGATCTATCAGCTTACCATTGTGGGGCCTCCCAAATGTCAACATCATAATTTATTCATACTTTATCACTCTTAGGTGACTCTTGTCACAATACTCCCCAACATATCCAATGGGGGCTCATCCAGCCCATTGTGGGAGCTTTCTTAGTGAATTATTAACATTGCACAGATACCAACGGAACATGCAGACTATCCATCAGGCATCCCTTCTCACCAAAAGACTGGCACATCTTTTCTAGTGATATATTTCTTTAGTGATTAGGCCTTCCTTGATTGGTAACGTTGTAGTCTTCTCATAACTACCATGTATGTCTCTATTATACCATCACTAGAAGAATATTGCTGTTAAAAAGGATTAGTCTTTGTTTTGGGGAGAAGTTGGGGCACGTTAGAAGCATGGCAAAGTTTCCCAAAGCAATCCACCTCACTCTCAGTCTCCTAGTCAATATTGGAACTAGTTTATTCTTCATGCACAACATCCATTCAGACTACATGTACTAATGGACCAACTCAAAGTGTCATATCCAACTACATCCAACTACACTTCATAGTCTGAACAATTTTCATAAGAATAACCTTATAAATGATACAGGACTTTTAAAAGAAAAAGTCCTTTTTTTGGACAATGATTTATACCAAAGTACCAATGTATTTCTTCAAACTATGAAACAAAATTGTGATTATTTTTTATCTAAATTTAATTAAAACATTGATTATACACAAGGCACTGTGCTAGATACTGAAGGAGATGCAGAGATAAATACAGCATCCTTTATCCCTTAAGAAACTTATAATCATAGCACACATATACACAGATAATCATAATAAAAATAAATGTGTGTGTGAGAAACAAAGGGTTATAAGAATTCAGAAAAGAAAGAGACTGCTTCCAGCTAATGTAATGGAGCCTCACACAAGAGGCAGACTAAGTGGAATCTTGAAGAACAAAGTCAGATTTCTACAGGTAGGGGAGGTCATTCAATCAACAAATATTTATTAAGCCTTCATTATGTTCCAGCACCTTTGCTAGGCTCTGGGAATACAAAGACAAAAAGCCAAATGCTTGACATCAAGGTGCTTATATGTTATTGGAGAAAAGACTATGTACACACATAACTACAGATATGTTCAAAATAAATAAAAGCTAAGTTGGGGGATAGGGTGAGGCACTACCATCTAGGGAAAATCAGAAAAGGCTTTATCTAGGAGTTAGTTTTGAACTGAGTTTTTCAGAAACAATGAATTCTAAGAGGTGTAGGTGGGGGAGGGAGAGCATTCCCACAACGGGAAAAAGACTAGCAAAAGCATGGAGATGGGGCATAGAATGTTATGAGAAAAATCAGGAAGGTTAGTTTGGCTGAATCATGGAGTTCATGTAGGTGAATGATGCATATAATAAGGGCGTGGAAATGATGGGAAAATAAGATTTCTTTAAGTAATTCAGTTTGGCAAGAACAGAGAGTAAAAGGAGGGGAATAGTGTGAGACTACAAAGGAAAGCAGTTTAAATCTCATATGTGAAAAAAAACTAAAGACCTAAGAAGTAGCTGATTCAATATAACCATATTATATTAAAAAGACTAGTATACTCTTATGTAAAATAATATGTTACAGAAGATTTTGGGATACTTATTTACCATCCCACTGCATGCCATTGAAGATACGGAAGAGCAGAATGGAAGATTTCTCTTAAATACACTGAAGGGATTTTTTAAAAGCAGAAGAGAAAAAAACAGATTGTCACCTCACCCATCATCTTACCCTGTTGGACACTGAGGCTCAAGAATGTTTTCACATGTTTCTTCTACCCAACTTTTCTCACCTAAAAGGAAGATGTTTAAAGAAACAAAAATTATTTAGACAAATATAAGATTATCAAGAACTATGATGCTGGCACATCATCAAAAGGAAGATGTTTTTAAAACCTGCAAAGCCCATAAAAATGTTCAGGCTAGCATGATGAAATATCAAAGTATATATGGAATGTTACAGCTCTAGTAACGTTTAATTGGACATCAGGAAAAATGGGAGAATGTTTAAGAGAGTAGTCTATCATAAGATTCCCTTATCTACTGATAACACATGCTTTCTGGATATATCTGCCTCAGTTTCCTCATCGGTAAAATGGTGATGATAATAATAGCATCTACCTGCCAAGGTTATTATGAGGATCAAATGAGATAATATTTGTAAACTGTTTAGTAAAGGGTCTGACACATAGTAGGCACTTTACACATGCTTTCTGGTTTTATTTTGCTTTTACAAAACTTATCTATTAGATTTCTTCCACTCCCCAGTTTTTGGATTTTCCAGCTAGAGCTTATAGAACAATCTAAATCCCCATGCCATCAGGAAAAAAAATCCCTTAAGTCTTAATTCACTCTTATACAGTCAGGCTCCATAGGATTTCAAGGAACTGTGGTTCACGGCATACAATTTTTACCTCCTTTTGTACCTACCATAGTGAAGACATACTAGTAAAACCTACTAATATTGGTTTACTGCTTTGTACTTTTCAAAATGCTCTTCTGTCCACTATTTCATTTGATTCTCATAGCAACTCCATGATGGATCAGTAAGTATTGGCAGATACAGAATTCATTTTTGAGCAGGGAGAAACTAAGCTTCTTTTACAGATGAGAAAACTGAGGTCTGAAAATTTACTTGACTTGCCTAAGGTCACTCAGAGGAAGTTACCAAAGTTGGATTGTATCCAGATCCAGTATTCTTTTTACCAAATTATATTCTGTCTCTTTATCACTTTTTTACAAATTGGGCAACTAAGGCAGAGAGCAGTTATACAACTTGCTCAAGATCATAGAACGAGTCATAAGTGGCAGAAACATACCTAGAATTAAAGTCTCTTGAATCCTATTCTAGAGTCCTTTCCTCTTTGACATTATCTATACTTGTGATATAGGCACCATTCTCTCCTCCTCCCTCTGACCATGATTGTCGTAAGAGCTCTCTCCACCTTTCTCCCAAGCTCTAAAGATGAAGCACGTCCAGGAAACACACAAAGATTTTAGTATATTGTGGAAACAAAATCAAGCCAAGAGCTCTTACCTTGGCAAACAGAGTCATAGTTAATACAGCAGTCACCCTTTTCTTTGCAGTCATCTGTACAGGAGCAGTGACTTTTGGGTAGTCTTTTCTCGCCACACCTGAATTTGCTGCAAGTCCATATATGCTCTGAACCAAAAGGAAAAAGAGCCAAATAAAATGTTTTCTGATTTCGATACAATTCTGTCACCAACATATACCTCATTCTGGAAGTCAAATGCTGTTTTCTCAGGTCAGATTTCGATTGATTATACGCAGTTTATGGTAAAGATTTAGTATAAACTCTGTTCTTGTCTGCATACAACCACATAAAATTTTGAGCTTGGCTATCAAGGGAATGAGTATCAAAATAACAAACTGAAAACATCCAATTATAGCTAGTTAAAAACAATTTCTCCCCAGTTTCACATTTTAAAAACTAGGACATCCTCCTCTATTATAAAATCACAGCACTAATTCTCCTCTGCCTTCCTGCCACAAAGATGTGAGCACTTTTCCCCCCTCTTTGCCCAGCATGAGAACACCTAAATTTTCATCTGCACCTTATGAGTGTTGTGAAATAATATGTTCATAAAAGGTCATTTACTTGGGATTTTTTTTAAGATTGCTTTGTGAAATTTCATAGTTCATCTAAGCCACATTCTCCTAATGATGCTATAAATTGTGGCACATCACAATCTCAGAAAAATTACAATTTTCAGGGATGCAGCTGTGAGTGGAGAGATGCTGCAGCAGCAGCATCATATCATCATCATCATCATCACGTTTATATAATGTTTTGAGGTTTGCAAAGCTTTTTGCAAATATTATCTTGTTTTATCCTCAAAACAACCCTAAGAGGTAGGTGCTATTTTTTCCCCATTTTACAGATGAGGAAACTGAGGGAAACAGAGGTTAAGTGACTTGTCCAGGATCACAAAGCTAGTAAATATCTGTGCTACATTTGAACTCAAGTGTTCCTGACTTCAGATCCAGTATTCTATTTACTGACGACCTATTTGCATGATGGGTCTAAGCAGGCTCCAGCCCATCATTAATAACATGCATGTAATAATTGGCACAAAAGACATCAGCAAGAAGATATATGACTGGAAAAGGAGGTGAACTGCTCATGCAATGTTATGAGAGCTGGTAGATAGACAATCTAGCTGTTATACTGGTATCCATAAAATATTAAAGGATACAAGGTCTCTAGTATGTTTGGTGGCTCCTTGTGGGAGATGTATGCAAAGATGTGGACAAAGATTGCACACGGTGAGAGTGTGCATAGCTTGTGATCTGCTCAGATAGAGGGAACACCCATGTCAATGTAATTATGGAGCCACTGAATGATTAAGGTATAAAATCTGCAAAGTATGTAACGAACACCACTTCTAATCAAAGATTAAAATTAGGCAGGTGCCCAAGAATTCATGCCTTACTAAGTTCAATAATGACTAGTAAAAGGATAACTAAAGGATTAGCACATCAGACTAAGAACCAAGCTCAATTGCCAAGTTCAGAGGAAGAAATTTATTTGACATTCACTACAAATACACGCATTCGTACTTCTATCACATCACTAACTAAAAAAAAAAAACAGGGGGCAGCTAGGTGGCAGAGTGAATAGAGCACCAGCCCTGGAGTCGGGAAGTACCTGAATTCAAGTCCAGCCTCAGATACTTGACACTTACTAGCTCTGTGACCTTGGGCAAGTCGCTTAACTCCAACTGCCTTGCCTTCCCCCCTCCAACAACAACCAAAAAAAAACTGTATTGGAACATAAATGTTTTGAATGTTTTTTATACCTAAATAACTTGGAATTTAAAAACAAAACATGTTTCCTATGAAAAACTGACCTGTGTAGCCTAAAGCTATGTCTAGTCATGCTTCTTTGATTTAAAAAAAATAAAAAAGTTAAGCTCCTGCCTTGGTTGTATATGGAATGTGATTGTGCCTTGAATCTTTTTATTTGAATTTATTTTTTATTGTAAACCTAACCATCAAAAAAATGCAATATACAAAAAAAAAGAGGAATGTATCAGGAAATGAACTTTTGTTATGTAGTTTTTCTGTATGTATGTGTGTAGTTTGTTTTTAAAGAAATATGCTATATGTATACACAAATGTACATGTAGATACATATAATTTTAATTCTAGTAGCAAAGCTACTTTATTCATTTGTGACTTTTTCTACACTTGTTTCTTCTGTGCATTTCTTAATTTTTATTTAAATCTTATTTAATCATATTTCTATTGATTCTGATTTTTTTGGTTCATTCAACTGTACTCACTAACCTATTACTTTCTACCAGACTCTCCCCAAGTTGAAGCTTTCCCTTATAACAAATATAGTTAGATTTCTATTGACTTGAATAACAAATCCTCTGAAGGAGTTACATATTTTTTAGTTTGCACTATTCAAAAGTTATTTAAAATATAGTAGTTAGTTCTAGACCAGTGGAAATAAGTGGTATAAATTCAAATAATATGATTACTTCAAGGCATCCATTCTTCACATTAATCGGGACCTAGCTGTATATATCCAGGAAAACAAATCAACACATTGGCTGTCTGAGAATCTATATCTCATCCTGTATCTCAAGTCCACTGAGTCTTTGTCAAGCTGTGGGAGGTATTTCATCATTAGTCTTTTACAGAAGCAAATTCTCTATTAAAGATCTATGGTGATGTATCTTTTATACTTAATTTTTGTTATTCCTTCTCCTGGTTTCTACTCCCTTTCCATTTCCCAATATATTTTATACCTGGTTCTATACACGTTTCCTGGTAATCTAGACAGCAGTTTCCAAGTTCTACACAGGCAACATCACAGCGACAGTTCCCAAATGTCCTCTCAAAACAGCGACCTTTGCAACTTTTGACTGAAATATTAAACAAAGAGTTAGCTGCTGCTAGGAAATATATAACTACAAACTGGACGTCAACTTTTGAACCCAAATCATGAAGTCACTGAGAAAGAGAAGGCTCAAATCTTAGTTTAGATTACATCAGTAATATTAGTAAAACCATGGTATTTCAATATCCCATACCACAAACATAATCGTATTTGATTCTATAATGCAATCATCTTTACAAAGTTATATTATAACTTCTTGCTAGCTAAAAAGAAAGAAAATTTGCAGTAACAAAGTCTTTATAAACAAGGCTATTAAGATTCAGACTTACAAAATGAGGAAGAAAATAGAACAAGAGCTCTAAACAAAACTTCAGTGCTAGAGGAAGGTGTAGCAACAACCACACTGGCATACCCAGGATGGCTGCTAGCACAGGTTGTTAGATCTGCTTTTCTGGTTAAGACTGCTCAAAAAGGGTTAACAATCCTACTTTTAATTATATTTACTAGTTCAGGAGAAAGGTCAGCACCCTGAATGTCAGAGAAAGTACAAGCAGAGAAGTTAGCATAAAGACCAACAGACGGCTCTGACTGCCTGAATCAAAGCACCATTGCTATACACTTTACGTACATCACTGGATGGAGAGAGCCTTTACATCTGAGCAGTTGGGGGGTCTGAACATACAGCTACTCAGAGTCTCATCCAGGGAATCACAAGATCCTTCTCATAAGCGAGCCTCCAAAGCAAACTACCAACTCACAATACATATACATAGATATTTTCTGATAGCTGCATGGTCTGTCCTAGCTTGCATAAGATTGTGTAGACTGCAACATTTGGACAAGGGCCAGGAAAGGAAGAATTTATCCTGGGGCCACATGTTTGACAGAGTTAAGCAGGCCTGACTGGACATAATTCTGGTCTTTCCTCTTTAACAAGGTTAACAGAAGGCTAAAAAAAAAAAAAGGAAAGATAGAGAAGAGCTTTGAAAAGTTTCAAGTCAATCAAGTAGCATTTATTAAGCTCCTTGGACGTGCTAGGTACTTCACTAAGTGCTATAAGTTGCAATGCAATACCAGTTCAAGAGAGAGAGAAAATGTCAGCACCACACAGACGAATAATCAAGTAGCTTGTGCTCACAATTCTCTCTTAGATTCCCAAGTGATTGGCAAGGAAATTTTCGTTCTATTAGTTTTGGGGGCAATTTAGGGTAGCTGGGTGATGCAATGCATAGATAGGGTGCCTGGTCCAGAATCAGGAAGACCAAAGTTCAAATCTGGCCTTAGATACTAGCTGTGTGACCCTGGGCAAGTCACTTAACCAGGTTTGCCTCAGTTTCCTCATCTGTAAAATGAGCTGGAGAAGGAAATGGCAAACCACTCTAGTATCTTGCCCAAGAAAACCTCAGAGTCATAGAGTCAGTCACAACTGAACAAGAACTATAAACTATACATGTACAAAAAAGTATAGTGTGAATGACTTTTAGTTTCTAAGGCCAGAAACTTTCTTGACCCAAGAATTACAGTTACAAATTTGATAAAGTTTCTGAGAGTCTATCATTAATCAAGTATCTTTAGAAGAGATTTGTATTAAAAGTAATGTTCAAAAACACAGTTTTTTATAATTGATATTAAAATCAATGTGGATTTTCCACTCAAAAACTGCCTACATGTTCTTCACTTGCTTAAAATAAAATTATAAATGCTAATGAAGTATCTAACCTGAAGAAATTCCTAAAGGACACATGAAAATAGATCTCAGTTGAGATTAATAATGCAATAGCATTTGACACACCAAGGCTTCAGAATAGTCATGCAAGTATTGTGGGGGATTTGAAAGACTAGGACCCAGGCAATGAGTCTGGATTTTCCAAAAAAAAAAAAAAATGGATAAAAAGTCAGCCAGAAGTATAACAATCTCACAAGAAAATTAATGGTGCAGCATATAGTTAGGTGGAAGAGGGATACACATATATACACACATACACATCAAGCACATCACAGGAGTGTGACCATACATAGAATGAATGTCAATAATGGGTTTTTTAAAATTATTTTATTAGGGCATGGTTATTTTGATCTCTTTTAACCAAGAAGTGACTATTTTCTTTTTACAGGGTAACTGTAAATATTATTCTTATTTTTTATTTCATGGATAATTGACTTTTTATAGAAATATTCTAAGTTTAAGTTATTTAGCATGTATTATTTTAACTTATTCAGAAAGAAATTTCTAATTGAGATCATTATGAAGTCATGATGATTTTAAAATATTAATTTAATAAATCTAAATAATCTATTCTGGAGAGATTCTTAAGGAAACTTGAAAAGTGATCCTTCTTGAGATTAACAGACTCTCACAGAACAACTAGACACTACTCTTAATCCTACAATAATGAAAAATTTAGCAAAGAGGGGGAAAAAAAAGTTACCTAATGAGTTGTCCCACTGTTAAAACTTCTAAAGGCTCCTGGGAAAACCGTCTATTGTTCCTGAGAAAAATTATCTAAATTGTTTCTATAAGCTGAAAGGTGTACATTATAATGTACTCAGATATTAGAGTTCTATGTATACATAATTACTCATATAATTTTCCCATTGTGAATTTGGTCCCACGTAACTTTAAAGAAACATGGGATAAGGGGTGGGGGCCCAGTCTCCCCACTTTAATTAATGTAATCACAGAAAATCTAGGATGTAATTACAAACTGCAAAGTAGGTATTAAGGAATGTTCCAACAACCTCACAGCAATGTATGAAAAAGTCCCTAATCAATGTGAGAAGACAACAGGGCTTTGGTTATGGATCCTTATCCATTACATCCATTATAGATATAGGCCATTATTGTCTTTTCAGAGAATCAGTTCTACCTCTCAGACTAGGCGTAAAAACAGCAAATCAGTTCAGGAGTTGGCCAGTCCAATGGTGGAAAATTCCAGGCTTAGGAGCTCTTTGTGGAGACAGATCCTTATACCTATACCAGAGAGCAGCAGAGAATAGGAGAGTGAATGCTGAAGAGAGGATATTATTCTCTTCCCTACACTCCGCTGACCATGCCGCTGGAGAAACTAGACCAGTAGGAGACAATGAATTAGCCAGGAGCAGAGACACATACAGAAGGCATATGGATAAGAAGAGATAGTCAGTCACCCAAGAGGTCACTTCAAAGAATGTGACCTCTTATGGTAAGTTGAAGTGCTGGATGTGAACTCAAGAAAGGAGTAGCTCCTGAAAACCAAACTAGCTGTTGGCCCATTAGCTCAAATGACATATTCATAGTGAACTATGTGAGGACTTTACAAAGGGAAAAAGGATTTCTAGTATGAGGAATTGGGAGTTACACCTTTGCCACAGTAATATCTATTAATATTTTAATAATAATAACTCTATTATCATTGAATAGTTTACTATTCAATATTAAGATTTATTACTATTGCATTTTAAGCCCTCTCTTCCCAGGGATGCTATGTATATTTGTGGAATATTGCATCCCAGACTTTGAAGGGAAGCTTTTGTACCAACTGTGCTTGCTAAGCCATTTGATTAAAGGCTTTTGATGGGAGCTTATTGAGTCAGCTGCTAATTGTTCATGGGAAGCAGACTGGTTTGGGTGTGCATTAAAAGTACAGCCTCACAGGATTATCTCTAGAACCTGAGGTAACAGTCACTCCTCAGAATCCAATCTGACAGTATGAGTGGAAGCTGGGAAGAGCAGCCTCAGAGGGGGTTTTACAATGGTAAAAAGCTTTAACAAAAACAAAAACAAAAAACCCTATACTTTAAGATTGCAACTGTTTGCAATGCCAGGATGCCAGAAGTCTCCAGAAATAATCATAGTTTATATTTATATAATGCTTGTTCTTTACATAGTGTGCACATACAACATCAAGTTGGATCCTCACGATGCTGTAGAGGTTGGTAATGCAAATATTATTTCCATTTTGTAGAAAAGGAAATTGAGGCACAGAGCAATTAAGTGACCTACCCAAAGTCGTATGGCTAGCAAGTGCTGGATCTCAGAAAACAATCCAGATCTTTCCATCTCAAGCCCATTGAATTTTAATAAATTATGCTAGCCTGCAGAAAGTTCCATGAGAGCAGAAGTCATCAAATCCCAACATGTACACCCAGAGGATACACAGATTAGCCACCATGATACTCCTAGGAGAAATTTGTTCTGAAACAATAGTTCTACAGGACCATTGGATTAGAAGGCTAAGATCTCAAAGAACACTGCTGTTGGCACCTCTGTCAACCATAGTACTCACATAAATAATTTCTCTGCTCTCCACTTTAGGATCAAATGGTGACCCCCCCAAAAAAAAAGTTGTTATAAAAAAATCATAAATATATATACATAGTTATTATCATATGGTGAGGAAGGTGTAAGACAGGCTCCAAAAATAAGGATAAATTAAATGCAAGAATTCTATAGATATTTGCATTGGAACAATATCAATCAATATCTACTTTATAACCATAGAATTACATGATATTTTTATATACCATTATGATTACCTTCTCTGGAACAGCTTGGTTTCAATCCAAATATACAGCCAAGAATTGTTGTTAACATGCAGACAGATAGCACCTGTTTAAAAAGAAAAGTCCATTATATTTTCACAAAATAAGATTTTCATTTAGTTTTTTTCAACCAGTCCTGGAACTTCATTAGCTATATTCATTGGAGAATTGGTGAGGTAACTTCCTCTCTCTATTAACTCATATCAGTAGCTGTGTGCAATTTGTATTCTCAGAGAGTGGCCCATGTGTCTGAGAGATCAATTGACGTTATCCAGGGTTCTTCAGCTAGTATCTGTCAGAGGCAGAACTTGATTCAAGCCTTCTTGTCACCAAAAATAGTCCTATTACCCACAATGCCATGTTGTCTGTCTTATATGACTTATACATACCTCACCACATCAGGTAGGTAATACTAATTAGTTTGAAAGTAATTAATAACCAACCAAAATCAATTCACTATATTGAAAGGAAATCGGAGATAGCTTGACTAGCACCCTAATTAAATTGAGATTATTAAAAACATTATAGACTTATAGACTTCAGAGAAGGGACTATTTTTTTAATCTATTTCCAGCACCTGACACCATAGTAGTCACTTAATAAATGAGTGTTACGTGATGGATATTATGTTTCCATTTGATTCTCTTGTACCCTAAGAGAAAGGCAACCAAAGGAGGTAGTTGCATTTCTGCTATGACTTGTTATATCTTATGTAGGCTTGTCATAATTTCTACTGACCAGTCAATATAAGAACAACAAAATTGATTAATCATAGCACAAGACATGGTAAAAATATCTAAAACCACAGACTAATTTTGGAGGGGAGATTTACCTGTCACCAGAGTAACCAAAAAAACTCAGCAAACATAAATACTATGAAAGAAAAAAAAAGCCAAAGTAGCATAATAATGATCATCAATATTGATTAACATCAATTCTCCTTATATCCCAATAATTCCTTTCCAATGTCCATTTAATCAGCACATTTCATCTTGGATCCCAGATATCCCACGTAGTTATCTGGTCCCTGGAATTATTTTCTCTTGGATGTTCCAGAATAGGCCTCAATCTCAGGGAAGGCCTAAAGGGGGCTCCTCTTCAATAGACTTATTTCTTTGGTTGCAAGTCCCTTGCAGAGATTCCTAATTCTGCTAAAAATCTGTCAGTTATAAGACTCAATAAAATTTAGTACAACCTCCTAAATTTGGTTTTCCAATAACTAGTTCATGAGGTGAAAACCAGTTCAAGCCTTGTGGTTCTTATCTTATTAAAAATAGAGCTATAAGAACATCAAATTAGGATGAGTTCATTTGAAACCAGAGAATTTAAGTTCTTACATGCCACTTGCTGTTTCTTACTCTGCCTAAATCCTGTACCTGATATAAACACTGCCAACAACAGGCTGAAGAAAGAATATTAAAAAGAAATTCATGAGGATCTGACTTATAAAATAGGTCCTTCTTTCTTAAAATTATCAGATAGATACTTCGAACAAGAAAATAACTTGACCCTCTTCACAATTATCAATGCATTTTTACATATGAAATCTTAATTCAATTTTAAAACTTATCTTATTAGAAACATTTGTAAGCCAGTTACATACATTTATATATACTATTTCTTTGAGAGAACATTCTAATCCTGTTTAATTTTTAATTTTAACAAATTTAAAATAGGAAAAACCTTTATAACTCTGCTTAATTCCCCTTTTAAGAAGATTTCATCCCCAATAATATCCAAAAGAATGAGACACTTTAGGGACCTAATCTTATACATGAATATATAACTATTAACAGGTAGATGATAAGCCCAAGAACTCATTTACTTAATTATATAGGATATAGCATCGCCTACAAATGCAGAATAAAAACAGTGAGACTTTTCATAATTATATCCTATTATAATTAGCTCAGAGTTGCTAGGGTATTGCAACAATACAAGTCATGTTATTTAAAAATTACAGTTTTATCTGCCATGCTTAGAGAGCTTTGCTATGAAAGGAAGGAGTGATATGATTATAACAGCATCAAAACTGGTCCTCCAGGCCTATCCCTAAGAGCACAGAATGACCTAATATTGGTAGAATAGAATAAAGTATCCTTAGTTCCATTTGATTTCAGGTAAGAGTTGTGTTTACTATTTGCAACAGATAACTAATTGGCAAAGTTCCACCTTATCCACAGGGTATCATAGCCAGGCTCAGGATTAATCCGTTCGGGAAGCATTCCTGCTCAGAAAGGAAATAACACTAGAGGAAAATCAAGTCAAAAGGATCATACCTTAGTCCATGCCAAGGTCGTCCCCTCAACTTTTCCCAAGCACAGACATTTGTGTGCATTAATTCTTAGATTGCTATCCCTTTGAGCAGCTAGTGGCATTTCCCCTGAATGGCAGATTACTGACAAGGACAATTCAGGGATAATTCAGGCAATTATACCTGAATTCAAAACTCAAAATGATAGCAGATTACAGTCCCACAAGATTTCACCTTGAATAGCAAAGTTTTACTCATCATAGCTTGGGGCTAGATACAGTTATTATTACTCTCATATTGTTGCAATAAGTTAGTTAACAATAAAAAGGTTACCAAGCCTTCCCGCCACCAAAAAAATTACTCAATATTATTTTCTTCTTCCTTTTCTCCACATTCCCACAGAATAATTTCTCTTCCTCTTTTAAAATATACTCAATTAAATATTTGACAATAGCCTCTAATAAGCTAATTAATAATTTCACAGTATCTACTACTCCAAGCATGGAGTCAGGAAGACCAGAGTTCAAATCTGACCTCAGACACTTAGTAGCTGTGTGACCTTGGGCAAGTCACTTAACCCTGTTTGTCTCAGTTTCCTCATCTATAAAATGAGCTGGAGAAAGAAATGGCAAACCACTCCAGTATCTTTGACAAGAAAACCCCAAATGGGGTCACAAAGAGTTGATCATGACTGAAATGACTGAACAACAATCCATATCAAAAGGAGTTAAATTCTACAATTACACAATTTTATCATCCTTTTAATAGCATTTCTTGTAGAATGGTTTTCGAGAATTTATAATACAAGAAGCACATTAATAACATTCACAATATCATTAATTTAAAACATGAAACTAAACCTATTACTCATCAGATAACAGCAATTCAGCTGAATGCATTTCTAAGTTATCTTATATAGAAAACCATTCTTTTTATCACCTTTGGCATCATAGACTAATCATACGCAAAACCCAGTACAGAGTTATCTAGTATGGAGCAATTGCCTTTGATTAAAGAAATAACAATGATTAACACTTATAGATAGTGTTTACCAAATGCCAAATCTCGTGTTAAGCACTTCACAATCATGTAATTCTCTCAATGACCTTGGAAGGTAGGTACTATTTTTGTCCCCTTTACAGAGTAGTAAACTAAGGTAAACAAAGATGAAATTACTTACCTAAAATCACACTACCAACAAATTTACAGAGACCAGACTTCTAACGTATTTTCTTGATTCATGCTTTTTGCCTTAATGTCAAACCACATTATCATTTAATATCAGGACAAACTTTTACCACATCAAATCTGGATTTATAATCACAAAATCAAAATCTCAAATTCACAGTAGAGAACTTACAGTTTAGTCACAAACTCAGTTTCTAATTAGTTTACATTGCCAATATGATCTGAGGTAAAAGATTCCCTTTTCTCTAATCTGTCCTTCTCTCTGCCCTCCTAACACTTGGCCAGATCTTTGAAATATATAGAGAAAGGAAGACTGTCTTTCTGAAGATTCAGTGAACTCCTCAGAAAGTTCACATTCTTTTTGCCAGGAAAAAATTAGTTTAAAACACACAGAGAAGCATTTGCAGGCAAGGTGTTTCCTTCTTGACCCCCTGTGCACAATTTGCTAAAAACAACCTCAATGAAAAGAGAGATTGTCTCCACCGTGCTACTGGCCAATAGTGTTCATTTGTAAAATGGTGCTTCCCTAACCCCTTTTGAATGAGAAGTCACTCTTCCTACTTTGCAATTATAATGAGAGGCTCAGGACAACCTCCATCTCCTGCCAATGGCAATAAGTAGCCTGGGACTTACCTGATTACCTCCATAAAGGGCTGCCAATGACTCAAATCTTTTGATCACTCTTCAGCTTATGCTGGGAGTTTCCCTTGAAGAAAAGAAAACTTCTTCAAGGGACTTATACCTTAAGAGAATTTCCTGAATTTTCTATTACCAATCAGTCACATTTAAACACAGACGGGATACTGAGACAAACACAGCTGCCGCTTCCCCAACAGTGTTGGGGCTTACCTTGGCTTAGAAAGCCCGAGACTGGGTGGAGAGTCATCTCTGGCGCAAACTTCTGTGGAGAAATTCCCCTGGTGAAAATGTCACCTAAGTGCTCTGAGAGGGACCTCCCAGAGAGTTTACTCCAATGACTAGCCTCCCACTCCCAATCCCTTCATGGTTGCCAACCTATAATAGTTAAAATTAAGGTAGATTAAGGCATAAAGTACCAAGCATGATCAATTTGGTAAAGCATAAATTTACCAACAAAAAGGATCTCAGCTTCCCCAGCAAAGCTAAGACCCCAAATGAGGGGGATAGCTCTCTTTTATAGTTTTGGAGAGTACAGAAAATAGGAAGGCTAGCATCACAGAAAGAAGAAAATATGATTGGGTAGAAATTGGGGATAAGGATTAGCAACAACTCCTTCCTTCTCTCCTGTGATTAAGAAATATTTATTACTTGAGTCCAAATGCATCTGCATGGACAGAGAGAGCAAATTAGATTTCTTTGGATAACAAACCATACATCTTTGAATAATAACTTAGTGGTATAAAGATATTTGACCAGTCTCCCTGGTGTCTACCTGCATCCTTCAAGTGTAACAGATTTCCTTGATACTAGAATAGAACAGTGATTAATAAGAGAACTGGATTTCTAAATTTAACATTACAGACCAGCTAAATTTCTGAATTAAGTTCAGAGCCAAAGAATCATTACTTAGGCAATTACGGGGCAAAGTCAATTAACTATAAACATGGCTAATTTTAAAAGATATAGAATCAATCCAATTATTTCAATATAGAAGTGACAAGGGAATATATTTCAAGCATAGTAAACACCCAGTGCAGAGACACAGATACAGGAGGTAGAATCTCATATATGAGAAACAGTAAGCAGCCCAGCTGACTGAACCATTGAGCAAATGAAGTGGCATGCTGTGTAACAAGATTGGAAAGGTAGAGGCCAGATTGTGAAGAGTTTTAAGTATCAGCAGAGGCAGCAAGGTGCTGCAGTAGATAGAGTGCTGGTCATGGAGTCAGGAAGACGGCCGAGTTTGGCTTTAGACTCTTCCTAGCTGTGTTACCCTGATCAAGCCACTCTGTACCTCAGTTTCCACATTTGTAAAGTGGGGATAATAATAGCCCTTACCTCCTAAGATTGTCATGAAGATAAAATGAGATATTTGTAAAAACTGCTTTCCGATCCTTAAAGTACTATACAAATGTTAGCTGTTGTTCTAACTATTTTTATTATTATTCTACATTTGTTACTGGAGAAGGAAATGGCAAACCACCCTGGTGTCTTTGCCAAGAAAACCCTAAGTGGGCTTATAGAGAGCTGGCACAATTGAAATAACTGAACAACAACAAAAACATTTGTTACTGGGGGCATTAGGGAGTTAAAACCTTGCCCAGCATTGTCTACCAAGATAGAATGTCTTTGAGAAGAGGCCAAAAAAATATATATTATTTCTTTTATCTAGTTTAATCAATCAAACATTTATTAATCACCTACTCTATACCAGGCACTGTGCTAGGCACTAAGAAAAAGTTTATTTGGAACTTCCTATTTGTCTAAATGGTCTCTTAAGCATTCATTAATTTCTAAAGAATTAATAGAACAGAAATTAAAAGTTATAAAGAATTTGTCTATAATCACTTTGGAGAAAATCTAAAGTTCTTGGTCCCTAAAGGATTATGATACTAAATCAAGTAAAACTTACTTCATTACTTATTTCTTGTTGGTGATGCTATAATAGGCTTGTAAACTGTGAAAGTCACATACTTCTAAGTTTGGCATTTTAGACCTCCTATGTTCTGGCCAGAATCAGACTTTATGGTTTTAGTCTCTACTGCTTCAATAAATACATTTATCCTGGGCTTTATACACAGAAAGCAACTAGCTAGCTGTTTCCCAAATATGCCCCATAGTTTCCAACTTCTGCCCCTTTGCACATGCTTTTGTTTCATCCTAGAATGCCCTCCCCCTTCTTAAGTACCTACTAAATAAAATTATTGCAGATCTGGATCAAATTAATTTCTCTTTCTTCTAAATACCCACGGGATTGTGCATGTGTGTGTATGTGTGTGTGCGCGCGCGCGCGTGCATGCAAGGATGAGCATAAATACATACATTAGAGACAGGATATTAATCCAGGTCCTCATCGTACCATGTGATCTCCTGTGACATGTTTGAGTAGAGAGTATGGCTCGATCCAGTAACAACTATTTATAAAGCACCTATTATGGGCCAGACATTATGCTAGATTCTGGGAATAAATACACAAAAGAGGACACAATATGTAGAAAATAGATAAGAAATTATTTGGAGACAAGGGCACTACTACTGCCTAGGAAAGTCAGGAAAATTTTCATATAGAAAATGGTGCTGAAATTAAACTTTGAAGGAAACTCGGGATTCTAAGAGACAACGATCAGCAGAAGTCAATCTCAGTCCAACTATCCCAATAGTCGGTATGATGAAAATCACTATTTGTAACCTGAGAATTCAGATTTTATTCATGATGTCATGACTGCTAGCAGATGTTTGCAAACAAATTAAGAAATTATGCTATTGAGTTTAGTGCTAATGTGCTGTGCCAAATGATAAGAGGGAGAAAGAGGCAAGACTTGAGCAAAGATAACCTACTACTTTACCTGGGTAAATTTCTATATTGTACATCATCTGACCTCTTTTCCTAAAGGGCACCTGAATCCAGGGAAGTGTAGACACAATCATACCAATCCTTCTATACAGAACAGTTCCTTTTGCCACAAAGGTAATCCTGGGCCTGGGTTATGGAAAGTTAGGTCAGTGGAATGAAAAAACTGATGATGTGCCCTGCTCATCTGGAAAGATTTCAAGTACAAGCTCAGGGAGAAACAGTCTGTCTGCTGTCCAATAACCAGCCACACTGAGTTCCCCAGAGAGACTTGATATTTCTTCACCACAACCTGTAAAAGACTATCCTCCTGAATTACAGAGAGGGTTGAAACCCACATGGGTGGAACAAGTACTCACACTAACAAAATTATGGGTCCCTGTAGTATTAAAGTATAAACAAGCACCATAAAGTTTGGATGTCCGTGAATCTGTAGAGGAAGCAAATTAATGGTGAAGAATTTTCAAGTAATACAAAAGACAAAGTTCAATACTAAGTAGGGCTATCTATAAAGTGCACACCAAAGGTATTATAAAGAAATATTTGTATTATAATATATTTTATTATTTTATTAATAATTTTCCACTCACATATAAAACAATTTTAGTATTCTTTTTTAAAATTCCAAGTTCCAAATTTTCTCTCTTTCTCCCTCACATCCCCCCACCAAGAAGGCAAGCAATTTCATATAGGTTATACACGTGCAGTCATGCAAAACATATTTCCATCTAAGTCATGTTGTGAAAGAAAACAAAGACCAAAAAGGAAAAAAAAATGAAGAAAGTAAAAAATAGTACACTTTGATCTGTATTCAGGCTCCATCAATTCTTTCTCTGGAGGTGGATAACATTTTTCATCATGAATCCTTTCAAATTGTCTTGGATCTTTATATTGCCGAGAATAACAGTCATTCACAGTTAATCATCGTACAATATTACTGTTACTGTGCACTCTAATTTATTTATATTATTTTCTTTTTCATTTCTAGGATTTCACCTAATCTAAAGAAAAAGCACCCATACAAAAACTAACACTTAAAGGAAACCTAATATTAATGGTAAATGTAATATAATGTTTTAGATTAGATGAAATAAGGGACAATAAAAATAGTTATCATTTATAAAACTCAAGTTTGCCAAGCTCTTATTATCTCATTTGATTATTATTATCTCATTTGATCCTCAAAACAACTCTGTGAGGTAGGTTCTATTATTATCCCCATTTTATAGAGAAAGAATTTGAGTCTAAGAGTTAAACAACTTGCCCAGGGTCAGAAATCTAGCTAGTATCTGAGGCAGGATTTGAACTCAGGAGTTCCTACTCCCAATATAGCACTGTACCCATTGAACCACCTGCTGCAGCTATTGGTAGGAGAAGAAGAAGAAGGGGGAGAAATCAAAGCATCAGCTGATCACTTTGGAACAACATCTTAACTCTCTATTGTGGCCACCGTGGTAAAGATTTTCTGGATCAATCAATAAACATTTATTAAATGCCTATGATGTGCCAAAAGCATCACTGCTCTCTGAACTATTGAAATTGCTTAAGAAGATCTTCCTACCTTCATTCTCTTCTCTCTTCAAATCAACCTTCACACTGCTTATATTCCTTTCACAGACCTTGTCCTCATAACTCTACAATGACTCCCTGTTGCCAAAGAACCAAAATTCAAACTCTTTTCTCTGGCATTCAGGGCTCTACCCAAAATAGCATAGCCCTATCAAGGAACATTTGCTCACCACACTTTCTTGGCTCTGCATATTCTATTTCCAATTAGAATTTTAAATTGTGTGATAGGGTTTTTGCAAAGAAGTGTTTTGTTAGTTACACAAATATTGACTTAGCTAAAAATTAAATGTTATTCATGGCATTAGATTTCATCCTATTTATGATTTAAAAACTATTCCCTTGAGAGGAATTAGCTAGAGGAAGAAACCAGATGATGCAATAAATTCCATTTATTTTTCACTCATGAGTTTCAATTATTTGTGGATGATATGCTTAAGGACAATAAGATCACTTTGAGGCATCTTACTTAGAAACAAAGAAATTATTTGTCTATCCTGATGGGGCCAGGATTCTAAAAAAGACAAAGAAGTTCTAACAAAAGGTCTAGTGGTTTTGCTCCTGTCCTTGGTAGACAGATACCATTTATTCCCAAACTGCCACAATGGACAAAAATAAGAAACAGTAACTAGATAACTGAAATTTTGTTTCCACTTATTTGTGATTCCCAAGAACCCAAACATGAAGATATTAGCAAAGGAGAGTTAGGGATTAGACCTGTGATTTTTTGGTGGAAGGAATTCCCACATAAGGAAACTCCCTCTACCTATGCTATCTATGCAGGTCAGCACCTTCCTTGAAATTACATTTACAGAGCACTGAAGGGGTTGAGTGACTTGTCCAGGGTCACATAGCCAGGATGTGTCAGAGGAGGGAGTAGAACTTGGGTTTTATTTGCTCCAATGAATATATGTTCAACACTCTACCCTTAATGTCCCTATAGCAAATCAGTAAATAAAGCAGATTTGGTACTAAGTGTATGAATATTGATATATCGCCATTCGAAAACATTAAAATGAAACAGATGACATTTAAGAAATAACAGAGAAATACAATCGAAAACAAATTCAAAACAAAAGATTGACATTTATCCTTGACTTTCCAAAAATCTCAATAAGTCATATTTTTGCAACGATGAGAAAATGTATTTGCTAAGAGTAAGCTGTCACTTCAGAGAGCTTCTAAATGACTATAGGGAGTTGACAAATATTTTCCATATTTTGTAAATGAGGGTAAAAAAACAGTCATAGAAAGGTTGAGTGACTTTCCAAAAACCACATTTGCGTTGTTGGAATTTGGAATTTGAGGGCAGAGTGGGTAGAATTCCAATCTATAATCTAGCTATGCTCCTTCCATGGAATCACTTTCCTTATTAAAAAACAAAAGTAGAGGAAAGAAACTGAACTAGTTCTGTGACCAGATAAAATTGACTGAAGCAGTGTTGCAAAGCAGATACATCAGCTGACACTTTGATGATTTCTCCCCCTTCTTCTTCTTCCCCTACCAATAGTTGCCACAAGTGGTACAGTGGGTAGAGTGCTATATTTGGAGTAGGAACACTTTGGCCTCTGAGACAGGAAAGCCTAGATCCCAGTCCCATTTCTGATGCAAACTGGTTGTGGGGTCCTGGGAAAGTGATTGAAACTCTCAGTGTCTCAGGCAACTCTCTAATAGTATATAAGTTGTTTTGTTTGCTGCTGTTTGTCTATCCTCTAGAAGAGGACTTGGACATCAGGGAGGTGATACCATGACATGCAAATGAATTAGATTTAAGTGAGGGAGCACTAAGCAAAGTCACCAGCCTCACTTTCTCCTCCAGAGCCATCGGGGTTCAGTGTTGAGATATGGATCGAGACAACTGGAGATGGCCCTGGAAGCAGGGACCTTGGCCTTTTTAAGCTAAGGTCTTTAACAGATCTCAGTTTGACTGAGGCAATGCCCATTCAGTGATCTCTCCAAGTAAGCACCTCGAAGCCAGCAACAATTGCTATTTCTCTAAGCCAATCAGGGCCCAAACAATGGCCAAGTGGGGCTTGACCTGGAACCTATTTATGAGCCAATCAATGAGAGCCAGAGTGATTTGGGTTTAAGGCATGCTCCTTAACAAATAAATCTAGCCCATAAACCCCAAATATCTTTTGAGGTTTTAGCAATCAAAATTTATATTCCTTTGGACAGAGCGCCCCCAGGTAAGGGTGTGATACCCTATATAGACAGAGGGAAGGGAAGAGAAAGAATGAAAAAAACAAGGAAGCATGAAAGGAAGAAAGCAAGCAAGCAAGGAAGGAAGGCTATGAGTTGCAGAGAAGTTCTTCACTGGCTGCTTTCTGCATTGAAATCACAGGTTCAGTTCAAAAAGATTTTTTTTCCTTAAGTATAAGGACAGAGGCCCATTGAATGGATCAGTCCCAACCCCACTTAAAATTAACTACCTTTTCGGGCAAGAACGCCTCAATTCAGTCAAAACTATAAACTAGGTATGAATGAGGCTTAGACATTACTATTAAATCAATCAAACAATCAAAAGCATAATAATAACTGTGAGAGGTCCTTGAAAGCCATTGGATTAAATGGTATGACACTACAAAAGAAATACTTTTGGATTGCTTTGTATAATATATCAGACCAGTTCAAAACCCTGCATCAATTCCAGTGATCAATTCCAAGGGAAGAATTTCAACTAAGCTCTTGAAAGGAACCACTCTGAGGAGTGGTAGGAGTGGGGAGGAAAGAAGGGGACAAATAAAGCCTTGGTCTCCTCTCCCAAACCCTTGCCCAGAGGAGGATCTTATAAATTTTGGAGGGCTAAAAAGGTTCAGACTTCTTCCATCAGCATAGCAGCAATGGCCCTAGAAGAGCTGTAACTGGTGGCACTGGGAGCCAAAAACAAACCAGACACAGTGGGAAGCAGCAACTTCAAGACTCTATAAGAACCCAGCAGAAAGCTCCACCATGCCTAAAGGGAATTTCATGTAACACCCCAAGAAGGTAAGAAAAGGACTCAGAGCAACTAAGAGTTGCAAGTAGCCACTTACCCACTTGTGTTTTTTGAGCTTAAGCCCACTTTCCTCTGGATTCTGTATGTACCTGAGATAATGTATGTCACAGACTTTGGAAAGAGAATTTGTTTTATACCATATGTTCTTGCCATATACTGCCTTATTAATACTTCTATCTAAAATCTAATTAAGTACAGCTGACTAATTAATATCAACTGATAATCCTGGGGGGAAAGCACACTGGAAGGATTCATGCACCATAGTAAAAGGAAACCACACACCAACCTCTTTGGATTCAATTTTTCAATTTAATTCAAAAAACATTTAAGTGTCTTCTGTGGGCCAAGAACTGTGCAAAGCTCTGGGGATACAAAAAGAGGCAAAAGACAATCCCTGCCCTCAAGGAGCTTACAGTCTAATGGGGAGGAGGCAACATGAAAGCAAACATATACAAAGGGTATAACGGATGTAACAGGATAAATGTTTAACAGAAGAAAGGCACTGGAATCAAGATGGACTGAGGAAGGCATCTTGTAGCAGGTGGGATTTTAGTTGGGACTGAAAGAAGCCAAGGAGGTTAGTAGTTGGAATGGAGGAGGGAGAGCATTTCAGGCATAGGGAACAACTAGAAAGAATTCCAGGAGCCAAGAAATGGAAAATCTTATACATGAAGCAGCCAGGAGGCTAGCGTCAGTGGATGGAAGAGTACATGTTGAGGAGTAAGATGCAAGAAGGCTGGAAAGGTAGGAGGATGCCAAGTTATGAAGGGATTTGAGTGCCAAACAGAGCATTTTGTGTGTGCTCCTGGAGGCAATAGGAAGCCATTTGAGTTTATTGAGTGTTAGGAAAAGCAGGGAGGGTCACCAGATCAGAATTAGTGTTTTAAGAAAATCATTTTAGATGCAAATGGGGCTTTTTACCAAACCATACTTTTGCTATTGGTTTGAAAGGCAGTAACAAGGACATGGGTAGTAGACAGATCTTCATGCTTGTTACAGAGTAACTCAACCCTTGGCTGAGAACATGACTCACCCCATGAAATACACCTTTTCGGTCTCTAGTTCAGTTCTGCATTGTAGATATGGAACAATTACTCAGTCATCATGTATGTCATACTAAAATTTGTCAGCCCAGTGTTAAATGAGGTGTCTGCACTGTAGTCCCTGATCACTATAAATGTGTGTAATTGTTTTATCATTTTTGATTTGTGGAACAGCTTTATTGTGGAAACACCAGTCAACAACTTTTCTATTATTAAAAGGTGGTTTTTCCTCCCTAAAAAAAAAAAATATTAAGGAAAAGGAAAAGAAAATCATTTTAGTGGCTGAATGAAGTGGAAAATGGATTGGAGTAGGAAGAGATTTAAGGCAGGCAGACTCACTAGCAGGTTATGACCTATCCCTGGAACTTGGGGCGGTGGTTCGTGGTAAGCCCTCTGGGGACTTGACCTGCCAGTGAAAATAGGAATTCAGAGATTAGCCCTAGAGCATGAGCTTTAAATGATAAAGATGACAGAAAGGCCAAGCTTTCAAAAATGTTCCAATAATATGGTGATCTGCATTTGCAGTAGTAGACCAAAATATCACTCACCTTACTGTTTGTTTTGAGTACAGGAGAGAAGGAACACAATGCCCTTGGATGAGAATGAGTTGTAGTGGTTGGGTAATTAAAATTGAAGTTTTGAAAACTTGGAATAAAGCACTCTGTAGTTTTAGCTGGAGGAGTCTGTTGTACAGATGATGCTATCAGGTTCTTTTCCAAACCTCAATCATTACACAAGGGAAGATTTCCCAACATATTTGACATCCAACTGACTGGTAATATAATGATTCCTCTGCTTTCCAATGAATGTTCCAGATATGCTAACCATCTGAGGAACTAGCTTGGAAAAATCCTATATATATTTGTTGTTTGTTTTTCCCTCCCAGATGAGCTGACTATGGAAATTAAGAAAGAACTTTTAAAAAAAACATTAAAAATAAACATGGAATTAAAAGTGTAGCTTAAGAAAACTTGCAACGCAAAGCAGTTTCTAATTTTGAAAAAAATTTGTTAGAATGTGATTATGTTTAATCTTTTAATATTATGCCTTAGAGAGAGTCAATGAATTTTGTAAGAAACCTTGGATAGCATCTGGTGCAAACACTCAGATGAAAATGGGGTCAAGGAAGCTGAGTCTTTGCCCAAGGCCACACAGCCAGGAAAAGCCAGGTCCCCTGACTCCCAATATTATGCTCTTTCCTTCTAATTTTTTAGTCCAAAAAAACCAGGAACAATTAAATCATGATCCTTATTCATAAAGGAATTATTCTTCTCCAGCTTTAGACTGGTACTTATTAGACAAGGACTACACATCCCATTATCCTCAACCCGCCTCTGCTTTCATCACTATTGCCTCTAAGACCTAACCTACTCCCAAATCAAATGCACATGGTTGTTATAAATAAAAGGAAACAAATGAAGCTTGTAGCATTTAGCACATCTGGTGAACATATGTATGAGCTCTAGAGGCTCAGATTCCTCATGGCAGCAAGGGGAAAATTATCAAATGATAGCTCATAGGGATCTCAATGGTCATCTAGTCAAACCCATATCTAAATTATGACATATCTGACAATCCCCTCAATCTCCTATATCTGATATTTTTCCTGGGTCCTCAAGGGACATTAAGGGAAAGGATTTCTCTAAGGCAGGAGACAGAGCCAGCAGCTTATCCTCAAACTTATTTTGATGTGTCATCTGGTATCAAGCAATCCAACAGGAAACACTATACAAAATCTTAGAACTTCTGCCAGACTGAGCAAGTCACTTCAAGTCTTAACTGGTTATTTCTAATCATGGCAATGGTCATCCTTAGCGATTTTCTTCTTTACAGTCAGAGGCTATAGAAAAAGAGAATAATTTGAATAGTAATTCCAGCTTCCAAGGCTTTTTCTACTAACTGCAAAAAAGATTCTCTAACCTCAAACAGGGAAGAGAATAAACAATCAATTACATAAATCAAAGGGGTTTGGGTAAATCAAGTTCATAGGAGATCACCAGAAAAGAGTTTATTTAGCTCTAAGAGAATTTTCACTGTAACACAGACTTAAGCCTCTTTCTTACATAATTATATACATTATCTGCCATAAAGAAGTTCCTTAACTTCAAAGGCTGTTTCATTTTTGTCTTTCTAGCCCCAGAGCCTAACACATAGTAGGCACTTAATAAATGCTTTCTGATTAACCAACTTTATTAGTGTCTTTACTAAAAGTCTTCAAGTAGAAAATGAGCATCAAATTAGTAAATTTCTTTGTTCTCGTTCTATCTTCAGTCATCATTTATTGCTATTAGTATATCACATGATATTAAAAGGTTAACAGTAATATGTTTATTCTCTTAAATGTAAGGTTAACAGCTAGAAATTTAAACACCTGTTTGATGTGCTAAAAGTTTATAAAACAAAGGATTAGGTTAAGGAGAAGTGATAACTATAAGTTCTCTTTCCACTTCATTCAAAGGATAATCATGGATTTTTTGAATAGGAAGGGTCTTTTGATTTTCCGAATGAGGAAACTGAGATTCAGAGACGTTCAGTGATTTGTTCAAGGTCACATGGGTTGTGACAGAGAAAGGACTTGCACCTAGTCCTCTGACTCCAAAACCAATGCCCTTTCCATGTCACTATTGCTCTTCCTGACCTGTTAGCACCTCTCTCAAAATTCTCAAACTCAGGGGTAGCTAGATGGCGCAGTGAGTAGAGCACCAGCCCTGGAGTCAGGAGGACCTGAGTTCAAATCCTGCCTCAGACACTTGACACATGTACTAGCTGTGTGACCTTGGGTAAGTCACTTAACCCCAATTGCCCTGCCAAAAACTAAAAAAAAAAAAAAAATTCTCAAATTCATACTTGCTTGCAGTTAAATTATTGTCACATTTTCAAGGAGTGCGATTCTACCATTGCCCAAAAGTCTTAGAAGGAGCAGAATTTAAGAATTTCTCAAAGAACCAGACAAATTTGGGGGTCAATTTGACATACCTGGTCCTTCCAGTGTTAAGGTAACTGTCTAAGCAATAAATAGTTAAAAGCTTATTTAGACCCATAAGAGAGATGAGAGAAGAGGAAAAGGCAGTATATTACTTCCACCTCAGGATTGCCCATCCCCATTCCACTCTCAGAAGGAAGGAAAGCAGAAACTGGATTAAAAAGAATTACAGGTCTCCAAAAGTTTGCTCCTACATGGTTGTTCTTGTCTCAACAGTTGCCTTGTTTTTATTTTTTTTTAATTCCTTATTCCCGTCCAACTCTAAATGAAAGCAGAAAAGTAAAAGGTGGAAAGAACATTGTGTTCAGTTAATTTGGGTGATTGATTCCAACTCACTGTTTTCTAAATTCACCTTCTAAAACAGTCAGTCTGCCACCTTGAATTTAATCAAGAAGTATGCTTTGTGGAAACAGCCAATAAAAACACAACTGAAAGAAGTCTTTATGCAACAGGTGATGGGGCATGGGTAGGGCTTAAATGGGAAGGTATTCACAAACACATTTTCTACCTCTGGTAAGGGCCCAAAGGAAAGTCGTTCACAGCTACAGACATGTACAGAAGATGTAGACAGGAGTTTCTTAATGAAATACCACAGTAAGTTCAGAGAGAAAAGAAAGAAATGTAAACATATTTGACTCTGAATAGTCCTAAACCTATTTGATTAAATCAGTATAAACACATCTGGGTAAGGAATCTAGAAATCTAATATAGGAAAAGTCTTCAAAAATTTGCTGTTGAATTTAACAAAATATTTGATTGATAGTTACTATCATTCATTATTTACTGAGCACCTTCCATGTTACATGCAAAACAACAATGCTAGCTAGCCATGGAAGGGAGTACAAGTACCTTCTAAGGCATGGTCCCTGCCCTCAGAGAGCTTCAATTCCAATAGAAATGGGAGGTGAACAGGTGTGAAATAGTTGTGTTACCATTCAAGGTAGCCTTTGATTGAGTGGCAAAAGCAATAGGGTTGCCTGGCTATATAAAAGACATATATCCAGACATTGAGGGTTATGGGAGTCAAAGCAGGGGTATGCTCGTAAATGTTTAACAACTGACTCCTTGGGGAAAAAAAGGCTACCCACTTTTAAGTTTGATCAGCATTAGTTAACTTTTCTTCATCACTTTCTTAAGACTATACATTAGTAGTAATAATAAGTCAAGCCCTAATTTGTAGTATTTGCCTATTTCTGATGCATAAAACCTCACACTAAAAATTTAACAGAAGGTTCTCATGAGTCTGTAAGAGCAGACTCCAGCATACCCCTGAGTTAAAGAAAGAAATGTAGAGAGAATAGAAAGTAAGATCTGGGCTCTGAGAAAGAGAAAGAGAGAGAGAGAGAGAGAGAGATTAGAACAGTAGGAAAGAAAAGCAAAAGCATTCTAGGCCAGAGAAGCAATATGAATTAAGTATATTTAGGCTAGTGAGAAGGGTCTGATATGATTGACTGCTAGAATGGTGGGAAACACAAGTTGGAAAAAGAGCTTGGGATTGGATCCACAGGGTTTTAAATGCCAAGATCTTTGGAGTTTACTGCACAGATAATTCAGAGTCACTAGAGGTTTCTAAGCAAGGGAAATATGTTAGAATATTTGAGATTACAATGATCTGAACAAGAGGTTTGGACCTAGAGTGGGGTGGGTGAATGACGAAGGTAAGGAAAGATCACTGGTTCTGGAGTGAAAGGGCCTTGATCAATTCCATTTTTTGACGCTCATTACCAATGCCCAATGAGCATTAAGATGTTCATTGACCATAAGCAAGTCACAACCTCTCCGGGTCTCAATTTTGTCATCTGAAAAATGATGGAATTAGACCAGATGGCCTCTGAGGTCCCTTTCAATTCTAGATCTATGATCCCACAGTTATAAAAAAAATCCAAAATTAGAATCTCCAAAACATGGGGACTGCTGGAGATTGAGTAATGGAGAGCTATGAGTCGGATACTGTTGTAAAATAAGCTCTGTGAGTTTCAATTTTCTCATCTGTAAAATGGTGATTTTTAAAAAGTGTTTGCAGAGTATTATCTCACAGGCCTTTTTGTGAGAAAAGTGCTTTTGTAAACCTCATACAGAAACATAGAAATTGAACCTGGTGTTAGTGTCAGACTCCACAAGGAATCTATCACTGGAAAAAGGCTAAAGACTAGAAAAAAGTTTATGATCAAACAAGGGACAGATAGGGCTATAGAATATAAAATGGAATAATTTTTATTACATAAAATTTTAGAAGATTCTGTAAAAACAAAACCTATGCAGTTAAGATTAAAAGTGGAAAAATAGTTAACTGGGGGAGAAGGCTGGAGGAATATTTGTAGCAAGTTTCCCCAATAAAGGACTTATAACCATGGTATATAAGGAACTGATTTAAATTTGTAAGAACAAGAGACAATGCCCAATAGATATAATCAAAGGATATAAATAGTACTGCCTATCTACAAACTTATGAAAAAATGCTCCAAATCACAAAGAAATACAAATTATGAAACTCCAAGGTCCACATCATACCCAGATTGGCAAAGATGGTCAAAATTTTAAAAAGGAAAATGACAGTTGTTTGAGGGGCTCCAGGTTAAAAGGAATATTGTTTCATGTTATGCTCCAGCCATTCTGTAGAGTAATCTGAACTATGCCCAAGAAAGTTACTAAACTGTGCATATTCTTTTATCCAGAAATACCTCTCTTAGGCCTATGCCCCAAAGAGATCAGAGAAAGAAAGAAAAGAATTATTTGTACAAAAATATTTTATAGTAGCTATTTTAGTGGTGGCAAAGAACTAGAAATTTAGGGATGTTGTATCCCCAAAAAACAAAAAAGAAAAAAAAGGGTCCTTGAAGAATTTTTAATGATTTGAAAAGAACATAAGGAAGAACAGAATCACAGAAAATAGTACAGTTTTGAAAGTAACATGCCGAATTTGTTATATTTAAAAGGAAAAGTAGGCTATACGTAATAATTTGCAATTTCATGTGCTTTTCTCTTCTACTATTTATAAGAAAATGCTCATTTTATTTGGCCCTTGTTCAGAATGAAAATAAATTCAAAGCAAAAATAAAAAAGTCACACTCTAAGATTTTAAGGATTCTTCACTTATTAAGAATTACTACATATTTGCTCTTGATCAATAAATTTTTTTTAGAGGAAACATAGCCCTGGCCTTAATAAATGTTTGCCAACATAGTTTGATATGGAAGGTAAATTAAGAAGCTAATTGATCTGGGAAAGATTGTATCCAAGCCATCCACAGTGCCACAGGTAATCCCTTGCTCCTCACAATCCCCACTTCCTTTCACTTTGAAACACTTGGTGAGGCTTGACAAACCTCTCTGTTGTTTTTGTCTTCCTTGCCACCCCCAATTACCTTGTTCTTGAATCTCCTCATCCGACTCTACTAACTGAAGAGTACAGTCTCCAAATTCTTCCCTACCTAATTGTTTCTAGAATAACCTACAGTCCCCCCGTGAGGAAGGTGCTATTATCACCCCCATTTTACAGATGGAGAAACTGAGGCTGAGAGATTTCAAGTGACTTGCCCATAGCATACAGCTGATAAGGGTCCAAGACAACTCAGATCTCTCTTACTCCAAGTTTAGCACTCCATCCACTATGCCACCTTATTGTCTTATCTAAACAGAGGTGGATTACCCAAATAGATGTATTAGTTAAGTACCTTGAGACCTCCAAGGAAACCAAGAGGTTGCCCAGTAGGAGCAATCTTTCATTCTTAGAGCCCTTGTGGTATGGCAGAAGATTCAAATCATTTACTTACATGTCGAGGCCAGCCTGTACATCATATATTGACATGTGGCCAAATGAGGTAGACCCAGAAGTCCACATGGAGATGTGTGGGCAGATGCAGACAAAGGACCGTTGTAAGATCAGAAGCCCTCAGCAAGCAAAGTTTTTTGCATGCCCCATTCTTGACCCACTTGTTGGCTTACTTTCAGCATATTTGCTTCATTGGCCTTCCTTAACCAACCTTGCAGATACAAGTTTCATTTCCTGGCACTGCCCTTCAGCCTTCCTTGATACTATTGCTTATTTTATAGACTCCTCCTTCTGAATAACCAAAATATTTTGACTCTATCTTGGATTACTGAATGCTGTGTCAATCAAAAAAATCTTAATAAAAAGAAAGGAAGGAATATATATGGCATTCTACATGCTTTTCATGCTTAAAATTTACCTAGAATATATTGCTCATACTGATGTACATCTAAATCATGAATCTATACAATCTATATAATGACCACCATTTGATAACCAATAAATTGGATCTAATTGTTATTTTAATATAATATCAAGTTTAATAATTTAACGAAGCAAATGTTTTACATATTACTGTTTTTATTCACTCAACTGGTCAACAAATTTGAGCACCACAGATAAACAGAAAAAGCAAAAATAGTCCCTGTCCTTAAGGAATTTACATTCAGATGGGAAAAGCAACATATATACAAATTAACTGATGCAAGATAAAGATATATAGAAAATAAAAAGAGGCCTTAGAGGGGAAGGCACTAGAAATTGGGGAAAGGGAAGGGTCCCAGAAAGGTCATTCTTAAGATGAGTCTTAAAGGAACCTAGAGATTCTACCAGGTGGACATTAGGAGAAAGAGCACTGTATTCAATGTAAAAAGCAAGTTCAAAAGAGGGATGAATTTGAACAGAAATGATATTGAGTTCTGTTCTGGACATTTTGAATTTGAGATGCCTATGGGACATCCAGTACAAAAGATAGTTGGTGACATGGAATGGAGCTCAGAAGACTAATGCTGAACAAAAAAATCTGGTAATCATCTGAAGAGATGAAAATTGAATCCATAGGAGAGGATGACCAAGTGAGAGATGATAAAGAGAAAAGAGAAGACTTATCTATGTGGTACAACCACAGTTAGTGAGAGTGACATAGATGAAGATCCAGGAAAACTGAGAAAGAATGTTCAAACAGATAGGAGATGAATCAAGAAAAAGCAGAGTCATAAAAACCCAGAGAGAGATTACCTAGGAAGAAAAAGTGATCAATTTTCAGAGAGGTCAAGGATGAGGATTAGATTTGACAATGACGAGACCATTGGTAACTTTGAAAAGAAGAGTTTCAGTTGAATGATAATGTCACAAGCCAATTTACAGAGGGTTTGGAAAAGAAAGGAGAAGAAATGTAGGTACTGAATGAAGATGGCTTTTTCAGATGGGAGAAATATAGAATGCTAGTTGGTGGAAATGGAAAGACCTAATGTGGATTTTTTTAAGTATGGAGAAGATTTGGATATGTTGGTAGGCAACAAGGAAGGAACCAATACTGAGTGACTAATGATTGGAGACAGTAGAGATGATAGTGGAAGCAATCTGCTGGAGAAATGGGCATAAGATCAAGTGCACATATTGAGGGCCTGGCTTTGGCAAGCTACACAAGATTTGGGGGGCAGAGGACCTGGGTTTGAACCCAACTCTGCTATCTACTACCTATGTAATGCTGGATCTTAATTTCCTCATCTTTAAAATGAAAGGAGTGGACTAGAAGACTTCAAAATGTTCCTTCAGCTCTAAAGTAACTATCCTATGGCCTTATTCTCCCCTTTGTAAAACAGATAATTAAAAGTACTTTCCAAATGAAAACCACAAAACGTTACAGATAGAAGGGACCCAAGTGATATATGTTCTAACCCCTGAATTTTTCAGATGAAGAAACTGAAGTCTAGAAAGCTAAAATACCTTGCCAAAAGTCACACAGCTAGTAAGTGATAGAGAAGAACATAAATCTTCCATCTTCCATTTTAATACTTTTTTCATTAGACAAGAAAACTCAATTTAAAAGGATTTTTTTTAAAAAAAATCTACAGGTATAATATTTTAGGATTACAGGATTTTAGAACTGAAAAAGACCTTAGAGGCTATTAAGGCTGTTTTCATGAGCCTATCTTTCTATCCTACACCTCAAACCTGTCAACACATTTACTCATCCTCTTTTGTGCCACTCATAATAGAAATGGTGTTAACCTCTTTATTTTTGCCCTCAAACTGACCCCCATTCTGTGTCTTTTGGGAACCTTTCATATTATTCACCCATCAGCTTCAATCTCTCTATCCATTGGATCCCTCTCTGCTTAAAAAACATAGTCAGGTCTTCATTGGTATAAAATACAATATTTTCACTTGATCTTGCTGCCTACTCAATGGGTCACTCTATTTTCCTCTTCAGTTTCACAGATGAACTGCTTATCTCTTGATTGCTAAATCAAATGATTTGGGGGAATGACTAAACAAACCATAGTTACGAATATAATATTACTACACTAAAAGAAATACAGAAAAGCACAGTTTTAGGGAAACTGGGGAAGATTATTTTATTGATTGATGCAGAGTAAAGTGGGAAAAATCTGGAGAATAATTTATACAATAATAAAATTCTAAAGAAAAAAAACAAAGGACTAAAAAAGTTTGATTAATGCAATGACCAACCATATTTTGAAAAAAGGGATAATAAAGCATGTGACTCTGCTGACAGAGAGGTCATAATCTCAAGGTGTGAAATAAGACATTTTTTTCAGATGTAAACAATTTGGTAATTATTTTTTGCTTCATCATGCATATTTGTTTACAAGAATTTTTTTTCTACCGAGGTGAGAGAGGGGAAAAGGAGGACTGATAGTTGTCTTCAAGTGTTTGAAAAACTATGACATAAAAGAGGAACCAAGCTTAGCCTCAGAAAGCAGAACTAAAAGCAATGTATAGAAGCAGCAGAGAGGCAGAATAAGGCTTGATAGAAGCCAAAACATTCTAACAATTAGAGCTGTCCAGACTGTTCCAGAGTGGAACAGGCTGCCATGGTAGCAGATTCCTCTTCACAACAGGTTTATAGTTGTTGTCCTTCATTCTCAAAGAGGTCCAAAACTATATCACTATGTTGGAGTCAGTGTATACAGTGTGTCTGACTGTGGCTGATCAGACCAATGAGCTCAGAAGGTTCTACCTCAGGTTGGGCACAAATAGTCCACGTGAACATTTGCAGTGGAGTTGTCTCTCAATTTGCACATCTCACGTTTCTTTTGAGCTACTGTAATTCTGCTTGGCTTATAAGAGCACAGCACCTTCTTTGTTGTAAGCACACTATGCTGGGCAGTCCTTTGCCCATGTCTCACGATCAATTCCAAAGTTCTTCAGAAAGACCTTGAGAGTATCCTTGTATCATTTCTTCTGACCTCCATGTGAGTGCTTGCTTCATATGAATTCTTCATAAAATAGTCTTTTAGGCAAACGTACACTTGGCATTTGAACAACATGGCCAGCCCATCAGTGTTGTACTCTCTGCAATAGAGTTTGAATGCTTGAAAGTTTAGCTTGAGAAAGGACCTCAGGGTCCAGTACCTTATCTTACCAGATGATCTTCAGAATCTTCCTAAGACAATTCAAAAGGAACCATTTCAGTTTCCTGGCATGTTGCTGGTATACTGTCCAGGTTTCACAGGCATACAACAATGAGGTCAGCATAATGTTTTTGTAGACACTCAGTTTGGTAGGCAGTATAGTACCTCTTCTCTCCCGCACTTTCCTTCAGAGCCTCCTAAACACTGAACTAGCTCTGGCAATGCATGTGTCAACAAGCTTATAAGCAAAAGCTGGATGAACACATTGGAGAATGTGGAGAATGGAAGGACTTATTCTTGGACCAGATTGGCCTTGGAGTTGGCCTTGCCAACTCTGAGTTCCTAAGGCCTCTACCTTTTAGAATCTTCATCTTCTTTCAAGGGTCAGGTACCAACTCTTCCCTGATACTCCCCAATTGAAATTTTCTTTCCCTCTTTTTAAGTATTCCAAAAGAACTTTGCCTGAATTTATGCCTATCTGTGTACATTTTATAGCCAACTCCACCCATAGTAGAATATATAAGCACCTTGAAGGAAGAGACCATGTCAGTTTTGTCTTTGTATTCACACCATCACATAGCTCAGGGCCTTGAATAGACCTGTATACCTGTACCATATAACTTCTGTACCTCAGTGGATCTGTGATCTCATCAATACAGTTATTCCTGTCAACAATGCTTATCATAAACCATCTATGTCTGCTCAACCTCTCCAAGTCTTGTCCATACCCTCTTATAAATCTGCTCTTGAACTCTTGATATTTCTAGGATGGCAATGGAGCCATCCTTCAATTATCCATCTATCTCATTATATAACAAGCCAATCTTTTTTTCCCTCAGTCATACATTTCTCTGATGACAACATTTTTGCCACTTCCTCTGCCCAGTTCCTCATTTGAAATGTGCTATAGCCTGCTCGTGCCCACCAAGGACATTGCTGTGGCTTTAGTAAGCACTTAATAAATATCTAGTTGACCTGAATCTGCTCACTTTACCAATGAGAGATCCCAAAGAAATAACATGATTTACCAAGGTCATATAGCAGGTGACAGAGGTGGGATTTGAGCCCAGGTCTTTTGACTTCATGTACAATGTTATCTACTATGCTACATGGGCTCTTAGTCAAGACCATCTGTTGAACATGTGAGTATTTTCTAAAGAAACCTTTAGAGCAAGAATCCTTAACCTAGAGTCACATGCAAATTTCAGGGGGATTCAAGAACTTGAATGGGAAAAAGTATATCTTTGTTTTCACTAACTTTTGGTTTCCTTTGTAATACTGTGTTTTATTTGCTGTATCTAATGATGTTATTCTAAGAAGAGATCCACAGGATTCACTAGACTGACAAGAGTCCATGACACAAAAAAAGTTAAGAATTCCTCCTCTGAAGTATCTTATAGTTACGGCACAATAGCGTCACTATAGCATATCACTAATAGCACTAAACTGTGATTTTTTCCAAGCATGATTTGAAGTATATGACTCTGAAAATACTCACCACCCTACAAGCTGGGGTTTGCTCCTGCTTGCTTAACCTGTAAATGTGGGGATATTTTAGTCAAGTTTACAAAACTGAATATATCAAATGGTGAGTAAAGCATAAGAAATATAATGCCTTCATGGTACTAAACTCATGGTACAGAGCCTCAGCAGGGCCTCACCATTATATAACAGTTCTTGTCTCATTCCCTTCAGCAACTGTTCCAACTTTTTTTTCCTTTGTGCCCCCTATCCTATACCCCTCCCCACCTACTTTTACAGCAAATAGTCTATCTGAAGCTATCTTATGTGAATTCCTTCATGGTACCTCCTCTACCTCTCAAACTTTCTCAACATCATCACCTGTCTTCCCTAATAACCCTCCCTGATTCCCTAATCCTATTGTCTTCCACCTCCTCTAGAATCTTGCTCCAGCACTCATCCTCTGTCTCTCTCTTGCCATCATCTCCTTGCTATTCTCTTACAAATATGCACAGGTTTCCCCAGTTCCACCATCCACTTACCTTTCTATCCTAGTAAGCTACCATTCTCTCTCTCACTCTTCTCCAATGTTATTTAAGTTGCCTACACCTGATGTCTTTTCTTCATCACTACTTCAATTCTCTACAATCAAGTCTCTATCATGCTACATCTCTAAGCATTTCCTGAGCATTAAATCCAATGGTCATTTTTCAGTTGTCATCATTCTTGACTTTTCCAAAGCTTTTAACAAATACTTTTTTTTGGGTCAAGGAGAAAATACTGCAAGCAGCCAGAAAGAAACGACTTGAGTATGGTGGAAACACAATCAGGATAATACAAGATTTAGCAGATTCTACATTAAGGTACTGGAGGACCTAGAATATGATACTCCGGAAGTCAAAGGAGCTAGGATTAAAACCAAGAATCATCTACCCAGAAAAACTGAGTATAATACTTCAGGGGAAAATATAAACTTTCAATGAAATAGAGGACTGTCAGGTATTCTTGATGAAAAGACCAGAGCTGAATAGAAAATTTGACTTTCAAACACAAGAATTAAAAGAACCATGAAATGGTAAACAGGAAAGAGAAATCATAAAGGACTTATTAAAGTTGAACTGTTTACATTCCTACATGGAAATATGATATTTGTAACTCATGAAACTTCTCAGTAGTAGGATAGTTGGAGGGAATAGATAGATTATAGATATAGATATAAGGCACAGGGTGAGTTGAATATGAAGGGATGATATCTAAAAAATAAAATTAAAGGGTGAGAGAGCAATATGTTGGAAGAAGGAGAAAGGGAGAGATAGAATTGGGTAAATTATCTAACATAAAAGGGGAAAGAAAAAGCTGTTACAATGGAGGGGAAGAGGGGGGAGGTGAAAGGGATGAGTAAACCTTACTCTCATCGGATTTGACTTAAGGAGGGAATAACATACACCCTCAATTGTCTATCTTACTGTACAGGAAAATAGGGAGGAAGTGGAAGGGGGAAATGATAGAAGGGAGGGCAGATTGGGGGAGGGGTTAGTCAGAAGCAAACACTTTTGAAAAGAGACAGGGTCAATGGAGAAAATAGAATAAATGGGGGGTGGGATAGGATGGAGGAAAATATAGTTAGTCTTTCACAACATGATTATTACGGAAGTGTTTTGCATAACTACATATGTATAACCTATATTGAATTGCTTGCCTTCTCCATGAGGGTGGGTGGGGAGGGAAGAAAGGAGAAAATTTGAAACTCAAAGTTTTAAAAACAAATGTTAAAAATTGTTTTTACCGGCAACTGGGAAATAAAATATACAGGCAATGGGGTATCGAAATCTATCTTTCCCTACAAGGAAGTAAGGGGGAAGAGTATGGGGGGGGCGGTGATAGAAGGGAGGGCAGAATGGAGGAAGGGATAATCATGCCATGTTGGGGTGGGGGGAGGGCAGAGATGGGGAGAAAATTTGGAACTCAAAATCTTGTGGAAATGGAAGTTGAAAACTAAAAATAAATAAATTAATAAAAAATACTTTTTATATTATGTGCTTGACAACATGAATACTTCCTAAACATAAAGGGTTTCAGTAAACCCTTATTACTTATAACCTCTCTCTCTCTCTCTCTCTCTCTCTCTCTCTCTCTTTCTTTAACTCTTCTGTTTCCTTTGCTGGCTCCTCATTTTCTTCCCAAACATCTTGATTATGGCTGTGCCATGAAGGCTTGTTTGTCCTAAGTCCTCTTTTCTTCTCTCTATATACTCTCCCTTTCACCCATGACTACTCCCCTTTGAGCAAATAACTCCCAAAACTTTATCTCTGATCCTGACCTCACTTAAGAGCTTCAGATTCTTATTTCTAACAACCTATAACAGCTCTCCACCCGGAGGTCATACTAATACCTCAATTTCAACATGTTCAAAAATGAGTTTCAGTATCTTCTGCCACATAAACTTCTTCTTCTTACTTCATTATTTCTGTTTATGACAAATCTATTCGCCTGGTTTATATTCAGAATATTAGAATTATCTGAGACTCTTCCCTCTTCCTCAATTCTCAGATCTGTTCTATTATCAGGTTCTGTCAATTCTACCTCATTATTGCTCACATCCATCCCACTTCCCTCCTCTCTAGTCCCGTTGGCTCCAACCTAATAGAGACCTTCCCTGCTATCACCCCTGAAATACTGCAATGAATTAGTTACAGGGCATCCCATCTCCCACTTCGTACCTGCATATTGCTATTAGAATAATCTTTCTTATACCTGAACCTAGGAATTGTCTTACTCTTTGCTCAGAAATCTTCAGCGCTTCCCTGTTGTCCACCAAATTAAGTTCAAACTCCCCTGCCTGACATTTAATATCCTCCACAATATGGTGCCACCCTATTTTTCCAAACTTATCTCACAAATTCAGAGTTAGAAATTGGAGACTAGTCCAGCTTGTAAACCACCAAGAATTCCCTCAATGAGATCACCAACAAGTGGTCATTCAGCCTCTATTCCAGAGTAGGATATGTTCAGAGACAGACCATAGAACTTTGGGATAAATCCTGTTAGGAAGGTGTTTCTAGAACTTTCCCCCTTTATATTAACCCTAAATCTGCTTCTCTCACCGGTAGGCACTATTTCCACCCTTTTAGGCCAAGTGCATTAAGTCAAATTCCTTTTCAGCATGAAGTTCCCTCCCACCCCACCCCCACTCTAATACAACAAGCAATTATTAAGTGCCTACTTTGTATAAGGCACAGAAAATACAAAGACGAACCAAAAAACAGTCCCTGACCTCTAGTAGCTTATAAGATAAGTGTTAAATAGTTTTTACAATCCATCTTTATGTGACATCATCACCTAACATTTCACCATCTCCTTCTTCATAATACTCCCTTGCATACACTCTGTGCTCTAAGCAAACTGGACTACTACTACTCTTTCCCCACTCACTGGGTTCTCATGTTTCCAAACCTTACCTTACATTGCTCCCTGTATCTGCATTGTCCTCCCTTCCCTTCTCCAGGGAATTACAGTATTTATCCATCTTTTAAAGCCTAACTAAACTGTCATTGCCTTCTTAAAGCTTTCTCTAATTCCTTTCCTATAAGGAGACCTAATATAGCATTTTGTCTTGTAACTCTTGTAAGATCATAGCTCAGAGCTGGAAGGAATCTCAGAGGAAAATTAACACAAATTTTTACAGAGAGTTAACTCAAGCCCACTGAGGTTGAGTGACTTTTCCAAAGTCAAACAAGTAGGAAGCACCAGAGGCAAGATTGAAACTCACGTCCTCTGATTCCAGAGGCAGTGTTTTCTCTATACCAAGCTTTCTCCCTAATGCATTTATTATGTAGCATAAGCAGAAGAAAAGTAGCTTTGATGAAAAAAAAATGAAAAATAATATAGCCTAGAGTTAAGTGAGCTAAGTAATGCAGTGGATTGAGCTCGAGTCCTGAGGTCAGGAAGACCTGAGTTCAAATCTGGCCTCAGATCTTATTGGGTATGTCACCTGGGCAAGTCATTTAACCTCGTTTGCCTCAGTTTCCTCATCTGTTAAATGAGCTGGAGAAGGAAATGACAAACCACTCCAGTATCTTTGCCAAGGAAACCCCAAACAGGTTCACAAGTTAGACACAATTCTTGAACAACAAATATATCAGCATGCTATAGAAGTCACAAAACTATCAGTATAACACCATTGATTCCTACAATGTGTGAACATTGACTTGCATATTGAATGAAAATGGAAATTCCTAAATAGTAATCAATAAGATATAGCAATAGGACTTTCTGAAATTCATGATTATATTTTCAAAAGCCTAGCTTAAATTTTATCTTAAGACACCATGACTCCAGGGGCCTAAAGTCTTGACAGGCATCAAAACTCCAGTGACCTGTTATCCCTGCACCTTTGTTTACCAAAGGATACCAAAACAGGAGAAAGGCCAAAAAAAAATGTACTCAGTACTAAACCCATCAAAAACCTTGCCTGTTGTGTTAACTTTCTAGAAAACTTCAGCCTTTCTAGGCTTACTCAAGATTTAACTCCAAGGTGATGGTGTTCTGTTTAATCATTTTCTTTAAAGTCTTCACAAGTCAATTTCTTTTTTTAAAAAACCTATACAAGTCACAAAGAATATTTCAAATTCATTAAGAGAATGGTGGTGAACAGTCATTATATTTATTCAAAGACTTGAGCTCTTTAAAAAAAAGATTTACATCAATATATTAATGATATGTTATACAATATATTATACTTAGATGAAAGTATAATATATTTCTACTTATCTGAAAGTCAACACAGTAGGATAGAGAACTGGCTTTGGTATAACCAAGATCTAGTTTGAAGTCTCACCTCTCTCCCACTTGCCCACCTCTCCCACCTACCCTCCTGGCCGTGTGACCCTCAACTTCTCAGTGATGCAGGAAACTCTAAGGCTAAACTGAAAAGTAGTTGTTGCTCTGAGGAGTTTCCTCACCTAGAGCTCCCTATGGTAAAGAAATCACAGGTCCAGTTGTTTCTTTTTTTTAAGGATATATTAAAATTGTTAGAATCACATGTTAATAGTGGCAATACATGATGTGATTATTCTGTGTAATTATTAACATAGTGATGATAGTAATTACAGTAACCCTCCATGTTTCCAGTAGTCCATTTGTAGTGAGACAGCACGACAGCCAGCCACTCTTGTGGCTGGTGCCTCTCCAGTCTGTCCGTCTGTCTTTCAGTCAATTTGTCTCTCGGTCAGTTTGTCTATCAATTTGCCTGTCTGCCTGTTTTGTCAGTCTGTTAGTCTATCTGTCTGTCTGTCTTGTCAGTCTGTCAATCTCAGTCAATTAGTTTGCCTGTCTGCCTAAGTCTTGTCAGTCCATCCGTCAGTCTGTGTTGTCAGCCATTCTGTCTGTCAGTCTGTCTGTCGGTCTCCCTGCCTGCCCACAGTCTGCCCCGAAGCCAGGTGGTCAGATCACACGGTCTGTGCAGGGCTAGAGTAGCGCCCTTTCCAGCAAGCATTGCTGGCCTGGCACTGGCCCCAGGCGGAGGCGGAGAAAAGGCGGCACCTGCTCCCGAGAGTCCTGGGGCGGGCCACTGGGGCGGCCCCGGACAGTCCAAAGAACCTTACTCACCAGGGAAAGCACTTTGTATGTGTTGGGATCCTTGGCTTTGTGCGCCCGCGCGCCTTTTTCAGGCTCCTGCTCGTCCCCCAAGTCCAGGGGAGCCAGCATGTTCACAGCCGCCTTTGGGTCCCCGGCAGTGTCCCCATAGCCCTGCTCCTTGCCGGTTCCCGCGCGGCTCTCCTTGGTGCCCCGGTGGCTCCCGCTGCAGCCGTCCCTCTCCATGGTTGGCTCAGGCTTTCCGCTTCTCAGGCTCTTCTGCCGGCTGCCTTGCTTTAATAAGAGCCACTGAGGGCGGCCTGGCCCCAAGGACTCCGCCCCCCTCCTTCAGCCAGCCTCCTCCCAGACCCTTGGCTCTTTTCCCCTAGCCAATAATGTAAAATGTGAGGGGGAGAGCGGCCCAACGCCCCGGATTATTTGGCTTCCTGTCTGATTTCGGGCATTCTGGCTGTTGGGTTATTTTGGGTATTTTACGTGTGTGTCTCTTTAACTTCCCCCAAAGCCTTTCCCCGCACCCCACCCTGGGCACCATCTGAAGACTTGCAGGAATCGCCCTGCTAAACTACCTTAGTATTGCCTGAATTGCATAGTGTGGTCTGCAGAGGGCATGAGATCATGTGGCCCCAAAATAGTGCGAGTGGAGAAAGAGGAGGATGGATGGATGCTGTTTGTAAGTGAACAGGAGAACAAGCCTAGGACTCTCCTGTGTGACTTTGTAGGGAAACTAGAATGGGTGGGAGGCAGACATCCCCTGCTCTCTTTTCCCTCCTAAATAGAAATAGAGGCTGTGATGAAGAAAACATTGGGTTTCATCATTAAGATCATAGGCTCAAAGGATTTAGAGCTGGAAGGGACCAGTCTATTGGGAAATACAGACTCCCAAGGTTTTGGTGTAGTTCCCGTTTTGTTGTTTTGTTTAGTGGATTCACATGCTGGTCCTTTTAAACTTAATATGCTGGAAATTTTAAAGTGACATGTTGTCCCTTCCTGTGGCTGACGTTTTGATATTGGACCAACAGTGACTCAAGTTGGTTCCCTTGGTATTTTAACAAAAGGAAAAAAAAAACAGTATTTGCAGCGGGGATTCAAGAGGCTGGGAGAAGCATTCTTTTCTTTGGGTTTCTTCAACTAGCTTCTGCAGCTTTCATAGGGTAGTTGCCCATCAGTAACAAAGACCACGTGTATAATGCAGACTCAGACTTGCCAGTGCATCCTTAAAACAATGCCTGCTGACAGTTCAGGCTTTTCGACAGCCATATTGATGAGGGCACAGTCTCTGGCTATTACAGATATTATTATCTATATTTTACAGATGAAAAAAGTGAAACTTAGAGTGCTTAAATAACTTGCCCGTGGTCACACAACTACTGTCAGAAGTAGGATTGGCTTCTCCAAGTACAGCACAGTTGCTACTACACCACAGTCTCACCAAAGAGGAGACACTTTCTGATGTTTCCAGACTACTGAACAGAGGGGGAAAAAGAGGATAGAATACTGGGCAGAACTTCAAAGAGCTGGTTTCTAGTCCTGGTCTGCCACTAACAAGTTACGTGACATTGGGGAAGAGACTAACCCTCTTTAGGTTTCTATTGCTCTTCCTGGTACAAGATAATTTATTGGATAATGACAATAGTGATTCCACAAGAGTGGAATCAAAAGGCATTCTGTGGGTGACATCTGCAATGAACTTGAGTCAGCTTTTAAAATAAAATCTTATAGATGCTACTTCATGTATATGGTACAATGGAAAAATGCTGGACTTAAAGTCAGGAGGTCTGGATTCAAACCTTGCCACAAAATCTAGTTAGCCCTGGGCAAGTGATTTTAATTTAATGTAGCCTAAGAATAATATAGCTTCTTTAACCCCTCTTGCCCCTTTTTTGGGAACAACTCTCAGAGCCTGTAGCATATTCTTTCGATTATCCTTAAGGATGATAAATATTTGTCCTTTCAGGGTTCATGAATTTCCCAAATGACACATAATGGGAATAAAGTATGATCCAGTTGGGCAAATTTAAAATGAGCCAAGATGATTTTCTTTTAGGCTCATAAAGCAGCTTTGATTCCAGCCCTTTGGGAAGTCATTTAAGTTCAGCAAGTCCTTATTAAACATGCACCAAGTGAAAGGCAGTGAACTGAACTCTGGAGCAGGTTTTGTTTGTTTGTTTGTTTTGTTTTTAAACTGAGGTATGCTAGAGACAGCCTTTACCACCTTTCCTTAAACTTTCAGTATGAGCATTTACACCTCAAAAGTAGGTAATTGTTGCATATGAGGGCTTGATTTATTGTTCTGTTGATTGTTTAGACCCAAGAAAGTGTTAATATAGATTACATTTAAAAGCATTCCTAAATGAATTATTTTCTTTTTCCAGGAGATCCTCGTAGTTAAACCTTTATCACCACATCTATTGTTGTATAAATATTTCTTAAGCCAAGCAGGAGTGCAACAGAAGGCACAGGGAAGAAGTCATCAGCAGACTGGAGACCTGGTAATGGTAGACTAATAACAATAATAATAACTGGCATTTATGTAGTATACTTTGCAGCCATCATCTCATTTGAACCTCATAAAACCCCTGGTTTTTAACCTGTTTTGTGTAAAAGGCCTCTTTGGTAGTTTGGTGAAATCCAATAGTATCTTCTCACAATTTTTTAAATGATGAAGGAAATGTCAAACTTGGTCTTTTGTTGTTCAGTTGTGTCCAACTCTTCCTGACCCCATTTAGGGCTTGCTTGGCAAAGATACTGGAGTGGTTTGCCATTTCCTTCTCCAGCTCATTTTACAAATGAGGTAACTGAAGCAAACAGGATGAAGTGACTCTCCCAGGGGGTCACCCAGCTAGTAAATATCAGAGGTCAGATTTGAACTCAGGGAAGATGAATCTTCTTGACTTTAGGCTGGGCCTGCACCACTTAGCCCCGAACTTCAGGTAGATGTAGTAAAAATAAGATTCACCATTTTCCCCCTCCATATCCCAGTTCGTGGTGTATGGACCCCAGGTTAAGAACTCCTTTTCTAGGGATACTATGCAGATCGAAACAGAGAAATCCCTGAGTTATTGGAGATAACTCCTACATTTTATGGATGAGCAAGAATGGTTAAGTGACTTGCCCAAGGTTACCCAGGTAGCAGCAATAGTTTAAAAAAAAAAAAAGAAGAAAGAAAAGAAGCTATTACTTCTATAACACTTACTGTATCGGGCACTGTACTAGGCACTATAGTAATGAGAATTGAACTTGGGTGTTCTAACGCCACAATCTAGCACTCTACTTGTACCACATTGCTTCCTCTCCCTGAACCCAGATACGCTGGTAAAATAATATTAATTTTTAGTCATCCAATATGCAAATGTGCTTTGTAAAGAGCAAAGCTATATAAATGCACATATATTTATATACATTTTGAAATTACATTAATTTTGTTTTGAGAATTTACAAACATCTCTTCAATATTGGAGCTGATATTGATGAGGGTTTGGGGTGAGAGGTGCTCGACACCCCAAAGTACCGACACACCGGGTCCTGCTGAAAGAATTCGACTCAAGCTTTCTCAGCCAAGGGAAAAGATAAAGTTTAAGAGCTAGCCAAATAGGCCTGCCCCAAGACATCCCACCCCTTGCGGCACCTGTAAAGAAAGAGGGCCAGATCAATCTGAGCTAGATTGGATCTGACCCCTTCATGGAGGCAAGATGGAGATTATATACACAAAGGTTGTGGGAGGGATTGAGGGGTGGTCTGGGGTGATCAGAGGAGGGGTCTAGGGAGGGACTTAAGGAGGAGTCTAAGGAGGAGCTTGAAGGGACTGGGATGAGGTCAGACTCCAGGGTGGGGGAAATAGCTGAAGGCTATATGGAAATGACAGACCATAAAGGGCTAGGGTAACAGAGCTAGGGTATAGATATTTTGATCAGGATTAAGGATGGGAAACAGGATTAAGGGTGGGAAACAGCTGGACAATAGAGGACTGGGCAAGGTAGGCATTTGGGCTTAATGGTTATAGCCTCAGGCCAAGGCCAGGTCGAGTGGGAAGATTCCAGGAGAGTTCAAGGGTCCGAGGGGTTCCCAGAGACTATGCCCTCATCATATGGAAGAAGAAAATTGTTCCTCAGGCCCCTAGGCCCTTAGGGAAGTTATGAAAACAGGGCAAAGGAGCTGATTAGGAAAGGGAAATTCTATATTGCCTGGGAAGTTCTGTGACTTTGGGCATGGAGGAAGGAAGGTTCCCAGGGAGTTTCACTGGGACAGAGCCTTCCCCATGACTAAACTGGCTGATTTAAATTTTTATTCATTTATTCAGAAAACACACCAGTTCTGAAGTGGGAGGATTTAGGTTTAAATATTGCCTCTGACATTCATTCACCTCTTTCGATCCTACTTGCCTCAATTGTAAAATCAAGGGGTTGGATTAAATGAACTCTGAGATCCCTTCCAGCTCTGGATACGTTATTAAACAATTAGGAGGCATGATAGATGGTCCTAGAGTTCATAAGAACTGAATTCAAACCAGTCTCAGACACCTGCTAGCTATGGGACCTTTCCTCTTCTGTGAAATGGGCATCATAATAGCAGTTACTTTCCAGGGTTTTTATAGGATCAAATGAGGTAATATTTGTAAAGTGCTTAGCCCAGTGCCTGGCATAAAGCAGATGCTATACAACGCTAGTTGTTGTTAGCTATTAGTCATATGTAACTGTGAAATACATTATCAAGCAAATGGGCAGAACTAGGCATGTGAAGGAGTTACAAAGGAAATTCTGTAAATTCTTTCTGTTCCCAGTTCTGCCAACTGGCCCTGACAGTGAACTTTAGAATAATAGATCTAGTGCTTAAAGGCAACTGGGTGGGGCTTGGATTCTGGAAGACCTGAGTTCATATTTGATCCCAGAGATTTACTAGCTATGTGGCCTTGGGCAACTCATTTAACCTTTGTTTCCCAAAGTTTCTTCAACTGAAAGATGGGAATAATAATGGCACCTACCTTGGGGGGCTTTTGTGAGGGTCAAATGAGTTAGTATTTGTAAAGCAATTAGCATTAGCACAGTGCCTGACATATAGTAAGTCCTATAAAAATGGTGACTTATTATTTTTAATTTCTCTTGTCCAACCCTCTTGTTATTAGTTGAGGCAACTGAAGCCCAGGGATTGAAATGATACCTAACTCACCTTAAGTGAGTTTGGCAAATTGAACCGATTTGAGCCCTGGCCTCCCTCTTGCTATCAGCTATCCCTTGAATGATCTCTCCTTCTGATCATATGACAGATTGTATAAGATATTGTGAGAAACGTGGTTTTGGCGATCACTGGACTTCCTAGGCAGGGCCAAAGTCCTGAAGAAGAACCCTGTGATAATCCCTAGGGAAGGCTGTACAGACCACAGGACTCCCAGAGGAAGACCACGTGGTAGCCATCCCTTAATCTGTGGGGATCACAGGGCCTCCTAGGAGTCAGACCCTAAGGAAGACCCAAGTGATGGCCCCTTAGGATGGCAGTAAGATCACAAGGCTCCTGAGACAGGGCTGGAAGTCCCATGTGATGTCCCCTTAAGAAGGCCGTGCAGACCACAGGGTTCCCCAAGGGAATCCAGAGTGGTAGCCCTCTTAACACCGCAGTGGGGATCACAGGACACCCCAAGACAAGATCCAGGAGTAAGCCTGGCGAGCTTCCGCTGCCTGTTGCTTCCCTTCACTTGACCTTAGGAAAATCCATGTGACTTGCCCATTCACACCCAAAGAATTCAGGACCAGAGTGGGCAGAGGAAGGCATTTTATTACGCTCCCCGGGAGAGCGGGTGTAGTGCTCACGGGAACACTCACACTGATACAGTTGCAGGAGCAGGGGTAACCATTCCCTCCACTCCTGCTAGAGTCATGGTTAGTTTACAATATTTGTTTTTTTACGTAGTTTTCCTAGGTTATACAGTTTATATAAATAGGGTAATAAGGATACAGAAGCAAAAGTGAAGTTAATTAGATTTTCCTTGTCTTAGTTTAGGATTAAACTATATTCTTTTACTTGCCCTACTTTCCCTCTTTAACATATGCAAATGATGCAAATCAGTAGGCCTGGATTCTTGACCAAGACCAGACCCTAGATAAGCTTGAACAGGTTCAAGTGGGTTTGGCCTCTCTAATTCCCCAGACTGCCTTCTCAAAAAGTATGCACATGAGTACAAGCCTCTGACCTCTCACCTGACCGACCTTGAGGCCTGGTCTCTGCTAAAGCTGGGGTAGGGGAGGGCAGGGAAGCGCACTTTTAGTTCTGTGGAAACAAAACTCCTCCTCCCATTTCTTACAATTTCCCCCTCTTCTTTTATTCAAATTTTTGTTTCCACATTTTTAATATTCCCTTACTCTCTTTCTCATCTGAATTTTTCTCCTTAATCATCACCCCCTTAAATATGGGAAGGATTGATTGACGCATTGAAAAATCAAAGGGGGCAGTCCCCTTTGTAAATACAGATACAGAGACCCAAAAGAAAACGATAATGCAATTGTCCCTTTAAGATTCAAAAGTCTCTTCCCATAAGCTGTCTGGCAGGGAACATCAGTGAAGTCTTCTGGTCCTTGGTATTTGTTCCAGCCATCTCCAGCATCTTCTTCTTGCCTTCTTGTAGGAACCAGCTTTCTTTCCATTCTCCTACAAAAGTTACCTTAGCACAATTTTAAGTTACCATTTCTAATCCTTATAACCCTAATCATTTTACAAATTCAAAATTGGAACCTTGACCAGTTGTTCTGTTTAAGAAATTTTACATCAGAACCCAGTTCCTTATACTTTACATTAACTCCCTACATACTTTACTTAACATACTTTACATTAACATTTCCTCACCAGGAGGATAATATTTCACTAAGGAATTAACAGCAGACTCCAGCACCTACCTAAATACATTAGATAACCAATTCTTAACACAGTACATATATAAAACTTTTAGTCATGCCATGTTTCTTTGATGGCATGTACGAAATAAACCACAAGCCATTCTTCTTTTAACATTACTAACTGTAACAAAGCTTTAGACAAGCATGATACTAACCAAATAACAAAATATTCTCACAAGCCCTTGACCTAATTGTCTCCATACCATTTCCAAGAAAAAAACCCTAATTTAACACTAGTCCCAGTCCTAGAGTAATCTAAGATGTTCCATAATCAATTATTTTAATAGACTTACAAAACCTTCTGATTATAGAAACTTGCCACCAAGAGAGTAGGGACTTAGAGTAAGGGGACCATATTTTCCCCAGCTTCCTGTCAACTCCAGGCAGAGGTTGTGTCAAACTGCAAGCTGCATTGAGCCAGGCCTAGTCTGCCAGGTTTCGGTTGAGGCATCAGGTCAAGACGGTCCCACCTCAGCACATGCTGAACAGTTGCCCCCTCAACTTTGCCAAGAAATCATACCTGCAGCTCATGCCTGCCCTCCCACAGGGCTGCTGCCATCTTGGGTCAGCCTTCCTTGATACTCACACCTGGAGTTAGACTCAGAAAAACAGTCAGTTAACAGTCCCATTAAAGACAAGTTCCAATAATTGGTGACTATAAAGTCACATTGCTTCAGGAACATCCTTAAAGCTAGCTCTAAATAGCTTGCAAGCATTTCCTCCCTTGTTTGTAAAATCTTCCCATTAAGATCATAAGTTATTGCTCTAACACATTTGCAACAGTTTCTCCTCTATTTTTCTATTCTTCTCTAATTATACCTGATCTGAAAGAATTGAACCATATAATTTTTCTCTTTATGTTTTAGATGATGGAATGAATTCAAATCCACATTTAACTTTTTCCATCAATACATAACTATTCTACAACTTCTCTCCTAAAGAGACTTACTTTGAAATTCCTTTCCCTAAACTGAAAATGTCTCTGATTTAGTTCCAGGGATTAATTACACTATTTGTATCAATACCTAATTGCTCTTATATCACTTTAAAACATCTAAGGACCCTATCCCACAAAGATAAAATATAACTTTATATCCCAGCCTTAGTCTATGGGATGATTCACTAATATTATCTCATAAAACTTCTTCCACCCCCCCCTTTTCGGATTTTTGCTCCCACACTTCTTTTTCACTCCTATTCTCAATTTGTTTGAACATTAATTCACATTCTTCATCATCTGTTTTTACAATCAACATTTTTACCCTCCCTCCTTCATTAAAATATACCGCCCCCATACCCTGAATGGCAGTTTTGGTAACCAATTGTATAATACAGGGTATACATAGAGGTAACAAGAATAGGCCACATAATGCTAGCAGGAAGACTCCAATAATTTGTTTCCACTAGGAACCCTTGAACCAATCAAACCAAGAAGGATCGAATGGACTGGTCCATGTCTGAACTGGGACATGTGCTAGTTTCCTGATACTATTAGTAATTTCTTTTACAGCCCGTCCATTATCATCTATTTTTATGCAATAACTAGAGAGGCTGAGTTTCCCACAAACACCTCCCTCTTCTGCTAGCAAATAATCAAGAACCAATCTATGTTGCAGTACAGCCTCTCTGGTTTGGGTGGCCTGATCAGCCAGTAGGTCCAATGCCTCGGCAGTCTGGTTGTTGATAATCTCTACCACAGATGAGTTCGGTATCCGCAACTCCCATCCTGGGCCCATGTAGCAGGCCCATAGGTTTGAACAATTCTTTGTGGGGGCCACTCATCTCCCCACCCATTGGCATCCCTGGTGACTGTTAGGAAAGTCTCTATCCCCCACTTGAACCTCTCACTTTGGGGCATTAGATCGTCATATAGCCGTATTCCCAATTTGTTCCCTTCTTGTCCTGCTAAAAAGAAAAATTTTGGTCTAACCAACCCCACATAGCACACCCCTGTCCAATTTAAAGGGAGATGGGTATAGGCCGTATGGCCACAAATCCAATAATGTCCTTTTAGGGCTGGTTGCTCTGTCTTGTGTATTTTGGAAGCATTCCAAAGAAAGGGATAATATTGCTTATCTTGGAACCCCAAGGGCCCTCCTTGGTAAGACCGGGTTCCATTCCTTCGATGTTGGCACCTCCACAGCTGCTCTGTCCTTCTCTACTCACACTTTTCTACCCGGGGGCTACTTGTTTTGTTACTTTTACTCCAAAAAGTATCAAAATGTCCAAAATAAGAACCATTATCCTATCCCCACTGTCTATAAGGATCCAGGAGTATTCCACTAGTTTTTCTTTCTGCTTGACACCTTGCTATAGCTACTGAGTGCCAGAAATTCCGACCTATATTACCCTTACTCATAAGCCTTATACCACAAGAGGTCATTAGGTCTGGTATGGAAGAGACCGATTACTAAGGATCCAGGCCGGACTCAGAGGTACAGGTACCCAGGGCCAATTTTCAAATTGTTGTGGACCCCCACAGATCCAACAATTGGTTACATTAAAAGTTCTGTCAATGACTTAAATTATTCTCCTCCTTCCATGGAGGGGAGATAGGGGCTCCGATGATCAGAGCGATCCAAGTAACCAGGACAATAGGAGTCTGGATATCATTTTCTTGCCTAATTTTTACCTTAAGTTACCTAACTTTACTAATTTTTAGCTCTCTTTTACCTTTTCCAGAAGAAATAAGCCTGTGCTTTCCCTTATGCCTCCCCCCCTTATTCTGATGGAAGGAAAAAAAAATGCCACTGTCCCTGTTATCCCCACTATTCCTAATTTTCAACTAGTGGAATAATCCCTCCATCCTTCATTGAAGCTGGTGTATACTGAGTGATTAACAAGATAATGGAAACAATATTAATACAAAGGTTTTTAGTCCGTTCTCTCCCAGTGTCCCTCTCCCTTCCGGTGTAGAATAATCTTCAAGGGGTCGGAATTGTCCTTAATAGTCCAGTCTTGGGATTCCCCCACAGGTCCTTTTACCTTGGTGTAATGAGTCCACCCTTTCTCAGCAGTTCGTATAGCGGTCTCTGTAGTGAGAAGTACCTGGAACGGTCCCTCCCAGCTGGGCTGATGCTTAGTTTCTTTCCAGGATTTAATCAGCACCCAGTCTCAATAGGTTTGAACTGCAACCAATTAGCTTACAGGTAGAAATTCAGCAGGCCTTCTAAAAATTATAAGAACAATTATTTGGACAGCTCCAAAATGAGATGTGTCTCCTTCTTAAAGCCAAATAACCTTTAAACATTGGGATTAATTCAAATTCCCAAAGTGCCATCACCAATTAGTCCATAAACCTTCAGATTAACATACATAAATATATCTTTAGATGATACAGCCTTGAAAATCACACCCCTGTATTTTTCAAAGTATTATAACAACTCAATTCTTTGTTATTACACAATTTCCAGATATCACAAAATTCTTTAGTCAAAAAGGTGCTGTAATGGGGAGAACACTTAGTTTCTATACATTACATACCCTTTGTCCATAGGAATCCCTCTACCCTGAAAACTTTACACAAGATTGAATATCTAGGAATCCTTGGTCCACTTAACATCAATTTCTTAACTAAGTAATTCTTAATCTAACCTCTAGATTACAAGAGAAATTATTTTAATCGCTAGTGGTAACATTTTCATTTCTAAGGCCCAATGCTCTTAGCATTATAAGAAAGTTTATAAAGCCACATTTCTAACCGTTCACAATGTATCCTGGATTGACAGGAGGACCCAACAAGGCCTTTGTATAAATACTTGCTTAGGTTATAGCAATTGGACAACTTCTTAACCTAATGCGGCCCTAACATAATGTAATAATGCCCTAAACATTATTATGTATGTAAAATTTGAACTACCCATTTCAGTCTAGGTAAATACATTTCTAAACCAAATATGACAGTTTAGAATTATCAAGTTTTGATCACATCCTTTAAAAGCACCCAATTCACATATATCAAACTCAGATTAAAATCACAATGGTCTTCTCAAACTTCATAATCTAAGAGAATTTTAGAAATACAGAAACAATAAATTTCAGATGACATCAGTTGCATTTCCAGGTCACCACATATAGGAATTGTTGGTCCTATTACTTCTGATATATATATAAAAATTGAGCAACAACCTGTTGACCCTTCCAATAGATAGGGGTTCAGTCTAAGATCAGTACCTGGAAATCCTAAAGGTTATGGGAGTTAAGGGTGAGGATTTTCTCCCAATTTTTACCCCAATGGGTAGTGTACAAAGGGAAGTTCTCTCTGTCCCTGTCTACCAAGAATATTATGTCTTCTTTATGATCCCCAAACTTTAGGTTTACTAGGGGTTCTCAGCTGGGTCTAGAGAGAAAGAACCCCAGACCCCAATAGTCTTCTTCCTCAAAAGTGAGGAGGGGAGCTACCTGTTCTTCCTTTCTTAACTCAGGACACTCTCTCTTAAAATGTCCTTTATTACAATAGTAACAGACTGTCCTACCTGCCCATTTACCCACATCTCTCCTATATCCTGAAGCCCTGTGCCCTTTGAGATTCTCCCTTAAGGATTGTTTATGATCCCCTCTTCCTTCTTGCTTCCCCATAATTTCCCTCATAGTATTGGCCATGACCTGAGCTTTCTGTTTCTGTCTTTCATCCTCCCGCCTTACATATACTTTCTGAGCCTCTCAATAATTCGCCTATTGGTCTCTCACTCCATCTCTCTAATTTGTGCAATTTCTTATTTATATCTGGCCATACCCTAGTGACAAACTTTACTTTTAGCATCCCTTGGGCCACAGTGATGAGGGCACAGTCCCTGGGAACCCCCTTCAATCTGGAATACAGTCTCTGGAGCCCCCGTGAACTGTCCTTGAATCTTCCAACTAGATCTGGCTTTCCCCTAAGGCCACAAGCCTTACATTATCATTAGGCCTAAATCTCTACCTAGCCTTGCTCTTTATTGTCCAGCTACTTCCCACCCCTGATACTATCAATATCCATGCCTTCAGCTACCTCCAACCCCCAATTCCATTCTCCTGGTTGCTGGAGTCTGACCTCATCTCGTCCTCCTTAGACTCCTCCTCAAGACCCTTCCTAAAGCCCTCCTCTAGTCACCCCAGACCACCCCTCAATGCCTCCTACAATCTTTGTGTATATAATCTCCATCTTGCCTCCTTGAAGGTGCTCAGATTCAATCTAGCTCAGACTAGACTAAATCTGGCCTGCCTGACAGGTGTCGCAAAGGGGTGGGACCTCCCAAGACAACACGTCATGGTGAACCTCCAACAAACCCCATCGCCTCCCTTGGCCGAGAAGGCCCAAGCCGAATTCCTTCGGCAGGACCCAGCCTGTGGGCACCTTGGGGTCTTGAGCACCCCCAGAAACCAATGGTTCACTAACAACCTTTATTTTGATTTAACCTCTTTAACAGGATCCTGAATATCTCCTAATTCTTTCTAGGAGCTGAGAAGGAGATTCTTTTTTTTTTTTTTATTTTTCCTGATTTCAAAAGCCTTATATTCTGTGATTTTGGCACAGCTTCCCTTATCCCTTCTATTACCAATTGTCTAAGATCCTGCATATTCCTATGATGTTCTTTAATATTGTTATCCCAGCTTGGATCTTCATTTGGGAATTTTCTATCCACAGCTACCAGTTCTGGTCCTGGAGGTCTCCTTTCTCATCCCTCCATGGCTGCCTTTCTAATCATACCCTTTTCTTCTCCCATAAACAGGAGGTTGAGTATGGACATTAATTCTGCCTATTATTAGGAATATTTGCCTGGTCAAACTTATAAAAAAAAAGAAAACTTCATTTCATATTATTTGCTTTAAGAACCATCCAGTTTTGAATTTGGCACCCTGCTTTCTACAAAATTCATCTTATGCATACTGGCAATTAACAAAATGCCTAAGGATTCTAAGGATTTTTGAGGGGAAGGGGCATGGGCACTTCTCTCAAAAAAAAAAAAAACTTTTTGGACTCTTAAGGACCACATGGGCTTGCATATTCCCCCACTCATTCTTTATACCAAGCTAAAATATTTCTTAGTTTCCCCTTCAGCCTGCTGCTTCTGATAAAAGGGAAAAATCCCTTTCAGTTTTCTAAGGGCTCCTCCCTAGGTGGGGCCTGGCAGCCCCTTGAGGGCAAGGGAGCCTACCTTTCTAAGCACTAACTAATCCTAATTGACACACCCAGTCTTCTAAGATGGAGTGGGGGGAGGGGGTGGCCAAGAGGAGCACGTGGACTGAATACCAGGTGGTCTCAAGCCATTCTACGACCCCCCCCCTTTTATCTCTACCTTCTATCTCTCTTATTTTCCCAAACTTTACTGAAACTTTACTCTCCATATTTCCAATTTCAATCTTTCTTTCCTTACTCTTGACCCAAATTTAAAATAAATAAATTACATACTCACCCAGCTTTCCTTTTTCCCAGCTGCTTTCTTTTTACCTTAAAACTTAAAAATGACCAACAATTTTTAATCACATTCTAAGCAGACCACTGAGCCTCTTTAAAGTGGTCATCCAGTTTTTCATACAGACCCCTTTACTTCTCCTCTACAGTTTAAACACTTGCCTGATGTTAGATAGGCTAACTCAATGCAAAATACACAGATTTTTCCTCTAGAATCTAACCAACCCTTAATTCAGAGCCCCCAGTCCTCCCGACTGGCAGTTTCAGCTCTGATTCCTTATCTAACTATTTTAATACCAAAGGTCTCCTAGAGTTAAACATTTTTACCTGAACATAGAACAAAAAGGCACAGACAAAACATTAGACAGACATTTCACTTGAACAATTTAGAATTTGCATTCAGACTCACTTCCAATATTAAACCAAATCACTTTCCTTGGGTCGACCCACGAGTGCTTTTCTTCCAAGCACTAGGAGAAATCCATTCTCCCCACTTAGTTGTACTTTCCCTGGGTCGACTTATTGTCTTCCCAGCTAGCCAACATTCTTCCTAACGGGAGGAGGAATGTTAGGAGGATCCTTTCCATCCTCCCCAGGTACCTTTTCTTAGAGCTCTTATTTCCCGTTCTAGGCAAATCTTACTTCTCAACCTAGAACCCCCAGACTTGACAAGGCAGTACTACTACCCGTTTGTTCCTACCTTGCTCAGGTGACCTGACTTGCGCAGTCTCCGGCCGTTCCCTTTGCGTTCGTCTGCACACTCTTCTTGTTCAAACAAGGTCTCGGGTCCTTCAGAGCCTCCAGGGGATTTTCAGCTTAAGACAGTGGGACCGCTCTAACAGTGAGCGGGAGCGCTCTTCCCTCTGCCCTATCTTACTCACCCTTCCTGGGGTCTTCAGAATCCCGGGACGAGCCCCCAAATTGTGAGAAACGTGGTTTTGGCGATCACTGGACTTCCTAGGCAGGGCCAAAGTCCTGAAGAAGAACCCTGTGATAATCCCTAGGGAAGGCTGTACAGACCACAGGACTCCCAGAGGAAGACCACGTGGTAGCCATCCCTTAATCTGTGGGGATCACAGGGCCTCCTAGGAGTCAGACCCTAAGGAAGACCCAAGTGATGGCCCCTTAGGATGGCAGTAAGATCACAAGGCTCCTGAGACAGGGCTGGAAGTCCCATGTGATGTCCCCTTAAGAAGGCCGTGCAGACCACAGGGTTCCCCAAGGGAATCCAGAGTGGTAGCCCTCTTAACACCGCAGTGGGGATCACAGGACACCCCAAGACAAGATCCAGGAGTAAGCCTGGCGAGCTTCCGCTGCCTGTTGCTTCCCTTCACTTGACCTTAGGAAAATCCATGTGACTTGCCCATTCACACCCAAAGAATTCAGGACCAGAGTGGGCAGAGGAAGGCATTTTATTACGCTCCCCGGGAGAGCGGGTGTAGTGCTCACGGGAACACTCACACTGATACAGTTGCAGGAGCAGGGGTAACCATTCCCTCCACTCCTGCTAGAGTCATGGTTAGTTTACAATATTTGTTTTTTTACGTAGTTTTCCTAGGTTATACAGTTTATATAAATAGGGTAATAAGGATACAGAAGCAAAAGTGAAGTTAATTAGATTTTCCTTGTCTTAGTTTAGGATTAAACTATATTCTTTTACTTGCCCTACTTTCCCTCTTTAACATATGCAAATGATGCAAATCAGTAGGCCTGGATTCTTGACCAAGACCAGACCCTAGATAAGCTTGAACAGGTTCAAGTGGGTTTGGCCTCTCTAATTCCCCAGACTGCCTTCTCAAAAAGTATGCACATGAGTACAAGCCTCTGACCTCTCACCTGACCGACCTTGAGGCCTGGTCTCTGCTAAAGCTGGGGTAGGGGAGGGCAGGGAAGCGCACTTTTAGTTCTGTGGAAACAAAACTCCTCCTCCCATTTCTTACAATATCACTAGTGGTTATTCAGTAATTAATAAGCCCCAATTTCTGGCCCATAGGTAGAAGATTAGATTATCACAAACCTATAAGGGATGGCCTCTGAAGGTCTATATAGAAATTGGGAGAATTTACCTCTTAATATTCTTTAATAGTTGAAGATGGAGAGTTTCCTCTCTTCTTTTGCTGTAAGAATCATGTTATTGGGCCCTGGAGACCCAGAAGGAAAAAAAGATGAATATCTTCTAGAATCTTAGCAAAAAACAAACAAACAACAAACAAAAACAACAACCCCAACCTTAAACCCTAAGAATGAGGTAGAGTTGTTTCCATTTCTTTTAACGATTCAATAGCTTTTAATGATTTAATCTCTCCCCTCCCATTCTTCCCTTCTCTTCCCTCCCCACCCCATTTTAGACTTGGCCAGAAATTTCCTATAGTCTCCATAGCCACGTGGTTATAGAGGAAGCTAAAGATACTGTTTCAATATTCAGCTACAAATTTTATTTTTTCCAAGATGAAAATACTGTATTTTTTTTTTACCACCATAGCACCAACATAGCTAAGTCGATTTGTTCAGCGTTTAGGATTCCCGGTAACGCAAAGCTTAAGCCGCAAAGGATAGCCTGTCAAATAGTTATGAGTTAAGTGACAATGTTACAGTGACAATTTTTGAGGGGGTAGGAAGAAGAAGAGGGACCTAAAAACTCAAATTATATTTTAGTTATTAAAACACTATACTAAATAATGTAATGGTAGTTGCCGACATTGAGAGAAGCCCTTAAGTTTTGGGGGGACCTATTGATGAGGGCACAGTCTCTGGGAACCCCTTGAGCCCTTGAATTCTCCTTGACCCCTTACCTGCTTTTTTCCCCAAGCAGGGCCTGTCCAGACCTCATTGCATCCTTTCTCTTAGTGTTGCCCTGTGACAACAATATTACTTGCAACTGCTGTGGCGGTGTAAGACCAATAACACCAGCACACAGGAGGGATGCCCCCATCGAAGCTGAGCCTGAGGCTTCCGTCTCACTTAGGTATCTCAGTGGTTCCATCAACCCTACTGAAGTAGTCATATGACCAAGGCTAAACCTACCATAAAATAAGCCACACCATACTGTCATGGCCCCAGGCCCACCATATTTTTCTGTGCTATACCTATCCTGAACAATAATATGCTTCTTAATTGCTCCTTTGTTTCCATCTAAAGAAACTCATCTAGCTCATACTTTTAATTCAATTTAATTCAACAAATATTTATAAAACACCTACTATGTTACAAGGTTTGTAACCCCAACTAGGAGCTTCCAGGTGAAAGCAAGGTTTTACAGAAAACTATAAGAGTATGGCACCGGATCTAGCCAGGAAATAAATCAATTATTTCCAGGTATATTTCAAGGGGCTTGTACATCCACAATCATTTATTAAGCAACTACTATGGAACCATGTACTATACTAGCAACTCAGAACACAAAAACAAAAATAAAACAATCACTACCCTCCAAAAGCTTATATTCTGTTGGAAGAAGGGGGTTGGGAAAAGAGAGCATGTACATATATAAATATATGTGAAATAGATACAAAATAAAAGGTAATTTGGGAGAAGAGACAGCTGGGTATAAAGACAAGAATCAGAAAAGCCTCATAGGGAAGGTTACACTAGAGTTGAGCTTTGGAGGAAACTAGGGATTCTAGGGAAAGGAAACTCTCCTGGAAACCCTCTTCTAGGGAAACTAGGGAGAGGAGGGAACATATTCCAGGCATTCTGGACAGTCTATGCCAAGGCAAAGATTTGGAAAAAGACTGTCATGTGTAAGGAAAAGCAAGAAGACTAGTTCGACTGGAATTTAGACTTAGTCAAGAGAAGTAATGCACAGGAAGACTGGAAAGGTAGTTTGCAGTCAAGCTATGAAGGGCTACAAATGTCAAACAAGACAATCCCAAAGGACTCATGATGAAACATGCTCTCTGCCTCCAGAGAAAGAACTGATATTGTCTGAATACAGACAGAAGCATACTATTTTTCTCTTTCTTTTGTTTGTTCAAGTCTTCTAAAATGACTAACATGGAAATGTTTTATGGTGATTGCACATGTATAACCTATATCAGATTGCTTACCATCTCAGGGAGGGAGAAAAGGAGCGAAGGAGAGGGAGGGATAGAATTTAGAATTCAAAACTTTTTTAAAATGTAAAAAATGGTTTTAACATGTAATCGGGGGCAAAATAAAATATTATTTTAAAAAAGAGTTTGTAGAAACCTGAAACATGTGTAAACTACCTTAGTATCACAGACCCTGGTTTTCCATCAGTCATTCATTATATGCAGGATTTTTATTTTAACCAGGTATATATTTCCAAGTGTATAATTTTAACATGCATTATAAAATCCCAGACATATTTGATGATTTCTTACTCATTAAAATAACAAATACCATGGCAGTTTGTGTTCAGAATCTTTGCATGCATAGCCAAACTAATAATCTTTGTATGTCTCCTTTTATGAGCTTCATTTTTTAAAACTTCTTAAATGAGCACCAACTTGAATATATCCCTGATCAGCTGTTCTCACCCTATGAACAGGTGCACACGTAAGTTTTTCAGAAGCAACAATATAAAAGAAAGTTAACTTGCCACTAGAGTACTACAAAGAAACTATAAAATATTTTAAAAGAGTCCTGGGGTAAAATGTGGTAGTTGTATAAAAAACAACTATGACTGGACACATCACAGAGCTGACTTAACTGCATTCATTAAACAGTTCTCATTTTAGGACCTGCTCCTAAAACTCATAGGAAATGTTTTGCTTGGGTCTCCATTTGACTGGTTGATCCTATTCCTCTTTCGGAACTTCCAAATATTTGTGGGATGTACTTGAATAGTAGTTACAGCTGAGATAACAAATTGAATATTATGTAAAAATCCTGAAAAATTATCCATTTTTCCTAAGGCAGCTAGGTGGCACTGATGAGGGCACAGTCTCTGGGAACCCCTTGAACCCTTGAACTCTCCTTGAATCTTCCCACTCAACCTGGCCTTGGCCCTCACCCCAAACCCTCATCAGCACAGGAATAGAATGGTGGACCTGGAGTCAGCAAAAGACAATTTCAAATTGGGCCTCGGATACTTCCTAGGCATGTGACCTTGGGTAAGTCATTTAACCTCTGTCTGTCTCAGGTTTCTCAGTGATAAAATGGAGATCATAAAAGCACCTGTCTCCCATGGCTATTGAGAGGACCAAATGAAATGATATTTGTAAAGTGGCACATAGTATGGATTTAATAAATACTTATTTCCTGCCCTTCCCCTTTCCTAGAAATAGGAAAAAGATATGAGAATCATTTTTTTTTTCTAATTTGCAAACTTGGGATTCAAAATACTATCAATTGAAGTCATCATTCACAACAAAAGATGGTATTTGGCTACTACATATGCATAAAAAGAGAGTAGCTAGGCTTCCACCTGATTGTTGTTTGTCCTTCCTTTCTCAAAGAGGACCGTGACATCAGGAAGAAGAAGCCATTAACTTGCCAGTGAATTTGATTTAAGTGAGTGAAGGCTATACAAGGTCACCAGCCTCACTCCTCCGGAGCCATCTGGGTCAGTGGCAAGATATAGATGCAGACAACTGGAGATGCTGTTCTCCCTAGGACTGAGGAGAAACTCATTCAGTGATTGACTGGTTAAAAAAATGAGCTGAGGAATGGCCCTTTTTATCTAATCAAAAAAAGAAAAAAAAGCAATCTGGGAGGAGAAGACCCTCAGGTTTTTGGCCAAAACAGAAACAATTTACTATTTACATTCACTCTGTATTGTGTTTAAGGCTTGGTCTTTAAGAAGGAAATCTAAACATCTGTTTAGTTTCAACTGCCAAAATTTACATTCTTTTGGGCTGAGCACCCAGGGTGCTTGATACCTCTTGTGAATGGAGAGGGGAGAGGGAAAGGGAGCCTGGAGTCCTCACAAATTGTTGTTTGTCCTTCATATGCACAAAAAGAGAGCAGTTGGGCTTCCACTGGATTATGAGATCAAGGAACAGAGGCCTTAGGCCAATTTTCCAATTTGGGGAGGGAGGAGAAAAGGTGTGAGTGAAGAAGTAAGAAATTAAAAGTTGAGTCTGAATTGAATATGGCATGTGTGAAGAACAGTGAGGGCCAAATCTAGCTGGAGTATAGGGTTTCTTTTAGAAAGCAGTAATAATAAGCTTGGAAGGCTGCGTTAAGGCTAGATCATTGAGAAGAGTACAGTATCCCAGATTCTTGGGCCCAATAAACCATTCTAATTGTTACAAGTGCAATCTCATCCAACCCACTAAATCTGGCCAGCCCCAGACAATGCTTCATATCCCAGTGTTTCAACAATTCAGCTAGCAGCTGCTGTGGGGGTGAAAAACGAACACAAGACCAACAACAGGAATGCTACAAGCCCATGTTCTTTTCATCTGCTTTACTAAGGAAAGCAACGTTAAGGGGTTAACAATCTTACTTTAATCCAGCATACAAATACCATTCACTTAGTTCAGGGGAAAAAGCCAGCACCCTGAACTTCAGAGCAAATACAAACAAATTACAAACATCAACAGAGAGACTTTGTCTGATTCAAATCTTAATGCATGTTTAACAGAGTTTAACAAAGTCTTAACATCCAGGTTTACAAGCTGGAGGGCTCTTAGCTACAGCTGCCCAGAGTCTCCACATCAGCACTCAGCCAAGAGTGAGAGTCCTAAGCAAATAGTTCTGTTCTCTCTTGTTATGCACTCTTTAGCCATCATTAAAGTCATCTGAGTGACCAGAACTTAAGCTCTTACTATTGGCTCTGGTCTTAGCAACTCCCCTTAGGATCCTGAGGGCTTCACGCCCACATAGGCTTAGCACCTAATAGATAGGGGTTTGGACCTGGGGCTTAGCACCTAATAAGACTCAATCAAAAACACCCAACTTAATTGATATTACACCCAGCCAGCCAGCCAGCCTGGGCATATCTGACACTTTCCCTGATGGCTTCCTATATAACCTCTCACTTTCTCTGTCTTTAAACCTTTTCCTTCAGAAGCAATAATCAAAACATTGGTGCTGCTACTTCTGGAAAAAGGCATGACAGTCACCAGCTATGATTCCACTCACTATCACCAAGATTTCCAAAGCTCCCTTCCATAGTTATCACTCTACTATAAATGTTGTCTCCTCATATTAAGAGGGATCCTGGAGGGCAAGGACTGGTTTACTTTTGTATTTGCTTCTCCAGTACTTAGGACAATGCCTGGCACAAAGCAGATGCTTAATAAAAGTTTTTCCATTCATGTATTCATTATTATTAATTATTATTATTATTAAACAAATAATAGCATAAGTACATAGCAAAACTGGGGCATTGCTGTACCAACTGATTAGTGAAGATTGGGTCTGAGCCTTGGATTTCTTTTCCCAATTAGGAAAGTTATAGTCTGGTTTTTAAGATAAATGTTAAAAGAATAGAAGGGAGAAGAGATATTATAGGCATGGAAGAATAATACTGTCAAATAAAGATTCCCAACCTATAATCACCCTCAGTCCCCATTAGTCGGTCAGAAACAAATGATGACTTATTTTCCACACTCCACACCAACATGTTCAAACAGGTGAGAGAAGTTAGGTGATGATAAATTGGAAGGGTAAAAGAAGTCCCCAGAGAATACGAGTTGCAACTGAGTATTCTAGAAAAGAAAGATCCCTAGTGATGCTTTTAAACAGGTGAAACTTGAGATAATGCAAATTTAAGTCATTATAGATTATTGTAGGATTTTAAAAATTTGATTATCTTTTTGACCAAACCTATGATTTCGTCAAGAGACTCCTGGTGAGGAATTTTTCTCCACCAAAGCAGATTATTGCCTTCTCTGCAATTCTTTGCCTCTGTTTCTTACTGAGCCTTAATCATTGAATGGGTGTTGCCTCAGTCAAACTGAGATCTGTTAAAAAAAAAAAACAAAAAAAACCCCTTAGCTTACAAAGGCCAAGGTCTCTCATTGCATACAGGGCCATCTCTAGTCATCCTGATCAATATCTTGCCACTGGACCCAGGTGGCTCTAGAGGAGAAAGTGAGGCTGGTGACCTTGCACAGCCCTGCCTCACTTAAATTCAATTCACTTGCAAGTCATGGCATCACCTTCCTGATGTCATGGTCCTCTTCAAGAATGAAGGACAAAAAACAACAAGCTTTATAATGTAACCTAAGGAACTGAGAGGTTATGAAATTTGCCTGGGGTCACACAGCTAGTATGTATCAGAGCAGGACTTTAAACCAAATTGATTTACAGAATAATTGGAGCAATTCACAGCTCCACCAATAAAGACACATGTCTCAGTTCTCACAAAATGCATCAACCTCAAGCAATTGCCATTTTTGGTTTTTTGTCCTCTCATTAATCAAGAGGAACTTCAGAGTGTTTTAAATTTGAATTTCTCTTATTAATAGTAATTGAGGCATTCTTTTATATGGTTATTTATAGCTTGCATTTCTTTTGGAAACTCCCTAGACATATCCTTTAACCATATATTCATTGGGGAATGGCTTTTATTCTTATATATGTATATCAATTCCTTGTACATCTTGGATATCAGACTTTTATCAGAAATATTTTCTACAAGGATTTTACCAGTTAACTATTTCTCTTCTAACTGAATTGATTTTGCTTATACAAACACTTTTAAATTTTACTTAGAGGAAATTACCCATTTTATTACTTATGATCACTTTAATCCTTCATTTGGTTTAAAATTCTCCCCCTAGCCATAACTGTGGAAAGTATGTGCTTTCCTTTTCCAATTTTTAATGCTTTGACAATTTATATTTATATAGACATATATAAGCATATGTATCCATTTAGAACTAATTGTGATATGTGGCATAATACAGATCTAAATCTAATTGTTTCAGACTACTTTGCAATTTTTCCAAGCAGTTTTTGTCAATTAGGGAGTCATTATCCCTGTAGCTAGTGTCCTAGAGTTTATTGAATATTGTGTTAGTATGTTTGATTGCTTTTCAGTTTCATTTACCTAATCTGTTCTATTGGTCAACTTCCCTATTTTTTAACTGATACTAAGTACTTTTGATGAATACTGTTATTAGTATAGTTTGACACCTAGTAATACTAAGCCTCCTTCATTCTTACTTTTTTTTTCATTATTTCTCTCCTGTCCTTTTTGAATTCATCTTGGAAAGTACCTAGTGTTATAAGGACTAGAAGTACCTAACCAGTCATGCTCGCTCACTCCCTCACTCCTCTCCAGGCTCTTTTTCTCCCGCTCTGAACCATACCTTAGCTACTTTCTCATCCTGAAAGATCTTTCTACCCCCATAGGCTTTTCCTACCACTGATTAGTTCCTCCCAGAAACTACATTTTGAGGAAGCTCCTAGGACAACCATGCTCAGTCCTTCAGGCATCTCACAGCTTCACTTCTCACCCTTCAGATTTCTCCATCTTGTCCCAGTTCAAGTACTTTCTTTTCTCCCCTCCCCTTCTTATCAGTTTCCTTTTATGTGCATTCTTACGTTAGAATGTAAACTCCTTGAAGGGAAGGACTAGTTTTCCTGTATTTTATATTCTCAACACTTTTCGTGTCTGGCATGTGGTAAGCACCTAATAAGTGCTTGCTGACTTGACTTATCTCCTGAGAAGAAGGCAGCCACAAGGAGCTACAGGAGTATTCTGGTGCTTAGCTGGTAAATCAGAATAGGTAACTCAGGCAAGGGAGCTTCATTCAGCTGAGTTAACTAGAGGTGATCTCAATGCCTACCATTGCTGAATATCCCTCTCTTGAAATAACTAAAGAAAGCACTTTTTGTTAACTGTTGAATGACCTCTGAGTGTCTCATTTTGTTCCAATACCAAACCTAGACTACTAACAGACTGGTCTAGTCCAAAACATGTTGCTATAGTAGTGTTGATTGGTGTACTATTGCATCTATAAATTAATTTAGTCGTTTTTATTTTATTGGTATGGCCCATTGCTGTACAATCAATTACTTGTCTTCTTTTAATTCTGTAATGTTTTGTAGTTGTATTCATGTAAGTTCTGAGTTTATATTAGTGGGTTGACTCCCAGATATTTTATACATTTTTAATTATTTTAAATGAAACTTGGTTTTGTATCTCCCATTGGTTTGTGTTAGTAAAATTCAGAACAGATGGTAATTTTGCAAGTTTATTTTCTATCCTGCTACTTCAAAAGAAGACAGTAATTGTTTAAATACATTCCTAGCTGAATCTCTAGGGTTCTCTAAGTAAATCATCATACCACCTACAAATAATAACAATTATATTTGCTCTCTGCTTATTCTTATTCCCTCAATTTCTTTTTCTTGCAATTTTGTTATAGCTAGCATTTATAGAACTATATCAAGCAATAGTCATGACAAATGAGCATCTTTGAGCAAGGTTCCTTCCAAGCTACTTCTGTCTTTTGGGGCCAAGTAGAATAAATCTAATCCCTTTTTTAAATGGCCATGCTTCAGATATTTTTAAAACAACTATCATATCCCTCCAACATGGTATAATAGAAGTAATACTAGATTTAGGGTTAGATGACCTGAGTTCAAATCCTAGTTCTATTATATATCTGTGTAACTTTAAGTATAATGCCTAACTTCCCTTATTAGGTCCACTTCATCCCTTTTCAAAAGACTTTTATTACTAAATTTTAAGGAATTAAACAGTTCCAAATCCATTCTTGGATTTCATCTTCTTGATCAACTCAGCAATTTTCAAATTGTGGTACAGAAATCCAATTCCCACTCCTAGGCACTATCTTAACTGTCTGTTCACAGACACCATCATAGCCATTCCCTTAACCATCTGTTGCCTCCCCAAATATTGTTTTTTTCCTCTTTTGCATGCTTTGCCTTTGATGGAAAGCAATGATGAAAATATCCCCTGTAACCCTAGGCTCTTCAGTTTCTTGGCCAAGGTTTCATAATGTTTTGACAGTGCATTTTAGGTTCCTCATAACAATATCTTTGTGTGTACATTAATGACTAGAAGCAGGTAGTAGTCATCTGTTTTAATGTCTTGGGAAGTTTTCTATTATTTCTTGGATACATGCCCTGAGAAAACACATCCACTCTACTGTTGCAATTAAGTCAACAATAGCTGCCTCAGTACTACTCACAAGGAGTCACCAATCACCACTATTCTTCTCTTCTTGCTCTGCTCCTTACAGAATAATCTCTCACCTGGAAATACCTATTGATCAGCTTTATCAATTCATTCATCCATTCAATAAACATTTATCAAGTGACTACTATGTGCCAGGCACTAGCCTATCCATCCATAGAGGAGAAGCTGATACTTTCTCCCCAGGGCATTTAGGTCTCTCTTTTTCCTGAAGAGACTCTAATTTATCTCAGCTACAATTGTCCAGAGGTCCTTACCTCTGTACAATATTCTTGCCCTTCCTAACCTCTTGACCCCAGGGTTACCTGCACACCACCATGAAATGTGTGAGTAGGACTTCATGGAGAATCATCATGACAACCCCTCAAAATGCTAAGATCAGTCTGCGGGCTATTCACCGGTGCCCACCATGTAAATACTCTCTGGGCTCTTTGGAAAGTATGTTCAATTTGATGTTGTTTAGTATCCACTTTCTTTATTCAAACTCCTTCAGAAACTTTTTTTTTTTACTCTGCATTCAAAGGGCTAAAATGAATTTTGGAAACTTGTGTCCTAACTTATTCCTACTCAAACTAAGCACTAATTTACATTTCCCATTTATAACATGAATGATTTATAAGCAACTTTATTCTAAGATATTCTCTATCTCTCTGTTCATACTTTACAAATGACCCTATATGTACCCATTCATCCTGTTCTCTCAACAACTACCTCACCACCTCTTTCCAGGGAGTCTACACCTGGATCTCTTCCACCACCATACACATTCATAGAGCTTGGGCTGGGCTGGGGATGCTGTAATACCAGAGAGTAGCATTGCCATTTCTCTGCACCCTGCTACGCAATCAATCAACAAGCATTTATTTAGTGCCAGACACAGAACTAGGAAATAGGCATAGAAATACAGTAGAACCTTGGTTTATGAGTAACCTGGTTTACTCATGCTTTGCTGGATGAGGAAAAGTTTTTCGCAAAATTTGTCTGGCTGGACAAACAGAAATTCACAGAACAAATATCATGTTTGGACTTGAATGGCTAGAGAAGGGATGATGCTCAACTAGGGCAATGGTGTTTTTTTGTTTTTTGGGTTTTTTTTTTTTTGCTTTCCTATGTCAAACAAAGGACGAACTAATGGATCTGCACGAGGAGCAACAGGAGAGGTTGCAGAGGATATCTCATCTGAAGAGGAGGTTGAGAGGTCGGAGGAATCCCTCACATCAAGTGAGATTAGGGAAGTTTATCAGATGTGGGGAAAAGTGCAAAATTTTGTTAAAAAACATCACCCATATAAGGCTGTAGTAATGAGAGCCACGAACATTTTAAACGATAATGCAACATTCCAAAAAAATGTCAAAAACAAGTGTCATTATATTCCTAGTCAGAAGCAAATGTAAAGAAAAAAAATCAGTGAGTCAAAACATGAAAGTGATTCTAAAACACGAAAAATAAGTGAAGGCAGTAGCGTTAGTTTTACTTTTAGTGAAAGCAGCATAAGAGAGAACACTCCTGACATTGAAATCCCGGATGCTCTTGTGGAAGGAGATTCTCCTTCCAAGCAATAACCCTTCCTCCTGCTCCTCCCTCTTGTCTCCCTTCCGCCAGCCATGACTCTTCACAAAGGTAAAGTTCAGGTTAATTTGTTTTATTTTCAGTTTATATTGTGTACTAATCATTGCTATTGTATTTCAGGTGCATTAGGGACAAAAAACTTACTTAAAATTATAAATAATTATTTTTATATGAATATTTTTGGGGGATGTGGTACCAATCATCTGACTTTACATTATTTCCTATGGGAAAATTTGCTTTGCAATAAGAAGGAATCGCATGATGAACAGAATCTCAGAACGAATTAAATTCATAAACCGAGGTTCTACTGTACCCAAAAAATGAAACAATCTCTACTCTTAAAGAACTTAGTTCTGCTATTACCTCAGGGGAAGTGAAAGATCAATGAGAATGCTGTCAAAGGTCAGACTTGCACAGTCTATGCATGACTGTGGGCCACTGTGTGATCAGAGACAGTAGGGATTATACAACAGGTGATAAGTTTGCAATCCACTTGCTCAGTCACCTCGCTTCTCTTAGCCTTTATAAAAGTATTTGTCTTAATCAAGGTCACCACCCAAGAAAGTTTCTTTTATGGTGACAACATGCTAATCATGTTCCCCCTCCATGCTCCACTGTCAGGATTGCCAATACTTTCTTTGTATTATCCCCATTAAAAAGCAATTACACACACACACACACACACACACATATACATACTGCCTTCAAGGGGGAAAAGATGCAGAACAATGAAATAAATATGGTTTGTTTGTTTTTTCTAAATGCAGGATGGCTCAACCTTTAAACATAATAAAATTATTACTATTAATAAGCAATTATTATTACTAATAATATTTATGAATTGCATGCTCATGTATACTTTTTTTTTTTTAGTTCCCTGCCCCACCTGAAAAACAAAAGTTTTGTTGGAAGAGAAGACAATGAATATTTCTCAATAGCTCTTGAATGCCAAAGTAACATTCTCCCCTAAGGTGATAGCTGTGGCAACTTATAGACATATGCAGCATTCCAAAATGAATCCCTAAATTCCAAAATCTACCATGGGAAAACGTTGTTATTTTAAAAATAAACTTCAGAGTTTGAAAATAAAAGTTGTTATATTATTTTGTTAAGCTGGTACTGATATAGTAAGATGTGTACCAGATCCAAAGCCTGCTCAGCCCCACTCTTTTCTTGCTCTACCCTGACCTATTGGCACTTGTAGAAGTTACCATACCAAGATGATAAATGGGTGTTTCAATTCCAAACAAGGTGTCTTCCTGACTCCAGATTCAGCACTCTGTCAATTGCTCCTAGACTCATATCAATTGACTCCTCCTTTGAGAGACCTTTCTTGATCCCCCTAGCTGTTCTCTTTCTCTTCAAATTATATTTATCTGTGAAAATGTTGTCTCCCCCTAGTAGAATACAAGCTTCACCTGAGAATAGGAGCTATTTTTTATTTTGTCTTTGTGTAATCCATGACCTAGCACTACAAACTCTGGATTAATATTGAGTATGTCCAATCTTGTCAGGTATTAGAGGCAGGAAGTGGGAAGTTCTAATATCACTCCCTGGCTTATTTTGCCCATACCTAGTTTTCACATGGACCTTCAGAATTTCACTCCTAAGTCTACACAAATGTGAATAAAATGGTTCAATTCCTATGTTGGCATTGAAGAGAATAATATAGCTTTTATTTCACCTTATAAGAAGAAGATAAGCAATACAAACAACTAACTGCAGAAAGGACTGATAGGAACTAGTAACAATTTCTTTCTCTTTGATGAGCTCAAGGACATATATGTCTCCAGTTTATCCTACATTTTCAAAGACAAATGACATCATAAGGTGATGTCTTGACTTGCCGGTGAATTGGATTTAAGTGAGGCAGAGTTGCACAAAGTCAACAGTTTTACTCTCTCTCCCAGAGTCAATGAAGTTCAGTGGCAAAGACAAAAGTCGAGATGACTGGCAATGGCCCAGGAGGTAGACCTTAGTGTCCTCGGTGTCTGACCAAACTCCAAGACTTCCATAGTGCCTGCTTCTGCTGCCTTTGTGGCCATTGGAATAAATTGTTCTTATCCACCCATTCCACCAGTGACAGTCTTCACATGTTTGGGGTAGACATCCCCCTAACTCACCTATGGGTTTGAGGCCTGTCAGTTATCCTCAACCTGGCTTAGCCTATGTGCTGAGATGGTTTTACTGGGATATGGCCATTGTGAGCGCTATAACTCCATGGAGCCACAGGTGAGAGTTGTGTGAAAAGTGAGCACCAAAATTTGATGATCAACCCTGAAAAGGGTTTGGCAAGCCCTCACAGAGATGCTAATCACCCCTGAACACCCCATATACCTCAGCTTTATAGTGACTCCATAATGAAAGGGAAACAAACTTGGAATTGGTACAAAGTAAACTGTAATGGCAAGCAGGGTGGGACTTTTTGCTGCTTTTTGTTTTGGAGTGCTTCTTAGCACTAAGGGGATGGAGTGCCTTTGATTGAGTCTTGCCTTTGTTTCAATCAAGAGTCTTTGATTGGATTGGGAGTCTTTGATGACCTGCTTAAGTGATGGGAAAGCCTGGGTCACATGGGCTTGAGTCCCATGATTGTGACACCCTATGACCCCAAAGTGTATATATATTATGAGGTTAGCATTTTGTTTGGGGCTCACTCATTGGAAGAGTGTCATGTGGAGACTCTGGGTAGCTGTTAAGGAGCCCCCTGGCTTTGAAAACCCAGATGTTGGTGCTTCTCTCTCTGATAACTACGTATGTATAGCTTTGGTCAGACAGCTAGAAGCCTGTCTGTTGATTTGAGTTATTTGCTCTGTTTATATTTTCTCTGTTTTTAATTTCTGTTTGTATTTGCTCTGAAGTTTCTCCCTGAATTGAGTGAATGATATATGTATGTTTAATTAAAGTGAGATTGTAAACCCCTTAAAGTTGCTTTCCTTAGAAAAGCAGATCAAAGAACCTGTGCTAATAGCCCTCCTGTGTGCTGGTGTTGTTGGTCTTATGCCTCCACAGCAGCTGCTAGTAACATTGTTGTTACATAAACTCTTTTCCATCATACCAGTCCATCTGAATAATACTTGGTATCAGGAGAGTACGAATTCCAGGTTTTTCTTCATATCATGGTTTCGTAACTAGGTTAACATTCCCATTCTGAGGCCATATGTTCCATCTTTAGAACATTCCTTCATAAGTCTGAGGTTTCCGGAACTCTTACTCTTCTTCCAGAAAACTGGGATTCAAGCACCCCCACAACTCAGCCATGTGATTTCCCTTTCTATAGCTTCCATCTTTCAAGCCAAGTGGCTCTGAAACTTCTATTCCTTCCATCTATAGGGATAAATCCTGAGGAGTAGGTCCCTGGGGAAGCTATGAAGAATGAAAGGTTTCAACCTTCAGGATTCAGACTGCCTCTCAGGAACTTGGCATGCACTCAACTCACTAGATATCTCCAAATGACCTAAGCCAAGTACGAAGGCTTAACTTCAATCCACAATAGCCCAAGTGATCAAATCATCCACCATAATTAAACAACTATTCCATAGGTGTAGTCATATCTATTAGGGTATTTAAATTCTTTAATTGTAATCAGTGTTGTGTGTGTGTGTTTGTGTGTGTGTGTGTGTGTGTGTGTGTGTGTGTGTGTGTGTGTGTGTGTGTATGTTTAATAAGTCATTTAACACCACAGAAAATGTTTAATCAATCCAAAAAAGATTCTTGTGACAGAGGAATTTCTGCCTCAGGTCTCTAAAAGGAAGTCCCCCATGGGAACATTGTCCCAAAGTATGTGAGGTTTCCCTGAGAAGGTCCAGTCCACAGCTTTGTGACGGCTCCTTGCCAGGTCCCACCACGCCCACCAAGAGGATTGTCGAGCAGGTCCACAAAAATAGAGAAGGGGGAGGATGGAAGCTTCTTCAAATGGCTCCAATTCCACTTGTGCAGGAGAAAGGAATCAAAGGGGGTCTCTGGAGCCTCAGTCTCCTTTTCAATGTCAAGTCAGGTCAGACTCGTCCCACAGAGCAGGACTTCTGAAGGCCAGGACCATTCTGGGAGGTAAGAAAACCACCAAGGAGTCAAGGGAAAAAGACCACAGCAGGGTCTGGTCTCTTTCCAGCTGATCCATCATACTTCCAGGAATCGTGAGCTGCTAGCCTAGGAGTGGAAAAGTTCAGACCACATGCAGCACAGGTCATCCTTTAAATGGGCCATTGTGAGGAGTGTCAATTAGGTGAATGGTACCAAGTAGACTAGGGCAGGCTGTGCAGCCTGATGGAGCTGAGATGCCATTGTCACAGTCTGCAGACCTACAAAGTATCGGATGAGAGTTCAGTGGAAATAGGAAATCTTCTGCCTGTGGCCCAAGTTGTTCCCCACCCTGGCTTCTCACAGGATTCACTGCTGGCCTGCTTGTTGTGGTTATCATAGCGCAGAACAAGGCACAGGAATAGTCCTGGTATCACCATATTGTCCCTGATATGGAGAATGGCTGCTTGTGGAGCTCAGAAAGACCAGTTTTCCAGGAAGAGACAATCAAGGAACATCTCGGTCCACATTTGGTCCCAGGTGAAGTTTCTGGAATAAAACATCAAGGGGGTTGTCTGCTGGTTGGGTGGCCATTTGACCATGACATTGATATTAAAGATGTCAGTGGAGGAAAAGACCCAGAAGACATCATAGATTAGAAGCTCTGAAAGAAGCAAAGAGGAGACCTTGAGGCTCAGAAGGCATACAAAGGCAATCATGGCCACACAGAGCTCCATGGCCAGAGCATCCATGAGAAACCAATGGCCAGTCCAAACCCAAATGAGAACAAGCATGACAGAAAGGGGAAAGGAGTGCTCCGCAGTAATCCATGTTTCAAATAATGGACTTACCCTTTAACCTGACCAAGTCAACCAAGTTGTCCTGTTCATTTCTCTATCACTTGAAAAATTTTATATTCACTCACAGAGTTTCACTTATGTCTTCAGTGACCAATGTAGAGCCTTGCACATAGCAGATCTTTAATAAATTCTTTTTGAATCAGCCAGAATTGACAGAATCTTTGACTCTTTTGACATGTCCTTATAGCTTGATAATTATGCACCCACCCAACAACTCCATTCCTGGTCAGTTCCAAGATCTTAATACTCTTTTTTTTGTTGTCATTTTTGTTTTAAGTTTTATTGATGTGATTCATTTTTACATTATAAATATTTTCTGATTACCCTCATTCCTCGAGAGGTCTTTTGTAACAAAGTAAAACAGTAAGGGTAAAGCTAATAATAAAGTGGCCTCATCTGAAAGTTCATAAGTACATGCAACATTCCACATCTGTAACAATCCTCCTACACACACACACACACACACACACATTTATTGTTTAAAATTTACATAAATCTCTGTTCTCTCACTCCCAGTCCCCACCCCATTGGGAGAAAGAAAGGCAAAACAAATGCCTTGCAATAAATATGCAGGCAAGAAAAACATTCCCTCAAAAATTGGATACAAATCTATCCTAGACCTCTTGTCATCTCTCCCACATGAACTGGCTTCCCTCTCTTACCTAAGATGACATCTACCAGCTGTGTCCCGCAGGAATTTGAAGTCCCATCTTCCTGGCATCAGGCCCAATTCCTGAGACCTTGAGCCTGAGGCTTTGTGAGAAAGGCAGTTTCTAACGGGATGGGTTTATGCTTACTGCACAGAACACCAGGAAGTATAAGATTCACCTCTTCTGATTCCTGTTATACTAGGCATTTCAGAGCTCCTTTATCACCTTTTTCTACCCTGCAAATATATAACAATTCAACTAAATTCAATGCAAAATTCAATAACATTTATTAAGCATCTTTTTATTATGCATCATTTATTAAGCACCTTACTACGTGCAGAATGTTTTGTACTTTGCTAGGTCCTGGGGATGGAAGGAAGGAGAGGGGGAGGAAGGGAGGGAGAAAAGGAGGGAGGGCTGGAGGGAGAGAGGAGCAGACAGAGAGAGGGAAAGATGGAGGGAGGGAGGAAGGAAGGAAGGAAAGAGGGAGGGGAGGAGGGAGGGAAGGAAGGAAGGAAGAAAGGAAGGGAGGGAAGGAGGGAGGGAGCTGATCTTGAAAGGATAATAAGGCTTCTGAAATGTGGAGGAAAGGGAACAATACATTATATACATAAGGAATGGTTGAGTGCAAATGCACACAGGCAAGAAATGGAACGCCAAATTCAGAACACAAATATAATTGTAACACAGAAAGTATTAAGGAGAGAAATACCAGCTTAGTCAGGAAAGGTAGTTGGAGCCGGATCTTTAAAAGTCCACATTCCTAAATGTCAGGCAGAGGAGTCTGTTCCTCACCCTGAAGACAATGTAGGGAACCATAGAAGGTTTTTGAGCAAGAGAGGAACAAGGTCATACCTATGTTAGGGTAGCTATCTGGCAGTCCTGTAGACGATAGTTTAGAATAGGAACGATGAGAAACAAGTTGAAAATAGGGAGGCTATCAAAATAGTCCAAGTGAGACCCATTGGCATTGCAGGTGAAGAGGAGGAACGAATGTACAAGATGTTGTGCAGGTAGAATTTTAAAAACAAAAACTAATTGAATGGGGGCAGGGTGAGAAAAAGGGAAGAGACAGAAATGACGATGAGGTTAGGAACCTGGGTGACTGGGAGTATAGCAGCGCTGTTGACAGAAAATAGCAATTTGGAGGAAATATGTTAGGTTTTCCTTTGGACATTTGGGGCTAATGAATTATCACTATCAGGAAAATACAGTACTCTCCTCCCCTTAATCTAGCATTTGGTTTACAAGACAAAAAAATTCACTGAAAGATACATTCCTCCTTTGAAAAAAAATGGCATTTTGATTAAAGCTGACAAGGACATAAAATTCTTTAAATAATAGTAATTTGAGTCATTAAAAATAAATGTATGGTCTTAACAGCATGCCATGTTCCTAACTATTATAGATTTTCAACTTTATATTAACTGGAGATTTAGTAACTGTGTGATAATTGTGGAGAGCCAAACTGGATAACTTAGGAGCTTTGTTAGTATATTTACAAAATGCAATTATTCTAATTGGCTTTTTGTATTAATACAATGGGATAATTGTGCTATTCTATCTTTAATATAATTGAAAATATGAACATAGTTATTAACACGAATAACTCTAATGGGACAGGAAATTTATCTTAACTGTTTCTATACCCATCCTTTTATGACAACATCTCTTAGGCACCTACTGCCCTCAGCCTGGCTTGACTGGATCCTCCCACCACTGGGGTGATCATGTCAAGGCTGGGCAACATTCTTTATTCCACACCTTTATCTATTTACTACCACCCCACCACAGCTAGCAAAATATATTTGGTCCCATTGCCTCAGAATCATGCCCAACATCATCATGGATGCCTTCAGTCAGCATAACCTTCATTTCCTAGTGTGTTAGGGAAGTTGAGTTCCCACCCTGCTTTTCGAATATAGTCACTTTCCTTGACCTAATCTTTACCAGATTTAAGCCTATCTATCTAGGTCTATATACAAAAATTATAGTCACAAATCAAATTAGAGTTCCATGATTTCGGTTGTGGGGAGAAGTGTGTTGTTTTTTTCTTTATGTCTGCCTTAATAATTGGATGATAGCCACATCAGCGTGTCAATCCATACTCTTATATAAGAGAAAAGGAGTAAAAGATGTAGGCAGTGTAGGAAGGGAAAACTACTCTTATACAGATTATCTAAGATTTGGTTTTGGGTTTTTTTTTTTAACTAGAAACCAGAGAAGAAGACATAGAGATTCATTCTAGACAACATTTTTCATGTTTGACTGCTTTTAAGTATTCTGATTTTCATACAAAAACACCCTCTTTCCAAATCCTGAGGTCTAACTTAAAGAATTTCCTATGGGAAAGAATGTGCTAATATTTCTCAAAATACACACATGGAAAAAATGAATTCTGACTAATGGCAGATGCTGAAATAATCATGAACTTTTAGAATTCTTGCCAGGGGAGAGAGTCCTACATAGATAAGTCTTGTAGAATGCTGCATAATCTACTATTCTGAATGAAATGTGGTCCTTAAAATACCTTTGGAGTACAAATGGTACAATAGCAAATAAACAGAATTGTATAAATGGAAAAAAAAAAACAAAGTATTCTGCTCTCCTTAGTTTAGCATTTAGTTTACAAGGTAATGAGTTCTTTAAAAGATATCTTCTTCTTTTTGAACAAAATGACATTTTAACTAAAGCTGACAGTGAATATAAAATTCTTAAAATTATGGTAATATGACAAATTATAAATACGTTGTCTTAACAGCATCCCATGTTCTTCATGATTATATTTTATCAACTATTATATTAACTAGAGAAAACATATCTTATTTTTTTAATTTATTTTTAATTTTTAGTTTACAACATTCAGTTCCAAAGGTTTTTGAGTTCCAAATTTTCTCTCCCTCCCTCTCCTTTCCCCTCCCCCCAAGACAACATGTAATCTGATATAGGTTCTACATATACCTTTGCATTAAGTTTATTTACATAATAGTCCAGTTGTAAAAAAGAATTATAAACAATGGAATGAATCATGCGAAAGAAGAAACGAAACCAAAAAAGAAGGAAAAAAAAAAGAGCAAATAGTTTGCCTCAATCTGCATTCACACTCTGTAATTCTTTCTCCAGATGTGCATAACTTTTTCCATCATGAGTCTTTTGGAGCTGTCTTTGAACTTTGCATTGATGAGAAGAGCCAAGTCTATCAAAGTTAGTTCTTACGGATACCATGTGTCTGTAATCGTGTATAATGTTCTCCTGGTTCTGCTCTCCTTACTCAGCATCAGTTCATATAAGTCTTTCCAGGTTATAATGAAGTCTGTCTGCCCCTCATTTCTTATAGCACAATACTATTCCATTACATTCATATACCACAATTTGTTTAGCCATTCTCCAATTGATGGGCATCCCCTTGATTTCCAATTCTTTGCCACTGAAAAAAGAGCTGCTATAAATATTTTTGTACATACTGCTCCATTCCCCACTTGTGTGATCTCTTTGGGATATAACCCTAGAAGTGGTATTGTTGGGTCAAAGGGTATGCACATTTTTATAGCCCTTTGGGCACAGAAGAACACATAATGCAGAATATTTGCTCTTAGAATAGTATTTGTTTACTGCACAAAACAATAGGCTGGAAATGAAAAAAATAGGATAATCCATTTCATTGTTTTTCATATCTAACTTTGAGGAAATAGGCAATGATTCCATGGGAAAGTTATTGAATTTGGAGCAGAAAGCTGAATTCAAGTCCCAGCTCTGTCACCTGCTGGCACTGTGACCATGGATAAATCACTTAACCTCTTTCAGCCTCAGTTTCCTCATCTATAAAATAATTTTATAGAGAAAAAGGTAACTTTGTCACTGTTAAAGTAGGTCAAAGGTTCTCATTGTTCATGGATGGATTTATATGGACCGTGATTAGCATGTAAGGAGTGGAAAGGAGTTGAAATGAATTTTCTCACTCTAAAGCAAATAATACACTGAGCTCAAGGAGTGGAAGCTCAGACGTAATCAAAGAAATCCAAAAGACAAATGTAACCCAGACAACATATGGAGGCTTCTAGTCAAGATGGCAATCTCAAATATTATAGAGAAACCCAAATTTCCCATATAAATCTCAATAAATATCTGAAAAGGACCCCCAAAAGACAAACCATAAATAATATAAATAATTTTTAAAAAAACTAAGCTCCTCCATCCAGTCCAGAACTTCACAAAAGACACCCAGAAGGCAGAGAAGATTGGTAGAAGGGTCATACCAGCAAAGCCAGAAGGAGTTCTGGTAAACACGAAAGCCAGTGCAGTGAGAAGAGGAAAGTGAGGTTGAAATTTGTTAAAGAAAGTAGAAGCCAGAAATGAGGAGAGGAACCACTTCAAGGAAGCTATTTATCCCCATGTTCAGGGAGATCAAAAAGGTGAAATTAAAAAGAGAGAAAGAAAATGTAAAAATCAGAGACCAAAATCTGGGTTTGGCAAAAAGGACCAGAGAAATAGAAACATGTCATTTAAATTACAGATTATTAGTAATTACATTACAGATGGTGCAGAGTAAGCTAAATGGTACAGTGGATAGAGTGCTGGATCTGGAAGGATTGAGTTCAAATCCAGCCTCAGACACTTACAAGTTATGTGATCTTGAGCAAGACACTTTTAAACCTCTGCCTGCCTCAGTTTCCTCATCTGTAAAATGGGAATAATAATAATACTTCCCAAGTTTTTGTGAGGATCAAAGGACATAATATTTGGAAAGTACCTAGTATCGTGCCTGGCACATAGTTGGTGCTATATAAATGCTAACCCTATATGGGACCTTGTACTGCCCAATCTCACAAGGCAGTCACTCATCACAGAAGAAGATAGCAGAATATATTAGAAAGAAAAATCCAACAGTAAAAGTTAACAAGAAACACACTCAAAACAGACACACAGAGATAAAATAAGAGGTTAGAGCAAAATCTAGTAGGCCTCAGCTGAACACAGAAAAACAAAACAAGAGAAGCAATTATGGTTTCAGTTGAGCCAATGGCAAAAATAGACTTAATAAAAAGAGACAAGCAAGGAAATTACATTTTTCTGAAAGGTACCAGAGATCATGAATTAGTTTGAATACTTAATACATGTGTTAAATATTGGCATAGAATCGAAATAGAGAAGAAAAATTTAAATGAACTAAAAGAAAAAATAGAGAATAAAACCATCATAGGGATCTCAATGTACCCTTTCAGCTTTAAATAAATCTAATAAAAAAATAAATAAGAAGGTAGTTAAGGATATGATAAACCTCTGACAATTATTGAAAAAGGAGTATACGTATTTTAAGGTGTGTGTGACACCTTTACAAAAAATTAAACCTAGAAAAGCTAAAATATTTAGCACCACCTTTACTGATCACAATACAATTTTTAAAAATTATATTTAACAAAAAAATTATATTTAACAAAGTTTGTTGGAAAAAGTATTAAAAACCAACTGAACATTAAATAACTTAATCCTAAAGAAATGGTTGGTCAAAAAAGAAATCATGGAAATGACACATAATTTTATTAAAGATTATAACAATGAAATAATATACCAAAACTGAGGGTGCAGTCAAAACAGTCCTTTTTTTAGGTGAAATTTTATATCTCTAAACACTTTCATTAACAAAAAGAGAAAAGACAGATCAATGAATTGTATATGAAACTTTAAAAAAAACTGTAAAACAAATTAATTTAAAATGCCAATTAAACAAAATAGAATCTTAAATATCAAGGAAGATATGAAAAATTTTTATATTAATAAAATAAATTATGAGCTGTTTTAAAAAATTAAAGTAGATAAGGCATCAAGTAATATGATTAAAAGAAGAAAAAGAACAACAAATAACCAGTGTCAAAAATGAAAAAGGAGAATTTATAAAAATGAAATAGAAATAAAAGATAATATTAGAAACTATTTTGCCCAACTATATACCAATAAAAGAAATAATTTAAATGACATAAATGTTTATAAAAATATATAATAATCATATTAAGAGAAAAATAATTTAAACAACTGATTCTCAGAAGAAAATGAACAAACTATAAATGATTCCAAAAGAAAAAAATCCATCAAACAATTAAATTCCAAAATGATATAACTTGATTGCAAAAATAGCATAAGAAGAGATTCTAACAAATTCCTTTTACGATGCAATATGGGTTTGATACCTAAACCAGAAAGATAATAATTCAACCAAATTACCAGGAAAAAAAAAGACAAGAAAACTATAGACCAATATCTAATGAGTATTGAAGCAAAAATTTTAAATAAAATATTAGTGAAGAGGCTATAATAACATATCATAAATACTATACAATTTCATGAGATTATGAAAGGAATGCAGGGCTAGTTTATTATTAGGAAAACTATATAATAATAAAAGTAATAAAATGATATGCTTACATCAATAGATTCAGAAAAAGCTTTTGAAAAAATACAACACCCATATCTCTTTAAAATACATATGCAAACACACACACACACACACAAACACACACATAGGAATATGTGGACCTTTTCTTAACATAGTATGTAGTATATATCTAAAATCAATATCTAGCATTATACATAACATGGATAAACTAGAATTTCCAATAAGATTAGGGGTAAAACAAGAATGTAATTTTTCACCACTTACATTTGACATAGTACTTAAAGTAAGAGTAGAAAAAGAAATTCAGGATTAAGTATAGGTAAAAAAGAAACAAAAATACCACTTTTTGCAGATGATATGATGGTAAATTTACATAACCCAGATGGTCAAAGTTAATTAAAGCAATAACTCCAACAAAGTTGCAAGACATACAATAAAGGTGTACAAGTCATCAGAATTCTGTGTAATACCAATAAAAAGCAACAAGAAGAAATAGAAAGAGAAATTCTATTTAAAATAACTATAGATCTGGAGAGCAATTTGAAACTATGCTTAAAGGGCTATAAAAATGTGCATACTCTTTGACCCAGCAATACCACTTCTAGGGCTGTATCCCAAAGAGGTCGTACAAGGAGAAAAGGAAATTTTTTGTATGTACAAAAAATATTTATAGCAGCTCTTTTTACGATAGCAAAGAATTGGAAATCAAAGGGATGTCCATCAAATCGGGAATGGCTAAACAAATTATGGTATATGAATGTAATGGAATACTACTATGCTATAAGAAATGAGGAGCAGATGGACTTCATAAGAACCTGAAGAATCTTATATGATCTGATAATAAGTGAAGGGAGTAGAACCAGGAGAACACTGTACACAAAAACACATTGCTTCTGTGATGACCAACTTTGATAGACTTGGCTCTTCTCAACAATGCAAGTTTCTAAGACAGCTCCAAAAGACTCATGATGGAAAAGACTATACACATCCAGAGAAAGAATTGCAGAGTCTGAATGCAGATTGAGGCAAACAATTTGCTCTCTCTATTTTTTCTTTCTTTTCTTTTCTTTTATGTTTGGTTTTGTTATATCTTTCTCATGGTTCATTTCATTGTTTATAATTCTTCTTTACAACGTGGTTATGAGAAAATAAGTTTAATGTGAAGGTATATGTAGAACCTATATCAGATTACATGCTGTCTTGGGGAGAGGAGGGAGGAGAAGGAGGGGAAGAGAATTTGAAACTCAAAAACTTGTGGAACTGAGTGTTGTAAACTAAAAAAAATAATTAATTAATTAAAAGATTAAATAACTACAGAATTTTAAAATACTTGAGAATCTACTTAGTCTTAAAACAGTTTTAAGCTATTAAAAAATCAAGGTGCTCAAGCAAAACAAAGTGCACTAGGATTTTTGACTGTATAAATACCATTATAATAATATACTGTTTACAGAAATAAAGAAATTCACAAAAATGGAGAAATATTACTTGCTCGTGGGTAGGCCTAGCCAATAATGACACTGCTATTTAAGTTAATTTATTCAGTGTTATGGCAATCAAATTTCCAAAGGATTAGTTCATAGAACTATAAAATAACAATGAAATTGAAATTCATGTGAAAGAAAAAAAATCAAGAATCTCAAGGGAAATACTGGAGGGGGAATGAGGACAAAGGGGACCTAGAATTATCAGGTTTATTAAAAAATTATAATTCTCAAAACATGCTGCTTCTGGTTGAAAAAAAAATACAAATTAGCTCCTCATTCACCACATTGACGTTACATATTGAACCTGTTGTCAAGTCTTGTTTCTACTTTCACAATATCTCTCCCTTTCTTTCTACTTACATAGCTATGTGCAGGATCTCTTCACCTTACTCTTGGACTATTGCAATAGCCTGATGGTTGGTCTCCCATCTAGAGACTCTCCCCAGTACAATCCACCCTCCTTTCAGCCGCAAAAGTGATCTTTCTAAAGTATAGGTCTGAACACATCACCTCACACTTTTCAATAAATTCCAATGGCACCCTATTACCTCCTGTACTTGGTATACTTGGCCCCCACAACCCTATCTCCTACTTTTCCTGGCTCCCTTCATTCAAAGTCCACTTTCCTTAGGAAGCCTTTCCTCATCCCTATTGCTACACTACACCTCCCCTTTCAGGTTTAATTTCTATCTACTCTGCATTTGTCTTGAATGTACATAGTTATTTGCATATTGTACCTCTCCTTCTCTCAACAGAATGTGAACTTCTCGATTTGCTTTTCTTTATATCCCCAATATTTAGCACAGAACCTGGTTAGCAATTAATAAATGTTTGTTGACTAACTGACATAGAATGCCTACCCGAAATGCTGGAAGCCCTTAGTTACATCTTTTAATATTTTAAGGGTCCATTGGAGCATCTCTTATCCCTTATTCTTACCACATGATCACTTTGCTCTCAAATTATACATTTTCTAAATGATCTCTTTTTGCCGTTTCTCATTTTGCAAGTCATTTTTGGCAATATGCTATAGCCTAGTTACAACCACCACACATCATTCCATTGCCTTCGGAATCACCCCAAATTCTCATTCTTTAGACACTATAGTTTTCTGTAATTGACATCCCTCTGCCCTCAAAATAATAATGAAATCATCAGTCCCATATGAAAAAGTTGAAATGGACTCTCCAGAGAAGTAGTATAACATAGTAGATTATGTTAGATTTAAGTTAAGAATTATTGAGTTCAAATTCTACTTCTGACACTTACTATCTGTGTGACCCTTGGTAGAACATTTAATCTTGGGTAGGTTTTTAGTGTCAGGGAGCAGCATAGAATTATTAGAAATACTGACTTCAAATTCCCAAGGGAAATCTATCCCGTTCTTTTTCTCCTATTCAATCCTGAGGCCAGCACAACCATTTGCTGTTCCTGTCCAAGATTTATAAATGGATAGGCTAACTAAATAGTCTATTGATCCAACTGCATATCATAACCTGGATAATAGGCATTTTGATCTAATTTGTTTTCCTAGGATGTATCCAAATGTAAGAGATAGAGTGATACAGTGAGAAAGCCAATTTGGGTTCATGACGTAGTACAATCAGGTGAAAAATAAGTCTGGAAAGGTAAATTGGAGCCAGATTGTAAAAGCTTTGCATATTAAAAAGAAGAATTTATATTTGATACTTGTGGTAACAGGAAGTCACTTGTACTTGTTGAGCAAGGGAATGACATGATCAGGCCTGTGCTTTAGAAATGTCAGTTTGACAGTTGGAGGAGAGAGGCTGGAGACAGAGAGATCTGATAGGCGAGAATGGAAGAGCGCTAAAGCTAGTCTGGTGCTTGTGTAAATGGATAGAAGGAAATAGATATGAGATAAAATGTAGGATAATCTTGTTTTGTTATATTTCACAATATGCTTTCTTCTGACTCATTTTCTTTGTCACCACTTAGGAAACTCTAGGGTCACACGGATGGACTCAAGGCTTGCAGGATTAATTTAGATGTGATTCCAGAACCTGACTTCACAAGTGTCAGTTTCTCTCTTTGGCTCATTATGCCCCCACCCTAGATTAAAATTCCAAGTAAATCTCTAAAACAAAGCTTAGGTATGGATTATGTCAAAGTGTCCCCAAACGTAGGTGACTGGATCTTGTCCCACAATGATACAATATGGGAATCAAGTATGAGGCATATTATTTCTTACACTTACACACATACACAGTGACTAGAGACACACCAGAGCCTGTGATCGAATATAAAATTCTGTGCGTAACTTATTTCTCCAAGCTCCTGTCTGAAAACTCTCCTCCCAACTTCCATCCTTATACCAGTCTACCAAAGGGAAAAAAGGAAAAGGATCAGTGGGGTGGACCATTCAAATTTTGATTTTATAAACAAGATGAATTCAGCCCAGCTGCTCCAGCAAGAGTTCATCCTCCAGAGCCTCAGTCAACCAATCATTAGCAAGTAGCTTTGGTCACTATGGACTAATCAGAGAACCACTCCCTGAGTCTCTGCAGTAAGAGAACATGGTACATGTTTATCTCCACGGCAGTTGTTGCTTCTGATGAAGAACCACCGTCCCCGTAATTTATCATTGATGAGATTCCACATAAAACTGATCAGGGGCTCTTCCTGCTCCTTTCATTAGAAATATTTCAGGAGATGATATTGCTTCTAATTTTCCACCACCCTTGTGTGTAACATTTTACACATTTATATTCTAAGACTATCTTTCTCTTGGTGGTGCTATCTCTCTAATTGTTAAAGTCAAGTTTCTGCTAACTAAAATGATAACTGGGCTCTGTCTCTATAAAGTGACAATATCTATAAATTACTTTACTATAGGATTTGGTAATAGTTTACATTTTTATATCAGTGCCTTTTTAAAAATAAGTCATTTGGAGCTACTATATGCACTGTCAATTTATGATAAAATATTTGAACTAAGTGTTTATTGAAATGTCTTCTTATCTTTATGCTTTTTTTTTTCTAATTCAGTGATATTTTGACCTTGCCCTAGTGAGTCAGGTCTAACTGCACACAGACTGTGATTCAGGAATGACTCCCACATTGGTAAAAAAAAAAAAAAGCAAAACAAAAAAAAAACAAACACCATTTCCTGTCTGTTAAAACTTGGTCCAATGGTTTCCAGTTTGAGGACTATTTTTTTTAAATATCCAAAATTCTGTGAACCTTCACATATTAGTAGCTGTCTTAATATTACCTATTGATTGAGAAAATAGATGAAACAAATCCACTATAAATTCAGCAATGTGTTTGTACATAATACAAGATGTATTTTTTTAGTCTAGAGATGAAATGTATGCTTATTTGGAGGTAGCTAGGTGGTGTACTCAATAAAATGTTAGTCCTGGATTTAAGAAGACTGGAGTCCAAATCCAGCCTCTAACACTTACTTACTATGTGACCTCAGGCAAGTAAATTTAACTTTAACCTGCCTCAGTTTCTTCATCTGCAAAATGGGGGGTAATAATAGCATCTATATCCCAAGTTTGTTGTGAGGATCAAATGAGGTAATATTTATAAAGAACTTAGAACAGTTCCTGGTGCATAGTAGATAATAAATACTTGTTTGCTTCCTTATTTTATACCAACATGTAACATATTTTTAGAGCTAAACAAAGATCAAAATGCTAACACTTGCTGTGCTTTTTCCGGTAACTCTGAGGCCTCCCCTACAGAGGTCCGAGGCCCACAAGTTGGGAGGCATTTGTATTACACGTGATTGTAGCTTTAGAATTAGAAGGGACCTTGAAGGTCATCAAGTCCAGCTTCCTCCTTTCATAGGTGAGACCCATAAAAGTTAAATGACTTACCCAGTAAATAGCAAAGCTGGGATTTACACCTAGATCCTCTAACTTCAAATCCCTTCCCTCTCCTCTCTGTGTTATGCTGCCTGTCTCATCAGTGCTCACCCTCTCTAGTGCCTTCCTACTCCTCTTGATGAAAGTATTAATAATAGGTAGCCACAAACAATCTAAGAAATCTGCCAAGTCATTAGCTTCTCTCATTTCTCAATATTGAAATATGTTTTCCAATATAGCTTTTGCCAGCCTCCCCTACGCCCCACTTCATATCAAAGCGAAATTATATGTTGACTTTGTTTCAAGGATCTAATCACAGAATGAAAATTTTAGAAGGGGATTTGCAGCAGCATCTAATCCAACTCATCTCAGAAAGAAATCCTTCCTTTGCCATAGCCAACAACATCCAGCCTCTTCTTAAAGACCTACAATGAGGAGGAATCTATCACATTCCAAGGTAGCCTATTCTGCTTTGGGACAGCTCTATTTGTTAGGAAGTCTTCTTGACATCAATCTCAAATTTGTTTCTTTGCACTTTTATCCCCTGCTCTAGGACCAAACAGAACAAATCTAATATCCCTTCTTCATGACAGCCCTTCAAACACTTGAAGACTGCTCTCAGATCACCTTTAATAGTTTTCTCTTCTTGCCCCCAACTGCCACCTGACTGAAAATTTGCCATACTATGAGGCCATGAAGCAGAAGAATATGGAGATGCTCTACAGCTGTGAGCAGTCTGATGAATTGACCTTACTGTATCTCAGAGAGTTTGACAACAAGAAGCTGATTTCTGTGGAAACCGATACTGTCATTGATCACTACAAAGAGGAGAGGTTTGAGGAAGGTTTTTAAGCTACTGAACATTGTTCAGAGAAGGAGGCAGAGGATCTAACAGCCTGGATAAGAAATGCACTGAGTACTTGGGTCACCAATGTCAAGGTGACTCTTTGTCTGGACACCCACCCTGCCATGATCACTGTGTTGGAGATGGGGGCTGCCAGGCATATCTTGAGCATACAGCATTTGGCCAAAACCAATGAGTAGCATGCCCAGATTCTACAGCCTAGCCTTGAAATCAATACCAGGCATCCTCTGATAAGGAAGCTGAATCAGTTGAGGGAAAGTCAAACTGACCTGGCCCAGCTACTGATTGATCAGATATATGAGAATGCTATGACAGCAGTAGGACTGAATGATGACCGTAGACCAATGGTTGGCCATTTGAATGAACCTCTCACCAAAGCTCTTGAAAAATATTGATTGTAACTGTATTCAAAGGACAGAAATCTCTTTCTGGCAAATTCTAATAGTCTTTTAAGGGATTGAATTCATTTTGAATTTATGGGGCATCAGAGGATGTGCTCTTACGGTAGACAGGGTGAAGAATGGAAATATGTACAATTCATAGTTCCTCTGATTTTCTGTAGTAAAAAGTAACAAGAAATCTTCCTACTACACAAAAGCAAACGAACTGTGAAGGACTGGCTTACACAAAGGGAAATATCAGAGATATAAACCTCTTTGGTCTTATTTAAGGAAATTAAAGTGTTTTTTAAAACCTTTGTCATTGTTCTTCCAGAAAAAAAAGTTTTCTCTTCTCCAGGCTCAATTTCTCTGGGGTAATTTTGTTGAATTATTTCTAGAGTTTCTTTGAGGTACAAGCTACATTTGTCTTCTCGGTAATCTTTTTGCTCATCATGAACATAATGAGGAAAGAGGACCACGTGTCCCATTAACTTATGTTGGGTTTTTTGCCTTTTGGACCATAATGAAACTAACTCTTGTATTCTTTTATTTCATATATTGCCATGGTTAAAGAATTTTTTTACTTATTTTTCATCCTACTGCTGATAAACCCTCTTTGAAATTATTTTAGCTGGTTATTATTATTTTATGTGTCAAATAACAAAATATATAGCTTAGAATGAATACAACAGCTTAAGTACAACCATCTTTCCAAAGAAAATCCTGACAATCCAAGTATAACAGGACCTGTGAAAAACCTTTGACCTTCATAAGTCCACTCACCTTATATGTCCTCCATGAATTTTCTTAGTCACAACTCTGAACTGCTAGGTTTAGCCTGGAAGCAGCAATGGAAATGCTGAAGTATTGCAACTGAGTCTATTTTTATGAGATTTCCAAGCCAGTTGGCAGGCCTCAAATGTTTGACTAAACTACCCAGACTGCATAATACTTTTCAGGTCTAAACCCAAATCTAAGTAGGGTTTCATCCAACATTAACCAGAGTATTTTATTTATGCTACAAAATAAATGAGGCAAACAAAAATGAAATATTTCAAACCATGCAAACATTATTGTTTATGTATACATACGCATGTACTTAAACACATATATCTGTATGTATATATACATATATATTTGTGTGCTGTTAACATTTACAAATTTTTCATTAGTGCTTCCTCATATCATTCTCAATGAAGTAGTACAGTGCAGTAATGTATTATTTGTGCAAATATGCACTGTGTCACAGAAAATGGAAGCCAGAGAAACTCCATAATTAAATGAGACAAATGGGTAGAATCAGAATTCAGAGCTCCTGAATCTACTTTCTCTACCAAACATTTCCTGTTGTTGAATTCCTTTGTATTCCTAGATCATTTCTTCCAAGTAAAAGAGGAAAATCAATTTCATAAAGGTTTGAAAACTATAAGAAAAAAATCTTTAAAACAGTTGTCAAGACTCAAATAAGAGGAATTATATAATATAAAGATGCTAACAATCAAAAAAACAAACATTATTAAGCACCTACTAAGTGCCAGGCACTGTGCCAAACACTGAGGATACAAATACAACCAAAATGAAAAATAGTCCCTGACCTCAAGAAACTTACATTCCAATGGGGGAAGACAATACACAAAATGGTCCGGGGAGACAATGAAGTATCCCTTCAGGGGCTTCGTGGCAAGGTCTCCATAATGAAGTTTGGCTAATCTGGGCCCTTCCTCTAAATGGAAGTTCCTGAAGGAACCAAATCAGTGGAAAAATGGATCCACAGAAACACTGAAAGAAGATAGCTGAAGCTTGGTGGCAAAGTCTGGAGAGAGAAGCATGACTGGTCTGGCCCCTTCCTCTAAATAGAGTTCCAGGAAAAACAATAATATGATTATCAAATTGTGTTTCTGTTTATACTTCCATTCTTCAAACTAAGTTTGTGTTAGTTGAAATATCAACCTTGATCATGGACATCAGAAAATGAAAAGTCATTTGGATTTCCTTAATTATATTTGAATTTCACATCTTGAATTATTGTACTACAGTAAGCGTTCTTTACTTGTTTTATGTCATGGATGCCTTTGGCCATCTGGTAAGGCCTATGGACCCCTTCTCAGAATAATATTTTTGAGTGCAAAAAAATAAAATATGTAGGATTAGAAAGGAAATTAAAATATATATTTTTACCCCATTCAAGTTCATTGACTTCCTTAAATCTATCCATGGCCCATGGGCTAAGAATCTCTACACTAGAGATTTGTTCTTTAGGGCTCCCAGGAATTGAGGATTTTGGACACCAATAAAATATATTGTGAGTTATTTGGTTTCATAAATGACACATATAAGTGAAAATAAATCAATCGACAAAGCATATATTACCTTCAGCTAAGGGGACAGGCAGGGAGGAGAGATATCAGGAAGAATAGCAAAAACTCACAGAGCAATTTTAAATTGATGCCACATTCTTGCACAAAGTAAATCATTATGAATCAAAGCCCTCCTCTACCATCTGCATGATTCTCTTGACCCTTCTTCATGTAGTTCATCTTCCTCCATTCGATGCCATTGCTTATAAACTATACCACATTTTGCTGTCAAGTCCTTCAACCCTTGACTTCCCTCATACCCCCAATTATTGGAGTTTCAATGCCATCCTCACAGAAATATTCTTATAGTGGTTTTTGCATATGTTTTGTATTTACTTATGGATGAATTAAAATCACTGCTAGGTCCAAGGGGGTTGAGGTATGTACTTCTGCTCTCTCTAGTAGGGATCCCTTCCATTCAGGACCCAGGAACTCAAGACCAGGTAAAATACTGAGGCAGTCTGGCCTCTAAAGAGAGAGGTCAAGCTCTTTTTCTCCCACTCTTTAGCTCTTTATACCCCTAACCTGGAACTAGAGGACAATTACTTAGAGATCAGGTTTGGCTCACGTCTAGGGTCTCTCCAAAAAGAGAGACTGGAAAAGTCCTCATTGTATGATATGAATCAGGTATAGGATAGCTATTTATTTCCTCCACACAAATGAAATGTTTAGCATAAGAGACACACAAGTATACATTAACAAAAGACTTTCATGTAATTTCCCCACTCCTCACCTTGGAGCTCACTCATTCAAACCATGCTGCCACTGGCCAATTAGCTCTCCCTCAGGAAAGGACCTCCAAAGACCCCATCCCTGGGCTTTTCCTTAATCAGCCAGTATACTCAGTTGCTTAGCAAAGGTATTGACTAAAATCGCGTCACAAAGACAGAAGTAAAAAAAAAAAACATTTTCCCCAAATACCAGTGGCACACTCTTCCACAAATATACTCAGAGTCCAGGAGAGGGGAAAAATGGGAACAAACTTGATGTACATTGGTAGTAAGATACATGCTTTTGGGACACATGTGGCTAGGAGGTTGATACTTAAAACATCAAGACATTAAACATTTTGTGAGACTGTTAAACTGACATTTTTGCCTTCACCTCACCTCTGTAGTATCCAGTTAATTCCCTCCAGATCCAGATCCAGGTTCCTGAACTGGCAAACCAATACAGGGCTGACCCTTCTGTTGGAGGTCATCTACTCTTCCAAGAAGCCCCATTGAGTAAGTATAGCACACCTCTCACATTCTACTGAAACCAACTGAGGACTTAGAACCTCCTAATATTTGAAATTCACAAGTCAGCCTCCAAAGATAGAAATGTTCATCTCAAGATCCTTGCTCAGTCACCTATGCACATGAAAGAAACACAAAGCAGAAGAAGCAACCAACATGGGCTTTGAGATCCAGTTTGAAGCTCATTTGGGCACAATATGGGCTGGCTGTCATTTGCAAGCCTTTTCCCATTTCTTCTGGGTCAGGGGAGACCATTGAAAAGCTCCTGACATCTTTAGCAGACACAAAAAGACAGATCCAGAAGGTAGGTGTCACTCCTTTTAAAAGTCTACCAAGTCAATGGCTCTTCATGCTTAGTGGCCAATAAGGGATTTAGTTCACCATTGCAGTAATGAGCCAGATACATCCCTCGAAGTTGGCAAAGGAGCTCAGCATATGCCTTTGGGAGATAACACATGCAGGCATATCCTCAGCACTTAACACAGTTCCTGGAGATGCTGGAAGATGTTTTAAAAATTCTTCTAAAATTGTCAAATTTGTGCTGACTGTGTTTGATATTTGGAAAGTGATACTCCATGTGAATCATTCCCTCCCTCATTTCTACCAATTTTTTTTTTTTACTTTTTCTCTCTTCCCTCTCTAACTTTTCTCATTTTTTTCTTTCCCTCCGTCTATCATGACCCCCACCTTAGTCCCTTCATTAAAGCCTAATGTACAATCCTTAATATTCTCTGAGACCCCTTCCCACTCCAATGTATAGGTATGATATAAACTTGGTTACACAAAGTGAAGGAAGGGAGGGCACCCTCTTGTGTTAGGGAAGGAAGTCAGAAATCAAAACTACCAGCCTAATTTTAAAAGGGTGTTTGGCTCTGATCAAAGTATATGATCAGAAAATTTGGGGGGGAGCGGAGGAGAAATGGAATTATGAGAGAAAAGTCAATGAATTGTATCTTTTGACCTAGCCATCCTACTACTACACATATTCCCCCAAGGAAGTCAATGATAGAAGAAAAAAGTTCTCATATATAATAAAATATTCATAATAGTACCTTTGTGACAGCAAAAACAAAACAAAAAAAAAAACCTGTAAAAATATAGCTACTCCTTTTTGGAGGGAAAGCTGACTATATGTATGAATGTGTAGCACCCCCATGGGCTATCCCACAACCCAAATTCACAAATTGGATCCTTAAAGGGGTAACTACCCCCAGATCAAAAGTACACTGTGGATCTACACTCCTAAAACTATAGTTCATGAGCCCCCATTGGTGTACTTACCTCTAATAGTCATCCAGTAGACACAATCAGCTCAAAGACAAGACATTCACAAAAAATGGCATCATAAAAACAATAGCAACAACATTTTCTCTACCCTGCAATAAAATCTGGGATACATTCCCCAATAACTACACATAGCATTAGTACGAATATTGAGTACATGCCTGAAATACACTTACAGAACATGTGGTTAAGATCATTTTCATCCTTGGTATTGAAGGGTCAGAATATCTCCTTCCCTGTCTCCCGTCCTTATGTCTTCATGCTACTTCTTCTAGGTAAAGTACCTCTTTCACAGGTTGGTCAGCCAGGGACCCTGGGCTTCTTCTCTTCTACTCCATTAATGATGGCCAAGATTAGTTCTCTTCTTTAATCACAGAGGTCCCATTCCTCAAAGCTGTTTCCTGCCTCCAAACTGGCCTGTTCCCTTTTGGGAGTGGTTTTTCTTTCTGAGTCAATAGCTCCATTATAACACATCATGAAAAATGAAGAAGGGGGACTGAGAAGACAGAAATCCCTCCTCCCCCAGAGGCAAGGAACGCTTCCATGTCAAGAGCTGTGTTCTTCAATAGTTCACTGTGTTCTTTGGTTCACACTCTTCAGGGCTATGTTCTGCCTCAACTGATTCATAAGGGAGTGTCATTTGCTTTTTAAAGGGCCACCAGGGCTCCAATTCATCCTTGGCCAACCAATGGCTAGGTGACCTCTAATTCCATCAATATTGATGAAAACTTCTTCAAACCTTAGAAAGGGGAAACCAAACAGAAACCCTTCTTTATACTCCATTTAACATCTTAATACTTTGTTATTCCTATTAGTTGTCCACTTCAGTGATTTCATCAACTGAACTAGGGGAAATCAGTTGATTGGGTGTTCTGATGAATTCCTTGCCTCTCCCCACTACAAATATAATAGAACATCACTGTTCCATAAGAAATGGTAAATGAAAATAATTCAGAAAAACATTAGAAGGCTTGTATGAAGTGAATAAAGAAAGCAGACAAAAGAGTGTGTGTGTGTGTGTGTGTGTGTGTGTGTGTGTGTGTGTGGTTATACTTCCCTGTTCCCCAACCCTACCCCCAGCAGGTAGAGTAACCTCTGCATGAAGTGTGGCTGGCTGCATTTTTTTTTAATAAGATGGATAGTGAGAAGATGGTGATCAAATAGGAAAAGAACACTGGCCCCATCTTCCCCTCCTGGTTTGCTTTTGAAGAGAATCTGACACCTAACAGGATTTACCTTTTCTTTTGGGGAACCCCAAAAGATTTTATTCTAAGTCTAAAGGGGCAAAGATCTAGGAAGAAAATTAACACAAGGTGGGGGAGCTGAGATCTCATGCATGGCCCTAGTGTCACTGTGCTCACTCAAGCCATGGTAGAAAGTACTCCACCTATATCAGATTGTACACCATCTTGGGGTGGGGGAAGAAGAGGGAGGGGGAGAAAATTTGGAACTCAAAATCTTATGGAAGTGCCGTGAGGACCAACCCTGACATACTGCGCTTTTCTCAGCAACCTAAGGACAACTCCAGGGGACTCACGATGGAGAATGCTATCTTCATCCAGAGAAAGAACTGCGAAGTTTGAATACAGACTGAGGCACACTACATGCTCGCCTTTTTTGCTTCTTTTTTGTTTTTGTTTTTGGGTTTTTTTTTTTTGGTTCTGTTTCTTCTTTCTCATGATTCATTCCATTGGTCAAAATTCTTCTCCACGACTTGACTAGTGCATAAATTAATTCAATGCGAAGTTATACATGACAGTTATATGAGATTCCATGCCGTCTTGGGGAGGGAAGGGGGAGGGAGGGGAGAAAAACTGGAACACAAAACTATGTAGAACTGTGTGTGGTAAACTAAAAATAAATAAAGAAATTTAAAAAAAAATCTTATGGAAGTGAATGTTGAAAACTAAAAATTAATTTATATTTAGGAAGAAAGAAAGAAGTGAAGAAAGAAGGGAAGGAAGGAAGGAAGGAAGGAAGGAAGGAAGGAAGGAAGGAAGGAAGGAAGGAAGGAAGGAAGGACTCCAAAGCAGCTTGATCTCCTATGTTGCATAATTGACTCTTGGTGACTAAATGTAAGAAATCCTTTTTTTTCATGTAGCTCCTGACAGAGAGAGCTGACCATTGAATGTTTGTATCACCTTTTGTCCCTGAGATGAAAAAGGAGATAGAGAAAGAAGAATTGTAGCCCCAAAAGACTTTGCCCCTGGAAAAGGTCTAAATTTGGCATCTAATGGAATAGATGGTTTATGTCTATGCTGTTAATTTTGATTTTATCCAAACACTTATTATAATGTGCCCTAGAGAAAGAGGTGAATCAGTCAAGCACATAGGAGGGAACAAGAACTGGAGGACCTAGTGAGTGGGGCCAGCACCCCCTAACACTAGGATGAGATAAATCCAAGCCCAAATCCTTAGATTAGCAAGGTGGATGTTATCAGCCACCAGAAGTAGAGCTAAGAGAAGTGCTTGGTAGTTACCCCAAAGACTCTTGTTTTGAGTGCTGCACAGAAACCAGGGATCAGCATTTGATTGACATCATCTGATCCTTATTACTAACAAGGTCAGACATATAGAAACAGCACACCCCCTGGTGAAACAAAATGACCCTATATCCATTAACTACAATTATATAAGTGACATCACTAAACAGCAGCTGAACTCATTAACTGCACCAAATAACTTTGGTTTCTGACAGAGGATGAAACACATCTCCACTCATTGGGGAGAGGCAAGGGTGTTGAATGTTGCATAAACTATCAGACATGCCAGTTTTTAAAATTAATTTTGCTTAACTAATTTTCTTTGCATGAGGGAGAAGTATATCAGGAAATGACTGTAATATTTAAAAGGAATTAATAAAAATGGGAGGGAGATAAAGAACATTTATTAGCTAAAATCATTAGTCTTAAGAATACTAGTGTAAAGTCCTCCTCCAAGGTATCATCGTAGCAAGAAAATGACTCTGAATTGTTGAAGACTTTGTCAAGACAGTACAAGCTCTGGTGGATTCTATAAAATTAGAAAGACTTTGAGTACAAATGGTGAACTATACTTACATTGTCCAGGGATTAGCCTAGCTAAATTTAGAATTTATTCTCTGCTCAACCACAGGGTGATGGATTTTGTTTTGTTTTGTTCTTTTGGCTATAGCAATTCTCTTTTAATCTTTTTTTAATTAATGAAAATCTATTTTTCTCTTTTTCTCACTGCCCTCCCCACCCCCCATCCCTGCAGTGAATAGCCTCTGGTGAAAATCAAAATGAAAACAAAAGCTTTTTAACCAATATGCAAACTCAAGCAAAACAAATCCCTGCATCGATCATATTCAAAACTGTGCTTCGTTCTGTACCTTGAGTCCATCATCTTTCTGTCAAGACATAGCTAGCATGCTTCATCATCATTTCTTTGGAATCTTGTTTGGTCATTTTATTATTCAGTCTTTAAGTCTCTCAAAGTTGTTTGTTTTCACAATAATAGTTATATAAATTGTGGTCCTGGTTCTACCCTTTTCACTCTGTATCAGTTCATAAAAGGCTTTCCAAGTTTCTCTGAAGCCATCCCTTTCATCATTTTTTTTTTCAGTCATTCTCCTTTGGAGAGCACACACTGTTTCCAGTTCTTTACAATGATAAAAAGTGTTGCAATTAATATTTTTGTACACGTGGGTCCTTTCTTCCTTTGATCTCATTGGCGTATATGCCTATAATTAGTACTGCTGGATCAAAGACAATGCACAGTTTAGTAACATTTTGGGAGGCATAATTTGCAGTTGATTTCCAGAATGGTTGAACCAACTTCATAGACCCACCAATATAGGATTAATGTTCCTTTTATCCAATAACCTCTCTAATAATTTCCATTTTCCTTTTTTTGGTCAACTTTGTCAATTTGATGGGTATGAGGTGAAACCTAAGATTCCCTTTTAATTTTCATTTCTTTAAATATCATTGATTTTGAGCATTTTCCCACAGTGGTCATTGATAACCTTCTTTTGCTTCTTTTGAAAATTCCTTGTTCATATCCTTTGACCATTTATCAGTTGAGAAATGGCTCTTATTTTGCATATATGTATATATCATATTCTTTACATATTTTGAACATCAGATTTTTATCAAATTTATTTTTCTGATGTTATTATTTAAATTCTCTATTTCTTGTTCTATTAATTCAAACATTTTAGATTTTTATAAATATTCATCTGTCACATATTATTAGTTCTATTAAATATAATTGGTCAAGATAGTTTTTAATACTTTCCTTTATTGCCATTTTATTGCCACCACCTTTTTAGTATAGTCAAGTGCTTTGTTTTTTTAAAAGCATTTTCTGAAGGGAATTTAATTCTGTCTAATGCCAATTCTGTGTTCCTATGATTCTATAAGTCTGCCTTAAAAGGTAGCTTAGAGGCCATCAAGTTCAAATCATAAATGATAAAGAATCTCATGCACAACAAACTAGGAAATCAGCATCTAAACTGTGTTTGACAACCTCCAATGAGACAAGAAAGCCAATATTTCTTGAGATAGCCCATTCCACCATTGCTTAGTTTTGCCCTTCCCATAAGAACCAAACAAAACAACTCTAATCCCTTACATGATACTTTTGACAACACTTAAAGAAAGCTAGGATGCTCCAACCCACACCAAGCCTTCTCTTCTCCACACTAAACATCCGCAGTTCTTTAAATCTTCATATGGCATGAAATCAAGATTACAGATCAAGCCTGAGATGCCTTTACTGAGGTAGTGTCATTGTCTTTATAAAGTATAACCCTGGAATAGTGTGTCTTTGCTTTTGTGAGCAGATCATGGTACTGAGCAGGTAAATTACTGAGAAGGAATATAAGCTGTCAACAGATTATGAGGCAGGCACTTTATTATTCACATATGTAAATAAACAACTCCCAGACCTCCAACCCCAATCGATACTGGCAGTTACTCAGGGGTATGGCAGGAAGCATACCCCCAATTAAGAGCCCAGATCTCTGGGTCCCTGTCCTTATATTTGATTGTTGTTACTGGGCAGATTCACAGGGACTGAATGGGAAGGGACCTTAGGGGCAATGTGTCTGACTAGTGGTCTGACTGATGCCTTATCAACCCTAAGGACATCTTGGTTAGAAAAGTTTGCTAATCTTACATATGTAAAATAGATGAAATTTGCTAAGCTGGTTTGGATCAGTACAGCCTTGCCTAAAAGTAGCTGACTCAACCAGTTCTGTGTAAAAAGGTCAATTTGTGATCAAGCATGGAGTCACTTCTGTCAGGGAGAGCTTAGCAATAGGCCAATCCTAGCTGTTCTGGATTGTACATTTTGGGACAGACCTTGACAACACAGGATATTATTGAATAAGATTTGAAATTCTGTCATATCCTAATGGTTTAAGGAATTAGGGATTCCAGGGATTTAGCGGGGAAAAGAGAGAAAACAGGTCAAAAGAAAGGCAACAGTTTATGATCATTCTCTTCAAATAGTTAAAAGATTATGGAGGATCATAGGATTTTAGGGATCTAAGGGATCATCTAGTTCATTTCCCTCATTTTACAGGTGAGAAAATGGAGGCCCAGAAAGGTGAATTGATTTAAGAAAGTTCTTATCGGTAGCAAGTGTCAGCCCTGCTTTTTCTCTCAGGTCTTATGACAAGCAAAACTAAGATCACATAACATCAAAATTGAAAGGTATTTTAGAGATTATATAGCCTAACACCTTCATTTTACAGATAGGGAAACAGAGAGAGTGAAGAAATAGTGGAACTGAGACTAGAACTCAGGTTCCTTTCCACTCCGTTCAATGCTCTCCCCACTGCACTCTCAATACCTTCCCAAAATCTAAATCAATCATAAAAAAAAAATTCCATTGTTGCCTCTAAATGCTCTTTAATTTTCAGGTAATTTCTAGTGACTTGGATGTTAAGATGGCAAAATTTAAAAGCTCAAAAACTGTAAGTTTTCTTTTTGTGACAACCCAAATGTCAAAGAATTTGGCTTACTCTGCATTACCACAGAGAACAAAATTAGGAAGAAGTTGTAGGAAAGCAAAATTCGGCTTAACTTAAGAAATAACTTTACAAAAGTTAGAGCTGTGCCAAAATGTCCTGCCTTATGAGGTAGTGAATTCTCCTACACTGTAGGAATTCAAGCAGCAGCTAGATCACTACTTGTCAGAAATATTGAGGAAGGGACTTGTACTTTTAAGGTAGGAATTAGACAAAATGACCTCTAATGATGTCCCAAACAACAGAGATTTTATAATTCCATGTTAGTTTTCAGAAGAATTCTAGGCTTAGAACCATATGACTAGTAACTTTCAGAAAGAAATGAACCCTTTCAAAGATACCTCAAAAAGTTAATGAAAAGGTTCTTTCAAGACTCTCCTATGGTGACATGGACTTCCATGAGCATCTGTTAGCTCCAGTGATTGGGTTAAATAGATTGACTATTTTTATTCTTCACATTTTTAATTCATTTTTTTCTCTCTTCTCAAGCAACCTATATTTTTCTGAGCTTTCTGCCCTTCTTTTAGCAAGGAAATTGGCTGCTTCAGAATAAACAGTCATGGTCCAGGGTAACATGCTGGGGAGGATCTGTGCATCTGAAGTTATGCAGTTGAAGTGGCTAAGAGAGAATTGTAGGCTTAAATTTAAGAGCCATTAGAGAAAAACAAAGGTCCCAAACATCACCTAGTTTAAAAGGTAGTGCTGCTGTAAATTCTGGATCTTGGGGTTTTAGAATAGTAAAGTATTGTGTTTATTGCAGAATTTAACATTTCCTCTGTAAACTAACCAGACGATTCCTGTCTTGGGGAAAAAACAAGTACATTCCCCACCCATTTCATCTCCAAATATGATGCACCATTTTGACTATTTTATCCCTAAATGCTTTGAACTTGCCCTTTATTTAAGGCCAAGAGGGATAAGGCTATTTTCCTATTAACAAGCACCTGTGAATCTTAAGAATCTCCCCTCCTCAAATTGGCTTGTATTTACTGAGATGTAACTGAAGCAGGACAAATTGGGTTTTACCCAGCGTAACAGCGTCTGGTGTAAATATGACATGCTTCTTCACTGGGACGATCTGGCACAGTCTGGAGACTGTTTGCCTAATTCATATTGTGCAACTGCTTTAGGTCACCCAATGCTTAGGTCCCTAAGATGATCCACCTTCTCTCCCAAATCCATGGGAGCATGATCCAGACTCCCTCATCTCCTCTCTTAGAATAATTTCAATGGTGGTTGGGCTGCCCCTGCACAGCTTTTGCTGTGCCTGTCCTCTGAGATGCCATTATCCCTGTTCCTCCCTCAGCTGCCCTGATTTGGTTTTGCCCCAGATAAAAAGAAATCCTAGCTACTGCTCTATATAGTCATTTAGTCATTTGTATGTAGTAACTCCCAAGAGAATGTAAGCTCCTTGAGGATAAATACTATTTGTCCTCCTGTTGTTGTATCCCCATCAGGTGCTTAAGTGATTATGAATTGAATTTAAGAAGATATTTTCCTCTTTTTTGGGACTACGGCAAACTCTATTAGAGTTCCCTCACCTGCTATCAGTTACACCTCAAAATGGAATCTTGGCATCAGAAAGCTTATCTGTGGGACAGAAAAGCTCTAGGGAGTTGAAACAACCTGGGAAAATGAAAGGGGCCAAGGGACAACTGCAAACAGGACATCTCTATTCCTGTCTCTTTTTCCTTTTTACTATAGTCATAGCCAAGGAAACCCATCTCTTGCATTGTAAGGAATAAAAAAAAAAAAAACAAATCTAGTTTTATTTTTCAGTCACTAAGACTATGAATATCTACCAGGGGGAAAATAAAAGAACAAGTTGCCTTGACCTGTGGGCAGAGTGACTGAGTTGTTAGCCAAACACTAACAATTTCTGCACGTGAGTACCCTTGGGAACATGAGAAATTATCCAGAGGGAATAGCTTCAAGATAGTCTTTTGGCCAAGAGAATTAGTGTGGCATAAAAGAGTCATTGTGGTTAAGAGAACTCACCATTGATTACTAGGTAGAGATAAGGTTTGCTATAGCCTTTCTGCCACATTATTCACTCTAGAGACCTAAAGCATTGCAGTACTCTGGTGACCTTGTGTAACCAATGTCCTCTGTTCCCATTGAGAATAATGAATATGTGTGTGTTGCAGAGGTGGAATGGGAGGGAGGAGGAGTGTTGAGGGAAGTGGAAAGAAGACCCAATTGTACAATTTTGCAAAGCTCATGTTTGTACAGTCAAATCCCTTACGCAGCTCATATGAGTCTGACCCACAGAAACAAGGTCAAGTGAATAAACTGTGAAAAAAGGAAACTTCTGACCATAAGTAATATGGTTTCATCCCCCACACTAGGTAGAGAGAGTACTTTTTAACGAATATTCAAAATGAGTGAGTACCAAGAACAGGACAGAGAAAAGACAGTAGAGACTTTCAAAAGGTCTCTTTAGTGTGAAAATATGTCTTATTGATGCACCGCTGTTGCTTCAAAGTGGCTATATTTGTTATACTATTGAAGAGGCAACTTCTTTTATTGGAAAATGCACTAGACTTTGAGTTAGAAGACCTGGATTTAAATCTTCCTAATCTAACATTTATAACCATATAATTGAGTTTCAAATAACTTAACTCACTAATTCTGTTTACATTCATTTTTCTTATCTGTCAAATAACATTAGACTAGCTAGCCTATGAAGGCCCTTCTAACTTGAGAACCATTATCCTATCATTTATTCTGTGTCCTGTCTTACAGAAAAAGGGGAGAGGGGCATTTAAATGGCAATGTACTAGCAATACTTTTTGTAGTAACAGAGAAATGGAAACATTAATTGTACATTAATTGTAGCATAGCTAATCAAGTTGTACACATGGATGTAATAGAACATTATTGTGGCACAAGAAATGAACGTGAAGAATTCAGAGAAATCAATCAATAAGCATTTATTTAGCACCTACTATGTACTTAGCATTGTGCTAAACACTGGGGATGCAAAAAGAGGCAAAAGAGAGATCCTGCCCTCAAGGAGCTCACAATCTAATGGGGGAAATAGCAAACAAACAAATATAAGCAAATAAACTGTATACAAATTACATAGAAACTATATGCAGGATAAATAGGAAATAAATAACAGAGGGAAGGCATTAGAATTCAAGAGGGATTGGGAAAGGCTTTCTGTAAAAGACGGATAGCAACGTGGTAAGACTTGTATGAATTGATGGAATAAGCAGAACCAGCAGAACAATATACATAATAACTTTTGGACTACATCCATGAACTCCCTTACTAATGCAAATCTGTACCTACTCTGCAACTTAGAAGCCTAGAGAGTTGCCTGGAGGATTAAGATATTAACTTAGATGCTCCTGGTACCACAGCCAGTATGTGTCAGAGGTGGGACTTTAATCCAGGTCTTCCTGATTGTATCCCCCATGGTGGTCATGGCCATGCCTCATAGAGGTTGGATCAGTAAGTGGTTGAGAAAATCAAATTGACTTTGATTCTACTTTGTAATCGATTTTATTCTGTATCACCCCTGATATGTTGTAAAATTTGCTTAAGCCATGTTTCTTTGTCTCTGAATTAAGTTCAGAAGTTCAGCCTTCTCTGAGCCTAACTTGTCCCCATAAATCACCTTAATTCAAGGAATATATGTCTCTTCACGTCTTACTGCCCATGTATAATTAAAGGTGAGTGTCAAGACGTCTGTTACCTCTGCATTGCTGGCTGTCCTGCAAGAAAGTTTGGAGTCCAAATTTCACAGAAGAAATCCCCTTAATAAAAGGATTTATTCTGTAAAACTTGAACTCAGTCAAATGGCCACACCCAAGGATCTAGAATGCCACATGTGGCCTTGAGGCCACAAGTCCCCATCCCTTGTTTGGACTGTTATCCATGCAGGTGGATACCATCAAGAGCTTTCCATAGTAACAAGATGGAAGAAGGGATTGTTGCTTATCCTGTATTCCAGACTGCCATCCATCCAATAATATTTTTTTCTATTATCTATGATACTTCAGACTTTGTAAACAACCATATTGTTTTATGCTTCCTGCTCTTTGGTTCTCTTATATTTCCCAAAACTGTATGAAGGGCTAGTAGGTCCTACCTATGGTCTTTTGATTGACTGAGGAGTCAAGAGACCAGTTTTACTGGTAATTGAAGCCTTACCAATAAATTGAATGTGCTCAGAACTTTGTGCCTCAGTATACCTTAATTTCAATTGCAACATGGTGATGAATTAGTTTGTTTGAACATTTGATGAAGGAGCTATCTTTTTTTGCATTGCATTACCCATGAAAGGGAGCCAACTTTGGTCAGAGACCAGAGTCCTGGGAGAGGACTTTGGTCTCTAGGAGGCACTGGAGTATTGTCACAGCACCCCACCCTCACCTCCAAGGAACCTAGCAGCCATTTTCCCTTTGGTTCCAAGAAATGTCATGAATCATAGAATATTGAGTGGACTGAGTGACTAGACTCTGAGTACCTGAACCTAGCCCAGAGAAGAAGAGGCAGAGGCAAACCTACTCTAAACCATGTGTCAGCTTTAGTGAAGAGTACCATGTAGTCTAAGTAGTAAGAATTCTTGAACCACATTCTCTTGCATAGAGGAGGGAGAATTTCTTAGACAGTGTGATCCCAAAATCCAATCTTCTAACAAGAAAAATAAGTTTTCCTGGGCAACACCAGTTTTATGAGTTGCCTCTATGGCAACCCCAAGTTTGAGAGTTCTAGAAACCAGCTAGACATTGGAGGAAGCTAGGGTAGAGAGAGTAGTTGCTAGACAGCGAAACCTCTTGGAAAGAGAAGAAAATGCTTAGAATCCAACTTTATACTGAGAGACAAGGAATTCTAGAACATCATGATATTCTTGAGAGTGGAAAATCCATAAAGCTGGAAGAGAAACAGGGCACTAAATCTAGACATGACAGAGCAAAAGATGCAGACTTTGCCCTTTACCATTAACATGAATTATTAAAATTCCTTAGGTCCTTTGGGAGGGAATTATTGATGAGGGTTTGGGGTGAGAGGTGCTCGACACCCCAAAGTACCGACACGCCGGGTCCTGCCGAAAGAATTCGACTCAAGCCTTCTCAGCCAAGGGAAAGGATAAAGTTTATTAAGAGTTAGCCAAATAAGCCTGCCCCGAGAGATCCCATCCCTTGCTACGCCTGTAAGGAAAGCGGGCCAGACCAATCTGAGCTAGATTGGATCTGACCACCTTCATGGAGGCAAGATGGAGATTATATACACAAAGGTTGTGGGAGGGATTGAGGGGTGGTCTGGGGTGGCCAGAGGAGGGGTCTAGGGAAGGACTTAAGGAGGAGTCTAAGGAGGAGCCTGAAAGGACTGGGATCAGATCAGACTCCCGGGTGGGGGAAATAGCTGAAGGCTATATGGAAATGACAACCCATAAAGGGCTGGGGTAGCAGAGCTAGGGTATAGATATTTTGATCAGGTTTAAGGATGGGAAACAGGATTAAGGGCGGGAGGTCGTTGAGAAGACAAGATTAAGGGTAGGAAACAGCTGGACAATAGAGGACTGGGCAAGGTAGGCATTTGGGCTTAATGGTTATAGCCTCAGGCCAAGGCCAGGTAGAGTGGGAAGATTCAAGGAGAGTTCAAGGGTTCAAGGGGTTCCCAGAGACTGTGCCCTCATCATTCCCCCCTCAAACAAATGGGACCCAAATTCTTTTGGGGTCAAGGATGAAAGTCTCAGCTTCTGAAATTGCTTCCTGCTGGCAAAGGGGCGTAGAGCTGTCCCTATCTGGATGGGTTCCATTCAAGGGGTACAGGGGTTGGGCAGTCTTCTGGAAGTTGATGGCTTGGAGTCTCCCTTTATCTCCCTTTCCCCGGAGGGTGCTGGAGTCTTTTCGAAACAGTAGCTTGAGGTCCTCCAAGGGCTCACAAGTATATTCTGGAGTTTCTGGAGGAAAGGCAAGAGGTGACATTGGTTTAATCCTAGAATTATGAGTCCAGCTGGGGAGGCCTTCGAGTTTTACTGCTGTGGGAGTGGTGAATATGACTCGGTAAGGTCCCTTCCAGGAGACATCTAGCTGTTCTCCCTTTTGGGTTTTCCATGATTTTAAATAAACCCAATCTCCTGGTTGTACTGTAGCAGGACACTCTTTTTCATTGTCCTCAGGTCTCGGAAGACACTTCTTGGTATGTTCGGTTAGAGCATTCCTGACAGCCCCTAACTGAGTTGCAAATTGGGTGATTAAATGCTGTTCTGGGTCTACGAGGATGTCAGAGGTTAGAAAGGGCCTCCCATAGAGAAGTTTGAAAGGACTAAGCTTGATATTTTCCCGAGGCATGATACGCACTCTGAGAAGGCCAATTGGAAGATTCTTAATCCAATCTTCTTGAGTTTCTATGCACAGCTTAGTAAGGAACCCTTTAAGGGTATGATTCATCTTCTCTACTCTACCTGAGGATTTTGGATTCCAAGCTGAGTGGAGGTGATAAGTGATTTTAAGTGTCCTTGCCACAGCCTGTGTTATTTGTGAAATAAAAGCTGGGCCATTGTCACTCCGTAAGGAACCAGGTAAGCCAAAATGAAGTATAACTTCCTTTAATAGGGGTGGGATCTCATGCTTAAGGAGTTTTTCAATTAGTGGTTGTAGTCCTTCCCAAGCCTCAGGCTTAATTGGATATGGACTGTGGTTGGGAAACACATTAGGGTCTCTAAGGCGAATAAGGACTGGGGTGGCATGAGTAGCTTTCCCAGGAATTCCCTGATCCCAAACGATTGGCTTGACCGTCTCCCACACTTTTGGAGGAACGTGGGGAGGCCTGCTAAGCAGGGGGAGAAGGGAGATGGGAGGTTTAACTATAGAAAATTGGCTTCCCAATTTCACCATCAGGTCCCTTCCCAAGGGGGCAGGGCCAGAGAAGGAGTGTTCAGACAACAGATCCTTGATGCCCATGACCTGATGGGTCGAGGGGCATGTGGGGCCAGAGCCACTAGTTAAAGCAAGAGAACATAGCCGTGATAAAGTAGGTAACCTTACCTTCTGCCTCGATTTTGCCCGGGGCTCCACGAGAGAGGTGGAGAAAGTGGGAGCACAGCCAAGTCCCAGGCTTTCCCCTCCTTCCGAGTCTTGAGAAGACTGGAGGACAGGGTGCTGGGAGGAGGCTCTACCACTTTTCCAGCCTCGGGGACACCTCCAATGTCCCTCCTGCTTACATGCTGGGCACAGTCCTAGAGGCCTGGATCCCGGAGGCTTCTTCCAGGGGGGCGCCCTAGAGGGGCACTCCTTAGACCAGTGACCCTCCTTGTGGCATCGAAAGCAGGTTTCCCCACTGCCCAAGCCAATGGGCTTCCAAGGGGGCTCCCTGGAGGGGCGCTCCTTGGGTCTTTTCCTGGCCATGGTACCAGCTAAGAATTGAGTGTGTTCTCTGCCTCTAGCTCTTCCCCTGCATTTTCTTTCCTCTGCTGCAACCAGGTCTCTATTGTTGAAAACTCCAAAAGCTGTCTCCAGCAATTGGGCCTGAGGTGTTTGGGGTCCCATGGCCAATTTCTGCAGTTTCCTCCTAATATCTGGGGCAGACTGATTAATGAAATATATGTTAAGTATTGCTGCCCCTTCAATAGAATCAGGATCCAAATTTGTATACTTCTTAATAGCTTCTACTAGCCGGGCTTGGAAAAGGGCAAGGTTTTCTTTTTCTCCCTGAGTAATCTCCCTAATTTTTTGAAAATTTATTTGCTTTTGAAATGCAGTTCTTAGGCCTTCTAACAGGCAAATTACCATATGGTCTCTCTTTTCTCTATCCTCACTCCTTTGATAATTCCATCCTGGGTCACTAGTGGGAACAGCAGCTGTTCCTGGGGGATATTTTATGGGGTTATTGCTAGCCAAACTGTCCCCAAATTTTTGAGCATGTTCCCATATTCTCCTCTTCTCCTCAGTGGTACAACAGGTAGAGAAGAGGATATGCAAATCACACCAAGAAAGTTCAAATTGCAGAGACAGATCCCTAAAACCCTCAGTAAACTTAGTTGGATCTTCTGAGTATCTCCCCAGTTTTTCTTTAATTTGGATGAGATCTGAAATGGAGAATGGAACATGCAATCTCCTTGTCCCAGCAGGGGAGGCAGGCATTTCCCTCAGGGGAAAAAGCCTTGAAGGCGCTGTGGGACCTGGAGCTTGGGGCTGAGGTAGATTAGACTGCAAGGCCAGGGCATCTGCCTGGCAAGGGAGATCAGCTAGTACCTGAGGAGGGGTAGAGGTCAGAGGGGAAGATACCCCAGAGACCCAAGTGGGTGCTACTTCAAAGAGAGGGGCTAGGGGAGGAGATATTGCCGTGGGGGCAGGGCCCGAGGCTGGAAATTCCTTCCTCCTTAGTAAAGGAGAAGTTGGGAGTAATTGTCGGGGGACAAACAAAATAAACAAGAAGACAAAATATACATTAGATACCTGAAACTTTCCCAAATTCCCAGCGCCGAAACAATTGAAAGGATCTGGCACACGCTTCCAGATGGGGCATCCGTCCATGTCCTTCGACATGACCACTAGACTGAGAACCACCTGATAGTGTCAGGTTGAGTTGACCAGGACAGCGTGGCTGTCCAACCCACTGAGACCACTGGACTGAGCTGTCCGACTGGACCGAGAACCACCTGATAGCGTCAGGTTGACCAGGACAGCGTGACTGTCCGACTCACTGAGACCACTGGACCGAGCTGTCCGACTGGACCGAGAACCACCTGATAGCGTCAGGTTGACCAGGACAGCGTGACTGTCCGACTCACTGAGACCACTGGACCGAGCTGTCCGACCCACCGAGAACCACCAGAGAGCGTCAGGTTGACCAGGACAGTGTGACTGTCCGACTCACTGAGACCACTGGACCAAGCTGTCCGACCCACCGAGAACCACCAGAGAGCGTCAGGTTGACCAGGACAGTGTGACTGTCCGACTCACTGAGACCACTGGACCAAGCTGTCCGACCCACTGGGACCTGCTGAAGTCAGGCCCGAGAAGCACATCCAAAATGTTTGGAGAGCGAGGAGGGGGATTGGGAGAGGGGGAGGCTCACATACCTTCAGTCTTGGCTGGAGAAGAACTTGAGATTAGCAGTGCTTCCCGGTTCAGGGAACCATAAATGATGAGGGTTTGGGGTGAGAGGTGCTCGACACCCCAAAGTACCGACACGCCGGGTCCTGCCGAAAGAATTCGACTCAAGCCTTCTCAGCCAAGGGAAAGGATAAAGTTTATTAAGAGTTAGCCAAATAAGCCTGCCCCGAGAGATCCCATCCCTTGCTACGCCTGTAAGGAAAGCGGGCCAGACCAATCTGAGCTAGATTGGATCTGACCACCTTCATGGAGGCAAGATGGAGATTATATACACAAAGGTTGTGGGAGGGATTGAGGGGTGGTCTGGGGTGGCCAGAGGAGGGGTCTAGGGAAGGACTTAAGGAGGAGTCTAAGGAGGAGCCTGAAAGGACTGGGATCAGATCAGACTCCCGGGTGGGGGAAATAGCTGAAGGCTATATGGAAATGACAACCCATAAAGGGCTGGGGTAGCAGAGCTAGGGTATAGATATTTTGATCAGGTTTAAGGATGGGAAACAGGATTAAGGGCGGGAGGTCGTTGAGAAGACAAGATTAAGGGTAGGAAACAGCTGGACAATAGAGGACTGGGCAAGGTAGGCATTTGGGCTTAATGGTTATAGCCTCAGGCCAAGGCCAGGTAGAGTGGGAAGATTCAAGGAGAGTTCAAGGGTTCAAGGGGTTCCCAGAGACTGTGCCCTCATCATTATCTCTCTAGCAAATTCCAAGGGCATTTTTCTTCTAAGAGGAGTTCATGCCTTCAGGGTAATTCCATAATGCTGGTCGATTATATGGCTCTCTGGGATGAAAGCAGGATACCTTGGAATTAAGGTTGGGGTGGTCTAGGTAATCCAAAATTGCTACCTTTCTGAAGGGAATCCAAACCACAGGGTGGTGCTTTAAGAGGACTTGTAGGACCCTGGAGAAAAATGAAACTTACCAGAGTTAGGACAATTGGATTCGTTGTGGGATCCTAGAAGACAGTTGGGTTTTCTGCTTATTTTATGGGGTGGAATAAAAGCTGTTTTGTACTATATATAGTCATTGTCACCTGAGGGCTTCAGTGGGCACTGGGGACCCTTTTTGCCCACATCTGTGGAATCTAACATGAGCTATATTCTAGTTACAGTTGGAAATTTCCCAAGGGTAACTCTGAGTGTGGCAAAAAAAAAAATCCTTAAAAGAGAGTTATAATTTGGGAGTTAGTACTTAAAACTGGAACAAAACAATGTAATCCCTGAGTTTGGGGTGGTGGGCCACAATTTATTACCATAGGTCAGTAGTTCTTAATCTTTTTGGTCTCAGGGACCTATACGCTCTTAAAAATTATTGAAATCCCACAGAGCTTTTGCTCATATGGGATACCACTGAAGAGGTTAAAGGTTGAGAGGTGCTCAACACCACAAAATATTGATGCACCGGGTCCTGCCGAAAGAATTCGACTCAAGCCTTCTCAGCCAAGGGAAAAGAGAAAGTTTATTAGGGATTCACCACAATGGGCTGTCTTAAGAAATCCCCCCCTTTGTGATGCCTGTTTCCACAAGCGGGCCAGATTCAACCTACTGAATTAGATTGAATCTGAGCACCGTCATGGAGGCAAGATGGAGATTATATACACAAAGATTGTAGGAGGGATTGAGGGGTGGTCTGGGGTGACTAGAGGAGGGGTTTAGGGAGGGTCTTGAGGGGAAGTCCAAGGAGGGCAAGGTGAGGTAATGGGATTAAGGGTGGGAAGCAGCCGAAGGCATGGATACCAATATATCAAGGGTGGGGAAGTAGCTGGACAACAAAGGGCAAGGCTAGGTAGAAATTTGGGCCTAATGATAATGTGAGGCTTGTGGCCTTAGGGGAAGGCCAGATCTAGTTGGAAGATTCAAGGACAGCTCAAGGGGGCTCCCAGAGACTGTATTCCAGATTCAAGGGGGTTCCCAGAGACTGTGCCCTCATCACCACTATTGCTATTAATCACATTACAAATTAAAACTTTATTCACTTAAAAAGAAAAATGAACTCATTACATGCTAACATAAATAACATAGTTTTATGAAAAAATAATCATATTTACCAAAACAAAAAAATTAGTGAGAAGAGTTACATATTTTTGCAAATTTTTTAAATGACTGGCATTATAGAAGATAGCTGGATTTTCATATCTGCTTCTGTATTCAATCAAACCTACTGTGTTGTTTTAGTTGAAATATATGAAGAAAATCTGGCCTCAAACAGATATGTAGTTGGAAGAGAGACATATTTTAATAGACAAATAACATCAGTATTATTATGAAAATAGTTTTTTTTTATTTCATGGACTCCCCAAAAGCATTTTGGGGATCTCCAATGGGAGGGCTACACTTTGAGAGCAACTGCTCTAAATCTAACATACTAAGGATCCCTTGTCATTTATTCCAGACTCTAAGGACTTCTGAGTCTTTCTATCTACCCTGAAGGTAAATAGACTGTGAGCTCCTTGAGAGCAGGAAGTATTGTTTTTTGGGGGGTTGTTTTAATGTTTATTCCCAATGGTTGGCACATTGTCAGAGCTCCACAAATGTTTTTTCATTCATTTATTTCCTTATTCATTCATTCCATGAAAATACAGCACCAAGTCATTGCTGTCCAGTGACGTCAGATCCTTTGTGATCCCATTTGGGGTTTTCTTAGCAAAGATAAGGAGCGGTTTGCATTTCCTTCTCTAGCTCATTTTTTTTTACAAATAAGGAACTGAGACAAACAGGGTCAAGTGTCTTGCCCAAGGTCGCAAAACTAGTAAGCTTCTGAGGCCAGATTTAAACTCAAAGATGAGTTTTCCTGATGCCCAACCCAGTGTTCTATTCACTGTGCCACTTAGCAGCCCGTGCGTCACCAAGACTGTCCAGTGCTTATCCCAAAGTAACCAAAATCGGGGCAGCTAGGTGGTGCTGTGAGTAGAGCACAGGCCCTAGAGTCAGGAGGACCTGAGTTCAAATCTGGCCTCACACATATGACACACTTGCAAGCTGTGTGACCTTGGGCGAGTCACTTAACACCAATTGCCCTGCCCTTCCCCCCTCCAAAAACAAATTTAATAAAAAGAAGGAAAAACCAAAGTAACCAAAATCAAGGTCCTCATTAAGCAAATACACACAAATAATGGCACACTCAGCACTTTCTTCATACTACCCACATCTAATTTGCTCCTGAAAAGCCCTTTCTTTGGATTTGATGATTCTGAATATTTTATTATCTTTAGAGAGGGCTAGTGGCTCTCTAAGGTCCTCTCTACATTCTAAGAGCCTACACACTTATCCTTTGCAAGCACATTTTGTAACACTAGTGTAAATCTTATCAGTCCAGTGGTAACCAGACCTGGTCTTGATACACCACCACCACCCCCAGATATTTTTAATTATGTCCAGAGGCACTGCAAAATTCTGAGAAAAAAAATCCTTAAAACAAAATACAATTTGTCTATTTAAATGGGTAAGGGAATAAGTATTTATATAGTGCCTACTACGTGGCAAGCACTAAGCTAAGCATTTTACAAATATTATTTCATTTGATTCTCACAACAACCCTGCAAGGCATGTGGTGTTAGTATCTCATTTTTCAGTGGAAGAAACTGAGGCAAACAGAGGTTAAGTGACTAGCCCAAAGTCATACAGCTAGTAAGTATCCGAGATCGGATTTGAACTCAGCTCTTCCTGACTCCAGGGGCAGCTCACTCTTCCCCCTGTACCACTTAGTTGCCTCTTAAATGTGTGTGATCATACATATACTATACATATACATATACTGTAGAGAAATCCCTGGTAAAATCCAGAGAAGTGCACCTTGATGGGAAACAACACGTGTGGAGCATTGCCAGGGCAGATGGGGAGAGAGATTGTTTAGTCCCTGTCCTCATAGAGATTACAATCTAATAAAAGGATAAGACATAACACAAATTACTATAATATTCAATATTATTTGATAAGACATTATAAAGCTTAAGGAGGAAGGTAATGATTAACCATAGGAATCCAAGAAAGTTTTCTGGAAAAAATAGTTTTTTAGTCAGGCTTTAAAAAAACAAAAAGAAATTCAAAAGGCAAAGACATGGGGATGAGCGATAGGGAATAGCATATAAAAACATCTCCATCTCAAATGTTCATGTGGGCTATTTGTGCCCACCCTGTGGCAGAGCATTCCGAGCTCATATGGAATGGCCACTGTCAGCCACTTGTAACTTAACTCTCGAACAGTAACGCCATTTTGATCCTCTTTGAGAATGAAGGCTAACAACCAATCAGCATGAAGGAATACACAAAGGTAGGAGAGTTCAGTTTGACTACATTCAGAGTGTGTAGAGGTACTTAATAGTCATTAAGTCAACAAGAGTAAATTATCAACAAAAATAAGGTTTGCCATATGGCGAAAGGTTTTTCACAATGGTGTACGTTCAAGACAATATTTTGTATGAAGGAAGGAAAATCAAGGATAGAGAAAAGTTGTAAAAATCAAGTAAGTTACAAGGTAACGCTACGTTTCCCCCCCCCCCCCCCCGCAAAAAAAATAGTGGAATGGAAAGCGCACTAATCTAGACACAGGGAGATTTCATTCAAGTCATGGCTTTGACACTTAAAGCTGTGTAAAAACTAGGGAAATAATTTGCTGTTGTTCAGTCATTTCCGTCATGTCCGACTCTTCGTGACCCCATTTGGGGTTTCTTGACAGATACTAGAGTAGCCGCCCTCCCTACACTACAGAGTTGTTGTGAAAAAAGCCCAATATTTGAGCTGTTATGATGTCTATTTGTCTTGCTGTCTTGGTATATTCATAACGATGCCAAATGAATTTTGAAGAAATATGACAAAAACGGATAGAATTCAGTTGGGAAAAAAAATGGCCTTGATACAAAAGCCTTCTTAAGGGAGAATAAAGTAACCCCTTAGTTTTCAAGTCTTGTCATCATTTCCCTGATGTCAAGGTCCTCTTTGAGAACTAAGGACAAACACAACTTGGGAGTAGCCTCCCCTCCCCCCCCTTCCCACCCCTCCTCTCTTCTCTCTCCTCTCCTCACGGTGCTTGGTTCAAAGGAAAGTACATTTGTACTTTCAGATAGTCAAAGGCTGCCTCCTTAACTTTGGGTTTATCGGCTAGATTTCTTTCTCAAAGACCAAGCCTTAAACCCAACTCACTCTGGAGCTCCTAGACTGGACAATAGGTTCCTGCCCTCCTAGCACGCAGTGAATGTAAATACCAAATAGCAACTGTTTTGGCCAGCAACACTGAGGGTCTTCCCCTTCCGGTTTGATTTTTTTTTTTTTTGAGTTTTTGATTAAAGGGGCCATTCCTTGATTAACTTCTTTAAAGAGGCCTATTCACTGAATGGGTGTTACCTCACTCAAACTGAGAACCTGAAAAGACCTTACTTAGCCTGGAAGGGCCAATGCATCCTGGGTCGTCTCCAGTCATCCTGATGAATATTTAATATTTGGCCACTGAACCTAGATGGCTCTGGAGGAAAAAGTGAGGCTAGTGACCCCCTCACTCAAATCAAAGTCAACTGCAAGTCATGTCATCATTTCCCTGATGTCATGGTCCCCTTTGAGAACAAAGGACAAACACACAAAAACAACAACAACCTATCCACAACAATCAAGAACCAGAAAGACAATAAAGTAAGTCCCTGAGCAAATACAGCAGATGGATTAATGAGATTATAAACTGATAACTTGATAGCTGGAGGGGAACATAGAGGCCACCAAATTTGACATCACCACCACCTCTGTTTTGCAGATGAAGAAACTGATGCACAGAGATTATGTGCCTAGCCCAAGATCATATAACTAGGAAGTAATGAGGTAGGATTTTAACCCAGGTCTTTCTTACTTCAAATCAAGCACTCTATCCACTATCATGCTGCTTTATTTCTTTTCTTTTTTTTAAAAAAAAATTATTTACATCAGTCTAGTGGTTTATCCACTAAGCTAAATACGCTATAGCTCATTCATTTTACTCAGAGGGAAGCCCTCTAAGCTGGTATATTTGGTATTGGTATATTTACTCCTACTTTACAGAGACCCAAATGGACATTTAACACTGAAATCCTAAATAATGAATGGGTATAAGAACAAATTACAAACAATCAGTATTCATGTGAAAGAAAATGATAAAGATGAAACAACACTAAAAAATTCTGAGATGTAGCTAAGGCAGTCCTCGGGGAAAATACCATATCCATACTAACATATATAATAAAATTTTTTTAAAAAAAAGAGGATTAATAAACTGCAGGTGCATTTTTTTAAATGAAGAAACTAGGGTGGCACAGTGGATAGGGCCTGGAGTCGAGAAGAACTGAGTTAAAATCCATGTCCTCAGACCTTTACTAGCTGTGTGACCCTGGGCAAGTCACTTAGCTCTGTTTGCCTCAGTTTCTTCCACTGTAAAATGGGCTGGAGATAGAAATGGCAAACCACTTCAGTATCTCTGCCAAGAAAACCCCAAATGAGGTCGTGAAGGGTCAGACATGGCTAAAGCAACTAAACAACAGCAAAAACAAATTAGCAAACCTAAAATAAGTACAAAAGAAGAGATGCTGACAATTAGAGGAGAAATAAACTGAAAACAAACCAAAAAAAACCAAACTATAAAATGACAAGTAAAACCAAAAGCTGGCTATTTGAAAAGACTAACATATTGATTGTTTTGTCAACCTGATTAAAAAAGAGAATGGAAAATCAAGTAAAAAATTAGCAAACGAATGAAGTAAAATCACAATACCTGAAGAAACAAAAAGAATTTCCAAAGAGAGAGAGAAAACTGTCAGTAAAGGAACTAACAAAGACAAAAAACCTCCTGATCCTGAAGAAGTCACAAGAGAATTCTATCAAACTTTTATAGAAAAACTAGCATCAATATGGTCAAATTATTCTCAAAAATTGAGGAGAAAGCACCAGCCAGATTCCTTTTAAAAGGCAAATATAGTCTTAACTCCTAAAACAGGGAAGGATAAAGCAGAGGAGTACTATAGATCAATATAATTAATATAAATTTAAAAAATTTTAAAGAATCTTATCAAACAGATTGGAGCAATTCATGGAAGAAGTCATAACCGAGTTGAATTTATACCAAGGGTTAAAGGATAATTCAATGTCAAGAAAGCAATCAATATAATTAGTCATATTAAAAATAAAAGCAACCCAAACCATATTTATCTTAATAGATATGGGGGAAGATGGCCTTTGACAAAGTACAACACTCATTTATGTGAAAAAAATCCTCAGAAATATAAGCATGGAGTGACTTTTTTTAATATAGTAAAACATATCTATTTAAAACCAAAAGGAGTAATTCAAACTCTTGTGAAAATCAATGCTGAAAACTAAATATATTAAATAAATTAAATAAGTTTAAAAAAAGAACAAAAGGGAGCATCATATGCAATAAAGATACACTAATATTTCCTAACAAATACAGGAGTAAAACAAAGATGCCCACTCTCCCCACAATTATTTGATACAGCTCTGGAAATGCTAACAATCTTAATAAGATAAGAGAATGAAATTAAAAGCACAAAGATGGGTAAAGAGAAAATGAAACTTTTCCTGTTTGCTGATATTATGATGATTTGCTTTGAATCTCCTCAAGAATCAGCAAAGATACTGAGACAATGATTTCAGCAAAGCTATAGGCTACAAAATTAACTCACAAAAATCACTAGCATTTCTATATAATAATAACAAAACCCAAGAAGCCATAATAGAAAGGCAACTCTCATTCCAAACAACAACAAAAAAGGCATAAAATATCTGTGGATCAATTTGCCAAAGCATAAAAAAGACTCGTATAGATTCAACTACAAAGTGTTTCTTAAAGAAAGAATCAACTACTTAAACATTTGGAGAAATAATCTGTGCTCCTCGGTGGACTAGATCAATATGATAAAAGTGACAATACTATCAAAGTTAATTTGCGGTTTGAATGCTATACCAATCAAGTTAACATAGGGATATTTACAAGAACTTGATGGAATAATAGCAAAATTTATTGGAAAAATACAAGATCTAGAACATCAAGGGAAATTATGAAAAGAGGAAGAGAATTGCATAGACCACAAATAATATTATAAAGCAGTGGTCATGAAAATCATCTAGTATTGGTTAAAAAGTAGAAAACTAGATTTAGGGAACAGACCAGAGAAGAGAGAATCAGAAACTATATATACACAGACACACATATGTAGATAAGTATGGGGATACGTATCTTCATGTGATTAGATATAGGTTGACCATTTGTCAATGGATATTCAAAGGATATGAACAAATTGTTCTCAGAAGAAAAATTGTATACTATTGAAATTAATATGAAATAATGCTCCAATCACTATAATAAGAGAACTGCAAATCAAAACAATCCCACAACCTACAAACTGGCAAAGATGACAAATGATGGAAATAATTGATGTCGGGAGGGGGTGGGTGGGAGGAAATAGGCACACTGCTGCATCAGTGGAAAAGCATTGTGAAAAACATTTTGGAATTATTCCAATAAGGTGGCTAAAATGTCTGTATCCTTGACCCAAGGATTCCAATACTGGGTTTATACCCCAAGGAAGCTTTTGATAAGAATTTCTTATCCCTCCATACGCCAAAATATTTATGACAGCACTTTTTGTAATAACAAAGAATTAGAAACAAAGTAGATGCCTATTAATTAGGGAATGGAGAAACATATTGTGGTACATGAATGTAATGCAACATTATTGTGCTATAACAAATTACGAACGCGATTAATACAGTGAAACATAGAAAGATATTTGTGAACTGATACAGAATGAAGTAAGCAGAGCCAAGAAAACAATGACTACAACAGTGTAAATTTTTAAAAAATCAAAAATGAATGTTGCAAAACTATAGACCAAGCACGGTTCAAAAGAAAAGATAGGACACCTTCACCTCGTCCCTTTGCAGAGGTGAGATGTCCACAAGTAGCGTACATTGTCATATACTTTCAGACTTTTTCAACGTGTTGATCAGTTATGCTGATTTCTTTTTCTCTTTTCTTTCTTCTTTTTGTCTTGAAAAATACCATGTGTTGATGAAAAATGCTATCCACATCCAGAGAAAGAACTTTGGAGTCTAAATGCAGATGGAAGTACTATTTGCTCTCCTTTTCTTTTGTTGTTTCATTTTGTTTCTTCTTTCTAATGATTCCTCCCATTAGTTCTAATTCTTCTTTACATCATGACCAATGAGAAAACATGTTTAATATAAATGTGTAAGTAGAGCCTATATCAGATTGCACACCATTCTTGGGGAGGGAGGAGGAGATGGGGAGAAAATTTAAAACTCAAAATCTTATGGAAGTGAATGTTGAAAACTAAAAATAAATTAATGAATTATATTTTTTTAAAAAGAAAGAAAAATACCATATGGGATGGATCTGTGGGATTTGGCCATGTAAAAAAACAAAAAACAATTTTCAGTCTCTCTCTCATCTTCCTCTTGGGAGAAGAATGGGAGGCTATAAGAATAGAGTATATATAGTCAAACATGGTCATTGAATATGTCATTTTGATGGAAATTTTTCTTGTTTGTTTCAAATCAAGTTTCAGTTTTTACATGGTGAGGCAGAGAGGGATTTTGCTTTTGTTTACATAATAAAGGTTGACCAAAAGGTCTCTTTTGGTTTCAGATATGTAGTGACTTCTGCCTGAACCCAGCCACCAGAATTCCCCAGTTTGCCCTATTATGTTGTGTAATGGACAAGTACTAAAGAATTAATTGGTTAACACTTCTTGTATATGATTCAATTACTGAGCTAGTTCCCAAAGAACTCATTATCATATATAAAAAGTGCCTGGCCTAGTTTCATGAGGCTTCTACACAGATCAAACTTTTGTTAAGAATGATCCAAAAGTTCAGCCCACTCTAAAGGGATATCATTGGGGTCTCAGTGTAAGTTCCCTCTCATAAGTTTTCTGCAGCTTTAATTAAATTCCTTTTCTGCTAGTTTGGCTCTTGTGGCTATCTTATTCCCCATGATCTCCAAACTTTTATCTTCCATAATCAACATGTGAAGAGTGGGAAGTATATCCAGATATTATGGTGATAACATAAAAAACCAAAAGACATCCATACAACTTTTTTTCTAAGAAATTAAAAGAAAGATTAAACAACAAAGAGTTTGTTGATAGGCTAGACTAGATTTTTTTTAAAAGCCCATTTAAAGGATATCATAGTAGCCTTGGTGAAAAGAAATAAAGCCCTGAGGTGTGTTAGCAATAAGCTAAAAGAAATAAAATATGAGAGAGATTGCAGAAATAAAATTGATGGGGCTTTGAAATTAATTGAAAGTGAGAGGAAAAGAAAGAAAGAAAGTGAAAGGAAAAGGAAGAATCAAAAAAATGATTTTGAGGTTATGAGCCTGGGTGAATCAAGGGCTATCCTCAGCAGAAAGTTAGAAGTTAAAAAGAGAGGAACACTGACAAAGGCAAAAATAAAGAGTTTGTTTTTAGACTTGTTGAATTTAAGGTGGTATATCTGGAGGCAAGCACCCAACAGGCAGTTGGAAATACAGGAGTGAAGTTCTAAAGGGATCTTGAAGGTAAAATTTTGATTAGTGAGTAATCTGGTTTAAAGTCATTATTCAAACTTGAAGAAGCTTGACAGTAAAGATTTCTAAGTAACCTGATTAGAGCTGATGTCTGAGAATAGATGAGCTCACCAAGGAATACAGTGCCGAGAGGGAAGGGGAGTTAAGTATAGAACCTCTGTAGCCACCCATGCTAAGGTATAGGAAGATGAATCTTTGAAAGTGACTGTTCAGGGAAGCAGGACAAGAACCACTAGCAATGCATATCATTGAAGTTAAGAGAGAAGTTGTGAAAAAGAAGCGTTTGAATAACTGAAGCTTTACTATTGATAGAGAAAAGGAAAAGGACAGAGTAACATGGTTATCATAGAAGTAGGATCATAAAAACTTCTTGTAAAGGCAACAGAACTAGAAGTAAAAAGGAGTGAAGTGGCTATCACACATATTAAAAAAAAAAATAGAAGCAAAGAATCTGCCTATAAACCCAGAAATGGCTGAAAATAACTGTGGCATATGTGTATAAGTAAAGACTATATCTTCATCCCAACTACACTCAACCACCCTCAGCCCATTTATCAAATGAGACTATTTCTGCTCAATCAATCAAAGGCATTAAATGATATTAATTAAATATTAAATACACAAATTAAATACACACAATTAAATACACAAAATTTAAATACACACAATTAAATACACAAAAATTAATTAATTGGGAAGAAGCAAAATGTTTGCAGCCATTGGATAAAAAGAAATAACTCTCCACAGGAAATGTATTGGGATTTGTTGAAAAGGCTTAGTCATATTATGTGGTGCCTTTAATAAAATATCAAGCTAGTATGGAACTCAGGATTCCTGTAGTGGGCTAATCCAGAGGTAGAATCAATCCCCATCCAAGCCTCTGAGAGAGAATCACTTGGGGAGGAGGAGAGAGCCTCTGTCTTCCACCAACTCTTATTTTTATACCACCTGACCTGAGTCATTGCTAAAATCGAATTTACTCTATCTGGCTAATTGATATCAACTGAAATGTCAACAGGAGATGCATGATTGGGGTCTTATGAGCGATAGTGCTAGAAAACCATACCTCCTCCCCTCCGCTACCTAGTAACATTGAAAATTTCCTCAGATAGGGTCATGGTATGATGGAAGTAAGGGGCTTTTGTATGATGTCCATAAATGTAAAACTAAACAGAAAACATCAATAAAACTTCTAAAACCACCTACTTATGCTATAATATTCAGATCATTCTTTCATTCTTGTTCATCCTCTAATGTGTTATGTCACCCAACTCCCCTGAAATCTATTAGCATATCCAGGAAGAATGACTCATCTGACTAAGGAAACCCAGAGGTATTGGTTTCTTGGAATTCAGGAAAGTGAATCATGTTCCATATACTCTGCTTTTAATAGCTTCCTTTTTGGAAAATGTCTGAATATTTCCCAAACATTCAGCCTCCTTTGGGGAATTGAAAGTTGATAAAGTGATAGATCATTCACTGAAGCCCTACTCCAATACCTTATCTTGGTTCATAGGTGGCTCTGGTTATTTGAAGGGTATACTTCTGGATGTCAGTTTCCAAAAGGACCTACCAAACTTCAAGTATAGGTTCAATAGAGACAATCTGCATCTGTTGGCCAAGAACCATCTAGTCTAGCTAAGTGTGGAGAGGCTCATTATGAGAAGGTTATGTATCTACCAGGTGGCTATATCTATATCTATCTGTCTGTATATATGTATATGTGTATATATATATATATATATATGTGTGTGTGTGTGTGTGTGTGTATGTGTGTGTGTACATACATGCGTGTGTATGAATATATCCCTATGAGTGTATGTATATGTGTATGTATGTATGTGTATATTTATATATTTGCCTATTTATTTGCAGTGGTCTCCCCCCATAGAATGTAATTACCTTGAGGGTAGGGACTGCTTTTGCATTTATATGCCCATGTCTAATGGGATGTAGTAAGTGCTTTTTGATTGACTGATTGATTCAGATGGCTAACTATGGGTGAGAAACAATGAAGATTCCATCAGACAAGATCATTGTCTCAATCTTTTTTTTTTCTTCATGGTGGTTGTTACTGTTATTGTTGTTGTTGAGAGACAAGCATCAGTGGGTGGGAGATAAGAGGTTCCGGTAACGGTCCATATGTATGACATGTGCATCTGCATGTGTGTGTGTGTATGTGTGCATTTGCCTATAGCATCTCATGAAGATCATTTACTAGGGCGTGGAAGAAAGAAGAATTGTGATGTTTGTTGATTGAGGGAGCATCCATACCAAAGAAATCCAAGAATTTTAACAGTAAGAAAATAATTGAATACTTGAGTTGTAGATGTTACCTAACCATTTCTAGGGTAAAACCAGAATTTTTTGGAAAGCATTTTCTTTGTGGCAAAAGGATTTCTTTAATGAAATGACACTTACTGCCTACACATGTTACTGAGTGAATGGGACACACATTGATATTTTTCATGGTTAGCTTACTTTTACTAATCCAAAATGACTCAAGGAATTCATCAAAATTTATGGATCGAGAGTTCAAATTAGTCGATCAATAAGCATTTATTATATGTACTATGTTCTAGGCATTTTGCTAAATTCTGGAGAAAAAAAAAAAGGAAAACTATCCCATGCCCTCAAGGACCTTACATCCTAATGGAGGAGTCAATATGTATGTAAATAGATACATAAAAGAGACATGTAGAGTAGATGGAAGGAAGTTGGAAGAGGCTTCCTTACTGCCTTACTTTCCCTACTACTATTCCCTAATCTTAACACTGTTGTTATTCAGTTGCATCCAACTCTTCATGTCCCCATTTGGGGTTTTCTTGGCAAAGATATTGGAGTGGTTTGCTATTTCCTTCTCCAGCTCAGTTTACAGATGAGGAAACTGAGGCAAAGAGCTTGTGACTTGTGCATAGTCACCCAGCTAGTAAGTGTCTAAGGCCAGATTTTAACTCACAAAGATGAGTCTTCTTGATGCCAGGCTGGACGCGCGATCCACTGTACCACCAAGCCCAGAGAAGTAAATTACCCAAGCTCACGAGGGTAGTAAATAGGTAACAAAAGTGGTGGGTAACAAAAATAGGTAACAAAACCCTGATTCCCTGCCTCCGAATGTAATGATCTTTCCATTATAGCATGCCGATGAATATCTTGAAACCTTCATATAATGCACAGATACAAATGAAACTGCTATCCATGGAGAGGGACTCTTTTTTTGCTTTCCTCCCCTTTCAGTGCCTCGTGCTATAGTATATGTTACAGCTCATGCAGAATCTGTAGCTCCTGTGCAAATCAGCAGACAGGATCCAATTTAGGTTTTGAGGAACAATGGCATTTCCTTAAATAACTCTCACGATATTTTCATTGCTCTCAAAACTCAAAAGAAGTTTTCGTTTTTGTTTTTTTCAATGTTTGAATGTTGTTCAACTGGAGTAACAAGAGTTCCTGGACCCTGAGTTCCTAGGCCTCAAATTTCTGAACCTAGCTCTAGAAATAAAAGTACATTGCAGTTGAATATGCTCTTAACTATATGGACTCAGAAAAGGGGAACCATGTAGTCAAGTAATTGTAATGTTTGAATCCCAGCCTTGCAGAAGAGTGTTAGAAGTTCCTGGATCCTAGTCTTTTATAAAAACTGTTGAGAGTTTGGGAACCCGATCTTCTAGAGAGCAAAGGAGGAATTCTTGGGCAATGCTAGATTCTTGTGTAGTGATCACTACTACAGCTCCAGAGCTGGAGGATAAGCAAGGGACAAAGCCACACATATGGAGGAGCAAAAATTCTAGATCTTTTCCTCCTCAACTTTTGTATATTGGGAGAAAGAGGATTGCCTCCCTAGAAACTCCAATTCTCTTTACTTGAGGAGAAGTCGAAAGTAATGTTATAAGGTTAGAAATTTAAATAGGCACCTAGAGTAAAAGACAGGCTTACCAAAATGTCAAGAAATTGCCTCTTTCATGATCCCATATTTATTTTCCCATCCAAAGGGAGTACAAATCACAAAGAGACATTAGGAGTCTGAGGAACTATGTAGATCCTTAAAAAGGAAGAATGGAACTCACCAGAGTGGCAGGAGAATTATATCAGCTATTGATCAGCCATTGTGAATCCTTTGCACTTATGCTATTGCTGTTATTAAGTTTCTGTGAAATGAAAGGCTGTCCTGTACCTGGTGTTCATTGTTACCTTGAATACTTGTTGCTGTTGTTCATCTTTCACTTTAGAAGAGGACCAATGACATCATGGGGTCGTATCTTGACTTGCCAGTCAATTGGATTGAAGTGAGGCAGAGCCGTACAAAGTCATCAGCCTCACTCTCTCTTCCTGAGTCATCAAAGTCCAGTGGTGGGACAAAAGTCAGGGCAACCATTGAAGGCCCAGGATGTAGTAGATGACCTCGGTGTCTTCCATGTCTGACCAAACTCTAAGCGCTCCACAGTATCTGCTTCAGCTGCCTTCATGACTATTGGAACAAATTGTTCTCCTCTGTCCATTCTACCAGGGAAAGTCTTTACATGCTTGGGGTAGAAATCCACCCAACTCAACTACCAGTTTGAGGCCTGTTGGTTATCCTCAACCTGGTTTAGCCTGTCTGCTAAGATGGTTTTACTGAGGTGTGGCTGCTGTGCAGGCTACAGCTTGTTGGAGCCACAGGTAAAAAGTGGACAGAGAAGGTAGATGAGCAGCCCTGAAGAGGTCTCAGCAAGCCCTCATACCAGAGGTGCTAGACCTCTTTGAACACCTCACCTTGAGTATCGTTACTGGGAACCCTTCTTTCCTTCCCAGTGGAAAATAATTCCCATATCTTATATTTAAACTTCCTTGGTTGTAAAATATAAATAAATAAATGTGTATATATCTTTAAGTATAAGTACACCTATTCTCACGCAGATATAAACATTTGCTTTATTCTTTTTTAAGTTCACTCCACACTTTTCCTTCTTTGCCTTCACTGCCCATAGTTTAACTAACATCTAATATGATACTATGACCTGCTCATCATTCCAATCCCATCTTAAATTGACAATTTGTACCCTCTCCCTGCAAAGCAAAATATTTCATGCACAGTCTCCTTGATTCTTTGTATATGTGTCCTTGGTGCCTGGCATAGGGCCTAACTCCTAATAATAAATGGTCATTTATTGACCATTTGCACTGAGGAACTGAAGTCAGGAAGATTCCCTCTCCTAGAAAGCTCTTTACTGAGCTTTCTGAAAGGTAAAATCAGTTGACAAGACATGGAAGCACCTTTCCCTCTACATGGAAGGAGTGAATTGCTATTTTAAAACAACGGCAACCACCAAGAAGCAGTGGCTTCTGGAAATATATGAAACCTGCAAATAGAGCTGTTTCCAAGAAGAGAAACATTTTTTCTAAAAAGTCATTTTCCACGATTTTTGTAAATCCTGTACTTTTAATTTAAGGAAAATTATATAAATTATATTTCCGCTTACATCTAGTTAATCATCACCTCTAGCATCGTGTAGCATGGTTCACGGACAACAGTGGTAGGAAGCCCTAAATTGATAGCTTTTCTGACCAAATAAAAGCTTTTCCAACTATTTAACACTATCCATAAGCAGCCAGCTACTGAGCTACTATTTCCAACATTGTGGGTCTTGGCTTGTAAAGGGAATGAGGGAAAAGTTTCCCACAAAGATTCCATCAAATAAGTCTCCAATCCAGACAAGTCTAGAGTCATCCATGACTGTACTTACATGATGAATTTTGAGGGGAAACTCCCCCTCCCAACTACTGGCACTATGAAGACTCTGAAACAAACATTTCTTAGCTTATACAATATAGTGTTTTGTTTTTTTTTTAAATATCCAAAGCCTTTATTCTTTAACAGCCCTTCATGTTTGGGCTTCAAGATTCACATTTGTATATTCTCAGGGTTATTTTTATTTAAAAAAAAACTAAACTAAACCTTCAAATTTACATTTTCTCAAGGTTTTAATTTTCACATCTTCCTTCTTCAAAGGCCAATCACCCATTTGATTGATGTGGTAACAATTCAGTTCAGCAAACATATTTGAGCACCTTTTAAAAGCCAGGCCCTCATCTGGGTACTGTATGCTGGAGATACAATGATGAAAAATGACCCTCCTCCAGACTTCTTAGAGCTTATAATCTAGCAAAACACAGGGACTCACCCTTGGTAGAACTGTGAATTGGTGCAATTTATCTTGGTATCCAGCCCCCACCCCAGGCTCTCCTTACAAATTCTTTTTCCTTTTTAGCATTGCATCCTATCTCCTTCTCAATACCCAAGAACTCTTCCAGTTGTTAGACTCTCTTCCATAACTTGGGGAAAGCAATCATCAGAGAAAAAAAAAACCCTCAATTTTATTTTCCAGCTTTAAAATTCTATGATTCTGTGATAATCTTTTATAGGTATCAAGAACTCATTGGATTATCTCTTCCAAACATATCTGCATTTTAAAAGAATGGACTGAATTGCAGAATATAGATGCTCATTCAAAACCAATGTGATGACTTGTATGGTTGTGCTAGATATGTTCATTACAAAAGGGGAGGGAACTTCTAAAGGACAGACAGGTTGGTAGTAGTGATAAAACCCTTCAAAAGGAGCATCAATAAAACTTTTTAAAAATACAAGGAAGAAAACCAAAAAAGTGCTAAAGGGGACACAAACACTACCTTGCAGATTCAAAATACAACTATAATCATTAAAAACCACATACAACATGGTAGCTGAGGCTATTAAGTTGTTTGTCTAATACCAAAGTCAAAAAAATTAAGTAGTTCAGTTATTTAACCCCCAGCTGATTTAAATTTTATTATTGATTTTTTAAAAATCACACATCTTGTGATTACTTTCATCAGTCTTTTTCAATGATATCATATCAACAATGCATGTTATAGTAGTATCTGTATCCCAAAATTATATTAATCTATTTATATGGTTTTAAATTTTGTATTTAAATTCTTTTTTTCTACAATTTAGTTTTATTTTTCATGACTAGTCTAAATTCCTAGTGCAAATGGATTCTTGGACCTTTGTTAATTTACAGAAGTATTCTCATCTTCTTGGTGCTTCTATGATGCTTATACATAGCAATTATTCAATTAAATTCAGCAAACGTTAATTATACACCAACTACCTGGTCTGTTCTGTCTTGCAGGTAATCCTTCCCACCAGCAGAGGATCAGAGAGACTCCATTCCATTGCAGGGTAGAAGATGTTCACAAATAAGGAAAAATATAGAAAAGTAAAGCTATATAAAGACATATAAATTATATGTAACATAACATATAAATATATGTAAAATATATATTAAGATATATAAAAATAAAGATATATTAAAAAATTAATGCAAAGTAACTTGGGAGTGGAAGATCATTAAGTGCAGGAATCAGAAAAAAGTCTTCATGTAAGCAGGCATCCAATGAGCTAAACCAAAAGGGATTTAGGAAGCGGCAGAGCACCATCCCCGAGGGGAGGTGGAAGCTCCTTCAGGGCAGGGACTACCTTGCTTTTGCATTTCTATTCCCAAGCCTAGAACAGCGTTAGTTGCTTAGTAAGTTTTTCACAAATCCTTACTGGCTAATTTATCTACCCAGGCCCTGAGAGGCAAAGCCAGTATCCTCTGACCCTACACTCAGAATCTTTCCACTAAACCATTGGTAGCTTCGATTGCAAGCCAATAATTACAAGACTTAGTGGTCATGTAAGGTAAGGGGAGTGCTCATTATCCTATCCTTGCCTTCACTGCCACTAGTAAAGGTCTTGGGGAAGAGTACTTCTGGAATAACGTGAAGGAACTCAAAGTCGAGTCTAGAAGTAAGGGTGGGGGAACAAGAATATTTCAAGGCATAGCCAACATCACAAAAGGGAAAAAAGGGGACTCAGGACTGTTTGCCTGTTTCAGCCTGTATAATCCTTGGTTTCTATAGAATCTACCTTGGATGGAGATCTCTCTAACAAGACAAGCTGGTGATGGGAAAGAAACTTCTCTATGACAAAGTAATACCCATCATTTGGAGAGCAGCTAGACAAATTTTCACAAGTGCTGATCGATTCATCAACTCCTAGAGAGGATTGGATCTCTTCTACTTAGTTCTTGACTCCTTGATGGCTTCCCAACACCCTCCTGGACCCAGTGCTTTAAACACAGTACTTGCTTAAGAGTTGAACCTAAAATCACTATAACCACTGAGTTTTCTACTTAATTTACAATTGAAATCTTAAAACCATTATAACCCCTTGCCTCTGGGTATGTATTAATAAATGTTTAACAATCAGAACTTCAGGGAGAAAATGAATTCTCGATGCATTTTTAAGTTTAATCTGCATCATTAACATTTTCTCCTTCACTTTCTTAAGTTTAGACAATCAACCAAACAATAAATCAAGCTCTGATTTGTAGCATTTGCCCATTTCTGAGGTATGAATGCTCACACTGAAAAGTTTAACAATTACCACTCAAAGGGGTTACAGGACACCCCTGCTTGTAGATCTGAACCTACCATCCTGTAGCTTTCTGAGGCAGGATTCAAACGCAGGTCTTCTGATTCCAAGTGCTTCACTCTTTCAACAACAAAATGCTGCCTCTTACCTCCCACCTACTAGATGAGCTACTATCTTACAGATGAGGGAACTGTGTCCAAGAGGTAAAGCAATTTCTTAAAGACCAAAGCACAAATTAGTGGAAGAGATGGAACTCAAACCCAGGTCTCCTAATTCCCATGTCAGGGCTCTTTCTGCTGCATCACACTGGCTCCTGTTTACCTCTCAACTCTGGACACTTGCACTGGCTGTCCCTCATACAAGAATGAGTCTCTCTCCTCACCTCTGCCCCCTCACTTCCCCGGATTCCTTCAAGTCCCAGATAAAATTCCATCTTCTCAGGAAGCCATTCCCCATCCTTCTTAATCCTAGTGCCTCCCCTCTGTTGATTATTTCTAAATCACATTGTATATAGCTTGTCTGGTCACTCTGCTCTCCTAAGAGAAAGAAGGTGCCAGGCTAGAATTATATCTGCTCCCCTTTTCTTCAAATACTTGAAGGCAGCTATGTTTTCAGAGAATCACAGATTCTGAGCTAGAAGAGACCTCAGCAGCTGTTTAGCACAATTCTCTTATTCTCTTGGTAAGAAATATGAGGCCCAGGAAGATTAAGCCCAAACTAAAATGGTAAATAAGAGAGGTAGAATTTAACCTCAGATCTTCTGAGAACCAGTGCCTTCTTTTTCCCCATTGTACCATAGTACCTCCACTCCACTCCCACCTCCAGTCTTCTCACCTCTATGCTAAACATTGCCAGCTTCTTCAACAAATCCTCATATAATCTCTAGTTTTCCTACCAATCCAGTTATCAACAATTTTGTCATTTTAGTTATAATGATGTGACTGTAACTGAAAGAAATATTTGAATATCCTTCCAACTCATGGAAAGCCAGTCCAAATGTAATGATCCGATCAACCACAAACTATATACATAAATATAGGATACTGTCACCATGACTAACTAACCTCTCTAGTTGGGGAAAATGTGCTGGCAGGAAATAAAGTAGTTAAGTCTCCGAGTCATAGACAATTTCAAATTAGTGGAGTCCACAAATTTGTGTCACAGAGGCTGTGTTCACAAAAAAAAAAAGTGGAAGTAGAAGCCCCTATACATGTAATTCAGGCATAAGTGATTTCTAATTGGAGCTGGGGGTAATATGGGCAAGAGATGAAATAGAGAAAGATGAATGGACAGCTTGGGTGATTTGGTATTTGTGATATATAATATACAGATTATATACATGTACACATGTGCCTATTGTACACATATATATACATACACGCAACCACCTATCTTGTATACATCTATACTCATGCACATATTTGTGTATGTATGAACTGTATGAGTGTGCATATGTATAGAAATATGTATATAAAGTGGACATACATGTATAGTATATATTTATATTCATGCACATACTTATATGTCTATGCATATGTATAAGTTCATGTATGTGTACATATATATGTATACAGGGTAGCTAGGTGACATGGGATAGACTGTCAGGCTTCAAGTTAGGAAGACTCATCTTTCTGAGTTTAAACCTGGCCTCAGACACTTACTATCTATAGGATCCTGCGTAAAAATCACTTGATCCTGTTTGCCTCAGTTTCCTCATCTCTAAAATGAACTGGAGAAGGAATAGCAAACCACTTGAGTATCTTTGCCAAAAAAATCTCAAATGGGGTCACAGAGTCAGACATGACTGAAACAAATGAACAAATGAATGTGTGTGTGTGTGTGTTTGTGTGTGCATGTGTGTGTGTGTGATTAAAACTCTAGAAGAAGCATAGTGGGTAGACCTTCAGTTAAGAATCTATGGGAAAACATGGACAAAAATTGTACAGGATGAGTAGGTATGGATGAGTGTGATCTGCACCAACAGAGTGATACCCGTATCAACGTGATACATTGAAATATTATAGTATTGAGGTGATAGGTTATTAAAATCCATTTTCTCTGACAATGGAATGATCAGTTGGACTCTGAGGTCCGTTCCAGCTCTATACCTTTGGACTAACGGAGACAGAACAAAAAATAGCTCATATAAAGTTGAAAGCCAAGAGAAGCTGGAAATGTTATGGGAGCACCAAGCTGTATCTGATTGTTATACCAGGTCCAGGGAAATTTCATCCCATGGGACAAAAACAAAAGAAGTGGTATATGTGATCGCTGTGCCACTATCCACTGTTTATAGTCTGGAAAGATCGTGGGAGACAAGAGAAATGATACAGAACTGGAGAAGGGTATTACATTCACACTCAATGGTTCTTCAGGAAAAGGTAGGAGGACCGCCAGGCAAGTATATTGTAGAGATTTCTGTTCAAGTATGACTTGAATGGAGGGCTTATGAGCTTTCTTCTAACTCTTGGAGAGGCAGAACGGTAAAGTGGATGATGAATTTGAACTTGAAATTAGGAAGACTGAATTCATGACCTGCCTCCCATTATAGTGAGGTGATGCAGAGGATAGGGGGAAAAGGAAGGGAATTAAACATTTATAAAGTACCTACTGTGTGCCAGGCACTGTGCTAAGTGCCTTTTACAAATATTATCTTGTTTGAGCCTCATGGCAATCCTGGCAGGTAGGTGTTATTATGACCCTCCTTTTACAATTAAGGAAATTGAATCAAACCGAGGTTAAGACTTGCCCAGGGTCACACAATTAGTAAATATCTGAGGTTGGTTTTGAAATCTGGCCTTCCTTACTCCAGGCCACCTTGGCCTGGATAGAGCCAGAATTTGCTTCAGACATTTACTACCTACGTGACCCTGGACAAGTCACTTACTTCTCAGGCAGTTTCCTCATTTGTAAAAGTGGGTTAATAAGAGCACCTACCTCAAAGAGTTATTGTGAGGCTCAAATGAGATAACATATGTAAAGTATTTTGAAAGTGTTATAAGTGCAAGCTATTATTACTACCAGGGCAGCTATATGGTACATTGTTTAGAGCACCAGGCCTGGAGTCAGGAAGACCTGAGTTCAAATCCAGCTTCAGACATTTACTAGCTGTGTGATCCTAGGCAAGTCACTTAACCCTCTTTGCCTTAGTTCTCTCATGTGTAAAATGAGTTGGAGAAGGAAGTGGCAAACCACTCTAGAATCTTTGCCAAGAAAACCCCAAATGGGGTCATGAAAAGTCAGACATGACTAAAATTATTTCTACCAGCTATATGACCTTTGGGTTAGACACAATTGCCCTCAAAAGTCTCTTGCACTATTGTGCTATAAGAAATGAGGAGCAGACAGACTTCATTATAACCCAGAAAGACATATATGAACTGATGCTGAGCAAAGGGAGCAGAACCAGACATACGTTATCTGTAAGGACTAACTTTGATAGACTTGGCTCCTCTCATCAATACAAGGTTCAAAGACAGCTCCAAAAGACTCATGATAGAAAAAGTTATGTGCATCCAGAGAAAGAATTATGGAGTCTGAATGCAGATTGAGGCCAACTATTTGCTCTCTTTTTTTTTCTTCTTTTTTGGTTTTGTTTCTTCTTTCTCATGATTCATTCCATTGGTTATAATTCTTCTTTACAACTTGACTATTATATAAATAACTTTAATGCGAAAGTATATGTAGACCCTATTTCAGATTACATGCCGTCTTGGGAGAGAAGGGTGAGGAGATGGAGGGAGAGAAAATTGGGAACTCAAAAACTTGTGGAACTGAGTGTTCTAAACTAAAAATAAAAAATAAATTCTTTAAGTCTCTTGCAACCCTAAATACGTAATCCTTTGAAATTCTGATTTTGAAATCTTGCTCATTTCTTAAGTTACAGTATTTAATCATGTGACCATTAAAGACATGGTGACTTAAAGGATTCAGCTGACCTATTTAAAATTAGTCCTCATTCTTCATGAGATTCCTACAATTTCTCTATCAAAAGTAGAAATAGATAGTTTCTTCTTCAATATCCTCACTGTAGCAGCCTCACTGGGAGCAAGAGACTTCTTACAAGGTTGGAGTCTCCTTTGGCTTCTTCTTTGCTCTGACATCAAGGGAAAAGGTTGCCAGCCAGTCCCGTCTGTCTCTATGGTTACCAATTAGCAGCCCAAAGGGAGGCCTCAATTGGCAAAGGAGAAATAGAAATGAAGTTGGGAGAGTCAGGTCAGTGTTGGGGGAAAAAAAGACTGTTTACTCCCCCAAAATAAATTAATAATGAGCCAGTTGTTCACACAAGATGGAGCAAACAATATCCTATGCCCGCAGTTCATTGTGGAATGAAATGAAATGTGAGGAACAGGTGGCATTCTAACCAGGGGTGGGGAACCTTCGGCCTCAAGTCCACCTGTGGTCCTCTAGGTACATAAGTGCGGCCCTTTGACTGAATCCAAATCCTTTTGTTCTATGAAGAATGGATTCAAAGGGCTGCACTTGAGGACCTAGAGGTCCACACGTGACCTCGAGGCTGCAGGTTCCCCACCTCTGTACCCATCAGTGAGGCCACACTGATGCTTAGCCATCAGCTAACAAATATTCATGGAGCACCTTACTATGGGGACAGCACCATGTTAATGGCAACTGAATACAAAGCTGTAGAAGATACATCCCTACCAGCAAGGAGCTGAATTCTGAGCCTTCTCCTCAAAAGGAAACATTCTATTTTTATGCCTTTCATGCCAAAGGAAGACTCTGAACATGAATAATAATGCAGTGGAGGCAAATAACTTACTCATTGACATAAAACTAATAGGAGTCCGAGGTGGAATTTGAACTCTTTTCTTGACTTCATTTTGGCTTTCTCTTAACCATACTATTCAGTGATCTGTTGTAGCTTGAGTAAAACCCTTCATATATAAGAAACAGAAGCAGCCTCAAGAGTTAAAATTAATCCTATGCTTTAAGGGCATGGAAATATCCATTTGGGAGGCAAAAGATTTGGATTCCTCTTCCTGTTTCTGCCAAAAAAAATGTGGTGTGTCAATAACTTTTTCATTTCTACAAACAGGAAGTTGCACCAGGTGATTTCTAATGTCCTTTCCAGTTTCAAAATGCGCTGCTCTGCTAACAAGAATGAGTGATTCATGAAGAAATGAGTACAAAAGGCCATGCAGACATCATCATAAAGTGACAGGACAAGAGGAACAAACTATAGCAAAATAATTACTTATTAGGAGAATGTACTTCACAGAGCTACAAAGCATTGGAGTGGTTTATCATGTCAGGTTAAGAGGTCGTATGTGTGTGTGTGTGTGTGTGTGTGTGTGTGTGTGTGTGCGCGTGTGCGTGCGTGCACGTGCTTCCACTGGTAATTAAAGAAAATCATATTGAGTGTGTCTTATCCAGAAGCAGAGATATAAACTAGATGAACTTTCTTCCAACCCTTTGATTCCAAATATATAATTGTTCTTAATATATGTCTTAACCTCAAAAGAGCCAGTATATTATTTAATAATCAATTCTCATTATGGTTCATTTAGTTTGAAATTTGAATGAGCCTGAACTGCATGCAATCTCGGGCTTTGAAAAGCTGTGGTTTGTTCCAGTCTCAAAGTTTATTCAAGTATTACTCCACCAACTGACTGATAGTGGTCTGCCAAAGCTGCTGTTTAGAAAGGAAGTCTTTTCTTCCACCCATCTTGTTTGTGTTTTGAAAATTGCTTCAGTTTATGTCCTGTTTTCATTCCCACGCCCAACCCTTGCAAAGCAAACAGATTACAAGTGGTGTTGGTGGTCCCACTGGTAGTGGTGGTGGTGGTGATGGTAGTGTGGGGGAGTAGGTGGGGGTGGAGGAAGGAAAGAGAAATTTCCCTAGAGCAAAAAGAAATTTTAAGGAAGCCAAAATATAATTTGGAAGCAAACTCTTATGTACCAAAACCAGATGGATGTTGCAACATCAAGGACATCAGTTCAGTTTGTTCAGATAGACACAAACACCTAACAAGCTCCATTCACTGGCATCCCTAATGCCATCACCTACTTATAAGAATTCGGTACACCTGTGGTGTCTCCCCATAGAATGGAGGCTTCTTTGAGGAAAGGATGTTTTGTGTCTGTCTTTGTATTCCCAGCAGCCAATACACTGTCTGGCAACCAGGAGGTGCTTGATAATTGTTTACTAAACTGAGAATTTGTGTATGCCAAATTTAATCACAGTGATACCAGTGGCAAAAGATGTATGCTAAAGTACATCAGAGTGAACAAGGATGCCCTGTAGCTGCAGCAATAGGCACTGATTTGTTTCTATTTTCTGGCACCTGCTAGAATCTACAAACCCTTTAAAAAACACACCAATTCTGACTGTAGATACACTAACTGATGCATGCTTGGAATTTGTGTTTTCTTCTGGAAGGTGCCCCAAAGTCACCAGACAAATTTACACACAAAGTTTTATGGTCCTATTCCCCTGATCTACTTACAGCTAATAGTTGGGTTTTCCCCTTCCTTTTAGTTTTGCTCCCTCACCCTTATCTGACCCAGCCTGGACAGAAAATTCCCCTTCTCTATAGAGGACTCAATTCCAATCCCCATATCAATCCTAGATTTTACAAGTGCTTTCATAATTCAGGATTGTTTAGGTGAATACAATTCTATTTCAAAAAGTGACAACTTGTGCTACACTTCATTCTATTCAGAAATAAGTCATATTTTATTGAAACAACTATTTATTTGGGGAAAAATAACTCTACAAACAGCTGTTCATTGCAATATTTCCGTGTAAACAGAATAAAAAGAACAAATTCATTACCTGAGACAACACATCTGCAAACATCATAAAGTTAGAAACCAAAGCTATGTGAGGAATCAAGTGTTGAATTATTAAAATATACATCCAACAATATTCCATGTTTTTTAGTCAATCAGAACCAGGAAAATGATTTATATAAATTCAAATCATTGCTTAAATTATCAGGTAGTTATTTCTTTCTCTTCTTGATCTGTAAAATTAAAATGCATTACGTGGGAAGAATCATTCCCCATCTTTACAATACAAGCATTTTTCTAAAACAGTTGGAAGGAACATCTTTTAAAAAATTTTTAAATCTATTTTAAAGTAAAACAAATTCACTCCTCCTCCCCAACCCCACCAAAGCCACACTCAAAATCTCCACTTCTAATGAATTCAGGCTCTTTGTAAACAAAGTTGGAAACTTCCCAATAGTTTCTGCTTACATAGTCTATTTCATCAGCAATATTTTATGTAAACCCAAAAAGACAGAAGGACTGAAACATGGAAGAAGTTACCCAACAATTTTTGGAAGAAAATCCATGGTTCCTATCTCTTCTGTTTCTTGAAGTTGAAACCATACAAGAAAAAAAAAAGATGCTTCATTCCTTTCTACATTTCCATTTCTATTTGGTAAGCAGTTTAACATAGTAGATAGAGATATGAACTTGAGTCAGGAGGACCTGGGTTCAAATCCCTCCTTTTTCTTTATCTTGAAAATGGGAATAATAGTAATAGCTACCTAATAGCTATTGGGAAGATAAAATTAAGTAATGTAAATCTTAAAGGGCTATACAAACATTAGCATTATTATTCCTTTTTAAAAAACTAATGTTCCTGCAATGCTTAAAACCTAATTAGTTAGAATAGAAGATGTTTTCTGAAGCAATTAGTTGGTTTTAATAACCATGACTTGATTGAAATATTAGCAAAAAGCATAGTAAAAATTCTTTCAATATACAAAGTTCTGTCAACTGAGTTTCACCAAGCCTTCAGGTGAGTGAAATGCTGCCAGACCATGTAAGCAGCTCACAAAATATGATTGGCTATTAGGGAAGAAACTACACAGTTTGTGTCCTTGTATTCTGAGCAAAGTATCCTATTTGTTTATTTTACAGTGAAACTCAAGCAGTACAGATTTGATTCCAAAGTAAGAGTTGTTTCTTCTCTTTTCCCTGGAGTGCTCTGGTGAAACACCAGCTGAGAGGCCCATGGAAAGACATTAAAAGCATAAGATAGAGGAAAAGATAACTCAGTGTAGCTTTAAGGCTAAAGAAGAAATAATAACCATCTTCATTGTATAAACCACACGTTTCCGAAATGGGCAATACCGCCCTGGAATGGGCACTGGAATGATCCAAGGGGACAGTAGTAGCCTCAGATGCAATTGGGGGGCATTGAATAAAAATAAAGGGGTGGTGGAAGCATAAGGAAAGAAGAGAAGAAAATTTTGCAAACCCGTTTGTACATTTCTGTTGTGTGACAGAGTTAAAGTCATAGTGATTACACTATTTTCCAAATAAACACACAAAATTAAAGTTATAATCAATTGGTCTTAACAAGCAAATGTTGGCAGGCAAGCCTGTTGCCCGTTGTCGGGAAGCCTAGCATGTATCAGCAGGAACATGCACATGTAATGACTTGTTTACAATACAATTCAATAGAGAATTCAATTCCAATTCCCAAATCAGTCCTAGATTTTCTTTTCATAATTCATAATTGGAATGACAGTTACATGATGCAATATTGCATCATCCAAATTTCAGCATAGGAAAAAACCCACAAATTTACAATGAATTATTAAATTTAAGATGCATCATTTTTTTAAAAATGTATTTTATATTGTTTTGAAATGATGCAATTTAAAAAAAAAAGTTAAAAGGTTAAAGTAGATTTCTGTGGGGCAAGGGGCAGGGTGGGATGGTTTAGAGATTCTGGGTAAAAAAAAAAATTTTAAAGGGAGTAGTAGACCACATAAGTTTGGTAACTCTGGTTTAAACCGATAGCAGAGGAAAAGCTGATTACCCGTATTCTCTGAACTCATGTTTCTATAGTCCATTATTAAAAGTCTCAAAAATGGGCAGGAATGTTTTTAGCTGCAAGATCTCAGAGACAGGCTGGTCTCTTTCTTGGTAAAAGTCAAGTCCTGTGAGAAGTTCCACATCACGCACTCGAACAGTATGAGCCTGAAATCTTTCTTCGACCCAAAGATCCTCTGATCTATTTGTCTGGAGAACAAAAAGCACATATTAATGGGTTAAACTTTTGTTCTTGACCTATTCGAATGACTTGCTGTGGTGTGGATAGGACCCTGCATTATTGATGGCTATGCAGTTTGGGAGTAAATTCTGAAGGGTTGAGAGTTGGAAAGTGGGAAAAGCTGAATGTAGGCCAAGTACTGTGAACTGTGTATATTGGGTGGGATCAGCCAAGCTAATCCTTAGATTGGCCATAGAATGGAGAATCATTTAGCCACAGCAACTTACGTACCTAACGCATAGGGAGGGTAATATTTATATTGGTAGTCTCCATATGGGGAAAAAAAATCACATATCCTTTAAATACTAGTGTATTTTTTTATTAAAGAATAGACAAATTCTGGGCTTATAGTCAGGGAAGATCTGAGCTTGAATGCCACCAATGATAAATTAATTGTGCTACCAAGAGGAAGTCAATTTCTCCATTTGTAAAACGGTGATACCACCAGCTCAGGAGGTTGTTATGAGGTTCATATGAGCTAATATATAGAAAGCACTTTGCCAAACTTGAAACATTATAATCTATTATTATTTATTTGACAAATATTTTATTTGTAAAAAATGGTCCAATAGCCTGAGACCTTGGCTGGGATTAGTGTTCTACATAGTAGCACAGACAATGTTGTTATTCAGTTTATTTTCTTGGGGTTTTTTTTTATATTTTTTAAACATCTGTTAGTTTTCTTTGCCTTTAATATTTCTAAGAAAGTAAAGAAGGCCTCCAGCATATTGAATAGACTCTCTTTGGAAAACATTGCGGTGGGGGGGGGCGGTGGGGGGGGTGGACAACAGCTGGAGAGAACAGGCAAGGACAGATGGGTTGAAATCTGTATCATCAGTGGGAACTTCCAAACAGATTAGGTCATAGATTCATTTGAACATTTCCCTATTACACTAGACTAGACATCCCACTATTTTAAGTCAGATGAACTGTCTACATTTGACCACTAAGGCATATAACATGTGAGGTTTAACAAACATTTATTAAATCCTTACTGGGTATAGAGTATTATGCTGATCTCAAAGTTTATATGACATGGTCCCTCTTACTAATATGAATATATATATATAATGTACTCTAAGTACAGTACAAAATAATACACGATAAGTCAGTCAATAAACATTCATGAAGCTCCTACTATGTATATGGCATAGTGCTAAGTCCTGGGGATACAAAGAAAGGTAAAAGAAAGTCCCTGTTTTAAAGGGACTCACATGCTAATAGGGGAGACAATATGAAAATAACTATTACAAATAAGACACATACAGGATAAATTGAATTAGTGAGGTACAAAACAGTATGGTGGGAGATCCAAGGTAGGAATGGTTTTCATTGGCTGGGGGTGCAGTAGGGAAGACTTGCTAGAGGAGGGAATATCTGAGTTAGGAAAGAAACAATGACGAGAACGTCAGTGGGTAAAGAGAGGATGGAGAGGCATACAGAACTGGAAAAGCAAAGTCATTGGATGTATTTATGTATCTATGTGGCTTCTAGGCTCCTTGTGCAGAGATTGTTTCATTCTTTTTATTTGTATCCCTTGAACCTAGACAATGCCTGTCACTTAATTAATGCTTATAGATTGATTGACTGATTGGTCCTGTGAAGACCTAGTACAGAACTCTGCGTAGTAGGAACTCATATAGTATGTGTCAAATGAATAACTAAGAATGACAATGGAAGTCCATATAATTTTTGCCACAGATATGGAATGCTATACAGAATGGGGTCCATTCCATATGACAAGACAGATAGCCAAATATGCTACAGAAGCTCATCTAATTGCCAATTCAGCGCTCATTCCTGAGTCTTGGTTCTTTTTGGTCTCCCTCCATATTTAACATTGTTAATGTGGTGTGATGGAATAAGCCCTGGCTTTAGAGTCAGAAGGCCTGGGACTGAATACCAGATCTACTACTCTGACCTAGGGAAATCATTTAACTTCTCAGATCCCTAGTTTCTTCATCCATAAAATGATGGAATTGGCCTATATGACCACTAAGACCCCATCCAGCTTTAAATCCAGGCTATAATCACTCCTTTCCTCGATACTGAGTCATCACTGCCCACTCATTCTTAAACCTCTTAAATCATAAAATACTGTACAAATGTGACTTATGCAATCTGGCTTCTGCCCCCATCACTCTACTGAAATTATTCTCGTGACAGTTACCAGTGACTTCTCAATTGCTAAATCTATTTTCTTCCCCTCAGTACTCATGTTCCTTAAATTCTCTTTTGCATTTTATACAATCACAGAATCTTGGTGTTACAAGTGACCTTAGGGTTCATTCAAACCGGTGCTGCCTGGAACAAAGATCCCCTGATAAGCATTACTGCAATTCTGTTCTCCTTTGACTTCCATGACCCTGCCAAACTCTCTGACTAGTCCTTCTCTGTCTCCTTTTCATATACCCAAATAAACACATTCCCCAGGAGTCTATACTTGGCCGTTTTCTCACCACGTTACATCCCTTGGAGACCTTATCCAATCTTGTGTTTTAAGTGATTACCTTGATTTGGATGACTCTTAGACCTGTATTTCAAGCTTTAACCTCTCTCCCGAGCTACGGAACCATATTTCCAACTTCCTGGAGGACATTTATATCTAAATATTTTAACGGCATCTAAAAAAATCAACATGTCTAAAATCACCTTCTTCCCCAAACTAGTTTCTAGACCTGACTTTCTTATTTCCAAGGTGCAAAACGTCAGATACATTTGATTCTCCCTCATCTTCCAGTCAATCATCATCTTACTGACTCTTCTTTGATAAACTCTCTAAACTGTTCCCTTTCCACCATCATGACTCTAGTTTAGAACTTTTAGATTTGACTTACTGCAATAGGCTCAGTTAGGTTTCAGGCCCTCTTTGCTCTAATCTATCTTATTGTACTAATGTCAGGTTAGAATTCCTAAAATGCAGTTTTAATCATGTCATTTTCCCTACTACAAAACCTTCAATGGTTCTTCGTTGTTTATTTCATTAAATCCAAATTCATTAGCCTTGCTTTCAAAGCACTCCCCAATATGGACCCACCATGCCTTTTTAGTTTTAACTTCTGTTACTTCCATATGCGTACTCTATATATTAACCCTTTAGAACTACTTCTCTCTTGAATATACTCTGTGCTCTTCTTCTGCCAGAGCTATCTATACTCATTCCACTCCTTAGATAGTAATGTCATCTAGGACTAATCTCCACCCATAGAAACTCTACATATTCTTTAAGACCACAGTTAAATAGATTTGGAACTGGATGAATGGCTGGACCCAAAAAACAGACAATAATGAATCCATAGCATATTGGTACAGCTCTACCATGGAGCTATCTTTGGCACTGTGGTGGTCAACACCTTTATCAATGACTTGGATGAAGATGGGATATAAATCAGATTTGGGAGTGATTCTTCCCAAAGCTATGAGGAATATACATTTAAAAACAAATTCAGCATGCAAAAAGATATTGACAATATATGTACCCCAAATTTTTTAATGTATTTTTTAAATAGTCTACAAGCTACTAATTTTTCTGGTTTCTTGATCCTAAATCTTATTTTTAAACATTTTCACCATCTGCCCCTTTCCTACTTTCTAATTAAAATGCCTAAATGTTGATGCAAAAATTGATTAAATGGGTACGCTATTATCAGCCTCATCACATGCAGTGGTGTACAAAATACTGGGATGAGATAAAATATTTGAAATTATTGATCTATAATAAAACTTTTAGTATAGGATAGAGAAGGAATGGCTAAGTTGTGGGAAAAAACCTAGAGTTTTTAATAAACTGAAAGACCAATATGTATCAGCCACATAGGTTTGGTTTTTTTTGGGGGGGAAGTAGGGCAGAAAAGCCACTGTGACCTTAGTCTGCATCAACAGAGGCACGGTATCCACAAGAAGACGCACGACAGCCCACTGTACCTGAAGTAATGTGCTCAGTTCTGCACACCACATTTAAGGACAGTGACTGACCACAATGTGTTCAGGAGAGTAATTAGAACACTTAGAGAACAGGACACTATGCCGTACAGTGATCAGGTGAAAGAAGTTTATTTGGCCTGGAGAAGAAAAAGGCTATGGGGAGCAGGATGGTTGCCAAATTATAGTATTTTTATGGGCTATCATATAGGAGAGAAATTAGTTCATCTTAACCGCAGAAGGAACAAGAAGTGAAAGCTACAAAAAGGTAGGTTTTGGCTTAAAGAAAGAAAGAGACGAGTTTCCCATCACTGGAGGTCTTTAAGCAAAGGCTGGATGACCACCAGGGGATTTTTAAAGGGGATTTTTGTTCATGTACTTGAATTATATGTAATACTATCGCAATGTGAAGCACAACAAATATCCTATTTTAGGAACATCAGTCTGGAAGCACTATGTAGGATGAATAAGGAAAACAGGAGAGAGATTAGATGTACAGAGACCAGTTAGGATGCAATTTCAACAGTCCAGGTGAGAAGTAATAATTGTCTGACCAAAGGTCAGACTTACCCCAATAACTTCTCTGATGGTTCATGGTTCCTTCTTTCTTTCTTTTTCTTTGCTTCCCTCCTTTCTTTTTCTTTATCTTTGCTTCCTTCCTTTCTTTCTCTTTCCTTCCTTCCTTTTTCTTTTTTTGCTTACTCCTTAGCATCATCTTCCTCAAGGGTTTGTCCTCAGGTATCTGTTCTTCATTATACTCTATGCTTCTGAGAACTCATCAACTCTCAGGATTATAACTATCACATCTATTCAGTTCATATCAAAATCTCTATCTCCAGCTCCACCATTTCTCCTGAGATACCATTGCATTTTTTTTTTTGGTTCTGCATCTTTTTCTCCAGCTCCTATAGAGAAGGTGACTCTTTCAACCAAATTCAACTCCTCATCCTTGACTTTATCCTCTTCCATCTCCTCAAGGAGCTTTACCTATCTATTTTGTCAGTCTGTCTATCTATCTATCTAGAATCCTCTGATACTGCCACTACCCAGGTACAGGCCCTCATCACCTCATGCCTGGATTACTGCAATAGCCTGCTGGCTGGTCTTCCGCCACACGTCCTCCCCGACTCTAGTACCGCCTCCGCTCAACGGTTAATTGATCTTTCTAAAGCATAGGTCTGATCATCTCTCTCCGTGTCTCTCTTTCACAAACACAAACACACACACACACACACACATTCCAGTAGCTCCTAATTACCTCCAGGATCAAAAATAAAATCCTCAGTATCACTTTTAAAGCTCTTTATAATCTAGCCCCTTTCTACCTTTTCTTATACTTTACTTCCCTCCACACACTCCGTTGAGAGAGGAAGAGAGAGAGAGTGCAAAAATCTTAGTGCAGTTTTAAGATATTAAAGCTTTCTTTTCTTTCCTTGCCCCTCCCCCTGCTAGCACCTTAGACTTTATGGACACCTTTATGTCCTTCCCTCCCACTACTGATTATGGGGGGTAGGGAGGATAACAAGGAAAGTTCATGTCTCCCCATCCTTAAAAAACACACCCTTTGTCTGGTCCAGTCATCCCCTCAGGCTATGTCTTATATCTATTCTCTCCTCCACTATCAAACTCCTAGAAAGAATTGTAGACAATTTCTCATCCCTCATTCATTTTCGCATTCTTTATAATTTGCTTTCCAAACCAATTACTCAAATGAAAAAAGTTACTGGTGCACTCTTAACTGCTAAATCCTATGTATGGCCGTTTCTCAGTTCTCACTTTCCTTGACTTCTACATGGTTATAGATAATTGTGACTACTGCTGGATACTCTCTCCTTCCTTCATTTCCATGGTAATTCTTAATTCTACCTCTGTCCTTAACTGGAAGACCACGACTTCTTAGTCACTTCTTTGGAATCATTATCCCTTAAACATTGGTATATGAAAGACTCTGTCCTGGGCCTTTTCTTCTTTCCTTTCTCCAACTTGGAGTCAGAAAACATATCTCCTTGACTTCAAATCTGGCCTCAGATACTTTTTAGCTAAGCAAATCACTTAACCCTGTTTGCCTCAGTTTCCTAATCTGTAAAATGAACTGGAGAAGGAAACGGCCAACCATCCCATTATCTCCACAAAGAAAACTCCAAACGGGATCACAAAGAGGACACAACTAAAACACGAAATGGTATGGCTCCAAGGTATCTTTCTTTCTTTCTATTCTTTGAGGCATTCAAGGTTAAGTGACTTGCCCAGGGTCACACAGTTAGAAAGTGTCTGAGGTCGCATTTGAACTCAGGTTCTCATGACTCCAGGGCCAGTGTTCTATCCACTGCAGCACCTACCTGCCTCGCTGACTTATCTTTCTAACCTTATTTCATGTTATTCTCCATCGTATGATCTACATTACAAACAAAATGTACTGTAGCCAAGTTGTTTCTTGAACCTGGCATTCCATGGGTTCTCCTCCAGGCTGCTATCTGCCATGCCCGGAACATTCTTCCTTCTCCTCTCTCTGTCTCAAAACCCTTCTCTTTCTTTAAGGCTCAACTCTTAATCTACATCCTCCACGAAGCCTTCTCCAGTCTCTTCAACAATTACTTACCTCTCCTTCCTCAAATACCTTGCATAATATATGTGTAAGCTGAATCTTTCTAGTAGAAGCATAAGTTCCTGATGGGTAAAGTTTTGGTTTTTTGTGGGGTTTTAAAATTTTTTATCTTTGTATCATCACTCCCCAGCACAGTCAGTGCTTTACAAATAGATGTTTAGCAAATATTTGTGAGCTTGTATATAAAAATATTTGAATTTTGATTACAAATGCTAAGGAAAAGCTTAAAAATCAAAATCGATGTTCAGCTCAATTCCCGAAGTTCTCCATGCAAACAAATCTTTGTTGGTCAGCACAACTACACCACTCCTAAGGAAGTGTATGTGCCTTTTTAATTATATCAGAAATTCAAATTCAAATTCAAAAAACAACTTAGAATACAGTTCTCTTCAATTTGCTCCACATTTTAAAAGCCATCATGCTAGGTGCTGATGATACAGAACAAAAGAAAAAAAAGAGGCCCAACTCTTCAAAAGTTTACATTCAAGGAAAGATCTATACAAATAGCTATCATGTGATTTGAAATTTGATCAAGTAATGAGTGAATCAAGGAAGAGGTGATCACTTCCAGTTGGGAAGAGAAGGAAGAATTTCATGGAAGGGGTGACACCTGATTTGGGCTGAAAAGGATGAAAAGGATGTCAACAGATAAATATACAGAAAGATTCCATTCCAATCACAGTGAATTAAGATTATGTAACTATATGGAATGAGGAACTGAGGCAAAAAAAAAAAAAGTTGAGAAACCAGGAAAATTCCAACTTGGCTGGAACACAGAGTTTGTGACATGGAACGGTGTGAAATAAAACTAGAAAGGAATGTCGGGGCCAGATATTTGAAGACTTTAGATTCCAGGCCAAGGAGTTTGTATTTTATTTGATAGGCAATGTAAAGCCACTGAAGAGTGGTATGCTCCAGCTAGGGCATAGGAAGTGTATTTTGGCCATTGTATGAAGGACAAATTGTAGAAAAGAAACAATGGAAACAGTAGTTCAGTTGGTAAGTCTAAAAACCAAATCATGGGCTAGGTAATCAAAGACGGCACGTTACCAGAGATGGCAATTGAGACCATGGCATAATGAATAGTGAGAACCTTTCGAGTGAACAATAAATTGATAGGGTGGCATGTTAAAGAGGAGAGTGGAGAACAAGGAAAGAAGAGGCCCAGATGTTATCAAAGAACCACATTAGTCTTACAGCCCAAAATAAAGCCCAAGAGAAAAAACAATGTGTAATAAATATGCTGTCATCAATCTGCTATAGGTAAGGAACTGCAAAAACAATGGATAACCCTGGAACAGCCTCCAGTTCCTCCTGGTGCCATAATTACGAGTACTCTGGGAATGTGGATGAGTAGGTCTCCTGAGTATCCTATGAGCATTGGGCCAACAGATAGCCTAGGAAGCATTTCTCTACACCTTACTCTGTCAAAATATACAATGAAGGTGGGTGCAGTCTACAGAGGCCTGCCAATCCACTTTGTTTACTCAAATTCCCCCTTCCCAAGAAAAAAAAAAGGGCAAATTTCTGCACATACTGCTGGACAGAAGGTCCCCAGGGACCCTGACCCTTCTGAAGAGGCTACTGGATGGCTTGGTCCTTATATCTCTCTTCTGATACCACCACTACCCAGATAGAGACTCTCATCACCTCATACTTGGACTACTGCAATAGCCTGCTGGCTAGTCTTCTGCCACATGTCCTCCCCCATTCTAGTACAGCCTCCACCCAGCTGTTTCTCTCTCTCTCTCTCTCTCTCTCTCTCTCTCTCTCTCTCTCTCTCTCTTCCTCTCCTCTCCTCTCCTGATAAACTCTAGTAGCTCTCTATTACCCAGGATCAAAAATAAGTCCTTCATAACTGAGCCCCTTTCTACCTTTTCAGTCTTCTCACACTTTATGTCCCTCCACATACTCTAAGATTCACTGGTACTGGCCTCCTGCCTGTTCCTCACACAAGACATTCCATCTCCAGTCTCTGGGCATTTTCACTGGCTATCCCCCAGAATGAGAATGTTCTTCTTCTTTTCCTCCACCTCCTGGCTTTCCCGGCTTCTGACAAGTGTCAGCTAAAATCCTACCTCCTACCAAAGCCCCTTCCTATTGCCTTCCTCTTGAGATTATCTCCAACTTATCATATACATCTATGTATATATGTATATATAATATACGTGTGTATGTTATATACACGCATGTGTACATATATGTATACACATATATTCATATATAGTCTAATACATATAATATATGTTCTATACATTCTAATGAGAGAGACAAGATAAAAATAATTATGTTTAAGCAATATATATTTATATCTTGCGCATAATTATTTTATATGTTGTCTCCCCCATTAGAATGTAAACTTCTTGAAGCCAGGGACTGTTTTGGTTCCTTTTTTAAAAATCTTTCTCTGTATCCCCAGCACTTAGTACAGTGTCTGGCCTGTACTAACTACTTATAAATAACTGATAATTGACTGAAGACACCCTTCAAATAACTGGGCTCTTCTTAGTTTTCCTCTTATTCTGGCTAGCCTATATCTACTGTAAGATGATCAAATTTCTTCTGTATCGATTTCTACTGCATTGATTCTACACTGTAACTGACTTTATGTTCTATTAATTTTATAATTAGGTCTACAACCTAATTGGCTTGAGTTAAACTCAGGAATCTAGCTAAGCTAGAAGAAAGGCTGTCATCTCTCATGCCAATATCCCCTAGGGATATCCGTTCATTTAGCCCCACAAAATTATCATCCCCAGAAGGTATACTGTCCATCCTTACCTGTTCTTGGGTCTTATTTCCCTAACAAACCCTTCTAGGCACTGGGGAGTCTGCTAATTCAGATCTACAAGACGCTAATGGGTCCCACAAAACAATTAACATTCCTTAATTATCTGAGAGGAGTGATCACTAGCCCCACAAGGGTATGCAGGCTTTCTTTAAAATAACCAATCATGTTATCCCCACCCCCATGATGTGGTCTAATTGTCTTCTTCACTTACCCAGTTCTGTACTCCCAAAATCATATTAAAGCAGGTGAGTCCTTTCTTAAGATCTTTGGTCATTGAGAGAGGCCATTGATCCAATTTATTGGTTACTGCTAACCTAATAGATTGATTATGCTCAGATCATTACCTTTCAGTTTACCTTAATTTTCAAATGTAACATTAATATTGGTGCAAAAAAATTATGTAAGTTAGCACTATCTACACTCCGGTTCATCTTTCATCCTGTTCTCAAGCACCAAGCTGGGCTTGGGAGAAAGCCCAATCAGGGAGGGACAGGTTCCTCTCTCCTTCTGCTAAAAGGGGTCCTGAAAGGTAAATTGGAGTACTGGGACTAAGGTTTACTGCCTGTCAAACACAAGATTACAAGAGTCCCTAAGGAAACCTACCACGTCTGAAGAGACTCCTAGGTTGTTGACCCTGCCTGCAATATGATGCCCCTATCAGAAACTGCATGTATTAGATCAGGAGCACATCCCAACTTCCGGTGTCCTTTGCATACAGGGAGCACTGACTACCAACCAGCCACGACAGTAACACAACACAGAGCACACTGGCTGCAAAATGTACTCACCGCACAGCTTTCTACGTTGGTGGGTCGATGAGGAATGATAAAAGGCAAGACGTCCAAGGACCCAGGGCAGTTCAGCGGAGTATAAGTCTGGTCTTTGCAGCTAGTTAGCACCACGAAGTAGTGAGTTGGGATGGGAATGTCAGTATTGTTTACAAACCTTTAAAAAAATTGATTGGCATCAATGTCAGGAATTCCTTTGACTTCCAAGCATAGTAGCAGATTGGTAAAGAAAGTTGGGTCAACAAGGTGGCACAGTGCACAGAGCATCAGGCCTGGGGATAGAAGACCTAGGTTCAAATCCAGCCTCAGACACTTATTAGCTATGTGACCCTGAGCAAGTCATTTAACCTTGTTTGCCTCAGTTTTCTCATCTGTAAAATGAGCTAGAGAAGGAAATGGCAAATCACTCCAGAAAATCCCATATAGGGTCACAAAGAAGTCGGACATGACTGAAATGGGTGAATGAAAGAAAAAAGATGCTCTGGACATGTGGTATCAAACTACTTTTCTAGATTTGATCTTAGTCATATTCGGAGATTTCAGTAGAATCTCTAAATAAAAAAATCTGCATTTGATATAATAAATGCACTGAAAAGAGACAGTGTGGTCTGCTGCAGAAAATATCTGACTAGAAAGCACAACTCTTGAATTGCGTGAGCTTTAGAAAGTCTTTTTTCTGTTTTGTGCCACAATTTCTTCATCATTAAAATAGGGCCACCACCTGCATTACCTACTTCACAATAGTATTGTTCGGCTAACTCAGGAGTGGGGAACCTGTAGCCTTGAGGTCACATGTGGCCCTCTAGGTCCTCAGCTGGGGCCCTTTGACTGAATCCAAACTTCACAACTGTGAAGGGCCACACTTGAGGACCTAGAGGGCCACATGTGACCTCAAGGCTGCAGGTTTCCCACCCCTGGGCTAACTGATAAGAGGTATTATGGCATTCCAGACAAAGTTCTGGGATTAGAGTAAGGAAAGCTTGGATTCAAATACAACCTCTAATACTTCAGAGCTGTGTGACTCAGGACACAGATAGAAGTTGCAATGTCTATATTTGGATTGCATCTATGGATTTTTTTGAACTGGACCGATGATTTCATTAGATGGGGAAGTCTTGAGGAAATTTCCTCTACCCATACGTGTTGGCACCTAATTTGCAATTTACAGCCTTACAGGGGACAAGAGTGTAGAATACCGTATGTAATCCCAGATATTTTTCAATGTGTTGGTTAATTTTGCTGCTCCAGGCCAATCCCCTCATTTTACAGATGAAGACATTGAGAGCCTGAGAAGTCAAGTGAGTTGCCTGAGATCACCCAGTTAGTAAGTGGATAGTCAGGATTTAAATTCTGATTCTAAATTCCATCCTCTTGCCACTTCATCTCATTGTATCCCATGAAAGGTATTTATTGACAATATTTACTTTGTTTAATTTCTATATTACCACCACAATTCTATGGCTAAAAAGCTCTTACTCACTCTGTAATTTCATGGGGCTCATCGGAATGTCCATCATAGTTGTAGTCAAACACCGGTCCACTAATCACGTTCACTCCATTTCTTTCGGTAGCATATTTCACAAGCAGAACACGATGGAAGTAGTCCCACATTTCTGACAACAAAAGGATTAGACAAAGAAGTTTCATATTCTATTGTAAATGAAAGTATATCTTTTCTATGATGGAAGATGATTTTAAATATAATAAATGGAATCCCACTTTAGAAGGCAACATCTATTTCCATATTTGCCAGAAGATATCATGTATATCTACATTCTACATTTTGTATTTCCATATGGAATGCATAAGTAATAGTATTTCTACGTGGCATGTAGAAGTATGTAACACAGAAGATAGGAGACCAGTCTTGGAATTTCAAAGGCACAGGTTAAAGTCTTGCCTCTGCACAGAACGGCTATGTGACCAAGGGGCAGGTCACACCTGTCTATACTCTAGGGTAGTTCCATGATTTAAAGCAGTAATCTTAACCCTTTTTTGAGTGGTGGACTCCTTCAGAAGTATGGTGAAGCTTAAGACCCCCTCTCAAAAGAAAGTTTTTAGATGTGTAAAGCAAAATACATGGGATTATGGAATAGGATGGAGGGAAATACAGTCAGTCTTTAACAACAAGACTATTATGGAAGTGTTTTGCATAATGATACATGTATAACTAACTGATAGTGAGTTGCTTCCCTTATCAAAGGGGGTGGGTGGGGAGGGAAGAAGGGAGAGAATTTGGAACTCAAAGTCCTAAAAACAAATGTTGAAAATTGTTTTTACATGCAACTGGGAAATAAGATATACGGGCAATGGGATATAGAAATCTATCTAGCCATACAAGAAAGGAGAGTGGGGTGATAGAAGGGAGGGCAGACTGGAGGAAGGGGCAATCAGAATACATGCCATCTTGGGGTGGGGGGAAGGGTAGAGATGGGGAGAAAAATTGTAACTCAAAATCTTGTGGAAATGAATGTTGAAAACTAAAACTAAATTAATTAATTTTTAAAAATACATAGGATTACAAAAGAAACTAATTATAAAGACGTTATTTTTTCCCACAGAAGTTCATAGACACTCCCTCTGAAATCTACACAAAAACCCCTCAAGGGGTCTATGGAGCCCAGGTTTAAAACCCCTGGTCTAAAATTACAGGACAAGTTACTAATCTCCACTCATCTATGTCACTGCAAAGAGTTTCTACACCGGGAATTTGCTAAACTGATAAAATGACAGATTTAGACCCCAAAATATATTTAACAATGATTAATACTAATAATTCACATTTATATAGCACCTATTATATGCCAAGCACTGTACTAAGCACTTCACAAATATTATTTCATTTGATCCTCACAACAATCTTGTAAGGTTGTAACAACATTGTAACAACATTATACAGTTGAGGAAACTGAGGCAAACAGAAGTTAAGTGACCTGCCCCATCTCAAAGTATTTAAGGCAGAATTAGACCTTAACTCTTCCCGATTCCAGGTCTAGCACCCTATCTATTCTACCACCCAGCTACCCCTATTTACACTGAATTTTGAACAACGAAATGAAAAGTTCCACTATTTCAGGCCTTTATTTTTTTTTCTTTTTTCTTTTTTTCCCAGTCTATCTGGGAAGTAGAGATGAACACTTCCACAGACACCTGAGACTTAGGTTCTCTTAGGTAGCAATGTTTGTTCATTTTAGAGGACCAGAACATAGACACTGGCTCAAGAACTCAGCCACAAAGGGAGGTCTAAGGCTTGACACCTGCATTTGCCTTCAGGAAAATGCAATGACTTTTTGTTTGTGAGTGAACAGTTTCTTTATGGTTCAAATAAATATGAGAATAATGATCTAAGAAGCTAGGTAGGTATGTGGTTCAAAACTGAATCAGAAGGACATCCTAAAAAGGTATCCTATGTTTACAATTACAAACACTATTTATACCAAGAGAACATAATGACATTAATGCCAGTTGTGCAATTATGAGATTTTCCCTGAAATCCCAAGGAGTTCTATAAGTAGTTTTAATATCATAATGCCAAGCCTTGAACTTACGTTTAAATGCTTCATAAGTTGGAATCAAATTGCTTGTAAGTAAAGCATCATATTGTCCGTTGGCTGTCTTGTTGAACACTGCAAAAAACAAAAAAACAAAAATAATAAAAATCTGCTCCTGTTATTAATGAAAAAAGGTCAAATCAATCCAACACGCATTTATTAAGCACCTGCTAGGTACCAGACACTGTCCAAGGAGCTAGGAATAGAAAGAAGAGCAAAAACAGTCACTTGTTCTCAGGGAGTTCACAGTCTAATGGGAAAAGGGCCAAACCATACTGGAACACTTGGGGCTTAGCTTCACTTGAGTGTCCTGCATCATTACTCCCTCTCCTCATTCATCTCAACCTCCCCCTCTTAATTTTGAGGTGCTAAGGGAGATACTAAGTAGCAGACAGGATGGCTGCAGCATTTCCAGAACAACAATGCACATTTTCCATCCTTAGTCTGCTACCTGGGACCTTTTCCTTGTACTGAATGAGGGAATGAGTAAAAGACAGAAGAGGACTCTTGGTGGGATCTCTAGAATTCCTGTATCCCATGTCACTGGCTAGCTCAACTGTTGATCTTGGCTGGACCAATCACTGTGGAGTAATGACCAATTAAAATGGCTTAAGAATGACATGATTCACAGTTCAACAGTTCAATAAAATTAGTGGGAAAAGGGAGCAGACATAGTAAGACAGCTTCATTATGATTTGTTCCCCCCACTCAACAAGGGACTCTTCCACTCAAAATATCCTTTAATATATCCATTACGTTCACTTCAAAACGCAGGCCAAATGCTATATCTTCCATGTAAAATGGTAATATGACCCCTGCCTTCTCAGGACTGTTGTGAGGACCAAATTTTTGTAAAGCACTTTACAAATCTTAAGATGTTATATATAAATGCTAGCTATTATTATTTAAGGTCTACAAG